>NC_134540.1:140334911-141635829 GCF_050624435.1 Tenrec ecaudatus | reverse complement strand
TTATATGTAGATCCTTGTAATTGGTTCCCTCTTTCTACCCCATTTTCCCTCCACCCTCCTGGTATTGCCACCCTCTTCACTGGTCCTGAAGGGATCATCTGTCCTGGATTCTCTGTGTTTCTAGTTCCTATCTGTATCGCTGTATATCCTCTAGTCTAGCCAGATTTGTAAGGTAGAATTGGGATCATGATAGTTGAGGGGTTGGGGGAAGCATTTAAGAACTAGAGGAAAATTGTATGTTTCATCATTGCTACACTGCACCCTGACTGACTCATCTCCTCCTCACAGCCCTTCTGTAAGAGGATGTCCAGTTGCCTACAGATGGGCTTTGGGTCCCCAATCGGCACCCCCACTCATTCAAAATAATATGACTTTTTGTTCTTTGATTCCTGATACCTAATCCCTTCCACACCTTGTGATCACACTGGTTGGTGTGCTTCTTCCATATGGGCTTTGTTGCTTCTCAGCTAAATGGCTGCTTGTTTGCCGTCAAGCCCCCAGATGCTATATATTTTGATAGCCGAGCACCATCAAATTTCTTCACATTTGCTTATTCACCCATTTTGTCTTCAGCGATAGTGTCCAGAAAGTGAGCATCCTGGAATGCCAGTTTAATAGAACAAAGTGTTCTTGCCTTGAGGGAGTACTTGAGTGGAAGGCCAATGTTCATCTGCTACCTTAATACTAAACTTATAAATAAATGCACATAGATCTATTTCCCCATCCTCATATATAAATATATTTACATATGTACATACCTGTATTTAGACCTCTATTAATGCCCTTTGTCTCCTAGTTCTTTTCTCTACTTCGTTTGACTTTCCTCTTGTCCCACTGTCATGTCCAGCCTTCATTTGGATTTCAGTAATTCCTCTCGGTTACATTATCCTTGATCAAGCCCTCTAGTTTGATCTACCAGGTGTCTTACAACCTCCTTGCCACTGATTTTGGTTTGCTTGTTGTTCCCTTGTCCCTGTGTAGGTTAACACCACTTCCTTTCCCCCACCTCCCCATCTCTTAAGTCCCTCTGGAACCATTGGTCCTGTTGTATTAGCCTCCAGAATGTTTATCCAGGCTATCTTACCTAGATAGACCTGCGGTGATAATAATATGCCCTAAAAAACAAGACAGAGAAAAACAGAGACAAAAGAAAACAAAACAAGAGAACAACAAAAAAAAAACAATGATTAAAAAAAGAAACAAAAACCTGTAAATAGCTCAAGGTCTGTTTGGTGACCTTTAGGAGTGTTTTCCATTTGCTTTTGATGGGGTGCCACACCTTGGCCCCAAATTCTATCCTTGCCACTCCCTCAGCACTTCCGTGTTCAGCTCCCCTTGTTGTTCTGTGGCACACCCTTACAGTTTTGCCTCAGTGTGGTGGGGTCTGATCAGGCGTAATTCCCACACTGTGTCTCCAGTGTTCTCCTCTAGGGCTATGCATCAGTGAGGGATATCAAGACACTTTGCAATCAATAATACCTACTATTTAATTCATCGTTAAAAAACAGAGGATCCTTGAATTTAACCATGCCAATACAGTAATTTATACATTATTAACTGAATAAAAATGTTCACCATATAAAAATGTGCAAAATAGGAAAACAAAAAGAAGTCAGAAGAGTCCAAATCAGGACTGTAATGATTTCTAATTAACATTCTCCCTAAAATTGTCCTTGTTGGATGAGGGTAATGAACAGGAGCATTGTCATCTTAAAGAATTCTCTGACAAAGCCTTCCCAAACATTTTTATGCCAAAGTTTTGGCTTCTTTGGTAAAAACAGCCTTAAAACAAACAGGTATTATTATTCTTTGTCCTTTCTGAGAGTCAGCCTGGAAAATGCTTTGCATAACCCCCATCAAATTGTTGCCATGACTTTTGCTCTTGACTCATCTGCTTTTGTTGGACTGGACCACTTCCGACCATGGCAGCTATTATTTGATTGAGCTTTGTCTTTTGGGGGAGAACTGGTAAAGATACATTTTACCTTCTATTACAATTCTTCTAAGAAACATTTCAGGATCGTGACCCCACATGTTTAAAATTCATATCAAAATCACTGCTCTTTTCCGCTGCTGATGCAACCCTTTTGGCATCAGTCAAGAAGAAAATTTGCTCAGCATTAATCGTTGAGCAATTCATAATTGTGAAAAATGAACCAATTGAGATTTCTATAATGTTGGGGTTTGGTGGCCATTTTCAATTTGGGCATGAAAGCACTGTTTCTCGCCAATTCACGTGAAACAGGCAACAGGGTTCTGATGCTGTGGCCCATGGGGCGTCCTAACCTGGGAGCTGTTAGTGCCCTGCCATGTTCTCCCCAGCCCTGGAATCACTTGACTCTGCATTCATGAACCTGTGGTCGCCACTTTCCAGTTCTACCTGCACGCATCCATCACAGGCAATTGCATGAGCCTGGAACTCTCTGCAGTTAGGTCAGATGCTTGAATTAGACTGGGCTAGACTGCTTCTTGATGTAAATGTTTTTTTTCTTGATATAAAGTTGTTTCAATTGTGTTTGTGCCTGTGTGTGTGTTTGTGATTGTGTGTGTGTGACTGCTGATAAGAGCAAGGATTGAAGCCTTCAGGATGGATTACAATTCAATGTAAAGAGGACCCAAAACTTCACTATTATATCAACAGGTAACATCATGGTAAATGGAGAAAAAAATCAAGTTATCAAAGATTTAGTCTTTCTTGGATCCATAATCAATCCTCATGGAAGCAGCACCACAAGATGAATTGGAATGGGTCAATATGCTGCACAGAACCGTCTGCTCCTTTTCAGAGTATTTAAAATCAAGGTGATTACTCTGAGGACTAGGGCCTGACCCAAACCATGGTATTTTTGATTGCCTATATATATATATATATATATATATATATATATATATATATATATATATATATATATATATATATATATATATATATATATATATATATGAAAGCTGGACATTGAATAAGGAAGACCAGCGAAGAATCAAAGCATTGGAATTGCGGCAGAAGAATAATGGAAGTTCCATGGACTGCTAAACGGACAAATTTGGTTTGGAAAAATACTACCAGACTGCTCCTTAGAGACAGGAATGGGGAGACTTTGTCTTACATACATGTTGTCAGGAGAGGCCAGTCCCTGGAGAAGGAAGTCGTGTTTGGTGAAGCAGAGAGACAGCAAAAAAAAAAAAAAAAAAGGAATCCCCAATGAAATGGATTGATACAGTAGCTACAGCAATGGGATCAATCTCAGGAACAATGTGAGGTGAGTGAGGGGCAGATCAGTGTTCCCCTCTGTTGTGCAGAGGGTCACTATGGGTTGGAAGTGGCTCTATGGCACCTTACAATAGCAACATATGCGTTTCACGGTTTTTGGTTCTTGAGAAAATTCTACCTAAATTACACCTTATATCACAGCCTGTCTCTAAGTGTACTTAGGGAGGTTCCTATAGCTTAAATAGTCCTTAACCTCTGTATTCCCACCTTCTTAATCATTGCTTAATAAACTTCATGTTCCCAGTAATGTCATCAATAAAAGGGATGAGTCTATGAGAAATCCCTAAATTTTAACAGTGCAGTTTTAGAATATATGAGATCCCTGAATTTTGACATTGCAGTTTAAAATAAGCACGTGCTGTGAGGTATTTTTTCCAGTTTGAAATACTAAAAACTAAGTACATGTAGATACAAGGATAGATATTGTGAGCACTATTATTAGTACGAGCACACTTTACAGTTCTATGCTTTTGGAATAAAACAGTGAATTGTCTAATCAGGTATGACATTGTAGTTCTCATCCGATCTAAGTGGTGAAAGAAGTTTGAATACACTACAGGTACATAGTCATTTGGAGTCCCTGGACACCAAAAATGGACACTAGACTACTAGCCAAAAGACTGGTGGCTCAAATCCATGAGGATTACTTCAGAATGCAGGCCGAATGGCCACTTCTTAAAGATCACAGCCTTGAAAAGCCTGGGGAACACTGACAGAGCTTTGTTGCACTCTGACTCATGTCTCCTAATGGACTTCAAGACAACTGACAGTAAGCACACCCAAGTTTAACTGGCAAAAAACCATATTGTCTGCTAGGAATGAAATAACAATAAGATTGCTTGATATAAACACACATTTTCAAAGTCGAAACTCAAATGTGACAAAGGCCAAAAACATCTAGCTTGTGCTTTCACAAATCTGATAAGTGGAGAATTATTTCAAGGGCCAGGATAAATAGAGCAACACAAAATGCCTTTCCATTTAAAGTAATGAGAAAGGAACAATAATTTGCTTTGTGGCGTTATGCTTTAATATGTTCATCAGTAGAACATTGGTGCAAGGTTTCCAGACATAAAGGTTAGTCCACAAGAATTATAATGTGAAAAGAATGTTGGGTTAGATCTCCTGAAAAGTAAAAGTGTCCACCATAATGTCACTTTCCATTTTAAAATTAATTCTATTGTCCTCTTAGAATAAGAGCTGAGTCCCAACCCAAATGTGGCCTGAATGACTAAAATTTGGATTTTGTTTGTGTTAGTCCTTGTTGACTAGAGAAACAAATCCAGAGACACTCGGAGAGAGTTTTACATAAAAGAGTAATTACATATTGAGTAAACATCACAATGCAGGCCAGATCAAACCCATAAGTCCGATATTAGCCTATATGTCCAATTCTAGTTTATAAATTCCTCTTGTGACTCACACGACCACTCACAATCATGCCACATGCAGGAAGATCACAGGAGGGTAGGTGGAAAATCTTGAGGATCCAGTGCTAGTGGAAGCAACTCCAGGGCTCTGGCAGCCAATCAGTGTGGCTCCTGGCAGTTAATCTCCTATGTACTTCAGCGAAGGGGTGGAGTCTAGCATGTCAATCAGGTCATAGCCTCTGAGGCCTCTCTGTGAGTGTGGCCTTCTCCTGAGGATTCTGAGAACTCCTGTCTTCCTCCCTGGAGGCAAGACACTCTCTCTGCCTTCCCTTTCCTGGTGTTGAGACACTCTGAGAGCTGGAGGAACCTCGGGAAGACCTATGCCAGTGTTGAGGTGTTTCCACTGACACTGGATCCACAATACTTTCTACCCACTGGTCTTATTTGGCACCATTGTGTGTGGTGCATGAGCTTAAAGAGAAATTTATGGACTCGTTTCCGACATATGGGCTAATATCAGACTTGATCTGGATTGGGCTGGGATGTTTTCTTAATACACAATTACTCTTGGATATAAAATTGTCTCTTACACACATGTACGTGTAAATAAATTTCTCTAGTTGACCCAGACAAACACAAGCCTCCGGTGAGTTATTAATCTCTGTAGAACCTCCACATGAGATCATCAAGTTGCGACCTGATTGAAAGGCTGAGGTCCACCTTCACTCTTTATACCCTCAACTGGACAAGAGATTATGGAACTACCACTGTGTCCTTTCTCCCAGGTGCTTCCAAAAGCTGAGTCAGGATTTATATTTTCCCTGTGGTCATAGCTCCACCCTCCCATAGAAAGTACATCTACTACTACTACTACTGACAGCAATTTTTTTTCTTAATAGGGAGGTAGATACGCCACTCTTTGAACAATTTTTCTACTTGGCAGTTAGCCCAGAAAGAAGCACATTATTTTCCTAGATGATCTTGACCTCTGAAGTGAGATGACTTTCCTCAAAGCTTTTCTGATCCAACATACATATCCATTTTCCTTGCCTTTATCCAGATTCCTCAGGCACAGAAATTAAATGACTTTGAGTTATTCTTTCCTTTTGAACTTTGCCCTTCTGTAAAGATTCCCATAGTTCTTCTGACCATGGTTCCTGCAGCTCCTTTTTCTTTTAACCCATTTCACTCCAGTTCACTTTAAACAATGGCATGTTCCTCAGGTTCATCTACTTTGGTATGAAGTCAATATATCAGCCCACTACCATTGAGTTGACTTTGAGTCACAGCGACTCTCTCTCTCCGGGTCTCTAAAGCTCTAAATCACTACAGGAGCATGCATTCCCCATCTAGCTAGTGTGGAGTGGCCGCTGGGCAGGAATGTCCTCCCTTGGGATACCAGCTCTAGCACTAATTCACAGTGCTGACCTACATGGTCCTAAAATCATGCTAAAGCAGTGAAGATGTACAATGAAACTTCTCCACGAAAATTAATAATGGAGCATGCAGAAGTGAAAAACTTATGTAAATAGCACATGAGCAAACATTTTAAGAAGTAAGTAACAGTATTTTAGCAAACACATGGAATAGCATCAACTTAAATAGAATGTTTAGAGTGTTGTCATATAATAAATGATATTTTGTCTAATTTTCTACCCAGGAAAGATGGCATTCCATTGAAAGTGACAATAATAGCAAAGGCAAAGTGGTACAAAGCAGCATATGACAGAGTACCTTAGCTTTGTTTTATAAGAAAACATTTTTAAACAGAGTAATTATGTGATCACTATTATCATATATACAAATGTCTCTAACTTATATGTAAAATAATAAATGGAGGTTGGTAATATTGGGACAAGATGTTTAAAAGAAATTGATATCCAGAATTCAAACACTATTAACAGGCTGGAAGGAAAAACTTTAAGAAACATACAGAAAATAAAATAGTGGTTGAATGATTGTCTAGGGAAGATAGGTAAATGGCTAACCACTAGCTGAGCAGGTAAGTATCTGGTATAGGTACACTCTCTCTTTGTACATGTTAAGCCGTGTGTCATGTTCACCAGTCAGAGTATGTAGGACATTCTTTCATGTGGTAGATTCTGCAAGCCACCAAAATTAGAATGATGGAAGATGGGAGTAGAGAGTCCAAGCTCTCTCAATTTGATGTATGGTCCCTGGACAACGCAAAAGCACATCAAAATTTTTAGAACCACAGATGATATGAGAGAGAAAACAAAGATTGCTTTTGTGTTCATGTGCCATTGATTACATTAGGAAAATCAATGAACATATCTGGAGAACAACAATAAAGGAAAGAGGGGAAAGTGACGCTGCCTAGTGGAGAAAGAAGTAGTCAAGGAGATCAAAGAGATGTAAATTATACAAAAAAGATGATGGGAAGCTAATTAATTAAGGGCACTTATGAGAAAATGGGAAAGATTAGCAACATGGAAGTCCAATGAATCAAAACAAACAATCTTCTTTAATATTTTCAAAATAAACTATCTTTAGTGACATTAATAGGAACAATGTCACAAGAGTTATCTGACTTTTTTAATCCAACAGAAACTAGCTGTTGGGGAAAAAAGACATCACTTGTCTTGATTAGATGTGTGTTAGATCATCGTTTAAGTAAACAAAAAATTAAATAGAAGGGACAAAAAAACACTCAAACCAAAGGACATACTAGATAAAGTAAAGTTTTTTTATTCATATGTAAGTGATATGAGCATGTTTATAATGTAAAACAATTGCAGAAAAGGTGTTGGGAAGATCCAAACAAGAGAAGTGTGGAAAAATATGAAACAAAATGTTATGAACAAGCAAAAAGACAGATTTCACAGCTTTAACTGTAAGGTCAACATATGTACTACTTCAGGAATTTCTTGGGTCAAAAATGAAAGACAGAGCATGCATTTTCAAACATCTCTCAGATAATATGTTTTTCTTCCCTAAGATATTATAACACATTTTCACTCAAACTCAGATTCTAAACATTTCTAATCATCCCACAATTTGCTGTCATGTCTTTCTCAGATTGATTCTAATAGAAGGCTTGATGAACAGCCTGACCTGGTGGAACGAACTCCAAATGCACTACGCGTCGACATTTTCTTCTGTTCTGGAAGATGACAGACATCCAGAATGAGGTTTGCCATAAATCATTATTTCGCCTGTTTTGAAACGAGAAAGCCACTGGTAAACTTGAGTTTTTCCCATAGCGCAGTCCTTATCAGTTGTGTTCGACCTCACAACAGTTTCTACGGCGTTGTTCCAGAGCAGGAAACAAATTTTTATACACAAAAATGAGGTTTGTGTGAAACTGCTTTGATGAAAAAATTCACTGAAACTTGCCCGATTACATCACTGGGTGCACTAACTCAAAGCTAGTTGCTGGATGCTCACCTGGTGGGGAAAATGCATATTGTGAAAACACTCTGCCGAGCGCAATTCCATTCTCCTCCCATCCCTCAGCTAGGGATAGAAGGAGTTCGCCAGTGGCTTACTTTCTATGTAGTTCCCACAAATGTATCTTGGGCTCCCGTTCTCATCCACAGTCGTCTGCAACTCAGCTTCTCATCATTCGGGCTGTTACTAAGGGCCTAAATTCTCATCAGGAGAAGATTGGCTAAAAAATAATAAAAAATTTTAAAAGCCTCTGGCATATGCACACAATAAAATACTACGCATGCCTAAAAAACAGTAATGGAACTGTGAAACACCCCAAGATGTGCAGGGATCTGGAGCATCGCATGCTGACTGAAACTAGTTAATCACAAAGGACAAATACTGCAAGAGTCCACTGCTGTAGAAACCAGCACCAGAATGAATGGGCACAAGGTCAGGGCATCCAGTCTGCTGGCAAGGGGATCCAGATAGCCTGGCAGAGAAGCTGACTGGCACCAGTGAACCATACACAATCTGCTCTAGATAAATATTTTGAAGGTCAGTTTGCTGGAGGGCACCTCAGGTCAGCTGGAATCAAGTGGTTGATGGAGGGGAAGCAGGTGCTATCAATTGAGTGACTACTATATACATCTATGATGAGACCCCCACGGACATGTAGATAGCCCCATCAGAGGGATGGGGGGTCCTGTTGGGGAAAAGAACAAGCCAGGAGAGGGGAAATGGAGCAAACACATCTGGGAGAACACAAATGAATGTCTGCTGGTAGGAAAAGAGGGAGGATCAACCTCCAGTTGTGGGTGAAATGACTGAGAATGCTTAGTGGTACTTAGCGGTGTAGCGTCTTTTCTGGTATGCACTGAATGGGCCACGTTGACCCGGGCTTCTAGGTGCATCCTGGGGACCCTGGGAGGGTGCTATGGAATGCTGGGACATTGAATCTTGGATTTTCAAAGTGCATGGCTTGCTCCAGAGGTTGTGTCAGCGAGATCTGATGTGGAAACCCCACTGGGTGAACGGAACTCTACATCACACACAATTGTAACCTGAAGACTTAAGTTTGACTAGACATCATTCTTATATGTCTCATTTCATTTTTATTATCATTCTCTTAGTCTAGGGTTTTGTTATTTCCCACGGATTTTATTGATATGCTCACAAACTTTAAATGGCTCACATTGTAAAGGAAATGCTCAATATTTTTTTATGGCCTTGGATTTTTCAGTAACTATTTGAGTTTCCAAAATTTTCTGAAAATTCACACCATTAATAACAAAGACCCTACCTACTGCCAATGAATTAATTCTGACGCATAGTGACATCATCTAGGGTTTCTAAGGTTATGCATCTTTATGAGAGATCACCTCCTTTTTCTCCCTTACTAATGCTAATTCTGTTGTTGTTAGGTGCCATATCTGTCTCATAGCAACTGTATGTACCATAGAAAAAACAAAACTGGCCATTCCTGTAACATACTTTCTTTTTTTTTTTTAGCATTTTATTAAGGGCTCAGACAACTCATCACAATCCATACATATACATGCATCAATTGAGTAAAGCACATCTGTACATTCCCTGCCCTAATCATTTTCAAAGCATTTGCTCTCCACTTAAGCCCTTTGCATCAGGTCCTCTTTTTTCCCCTCCCTCCCCGCTTCCCCCCCCCATGAGCACTTGATAATTTATAAATTATTATTTTGTCAGATCTTGCCCTATCCGGCATCTCCCTTCACCCCCTTTTCTGCTGTCCGTCCCCCAGGGAGGAGGTCACATGTAGATCCTTGCCATCGGTTCCCCCTTTCCAACCCACTCACCCTCTACCCTCCCAGCATAGCCCCTCACACCCCTAGTCCTGAAGGTATCATCCGCCTGGATTCCCTGTGCCTTAAGCTACTATATGCACCAGTGTACAACCTCTGCTCCGTAACATACTTTCAATTGTTTGAACTCATTGTTGCAGCCTCTGTGTCAATCCATCTCATCTAGATGTTTCTCTTTTTGTGTTGCCCTACCTAATCCTTTACCTCTTGAGATGGGTGGGTGCCATTCATGGTGATATTGACAGTTATCTAACCCATTTGGTCTAGATTATTGACTATGTGAGGCCATTTGACGGGGGGATAATAAAAACTATGGATACTATTGAGAATGGGAATTGCAGAACACGTATTTGTGCTCATGCAGAATCTGTAATGGATCAAGAAGTATTTGTTTGAACAGACAAAGGTTATACTGCCCGGTTTAAAATCAAGACAGGTTGCACCAGGTTTCTCTCCACTCACCATACTTTTCTACTTGTATGCTCAGCAAATCACCGGAGAACCTGGGCTATAAGAAGAAGAATTCAGCCTCAGAGTGAAAAGAAGGCTTATTAACCTTCTGTGAGATGCAGATGACACACATTGCTTGCTGAAAGTGAGGAGAATTCGATGCACTTGCTGGTAAAGATCAAAGATTCTAGCCTTTCATATGGATTGTAAATCAATGTAAAGAAGACCAAAATCAGTCCAACTGGACTGATAAGTAATATCATGTTAAATGGAGAAAAGATTGGAATTGTCAAGGATTTCATATCACTTAGATACACAGATCCATGCTCCTAGAAGCAGCAATCAAGAGACCAAACAAGACAGTGAATTGGGTACACCTGTTCCACATAAACTTTTTAGAGTGTTGAAAAGAAAAGATGTTATTTTGAGAACTAAAATGTCCCAAGATTCAAGTCATGCTACCTTCATTGGCCTCATCTTCATGTGAAAGTTAGACAATGAATAAGGAAGGCTCAAGAAGAATCCATGGGTTTGAATTATGGAGCTGGTGAAGAATATTCAAAGTACCATGAACTGCAAAAAGAATAAACAGCTATCTTGGAAGAAGTACAGCTAGAACGTTCCTTGAAGACAAGAATGGTGAGAGGTCATCTCACGTGATTTGGATAAGTCATCCAAAAAGACCAGACATTATGTTTGTTAGGTGGAAGGGCAGTGAGAAAGAGACTGACCCTCAACAAGGTGGACAGACCCAGTGGCTGCAACAATGAACTCCATCTTAACAATCAATGTAAGAATGGCACAGGACGGGTCAGTCTGGAAAGTTCTAGTGTGCACCAATTAACTGTGAGTGGAATTCACTTGATAGCACCTAACCACGCCTTGACCAAGCTTGATGTCATTTTCCAGTTAACTGGTCTTTCCTGTTAATGTCAAAATTTAAGAGACAAAGTCCTTAGACATCTTTGTGTCTAAGGAGCACTCTGGTTGTACTTCTTCAAGACAGATTTGCTTGTTCTTTTGTCAGTGCTTTCAGTAGTCTTCTCGAGCACTGTAATTCAAATGAATTGGTCTTCTGCAGTCTTCCTCATTCATTTTCCAACTACACATTCAGATGAAGCCATTGAAAATACAACTGCTTGAGTCAGGATCATGCTAGTCCTCAAACTAACATACTCGCCCTTCAAGACTTTACAGAGATCATGTGCCCTAGATTTGGCTAATTGAATGTGTCTTCTCATTTCATGACTGCTGCTTCTATGAGCAATGATTGTGGATGCAGACAACATGAAATCCTTGACATCTTCAATCCTTTCTCTTATTATCATAGTGTTACCAATTTCTCCAGTGGTAAGGATTTTTGTTTCCTTCACATTGATTTGCAGTTCATACTGTAGGCTGCAAACCCTTGATCTTCATCAGCAAGTACTTCAAGTTCTCCACACTTTCAGCAAGCAAGGTTGCATCATCTACAAACTGTAGGCTGTCACAAACACCTTCCTCCAGTCCAGATGCTCCATTTTTCTTCAGATAGTCCATTTTATTGAATTATTTGCTCAGCATAAAAATTGAATAAGTATGGTGAAGTATACAAACCTGATACGCACTTTTCTTGCTTTTAAATCATGCAATATTTTTTGGTTCTGGTGCCTTGATCTTGTTGTTCTTGATCCCTGCACAGATTCTTGACCTTGATCTTGTTGTTCTTGATTGCTGCACGGGTTTACATGAGCATAGTTAAGTGTTCTGGAATTATCATTCTTCTCAATGCCACTTGTAGTTTGTTATGATTCATTAATAGTTCTGCATAGTCAATAAAGGAAAAGTAAACACCTTTCTGGGTTTCCATCATGATCAGTCCATATCTGTGGAGATATTTCTTATCCCATATGCTCTTTTGGGTCGGTATGGATTTCTGACACCTCTTGGTCAAAGTAGTGCTGTAACCGTTGTTGAATAATCCTCAGCCAAACGTCATTTGCTTGTGATATTAATGATACTGTTCTATAATTTCTCTATTCTGTAAATCACATTTCTTTATAACAGGTACTAGCATGCATCTTTTCCAGTAGGCCAGAGAGCTGGCTTAGAAATTTCTTGACATGGAAAAGTGTGTACTTCCAGTGCTTCCTGTTTGTTCAAATCTTTGGCCCATGATTTAATAGTTTGTTTTATATTGTCAAAGTGCTGATATTTTCATATTTTTGAGATTAATCTCAACATTTATGTTGTTGCCAAATATTTTTCCCAATCTGTAGATTCTCTTTGGACTCTTTTGGAATAGTTTTTTGATGTACCTAAGTACTCCATTTTTAGAAGGTTCCATTAATCTGTTTGTAGATTTTTATGATGATACACGATATATTTAAGCTGAAAATTGTAGCCCGACATTTACCTTTGTTTTATCTTTGATAATATTTACAGTTTTGACTTTTACATTTAGATCTTTGATACATTTTAGATCCTTTTCACACATGGTATGGAAAGGAATTTTCAGTTTTGACAGCACCATTTTTTAGACGGTCTTATCCTCATTTAAAATATTCTAGCCCTTACTCAAAGAGTAGCTGTCCATAGGTAGATAGTTTGATTTCTGATGTATCAATTTTATTCCATTGGTCTTTCTGTGTGTTTCTCAGAACCAGGCTGTTTTAATTATCATAGAGACCTATTCGGTTTTGATGTTAGAATGTGTATGATTTCCCATTTTATATTAGTGTTTTTCTTACCCATGATCTCTTTTCTTTCCATTGAGATAATCCTTAAGCATGCTGTTTGAGATCTAAATTTCCAAGTTGAATAGCTGATAAAAAATTTTTTTAAAGAAACTTCATTGCCCTTCAATGGGCTCTGACTCACAGTGACCCTGTAAGGAGAGGGTAGAAATTCCCTGGGGATTTTCTCTTTATGGGAGTCTATAACTCATTATCATCAAGTCACTGCTGACTCACAGTGACCATAAGAGAGGGGAGAACTGTCCCTTAAATTTCAGAGCCTGAAGCTGTTGACGGGAGTATAAAGCCTCAGTACTCTCGGTACTCAGAGCAGTTGGCTTTCTCAATTGCTGATCTTTCATCGAGCAGCCCAATCTTAAGCCACTACACCGCCAGGGATCTTAAATTGCTGCATAAGATGTTGTAAATTTATAACATAATTACCCAAATTATTTAATTATTCTCTGTGTACTTTTCTGTATGCACATATTTTCTGTCCGGGTGGCTAATGGAGTGATAGTAACAACTGGTTCCATTTTATTTTTGAAACTAATCATTGCCTGGTTTAGTGTCTCATACGAAACCCTAATACTTGATGCGTGAAAGTTATCCTAATATAGCAGAACCATATTTACTCACTTATTAAATTCAAATAAGAGACCAGAAAATATGTGACCTCTATCTTAAATGATCCATCAAAAATCCATCAAGTTTTAACAAGGACCACTGAGGTAACTCAGGTAATAATAGCCTTCGATTCTTTACATCATATTGACCTTGCTGCCCTGCTGATTAAGGAGGGCTCTATGTTTTTACCAACAATTAAAGGACAAATGTTGGATTAACATCTAGAGTTACATTATCATACTGCTTCTTTTGAAAGCAATCAGAAGGGCAATTATCTGACATGTAACATAGATGGTTTCTTGCTGTTCATGATTTGCTGCTTCATGGTGGCTATCCTCTGATTTTATGAAGGCATTTCACTGTTTGCTATTTTTCCTTTTGCCTTATAGTCTCAACAGTCTTTAACAAATGCATCTAGTCTAGCATGTCAGAAAAATCTCTCGGCTTCTGTCTTTTCATAAGCATAAACATTCTGCTACAAATGAGACTGAAAAATGTTCATGTAAAAATTATGACTTATTTATACACAATATAAAAGATGTTTTATGATGTCCCTAAAAATTACTAATTCATTTCAATCCAGTTCAGTTATTAAGGTGGGCTAATTTATTCATGAGTTGACTCATCATTTGATAGCAAAGATATCCAAATAAGTTATCTTTTCCCCACAGCTAGAAAGGTACAAGTTTATAATGATTTCTTAAGAACTGATGTGTTAGTTGCTTATTTTAGTGAATCCTTGACAATATAATCCTTCATTTAAAATTAAGTTAATTCTTTAAAAATCATCTTCAGTGAGCTAGTATCCGTTCTTTCATTTAGAATAAAGCCACCCATGTATGAGCTGGAAACCTGCTTCAATAATCCTTTTGCCTCTTACATACCAAAGCATGTGTACGCATATTTCTCTAATCCATAGATAGTTGGAGACATGTCCTCTCATTAATATACTTGTGTTGTTCTCCGTAGGGTGTTTTCAAAAAATGAACCAACCAAAAAGTGGCTTCTTCGGGACATGCTTCTTCGGCATATAAGTTCAAGCCAGAAGGGTTAGCTCAATGGGTTCTGGTGACTACTATTTGGGACTCTATCTTGATAGAGCTATGGATCTTCTTGAAGTACAAAGAATTATAATGGGGATTTTGGGGAAAGACAACTTTAGAAAATTTAAAACTATATCGGTAAAGAAAAGGCCAAGAAAGCTATCCCTAATAATTTTTTATGACAATAGACCTGCTCATTATACAAGAGGAGCAAGAACTATCCTATCAGAATTTCATTAGGAATCTAGGCAACAGCCCAAATGTTACACCTCAGTCTTCTTTTTGTTCCCCAAACTCAAAGAACATTTTAAAGAAACACAATTTCAAGAAATTCAACATTTTAAAGAAACACAAATTCCTGGAGAATTCAAATTTTTTTCTCATATTTTTGTTCAATAAAGTTTTCTATGGTGGTATACCTTATTACTCAAGGTAACATCCTTACTTGTCAACATTTTAAGCAAGGATGTTATTTTGACTTATGCCATAGCATTTTCAATTCTTCATATGGATGTGAAAGTTGTGCATTGAATAAGAAGACCAAAGAACAACCCATGCAGGTTTATGGTGGTTTTGGTGAAGACTATTGAATGTGCCAAGAACAGTCAAAAAGTAAACATTTGTCTCTGAAAAAGTAAAGCTAGAATGCTTGTTTGTGGTAAGAATTGGGGGCTTTGGGCATGTTGTTAGGGGAAACTAATCCCTGGAGAAGGACTTCATGCTACTTACTGGAGCAGGGGAAAAGATGAAGACAAGACTTCTGACAAGATGGAGTGGCACAGTGATGCACGGATGGGATCAAACATAAGGTCAGTTGTGAGGATGACAGAGGACAGGGCAGTTGTCCCCTTCTGTGGCCCACAGTGTTGCTGTGAGTTGGAACCAACTCAACAGCATCTAACAAAAACAACCTAAGGTCATCAAGTTAAAACCTCCATTATCAAAATGTGCACAACCACCACTAAAGCTAGTGGTGAAGAAATTGTACTGCTAACCTCAGAGTCCCAGGTTCAAACCCACCAGCCCCTCTATGGGAGAAGAGAAAGCACCTGCTCCCGTGAAGATCTCCAGCCTCTGATTCCATATATCAGCATGCTGTATGTAATAACTGCCTCTACTGCAGCACATGTCCTGCCGCTCCCTATCCTCAACTGTAAAAGTCAGCAGTGACTCCAATTCTGAGAGTTGATGCTTCTCATGGACAGCAAAGGAATCTAGGGTTGGTAACATTTGATGAATTGAGATGAAAATCCTTGGGATAAACATTCAACTCTGGAGCTAGACTTACAACAGCAGCGCTAGATAGAGGGGAATAGACAGAACTGCTGCGGGATCACCACATCTTAGGCAAGATCTTAGGCCAACTACTTTGTACGATTCTCTTCCATTACTAATGTTCTCCCCTGCCATCATTGCTTGCTTTCCATCAGGACTTTCCCCCTTACTAACCCCTAAATAAAAACTTAGAATACATAGAGATTACTGTTTCCACCTAAATAAATAAATAAATTGAGTCTATTTGTTATTTATGAAAGTCTGTTTATTTACTATGGGTAGTGTTGGGGAAATAAAGAAAGAATGAAATGCTTACCTTTCCTTTTTCACTTGCCATATATATATATATATATATATGAAATAGCAGGGAAAATGAAACACCCAAACTCATGCACATATATTCAAGAACACTCAGACACATATATGAATTAATTTTCAAAGGTAAACTACATTACTAATAAAAATATTCTGTGGTTTTTCTGTAAGTTCTTTGAAATCATCATGTACATTTTGCAGCACAAATTACTTCTAAATTATGCAATTTATCAGGGAGCTTAAAAAAACAGAAAGAAAAAGTCCCAAATTGAATACATGAATGATTAAGCATAATAGCAAAATTTCCTAAAAATTAAACAACTCATCATCCAGAATTATATGATAAGGTGCAATAAATTAAACATTTCATTTTATAGAGAATATGAGAAATATCTAAATAATTAACCCATCCAAGGAAAAATGCTAAACATTTATAAAAAGAACAAAAAAGAAACTTTAAAAAGAGAAGACCTGCAACCAGGCATATCTGCCCTGGTTGTATTTTATTAAACAAGTGTATCTTCAGAAATACAGATATAGTTGATAATGAAGAGATGAGTTGTGGGGGAAAAAAAGACAAGTGATGGTTGCTAACGTCTTTTGTACCATACCCTAAATCAAAGAACAAACATATATGCAGCTGACAATTCACTTCCTACAACTGTATCCTTAGTAAGCCCCACTCTGTCCTGAGAACATGGGAAATTCATAGTTCACAAGTCTTGTCACTCCAGTCTGTTGGTACTCAATGGGACTAAGGAACTACAGAAAGAGTCTACTTCTACTTTTTTGAACTGAATCGTCAGCATATTCTTACATGTTCAGTTTACATTGCATAAGATCATAATGACTTTTAAAACATATAATAACAATAAACAAAAATAATTAAGAAAGCAACTCTATGCACAAAACTTAACCTAGCACACAAATAACTATCCTAACAATCGTGTTCAGCAAAAGAAGGCTCATTCCCTCTTAAGTTCCCTTGTAACAGCAGAAACAAAAGATAAGTTCCTAGCACCAATTCAACATGGCCACTCATCAATTGAAAACTGCAGACCAGGCCAATGTCTCTTTTCTATTATCCACTGGCACATGTTACCATATCTGAAAGACTTAAAATTTGACAGATAAATATTCTATTTTTATAAATAATTAAAATAAAAATGATTCCTATGTTGACTAAATTTAATTTTCAGATATTCCCACATAAAAAATGAAAGCAGATATTTTTGAATATATATATACATACTATAACACAAGTATTTAATAAAAATATAGGTAAGCATATATATTTTGAATAAACTATCTTTGCATAATACTTTAGTACATGTATTCAATTTCTGAAAATAGCCATAAAGTATTATTTTATCAAGTCACTTTACAAATTATGCAAAATATAATATGACATATTTTTATGATATGATGTTTCACTAATATGGAGACCACAAGTTTTATCAATTACTTCTCTGGATGCAATTTAAAATGTAATTTAAACAATTAAATTACACGAATATCCACATTTCTACTCAAGATGATGGATAAAGAGAACTTGGCATATGATGATTTTTATAGAATCACATTTCAAAAGCCTACAAAGACATACATATTATTGGAATACTATTGGTTATCTGTTTAAAAATATTTATTATGCCCAAGAACGTAAGGTAAGTGTTTTAAATTTTCAATGTACATAATATGCTTAATAAAGCTATAATTTTAATTCATAACATAAAATAAACAACTATTTTACAATCAGTTATAAAGTAACAACTATATCTTACATTTATTTTACCTCAATATTATTAGCACACAATGATAGTTACAGCAGGTAAACGAAGTACTATGGTTTTAAATAACAATGTCATATGTATATAACAAATCATCAAAATTATGTTATTTGCACAATATATATTAAAAGTAAGAAGTAGATTAATTTTTTTAATTAGAGCAATTAGGGGATATTGTATTTCTGAAGTATAAAAACCTATCTTTTACATTTTGGGGTTGAATAAATAATTTTAGAAAAAAATGTTTTTGTTATTGTTTTATTTTTTTTAACATTTTATTAGGGCCTCACACAACTCTCATCACAATCCATACATATACATACATCAATTGTATAAAGCAAATCTGTACATTTTTTGCCCTAATCATTTTCTTTTTTTTTTTGAAAAAAATGTTTTTAAACTCATCTCATTCTGCATAAAGTTGTTATAAAAGTAATACATTTGATAATTGTTTGTCATCAAATGTGTAGTGAAATGCTTTATTAATACTAATATGAGAGGAACACCCCCTAAAAAAAAACGGAATTGTGCTGGGTAGAGCGGAGCTTTTGGAGTATGCGTTTGTCCTGCTAGGCAAGCATCCAGCAACTCGCTCTGAGTTAGTGCACCCAGTGACTTCACCTGGAAAGGTTCTCTGTGGTCACAGTTAATTTTTTTATGAAAACAATTTCACGAAAACCTCGGGGATTTTTTTGTGTGATGGCTGTTTTAAGAGGACAGAATGTAGCTGAAACACTCAAGTGTGTGAGTGGTCTTCTCATTTCAAAAAGGGTGAAATGTCACTTGATGACTAACCTCATTTTGGATGTCCATCAACTTCCTGAACAAAAGAAAATGCCAACTCATTGCATTTGGAGTTTGTTCCACCAGGTCAAACTGTTCATCAAACTTTCTATTTAGAAATTCTGAAAAAATTGCAAAACAGTGTGGGACAAGAAGGGCCTGATTCTGGGCAGATGAGGCACCAAGACAATACACCTGCTCACAGGGCCATCTCAGTGTGCCGTTTTTTGGCACAAACAGCATGTCTGTTTTGCCCCATGCACCTTACTTACCTTGTTTCCTGAGACTTCTTATAATCTCTGCTCATGCAGAGAGACATGAAAGTACAGAGATTTCACGTCATAGAAGAGGTGAAGAAAGAAAAAGAAAAAAGCAACCAAGGGAGGTGCTGTTGGCCATCCAATCAGATGAGTTTTAATGATGTTTCCAAGAATGAAATCACAGATTTGACCAGTATAGTAAGTGTAATGGAGAGTGCTTTGAAGAAGATAAGATTGTTTGGTAAATAAAAAAATTCAAATATATAGCTTTGAAAATAAAATCCTAGCATTGTTTGAGGTGCCCTCTCATATATCATGTGTAACAGAATTACTTACTATAGGGTTGTAGTTAATCAATTACCTATTTACAAATCAAAACATCATTAAAACATGTCCTTTTTAGGAAGAAACCTACAATTTATAAAAATAAAGTACTACATATTTAAAATTCAATTTTTTTCTGCGTCATATCCAGTACTTTTTAAGAGTAACTTACCCCCAATTCCAAATATTCAATATGTTGAGAAATTGAAAGCTGGAGCTAAAACATCATGTAACTTCACATTTTCGACTATAAACTCTCCAATGTGCTGGCACTGAAGACAATAATTATCTCAGCTTCCCAGTACCCATTAAGGTTAAACCCATGTAGATTTGGACCTAGACAGTAAAGAATGCATATTTGCCCCCGCCCCAACCAGCTTAAAAACTTCTAATTTTATGCTGTTTGGAGTTCATAAGTGAAAATCTAAAGCCATTTCCCCCTAAGCCTCTTGTTCTCTCACTCTATGGTTAACAACACATGTAAGTTATACACAGTAATGATCTCTTTCATTGGAGGTCAAATATGTAGACACTTAAAAAGTTCACCAAAAAAGTTTCCTAAATTAAAAGGGAGATATGTAAAATGTTTAGAAAAATAGGTCAATAGATGTTCCAGATGTTTTATCCCATAGTCACAGTGCTTTATGATTAAATGCAATGATATTTTAAAATATTAAACTTCTCCAACTGAAATATACATGAAGTTAGCCCCAGAGCAAAAATTGTCCCCTATGTAGGCAACTGCCCTGAGGAAAGTTTTATTCCTTCTGGATTATTTTATCCCTGGAGGGAGCATTCTCATTAAAACGATGAACTGATTTTGTCATACCCGAGGGGAAATACACAGTGCACAGAACAGCTTCCTAAATAGAAAAAAAATACTTCACTAAGCTTAAAACCACCAGCAGCATATCTGTTGAAAATGCCTGACAATTATATTAGTATTTCCATTAAGATAGGCCCTGCAGTTGAAGTCAGTACACTAAGAACAGAACTACTTATTTTAATTATTCAAAAACCTTGGCTAACTATAGCAAAGGAGCAAAATTAATAATTAAAATGTTAAGATGTTATGCTAATGTACTTTCATTTTCATTCCATTTTCCATAAATGTCTGTGCTTTGGGGGGCTGGGAGGAATAAAGTTAAACTCCCAGGAAAAGATGACTTGTCTTACAGGTCCTACAAATGAAAGGAAAATTCACTAGCATTCCAGAAAAGTTTCTTACACAAATCTACATGCCGAAGTAGTGAACACTCACCTATTATTCTGATTGGTAGTTTAGCCATGTTTGCAGTTTTGTCAAGGTAAAAGATGATGTCACGGATCACTCAAGTAGTGTATGGTATTCACTGAATTCCCCTTACTCTGTAAAAACAAGCAAACAAACAACCGAGCCAAAGTCTATTGCTGGCCAGTTGGTTTGGACTCATGGCAACTCTGTAGGACAGAATGAAACTGTGCATAACGTTTCCAAGGTCACAATCTTTTCAGAAACTCTTTCACCCATGGGCCAACTAGTGAATGTAAACACCTAGCCCATGGGGTTTGTTCCTGCCCCACAGTCATTAAGTAGACTCCAACCCACACCACCCCAGTGTTGGGGGGGTTGTTGAGCATTTGTAAATCCTGCTGGGATCAGAAGATCTCCTCTTTCTCCTGCAAAGGAGCAGTTGGATTTGGACCCCCAGCCTTTGAGTTAGCAGCCTGATGCTCCTTCTGCTCTTGCCTGAAGATACCTCAGAGTACCTACATAGGGATGCTATGCAGAAAATAATGCAATGCTGAGAGGTCCCGTACTATTCTCACATTTGTATTTATGCTTGAACACTTTGTTGCAGACACCGTGTCAAAAGTGTCTTTTCACTGCCCTCTTGATTTCTTCCAGTGACTGGTCTCTCCTGACAACAAGTTCAAAATTTGTGAGACTAAGTCTCCCCATCCTTCCCTCTCTTTGTTTTTTGGCATTCCATGGTACTTCCAATATTTTCCCCCAGCACCACCATTCAAATGCGTTCATTCTTCTTTGGTCTTCCTTATTCGATGTCCACATTACGCGTGCATATGAAGGACTGAAAAATAGCATGGCTCAAGTTAGGCACACTCTAGCCCTCAAAGGAAACCCCTTACCTTCCACTGCTTTGACGAGAGCTTGTGCAGCATATCTACCCAATGCAATGCAGGCTTGATCCTTTGACTGCTGCTTCTATTCCCATTGTTGTGGATCCAAGAGAGACAAAATTCTGGATAACTTCAATCTTTTCTCCATTTAACTCAATGCTACCTCTGGGGCCAGTTATGAAGG
Source organism: Tenrec ecaudatus (assembly GCF_050624435.1). Lineage (NCBI taxonomy): Eukaryota > Metazoa > Chordata > Mammalia > Afrosoricida > Tenrecidae > Tenrec > Tenrec ecaudatus. The sequence continues at coordinate 141,614,074 of NC_134540.1, read as the reverse complement.
TTTCTATTTTCTTGTCAGTGAGTTGTGACCCAGACTGAAGGATACAATCCTTGATCTTCATCAGCAAGTATTTCAAGCCTTCCTCCTTTTGCAGCAAGCAGTTATTTCACGTACATATCAAAGATTGGGAACAAGGCTTCTTAAAATTCCGATACCCCAAACATTATTTGCACAGGATACAAATGTAATGAAAGTAGTGAGAGGATACAACCCTGACAAACCTCTTTCCTGATTGCCTTGTTCCTGCCTTACCTCTTGATCTATATATGTTCTGCATGCACACAATAGTGTTCTGGAATTGTCATTCTTCTAAGGTTGTTTGTTATGATACGCACAGTAGAATATCTTTATATATTTATTAAGGCATAAAAATCTTTTTGGTTTTTTTTTTGCTTTCAACCAAGATACATCAGATATCAGCAATGATATCCCTTCTTCATATTCTCTTTTGAATCCAGCCTGAACCTCTAGCAGCTCCCTGACAATGGACCATGGCAACCATAGTTCTATGCTCATCCATTAAATTTTACTTTTTTATGATGTTAATGGTATTGTTCTGCAATTTCAGTATTCTGTTGAATTACCTTTCTTTGGAATGGGTACAAATATGGATATCTTCCAGTCAGTTGACCGAGATGATTTGCTTAATTTCTTGGCATAGACAAGTGAGTGCTTCCAGTGCTTCATCAGCTTGTTGAAACATTACAATTAGTATCCATCATTTGCGGGAGCCTGGTTTTTGACCTATGCTTCCAGTGCAGCTTGAACTTCTTTCTTCATCACCATTGGTTCTTGCTCATATACCACGTGGATTTGTTGCATGTGAAATAGCGATTTTTTGGTACAATGACTATGGGTATTCTTTCCGTCTTCTTGCGATTCTTCCCGCATCCTTCATTTTTTCCCCAAAGTCTTTCAATATTACAACTCAAGGATTAAATTTTTTAATTCTTTCAGTTGAAGATAAACTGGGCATGTTCTTTCATTTTTGTTTTCTAACTATAGATCTTTGCACATTCCATTGTAATATTTTACTTTGTGATCTTGAGCTGCCCTTTGAAATTTTCTGGTCATTTCTTTTACTTGGCATTTCATCCTCTTACCTTAGCTACTCTATGATTAAGCGCAACTTTCAGAATCTCTTCTGGCATCCACTTTGATCTTTCCTTCCCTGTCTTCTTAAGGACTTTCTACTTTTTACTCTCTTCCTGTGTAAATCATCCTGCAGTCCATCAGCTCTCTGTCATAAATGTTCACTACAGCAACTCTGTTCTTGAGCTATTCTTGAAAATCGGATGGGATAGATAGTTTCAAGTGTGTATTTTGTCTCCTGGGGATGAGTTTCAATTTTCTTTCATTTCAACCTGAACTTACTCATGAGCATTTGATCCTCTGATCCACAGAAGGCTCCTGGCCTACTTTTAGCTGCTGATGTTGATGTTCTGTACTCATGGAGAGAGTCAATTAGATTCTGGTGTATCCCACCCAGCGAAGTCCAAGTGTACAGGCAAGTTCTCTGTTGTCAAAAAAGAGGTATTAGCAGTGAAGAGTAATCATTCTTACAAAATTCTATCATGAATTCTGCAGCTTAATTTCTATCACCAAGACCATTGTATCCCAATGCATTTTATTTACCTTTGTTCCCAACTTTTCTATTTCAATCACCAATAATGATCAGTTTATCTTCACTTAAACTTTGTTCAATTTCAACCTGTAAACATTAGTAAAATGACTCAATGTTCTGCATCTCTAGCCTTCATGGTTTGTACATAAATTGTAATAATAGTTTTGATGGGATTTCTTTGTATGTGGATAGATATTAAGGTATCATAGGCAACATTGTACTTCAAGGTGGATCTTAAAATGTTTTTGGCAATGGCAGGGACATAAATCCTTTGAATCTGTCATTGGCAGCATGGTGAACCATATGAGTTTCTGATTCAAGAAGTCTCATACAACTCATTGACACCTAAAATATTGATTTTATACATTATATATTATTTTTGACAACTTCCAATTTTCCTGGGATCATACGTAGTATATTCCAAGTTCCAACTATTAACTGATTTTTTGCAGCTGGTTCTTCTCATGCTGAGTCATGCTCCATCAGGTAATAAAAGTCCAAAGGGCTTTATTCCCATCGACCCTACTTCAAGAAGGCAGCTCTTCCTCAGTCCTATTGAATGCATCTTACCTGAGAAGTTCATCTTCTGCAATTATCTCTGACGATGTTCTGTTGCTATTCGTTTTGTTTTGAGTATCTTAAAATGGTTCGCCGCTATCTGTAAAGTTTTCTGTGGATAACTCCTCTTAACCAGATAGACTCTTCCTGTTCATAGTCTGTCCTCAGTCTGAAAGCTCGATTGAAAGCTGTTCATTTTAGGGGGGGGGGGGGGAGGCTGCTGGTATTTGAAAGAAGAGTGACATAGCTTCCAGCATCACACAAACCACCACCGTAGGACAAGTTGATGGACAAGAGGTGACGCCTTTCATAGACATCGCTAAATACATATTTGTTGATTCAATGGCATATGATTATGAAATGCCAGGCAACGTCCTAGAATAGAGTGGTGAGTTATCTCAATCATTTGCCATTCTAATGACTGTACTTACATTTACATGAATTTTAGCCCATTAAATGAAAAGAAAAATATGATCAAATAAGTCTGTCTTAAAGCTGTTGCATGGGATAGAAACACATTTGCACAGAAGAATACCAATACTGTAAGATGACATTCACTGGCGCACCTTTTCATTATGTGAGAGAGCTCTGGTGGCCATGTTGGGTAAGTGCTCGACTGCTGCAGGCATACAGTTCAAACACACCAACTCCTCTTCAGGACGAAATTGAGGCTATTGACTCAGTTAAACATTCACAGCTTCTGAAACCCCAGGCAAGGCCACTATATGGAGGAATACATTGGATGGCCGTGGTTTTTCTTCTGGCTTCTCTTTTTTGTTTAAATTAAGTGTGTGTGTCAACTGGCTCCAGTTCCAGTGTTTCCCAGACACTGCTTCTAATGTACTTCAGTTTTTGCATTACTAATGTGTTTGTTGTACTCTTTTCAATTAATTCTATAAAAATCCAACAAGCTAAATATCCTTAAATAATTTACAAGCCAAATGTCCTTCCTTAAATTATTATAAATGATGGTATAAATTATCTATATTTTGCATTCTATTTATTATGAATCTTATCGAATAAAAATAGATGTGCCCCAAATTGTCCACATTTAAAACAATGTGATGGGACATATCTCACACATAACTTTAAACTTTACTAAATGCAACTGAATAAGCAAGTACAGGAAAAATTATTACCAACTAGTTCAAAAATATAACTCAATTTTGAGAAATAAATAATGATAACATTTATATGATATACGAAAAATCCAACATCATAATTTGAAAAGACAGTTGTGGTGTGCACTAGTTTGAGAACTATCTAGAGTGACCCCATATGACAGAGTAGAACTGCCCCATAGCTTTGATTTTACACACCAGAATTGTAAGCCTAATTCCTAAAAACATCATTAACATTTGATTGTGGGTGAGTTAAAGTATGCACAGTATAGACCACTGGGGTTGAAACTGTTGCCTTCTGTAAGTTCAATATGGGACTATTGTTGTTCTTAGGAGTCCTTGAGCTCATCTGCATTTACAGAGACCCTGTGTAAACCAAACGAAGTACTGCACAGGCCTTCATCATCCTGACATCTTCTCAATGGCCGCTGAGAAGCCAGCCAAGGACCTTCCACTTTGTCAGGCACATTCTCCTGGACTAAGCAGGATGTCCTTCTCCAGGAACTACTCCCTTCTGAAACATGAGATGACTTCTCAACAGTCTCACATCTTCAGAGCATCCTGGCAGTTTTTCGTTATAATATTATATAATATTTATATTATATTATATATAATATATAAACACAGTTACTATACCAAAAATAATTGATCAAAGTTCAGCATATTCAGGAAATAGCATGTAACAAGAATTGATGGTACCAAATGAAGAAATCCAAGTTGCATTGAATATATATATAATGAATATATTATATATTGAATATATTATATAATTTAATTGTGTATATATATATATATATATGCTCATAGCAACGGAGCAGGACAAGGTAGCATGGCCAGCACGTGTTTCCAAGGCTGTCAATATTTATGAGGGCAGAAAGCCTCCTCTTTCTCCTGTGGAGCCCTGGTGTGCTTGAGCCGCTGACATGCAGTTAGTAGCTGAACACGGAACCACTACACCACAAGGAGTTCTATGGTCATCCAAGGTATATTCAACATTCTTTCCCACCTCAAAATACAAAAGCGTGAGTTGAATTAGTCTTTCTTACGGTCATGAGGTGAAAGAAAATGCCTTGGCCTGGATCAAGCATACCTTTGTCCGTAAAGTGGCATCTTTACTTTTTAATATTTTTAAGAGGTCTTTATGGACCCAAGTTAGTCGCTGCAAAGCCACAAGTAGGGCCAAATTCTTTTATCTTTATCATAAATGCTTCGCTTCCTCTTCAATTTTAGCAAGCAAGGTTTATTATGTGCATATCACAGGCTGTTCATAGGTAGGTTTTCCTCCAGTCCAGATGCTGTGTTCTTCCGATAGTTCAGCATCTTAGGTTGGTTTTTCAGCATATAGACTAAGGAAGGTAAGAAAATACGCTGACGCACACCTTTCCTAACTTTCAACCATGCAATGTTGACTGCCCCTCGATCTACACACGGATTCTACATGAATACAATGAAATGTTCTGGAATTCACATTCTTCACAATGTTATATACACAATTTGTTATGATCCCCAAAGTTGAATATCATTGCAGTGCCAATAAAACACAAGTAAATGTAATATTATTTTTACATTTTTCCCCTCTACTTTCTCTAGCATCAACAATGTTATCTCTCATTCCACCTTCTCTTCTGAAACTAGCTTGAATTTCTGGCAGACCCATGTTTGTATACTACTACAATCACTTTTATTTTTAACCTTACATGTGCAATTAATGAAAATGTCATATACTTTCCACATTCTATTTAATCTTTTTTTTCCTTTGTAATGGGTACAAATTGCTCCAGTTGGTTGGACAAAGAGCTGTCTTGCTACAGATGAGTGAGCTTTTCCTGTGTTGTATAAATTTATTCAAACACCTCAGTTGGTTTTCATCAATTACTGGAGCCTCGTTCTTCTCCACTGATTTCAATGCAACTTGGATTTCTTCCTTTGGTACCATCAATTCTTGTTACATGTCATTTCCTGAATATGCTGAAATTTGATCAATGATTTTTGGTATAGTAACTGTGTGTATTCCATCTCCTTTTGATAAATTATTCATTTTATACTTACAGAATCCTTCAATATTACCACTAGAGACATGGATTTTCCCATCGTTTGTTTCTTTCTGCTTGGAAATTTGAATAATTGAAGTGTGGGTTTTCTAACTCCAAGGTTTAGCACATTTTATTAAAATACTTTGTCTTCTCTGGCTTCTCTGTACAATCTCCAGTTCAGTCCCTTTACCTAATCATTTCTTATTTTCTCTGTAACCATTCTATATTCAAGAGCAAGTTTCATGGTCTCTTTACACATCCATTTTTGGCTTTCTCTTTCTTGTCTTTTAAGGACTATTTTATTTCTTTATGTATGACGTTCTTGATGTCAATCCGCAGTTCATCTGTCATAATGTTCAATGCATCAAATCAGTTTTTCTAAGTACAGATGTCATATGCAAAGTTGCATTTGTGTTTTCAATTTTCTTTAAATTTGAACATGCAGTGAACAATTGAAAGTCGCTTCCACTGTAGGCCACTGGCATTTTCTGAGAGATGCTATTGATCATGGTCTCTTTGAATTTGAATTCTGTGTACTCCATCATAAGAGGTTGTCTAATCACTTATGTTATTGAAAATGATATTTCCCATTATTACATTGTTCATCTTATAAGTTTATGTCATGTGTTCTTTACATTCCTTGCTGTCATCATCTACCAATACTTCTTCAATCCCAACTTTGACATGGTAATGACCAGTAATTATCAATTTACATTGAGTGTATGTGTGATCTACTTAAACTGTAAAAGTTGGTAAATATAATCAATGTCTTCGTCTTCAGCATCAATGATTGATGCATAAATTTATGATAGTTTTATTAACTGGAGTTCCTTAAAGACACAGGGATGTTTTCTACCATTAACAATAATGAACTTCAAGTTAGATCTTGAGTTGTTGTTTTCTCCCCCTACAATGAACATGGAGTAATTCCTCTTCAGCTTGTCATTCAGCAAATCAGACATAGGGATGTCCAATTCAATATGCCTAATAAAAATTCATTTCAGCTCATTAATGCTTAGGTTACCAAATTTCAGTCACTCCACTACTGAAAAATTATTTTCCTAGATTAATACTTCATACATTTCATGTTCCAATGATTTATGGGGGTCTCCAATTGTTTTTATCTTGAGTGTGGTACTTCAACAAACAGATGTCCTGTAAGTTTTAATACATCCACACAGTCAACATCTATTCCACTTGAGGGAGCAGGTCTTCCCAGTACAACCTAGAGCTCTTTATAACCTGAGGGTCTTTTCATTCTGAGGACTCTTCTCACAGCACATTCTCAGACAATGTTCTGCTGCCATACACTGGCTTTCCAAGACACAAGTAGATTGTCAGGCCCTTCTTCAAAGACTATCTTAATCTGGGAGTTTCACTGAAGTTCACCCAACATGGGTGACGCACTTAGTATCTCAAATACCAGGTGAATCACTCTATGTGTGTCTATTCACTTGAAACACTAGTAAAAAAGTCTATTTTGTGCATTAGTGATGTGTTTCTGACAAGAATGACTGCTGAGACCCCAGGAGGGTAGTGGTTACGATGGGTAAGATACTGTGTCAACCTGGCTGGGCTCTGATTCAAAGTAGTTTGACAGTACTATGATGTAATTTGGCAGATATATAATGATATTTTTGAGAATTATGCAATAGTATAATTTGGCAACTATGGAAGGATGTAGTTATCTTACATTTTCTGAACTGATGAAGTCATCCTCTACTTTTGAATGAAGGAAATTTTTACATAATTACATTGTATTTGAGACCTAAAAATATTAGGCTGTAATGAATGGGTGTACATGTAGCAATGAGTGAGAAACAATTCAACAGTATAGCAACAGTGAATGAGAATTAATTCAACAATAACTATGATAAGCATCTGTTTAGGAAGAGAGAGAAGTTTTTTTTTACATAGTACACCAAGGACAATTGATTAGTTGAATCAATGCCTGAGAATCAATTCAATAGTAACTATTGTAAACATCTGTTTAACAAGAGAAGGTGTTTTTTTACATAGTATAGCAATGATAATTGATTAGTTGCATCTTTGCTTACTTTAGAAAGAAATATAGTTGCCAAAACACAGTAAAGAGCAGTATTAAAATAAAATTCTTAAAATCTTCATAAACCAAGTGAATTGTGTTCATTGATATAAATTTAAAATGCACAAAACACTCAGAGTTATCTAAAAGAAATATCATTGATCTTTGAGAAACACCAGGGGGAAAACCAAAACAATTTTAAAAATTACAATTTTCCTGCCTATCTCTCTCCTCCATTCCAATTAATTGACTACAATTAAGTATGAAAAAAGCAAATAATTTGAATTATTATATTTCTATTACTATCTTTCTATTAATCAGATAAATTGTGCACATTTTCACATTATATAAAAATATTAAGATTAATAAATAACTAGCCCAATGAATGATGAAACTAAAATTCTAACTAAAATTGCTTTTAAGAATGCTTGTTTCAAAACTAATCCATATTCTGCAAGCCAAAGAAAAGACAGAAAATTTAAATATCTTAAATAGTAGGTCAATATTTGGTCTAGGTAAAGTGGAAAACTAAAGCAAATTAAGAGGGTAGAAATAGTATATGTTCTTTAAATCTTCTAGGATACACATCAGTATATGAAGACATTACCATTAGGGAGTTAACAATAAAGAAGTAATATTTTATGTACCAATTAACTACTCAAATGTACTGAAATACATATTCTGAGACATTCAAATTTCATTAATTTTTTTGACAAGATAAGATTTCCTAGTCGTATCAGACCCCCTGAAAGTGATTATTAGATTTAAAATAGGGAATTTTTATTAAATTTTCTTTTTGCACTGGTTTCAAGTAGTTTTGGTGCAGTAAATTTTGACAAAAGTATAGGTGAAAATTATTTTTCTTCTGTTCTATCACACATTATTACTGTAACTCTCGCTTTATGGCTAGGTGCTTGCGGATGTTCATTAATTCTGAAGTGAACATCTAGAAGTAGATTCTGATCTAGAAGCCTCCAAGCCAACTTCAGACCATTCACTTTCATGTTTATGTTTAAATTTCTGCCATTTCATACATTATATATTAAACATTGGTAAACTCTAGTCCTAGATAAGAGCATGTTAATATCCATAATTATGCTACATAAAATGTAATAGTGGAGAGGCACCTTTTAGCGAAACACGCCTGGAAGCTTAAATGCTCTCAGGGAACAAGCAATATCCCATTAAGCTTCTGGGGAAGAGCAGTACCACTTGTCTGTCAGTTTGTCCTACGTGGTAACGTTTGTGTCACTCTGATGCTGAAGGCTATGTGACTGCTATTGCCAATTCCAACAGGCTCATCCCAGGTGAAACAGTTTCAGCAGCACTTCCCGGATGAGCACCGACAATGGAGAAGGAATAAGTTGTTCATCTGTGAGGAATTCTCCGCCGACCAGCTTATGAATAGCAGAAGGTAATTATCAAATATCAAAAACCTCATGGAGAGCAGCTGAACACAGTCAGAAATAGTGCCAGGTGGTGAGCCTCTCAGATCCGAGGGCACTCCAACCACGACTTCAGAGAGGGCCCTTCTCAAAATAGACTCGCCCAAAATGACACAGATGGAGTAAAGCTATCGGGATCTTCATTTTGCTGATGGGGCATGACCCAAAGCGAGAAACAACTTCAAATAATTGGAACTTGGAATGCATGAAGTATGAATACGGGAAAATTAACAGTCATCAAAAATGACGTGGAACACGTACATATTTACATTGCGTGGGCTGGAATGAACTACTATTGGCCACTTTGTAGCAGTCAGTTATATGGTTTAGCATGCCAGAAATGCAAATTCAAGAGAAATGGCATGGAATTCCTTGTCAAAAAAAGGAAAACTTGATATCCTGAACTAAAATGCTGTCCGTGAGAAGATAATATATTTGCATACACTAAGAAATCCAGCTAATATAACTGTGTTTCAAATTTATGCATCAGTTAGGGATGAAGAAATTGAAGAATTCCATCAACTTCTTCAGTCTGAAATTGATCAAACATACATTCAAGACGCATTGATATTTAATGGTGATTGTTATGTGAAAATTGGAAACAGAGGAAATATATGGAAGATATGACCTTGGTGATGGAAATGCAGCTAGAGATCGCATGATAAAATTGTGTAAGAAAAGCAATTCTTCCTAGCAAATATTTTTACCAACATAAATGATTACGATACAAGTTGACTTCTCCACAAGAAATACACAGAAATCAAATAGACTACATTTGTGGGAAGATACAAGCGAGGAGCTCAATATCAGCATCTAAACATAATGGAAGGGCTGACTATAGAACAGAGTTAATTACTCGTATTTAAGTTCCTGTTGAAACTGAAGGAAAAACAAGTCCAGTAGAATAAAAGCTGATCTTTAAGTATATCTGAATTGAATTTTGAGAACATCTCATGAGCAAATTTGACTCACTGAATATGAATGACAGAACACCTGATGAGCAAGGGGGATGACATCAAGAACACTATACATGAGGAAAGTAACTGATCATTAAAATAAAAGGAAAAAGAGGCAGGTGGATGATAGAAGAGACTCTGAAACTTGCACTTAATCCGAGTAAACACAGCAAATGAAATAATTAATTAAGTAAAAGAACGGAAAAGAAAATTTCAAAGGGAACATCAAGGAGATAAAGTATTACAACAAAAAGTACAAATATCTAGAGTTTTAAAACCAAAACATGCTTATATCAAACTGAAATAACTAAAAAAAATTAGAGCCTTGATTTGCAATATTGAAAGATTCTATGGGCAAAATATTGAACAGTGCAGGAAGCATCAAAGAAAATGAAAGGAAACATCGAATTACACTACCAAAAAGAACAAATTAACATTCAACCATCTGAAGAGGTTTCTGATGAACAAGAAAGCTGATGGTACGGAAAGAACTAGCCCAAGCTTTATGGAAAGTATGAGAGAAAAACAAGGCTCTGGGAAGGAATGAAGTATCAACTGAACATCTTTCAACAAGTTAATGAAGCACTCACTGGTGGACAGAAATTTGAAAGATAGCTACGTGGGGAAACCACTGGAGAGATCTATATTTGTACCCACACCAAAGAAAGGTGATTAAACAGAATGTGGGAACCAGCCATCAATGCCATTAGTATCATATACAAGTAAATTCTTGAAGATATCCAACAACAACTGTAGCAATATATCTGTCACGAGCTGACAGAAATTGAGGTTTGATTAAGAAGGGGACATGGAACAAGGGATATTGTTGACTGGTATCAGGTGAATCTTGGCTGAAAGCAGAGAATACCAGAAAGATGTTTGCTCATGTTTTATTTACTATGAAAAGTCATTAGACTGTGTGGATCATTAATAATAATAATAATAATAAAGCTATCAATAGTCATTAGGAGAATGAAAATGGCAGAACATTTCATCGTGCTCATGTAGAACCTGTCTGTACATGTGATCAAGAGACAGATGTGCTAACCAACAAGGCAATTCTTAATCAATTTGTATGCTATAGCAAATACTCTTATGAAGAAGAATGGAGCATCAGATTTGGAGGAAGGCTTATTAAAAGCATTTGATAAGCAGAAGACACAATTTTTCTTTCTGAATGTGAGGAACACTTGATGCATTTGCTGATAAAGATTACAGATTTCAATACGGATTATGACACTAAAGAAAACCAAACATTTCCACGACTGGGCTGAAAAGTGCCATCATGAGAAGTGGAAAACAGATTGTGCTTTCACCCAGTTTGCATTTCATCATGCTTGGATTCGGGATCAATGCTCATGGACGCAGCAGTGAAAACATCAAAGGCCAACTGCATTGGACCAATCCCATGCACAAGACCTCGTTAAAGTGTTGAAAAGCAAGGATGTTAGTTTGGTGCACCTCATCCAAGCCTAGCTGTTTTCAATTGCCTCAGATGCACGGGAAAGTTGAATACTGAAGAGAGAAGAAAAGTGGATCCACTTGAATTATGGTGCTGGCAAAGAATGCTGAAAGAATCATCGACTGCCAAAAGCACACACAGTTTGCCTCGGAAGAAGTACACCCATAATGCTCCTTAGAAGCTAGGATGGTGAGACTTCGGCTCACATACGTTGAACAGGATACCAGGAGAGGCGAGTCCCTGGAAAATGACATCATACTTGGGTAAATAGCACAGGATATAAAAGGAAGTACCTTGATAAGACAGATGACTGTAGTCGCTGCAACAATGGATCGAAACACAGCAACAATCGTGCAGATGATGCAGGAGAGGGCAGTGGACAATTGTGTTGTATATTCGGTCACTGAGGCAGAACTACGCAAAGGCACCTGAGCCCAAGGCTAAGGCAATAAGGGGGTGACCTCCCTACCTCAAATAGAAAACCAAACCAAACCAACGCACTACCACTGAGGGGATGCTGATTCAACCTGCTCAAAGTGCTGACTCAGTGGTTCCTAACAGGAAACATAACCCACCTGAGTTCTGTGCGCCCCACCGATGCGCATTCAAAATCAAATTGCTTTATATAACAAAGGAAAAGGAAATGGAAAAGAGAAATATGCCATATTTAAATGTAACAGATTTTCATGATTTTTCCTATGAGCCATCACTTTGTGAACATGGCTTTTGCACACAGGAGTATCAATTAAAGAAAAATACCCCGTTATGCAAACTGATTTTGAAACACATTAAAATAATCATTATTTTACTTTTATATTACCTTTACCTTTTTAGGCATGAAAAATTAAAAGGGGGATCTACATACCACCTGTCTGCACTTATATTAAGCCTACATGGTTCTAGAATTAGATGAGGAATGTTAATCATCTTTTTAATTTAGTAATATGATGGGATGTTTACATTAGCTTGACTGAGGATGAACACAATTTTGGAAAATCATATCAACTGCTTATTATACCAACTTCTTTTCCTATAGCTATTTTTTGATAATTTGACCTGATTTTAGTTTTAAGCACTGAACATGACAGTGATAGTTTTCAGTACATTTAACCTTTGTAAAAGAGCTTAATCTTTACAGCCAAAAGCATAAGCCAAAGCAATAATGGGACAAGGCAACCCAAGTGCATGCTATGCTAAAAAATACTGTCACGTCTGTAAAAATGATTAACTAAAGACAGATGGTTGTTAATTTAAAGTCTAAATGAAATGTTAGCTAAACTAATTAGTGATCTCAGGAAATGCACAGCTTACACAGACCTTTGGACACTTTTTTCTTACATATATAAATTTAGTTACTTTGGAAAAAATGTTTTAAACTTAGAATCTGATTAGTATACTCAATTTTGTTGTTGTTATTAAAAGTTCTAATAAGAAATTTTGTCAATGAATTAGTTACTTAATCATAACTGTGTCAAAATATGATTATATTAACTTAAGAAGTTTCGATGACAGATAAATCACCTAGAATATTCTCTGTCAGAGATGAGTAATTGTTTGATCTGATTGTTCACATTTGGTGGCACCTTATGCATATAAGCTATTAACTAGTTTTAAAATTTGGAAGTGATTATAAAATTGAACACCGCTCCATAAAACCAATTTAATTAAAAATGTACTCATTACTAGTTCAAAATGCAATTTCAAAATACTCAATAACCCTGTGCCCTTCCTTGTGAATAAGATGAGGTTATTTGCTTGCATAAAGTTTACAGTCTAAGGAACCCTAGTTAGGCTCTATATGAGTCCAAATCAAGTTGATGGCAGAGAGTTAAGTGTGAAACAATAACAACAAGATCATCAGCGAGGGAAAATGAGGGGCATGTTATTTTGAAGTGGACTTTAGAAGGAGCAAGGTGTCGCAGTGGTTAAGCACTGATGTTAATGAAGAAGTAGCCTATTTGACTTCACCAGCTGATCTGTGGCAGTCGCCTGCCCTAAGGATCATGACCTTGGGGACACAATGAAGTAGTTTGGTTCCAGCCTGTGGGAGTCAGTAAATGGAAATGGGTTTTAAAAAGAAGAATACAATAACATAAGGGTACAAGTGATTCTAACAGCTTCAGATTTGGGATAGTGATTTTATGCATGTTAACAATTAAACTTTAAATAAACATTAATTATAAAATTTCCATTATGACTAGTATTTTCAGAAGTAAAATATACTTTCTCCTTTAGATTTAAAGGTAGCAAAATATTCCATAGTTGTAATACTATAAAGTATAGTTTTCACATGGATAGATAAGGTATGTGTGCCATTATAGACAAAATTCATTAACTAGTTCAGTATTTATTTTAAATACAATATTTTTAGGTTTGGCATTTGAAATTCTAGTCAAAATGCCCCCAATGAATCTCTCATCCATAAAACAAACTATTCAAGGTCTCTGCTATAGCATCAAAGAACATTGTTAATCAAGTAACATGAGATTATCCATCATGTTTTATTTAAATAGGAATACACCTATTTACAAGGTGAAAATATATACAGTGATTTTTGGTTCACATGTCTCAATTTAATCTTATTTTTATGAAATACACAATAAAGTTCTTAAAGAATGTGATACAGTTAGAAACACTGGAAATTATCAGCAGTAATAGAGATAAATCCATGAGTAAAAATTTCAAAAATATACATATTTCAAAAAATGTTTAAGAGTTGTTACTTGCACATATATAAGTATACATATAATTAAATATTTAAACCCTACAATTAAATTTGAATTGATGTCATAATGGGAGTGATGCATCGAAAATATTTCTTGAAATGTAACGATCAATGTTTTCACAAAGAATGCTAAAGTATTAATAAAGAATACCAAATATTAATATTAATAACAATTCTATCTATGAATATATTAAATTTAAATAAAGAAGAAAACAAATTCATCCTGGAAAACATTAGTTCATAGCTTGTGCTTTTATAAACACATGTCATTATTTTAAGATGTAAATGTTTATTTTAAAGTAGAAAGATACAATGTCTTTCATTTTTACTGACAAACACACCTAATGAAAAACCAACCAACCACTGACTTCATTGGAAGAGTTCCATTAATCAATCTCTCAATATCAGTCTTTATATAAAAAGACTTTCCTATTACATAGTAAAATATTATCTGATGTACTTATTAAGCAATTTAATATTATTTTTTAATTTTCACATAAATATAAAATCAGAATATGTCATTTTAATTATTTGTATTGCATAAATTAATGTGACATATTTATATATGGCCTTTCCAATGTATTTTTATAATAATCTAAATAACTGAAGCTTAGTTTAGGTTAACTGCTGTTCTTTTAGAAATTGAATATAAATTTATTTGATAACACCATTACAGTCACCTATATCTTGTAAGCCAAATGATCTACTAAAAACAGAAATAAAATGATTATAGTAGTGTCACTGTCAAACATTATACTATATCCCCCTAGTTCACACTCATGTCCTTAGCTGACATCTCTAAGTCTAGAGTATGATAGCATACTTCTCAAACACTTAAAAAGAAAAGTTTTCAAATAAAAAATGAGCCAGTTTTAAAACTGTGTCTATGATGATATTTTGATAATATTTGTTTTTGTATGCCATGTATATATATACCTGTGGAAATATATATGAATATGCATACAAAGGCATTGCGTTAGATTAAAATAACAAAATACTTGGTGTTAGAAACATCTACTAAAAACAATTGTCAATTGCAATATTAATAGATCTGGAATATAGATATTCAAAAATCATGGTTAGGCACATGGTTAAAGTCTACCCAAATACACATACAACTTATTGTATGTGTTTTTATTTGCAAGATAGTGGAATACTTTAAGAAGTTGAAGAAACCTCACCCACAAATAAATCGTTAATTTGGTAATATATAGCTGTAACATTACTAAAATTTAACCATTTTGAAAATGAATGATTTAAATAATCCCAGATTATATTGTTTAAATAGGATGTTTTCTAAATTCCAACTCTTCTTTCTTACTAAGACATGTATTCTTGACAATACCATTTCAAACATTGGCCACTAACTTAATTCCGGGACATCTAAAAAAGTGCAAAAAGAGCATATTTCCAAATGACCAGAGATCATGTTTTTTAATCTGCTTGAATTTCTTTGGAATTAATTTAGAGTTGTATAATATGGAGACAATGTATTTAGCTTTTGAAAGAGAGAAGCCACAGTTTTTTGGCATTTCAGACACACTTTCCTCCCTGCAAGCTAATGAAAAGAAAGAACAAGAGGCGAGAATGAAGGAGGAGGAGGGGACTTAAGCAAAGAGGAACAGAGTCAGAAAATAAACTGGAGTGGGCAAAGAAAATAAAACAAACCTATTGCAAAATTTTTGTAACAGAAACATAAATGCATTAACTAGAACTAATCACAAGAAACTGCAATTGAGCATATGTCAAGTTAGAGTCTAACCTAGCTCATGGTGTGTATGGCTGTTTGCTTTACACACGAGTTTTCTGTTGGCTTCGAAAAAACATTGGTGAGGATCAGGTTGGGTACTCAGGACCTTTAATAGCAATTTCCACTTCACATATGTAAGGATGATAATACTGTGCAAATATGCATTTCATGTACGATTTTTATGTTATAGTTGATTAATTCAAAATTTCATCAATAGTTTTATCTGCAAATCTATTCGTTAATCAGCATTTAAGTTACCTGTATATACATGGGATATATTTACTGGTAGATGGGTAAATTTAGGTATTTACACTATAATCATATTTGATTTAAAAAGCTTAACAATGTCTATTTGGAATATATTTTAAGATTATATTAGATATGAAATATAAACAAATTTATACCCAAATTGTAATTGCTGCCTGAAACATGGCATATGCAAGTAGCCCTCATTTTTTGAGAGTTCGCTTTACACTCAACTTTTAGGAAGGCCTATATTTTGCTAATGTAAAGGAACCTTGGTGGCATACTGGGTATGCATTGGACTAACTGCAAGGTCCACGGTTCTAAATGACCAGTCCCGCCAAGGGAAAAAATGAGGTTCTCTTACTCCCTTGAACAGTTACAGATTTGTAAACCCACAGGGGTCGTCTTACTACGTGCATAGGAGTCGATAGGAGGCCGAATTGACTTGATAGCATTGAGAGTTGAAAAAGTAGAGAGAATTTTCCTTTCCATGAAAAAGGGGGAAATCACATTCACCAGCGGTTTTGCAGTGTGGTTCCCCAGGCGTAGCTGTGGCTTCGCTGAGATACTCCCCCTACTACTCTACTCAGCATCCCAGAATCAAGCTGCCATAGCTGTGAAATAGGCCTATGAACGTGCAGTATCATTCATGTGTTATTTTGTATGTTATTCGGGAGATTATATTTGCATGGGAGAATGATTATTTTTTTCCATAAAAAGTAGTGGCAATTGCTTCTTCACTTGATGACATTTTGGACTACCAAGGGTTTGATAAGCACACTCCACATTTGGGTAGCAAAGGACACCTACAGTTATTCTCTAAATTTCAATGGGGAATTCAAAAATTCTCTGGCTTAAGGATTCCTTAAGCTACTTATAAAGTTCTGAGTTGCCCAAATGATTTACTAAGCGAACCATCAGAAACACTAAATGAATCAGCTCTTGAGGGGAAAAAGACAGAAAACAGCCTTTCTTCTATTGTGTAGGTTAATGCATTGGCAAGAAATCAGGATAAAGAAGAAAATACGTAATTTATTCTTAATTCTATACAATTTCACAAACCTGACGTGTTAAAATGTATCATGTATATTAAATCGGGGTGAGTTTACTTTCACTATCCTAATACAGTGGGGAAAATAAAATTTAAACATTAGATGTAACCTTTTCCACAAATTGTATAAGTGACATTTTTCAGAGTAAAAAAAAAATGTTGGCCACCTTAGGAAGAGTAAAGAAGTAAATGAAGCAAGAAAAGAGTCTATGTGACAAGATTATTGGAAACAGTGCTGTGTTGAGAGAGAGAGAGAGAGAGAGAGAGAGAGAGAGAGAAAACAAAAAGAAGATATTTCTTTGTCAATTTTTGAGAAATGCATCACATTTTCTTTGGAAGTCAAAATTGAATTTCCTGTAATTCTATCTCTTACATTCTGTGCAAAAATTCAGAAAGCTTGATTCTAGGGAAAATTCCACTTTGCATTATTATGGTTGTTTTTTTTTGTATTTCACATAGCATGATTTCACCTACATATAATAATGTTGAAGATGTGTTTTTGACATTGCAATAGGGGGAGAGAAACACCACTGTGGGGAACAAATAAAACCATAATAACAATCTCAATTGGGAATCCAATGGTAGCGTTTACACTTGTCTAATTCTGTACCTAATGTGGAAGACGTAGCTGAAGAGGGGAGACGGGTTTTAATTCTTATTCCATAGTGGCACTTAGCTTGTTCCTTTTCTTTTTGCAAAAATTTTGGAAGGAGAATTTTTCTAAATGATATGAATAATTTGCTGCATTTGATCAACGTGGCATTGTATTTTCCCCTAAATTCCTCAGGGAAATTGTTACCATGATTCAATCTGAATTGAAGCAGTTACTGTCAATTTACTTATGGGTGGATGCTGCCTCTTTGTGGCAGAATGCCATGGGAAGTGCTTTTTAAACATGAAGTCTTATGAACGTCTCTTCATAATGTGCACATTCCAAGTGAAATTATGGAGAGATCTACCGAAAACAATGAAGCACACGGCCCTTTAAAGCTTCAGATTATTTCAGATGAACATTTCACACCCTAAGATAATATTCTATGGCACAATGCACTGGCAAATCTTCCACAGAGATGAACAGTCTATACTCACCAACATGTTGAATAATTAGAGCATGGATCACGTAAAGATAAAGTAGCCATGATAACATTGTCAAAGTTAGTTTTCCATAAGTTACATGGAGAAGCCATGAAAAATCATATGCTAAGTAAGTAATACACACATGAAAAATATACATTACATTGAGAAAAACTGAATATGCAGGATAGTACTTACCATGCTCCATGTTTCAGATGAATACTTCGGTTGGAAAACAAAGTGCACAATTGAAATGTTATTAATAAGCACAGGAAGTGATACAATTAGAAATGTATATGTCCCTGAACCAACACAGGCATAAAATTTCCCCAAAGCTTATAATTCCATGTAACTTTTCTTTTTCCCGTTAGCTTGGGTACCAATTCCTAAATTGTTAATATCAGAGAGTCAGCCAATTGTGTAACGAAATCATTTATATCTCAAGCAATCATTACTTCAGTCCCTCAGATTTGACATAGTTATCAAGTGTTTATTCAGAAACTATTTAAAAAATTACATGTGCTGGGATACATATGACACTGTAACAACAGTAGCCCCATCTTACAGAGATCTTGTTTGTGGTTATCATCATTGCTTGCTGCCCAAGGGAATAAAGACATGTATAGAGATTTGTACAGTCCATCATTTGGTCTTCCAAAGTGCCAGTACACTTGGACCTGCGCAAATGCGACTGGGCTTGGTTAAACAATCAAAAATCGGCTACAATAGTAGTCAAATCAATACATACTTTTGGTTGACTAATGAAAATACTTTCAAATCTTCTCTAAGAAAACCAAACACTTGCACATGATTCTCACTCAAATGACCCAATTAAATTGCCCTAAGACATTTTATTTTATACATTGGGATTCAATCCATTTTAAAAAAATGAAAGAAAGAAAATACAGGTCCGATTGGGTGGGTTGTATTGGCTCAAAATTTAGTTTAAAAATGTCTTCATATTTTTCATGATTTGAAATGCTTTCCTGATATCACTTGTTTGGGAAATACAGTTCCTAATATAGTGTGACACCTTTGTGAAAATCATAGACTAGATAGTGAAGGAAAGGGGAATGCTAAATGTGCATATAAAAATAGGTGCTACAATAAAATATTTGCATTTTTCATCAATAAGTTATTTTGACTAATCAATTATGGATCATATAGCTTTGTGATTTTATGATCTGTCCACATCTATGGTGATCCTTTGGAGATCACAGTACTTTTGTTGTTTAATTCAAATGTCCAGAATGCATACAAACACATCCTTTAAAAAGAAAGGGAAGAAATGAGGGAGGGAAAGAAGGAGGGATGGAGGGAGGGAGAAAACAAACTTTCTGTTCTTGTTGGGATGTGCTAATCTCTCCAAATAAAGCCATTTAGAGTAGACCCACCCCCACCCGTGGCTTAAGAGGGAGAGGGGAGGAGAGACAGGGAGCTTGGGGAGACAAGAGTTGGGGAAGAAAATATCTGTCTTCCACTTTTCTTCAGCACTTCCAATCACTACAAAAGTTAGTGGGACCTTTCACAAGGTCCCTGCACAGCAAATTGCCCTCCTGCAAAGCCCTTCTCCCAAGCTCCCCTACACGCAAGTACAAAAAGCGATGTGCCCAGTTTACACAAGTCTCCCGCGTGTAAAATTTAAAAGGAAACTGCACACCCTTCCAGTATCTTCCGTCGAAGCTGAGAATCCCGTGCCAAGGCACTTCACCCTAAACGTGGAGACGACACAGTTAATCCAATGGGTTCACTGTGTGTCTGCTTGCTTGTTTGTTTGAAATGCAAAACGTCCCGAGAGAGGGAGCGGTTCTGGTTTTAGAACTGGCTAAATGTGGTCTGTTTTTCCAGCACTTCGAGGTAGTCCGGCTCAACGTTTAGTTTTGCTTTGAGCTCCAGATACTCGTTCCGGTTCGGTTCTACAAAGACAGCACTGGGGGGGCTGTAGAGCACCGGTTCGCGCAGCCTGCTGTCCCCAGCCCCTGGGTGCAAATACTGATGGGGGCGCCTCAAGTCATAGTTGGGGGAGAAAGTGTACGCAGCTGGGCTGCACGGGAATTTGGGATACTCCGGGAGGGCAGTGCCGGCCGGGGTGGGTGCGCAATGTTTATCTGGTTCTAAAATGCCCCTGTAAAAGCGGTCAGCGTCCTGTACCGGCGACAGCAGGTCCTCTCGGGGCTCGATGGTGCTGACGCTGTAGGCGGGGCTCCGCAAATGGTGGCTTTCGCGCCTCTCGTCTTCCCCGGTCTGCAGCTGCAGCTGCATCGGGGCTTGCGGCTGGGGGGGCGGCTGCTGCTGCTGCTGCTGCAGCTGCTGCTGGGGTGGCGGCGGCGGCTGCTGTAGGTGGTGGTTGCCGCTGTAGGTGACCTTGAGCTCGTGCAGGTCTTTGTAATCCTCCACGGAGTTGCCCTCCCGGGAGCGGTAGATGGGGTTTTTGCACATGTGGCCCAGCGGATGGGGGATGTACTCGTACACGTGGCCGGCAGGGGTCTTCACCTTGGGGAGCGCGGGCCCGCGGTGGTGGCCGTGCGCGTGGGGGTGGCCCCCCGCGCCGCCACCGCTCCCGCTGTACACGCTGTACTGCATATTGAAGGAGCTCACGTCGGAGTTGTTGGTGCTGGTGGGGTCGCTCTGGTTCTTCTTCCTCCGCTTCATGACCAGCACGAACAGCCCAGCGGCCACGAAGACGGACATGATGAACACCAGCAGCAAGCTGAGAATCAGCACGGACAGCGGCACGGAGGACGAGCCACCCTCTGCGCCCAGGCCCGCCGGGTCCCCAGTGCTGTTGACTCTTACAGCCGGGGTCACTGCACTGGTCCTCACAGGGACTTGAATGGAGGATGGCGTGGGCGTGGAAACCACCACGTCAGAGTAGTCTGGACACAGCAGCTCCGACTTAATGGAACGCATGTCTGTCTCGGCGAACTTCTTAGGTGACTTGCAGATCACCTCGTCCACCAGGACGCCTACCTTGAGCTGCTCCACCCACAGCTTCATGCCCACCACGTCGCAAGTACAATCCCAGGGGTTGTCGTGCAAATCGATTTGGATGAGCGACTTCAGTTGGTCCAGAATTCCGCTTACTGGCAAGGAGGTGAAGTGGTTACTTCTCAGGTTCAGTCTGAGGAGGGTCAGGCCCGAGAAGACCCCTGAGGGCATGGTCTGCAGGAGGTTATTATTTAGGAACAGCAGCTGGAGGTTCGGGACGGGGTCAAAGGTGCCAGACTGTATCTCGCGAATGAGATTGTACTGCAGGAAGAGATACTGCAGGCTCTGGAGGCCATAGAACAACTCCGGGCTCAGCCTCTCGATCCTGTTGCCATTCAGGTACAGGCGTCTCAGGTTGGCGAGGTCACCGAAGGCGCGGTCCTGGATCGTGGAGATGCGATTGTTGCCGAGGTGCAGAAGATCCAACCCCATGGCCTCCAGAAAGTCCGCCCTGCGCACCACGGCGATGTAGTTCTCGGTCAGATACATCTTCTTCGGGTTGTAGGGCTTGGGCTGCAGCTCGGCAATGCTCTCTATCTTGCGCTCCTGGCAGTTGACATTGAGGCCCAGATCAGAGATCTGTAGATTGCAAGTGCACGCGGTGGGACACTCCAAAGGCACCGGGGATTTGGTCTGGTAGGCGATGCTGGGGCCATAATTACTGTAGCCCAAGTCCTTGGACGGCTGCCTAGAGGTGGGGCGCACCCTGGGCTTGTTGGGTTGGCGAGTCCCCTTAGGAGATCTCAAGGGGGGTTTGTAAACAGCAGAGGAAGACGTGGCCACAGAGTTCACCGAAGCAGGGGTGGTGTGTAAATACCCCGTGGTGCTCAAAGGTGTCTGTG
Source organism: Tenrec ecaudatus (assembly GCF_050624435.1). Lineage (NCBI taxonomy): Eukaryota > Metazoa > Chordata > Mammalia > Afrosoricida > Tenrecidae > Tenrec > Tenrec ecaudatus. Next base: position 141,592,155 of record NC_134540.1, on the reverse strand, counting down.
GCCTCATCTCGTAGTCGGAAATGAGTTTTCGAGGGCAAAGTTCCTGTTTGGACACCTCATCCAGGTCACGGCCATGCAAGCGGAAAGGAGTCTCACAAACCACATCCCCCACTAGGGCTGAGTAAGAGATGCTGTCTAGCCAATCCTTGAGAGAAATCAGCTCGCAGGAGCAATTCCAGGGATTCTCCTCCAGCTGTAATTCCACAACTTTATCCATGTGCTGTAACAGCCCCACATAGGGCAGAAGTTTCAGTCGGTTCCCCCGCAGGTCCAAGTGCGTTAAGGGCACAAAACGGAAAAGATTGTTGGGTAAACTGGACAAGAGATTGTCATTGAGGATAAGCACCTGCAACAAATGCAGTTTCCCAAAAGCACTGGGTTCAATGACACTGATGTAATTGTAATCGACCTGGAGGTACTCCAGGTTTTCCAAACCAAGGAAAGTGTCATCACGCAGAACTTCTAGTTTATTATTGTTCAGATGCAATCTTCTCAAGCCCCGCAGCCCATGGAAAGCCCCAGTTTCGATGTCCTGGATAACATTGCTACCCAGATGCAAAATCGAAGCCCCAGTATAATTGACAAACTCATTGGGATAAAGTCTGTTCAGAAGGTTCCCAGATAGCAAGAGGTGGTAGATGGGAAAACGGGGAGGGTTGATTTCAGAGAGACTGATAATCCCCCGGTTTTCACAGCTCACAGTTAAAATGCCGTCCTTTTCCTCACAAGGACATGCATTGTCACAGATTTCCCCATAATAATCGATGGTTTCTGCACAGGAAAGGACGAGCGCTGTTACAGCAAATGCCAGAGTCTGCAGCATCCAACTATGCATTTTTCTGTGAAGGTCTTGTTCCAAAGTTACTGGGAGGCAACAAGCGTGCATTTTACCTCCTGCAAGAGAGGGGAGGAAGAAGGAGACAACAGAGCATGACTAAAACTGCAAAGAGATCAATCGCTCTCTATCTCTCTCTATCTCTCTGTTCCCTAGCACTGGTTCTCCAAAATCCAGAAGGAGGGAGTATGAATGGCTATCTTCCTTCCTCCCTTGGTGGAAAACAGACATATTCCAGATTTTATTACAATCTGATATTCATTTGGATTTAAAGGTGGGTTTCAAATCCGCAGGAGTGAACAAGGGCACATTGCTCTTTGAAGGTAAAGGCAGGTTAGAAGTCCCATTTTGATGTTCTTCCTAGCCCACCCCCACACACACACCCTCGCCGCCCACCCTACCCCCGTTCAAATCCAATCCATAAATATACATAAAATGGCTGTCAGTTCAGTTTCATGGTTCTAATTTAAGAGATAAGAAGCACCATTTTGCAAGGTTACCCACCTCACCTATACCCAACCCCCTTCTTTTATTTTAGAACCTCTTCAGTTAACAGTTCACCAGGAAGGTCTCCCCTGTTCACAGGGAGGCAAGGAACCACAACACTTGGACTGTTTTAAACCTTTGCTGGAAATGTCAGGGTGGGAACCAAAAGAACACTGTTCAAAGGTGAACAAGAACAGAACGTATGCTAATGCATCAAAGAGGCCAGAAGACGCTCTTAAATCACCAGTTGTCTCCCGGAGCTCTGAGTAAGGGGGAAAGGAAGAAAAAAGGGAGAGCGTTCCCTTTGATCATGGACTTCACTACCAAGCTATTAAGCACATCAGCGCCCTAATGGGATGCAAGATGCCATTTAACAGCGCTTCCCTGAGAGCACCCTGCGTCCACTGCTCCTTGATCTTGTCAGCAATGCCACCAAACCACGTCTTTCAACCACGAACTAGTTATGCACCACGGAGTACAAAGAAGTCCGCGAAGGCATCTGCAGTTCCCAACACCTCCTGAACCCTTGCGTTTAAGAGGACAGTCTCACCATGTCCTGAGAATCGACTAAAACTAAACCTCGGACCAGCGCCAAAGCCTCCCTTTACCTTGGGACCCGCTTCAGTTTGTCTCGGAATGTTAAACTAACTAACCGTAAAGAAATCATTGCGATCTGAACTGAGCTACCACATCGCCAGCACCCCCATCTTTGGAGTTGCTTATTGCATGTTTTGGAAAGCTATGCTTCCTTTCATTATTATCTTTAATCACTTGGACTGATTAAGAGGTGAAATGGAAAACAGGAGGGGGCAGCAAGTGGCATACCTCAGTGCTTTAATATCTGAAATTCATCCCTGAGGGGTTGAATGTCCCCCTTTCCCTTTTCTTTCTTGCTTTTTGTTTGTCCCCGTGACTGCCTCCTTAGACTACTGGTTGAGAGCAGCGCTCATAAAGAGAAGGAGCTAAAAGGAGTGTGTGTGTGTGTGTGTGTGTGTGTGTGTGTGTGTGTTGCGTTGGTTGGCTGGTTGGTTAGCAGGAAAAGGGCGGGGGTGGGGGGGGGGCGAGAACTGATGCCTTTTTCTTGTCCACCTTGCATCTGATCGCCCCAGGAGTCTAATGTGAATCTCAACCGAAGAAAACTAAAGCCAATATGTGTCTGAGAAACTGGCTCAGGCCTGGAAGGAGACCTTGCTCTATATTCCCATTCAAACCCCAGCCCGCGTTTGAATGCGCCCCGGAAATTAACATACACATGTGCAAGTGTGCCTGCGAAGCATTCACGTGTGACTCCCCAGACGTGTGCAGACGAATCCTGAACTAGGGCGTGTAAGTAAGCCTCGCAAGTATCTGCCACTTCCCAAAGCACCAGCGAACGCCGCCTGGCTCAAAAGCAGCAAAACACCCGCTAAGAAGGCAAAGCGTTTACCTTGAAATTTCAGTTCTCAGCTGGATCAAATCTGGACATCCATTCAGCAGGCGTTTGGTCCCCACCCCTTCCTGCCTTCCCACAGCCTCCCAGCCCCCTATCTGACAGCCCAAGGCAGCCGGTGTCCAGTCAGGATTAAACTCCAGCGGGCACAACTTTCATTCAGGGTCGGTTAGCATGCTCCCCAGTTATCCCTCGCCACGCTTCCCTGCACCACCTCCTGCCCATTAGAGGAGACCGGATTTTTAGGAAAATAAAGTTGAGGCAGGCTGACATTCTGAACGGGAAACGCACCTCGGGGGTGCATTAACGGGTGCGAGGCACCTTCTTGGAGGATTCGAGATTTTTGCGGGGGCATTTTGCAGGCGTGAGGCACTGAATTCGTTTCGCCGCCGGAACGCGCGCTGGCAAAGCCCTGCATGGAGGCGCCGGGAACCCGGCGTCCAGGCCGGCCTGGGGGCTCCGGCCCAGCGGCCCGCACCGCGGCGCCTGGACTTCCCTGGCAGAGGCTGCCCTCCCGCACAGCGCCCCAAAGCAACGCGGAGGCAGAGGGGAGGGAGGGGAGGGAAAGGAAGCCACCCTGCCACACGCTGGGGCACACACATACACATACACACACACACACACACACACAGCGCACACGCACACCCGGACGCGCGCGCGCGCGCACACACACACACACACTCGCCCGCGCGCGAGCCCTCTTTTGCAAAGTGATCGGCAGACTTACCCGGGTCTCACATCTCCAGGGCCCGCGGATCGCAGCCGCCCAGACAAAATAGCTCCCCGGGGGGTGCGCGGGGGCTGCGAGGCCCCGGCAGGGTCCCCGAGAGGCGAGCAGGGCAGTCCCCGCAGCTAGAGAGAAGAGGTGCCCGGACGCCGCCCGCCCGGGGCCGCCGCTGGCGTGGCGGCCGTGGGCTCCGGGGCTCCCCCCACCCCATCCCCCGGTCTCCCCGGCTCTCCCGGGCGCTCCCGGCGGGCGGCGGGCGGGCAGGGCGAGCGGGGGAGGGGCGGCGGTGGCCCCTCGCCGCCGGGGACTGGAGTCGGCGGCGGGTGGGGCAGGGCGGAGGGGCAGAGCAGGGGCGAGGGGGCCCCCGATTCGAAGGCGGCTGCCTGGCACCTCCAGCCCCAGTCAGCGTGACGATCCCCCCCGCTCCCCACGCTCGCACCCGCTCCCGCTCGCCACCCCCCTACCCCCCAGCTCCCACCCGCGCCGCCGCCGCCGCGCGATCGTGGGGTTTCCGGCACCCAGAGCCTTCCCTCCTCCGCGGCGGGTACTTACAGTTCCCATCTGGGTAGGGGGTAACTTTCTCCAAGCCCGGAGCGACCAACGCCCCCTCCGACTGCCTGGGACTCCGGGCACCCCCGGGCCTGGGATCGCGCCGCCGGCCCTCCCCTCCCCCCCGCGCTCCTGCGCGCAGTCTTCACCACATTCCCCCCCGGTCAGCGGCGCACGCCCGGGGACGAGCCAGCGCGAGCGGGGCGCGGGCTTGGAGGGGCCTCGCCAGCCTTCTTCTTGCAGCGCACACTGTACATGGTAGTGAGGGGGCGAGCGAAGGTGGCACCGGGCCCCTTGGCTGCTCCCGCGGCGGTGGCGGCGGCGGCGGTGGCTGCGGCTCCTGCGCCTTCCTCCGCCCCCCCCGCCCCCCACCTCCCGCGTCGCCGCGACCACCGCGCTCTGATCCCGCGGCCGCTGCCCCCGCTCTGCGCCCGCCGTTGCTCCGGCGGCCCTTAGTGACTATGTGGTTGGCTCCCGCATCTTCTGGCCCGTGTCATAGCTCTCTGCGTTCGCAGGACATCACCAGGGGCTTCTCTGGATCCCTGTCCCTGGTGCAAAGCACGAGCGTCCTTATTGGGAATTCTTTATGTCCAACATCCTTTGGGGCTCTGGGGACGAGAATAGCGTAGTTCTAGTCCGTAGCCAGTCCCGGTGGCTCCGTGGCTCTAAAAACTCAGAGAAAGTCGCTTCTCGCCTCCCCGGCATCGAAGGGAGGGCCGTACCGCCGCCGGGGTCTCCGAAACCTCGGCTCCGCCGGAGACGCTGGGTCCCGTCCCGTGCACTTGTTTATGGTCGCGCCACGGGTGCGAGCCAAGCTGTAGCGGACATGATGGGCCCGAGGCGAGCGGAGCGCTTCTTGGCCGATAGATGGCAGCCGCGGGCGACGGCGTCTCCTGGCTCCGGCCGCGCAGCCGAGCCCTCCTTGGATGCCACGTTCGTGGGAGGCAGAGGAGTCTTGGACCATGTGCGTAACACAAGCGTGGGACCTTGCAGCCCTCGGATGGAGAGAGGGTGGAGTGGAATAACCCCGGCAGTGCCAGGCTTGTCTGTAGTCACGGACAGCTGATTCCAGCTCTGTACTGCTAGCCTGCCTTCCTCCCGCCTGCCTGGGAGAATAGTAGAGCCGGTGCAGCTGCCTCCTGTGCATTACTGTAAAGGACCCTGTGAAGGAAGAGGGAGTGGTTCATCCTAACTGCATACAAGGTCTCTCTCTCTTTTCTTTCTTTCTTTTTTCCCCCCATTTTTTTAAGAAGTATACTTTGCATGCCTGGGCAGGTCAAGGGAATATGCAGGATTTTCAGAGAGAATGTTTGCGAATACCTTTGGTGTGTGCCCCAAAGCTGGAAAAGCCCTAAATAAAGAGTATCATAGAAACCGAGTTTCTTGAAGAGTCACCTGCCAAAAACTCCACTAGCATCATCTCTACAGTAAGTATCCCTGGCTCTTTCCATGAAACCCAGCATCTCCCTCCCCTAAAGGTGGGATCTTTGCATTCTTTCATAAGATGTGTTTTCAGTGTTTTGATACTAGACCTGAAATGCATCCCATGGGTAGAAAAAGTTCATAATGATAAGTGGTCCAATGCAGTCTGAATGAACATACACTAACTGCTCCTTTGATAACTGAGTCCTTTTTACCAGAAAATGTATTTTACCCATTTTGCTTTGGAATTAAGTTTATGGTTTCATGTGGGATTATTTTACACATGCGTGCTATTGTCTCATTCTTGATATGAATTCTGATTGCATTGTGGTTCTACCGTTTTGATTAAGTGATTAATATAGATTCTGAGATATACAACTGTAAACCTAAATCATTCCACTTCCTCAGTATATGTATTTGGACTCATTTAGAAGTAGTGGTGAATATTGTCTCCTGACGTTTGCGAATGGTTCTTGGAATTTCCTTTGAGCTTGTTTTGTAAATGTTAGTTAAATCATCCAAACTTTACTTGGAGCCAATTTAAGCTTAAAGGATGATAAAGGGACAACAAGAAAAGATGTAATCTGCAATGCAGATGATAAAAACAAAAGCTTAAAATAAAGTATAGGAACAGTTGGCCTAGGGAGACTAGCCCATGGCTACAGGTAATTTATGTAAAGAGATCTGCTTGAAACTTCACATACTAAAGGATCATGCATTACTGTGCGTTTTATTTAGACATTTTCTTCTGACATGAAATAGACACTTTAGAATATTTAGTTTTAAAAGTATTAAAACTTTCATAGTATAATCATGAAAGCGTTAACATCTCATAACTTTAAATTATGCATGAATCACTGTCAAAGACAGTTGGCACATAAATATTGAATCCTACCTGAAGCATAATTTTTGATGTTGATAATGTAAAGACAATAGAAGTTCTAAAGTGGTAAAAAGTGGCTGAATCAACTTTTGGACTTTTCAAAATAGCTTAAATATAATTACTTGAGTTCATTAATAGTTGCTTTTCAAAACCTTAGCAATTGCACTGAATATCAAATGTGTAATTTAATTTTGATTTATGTGATTTTATATTAAACAATTATTTTCTTAATTAAAATCATTTTTATTAAACTAAGAAGTATTAAGTATATTTGCAATTAATTTTGGTTATCATTTTGTGGTTCAAATGAATAAATGATAGAAACCTTGGCCATTAGAGGCCTGAGAAACCACTTACACTTTTTACCACTAGAGGGCTCTATAATCTGCTCGGTAGAAGATTGCATTTTGAGAAACGTTTTGCCATAAAACGACCAGCCGGAACAGGGGAGGGAGAATGTCATGGAAATAAGGAAAACTCTCATTTAACCATTCATTATCTCTGGGAAATCACATCAAATAAATCTTGCAATACTGATAAAATTGATCCAAGAATTGTATCCACATCTGCAGAAGTCTATATGCCGTGTACAGTCCTATGATAGATATACATACATACGCACACCCACTCACATACATAGATATTTAAACACACGTGCATGCATGAATACATAGAAAATAAAATGATAGAAAGGATAGCTCTCCTTAGCATTCAGATGGAAACACATCCTAATTCAGTTGGACACCGATGGTGCCGTAGATTCATGCTCAGTTGCGAACCAAACTGTTAGTGGTTTGAATCCATCTCTGGGTCTGTAAGAGAAACGTGTGACAGCCTGTCTTGGAAAGGTTTACAATCTCAGGAACCCTATGGGACAGTTTTCCTTTGCCCTACAGGGTCGCTATGAGTCAGAAGTGGTTTGAGGTCAACGGTTTTGTTTTGTTTATAATACTGACACAAGCATTACATGGTTTGGTTGGATGTAACAAACTGATAATTAGTCTCTATAAGTTTATTACTGTATCTGTGCATTCTATAGTTAGCTTGTGAGCTGGTATCTTATAGGCCTACGACTAATGATGCATTTGACAATAATTATTGTAAATTATGGCTATAGATTTATACCTGAAATGTTAAGATTTAAAATCAAACTAAAAACAGTACACTTGCAACTTCGAATTTATATGACCATTTGAATTAGTGTTTACTATTATCTAGCATTATTGTTTACGTGCTCTATGAGCCTTTTTGAGGAATTCTTAAATATAGGTTAAAAGATTCAAATTCTTAAATATAGATAAATAATTATCATTCAATTATATTTTTATATCACGAGTATTATCTTTAGAACATTGCAACACACAGCCAAGAATGTTAGTATTTTATCCAGCTACATAATAGGAATTGTAACAAGAAAATTATTTTCTAATAATGAGGAGAGTTCCTATGTGTTGCTCAATTTCACTTGAGTTCTAAGTCTAGGACAGCCTGCGTTTCTTTGGTTAGTCAATCTGTTGAATGAAGATTATGAAATTCCATACTAGATCCAAGACCCATCCAAAATTAGCTATAATAGATTGATTTTATAATAGAAATTTTTAAGAAGTCTGTATAACCCAATTTAGTAAATAATAAAATTTCAGATATAAATTAAAAGGCTGTGTTTTTAAAGATTTGCAATTAAAATGATATGTTTCAAAAGAGATAGCAAAAGTTCATTTTGGAAGGAAAAATGACTCATCATTTATGATTGTTTCCCTTTGAAATAGCTTAGACAGCTTATAAAAATTTATCATGCAGTAATATCCATCACATCTAAAATGACCAACCCACCTAATTTCATTGAGCTTCTCAAATTAAATACCTTTTTTAAATGACCCAATTAATAGATCAAGTTATGAATTATTTTGGAAGTATGCTCAAAAAAAATAAAAGATGGGCATAATGAAGATAACTTTCTTCCTTTTCTTAGAGATTTGCTCTCACTTTCTTTTGATAGAACATCATATAGAAATATCCTTTTTGGAGGATCAATTGAAAATATCTACCAAGGTTTAAAATGCACATCTTTTGAAAATTTACATAGCCAGAACACAATCTATAGCCAGAATACAAGAATACAATCTCTCTCTCTCTCTCTCTCTCTCTCTCTCTCTCTCTCAATATATATTTTTAGAGAGAGAGAGAGAGGTATATGTGCGTGTATGTGTACATATATATGCACATATTAATAAGGTATTCATTGTTACAGATATTTTCATTTGGAAATAACTAAGATTGACCTAAATAGTTGAATAAATAAAAAGAAACTCAATTCCATCTGTACTTTGGAATACCTTTCATATCAGTGTCAATGGGGATCATGTTTTGTCATTATGACTCACGTCTATAGCATCACTTATACACACAGTGGAAGAAAGAGAGAGAAAGCTTGAATGAACCCAGACTCTATTTGTCAGGATGTGCGCGCGCGCGCGCGCGCGCACACACACACACACACACACACACACACACACACACACACACAAAACTCCAATAATGGTAGTCGCCGCTTGGAAAGAAAGTGAGGAATCTTGAGTAGAATGGAGACATACTATTCATTTTTGTTATTTGAAAATTTTAATTTAGATATAAATTCTCAATAAAAATAATATAAAATTAATGCTAGTAGTTTAAAGAAAGATGTGAGAAAGGGTAAAGGTCTCAAACTACTATTTTTTATATAACACCTTGCTGTCAATGGAGAGACTGAATATAATTTTGAATATGTGAAAGTAAATAAATTCGTTAAACAGCTTTCTCTTCATAAACCTTATATGTGACATTCAACTCGATTTTACATTCCCGTTCTAAGCGCTCTTCCAGTATCTTCACTGTGCAGAACCATGCTATACACGGGGACAAGAGTTTCATTTGATCCTGTCGTGGGTGAAGGGAGCCATCAAAATGGCTCTGAACAGAAGATAAGAGAAAATACTTGAAATGGTTAGAAACAGCCCTTTACTGCTACTTGCAGCAAGATGATTGGTGAGTTTGTAAATGTGACAAATTTAAAATTCACAAACAATCATCAGAACCCATTATAGCAAAGGCTGGAGCCATCTGGATCATATGCACATTGAAATAAGCACCTTCCCCTGGAGAAGAGACAGTTCTACTGTATTGTTAGATTACTTTTTCTGTACCTTTTTATAACAACTCTTACTGCCTCTTTTGGGGGAGAGATTGGGGGAGGGGGCACTGCGTTTTCCTTAGTTCTTTTATCTTCTCTTGTCATTCTTAGGAAGCAAGGCCAAACAGGCACAGTGCCTATGTTTTCCGTGTCGTTTCAAGGATCTGTAGGGGTGAGTGGTCAGGATTCAGGCTGTTAACAGAAAGATTACGCAGCTGGAACCCACCAGCTGCCCCACAGGGGAGAGAGACAGCCGTCTGATTCCAGAAACCCGGCCTTGCAAATCCTAAGGAGCACTTTTACTCTATGAAAGGGTGACTGTGCATTAACTTGATGGCAGAGTTATGTAATTTCAAAGGAAAACCAGTCACCATCCTAAAATACAGTGTCATCTCCAAGTTTTTAGAGAAACCATTGCATTCCTTAGAATGTCTAAATTTACTGTCCGTTAATTTTCCGACTTGATGTAGAGAAACCCTCCGCTTTCCAACTTTACCAAGAGAATCCTCTAGCCAACAGAGGACTCCCCAAATACTCTGTACTCTCAGAATACATCAACCTACCCTCAACTTCAAAAATGTTGCTGTTCTTTCATTAAAAAGTTTGTTTAGAAAAATAAAACAAACAAAACCCTTTTTTTTCAATCTATTATTCTACAGAATTTGTCAGCGTTCTTTCCTATCAGAACCCACCCCCACCCCAAAAATAAACACTTCTATGTCCATTATAACCGACATTGCAAACTTGCTTGTCTACGTATTCTCTGTATTATCTCAAACTCAATGCATACCCATGGTATGCTTTTTCGTGCTTAACGCTAATTTGTGTTTTTCTGAACTAGATTATTATTTGTTATTGATAGAATAATTTTTATCTCTCATCGCTGGAAAATAAGCTATTCAAACACACAGTAAATACTTGTCCATTTATGAATTTCTCCATTCAACAACTAGTTATTTACCACCAACCTGTGTGGCTTAAGTATTTTGGCAGGAAAGGTTGCTGGCTTAAATGATACTCAACACACCTGCACAAGAGAAGCCTAGAGAACTGCTTCGGTGAAAGATTTGTTTTGCCATCAAATCATTTCCAACTCATTATATAATATAGGGACAGTAAATTGTCAAGGGAGCAGATAGCTCATTTTTCTCTTGAGTGAAAGTTATGTTGAGGAGCGTTGAATTACCAACCTCGAGGTGAGCAGCAGAATATCTTCCCCACAGCATGGCAGAAGTCCTTACCATCAGCATTGTAGCTAAAAGAATGCACATGGAGCAATCTAGTCTGTAACGCATAGGGCAGTCGTGCATTAGAATGAACTCCACCTTAACGGCTGTCATGAGATGGAGCCTATTTCTTATGTTAGCTATAAAGTAACTGATTGATCATGTCAGGGTACATTACAAAGATCATTAAACCTTTTGGGAAGTAGCTTATATTTTCTTTTCTAAATAAATAGAATGCACTGTATTAAAAAATGATGGAAAAGAGTTATAGTTTATTTGGAAAAAATTGTTGTATATCCCCATTCATATGCAAGAGTGCCCTGCAGTAGAATTCACTTGAATGGTAAAAATAGTCTCTGTCTGCGATGACAGTATGATAGCCATTAGCCACACTGAGCACTTAATATGAGGATCATTTAAAAGTTGTTTCACGTTTGTTTTGCTTTGTTTTTAAATGAAAGGAAAAAGAAGTGAATTAAGCCCCTGGTGAATCTCCTGTGAATAACCGTGCTAACATGCAGAATGCATTTGGAAAGTGGATTATTGAAGATGCAATTAGGTTAAAATACAGCACCCTATCATTTTATTTCCCTTATCATCCATTTAAATTTGTTCCGGTTTTAATATTTTCTATTGAGGTGTTTATCCATTTTACTATGCTATTCTATTTAGTTTAGGTTTTTATTTTTGCTTGTATTTTACTGGTTTTCCTTCTGTGAAATCCAGGATAGGTAACTCTGTAGAGGCATTACTAGATTAAGGGTTTCTTCGGGGTATGGCCAGGTTGGGCGAAATGAGAAGCTAATGACAATGAGCAGGAAATTGGAGAAAATATTCTAAAACTGATTGTGGTCACTATTGTACAACTTTTCTTGACGTGATTGAACTATTGAATTAAATTATATGTGAATTATATGCCAAAGTGTTAGAGAAAATAAAATATGGGCAGTATAAAAGATGAAATAAAAACTAATTTGATTTGATTTGAATTTATTGTAATTCAAATATCATATAGCTAATGGATACCATACTACATATGAAGCACTATAAAATAAGTTCCTAGAAGTTTAAAACTGCTCTTCTCGTTCTCTCTCTCTCTCTCTCTCTCTCTCTCTCTCTCTCTCTCTCTCTCTCTCTCTCTCTCTCTCTTTTTTAAGATCATTTTCCTGATCATTTTAAGATCATTTATTGCTCTTATAGCAATCCATACATCAATTGTATCAAGCATATTTGTACATATGTTGCCATCATTTCCTGAACATTTTCTATTTGAGTTATTAAAATCAGTTCCCCATTCCCCACACCTACCCTCTTGTCCCCTTGATAAAGTATTATTATTTCATATCTTACAGTGACAACTGTCTCCCTTCACTCATGGTTTCTGATGTTCATCCCCTGGGGTCGCTGCGTGTATTATGCTATTGCTCTTGCTTCCCCTTCCCCCCCTGCCACCTCACCTACACCCTCCCAACTTTCCCCTACCCTCCCTCCTGGTATCTCTACTCCCATTTCTGTTCCTGAGAGGTTTACCTGACCTGGATTCTATATGTCATGAGCTCTTGTCTGTTCCAGTGTATATGCTCTGGTTTGGCAGAACTGAAAGGTACAACTGTGATCATGATAGTGGGGGTGGTGGGGGGAAGGAGTAGGAAGCCTCAGAGAACCAGAGGAATAGCGTGTGTTTCATCAGTGCCATACTGCACCCTGGTTGACTCATCCCTTCCTGTGATCCTTCTGTGAGGAATGTCCCATTGTCTACAGATGGGTTTTGGGCCTCTGCCCAGACTCCCTTTGTTCTCAACAATATTTGTTTTATTTTTTTTTTTGAGTCTTCTGATGCCTGTTACCTGATCTCATTGACACCTCATGATCGCACAGGCTGATGTGCTTCTTCCATGTGGGCTTTTTCCTTCTCTGCTAGATGGCTGCTTGTTTAATTTCAAGCGTTTAAGACCCCAGATGCTATATCTTTTGATAGCTGGGCACCATCAGCTTTTAAAAGTGCTTTTCCTATGGAATTTGGGGATAGTTTAAACATTCATTCAATCAACACCAACAGCTGGGAGTAATGATGGCGATTATGACACCCTCACTGAATAAAGACCCTTGTGATTCACATTTGGCAAAGGTCTTAATCTGCATTCTGCTGGCCGTTCCTATTCAATTCTTTTCAACACGTTTAGATGAGGGCATTCTTGTAAAGGCAGGTTACATGCATTTCAGAATCCCTTATCATAATCTTATAAAGAAGGAAAGGTAGATTATTTTGATTCAATCATTTTAATTAAGAAGGCAAGTTTATTTGTATGCATGATGGTGTGTTCTCCAGATTACACACTAGGATGCTAATAAATCTCACTGACTTTGCATCTACGTTAACTTACAATGAGCCTGTAGAGAAGGGTCAACCTCCGCATGTGAGTTTCTGAGACTGGAACTATTTACGACTCTAATACAAAGCCCCGTGTTTCTCTCGACTGAACAACTAGTGGTTTCGAACAGCAGATCTTTTCGATTGCAGCACCAACCTCTAAATCCAACCTTTACACCACCAGGGCTCCTGAAGATGCTAATAGAAGGATGGAGAGTCCTAAATGTGTATCTTTATTCAAGAATTAAATGGAATAAGCTTCTTTTTTCTTTGCAGAGAAGTCTGATAGCTAATAAAAACAAGTGAATAAAAGGGAAACTGCTCTTGCAGCCCATGTATTTGAATACAAACACTCCATTTTAAAAGATCTATGGTGGTGTTCCCCACAAATAAAGTACACGATCATGACCACCACGTTGTAATGAATGGATGTATAGAACACAGATACAGCCTCTAATTGTATCATGACCTGGATAGAGTTCAGTTTTTGAAAAAACAGCAAAGCTTACTTATATTGTAAACTTTCACCCAACTGACCATAAAAGGTTAAAATTAGATTAAAAAGAAAAATGCTTTTATATTTGAATCAAAATTGTTAACACCTAGTTACCATTCATAGTCACAAGAGCTTGTTGTGATTTCTTAAGATTCAATTTTATTTTGAAATCAAGCTATTTAAAATATAGTCATATAATTGATCTGTACTTCAAGAAGTATATTTCTTACAGGGCAAAATCTCAATTATAGCTTTGAAAGAGCCATAATTGTTTAAGCACTTTAAATCCAAAATAATTAGGAAGCTACTTAATACAGATCAGTTAAATAGGTCTCCAACTCCATTCTTTACTTTGGCTTTGCATTAATTGTGCACTTGCACTTACAAAGGAAATATTTCTTTTATTCTAGAAATTACTGTACTTTCTCTCCTGTCAACTATATGACCACCACAAAAGAAAATCAAATGAATAAATATTGATATCCAGTCTCCTTGGATGAAAGCTAATATGCATTTAAACAAATACATTATATTTTAAGTTACTCATCTTACCCTACATTTTGATGTTATTTTCTTTTAAACAAATACTGCACTGACAATGAAATGCTGTGTGCTGTTGAGTTGATTTTGAGTCAGATTATCCTTTTAGGACCATGTGAAACTTAACCACAGGGTTTCCTCAGTTATAATCTTTACAGGAGCAGATTGCTAACTGTTTACTACAGAGAATGTCATTTGTAACTCTATGAGGTACTTGGCGTTCCTTATATAGGAAAACAAACAAACCAACCCAGAGTTTCAAGGCACTTTTTCTCCATAGTTCACACAGCCAGTTCATAGTAGATCTGGACTATGCAATCAAAGTCAAGGACTCTCGATCTCTATTATTTGGATTACTTCTATTTCAAAATCACACCTCTGGATATTACTTCGGTTTAAATGAAAACATAAATTGTTATTCAGTAATGGCCTTCATTTCTACAATGTTGTGTGTATTTTGTGAAAGTCGCCAATAGAACTATGTTTCACATAGGGATGAACAAGAGAAACATGGGTCAAGGGTTCGTGGGGTGGGGGGTTTGAGGGAAAAAGAGGAGCTGATATAAAGGGCTCAAGTAGGAAGAAAATGCTTTGAAAACTATGATGGCAGCATATGAACAAAGTGATTGATGCAATTGATGTATGAGTCCTCAATAAAGTAATTTAATGGAATAAAATTCTAATGTAAAAAAATAAACAGATTTTTTAAAAAGAGAGAAATGCATTTCACCTTTTTACTAGATAATGCCTTTAGTATTAGAATAATAATACATGTATTTTAGATGACTGTGAAAGAGATTTATAAATGACTAACTCTAGTGTCCAGGTGATGCAGATTGGTCCACATTTAACTTCCAGCTGAAAGAAAGTCTGGTGCTTGGGACAAGGCCTGGCAATCTGCTTGAAAACCTTGGGATTCTACTCTGCAAAGAGTGAGCAGCCAGGAGTCAGAGCCATCTAAATGGTAACCAACTCCATCTACATATTCATCTAAGGAGCCCCTTGGCAATGCAACTGGTTAAACTCTTGGCTTGTAACATAAAGAAAAGAGAATCCAGCCTCAGCTAAGGCCAGCAGTCTGCTTCAGACAAGGCAACAATGAAAGGAACATGAAAAGCTGAGATAGTACTCTGCAGCACGGGAGATTCCTGTGGATCCGAGAGGGCTGTATGGAACCAGACCAAATCCCAAACTGAACCCGCCGCCTTCGAGTTGATATTGACTCCTAGTCATGGTCATCTTGTATAATAGAGCAAAACTTCCCATGTGGGATCCTGTGCTTTATGGGCGTAGAAAGCCCCATCATTCTCCCCCAGAGCAGCTAGTCCCTAACTGCGCCCCAGCACTTCATGTACCCTGCCACCCAGGCTCCTGCTGATGGACCTGCTTTGGAAATAACAAAGATAATATTAAATAAGGGAAATAAGTGTCACAGTAACTAAAATACATACGATTAAAAAAGTGTATAAATATATATAAGGCGTCTTTTTCCTTGAGTAGGAAAGAGAATTGAACTCAAATTAGAATTTTGCTAACTGTCTTTATAGTTTTTCCTATTATTATTATTATTTGTTTCATAAATTAGGTGTTAAAGTGATCACTAAAGCTCCTAAAAAATGATAAAATGCTTCCTTTGAAGAAGCACATCAATCCTTTTTTATGAATAAGTTTAGGGATAAAGTCTTTTGATCCTCTGTGACATTAAACCATTATATAACTAACTGAGACTTGCTTGACACATATTCTTGCCAAAAGATGATGCACAATGATATAATTCTATGACTAACTTAAATTTTAATTCAAGCAAATTGCCTTCTGGCAATATTAATACAAATACCAATATTGGAAAGGACTATATTTTATTTTATTTATTCTTGCATATCTGACTTTCATATTACTGAACATGCACATCTATTAATATCATTTCAGTATAAATACAGCATATGTTCCTCATTAAAATGCAAAGAAAACTTTAGTTTATGATTGGATATGTTAGGATTTTTTCCATGTAAGTATAATTGGACATGGAAAATTGAATGTAGTTATGGATTTCTAGATTTTGAGGTTTATAAAGATTAAATTCACCATTGAACATCTTTCTGTCCACTTCCATCTACACTAAGACAAATGTATATGTGAAATAATACAAGGATCCACACACCTTGGCAAACCATGATGTTGTTGATCGCCTTCCCCTAGCAGGCACTCAGGGAGCCCGCAGCCCCACTTCACAAGGCTTCCTGGAGTTCTTCCAGAAACTCTGAGGCAAAGAGCAATGTCTGCATTCACAAAGCGGCATTCACAGCTGTCAGAAGTTAAATGTCCAGGAGACTCATGGTACAGCTGCAGTCCTTCCAGCACACTGACAATATCTGTGAAAACTAGAATTTGATAACTAGATCTTCCAGGGAAAAATCTCTCAAAAGAATGCTTAATCTTTGTCTGACTGATAATAAATAATTCTATATTCTTGGCACAGGAGGCAGCATTGTGCTGGAGCATTCCTTTGCTTGCAGTGTTTTTGCAGCTGTTTTCCACCATGCCAGAAAGTACCCTTTGCTGCAATAAACTGTCAAGGAACTTCTTATAGCTAAATACCTGCAGCCACCTGGCACAGTTTTCTCTCACAGAACAACTGATGGGCTGGAAGCTCCAATTGTCAGCTATCAAGCGGACATTTTACCACAATGCCCCATGGCACCTCAATTTAGGAAAATCTGCCACAGTTTATGATCAGCTATGTACAGAGAAAATTATGGCTATGTTAAAATATATTTCCATGTATTCTTCATATCCCTATAGAGATCACTATTGGTTTGAATCATGGATTCAAATTTTTATGTATTTAATATTTTTTAAAACATTGGAAAAATGTAAATGAGATTATAAATGAGTTTTCTGTTCTAGTATGGGTCTTTTCTAAATGGAAGCAAGCGGATTAATTCAACTTTGGATGGCTATTCAGCAGTATGAATTCATGAGAACCTATTTGAAAAACAAATTTATTTCTTAGATCATTTAGTATAATAATAATTCATAAATACAGTGATCAGGTTGTTACAATTAATTAGCTACTTAACTCCAGGGAAAATTTTTTATCACAACTTAAAAGAAAGCAATTAGATGATTTTGTTTTTTTTCCCAAAATCGCTTGTATTGGGAAGTAATAACGATAACATATTTTTCTATAGTTCAATCGCATCAAGCAGGATTGTACAATTGCTGCTACAATCAATTTCAAAACATTCTCTTTCTTCTTCAGCTCCTACCCTCCCCCACAGTAATCCCCACGGCCCTTATTCTTCTTGCTCTCTAGGTTCATCAATCCTGGGTTTCGTATACAGAAAAAAACATAAGTATTCAGGAGGGCTATCGCCAAGGACAAATATATCAGAGCTGAAAATCCCAATATGAAGAAATAGATACAATACAATATTGAAATCCGTATCAGGCCCAACATGTACAGTGGGGATCAACTGAGAAGGTGTTTGATCACCTCTAACCATCGCGTCTCCGGTGAATTCTGCTCTGTAACCATTTTATTCCCATCCTTCCATTATGTACAGAGGGAAATCACCAGAGGCTCATGTCTTCTATAGACCTCACAAATGGATCCTGGGCCCCCACTGTCACCCGTAGCCTGGTGCAGACCAGAATCTCACCGTTTGGGGTCTGATACTGTTTCCTTCTTCTGCTTTGGTGTATATGATTTGCAGTCCTTTGGTTACTCACCTTTGAGTACTCCTTCCCTGTGATCATAGATGACATCACGGTTCAAGGCTGTTTGCTTGGAAATAAGCCTTTAAGATCCCATGTACTATTTTACCTAATAGCTGGTAACCATCTAATTTCTAGAAGATTTTTTTAAAATCAGTGTTTTAAGTACATTGTTGAGTCACTGGGTCAGAATGATAGAGAAATGCAGAAAAGTGAAAAGACAGTGACTCTGAATTTTAGAAGTTAAAGCTTTGAAAATAATGGAGAATTGTACCCTAATGGAAGGAGCCCAGACAATGTAAATATTTTAAGCACGGTACACACTGATTATTGGAGAATTTTTGAGAGATTTCCCAATTTTCAGACATCTTGCTTTAAGTACATTGGATGAAAAAAAAAGAGTGTAGAGAGAGGTTACCTTAATAGTTATTACTTTAAAAAATATCTTGATAGAAATAAAACACTACCTACCACAGGTCTCACGTGACTTCATGCGGTATTCCATACCATCTGTATTAACACTTTAAACCTCTAAGGTGGTAATAATAACAGAGGACACCTGGTTTATTGAAAAAGCCTATTAATGATCAGTAGGCAGCAGAGAAAGGAGGTCCCAAGGGAGTATAAAGGATGGATTTGGGGGCCAGGATGTGGCACCCCATCAGACTCATCCGGAAAACACTCCTAAAGGCCAACAAACAAACCTCAAACTACTAACAGATTTTTTTTGCTGTCTTTTTTTTTCTTTTTTATGTCTTAAATTTGGTATGTCAGTGGCTTTTATGTTTGTTAGCTTGTTGGTGTTGCTGCTGTTGACGCCATGTTCTTATGTGCCACTTTGGTGCTGTCAAAGCCATCTGCATTTTTATGCACATATTACAATATCTGCAGGTCGACCTAGATAAGATAGGCTGAACAAACTATATGAGAAGAAAATAATGGGACCAACGGTCCTGGAAGGACATGATGTATGATGTAGGGGAAGAGAGGAGGTGTTGGCCAAACCAGGGACAAGGGAACAACGAGTGGTTCAAAACCAGTGGAGGGAGGGGATGGGAGGACTGGTAGGGAGGGACCAAGGGCAAGGTAACTGAGAGGAATTACTGAAACCAGAATGAAGGCTGAACATGGTAGTGGGACAGGAGGAAAGCGTAAGGAAATAGAGGAAAGGAGTAGGAGGCAAAGGGCATACAGAGAAGCTTCAATACAGACAAATATATATGTAAACATATTTATGATTATGGGAGAAATAAACCTATGTGCATATATGTATAGGTTCAGTAGTAGGGTAGCAGGTGGACATTGAGTCTCCTCATGCACACTCCCTCAATACAATAGCACCTTGCTCAGCTAAATGGTCATTCCATGATACCCACCTTCCCGACATGATTGCTGAAGACAGACGTGTGCATAAGCATACGTGATGAAGAAAGCGGATGGTGCCCAGCTATCAAAAAGATATAACATTTGGGGTCTTAAAGGCTTGAAGGCAAACAAGCGGCCATCTAGCACGGAAGCAACAAAGCCCCTAGAGAAGAAGCACACAAGCCTAAGTGAATATGAGGTGTTGAAGGGATCAGGTAGCAGACACCAAAGAACAAAAACCATCATTGTGTGATCACCTTCCCCACATAAACGCTGAAGACGAATGTGTGCATAAGTAAGAAGTGTGGTGAAGAAGGCTGATGGTGCCCGGCTATTAAGAGATATAGTGTCTGGGCACTTAAAGGCTTGAAAGTAAATAAGTGGCCATCTAACCCAGAAGCAACAAAGCCCACATGGAAGCAGCACACCAACATGTGTGATCATGAAGGGTCTAGGGAACCAGGTTTCAAGCAACAAAGGCGGGGGGGGTGGGGGGGGGATCATATCATCGTGAATGAGGGGAGTGCGTGATGGGGACCCAATGCCCGTCTGTAGACAGCTGGACATCCCTTCCAGAAGGGTAGTGGGGAGGAGATGAGTCACTCAGGGTTCAGTGTAGCAACAATGAAACTCAAAACTTTCCTCTAACTCTTGAACGCTTCCTCCCCCCCCTGCCCTCCAATTATGATCCAAATTCTACCTTGCAGACCTGGTTAGACCAGAGGATGCACAGTGGTGCAGTTGGGATCTGGAAACACAGGGAATCTAGGACAGATGAACCCCTCAGGACCAGGGGTGGGAGTGGCGACACCAGGAGGGAAGGGGGTGTAGAAAAGGGGGAACTGATCTCAGGGATTTACATATAGCCTCCTTTCTGGGGGTTTGGCAACAGGAAAGTGGGTGAGGGAAGACGCCAGCAGTGTAACATAGGATAGAGTAATAATTTATAAATTATTTAGGGTTCATGAGGGAGGGGGGAGCAGGAATGGGGGGTGAGGGAAAAAAAGAAAATGAGCTGATTCCAGGAACCCAAGTGGAAGGCGAATTTTGAGAATTATGAGGGCAATGAATGTATAAGGGTGCTTTACTCAATTGATGTATGTATGGATTGTGATAAGAGCTGTATGAGCCCCAATAAAATGATTTATAAAAAAAATGATCAGTAGACATGCTGTTAAGTTATAGTCTTACAACCTGTGTTAACTGACAGGTATATAAAAAAGCAAACTAACAAAATATTGACTTTAGCAACGTAGTTGAAATGTTAGATAACTGTAGCATATGCCATTAGTTGATGATTTTAATTCAATCATACTTCCTGTTGCTGATAGTTGCTATGGAGCCAGTACTATTCAGTGTGAAATTATGTGTAATGGAATAAAGTATTGATCAAACTTAGTCATCTTCATGATTATTGATATGGTTGGATTTACTGTTATCAAAATTGTGTTAATTTTTCTCATGAAGAATAGTCTTCATCTCTACTTCACCAAGCAAAACATCATTTTCTAATAGTTGGATCTTTCTGGATGATTTGTCCAAAATATGCTAGACAAAGTCTCACCATCTTCACTTCTAACATACTAACAGCATGTTAATTCCTATCAGGAAATTCATAATTGTAAATCTCTGATATCCATTAATGGATTTTGGAATTGTGTTTTTCTGTGAATTGATTTCATTTTTATCAGATGACTTAATTAAAATGAAGTGTTCATTCTAAATGGCATGCATTAAAAGAAAATGAATAAAAATCTCAATAATATACTGCTGTTTTTTCTGTTAAATTATTATTTCAGGGAAAATGGTTTAAATGAAGCAACATTTTTTTTGTTTCATACTTGATCCCACAGAATTTTAACAGCATAGGTTCATTTAATGTTTATAAACACAGATATATGAGTTCTTTTAAAAAACATTTTGTGTTATTAGTTATTTCTGTGTGTTACGGACTTTTACAAAATTATCTGTGATTTAGGTCAGTTAAAAACATAGATGAAAACTTCCCCATGTTTCAATCTCATCTCTGCCCTTTAAAAACCATTTAAAATATTGGTTAATTTGTTTTAATCAGCGTCTCTGTTCTCATCTTTATTACACTATAGTAGTAATTCTAGTTTTCTTTTGAGGATAAAATGAGAGTGTCCATTCAAAGTGTTTAGTACTCTTGCTAACACACAATAAGTTGGAAATAAGAATTAGCTGTGACTGTTTTGTTGGGAAAGTTTTAGTTGTTACAGGAATTCATATAATTTGAGTCATTGATGTAAAACAAACACTTGAAAAGACCACAAGTTTGTAGCTGTAGCTTGTGCCATAGTCATGTTCTTTAATGTTACGTAAATTATTAGCTGGTCCTAAGTAGTTATGAATTAATAGCGGCAATAGTCCACCATAGATTAGCAATTACTAGCTTGCAGATTTCATGAGCTCCTCCTCCTCCTTCTCCTCCTCCTCCTCCTACTCCTTCTCCTTCTCCTCCTCCTCCTCCTCCTCCTCCTCCTCCTCCTCCTCCTCCTCCTCCTCCTCCTCCTCCTCCTTCTTCTTTCTTTGCCTCTGAAACAATGAGTTTGCTTGCCAGACAGCACTTCCCAGTGTTGAGGAAGAGGACGGAATAAAGAAGAAAGGACACTTCCATATCTGATTTTCAGTGTCATAAATAATGACACATTGGAGTGGAGCTGCATGGGAAATTGACTCATGTTTTATTGTGAAGCATTTTGATATATTAAGAGAAATTATAAATAATTCTAATGAATACAAGATAGTTTTTAGTTGTGAATAAAAAGTGGCTTCAAAAGTTTATGGAAAAGTCACATTATCTTTTAATTCCAGTTTCCCATCAAGTGTTTGAAGCCCCCACCCCACCCCGCCACCCTGCAGTGACATAATGGGCCCTGGGAACAAGATGGTTGCACATTCAGCAGTTCGAAACCAGTACTCAGTCCTTGGGAGAGAAACAGGACTTTCTACTCCGTTAAAAAGTGACAGACACAGAAACCCACAGGGATAGTTCTGCTCTGTCTTATAGGGACTTTATGAGTTGGTATTGACAGAGTGGCACACGTTTGAGTTTGTTTGCTTGTTTGTTTTTTATTGTTTTACACCCAAAATTCATTTCCAACATCATAATCAATGCTTAACTATGAACACTTTGAATGTTAAATTTTAGAGAAAATATAGAATACTTGATTCAAATTAGAATGATATTAAATACTTGTAATTTATTTAACCTCTAGTACATATTAGATAATATTATATTAAGAACATTGATTCAAATTTTTATTCTGCTCTGTTAACTATTGATTTTGATAAGTATATTTTTAAATATATATCATGAACTTATGGATTTTCATTTGTATGTGCTGAATGGTTTCTGTAGTTCCTGACTTTATTTTAAGCTCACAGACAAAGTTTGAACTCCATGTGTTTTATTTTGATTTTAAAATATATTTTAAAAGTAATTTTGTTTAAATGGAATATTGAAAGAAATTGTGTTCATAAAATACTTAAGTAAGAGATAAGCCATATTCTTTTTGAATAAAATATTTGACCATGGGTCTGTTCTTTGAACTTACAAAGATTAATTTTGGCCCATTTGACTTGCTGTAACTTTACACATGATAAAACACTGTATAATAACTTTTAATTCACACCTGCATTGGTGAATGACTTAGTTTTTAAAAATACATACAGACCAAGAAATATAGGCAGATAAAAAGTGAAAACAAGAAATCTATATACTATACATGGATTCTCTAGAATTAAAGATTATAGCATAAAGAAATAAACTCACCCTGAATGTCATTCTGAAAAAAATACGAATCTATTTCTGCTATCAATTTCAAAAGCCACTTAACCTTCTGCATGAAAACATTTCTTTATTGTCCTCAGAATTTAAAAGTTTCTTATAACATTAACCTCTACTAAGAAACACATGATAATTTTGTTATCATCACTCCAAGCTTTTTGGATATTTGCTCATGAAGTTCATAAACTGCTACATCTTCCCATCATATTGAAAAATCCACATGACTAATATCCAATGACTAGGCTATTACATAAAAATGGAAGGCGATCACTTAAGATTGTCTGAAGGATGTCTACATCATTACATCACTGCTAAATTGCATCAATGTATAACTGTCAAATTACATCATTATGTAACTGCCAAGCCACTATCATGGCCCAGCCGTTATGTTACCTACCATCATAGTCAGAATTCTTCCAGCTCTGCACCGCAATGTTCATGTACTATCAGATGCATGTTGTTAATGTGCAAGATAGCCAGATAAGAGACTTTTTACTATTTTACTAAGTGTGAAATGTCCAATAATCACACAGTCAATACGTGAGTAAAGAGCGTAGAGTCCAAACACGAGTTATAGACACTGTTGAATAGATACCCACTGATTCATATTATATTGCATTTTAGGATTTATATGCTTAGAAAATATTAATTTGTTATACACACACACACACATACATTTATCAAGGCCATGATTTCGGACAATATTTATGTGGCATTTTTAGACACAGTTCTGGTGTCTTGGTTTTCAGGCCTGTCCCTGGAATTATTTACGGTGCTGGTTCTGAAAAATCACATTGGATAATCTGCATCTGCTCTAGTGTCTTAGATATCATATTCTACGATATATTCAGTAATTAAGTCATATTATTCTATTAATCTATCATCTGAGTTTTAAATATCAGAAGAATTCAGATTTATGAATTACAGGATAAAACAAAATGGTGGCACACACACACACATATAGAAATATATATATATGTAAAACTTTTTTATTGGGGCTCATACAACTCTTATCACAATCCATATATATACATCAATTGAGTAAAGCACACTTATACATTCGTTGCCCTCATCATTCTCAAAATTCACCTTCCACTTGGCTTCCTAGAATCAGCTCCTCCTTTTCCTTTTGTCCCTCCCCTCCCTCCTCGCTACCCCTCCCTCATGAACCCTTAATAATTTATAAATTATTATTTTATCTTATCTTGCACTGCCCGGCGTCTCCCTTCAACCTCTTTCCTGTAGCCCATCCCCCAGAGAGGAAGTTATGTGTAGATCCTGGAGATTGATTGCCCCTTTCTACACCCCCTTCCCTCCAGGTATCACCACTCTCACCCTTGGTCCTGAGGGGTTCATCAGTCCTAGATTCCCTGTGTTTCCAGTTCCCGTCTGTACAGCTGTGCATCCTCTGGTTTAACCAGGTTTGCGAGGTAGAATTGGGATCATGATAGTTAGAGGGAGGAAGCGTTTAAGAACTAGAGGAAGGTTGTGAGTTTCATTATTGCTACACTGAACCCTGAGTGACTCATCTCCTCCCCATTACCCCTCTGCAAGGGGTGTCCAGCATGACAGCAATTCTTTCTGGGTTTCCTCCCTTGTCTGCTTACAGCATTTGTTTTTATTAGATACGGTGGAGTAGATTTCAATTTACAGTGATTCTAAATGACAGGTCACAACTGCTCCTAACAGCTTCTTTGGCTATAACCTCGATTGCTGCAAAGCCTGGCGGTTCAGTAGATTATAGATTCGTGCACTGGGTTCTATGCAACCCACCAGCTGCTCCACAAGAGACAGATAAGGCTTTGTGCTCCCATAAAAAGTTACAGCTTCAGAAACACAGAGTCAGTTCTCCTCTGTCCTGCAGAGCAAGGTCACTGCTAGATGGCAGTGGGTAATCTCTGTGGGAGTAGATCCCCAGGCCATTCTTGGGGAAGAACAATTGGTGTTGAGCGACTGACCTTTCATGTCCGCACTTGAGCACTCTAGCTTTGTACAGCAGGGGCTCCTTTTATTAAGAGCATTAAGTGTCTCTAAAGTACTCTGTCCTCTGGCTCTCTTCCTGATGAACTGCAAAGTGTTAGGAAACCACTGGATGCTTTCATAAAAGAGAAGAGGCGAAATGATGTTATTGTATGTTTGGGTGTGTGACAAAACATGTAGATTATATAAAGAAATGTATACTTAAAGGGGAAGATTAGTAATTATGTGGATTCAGTAGTAGTAGTAGCAGTAAACAACCTATAGGGCTCTTTTCAGCAAAAAGGAATTGGAATTAAGGACAATTGTAATAAAAGACATTTAAAATTAGGTTAATTTAAGTAGTGCTCAAAATTCCAGTGATAGGACTTAAATAGTGCTCAAAATTAGTTGCCTAAGAAATGACAAATATTTAATAGTATTAAAATGTCAGAAGCACAATGTCCAATTTATGAGAGAAAATATCATCAGAACTTTACTTTTTCCTCATCTGATTTTAATGTGAAGTTTGTAGGTTCACCCTGAATATGTCATTGTTTGTCATTAGCATGAGCTCACTTTTTGATATTTGCTATTGAGAGTAATTTGTATAGTAATGTTTCCTCAAATCTTGTAACATTCGTTGATCCCTGCCCACGTGTTAATAAATACTATTGCATGGCTACTGTTTGTGTTAGCTATTGTGCACCTCCAAGGCAAGAGTCAAGTTCGACTAGTAATAACAAAGAACTCCCTCATAAGAGTTCTAAGGGGGTAATCTTTCTGAAAGTAAACTTTGATACTGCTCTCTTGATGGGCTGGATTATGGAACTTTGGGTTCATAGCCAGGAGCTGACCATGGCCCCCCCATCAGTGTCCTTTCCTCAAAATAAATATTAAACAGACCATGTATATCTCCCAATTCTACATTGTACATTGTGTGACCAAGGCAAGCCGATGTCATTTATAACACTTCAGACCAGGGACACGTGCATTTGTGTGCATCTGGAGAGTTCTACCAAGAGAGAGCTCATACAGTTGCTGCTGGTGATGACGTACCACCCAGTTGATGCCATCTCGTATAGAAACCTTGCCCAGTTTGTGCCAGTCTCAAGAGCGTTGCGATAAAGATCATTGCTGTAGCCCCTGTGCCAGTCTATCTTTTTGAAAATCCTCCTTCTTTTCACTACCCCTTTACTTTACCAAGCACGATGCCCTTTTCTAGGGATTGGTCTCTCCTGATAGCATGTCCAAAGTCCAGTCTGGAGAACTCACTGCGTTCGAGCCAATGGTGACTCATACTGACCCTGTAGAACAGGCTGGAACTGCCAGCGTGAGTTTCAAAAGGCTGCTAGCTTTGACCTGCTGACCTTAGAGCTAGCAGCCCAGCAGGTGACCACTGTGCCACCAGGCCTGCCTCCCAGTGAAGCCTCTCAATTGCATCTAGACAAGACTAGATTAAGGAGGTGGGACTCAACCCTATTTGCTCTCCACTGAAGCCCATGGTGTCAGCTCATTTCCCCCCTCCCTCCCTGCTCACCCCTCCCCCATGATCCCTTGATAATTTATAGATTATTATTATTTTCTCATATCTTACACCGTCCGACGTCTCCCTTTACCCACTTTTCTGTTTTCCATCCCCCAGGGAGCAGGTTATATGTAGATTCCTATAATCGGTTCCCCTTTCCAACCCACCCTCCCTCTACCCTCCCAGTATCACCACTCACACCACTGGTCCTGAGGGGTTCATCCACCCTGGATTCCCTGTGTTTCCAGTTCCTATCTGTACCAGTGTACATCCTCTGGCCTAACCATATTTGTAAGGTAGAATTGGGTCATAGTAGCAGAGGGGAGGAAGCATTTAAGAATTAGAGGAAAGTAGTATGCTTCATTGTTGTTACACTGCACGCTGACTGGCTTGTCTCCTCCTTCTGTAAGGGGGTGTCCCATTACCTACAGATGGACTTTGGGTCTACACTCTTCACTCCCCTCATTTACAATGATACGATTTTTTGTTCTTTGATGCCTGATACCTGATCCCTTCAAAACCTCATGGTCACACAGACTAGTGATGTGCTTCTTCCATGTGGGCTTTGTTGCTTCTGAGCTAGATGGCCACTTGTTTACCTGTTTGCTGGATAGTTACAAAAACTACATATTGCCATAAAACCATAACTTTACTGCAGAGCGTGCATGTTTTAAAATAAAATAATTTATAAAATGAATTTAAGTATTTTAAGATATATTTATTAATCTCCTAAGAGGTATCAAGTCCCTTTTCAGTTATCACAAATAAAAGAGCCAACGAAGAGAAGAGCTCATTTCTAGGGAACCCATGTTCTGTTGCAGAGATGTGTGCAGTAACAAGCGCATTCTCACATAATGAAGGCAACCATATACGATTAGTTGCTAATAAGGAAACTTTAAATATTTTTGGAAAACTTTAGTATGAGGGACATTTCAAAATTCACAGGAAATGGAATTTTCCGTGATCTCTGTGAATCCTTCTTCTATAAAATGGTTAACCGCTAGTTTTCACTGAGTCTGTTTTGACTCATGAAGATCCGTGTGTTTCAGACTAGAATGGACTCTCTGGTTTTTGATGAGTATGACTTTCTGTTAACCAGAATTCAAAGTCTTTCACGGGAGGAATTTGAATTTCCCAGCTTTTGATTGGCCATAGTCCAACGCTGAGCCACCTACACCACTCAGACTCTTCCCCTAATCATCAAAAAATTACACTTCATTCATTCATGAGCCAACAGAAAACTAGAACTTGAGCAGGTATTTGTACCTGTGAAAGTGTGTGTGTGTGAGAGAGACAGAGGGAAAGACAGAGAGACAGATAGACATACAGAAAGAGACAGAAGAATAAAGAAAGAAACCAACAAAATTAAAAGTTTAATAATTAACCTGAATCTTTAATTTCCCTGACTACCACAAAAGAAAAATTATTAAATCATAAAAGTATTCTCTAGAGGTTTAACCTGCTGTTTGTTTCTTTAAATAAAGTGATGAAGCTTTGAGCATATTAATTTATATTAGATTGTGATGTGAGTGCTACTGATTAGATAAAAATTAAGATTCATTTTTAGAATGAATTACTTTTTATAAGAAATTATTTTTCTTGTAGAACAACTAACATTTGCTATGATGAGTTGGTTCTTGACTTAAATTTTCTCCAATGTGAAAGAGGGAACTTTCAAAACTAGGTAAGAGATTAAATTAAGATATTAAAATCCCAAGAGATCTCACAAATTTTCAAGAAAAGTTTGGCAATAGCATATAAACTTAATCACTAAGTGGTACATTTCTAGAAGGGGAAAGAAACGTTTCTGTTTCTTCACAATGTTTTATTAATAGTGAATATCTAAACAATGGACAAAATTAAAGGAATTTAATATGTACTCATTTCAAACAGCAAATATTTTGTTTTAATATTAATATCGGTTGAAATAAACTATCGTTAATATATTCGAACACCACAGTAGCATTTTATGCCCTCTCTGGAAACTCACGAGTGCAAACAATGCATATTTTAAAAATGGATCTGCAAGTATGACTTTTTTATATGGGTGAACACTTTGGACATATACCTTGAATGCAATTGATTTTTGTAGGAATTGTTCAAATATTGCTACTCTATATCTTGTTTTCTTTTCTACCATAAATGTAATGTAAAATAAAGAAATTGACCATTCTATTTCTGGAAAAGCAAGCTTTTAGCAGAGCTGGAGCCATCTAGGATATAATGCATAGCGAATATCAGAGGTTGTGTCAATTGTTGATTACACATATAAATCACCATTCTGGAAGTGACAGGGGTTTTAGCTTGCATTTTAAATTAAGCTGTGATTTATTTCTTTAGAGAAGCTTAATATTTTGTAGAGGGCACACTAAATTTGCCTCCATAAATAACAAAATGTAGAAATAGTACCAAAGTCAAACAGGGACTGTTAAAAGGTATTCTGAGAAGTAAAACAAGGTAAATAAAGAATAAAGGGAGGGGACGGGGGCAGGGGAGGGAAGAAACAACAAAGAAGAAATCATATTGTAGCTAAGATATCTCATTTCTACCTTCTTCTCACTCTCTCTTCAGCTCTTTCCTTTTCTCTCTTTGTTCTTATTTTTTCTCTCCCTGCATTTCATCAGCTCAAAGATGCATTGATGTTGGATCTTGCTTGACCTCATTAGAAGGTGTCAATGGAAGTTTTTTAAACAAACATAACCAGGTCATGGCCATTGAGTCCATGACAACTCATAGTGAGCCTATAGGGCAGAGCAAAACTGCCCCTGTAATTTTCTGAGATTTTAACTGTTTATGGAAGTTCAAATCCGGTCTGGTGGTTTTGAACGACTGACCTTGTGGATTGCGGCCCACTGAGTAACCACTGTGCACCAGGGATTCTAATGTACTTTAAAGTACACTCTGATTTTCAAGATGCAAAAATGTGAAAATAATGTGTTGTAAACTCGATATGTAACTGTAAATTGAATCTATGTTGGGAATGACTTTGTCTTTTCACACACTCTCTGAAATGCCATCCCTCCACAAATTTGGTGAACCCTCCTGCTGAAATGCCTTTTGGAAATTGAGGCTTAATTCACCCAGGGAAGTACTTTCTAACCCCCCGCCCCCATAAATTTGCTTTTCCATTTGTTTCCAGAAACCTTGCCTGGCTCTGTTATACCACCATCACACCAGGGAATAATGACTGACTTACTTGTCTTAAAGTCTTATTAAAGCACAAGTCTTTGAACTTCAAATTATACCTTCAAAATCAAGGATCCTGGGTTAGGAGGCCTACAGTAAAGAATCAGTAAATATAGTTGAACGAACAGTTCGGTAAATCAGTGGTCAAATTCTATATGTTAAATTGGTGTTCAGCATTTTACAGAATAAAACAAGAGACTCAAAGAGAATGGATTAGCATCATTGTGGGATTTCTGAGTCACAGTCTGCTGATCCGTGGCAGTGGATTTGGGTTTCGAATAGGGCTTCAACCCAAATTTAGTTGCTCTGTAATTTTAGACTTAACCCTCTTTTCTTTGTTCAAATGTAACTATTAATCATGCTGTGGTTTCCTCCGATTAAATTAGATAGCACCAAATCCATCCTCATCCAACACTGACATCATATAGTAGAATTTCAGACATGTCAGAAGAGACACCATTTTGAGAATTAAGATTTTGTTAACATAAGTTATACAAGGGGGGTACCCCCCCAAAACAGATTTTTTTTCTTTCAAAGCTATGTATTTAATTTTTTTACAAAACAACTTTTATCATCTTTAAAATACTCTCCATTACACTTAATCCATTTATTAAATCTGCAATTTCATTCTTGGAAACATTTTTCAAACCCATCTGTTTGGATGGATGGCTGACAGCACCTGCCTCTTTTTCTTCTTCTTCTTCTTTACCACTTCTAAATCATCAAATCGCCCTCCCTCTGCTTTCATGGAAACAAAAAGAAGTCACAGGTAGTGACATCAAATGAGTAAAGGAGGCTTGCTGGGGTTTTTTTTTGGACAAAAACTGGCTTCCTGTGATGGCTGCATGAACAGGTGCATTGTTGTGGTGGCAAAACCAGCCTCCCATCTGCCACAAATGAGACCTGTTTTGTCGCACAGTGTTATGCAATCTTTTCAAAACTTCTAAATAGAAAACTTGATTAACAGTCTGACCTAGTAGCATGAATTCGAAATGCACTAGGAGTCAACACTTTCATCTGTTCGAGGAGTTGATAGATGGCTAGAATGCTTGTCATCAATCAATATTTCACCTTTTTTGAAATGAGAAGACCACTTGTCCAGCAGTGTTTGCCCATAGCACAGTCCTTGTAAGCTGTTTTCAACATCACAGTGCTTTCCGCTGCATTTTCCTTGAGCAGGGAACAACATTTCACAGCTGCACGCTCTTCTCTTAAATCAGCCATCTCAAAAAACGAGGTTCCTGCGCAACTGCTTGTATGAAAACATGTACTGTGACCAGAGAGAATTTTCACAGGCAACACTGCCTGGTGCACCACCTCAAAGCCAGAGGCTGTATGCTGGCCTAGTGGGAAAAATGCAAAGCTCCATCTGGCAAAGCTTTGTTCTGCTTTTGTTTTGTTTTGTTTTGTTTGGGGTGAGGGGGTGGGTTGTTCGCATTGTATGTTTAAGTTGCAAAATTATGCCCACAATAGCCATGTAAATTATGAGATCAGTTTTAATTAGGTGCATCTTTCTAGGTTATAGTAGATTTCAGCATGTCTTATTTCAGATTACTTTTTCAACCTAAAAATAAGGGTTTTGTATATGGTGACATCCAGATTTTTATTTTTTGTTAAATTAGAAATAATTACTTTGAAGCAATGCATAATTCAGACTACTCACATATTTATTTCCTCCAATTTAGCTTGAGTTAAATTAATTGATCCTTGGCCTGAATTTCTAAGTAAATGTTTACAAATCATAGCACATGTTTTTTCACCTTAGTTAAGATTCTTAATTCTTAGTGTATGCCAAGATAATGAAAAATTATTAATAAAATTATATTCCTGAATAAGCAAGAAGCAATGCTTTGATTTTTTTGTCTTTCAAGTGCATAAGAAATATATATAAATTAATAGAAGAAAAAGTGTATCATTTGCTTTCATGATAAATTTATATGAAGTCTAAGTAGCGTTCATCATGTTCCTTTTTCTTACGAAAAGCAGCCACAACCCAAGATGTCGCTGCAACATTAGCCTGGTTTTTCCTGCAGAAATTAGTGTTCTGTCCTGGGTCACTTAGTGATAACATAAGCACAATATAACTATAGCATGGGATGGGAAAAAATGTTTCAGGGATTTAATAAGCTTTGGTCATTTAAAATTTTGTCATGCTCTAGTGAAAGAGCCACGCTGGCATTGCAGAAGCTCTGGTGGCTCAGTGGGTTGTGCACTGAGTTGATAATCACAGAGACATTGGTCCCAACACACCAGTTTCTCGACAGCAGAAAGATGGGGATGTCTACTCCTATAAAAAATGTAAAGTCTTGGAAACCCCAAGGGCAATTCTACTCTGCCCTATAACACAAAGTTGGTAGTTCAAACCCCCAGTTGCTCTGCAGGAGAACAAGGTTGCCTGCTCCTGCAAACATTTACTGTCCTGGAAACTCCATACAGGATCACTATGAGTCAGAGTTGATTTTATTCAAGTGGTTTTTATTTTCATATATGATTTTAGTATACAATTAAGCAAAACATTCTTTTTTTCTAAATTTTAAAACATTACAACAGATAATATATAATCTTAAAGACAAATGAACGGAGTAGATGGCATTATTTTTTAAATCATTTATTGGCTCACATTTTTTCTGTTTTGTTATTGTAATTCAAAATCTATGTATAGAGAAAGCTTTCATTTAGTTAGCTTTTAAAAATATATTTTAGATAATTTGTATTCAAAAGTGGAGTTTTAAATAGCAATTATGTTTACATAGAAGTTATCACATTCCCCTGCAAAACATTTCTAGAAACAATGCCAAATTTTAAATCAGAAAAACCAAACAAGGTTTAAATTTCTGTACTAGCAAACATCGAATCATTCTAGGAATCCTATGATTTTTATTGAATTGATTTGAGTGAAGAATAAAAATGTAGCCTTTCCCTGTTTTATTTAAGTACAGCCTTCTAGTTACAGTTTCCATATTGACATCGTGATGGCAAAATTAGAATGCCAAAAAGTTGTTTTTTTTATAGTAAAGGTTCTTTGTCCATTTTTTAAAAAGTGTGGATTAAGAATAAACAGATTAACAAAGACAAATGATTACTGTACATTTAAAATGTTTTGTTTGATACATTATCAGTCAAATCTGAAGCACTAAAAATGATGCTACTTATATGAATACTATTTATTTATGCTGAAGGAACTGAGTATTTTTAACCTGTTAGTTTAACATGCATGTACCAGATTATTACTTATTAAGTTAGATTGAAATTATGGTTAAGATAAAGCACTCATCAATTTCTATGCAAATATTTTTAGTGCTAAAACCTATTTTGACTTTTTTTGAAAATTTAAAACATGCATCCCAAACTCATGACTGTTTTTCATCTGTACCGACACTCACTTTAACCCTTAAATTAAGTCTACGGAAATGTTGCATATCCCTACATTTCCCCACAAATAGTTCAGTTTTCCTCGTTAAGGAAAAGATTCATTTTTTCAAATCAAGACACAAATACTATCCACATAGTTTATATGCCTATTAAGCTTCTTTTTTATGATCCTCTCTCTTTATTTCATTTCATAGATTAAAATATTTTCAGATATAAAAGCATTTCATATTTTAATCATCCTATTTTAAAGATTAAATTGATATCTCAGAAACCATAACAATTGTCCAAAGCATAGATGATATAGAATCCAAGTATCTTGTATAGAATATAGGAGTGAAAATATCAAGAAACAGAAAATACCCTGCATGTAGTTAGGAACAAAGTATATATTAGTAAGAAAATAGAAGTTAGAGGTGAAAGATTTTTGTCTTAACCAATATAATATGTAACAAAGAGTACATTCTGGCTTCTCTGAACCTATATCAGTTACTAGAATTAAGATATTGTTTTTCATAGAAAAGTCATGGGAATAAAAGTGTTTACTTAAGTCGCATGTACTTGACTGTTGAAAGTTGCAAGAGTCCCTATTGGCCACCAGTGCCTGCAGCGAATGTAAGCACAGTCATTCAGAAGGGCCGTCCAACATCTTTCACATCCAGCAAGATCCAGTGGGCTGACTACTCACATTGGGCTCACACTGGGTTGTCCTAGGTCCACAGAGTTACCTGATTGTTTTTGATGTTTATAATCCAGAAAACTGCTAGTTGAGGTCCAAGAATGTGGTTTGTATGGCTGTGTGTGTGTGTGTGTGTGTGTGTGCATTCTGTGTAGATTTAATATTGGGTGAACATCCTTAGATGGATAATCATCCAGAAAGTTGGCCATCCTCAGAGATATCCATTTCATAAACCTCTGCTAAGGAATTCAGTTTCCTCATTTATCATCGAGGGAAGGATGTTGATAATTTTAGATGAAACAATCATTGTGAAGATGTTATGCAAGCTGAGAAGCACTCTGTGAACTGTCTTTTATAACATCTCTGCTTTCTCACTAAGTGGCAAATGCAATGTCGGGATTAATGAATACAATTAATGAACAATCAAGTAAAGGTAATTACAGGAATGTTAAGATCAAAAGGCCTTCATATATTTTTCCTCATCATTTTTGATCACAAGAACAGAATATTCACTTTGTTAAGATACTGATTGCAGAAATACCTGTTAAAACACAAATAGCTGCCTAGATCTGTCTTTATCCTACTTTACATCACAATAAATTTGTTTTAGAATTTAAATTTATTAAATATTATAATTTTAACCCCCATGGTCCAGAAGGTAAAAGAGAAAAAAGCCAAACATTCAAATGTGAGATGTCCTTATAATATGATTTTTCCCTTCTCACATGAGACGTTTTCAGGCAAGGTGCAGTGAATTATTTAATGTGGCTCCTCTAGCCATGATTTTTGTAACTGCCACCAAAAATTTGGTGGGATCATGCACACTGAATGTAGCTTTGCTTTTCTGGATCTACTGGTGTAAGAGAAAGTGGGAGAAGATACTGATAGAATTACAGGATTCAGCTGTAAGTGATTGTTCACACAGTTAAATGTGATTACAAAAAGTTGATACTTGAATGTACTGACAGGTTGATTTTGACATCTTGCTTGCTATGAAATAAGTCATCTAAGAAAAAGAAAGAGCTTATCTCATGACTATCAAGAAAGAACAACCAGTCTGAGGTGATGTAATCCTCTAACCTGGTTTCCCAAGCAATGAGGTGGAAAGCCTGTGTAATGTCCTTGAACTATAAACCAGCCCCCTTTATCTGCACATCTTAAAAACCACATCAGCAAAAGAAGACCTCACCTCACCTAGGGTCACTCTTTCAAGATGAGGGGAGAAGGAGAGGACCGTTCAGTTGTTGCCACACATCACTGTGCAAGATCACACCAAAGCAACAGTCACTCCTACCAGTGTAGTGTGAACCTTACTGGAAATTCAATTCAAGATGGAGAGAGGAGAGCTTGTATGTCTTGGATATAACCATTCTATTGGTGGGTAAACCTGGAGAAGTAACCTCCCATTGGGAAAAGTGCGTAAAGGTGCTTATGTAGAACCCAATGGGAGAATTAGCATGGTACTGTTTTCCTAACTGGACATTTTTGACCTAGTTTCAATCCAGCCCTTGGTGACATAGGCCATGTACTGTAGATTACGGGGCTTTTATTTTCTGCCCTTCAGGGTACACGACATTCTTCATAGGTCACACCGGAATGATGCAATGTGGAAACCCCACTTATAGTAATGGTGCTTTATGGAAATTCCTAGTGGATTTAAGGAAGTGACATACTCCCATTGTCTTAGGGTTAAAACATTGAATGTCAGAAAAACCAGGTGACTGATAGCCCAGGTTCATTGAATTTTGGTTCAGATCTCTTGCTTGTAGGGTACCCAAATGATTTATGAGACAGGATTGCCATATCGGTATTAATTTAATATCTTCCATGATTTCTTATGACATATTATAGAAAAATGTGCCCTTTCAACAATCATTATTTGTGCAAATAGTGACCAGTCACTTAAAAGTTTAATGTGTATAAGTCAGCAGTTCATGGATTGCAGTCTGATACCAGCCTATTCGTGAATAATTTAATTTTCTCCACAGTATTTTACATTCTATACCATTGGCTAAGTTAATGACAGTTTCAATTGAATTGTTTTGTGCCCCAGGGAGATAATTTATAATATACTCTATCACAAAATGATGATTTCTCTAAAGTGAGTCAGAGGCAAATATATGCCATAGATATATGAGTTAATTTGGATTCACACTTAATTCTAGCCCCAATATAAGTACAGTAAATTCTTATGACATGGCCCTGTTTGATGGTCACCCTCATGAAGGGATCACTAAGTGCTATAATAAAATATGGTAAAGAAATCAGATGATGTCTGCTTATCAGAAAGAATAATATTGAGGGTCTTAAAGGCGTGTTTTCAAACAGCCATCTAAGTGAGGCATCAATTAGGTCTACATGCACACCCGCCTGCTTGATCCAAGGATTATAAATGAGAAAATCCAAATCTGAATGAGGGAATGGAATGAGAGCTTAAATTCTGAACATCTGGGTTGCAGAAGGCTATGAATGACAACCTAAGCCCAAAATCCTTTTGCAGGGTCTCCACATGGATTAAGTTGTAGAGAACTAACACTTAGGTAAATATGATGAGGACTATATATCCAAAATTATCACAGGGGGAATCTGGAAAGCTAGTATTCCACAGTAGGAAAGCCTCCACTTTGGTAAGATAGAGGTAAAGTCCAAGTACATGATCCTGCTTTAAATATCATTCTCACAGATTCTCCCCTTAACAGCTATGCGGCCTTAAAGTGAACACATGGTTGATTATATCTCCCTATAGAATCAGGCATTATCCTTTTGTTCTATCTTTTCTCTGTGATCCCCAACCCCACTCCCTGTGTACCTTCCCCCAATGTAGGTTTTAGATTTCCTAATTTGTGAGCTCCGGGACTTTAATGTAGACACCACCCACCCACCTTGTGATGCATGTAACTACTGAATATGCATGTCTCCTGGCTATCTATAAATTTCCCAAGATAGTAAAAGTTCGCTCACTCAATTCTCCCAGTTCCACGTGGTCCATCAAGAGGAGCTGAGGTGAGCATGATACCATGAAAGGTGTCTGACTCTTTTATTTTATTCTCTTCCCTATTTTCTATGACTTTGCTATAACCTTTGTATAATATCGCTGTACAATTGCATCTACTGACCTTTTGGTTGTTGAAGACTGATTTCCTCTGCCATTAAATCTCTGGTGAACCCTCCCTTATCAAAGCCCAGTGATGTGAATCGACTTGTTACCAGACAGAAAGCACTGTAAAGTTGATTATGGCAGTTGGCATAACACCTTACAATTCCATCTTTCTTTTGACCCATTCTGTAATTCTTTCAGTTTTTAATACTTAGTACTTTCTTTTTGATTGAAGTTTGTCTATATTTTGTTAAGTCTCTATTGTTGATTTTTTTGGTGTGCTTCCTGTCTTTTGTATGATTTTACATATATGAAATTCAGGATAGGTAGATCTATAGAGGTAGTAACTGGATTCATGATTTCCTAGGGTCATAGCAGGGAAAGTAGGGAAAATGGGGAGGTAACAACAATGAGTACAAAAACAAATGTTCTGAAATTTAATGATGAATATGCAAATCTTCTTAATATGGTTGAAAAATTAAGTGTTATGACATGTGAAATATATGCCAACGAAGCTATAAGAAGAAGAAGAAGAAGAAGAAGAAGAAGAAGAAGAAGAAGAAGAAGAAGAAGAAGAAGAAGAAGAAGAAGAAGAAGAAGAAGAAGAAAGGAGAGCCAGTACAAGAATCAGGGTCCTTTGACCCCCAATTTCCACATACATTAAACTTCCAGGGACAGAAAGCTGTATTAAGCTTCCAGGAACAGAAAGCTGTGACATCAAAGAATTAGAAGAATTTTAGAGGAGCAGCAGCAACTTAACCATGGAGCCAAAACACCAGAGTGGTGGAATATGCCCCGTGGGTGGAGCTAGTGGGGCTCAATGACTTCACCCAGAAGGCATTCTTTTAGAGTGAGGTCCCTCCTGGCAAGTAACTGGACGCTAGGTTGTTGGCCCACAGAGTTAGAAATAAGCATAAGCGCTAAAGCCCAAGGCAGAGTGTCATGCCCTTTGTGGATTTATCAACAGTGCTAAGAGGCCAAGGAGCAGTGATTGGCCCGTAGGCACAGTAGAAAAGAGGCAGTTCTGAC
The DNA here is from genome assembly GCF_050624435.1 of Tenrec ecaudatus. Classification (NCBI taxonomy): domain Eukaryota; kingdom Metazoa; phylum Chordata; class Mammalia; order Afrosoricida; family Tenrecidae; genus Tenrec; species Tenrec ecaudatus. The sequence goes on along the minus strand of NC_134540.1, from coordinate 141,554,282 downwards.
TTGCTGGATTTTGTCCTGTTTCTGATTCTCAATTGTAACCTGTTCACTTCCCTAGTAAATCCCATTATTATGATCTTTGAATTCTGTGTGACCATTGCAATGAATGGTCAAATCCAGCAAAGATGCTTGGAGTGCTCTAGGAAGAATGGCTGAGCCTATCGTGAGCAAAGGTTGAAAGTACAATAGGAATAGACCTGAGCTAATGTTGAGTTTGGCTTTCCTTCCCTTGTGAATTCAGTAGAGGTCAGATTCTCACTCACCCGTGCCTTTTGACACCAGGCAAAGTTACGTGTTAGGGGAATTCAATTGGGTTGCCACTGTTTCACAAACTTTATAAAGACCCAGTAAGGGGGGTGTTTTGCATGCCATTTGTCTACTTTGTGTAAAATTTTGCCTAGATCCATCTTTATTTTTTTAAAGTCCCTGGAGTTCATCATGCTGACTTAATTGACAGTTTGCTCTATTTAATTACTGCAGTGTTTTAACTGAATGCCCCAAAGCATTGATATAGTCAAAGACCACTTCAAGCCTCAGAATACAGGAGAGGCTAGCAGTACACTGGAGACAATTTTTTAATATCTAATTAATTTATTATTATTATTTTAAAAACTACACAAAGTCTTTAGGTCCATGAATAATGATACTATAGATATTTAACAGAATGACTGAAAACCCATTAACATATGGTTTTTCCAAGTTAAATTTAAGTGATTATTTCATATACCACTTATTAGAATTTAAAGAGAAAAGGAAATGGGCTATCTTACTTGTACAAGTTGGGAACCAAGCTCCTTGTGCCCTGTGAATCAAGACAAATAACTTGATGGTTTTAAGTCATCCAAGTCAGAGTCATGTGACCTTTGGAAATTGATAGATTACTACGAGTGGATTGTATCTCCTCCCCCGTGTGCCTAAGCAGGCTCCACTCTCCCCGTCCCATGTGTCATATATCAAACTGTAAGTCAGGGCATTGCCATCTCCGTGCCTAATGTACAGTTACTGCATCTGGCAGTGCTCTCTTCCCTGGGGTGTTTGCATTTTTTTCTTAATGGAGAGATTGAAGGCAAAGTCTGGCACACTCTTTTCCCTCATACTGTTTTCCACTTTCATTTCAATGTACCCTTTTAGTCCAGTGCAGAGGTCAATCTCTCCCTTATGTTTCCTGATCCACCTATAGGTGAGATCCTTGGGTGCTCTTAACTGTCTAGTTCAGTGGTTCTCAACCTTCCTTATGCCGCGACCCTTTAATTCAGTTCCTCATGTGGTGGTGACCCTAACCATAAAATTATTTTCATTGCTACTTCATAGCTGTCATTTTGTCATTGCTCTGAATATTAATGTAAATAATTGATATGCAGGATGTATTTTCATTGCTACAAATTGAACATAATTAAAGCATAGTGACTAATCAAAAAACAATATGTATATAATTATGTATTGTGAAGTATTTATTTCTAATGACAAATAAATGGAATTGTGTCTTGAAGCATGGTGTAGGATGGGTAACAGTCTTCACACCGGGTACTCTTATGTGGGTGTATCTGCATGTGGGCGGACCCACCTGGAGATGGACAGAAGAGTTTTGTCTCCATTCCTAAGGCCATTGGAAATATGTGTTTTCCGATGGTCTTAAATGACCCCTGTAAAAGGGTCGTTCCACCCCCGAAGGGGTTGCGACACACAAGGTTGAGAACCGCTGCTCTAGAATGAGCATAAAGGTAGGCTTCTAAACAAAGTCCCTGTTAATAGCTATTTTCTTAATTGAATTAGCGGTACCAACCTCTTTCACGCTCATGTGTCCCAGATTGTAGAGTGAAGTATATAGTCACACAATATAACATCGTCGTTCTCTTCCTAGCCTTACATTTATGACTTGTATTGTCACCTCCAAATTATCTGATTGTTCTCTTCAGAAGAATGTAAGATCCTTGGCATCAGGTATCTTAATTCTTCTTTAGCATCAGAAATCAGTTGCTAACCAATCAGCGCTAACTCATGTGACCCATGTATGTCAGAATAGGAGTATGGTACAGGCTTTTCAATGACTGAGTTTCTGAAGTACATCAACCAGGCTTCCTTCTTAGGCACATCTGCGTAGACTAAACACCACACTTTCAGTTAGTAGCTAAATGTGTTAGCCATTTCCCCCATCCAGAAACTCTTGCTTCAGTTGTATAGGACACAGTTATAAGAGATGCTTAATTAAATTATAACAGCAAAATTAATATGTATATGAATATAATGTTCAAAAATTGCATGAGAGAGTGTTTTTATTTTATTTTATTGGGGGCTCTCCCAGCTCTTATCACAATGCAAACATACATTCATTGTGTCAAATACATCTGTACATATGTCTTCATCTTTTTTCAAAACATTTTCTTTCTACTTGAGTCCTGGGTGTCAGCTCCTCTTTTTTCCCCTCCTTCCCCCTTTCTCCCTCCCCAACGTCCTCTTGATAATTTATAAATCCTCCGGGGTTTTATTTCCCCATGTTTTACACTGACCTCTGTCTCCTTTCACCCACTTTTCTGCTGTCCATTCCCTGGGAGGGAGGCCATACATCATTTTTTTTGTGATTGGTTCCCCCTTCCCTTACCCTCCTAGGTGACATGATTTTGTGCATGTTAGCTATTCGCACAACGCTCTAGTTCTTGTCATTCACCTGTTAGCTAAGCGTTGAAACCTCCACGTGGTTTTCTCTGAAGCCCAAAACAGTCCAATATGCCCTTCTCCTTCTCAACGCTTGTTGAATTTCTTCTTTATATGACTCGTCACTACTTTAGATGATTCTATTTCATTTTATAGAAGTCATTGTTGCAATAACAAAAAATCTTATTTCAATATTTATTAAAAATTTATCTTTTAATTTTTGACTTTCTAGAATGTAAGCCAAGTAAAAGACAAACTTTTTTCTCCATAGCCTCAAGACCCTAAGAGGTCCCAAATGGTACTCAATACATTTTTGCTCAATGAATGGATAATGAATGCATTCTAACTATCACAGTGAGATTGAAATAATGTAAAGAGATGTGATTTGTAATCAGAAAGGCTAGGTTCAGATTCCCGGGTTTAACTGTAAGCATACTACTCAAGCTTTCTATCTGGCTCAATACTCATATTTAAAATTGAAACAATAACAACACCTCTCTCATAGGATAAACAAGGCATAAAGATGTTAATGCTAAAGTTACTGTGATGATGAATAATCATATGCTTTAAAGGTTACATACAACTTCTTAATAGACATCATATTAGTTGCGGTTAAGTCAAATCAGAATTATGGCAACATCTTATGTGTAAGGGAATAACTGTGCTCAACAGTTTACAGTGATTGAATAATTTGAAATAGATTGTAGTTGTTAGGTGACATTGAGTCGATTCTAATGCAATGGACCACACAAAACACTGACTGGTCCTCACAGTTGTTCTTAGGTTTGAGCCCATTGCTGCATCCACTGTGCAAATCCACCTTGTTGAGGATCTTCCTCTCTTTCACTACCCCTCAGCTTTACCAATGATGATGTCCTTCTCTAGGGACTGGTCTCTGTTGACAACATGTCTCAAAGTATGTAAGACAAAGTTTCACCATACGTGTCTCTAAAGAGCACTCTGGCCATATTTCTACCAAGACACATGTACTTGTCCTTCTGTCAGTGCATAGTATTTTCCATATTCTTCATCAACACTGCTATTCAAACACATCACCTCTTCTTGGGTTTTCCTCATTCAATTTCATATGCATCTGAAGGAATTGAAACACCATGGATGGATCAGAGGCATTTTAGGTTACTAGGTCTTTATTCTGAGATGCCTCTCGGTGGACCTAAAGCCTCCACCCCTTTGCTTACCAGCAAAGAACTGTAAGCTTTGTACCGCTCATCACCTGGATAAAATTGCACATAAGACCCACTACTATGAAGTTGAATCAGATGAACAGTAATCCTATAGAACAGAGTGGAACTCGTCCGGGGGGTTTCAGATCTTTTAGAGGAGCCAGACACGTTTCTCCAGAGGAGCAGCGGTAGATTCAAACTGCGGCCTTTGCAGTTAGCAACCCAATGAAGATAGGAACCCTTCTAAAGTAAATTTAAAAAGTGAGGAAAGAAACATAAGATTGAGAGCGTAAGAACTTTTAAAGGAGACTGTTTTATTTATTGCACTGTCAAGCAGCAGTTCTAAAGCAACGGTCTCTTCATAGAGAAATATGAAGTGTTATAATCCTTTAAAGATTGCAGCTTCAGAAACCTATAAAGCCAGTTCAACTCTATCCTATATGGTTGCTATGGGTCAGAATGGACTTGATGGCAGTGCGTTTATGTTGAGTGACTTTCTACAAAGCCTACAGAGTTCTCAAAATTAGAAGATTGAGGCTCAATGGGAGAAATGAGGAGGTGTAGGAATGTAATCACAGGAACCAAAGGGATAAGACGTCAGAAAGAAGGGAATTGTGGAAACGCTTACAAAGAGATCAAGTAAAAAAAGTTCTGAAAAGTATCACCTGGCAAGATAATTTACTAGTAGCATAGATAGAATACTGGTAGTGAATTGAGTGTGGAAAACAGATATGAGTTGATCAGGAGAAAGTGGCCAAGAAAGCCTTGGAAGCAACAAAGTGGAACAAGAAAGAGGACAGACAGCCCACAGAAATGAAGTCGCTTGAAGAGGATTTCAAAAGGTATTGTACTCAGCATGGTACAGACTTGAGTTAATTTATATCCTCTTGGGAATATTGAACTATGCATCTGTTCCAGTCAGTTGACCAGATGGCAATCTTCCATATTTCTTAGACTATACTTGTAGGTTCTCCAGTATTGAAACCATTTGTTGAGAGATCATACAATTTGTATTAGATCATTTTCTGGAGCCTTACTTTTAAAAAAAGTCATTTTTATTGAGGGCTTATACAGCTCTTATCGCAATCCATACTTATATCCATTGTGTCTGTACATATGTTGCCATCATCATTTTCAAAATATTTTCTTTCCACTTAAGCACTTGGTATCAGTTCCTCAATTTCCCCACCCCCACCCCACTCTCCCATGAATCCTTGATAATTTACAATTTTTTTTCATGTCTTATACCAACTGCTGTCTCCCTTCACCCACTTTTGTGTTGTCTGTCCCCCTGGGAGGGAGTCATGTTTTGATTATTGTGATCACTTCCCACTACTCCCCCTCCCCTGGTCCTTCCCTTACCCTCCTAGTATCACTACTCCCATTATTGGTCCTGAGGAGTTTATATGCCCTGAATTCCCTGCGTTGCGAGCTCTTATCTGTACCAGTGTGCATGCTCTGATCTAGCCAGATATGTAAGGTAGAACTGGGGTCATGATAGTGGCAGGGCGGGGGAGGGGGTAAGCATGAAAGGACTAGAGGAAAATTGTGTGTTTTGTTGGTGCTATACTTCACCCTAACTGGCTCTTTTCTTCTTTGTGTCGCTTCTGTAAGAGGATGTCCAATTGACTACCGATGGACTTTATGTCTCCACTCTGCCCTCCCCTCATTCACATTAATATGTTTTGTTGTTGTTGTTTTGTTTTGGGTCTTTGATGCCTGATACCTGATTCCATTGACAACTCATGATAACACAGGCTGGTGTGCTTTTCCATGTGGTCTTTATTGCTTTTCACCTAGATGGCCACTTGTTTATCTTCAAGTCTTCCCAAGACACTATATCTTTTGATAGCCGGGCACCATCATCTTTCTTCACCACATTTGCTTATGTACCCATTTTGTCTTCAGCAATCCTGTCAGAGAAAGTGATCATCACAGAGTGCTGAGCTAGTAGAACTAAGTGTTCTTGTGTTAAAGAACTACTTGAGTGGCTGCCCAATGCCTGGAGCCTTTTTAATGCATCCCAGGAGGCTGGTACTTCTTCGTTGCATGCCTTAAGTTCTTGATCATATGAAACCTCCTGAAACAACTGAAGGTGATCAATGAAATTTTGTACAATGATTTTGGGTATTTCTTGCCATCATCTTTTGCTGCTTTCTGTGCTGTTCAATATTTTGACAATAGATTCCTTAGTGGGTGCCGTTTCAGGCATGAATTTTATTGAAAATAGTTGAATATGTTATTCCCTTTTATTTCCTAACTAGGTCTCCTCACATTACCTTGCTTTCTAAAGCTGCCCTTTGAAATCTTTTGTCCACCTCTGTCATATTTTCCAGATGCCTTAGCCACAGTATTTCCAAGGACAAGTTTCAGAGTCCTTTGTGATAAACATTTTGGTTGCTGCATTCTGTTTTTTTGTGTTTTTAATGACCTTTTGCTTTTGTAATATACATTAAAATATTCTTGCCATTTCAAATTTCATATGATCTTTAGACTTTAGGGTTCAATGCACCAAACATACTCTTGGAGTTGTTTTTAAATTCAGGTGAGGGTATACTCACAGTTGTGCATTGGTTTCTGTAGATTTGTTTAATTTTCTTCAACTTGAACTTTCACAGAAGCGATTGATAGTCTGTTTCACAGTCCACCCCTGGTTTTGTTTTGATTAATGATATTGATCTTCCTTTCCAGAGAACTTCTGGTTTCTTTTCATAGATGTAATCAAAATGATTCCTTTGTATTCAATCTGGTAAGGTTATTGTGTATAGTCCCCAATGTTGGAAAGCTATATATAAAATGAGAAAATCCTTTACCTTGACAATTCTATCATGCAATATCAAGCTTCATTTCTAAAAGCAAGGCCATGTTTCCAAATTACTGAACTTCCCCATTTGTTTCTAATTTTTACATTCCAATCACCAGTGATTATCAGTTCTCTGAGATAGCATGTTAGACCAATTTCATTCTTAAGATGTAAATAGTTGCTGGTGAATAAATTTCATCAATTGTTATGTTAAGTGGTATTCTTTATAGATTCATAGATATTTGAATATAGATCTTGAAACCTTCTTTTGAAGATGAATCTGATGTCAGTCTTCTTGATATTTGTCAATCCTAGCATAGTAAACCTTCTAATTATCTGATATAAAATAGCCAATACTGAGTCATTACAGTTCATTTTTGAAAACTTGAATTTTACCAAGAATCAATCATAATTTGTACATTCCATGTTTATTTATATGTCATTTAATATGATTCTGTGATAGGGAACCTCCTCTTGTGGCCTAAGGGTCACCCGGACAACAGGACTTCCTAGTGGTGACAGTGATGAGGAGGAGGATGAGATCTCCTTAGGGGCGGGGGAGGGGGTGAGGGGGGGGAGATGGGAGGGGAGCTGCTGGATTCCCAGGCAAGGCCTTCTGGAGTGAGAGTGGGGGGCGAGGAGGGGGGCGTGCCCCAAGCAAAACAAACAAAACAGAATTGGGCTAGGTGGATGAGAGCTTTTGTAGGTAGTGAGCGTTTCCCCCCCTCACCTACCACCCCCCCACCCCACCCCGCTAGACAAACATCTAGCAGTAGCTCTTAGTTAGAGCACCAGTAGCGTGATGTTGAGCACAGCTTACAAGGACAGCGCTATGGGGAAAACTCAAGTGTATGAATGGTTTTCTCATTTCAGAAAGGTAAAATGTCAGTTGATGTCCATCAATATCCAGAACAAATAAAAATGTCAACTCATGGTGCATTTGGAGCTTGTTCCACCAGGTCAGAGTGTTAAACAGGCTTTCTATTTAGAGGTTCTGAAAAGATTGCTATAAGAGTGTGGGACAAAAGAGGACTGATTTATTGCAGACGGAGGACTGATTTTGCCACCACAATGCACCTGTTCACGCAGCCATCTCTGTTCATAGTTTTGGGCACACAAAAAAAACCAACATACCTCTCTTCCCCCATGCACCTCACTCACCTGATCTCACACCTGATTTCCATGAATGAAGAGGGACAAGAAAGGACAGCAATTTGACAATGTAGAAGAGGTGAAGAAAAAAGGCAGGAGGTGCTATCAGCCATCCAAACAGAGGAGTTTGAAAGATTTGACCAATTTATTAAGTGTAATGGAGGGTACTATGAAGGTGATAAAGTTGTTTTGTAAAAAAAAAAATTAAATACATAGCTTTGTAAAAAGAATCCAGTTTGGGGGGGATAACTCATATATTCTATATATTTTCCTTAAACTGGTCCTTTTATATACATGCATATATATTAACTTATTGTGAAGAAGGTAAACATTTACAAAAGAGATCATAAGTTTTACGAGTTGTACATAATTTGTTTCAACTCATCTATAGCAGTCGTCTCAATCTACCATCACTTATCCCAATTCCTCCCTCTGATTCCTATTTCCATTTTTCTGAGAACTCTGTACTTTGTCTTTGAATAAATTCCCTTTTGAATATGGTGGTGATAATTGCTGCCAAATGGGTTGTAACGCATCACAAACTTGGGTACTTCTGAGGAGACATCACCTAGCCCTGTGTCACCCTCACAATCATATTAAGTCTTGGTTCATTGGTGCAGCCTCGGTGACTATCCATCTCCTTATGAACTTACTCTTTTCTTAATGCCCTTCTACTATACAAAGCATGCTTCTAAAACTATTTTAATCTCTCATTTTCTAGAAATACCCCTACTTTCCCTCCCATTTGAGGGATAATCTTGTTGGGTATAAGATTCTTTGTGGGAAGTTATTTGTTCTGTGAGACATCTATATATATCTTGTCTTCTTGCTTGCATGGTTTCTCTGAGAAAGCCTATTGTTATTGGCTTTCTTTTGCAGGTGGCTGTTCTTTTCCATCCAGCTGCTCTCAGGATTATCTCCCTATTCTCAATATTGTAAAGTTTGATTATAAAAAGTCATTATGTTTTTCCATCCTGTTTGGGTTTCTCTCAGCTTCCTGGATAGTCTCTCTTCTTTTATGCTGTTACAGGACTTACAGGATTCTTCTCAGAATCCCTATAATATTATTTTTCAATGAATTATTTTTTTCTTCCTGTCTGGAATCCCAGTAAAATATGTTTTTGCTCTTAGTAGTGTCCTACCTCATTCTTAGACTTTCTCCAGACTCCTTTGCTTTTTTGTTATTATTATTGAGAGCTCCTCTTGAAGACAGGAGTCATGGAATTTGTCTTCAAGTTCACGAATGTGGCTTTCTCTTTCTCTAATGCTATTAGTCTGCTCTTTGAAAGTGTTCCCTAATGCCTCCGTCTTAGGCATCCTCCGCAATTCAATCTGTGTTTTTGCTTTAGGCTTCCTAACTTTTCTATTCTCTCCAACTCTTTTTTCCATCTGTTAAAAAAACATAAAATTTTCTTTGAATTCTTTTTCTGATAGTTCTAGAACCTGTTATTGATAAAAAAACGTTCATTTGTATATGGGTCTTCTATACTTATTGGTGCCTGCTTTTTCTGTTTTCTCTACGTGGGTTGTGATGTATTACTGTCTCTGGGGCATCATGCTACAACTGTTAGGTTAAATGCACAACTGGGTCATTGGGGTTTTTAGTTCTGGCAAGTGGTTCAGGAAAGGGATAATAGAAACCGCAGAGCAGAAGGAGTAAGAAGGGAGACTGGAAAGGAAAGGAAAAGGAGAGAGGGCAAAGCAGAAAGAAAGGGGGCTGGGGATAAATGGATAGTTTAAAAGAAAAGGGATAAAATGGTAATTTGAGAAAAGGAAAAGAAAACAAGAGCTCTTATTCAGGAAGAAGCAGGAAGAGGAAGAGGAGGAGGAAGAGAAGGAAGAGGTGAAGGAGAAGAAGTAGAAGACAAAGGAGAAAAGTTGGGAGGGAAAACCCTTTTGTGATTCATTATTCCCTCATCCCAGGCATGGTGAGCTACTCAGGGTCTTATTGTGGTGCAGGGCCATGTGGGATGCGACTGGGTCACCTTGTGCCTTGTGACAAGAAGTAGGGCAGTGAGCACTTGGGAACCAGTGGGAGAGCACTGCTGTCTAGGGATTTTGTCCGCTCCTTTCTCCCCCTTTCTCTGCTCATTGCTACTGTCTCTGCAATATGCAGGTTTTGATTTCCTTAACTTTCAACCCATTGTCTGATACTGTAAACCACCTGGTCTTTCTTTCCTGTTGATTTCTTCCTGGCTGTGTTAGAGGGATGCGTAAGTGTATGCATTCAGTTGGCCATCTTGCATATTACACAAAGTTTAAGAGCCCAGTGATTACTCACCAAAGTAGGATGTAAACATTATCTTTTTGAACTACATTATGCCAATTGAACTTGGTGTCCCCTGAGACTATGGTCCTGATCTACAGCCCCTCATCCCATCACCTCAAAGATTAAGTTCCTCAAGATGTTTGACTTTGTCTGACAGATGGAAACTTTGGCTTTTCTCCATTCAAGTAATTAAAGTTGACTCTATTTTGAGAATCCATCTCTTCCCTACTCACAGTTTGACGGCATCCCAACTTTAGGGTTAATCTTCTGGCACTAAATCAGACAGTGATCATCTGCTCTCTCTAAATTTTCACTTGTCACGTTTCAAAGAAGCAAATCAGCAAGTCCTTCTTTCTAAATTGTCTTATAGTGCAAACTTTGCTTAAAGCTGTCTGTTGTGAATTACTTTGTTGATATTTGTAAGACCAGGGGGATAGCTTCCGATATCAGATAAACTTGCAACCCACCACAGTACCCCAAGCTGAAAGATCAGTGCTGGCTCTGTGGCACAGAGCCTATTAATATCTTCCTTTGCAAATGAAATGACAATTTCAAGGAAACTTTGATAAATTTTCAAATGATAACTAGTAAGTATAAATTCAAATGCAGGCAGTGATCAGTCTAGAGCTTACATCCTGAGGCATATAATAGCAATAATAATGATAATAAACAATTCATAACTGTTTCATTTAATGATGGCATTTATTTATGCAGAGGAGAAATGAACTAGAAATTGCAAGGCTCAATTTATAACATGCTTCTCACAAGTGTTTATTGGTTATATAACATTTTGTAAATCAAGTGTGACTATGAGTAGGAGTTTGTTCTCCAGAGAAATGAAGGAATTATACAATCTTTAATATTTGACAATTCCAAATTCTGAATCAGCAACATAGGCCCAACTTTTCCTCTAGGGTTTTATTCCAGCATTGCATTATACGAATAATACACTAACACAAAATTTAACTTGTTTATTTACTTGTTTCTCATATGCTTGAATGAACTTGTTTATTTACTTGTTTCTCATATGCTTGAGTGAACTTGAATGAACTTGTATCCAAATCCACGTCAGTGATACTTTTCCTCCTGTTTCAGCTGCTCAGACCAATATGTAGATACAAGAGGTATCTACATATTGGGGTTGTTTTTAAGGCTGTGATTCTCATTTAAAAAAAATAATTTTACTTTTTAAAGAAGCATTCTATGTAGTTGTACAGCCCATGTTAACAAATAAAATCAGTAATAAGATCCCATTAAACCCCCATAAGGGTTATTCTCTTTTCCCATCCCATCGTTCCTTCTTCTATAATTTCCTACCCGTCTCCTTTCCCTGCACCAACCCACCCCTGAGCTTCTCATAGCCTTCAAAGTCTTATCTTTTTCTATTTAAAAAAGTTTTTCTCCTTATAATACTGGTGTAATTAAATACTTGTCTTGATAAGATTGACTAATTTTGCTAAGCATAAGATTCTTTAATTTTGTCCATGTCTTTCAGTGTTTAGGAGTGTGAGTCGTCACTGTTCTTTTATTGATGCATGATATTCCATTTTATGCATATTCTAGGTTTCATTTCTCCACTCCTCTATCACCAGTGTTTGCGGCTGTTTCTGTTTTTGCTATGATGAAAATTCCTAAAATAAATGTAGGCGTATATAAGTCTCCTCATGATGTGTTCTTTGTTTCTTTAGGGTAAGTAGCCAGATGTAGGATTCCACATCCTACTCCACTGAGTGGCTATACCAGGAAGAGATGTTGAATTTCATCAAATGCCTTTTCTGCAACTATTGATAAAATCATGATTCTTTTCCTTTATTTTATTTATGTGGTGAATTACATTGTTTTTCTAATATTAATGTTTGTATATTTAGTTCAGAATACAACTTGATTGTAATGTAATGGGGTGTTTTTGATACTTTGTTGAATTTTGTTGGCTAGGACTTTATTGATGATCTTGGCATCTATATTTATCAGAGAAAATGGTCTATAATTTACAATATTAGTGATAATGTTGCCAGGTTTAAGTATCAACAGTTTAGTTATTTCATAAAATGAGTTTGGTAGTATTTTGTTCATTTTTAGATTGTGAATTAGTTCATGTAAAATTTTTATGACTTCTTTGGTGAAACCATCTGATCCCAAAATTTTTTATATTAGGAGATTTTTTTAATGACTAGATATATTCAATTCATGCTATAGGCTTGTTGATATGTTCCGTGCTATTTGTGATAATTTAGATAAGTACACTTCTAGAAATTTATCCATTTCTTCTTGATTTTCAAATTTGTTGAAATATAGACTTTTGATGCAAAAAAAGAAATATAGATTTTTATGAAACTATTTTTTAAAAGAATCATATTTAGTTATGTTGTAATGCCATCCAGTACCTTTCTTATTCATATATCTTTTCTCGCTCTCTTCCATTGTTCGGTTTGCTAGTGGCTTATCAATTTTTTTTAATATTTCCAAGAACCAACTTCATACCTTGATATTTTTAAAATTCTAGTATTTTGGTGTTTCCCTTGTAATTTTATTTGGAGTTGAATTAGCTCTAGCTTTTCATTCTTTTTGTCAGAATGGCTTTTTAGATCATTCCTGACTTTTCATCATTTTTTCCATTAGCTTTAGCTTATTCTAGTTCTAGTAAATGTTATTGTCTCTCTGACATCATTTTCTTTTTTTTCTTTCTGACATCTATTTTCATCATGTCTTTCATTCCTCGCTTTTTAAATGACCTTTTGCTTTCTTAAAATACAATGTTCTTAATGTCATCCCACGACTCATCTACTTTCATCATTAATGTGTCGTGCATCTAGTCTATTCTTGATATGGTCTCAGGTAAAATATGCTCAAGCTAATATTTTGGCTTTCAGGACCTTGCTTTAATTTTCTTTTCTTTTTTTTACATTTTATTAGGGGCTCATACAGCTCTTATCACAATCCATACATATTCATACATCAGTTGTATAAAGCACATCCGTACATTCTTTGCCCTAATCATTTTCAAAGCATTTGCTCTCCACTTAAGCCCTTTGCATCAGGTCCTCTTTTTCGCTTTAATTTTCTTCAGCTTCAAATTGAACATTCCTATGAGCAATTGATTTTCTGCGATCACCACTGATTTTTGTTTTATCAAAAGATATTGAGCTTCTCTATCATCTCTTCTTACTAATATACCACTTGATCCCGAGTATCGTTTCTGGTGAGGTCTATGGATATAATCACTACTCATGTTGGTGAAGCGAGAAAGTCCTGACTTTTGATAAAACAAAAATAATCTCAAAACCCAAAGGGGCAGTTCTACCCTGCCATATAGGGTCGCTATGAGTAAGTATTGACTAAATGGCAGTGAGCTTGAGGTATATGGTTTGAAAACCGGTATTTGAAGTCAGTGCACTTTATAATAAACTTTTTATCATTTTATCATGTAATCTTAGCTTCATTTCTGTCACTGAGGCCACATTTTCTAAGTACCAATCTTTCCTCTTTTCCCCCCAACTTTTGCATTCTAATCTCTAAACGTTATCAATGTGTCTTGATTGATTTGCTAATTTTCTTATTGACAAAGTTGGTAGATGGAAGAATTATTATATATTTGTATCAACTTAATGGTTGGTGTTTAAATTTGAATAATAGATGTATGAACTGGTCTTTCTAGTAGGAATATGAGGGAGTACACCCCCCATAAAAGGAAAAAGCTCCTCTGGGCAGAGCTTGTGATGCTAGGCAAGCATCAAGCAACTTACTCTTAGTTAGTGCACTCAGTGGAATATTTTGGGAAGGTTCTCTCAGGTCACAGTGAATTTTTTGGTAAAAGCAGTTTCACTTGAACCACATTTTTTTTTGGTGATGGACAATTTAAGAGAACAGTGTGCAGCTATGAGATTTTGTTTCCTGCTCATGAAAAATGCTGCAGAAACTGTTGTGATGTTGAACACAGCTTACAATGGCAAGGGCTATGGGAGAAAACTCAAGTGTCTGAGTGGTTTTTAAATTTCAAAAAAAGGTGAAGTGACAAGACTTGTTCTGGACATCCATCAACCGTCTTAATGGACAAAAGTGCAGACATGTGTGCACATGTGCTCACAGGCCAATGATGGGCCCTTGGAGAAATGAGAAAGTAATCCGGACTATCCTGGGGCGCAGTTCAGCACATTTTAATGGAAGACTTGGGAATGAAAAGCTCACTGCAAAATTTGTGCCTTGGGTTGTGACTAATGAGGAAAAAGAGAGTTGAGTGGAAACATGCCATGCTTTGAAAGAACAGTTCGGAAGTGACTGAGACATTGTACCAAGGTCATTACTGGTGAGGGGACATGGTGTATTCTTATGACCCCAGAAGCAAACATTAATCAAGCTAGTGGAAGACTCCAGAGTCACCTTGCCCCCCCAAAAGCTCATCAAGTGAAATCAAAGATCAAGATGATGCTCATTTGCTTTTGATGTGAGGCGCATAGTGCATTTAGAGTTTGTTTCACCAGGTCAGACTATTAGTCAAGCTTTCTATTTAGAGGTTCTGAAAAGATTATGTAATAGTGTGTGACAAAAAAGGACTGATTTTTGGCAGGACTACTAGTTTTGCCATCTTGACAATGCACCTGCCATCTCAGTGTGGTAGTCTGGTGCATAAAACAGCATGCCTCTCTTGCCGTATGCACCTTACCCACCTGACCTCACTCCACGCAACTTTTTGTTTCTGCAAATTAAGAGGAACAGGAAATGAAAGTGATTTGATGACATAGAAGAGGTGAAGAGAAAAAGGAGGGAAATGTCGTGAGCCATTCAAATAGATGCGCTTAAAAAGTGTTTCAAAGAATGAAATTGCAGATTTGATAAATGTATTGAGTGTAACGGAGAATATTTTGAAGGTTGCTGTGTAAAAAAATTTAAATACATAGCTTTGAAAAAATTCATTTTGGGGTGTACCCTCTTGTATACATATGCTTTCACATATTTTATTGTACTTCAAGGAAGTTCTTTCTTCATGAATCACACACAATTTCTTTGTCATTTTGTCATTCTCTGCATAGCGAACAATATGATTATCCAATTAAAAAAGACCCATAACAGTCCATTTCAGTCCGTCATGCCTAGGATATTGATCTTCATGCATTTGATTTCATTTGTTATTAACTCATTTTCATAAATTCATATATTTCATGTTCTGATTATTAATGGGGTTTTTCAGATGTTTCTTCTCATTTTGATTAATGCCCACTAACAAACGAAAGTCTGAAAGCTTTGCTCCAATCAACCATTTCATACAATGTGCTGCAAAGAAGTACTATTCTCCTGTTTTGTGTGTCTTTCAATCTGAGTGGCTTATTTTCTCATGCTTTGTAAGTCAATGTTCTACTGCTACTCATAAGGTGGTACATAGCTAACCCATCAAAGGTGGATAGATTATTCCCTTTTCCTTAGTCTATTATTAGCCTAAACGTGCCCCTGAACCCTGTTCATGTGGGTGCCCCTGCTGGGGCAACATGCAAGACAGTGTGATCAACTGGCAGATGAATGGGGGATTCCTTTTGATGCCAAATATATAGTTCACTCGTTTTTATTTTCTGAGGAGCCCTGGTGGCATAGTGGTTATGAATTGGGATGCTATCCTCAAGGTCAGCTGTTCAATAACACCAGCCAGCTCTGTGGGAGAGAGATGGGACCTTTTATTCCTTAAACATTTACAGTCTTGGAAATGCACAGGGGCAGCTATACTCTGTTAGAGGGTCATGTGAGTTGGCGTCAACTCAGTGGAAGTGAGTTTTGGGGGGATGTTTACTATTTTTGTATTTTACTATGGTCACATATTCTTGAAACTATTTTTCAAGTTAAATTGCATTTCATTCATTTTTTACAAAAAAATTAAGAAAGTACATATTTATGAAATTTCCCTTGCCAAAAAAATATGATGGTATGAACTTTTGAAATTCAGTGATTTAAATTTTAGAAAACGGAAATATATTTAGAGTATTCATACATCTTCTTTTCCCCCTAAATAACAAAAAGGACTAAATGTGCATACACTTTCTTATACATAGTGATTCTTAAATTATTGTCTCAAACAAATTTTCCAACATATAATCCTAATAAAATGGGAAAGGATTCAGTTTTGTCAAATTCACGGATTTTCTATATGGTATGTTAAGCCATAAAATACACATTTTTAGCTTTGTTCAAGTGTACACACTAAGACATATAAGAAAATTAAATAAAATTGCACTTGAATAAAAATATAGAACCTCAAAATTATAGAATGAGTCAAAATCTTAAATTATATATATATATTAGAAGCCTAAAAAGAAAGATTTGTGAGTTTGGTTTTGTTTATGTTTCCTATTAATATTTTTTAATAAGAATGTCCGCTAAAGGGTTAATTGTGGGGGGTGGGGTGGGAAATGAGCTTCCACCCCACCCTGACACCCTAGGGAAATGAGTTTATTCTTTGTCAGTACCTCTAAAATACAGAATGATGAAGAAACAGGTAGCTGATCACTTGGTTAATCTGACATGAGTAGGCACTATGATTCCACAGAGTGAGCTGAAAAAAGGAAGAGTTGATTTCTGTGTTCAGAAGCACGATTCCCAAGGATTGAATGTTGACAATCTATTTTATTAAAGCATAATCATTTTACTTGTGTTTCAGTAATATGTTTTAAACTTAGTGTTAGTAATTTTAACATTTAGAAGGTCAATTCTATATCTTTTATAACAATTGCATCATTGTATAAATAAACATTCTCATTATAAAATCTCTTTCAAGGAGTAGTACAAATATAAAAATTAATGTTCCGTTTTTGAAGTATTTTCCTTACCCAAATGTGTTGATTATATAAAACATGAAAGAAAAGGACCAAGATAGTTGCCTTTAAAAATAGCTTTATCTATGGGACAGTAATACGTCCACAATATGTCCAGATTAGTTTTTTTATTTATGCATATGAAAAATATGTAATTAGATGTTGTATGACATAACAACATGCTAAAAGCTCTTTATTATTCTCTAAAATTATATATATGTATACTTATATGTGTGTGTTTTAGTTCCTTGGAGTGTGTTACATTGTTATCTTATGCAAATCTAGAGTGTGTTACATTGTTATTTTATGCAAATCTAGAGTGTGTTGCATTGTAAAACACTGTATTTTATGCAAATCCGTTAGGCTATATTTTAGTTCTTTTATATAAATATCATGTGAAATGAATTGGCACTGACAGCAACCATGACAAAGGAAGCTACATAAAACAGTCATTCACAACGTTTGAGCCCTGAACCCGAGAGCACTGAAGAAAGCATATTGTCCTTTCTTAGCTTCGCTTCTTCTCTATCAACTTCTCACAGCAGAGGCAGAAGGAAGTCTGAATGGCAATTCATTCGTCACTCTCCGACTTGACCAGTCTGCAGTCTTTATTGGATAAGGGAAAAACACTAATCAGTTTGGAAGTAAATCAGGACGGTTTGTGATTCAGGCAAAGTAATTGGACATTAATGATAAAACAGTTCCAGAAACTGTTTTATCAATCAATGTAGAGTTCCCCTAATTGATTATAACATTAAAACATATTTTGTTGTTAAATTTAGACTCCGTTTGCCTTACAAAAATCTAGATATTAGTAAAAAATTGCAGGCATAGCATTGATAGAAGAATGAATATTCAAATTTTTTCATATATTTTATTCACATATTTAAAATAGAGTCACTTGTCTTGAACACATCTACCTTTTCACTGAATAAAAGACAAAATATACTGGAATTAGTTCACTGTGAGTATATATGATAAATCATACAAATACATATTTCCTTTTAAAAATTGTTGTGATTAACTTTGGAGTTGACATATCAGATCATCATTTTTGTATTTAACAAATCAACTTATCAAAACTCTCATTGACTTGGCCTGTGCTCTCTCTGTTTTATTTTTGCGTGCGTCCATTCTTCCTTTAGTAGAATATATTATCTTCCCCTTTGCCCAGGTTCACACTTGTAGGCCCTCTATTAATGCATATTTTCATCGAATAGCTCACTGCATGCAAACACGTCCTTCTTTTTGTTAAAAGTGATTTATCAAAGTCACTTTGAGAATTACCCTATTCAAATATTCAATTGATATCGATTGAATATGCATTATATTCCAAGTACAGTTTGGGCTGTCACCATTTTCCTTGCCTCAGTAACATTTGACCTGTTCAACACCTACACATTGTGAAGTTATTTTATTTGGACTTATATAGTTTATGCCAGCACAGTTTTCTTTGTGCTTTTGGGAGTAATTCTTAGCCTCTGCCTTGCTGCACATTATTTCTTCTTACATATTTTTGTGCCCTACAATTCAATCAGTGCCCTACAGTTTATGCGTGTGTGGCTTTCCATTAATCTCCTAATTCTTCCCTAACCTCACTTTGTGGTCCTGTCTCACATTTCACACTGCCTGAATGACTATTTCCATATCTAGCCATCTCAATCTCAATAAATCTTTAAAAGGATAATACATTTTCTTTGAGCATAATTCCCCTTGAAACTAGGGTTATCCTTTTTATTAATTGCAATACTATCTCATTGTTATTTATGCTCCAAAATGAGACATGGTGTTCTGGAATTTATGTACAGATAGACATTAGAGAGAGAGTTATTTCATCATATTAGAAGAAAGAGGAGTATGGGTAGTAATTAAAAACAAAACAATAAGGAGAAAAGAAACATTGAATAGCCAAACTTTATATTACTTTTAAAGAAATAAAACATAATAAAATCTTTAAAAGATACCTTCTTGTACATTTTAAATGAGACTAGGTAAATGTTTTATAACAGTTTAATATTGTGTTGACATCATTGTTATTAGTATCAGTATTAGCATTTAGCATGAATAGTGTTAAATTTATGGGTATTAGAAAGGACTAAATAATCCTGCTATACTGCACCTTCATGCACCAGGGTATCATTTCTGAGACACAAAATTCTTCTTTCTCTTTTATTTTCAATTGCACCTGAAGCTCTGCCAATTTATTCTACACAATGCCGCAAATCTTTCTCTGCCTTTCTATTACCATTGCCACAAACCAGTCTCAAGGGTCTTATGACCTTTCATCCAAAGAATTACAGAAACCTTTTATCTGATTTTTCTCCCCTCCAAACTTCCCACACAATCAATCCAGCATATCTTTTCAGATGCATCTTCTGGAAGTAGGATTTTGAGCATGTAAAACTTGGATTAAAAAATTCGGTTGTTCCTCATTGCATAATGGACACATCTCCAATTTTTTCTTAAATTTGAAACCTTATGTCCTCTCGCATAAATACCTTGTGTCACTCTCAACTATAGGCAGCTCCCCAGGTATGAACATATTGCTTACAGGCAATCCCTCCTGCCCTTCAAAACTGTCCTATCATGGCCACCAAAGGAAACAAAGGGTAAGGAATTTTTAGAATGTGTGGCTTTCTTCAGAGTAACTGGAATGGGACAAATTACAGAGCAGAGACCTAGTACAGGAGACTCTGAAGAGGCAGAGCGTACCCTTTCAAGAGTCTGATACATGAGAGGTGATTATTGACAGGACTGTGAAGAGCAACATACATTTGAAGTTGAACTCGGATCGGCCATCTTTGAAGTTCTGCTTTAATATCATGTAAATTTGCCCTCACTTTGAATGATTGACCTAATTCATCCTTGCAACGAGTTATTTATCATAATCACTTCCAATTTCTGCATGTGTGGCTTTTAAATTGTAGAAAAGCCTGAGAGCCTTTTCACTAAAACACAGCTAAATAATAAACCTACGTACCTGTTTACACTGAACTAAAATTCTTAAAGATTCAGGAACAGATTGTTCCTAACCAAGTGCTTGCCTATGCTTAATTGTATGAATCCCTCAAACTAGCATGACTCTGCAAAAGCACTATATGCTCATATTTTTGACAACCAGAGGGTGGGAGTAGAGACCCCAAACCCATCTGCAGACAATAGGACATCCCCTCATAGAGGGTTACAAGGAAGGGATGAGTCAACCAGGGCACAGTATAGCACCAATAAAACACACAATATTTCTCTGGTTCTTTGAGGCTTCCTCACCTCCCACTATCATGACTCTAGTCTTGGCCTCAAGTACAAGTAGACTAGACCATGTCCACTGGTACATGTAAGAGCTCATGACACATGGAATCCAGGTCAGATAAACCCCTCTGGAACAGAAATGGGAGTAGAGATATAAGGAGGGTAGAGAGAAAGTTGGAGGGAGGAAGGGAGGACAGAGGAACCAATCACAATGATTGATGTATAAGCCCAGCCCCGCCTCCACCCTCAGGGGGATGTATAACAGAAATGTGGGTGAAGGGAGACAGCATTAGTGTAATATATGAAATAATAATAATTTATCATTTATCAAGGGGTCATGAGGGTGGGAGGAAGAGAGGGAGGAAGGGAAAAAAAGAAGAACTGATACCAAGGACGCAAACAGAAAGTAAATGTTTAGAAAATGATGATGCCAATATATGTACAAATAGTCTTGATATGACTAAAGTATAAAATGTTATAAGAACTGTATGATCTAAGCAAATGTGGTGAAGAAAGCTGATGGTGCCCGGCTATGAAATGGTATAGCATCTGGGGTCTTAAAAACTTGACGGTAAACAAGCAGCCATCTAGCTCAGAAGCAACAAAACCCACATGGAAGAAGCACACCAGCCTGTGCGATCACGAGGTGTTGAAGGGATCAGGTATAAGGCATCATCAGAACAAAAAAATCTTACCACAGTGAATGAGGAGGGTAGTGCAGACTGGAGACCCAAAGCCTATTTGTCGGCCACTGGAGATCCCCTTGCAGAGAGGTCTAGGGGAGGAGACGAGCCAGTCAAGGTGCAATGTAGCAAGGATGAAAATTACAACTTTCTTCTAGTTCCTAAATGCTTCCTCCCCACTCCCACCCGCTATCATGATCCAAATTCTGTCTTGCAAGTCTGGCTAGATCAGAGGATGTACACTAGTACAGATAGGAACTGGAAACACAGGGAATCCAGGGCAGATGATCCCTTCAGGACCAGGGGTGTGAGTGAGTGGTGATACTGGGAGGGTAGAGGGAGAATGGGTTGAAAAGAGAGGACCGATTACAAGGATCTACATGTGACCTCTTCCCTGTGGGACAGACAACAGAAAAGTGGGTGAAGGAAGATGTCAGACAGGGCAAGATATGACAAAATAATAATTTAAAAATTAATTATCAAGGACTTATGAGGGAGGGAGGAGCAGGGAGGGAGGGGAAAATGAGGACCTGATGCCAGGGGCTTAATTGGAGAGCAAAAGTTTTGAGAATGATGAGGTCAATGAATGTCCAGATGTGCTTTACATAATTGGTGTATGTATGGATTGTGATGAGTTGTATGAGCCCCTAATAAGACGATTTTAAAATAAATAAATGAAAAATAAGTTAAAAAAAAGAAAAAGAAAAGAGCTGTATGATTCCCCCAATAAATTGGTTTTAAAATAGAGATATAACATTAATTTTTTAAAAGCACTGTGGACTTAGCTGTTTCCTCACTTCTCTTCATGACAATTTTCCCTTCCTGGTGACCCAATTTAATCCTTGGAAATGTAGGAAAAATGTATTTGACTCTGATTTAATTCTTCTACTCAGCATAGCTGGAACTTTGTGACCTCCTTGACTGGCCATCGGGAAGCCTACGTACCTTCAGGATGGTGTGCTTCTGTCATAACAATGAACTTGTGCAACGTAGGCTTTCTTGTCTTTATTTGAAAACAAACGATTTGGTATAGAACTCTATTCTTCAACATGAGCGTGTAAGCACATACATATACATTACTTAAATGAATTCTGTGTTTGCATAGACGAATAAATCCACTTAAAATTACTTCATCGTTACATTATCCAGTCACTGTTACAAAGATTTCATATGGTGTTGATTTTACCTCTGGGAACTGCATAGTATTTTGTGATGCTTTTTGTCTATCACAGACATTAATCTTAACAGAGGAGCCTCATGGGATAGCACATTACCTGTTGAACTATTGACCACAAGGCTTGCAGTTCAAAGCCACCAGCCATTCTGTGGGAGAAGATGAGATTTTCTACTCCCATAAAGAGTTACAATCTCAGAAACCCACATGGTTGCTAGGCAATGAGGTCACAGAGATAGTTGGACTCTGTCCTAGAGGATCACTACAGAGTCATGGTCAACTTGATGGGAAAGAATGTGGATTTGACTTTCTGACATCCTGGCAGTACTTCATTGCTCCTTTGTTTATGCTACTTAAATTCACATAGGAATAATGCACACCAGAAAAGAACTAAGGTAGAAATAATAATTATCTTAATAGGACTTGTGTGAAATTAAATATACGAAAATGCATTATAACAATCATTCTCTAACATAAAAAATCAGATTTTCTCAACTTTCCCGGCTGCCACTGACTTTGACGATCGCATAAATGTAAAAAAATAGTAACATATTGATGACATTTTTATAGTATCAAATATTACTTTTCTTCAACAAACCCTTTTATGTGACATATACTTAATTATTATTAAGTTGATATGTTTTAGTACATCTTGCATATCACTTTCACATAATGCTATACAATGAGTTAACATATTATGTAATATTGAGTATTTTGTACAAAATATTTCACCTTAGTTCATTCTTTTCATCTCTAAAAGTTATTTTTGTTTGAATCAGTTATTTTTGTCTTAAATAGAAATACACTATAGGTGACCAGATTTTAACATTGGTAAAGCGAGACACCATTGATAAAACTCAGATCCTGGCGAAATAGCCACGCACCCGAAAACAGTATACCCTGGCTTGCCGTGCCTTCTTCCCAAATATTGGGACTTTTCAAAAACTTCGCGGGACGCGGGGAAAATTGTTAAAAATCGGGACTGTCCTGCCAAAAGCAGGACATCTGGTCACCTTCAGTTGTATTAGAGTTTTAAGTATTCTAATGTTATGTATAATAAAATTAAAAGTATCTTGACCATAGAAAACTATTATGTTAATTGTATTTGTGATAATGATGAAAGTAGATAAACTACACAAACTTTTATGATCAAATACTTGTTTAGAAAGTAAAAACTACCATTAATATGATGAAATATTGTATAAATGACTTAATGAAGAAAGGAAAACACAAAGAATATGCAAAAAATGAAACCAACAAAGAATAAACAAAGCAAGAAAACATTGAGATTTATGTGATAACAAAAAACAAATAGGTTACTTTTTGATTTCTTTATACTGCAAATAGGCACTTTATTCTTAAATTAATAAATCATTGTATTATTGTTCACTTTCAAATATTATTATGCCTCTTATTGAAATTATACGTAATGGATTTTATATTGGGATGATTTTTTCACAAACACGTATATAAAGGAAGTAGTTTTATAAAAATTATAAAACATTTTCGTGATGTTAAAATAATTCTAGGATTGAATTGAAAATGTAAGTGATTATAAAATGTTAAAGTCAAAAAGGACATATTCAGCATATCTTGAGCTGAAAGAGTTGGTGAGAAAGATCAAGGTGAAAGTTGTACTGTGGAGCGACTCTATGGGTAAAACATTGAATGATTCAGGAAGCATCAAAAGAAGGTGGACAGAATACAGGAAGTCACCACACCAAAGAAAAGTTGCCATTCAAGCACACCAAGGGAAGCATATGATCTAGACCTGAGAGAACTAGAGGATATAGATAAAGTCTAAGATATACTGCATGCATTATCCCAAACAACCTACAGAGCAAGACACTCACTACCATCAAATTATGGGAACTCATGTTGAGCCTATAGGACAGGATAGAACTACACGTCTGAGTTTCTGAGACTGTAACTATATGTACCAGGGCTCCTGGTATTGACAGAATACCCATGAAATGTTTAAACAAACCGACAAAGCGCTGGAAGCACTAATTTCTGTCAAGAAATGGAGAAAACAGCTACTTGGACAACTGGCTTGAAGAGGTCTACATTTATGCCCTTTCCAAAGAGAAGTAGTCTAACAGAATGCATAAATTATTAAACAATATCACTGATATCACATGCAATAATTTTTGTTGTAGGTCATTCAACAATGGTTTCAGCAGAATATTGCTGTCAATTCAAAATAAGGCATGGACCAAGGAATAGCATTACTGATGTCAGAGAATACCAGAAAGATGATTACTTGTGTTTCATTGACTATGCAAAAGAATTTGACTGTGTATATCATAAAAACTATGGATAGTGTGTTAGTCTGGGTAGACCGGAGAAACAAATTTAAGAGACACTGATCATTTTATAGGAAAGAGCTTTATATACAAGAGCAATTGAATATTGAGAAAATATCCCAGCCCAGTCTAAGCCAGGCCCATAAGTACAATATTAGCCCATATATCCAGTACCAGTCTATAGATTCCCCTTCAGATTCACACAACATGTGCAATGACACCAAATGCAGGAAGATCATAGGGCAGTGGGTAGAAAATCTTGTGATCTGGTGGTGGTAAATGCATCTCAGTGCCGGCAGGGTCTCCATGTGACTCATTCAGCTCCAAGGCTCTGACTGCCATCAGCCTTCTTCCATGTGGCTTGTCAACAAGAATGTCTCTCTGGTGGTGAGCATGCATCCCACCTCCAGTGAGCTATTGATCTCCTTAGTCATGAGGTCATCAAGTTGACGCCTGATTACAGGCTAAACTCCACCCCTTCACTCTTAATCCTGAAATTAATATCAGATCATGTAAGTAACACAGATAGCATTGAGAGGAATAAGAACATTTTGCACCTAAAAACAACCCAACATTATAAAGATAATACTAGAGAATATCAGTATGAGTTTATTAGTATATGTCTGAATATCAGAGTCAATAAAAGAGAAAAAGGTAAAAGCAAACCCCAAATTTATAGTTAAAACAATGGCCAGTTAACCATAGGGCATTGAAAAAATATAAAGACTTGTTCATTTCGAGGCACACACAATAGTCATTTTTGCTCATTTTAATTTATATAGAAAATAGAGTACTCAGGAAAATGCACGGTGTCTGAGGAAGCAGGAGGTAGCTGTACCAAGATTGTTGAATGGTTGGTAGGTGGACTAACATGGTCTTGCTACATCCATGTCCTAGATGCTGGATTAAGACATGTTTTATTCTGGCAAACCTGTGACAGACATCCTGCTTTATTTCATTTATCTTTGTTCATATGAGGGTGCATCTCAGAAGTTTTTGTTATTGGGGTCACTCTCTGGAGGTTATATGTTTTTTCTGTTTTTTGTAAATGAAACCCAGCATTGATGAACCTGTAGGGATAGCAAGTATAATAAGGCTTTCCGGGTAATGGCAGATAAAGATATTAAAAGGTAGACAATGTCAAGGAGTCTAAGAAGAAAAAAGTATGTTTGGAAATTAATTGTGGAAGCAATTGTACAATTCTGCTTGCTTGATGTGATTGAACGATGGAATGATATATGTATTGTTTCCCAATCAATAATAAATATAATAACAACAACAACAGAACATAAATCCAGGAATGTGTTTGGTGATCACAATAAATCCTAGCTCCAATTTAAGAACAATCAGTTCTTACACTATAGCAAAGAGGAACATAGACGATACTGGTGCTATCGCAGAATGTGGTGAAGAAATTAGATGGTGCCTGGCTATCAGATAAAGTACCATCTGGGGTCTCAAAGACATGCCTTCAAACAAGCAGTCTTCTAAGTCAGATGTCAACTTAGTCCACTTGGAAGAAGCACACCATCATCAGTCACCATAGCATTGTAAATCATCTGATCCGGAGTCAAAGGAGTGATTAGTGTCAAAGTTTAAATTGTGAGAATCAGGTTTGCAGAAGGGTAAGGATGAGAGTGAGTCCCAGATTCCTTTGTGGGAACTACATAGGAAACAAGCCTCCAATGAATTCCCTCTAGCCACAAGCGAGGGATGGGTGGAAAGGGGTTATTATACAGAGTGCATTGGAGAGATGAGTGTAAATCCAACTTGAACAGTTAAAACTTTATCAGCTGATCACCTCTCTGATGCATGCTGAACCTGATCTGGTTTTCAACCTTTTCTGTATATTTGTTTTGGTTTGATTTTGTTTGTTCATATGAGGGTGTATCTCAGAGATTTATGTCATTGGAAGTCACCCTCTTGATGTTGTGTTATATGTTTTTCTGGTTTTCTGTATATGAAACCCAGCAATGATGAACATATAGGGACAAGTAGAATAAAGGTTTTAGGGAGAGGGGCTACAGTGGTGGTTGGGGTGGGGGTGAGGGTGATTGAAGGGAGATGATGCCAAGGAGTCCAGGAAGAAAAAGGATGTTTGGAAACTGATTGTGGAAGCCGTTGTACTATTCTGCTTGATGTGATTGAACCATGGACTGATATGGTGTATATATATTAACTCCCACTTAATAATACTTTTTAAAATAGAGTATTCAATTGGAGATATTCTAAATAAAATAAAGAGAGCAATAAGAGGGAGAACAATAGTGTAAACCTTTACAAACAAAATCTAGATATTCTAATATATTCATATTTAAATGTATATCTTGGTTCAGATAAGGCATTTAACCTCATTACACTTCAGTCTATTCCTAGTCTAACAATTTAATGGAGAAAAATATTAAAAATTTTAATGCAATCAAAGTGATTATCTAAATCGGTCCAAAATATTCATAGATATTGTATGAATTCAGGCTGCTAACTTGAAATGTATGTGGTCAATGGATTATACCACAGATGTATTTTTTAAGTGATTTCTCTATTTACCTATCATCTGGGATGACATTTTTTCCCTAACAAAGTTGTTCTTGAACCAGATGGTTTTGTAAAAATGTGTAGCAGCTTGTGAGGAGGAGACAGGAACGTTATCAAAAGTTCGGGTTTCTTGCAAGGAGGCCAAGTTTTGGGACCAACTAAGGGAGTGAAGACATAGTACTGGAAAATGAAGGCCTATAATTCATTCCAAGTCATTCAACAAGTGGGTTAAAGACCAAATGTAGCATTTATTGAAAGTCTTATCAGACATTTTTAAAAGTAGAATAATTTTATGAATTCACCTTCTCATAGCAACACGATAGGATAGAAGAGAACTGACCCAGTGAATTTTGGAGTCTGTAACTCTTTCTGGAAGCAGAAAGCCCAGTCTTTCTCCCAGAGAGCAGCTCGTGACTTACGGATCACAGGCCAGCGTGTGACCACTGGTCCTCTCATAGATTCAATGGAAAGCACTACCACAAGTCGACATCACTGTACATCACATTGGGAGGCAAAAAGAGGCGATTTGCTCCCATACGGATTTACAGTCCTGAAAACCCTGTATCGGGTAGCTGTGAGTTGAAATCAACTCCGTGACATCAGATTGAGGCTTTGGTGCGCACGTCTAACAGATGTGAAAACAAAGTAAAACGAAATCATTCATTAAAGTCTTTCTGTATCATGTCCTGGAGAGGATGCATAGGACTGGCTCGTTCACTGGCATTTTGGCAGGTCGTTTGGCACACTAAACGTAAGCACAAACTTACCATAGAAACCCCATTTTCTCAGTTATCCAGTGTTTTTATAGCAGAAACACCACAAATGGATGGCTTTAACAAACGGAAATTTTTTCCTCCCAATTGAGGAACTAGAAGGTTGAATTCAGGATGCCAGCTCTAGAGGAAGCTTTCTCAAGCTCTGGAGGAAGGTCTTTGTCTCTTTGTGATTCTGCCCCCAGATGGTCTTTATTTAATTTAGCATCTATTTTCGACCATCTCTACTTAATTGTGTAATCTCATTTATATCACAAAAGATAACAATTCAAATGGACCCCTTACCAATTCTGCTTCATTACCATAGCAAAGGCAATCTAGCCCTAAGTGAGAGTTTGGTTTTGGTATTGTTTATGATGGTATTTTTATATGCTAACATCATTCATATTTTCATTGTCAATCTCTTTTGTTCAAATATATTGCCTCTTTTGCTATTGAATGATAATTATTTTGTTGGATATTATTTGATTTCATTTGTTTTCTTGTTATTAGATTGAAAGTTTTTTAAGTATTCTGGATTCAAGTCTTGTGTTGGATATATGCATTGCAATATTGTCTCCCAGTCTGCAGCATTTATTTTCATTTATTTGTAGCCCTTTTCAAAACTAAAACTTTTTAAATGTTGGTTACATACAATTGATCACTTTGGATTGAATTTTGCATTTTTGTTTTAAGTTTTCTTTGTCTATCCTGAAGTAAAGATTTTTCTCGTTTATTTTTTCTCTAGAATTTTTATATTTCTAGGCTTTACATTTAGATAAAAGATCTATTTGTAACCAATATTTGTATATGAAGTACATAGTATATATAGGTCAAGCTATATTTGTTTGCATAGGTATATCTTTTGATCCAACATCATTTGTTAAAATACTATTTTTGCTTCATTCAAATATTTTAATGTTTTTGTTAATAAGTGGGAATATATGTGTAGATCTGTTTTTTGGCTCTTCATTTCCCGGCATTTATATACTTATTTTATGCCTATATTACCCTGTCATATATGGGATTGTGTTCTCAAAAAAAATATGTGTTGAAAATCCAGCCACTGTATCAGTGAGTATAATCCCAATCAGGAATGGCTTTTCTTTGTTATTTTAATAAGAGAATATTAGTGTGAGATGTTTCTCAAATCTATTTCTTTTGAGATATAAATGAAGCAGATGAAGAAAGCAGAAATAGGAAAAGACATGAAGATCAAGGAAGCCAAGGAACCAAAAGCCATCAGTTTCACCCGGACTCATAATGCCCTGTGGGACAGAGTATTACTGACTCCATGGGCTTCCAATACTGTAAATACTTGCTGGAAACTCATCTTGCTTCTGTGGGGTGGCTGATGGTTTTGAATTGCTAACACTGTGTTTAGCAGCCAAGTAAGTAACCCACTGTGCTTCCAGGGCTCCCTCGCCAAGGCACAAGAAGAAAAGAGACATGGGCCTTCCTCAGAGACATAGAGACTGCTTGAGTCATTCCAGGCATGGTTTGGCAGCATAAGGTGAGAGGCTCAAGAGACAGGAAATGGAAACCATAAGGTTCTTAGAGTCTGGATCTAAAAACTGGCACAGTTTTATTTTTGCCATACACTACACGTTAAAATGTTCAGAGAGCTCATATTAAAGGGGATGACCAAAATAAATCAATAATCTTATACACATCTTCTAGAGTTCCCTAATATATTCATCTTGTCCAAGGATCCCCAGAGGTTTTATCCCACTATAGCTTCCGGGTCAATCGCAAGGAATTAAGATCTCATCATCCAATTTAGGTACCTATGAGAATGATTCTCCTTGTTATGATTCCTTGATTATAGCCCCTTAAAGGGAGCTCTGCTTGATACGAAATTCTATTAAAAGTAGCTCCCCTTAACATTAAACCCTAATTAAAGAAGTTAACATCTACCTACACACCTAACACCCAAGGAATAGTTGGACAGGCAGAGGACCACTGCAAGGCAATCTCATTCGATGGAAAAATGTAGGTTGCATAGGAAGTGCAGAGGAGTCACCTGCCCAGCACAGTGTTGTATACATCCAGGTGGAAAAACCTCGCTAGTCTCTGGGTGGGGTCCCAGTATTGCTCCCCAGAGATAATTGGTTATGCTTCCAAACATCACTGGATCTTTCTTCTTCTCTCTGAATCATGTTTGCCATGGAATCATTTTCTTGACTTGCTTCCCGACCACAGTAGTTAAGGGGTTCAAAGCTTCTTTCTATTTGATACTGCCTCTATTCTGTTCAGGTCAATCTGGTGATACTTCTACCTGAACATTAAAATTCTCTGCGCATTATTGAGTTCACTCCATTATGCAGAAACCGTTATCACTAATCTCATAAAGATAGTCTTTGTTCTCACTGGAATACATGTGAAGCTACCATGGGACAATAACAGCTAATTATCCTTCATGTGTTTTATGCATTTACAGCCAGATGGGACAGGAACTGGGACATCATTGGGAGCCTCTACAGGCTGAGCATGTCTCTCTCATTGTGCCAAGGCCTCTTCAGTGTCATTTTTCTACATAGAGCCAAAATTAGTTTGGACATTGTGGCCGCATGTTGGCTGGGGTACAGTAGTGACTATCACAAGTTAATGTCTCAAGGGAACAGTGGAATTTTATGACCTAGACTTGGAAGTCATAGAACACCATGCCTGTCATAGACACGGCTCTCTACCAGTCAATCAAAGGAAACGTCAATACCACATCTTGATTAAATGCAGTTTTACAATCTTATTGCAAGGATATGTGGAATAGAATATGTGCCATGTAGTCATTTGGGGGAAAATTGAATCCATTACATTACAGCTAGAATTTAAAATAAACTATTATACAAAAATTAATCACATACACCATTGCTTTTAACAAAGGTATGAGGGTGCTTTGTCTCATGTGACAGTCCAGAGTTAGGTGACCCAAGTCTGGTTTCTCCAAAGGAGACTATGCTCTTTCAAGGACACCCTCGCAGATCGTGCGGAAATACTAATCAGTGTAGTATAATGAAATGCAGCCTTGAAGCCCACATCACTCCCTCTCCTAACTAATTGGTATCGTGTGTTATACATTGGGCTGCTAACTTCACAGTCAGCAGTTTAAAACCACCAGTCCCTCTGTGGGGAAGAGATGAAGCTTTATAATCTCATAAAGTTTTAAAGTCTGGGAAACCCACAGGGGCAGTTCTACTTTATTTGATAGCATCGCTGTGAGTCAGTCAACCCCACAGCATTGAGTTTTTGAAATGGCAAGAAAGAGTGAAAACATGCATACGCTTGGGCTGAGTTGTCATATGTGTATTTCAAGCCTAGTGGTTCTATTATTGAAAAAATTACGAATGGATATTATTTTAAAATGTGTGGTTTCTTTTACAAGTATTGCAGTTCAACTAAGATTCCAGTTTGTAAGTGTGGAATTGCAAGTTGCTGTGGGTACGGGCTATGGAGTCAAGTCGAAGACACTGGCACCCAAAGTGCAACTCAAGGAAACCATGCCCAGCCTTGGGTCATCCTCACAATTGTTTGTACGTGTGAGCTCATTGCTGCAGCCACTGTGTCCATCCATCCTCCTGAGGATCTTATTCTCTTTTGCTGTCCTTCAACCAAGCATGTTGTCCTTCTCCTGGTCTTTGTGAATAACATCTGTAAACGATGGAAATCAAAGTGTGTCATTCCCACTGTAATGTCTTCTAAAGAAATTTGATTTTTCTTCTGGTGAATCACAATACTTTCAATATTCTTCACAAATTCCCTAATTCAAATACATCAATTCCTCTATGGCCTTCCTTATTCATTGTCCAACGTTCACACGCACAACTGTGGCCATTAAAAAGGCAGGCACACTTTAGCACGCTACGCATCGTCTTGGCTCTTTACATTTTCAAGAGATTTCATGCAACAGATTCGCCTAATGCAGCATTGCGCTCTATTTCTGACTCCCGCTTTCATGAGCTTTGATTGTGGATGTAAGTAATATTAAATCCTTCACAACGTCAGTCTTTTCTTTGTCTCGTGATGCTGTCCATTTGTCCAGATTTGACTTTACACTGAGTTGCAATCCACAGCCAAGGCTGCAGTCTTTGATCTTCGCAGCTGCAAACCCTCCAAACGTCAGCACGGGATGTAGCATCATCTGCATATTACTCTCACTTACCTGCGCCCATTCCACCTTACAGTGATCTTATAGTACGGAATAAAGTGGGACCTTTGGAGTTTTAAGCCTCTATACATCTTTATGGGAGCATGAAATCTTGTCTTTCTTCCACCATCTATGTATAGCAGATTCTTTTTTTGTTGTTTGTTTGTTTTTTAAACATTTTATTAGGGGCTCATACAACTCATCACACTCCATACATATACATACATCAATTGTATAAAACACATGTGCACATTCCCTGCCCCAATCATTCTCAAAGCATTTGCTCTCCACTTAAGCCCTTTGCATCAGGTCCTCTTTTTTTCCCCTCCCTTCCCGCTCCCCCCTCCCTCATGTGTCCTTGGTAATTTATACATTGTTATTTTGTCATATCTTACCCTATCCGGAGTCTCCCTTCCCTCCCTTCTCTGCCGTCCATCTCCCAGGGAGGAGGTCACATGTGGATCCTTGTAATCAGTTCCCCCTTTCCAACCCACTCACCCTCCACTCTCCCAGCATCACCCCTCACACCCTTGGCCCTGAAGGTATCATCCACCCTGGATTCCCTGTTCCTCCAGGCCCCATATGCACCACTGTACAACCTCTGCCCTATCCAGTCCTGCAAGGTAGAATTCGGATGATGGCAGTTGGGGGAAAGCTGTGTTCTTCATCGGCATTACCTCGCACCCTGACTGACCCATCTCCTCTCCTAAACCCCTCTATGAGGGGATCTCCAGTGACCGACACTTGGGCCTTGGGTCTCCCCTCTGCACTTCTCCCTTCATTCAATATGGTGTATATATATACACACACGCACGTACACACACACACATATATGCATATACATATCTAATTTTTGCATGATGCCTTATACCTGGTCCTACCATGGAGGTGTGCAGCCAATGATATGATTTTTTTGTTCTTTGATGCCTGATAACTGATCCCTTTGGGACCACTCGATCACACAGGCTGGTGTGTTCTTCCATGTGGACTTTGTTGCTTCTGAGTTAGATGGCCGCTTGTTTATCTTCAAGCTTTTAAGACCCCAGACACTATCCCTTTTGATAGCCGGGCACCATCAGCTTTTTTCACCACATTTGCTTATGCACCCATGGGTGTATAGCAGATTCTTAATGAGCCTCGCTGAAATCCTGATGTAGAGTTCTTCTTCATGTTGTTCGCCTTCTCAATGCATTTGCTCAGCATACAAATTGAATGAATAAGGTAAAATGATATAACCTTATGCACACCATTCCTGATTTTAAACTATGGGCTTTTCTTGTGTTCTCTTCAAGCTACTGCATCTTGGTCTATGTGTAGGTAAAGCTTGAGCAAAATAAAGTGTCCTGGAGACTAGATTGGAAAACCCAGAAAAAGATTCAAAACAAAGACTGAGGGTTGAAGAGGATGGCAGTGTTTCAATCAATACTTGATGCTGGCTTAGTATGGAACAAGGTAAATTGGAGAGCCTGAACTTAGATTTTTGGATCTCGTGACTTGATATATGAGTGTATTAATACTATTACTGAAAATAAAACTGCTTTTCATGAAGGATGAAATTGAATTGTAAATTATACTTTCTTAAGTGCTAATGGTGTGATACCTTCTTATCCTTACTGGAAATGGTTAGTTGGAGACTATTAGTATATCATAAATTTTTTAAAGCAGAATAAACCTGGATGGGCCAAGAGTGAGCCATGCATTACGTCTCACAAGGGGGCGATCCTGCAGTCTGAGTGTGGTTCTTCCTCAGACAATAGATAGAGCTTGTGTGAAGGCATTAAAACTTTCATCATTGTGTTGTTTTCTCTTTTTTGCACATCATTTACATCAAATATCATAACTGTAAGTACTAGGTAGAATTAAATGAAGAATTTATTGTGAAATTTGGATCAGGGCGCTGCTTGTCTGAATTGGTGGCTGAACACAACATGGTTAAGTGGACAACATTATCAACATGGGGATGAGGGGGTGTGATTAAAATGGCAAAAAAATGTGATTAATATGGCTAATGTAGCAAAATATGTGAAATTATTCACCACAAAACAAATAACACAGACCACCAAAGATGCTGAGAAGTTGCTGTTAATTGGAATAAATCAGGAAAAACAAAACTTGATGGAGATCGCAGTAATATGTGAGTAGGCTAAAAGTCTCCAGGGTGATTTAAAATCCTGCAAAAAAGAATCTAGAAGTGTAATTTGGGGGGCCTCAGAACCAATTATTTGGCTTTCCATTATTTCTTTTTTTTTTATTTTAACAATTTATTGGGGCTGATACAATTCTTTTCACAGTTCATACATATACATACATCAATTGTATAAAGCACATCTGTACAGTCTTTGCCCTAATCATTTTTTTCTCTTTTCTTCTTTTACATTTTATTAGGGACTCAAACAACTCTTACCACAATCCATACATATACATACATCAATTGTATAAAGCACATCCATACATTCCCTGCCCCAATCATTCTAAAGGCATTTGCTCTCCACTTAAGCCCCTTGCATCAGGTCCTCTTTTTCCCCCTCCCCTCCCTCCCCATTCCCCCCTCCCTCATATGCCCTTGGTAATTTATACCTCGTTATTTTGTCATATCTTGCCCTATCCAGAGTCTCCCTTCCCCCCTTCTCTGTCGTCCATCTCCCAGGGAAGAGGTCACATGTGGATCCTTGTAATCAGTTCCCCCTTTCCAACCCACTCACCCTCCACTCTCCCAGCATCGTCCCTCACACCCTTGGTCCTGAAGGTTTTTGGTGTTTGAATAAGAATATGGAAATAACTGAGTTTGGCAATCGAGGTCATGCTGTATAGGTTTATTTTGTGTAAAAAATGTCTGGCAAGAACATTTTGGCAGTGGTATATGACAAGGAGGGACCCTGCCCTAGGAAGGTTGAAAGTTCCTGTTGGAGGTCGAATCCTGAAAAAGGCACGTTCACTTGGTGATTTTCTTTTCTTTTCTATTTTTTTTAAGTTCTAACCCTTATACTGTCATTTGTTCTTCTTCTTCTTCTTCTTCTTCTTCTTCTTCTTCTTCTTCTTCTTCTTCTTCTTCTTCTTCTTCTTTTTAATTCTTTTACTGAGGGCTCTTACATCTCTTATCACAATCCATACATTTATCCAGTGTGTCATGCACATTTGCACATATACCGCCATCATCATTTTCAAAGCATTCTCTTTCCACTTGAGCCTCTGATATCAGCTCCCCAATTCTTTCCGCACCCTTCCCAGCCCGCTCTCCCTCACAAACCCTTGATAAGTTATAGATTATTTTCATATCTTACATCGTCCTCCATCGCCCTTCACCCACTTTTCTGTTATTCGTCCCTCACCTGGGAGGGGATCCTAGTTTGATCCTTGTGATAAATTTTCCCTTTGTTATTTGTTTTTTAAATCATTGTATTAAAGAATTATGAATAGAACAAAAGATGATGCAGAAGAGGCCACAAAATCTGTTAGACCCACTTTGATTGTTACTCTGAAGTTTGCCAAAAGAAATTATGAAAGATTTCTACACATGAGCCCAATTCACAGAGATATACATGCTTGGACCAAAGTCAGGTCCAAATCAACCAAACTCACAGCCTTTGAGTCAATGCCGACTCATATCAAAAGTCATAGTTTAATATATATTTAATATGCATTATATTTAATATATATTTATTTTGTCTGAGTCTTCTAGCTCTTTTTCAATCTCATAACTAAAAAGTACAGAGTTGAAGATTCACTTATTCTATGTGTGTCGTACAATAATGTATAGTATGTAAAAAATGCAGGAAACCTGAAAATAAGGATTATCTTTCACAATAACCAACTATCTTAACCTTGACCAATATAAATTAGCAGTCACCATATTAGGAAATGAAAGATTAAGAATTATCATTTCAGATATGTTAGGATATAAAATATCTAGTCTGCATAATATATGAATTTACTTATGAGGAAAATAATGGTAGCAATCTACAAGAAAAGTTCTTTCACTTGACATTTTTAACAATTTTACTGGATTTCACAAAAAGAAGCAAGTCCAGAAGAATCAGATAGTGAGGAGCTAATGTTTTATAACAGATGGGATTTAGATATAAGTAGAAGAGAAAGATGATTTTTTTCAAGGTGGTGGAGGAAAGGGTCAAAGTAAGGCTTCCAGTTAAATAAATACAGTTGGCTAACTTCCTGAAACTGCGGCAAGGTTAGAGACCATTTCAAAAGTTAAATAAATGGGCACACTTTTTAAAGCTCCTTTCTTTTTCTTTCATCTTTTAATCATGTCATAAAATATTAATTTTAATAATTAATATACAAAATGAAAACAAACTGTTTTATGACTTCTCATAAGGTTGGCAGAATTGTTGCCACCTCTTTTTCTTCTTCTTTAAGGATGTAATAGCTTAGAGTAAATGTCTTTTTGAAGTTTTATTTTAGAATACTACCAAATTCTATCCTCAGGAATTAAAAATACACACAAGCAGACTGTTATGAAAAGGCTGGATTTGGGAAAGCTTTTCAAAATTTTCATCCTTGCATTCGTTTTCATAGTTCACCAATAAATATAGGCTTTTCTCCCCTGAAGTGAACTCTAGTCCTCGCCTCACAAATCAAAGGTGTACGGAATGGAATTCACTCTAACGCTTAAAGTTTAATAAAATAAACCAAAAGAAAGCCATACGTTCACTTTTGCAAAACATGAATTATGTTGCAGAGGAGAATAACATTCATCCCACTTCTCCTTCATACAAATTCCCCTAAAAGAATTTATGCCTTGAATGAATGGCTAGTTTAGTGGGATACGGTTTTCTAGACTAAGATGTAAAATAGCCAAAGAACATTTATCACGGCTAGACTGAATCTGTACCCGAATCTCTTTCAAACTGTAGCTCTGAAAACTAGAGGTAACTTGCAAAGAACAAAAATTGGCACTTGCTCTCGTGGATGAAGCTCTGTGGATCATCATCATTTGCATTTTATCTGATTTACTTTATATTATCTGATAATTTATTAATAGAGGATGACTAAATACACTACAAAGAGTGTTAGCTAGGAGCTATGGTTATTTAGTTATGCAATATTAGTTCTCTCTTGAAAATGCTTTTCAATGACTGGAACTTTCAGAAACTCTGATGATACTGCAAATATTTTTAGGTATGGTTCTATATCATATGTCATTTAGGTACCTCTTGAGACTCCTCAAAGACCAGAGTGAATCTGTATTCAAGCGCACTGCAGCTTTACCCTCAAACTTGTATCCATCCTTACTTCCATTTTTCCTTGTGCCCAAATCCTTGTGAACATACTGCAAACTCTATAGCGTTAACAATTGACCTGTTATAAATATCAGTACAGAAGGAATTACTAAATTTACTAAATTACTAAATTTTAATTCACTGCCTTGAAGGAATTCCAACTCATGTGACCCCTTAGCAGAGATATCTCAGGTGGTGTTCGCATACAGGCAAATTCGTCTTGGCAGAAATACAGCCACAGAACGCTCTCCAGAGACAAGGGCGGTAAGACTTTGTCTCACAGACTTTGGACCTGATATCAGGAGAGAGTATTCCCTGGGAGAGACACCGATGCTGGTAAAGCAGAATGTCAGCGAAGAAGACGAAGACGCCCGGCAGCGTGGAGTGACACTGTGACTGCAGCAATGGGCTCCAACTTCATGGCATTTGTGAGGATGATGCCGCATCAAGCAGTGTTTTATTCTTTCGTCAACCATTTTGCCATGAGTCGTGATTCACTCCATGACATCTAAGAACAATGCACTATTAATTTTGAAATTATATTTGTGCTCCATTAAACATGACTGGAATGCTTTTTGAAAAGTCATACCACATTGTACATTTCCATTAACTAATTGGCTAGGTGCGATGTGTGTCACATTTTAAACTAAATTAATTCCCTTAATTAAAATATGTAAAAAATAATGCCAATTTTGACCAAACTTCCAGGTTTCAATAAACTAGCAGTAAGGCACTTATCGAATATCTGGTATTGAATACTAGTAGGTGATTTTTACATTTCTTTTTAAATTCCTTCTATGAGTATGTATGAATATGTATTACATAGATTATGCAATATCAGATGTGACACATTCAATTTTGTGATTGATATTTGACATAGTTTTTTTTTCTGAAGCATGTTAAATGAATATTTTATATAATTACCTCCACCAGTGGATCCAATGTTTCTGTTAAGCTTAGGATCTGGGGTATGTGTCAGTCACTGGACACAGTATGGCCATGAAAAAGATAAAGTAGTTCTTGCTTCTTCCTGAAAATAGATTTCAGTTTTCCTTTTAGAATGCTGACATCACTCAATAGAAACACATTGTAGAGCACAGCATCTTAGTAACATTCATTAAACTGCTTTTATTTTTTTCTCATGTTAAGAATAGTACAGCAATAAGTAAGTAAACTTAGTTTAACAATGGCATAGGATAAAAAGTTGAATTAGGTTCAATTCCAATCATCTCAGTTTCTATGCTCCCAAATATTTTGTTTTATTTATGTGAAGGCATGAGATCTATAAGGAGGAAAGGACATGTCAAATTCAAATGTATTTATAGAGATCCATGGATTAGTTCTTAACGAGGGCAAAAGCAAAGATAGATCTGGCAGGTTAGGGAGTCTATTGGCATCAGGCTGTAAGGGTGTGTGAGGATTCACAGAAACACAGTCAGTCAATTCAATAGGATAGGTCACCCAAAGGAAGCTGTCACAAAAACATGACTGATGCCAGACCGCTTAATCACAGTTACAGAAAAGACTGCACTGTTGATTAGAAACATTGATGTGATTGTTAGGACCGGTTCCCTGAGGTGGTCTGGTTCAGACTCACTAAGACCCGTTGCTGACATTGCTGGTGAGTGCCATCATGTCGGTCCCTACTGTATACAAGCACTCCAGGAGTGAGGTCCAGGTAGTATGACAGGGGCCAGACCAAACCCAGGGGTACATAGGGTAGCCAACTAAAACGGGGGTGGAGAGAGGAAAGGAGAAAGGAAAAAAAAGATGTGTGATGGGGCAATAGGGCACTGACCACGCAAGGGGAGGGTATTGTTGTGTCTCCACAGGGAAAGAGGGACCAGATATAAACCAGTGCCAGACGAATGCAGTGTGCCGGCAAGGAGTGAGGAGCTAGGGGAGGGGCCTGAGGGCTCGGCCCCCACACCAGCTACATGCACAACTGCCCCCAAAATAATTTACCTGAGAGGACAGCACTGAAGCTGCAGCTAGGGGAGGGGAGAATGTTTGATCAGAGAAAATGGGAGCAAAGAAGGGGGAGAAAGAGAGAGAGGAGCACATCCTGCTGCATCAGGCCTGGAGGAAGATATCCCCGCTCTGAACAGCCAATGCACAGAGTGGACAGTATGGCTCATCCCACTGTGAGACACACCCTCCTTTGATGGCCCAGGGTCATAAGGGGGACAATAATGCAGACTCAGGGCCAGGACTGGCCCACACTGACCCTGTGACACTGAGGCAAACCACTAAAAGCGTGCGGCAGAGCAACTATGGGAGCAGAGCGGGGAGCCTGCGAGGGAGTACAAAGGACAGACTCTGGGGCCAAAGGATGGTACCCCATTGGACCTGACTGAAGGACACCCCTAGAGATCAAAAATCAGAACTTGATCTATTTACAGGTTTTTCTTTCTTAATTTTTTTTCTTTTAATTAATTTATTCTTCTATGGGTAATTGGTTTCCTTTTTTTGTTGTCATAACCGCGTTCTCACACATTGCCTATCTTGCTATGACTTGATGTTTGGGCATATTATTATCTCTAAAGATCTATCTAGATAAGATATACTGGATGAATAGTCTGGAGGAGAAAACAGTGGGACCAATGGTTCCAGGGGGACACAGGAGAAGGGGGGGGGGCGGCAAAGAGGTAGTGCTGACCAACCCAGGGAAAGGGGAGCAATAAGTGATCCAAAATCAGTAGCAAGGAGGGTGTGAGAGGCCTGCTAGGGATTCAGCAAGGGCAAGTTAACCTAGAGAAATTACTGAAACCCAAATGAAGGCTGAGTATGATAGTGGGAGAAGAGGAAAGTAAAAGGAAATAGAGGAAAGAACTAGAGTTCGAAAAACTGGAATGTACATATATAAATATATTTATATGAGTGTGGGGATACAGATCTATGTGCATATATTTATAGGTTTCGTATTAAGGCAGCAGATGGACATTGGACCTCCACTCAAGCACTTACTCAATGCAAGAACACTTTGTTCTATTAAATTGGCATTCCAGGATGCACACCTTCTTGATACAATTGCTGAAGAAAAATGTGTGCTTAAGCAAATGTGGTGAAGAAAGCTGATGGTGCCCAGCTATCAAAAGATATAGCCTCTGGGGTCTTAAAGGCTCAAAGATAAACAAGTAACCATCTAACTCAGAAGCAACAAAGTCCACATGGAAGTAACACACCAGCCTATGTGACCACGAGCTGTCGAAGGGATCAGGTATCAAGCTCCAAAGGACAAAAAATCATATCATTGTAAATGTGGGTGAGTGCAGAGGAGACTCAAAGCCCACTGGACATCCCTTACTGAAGGGTTGTGTGCAGAAGATTAAGCAGTCAGGGTGCAGGGTAGCAATGATGAAACATATAACTTTCCTCTAATTCTTAAATGCTTCCTCCTACCCACTGTCATGATCCCAATTCTACCTTACAATTCTGACTGGACCAGAGGATGTACATAGGTACAGATAGCAACTGGAAACACAGGGAATCCAGGATAGAGTGAGAGTGGCAATGCCTGGAGGGTGGAGAGAATGTGGGGTAGGAAGGGGGAACTGATTACAAGAATCTGGGTATAACCTCCTCCCTGGGCGAGGGACAGCAGAGAAGACAGCGTGGGGAGACATTGGACAGTGTAATAATATAAGACAAAATAATGGTAACTTATGAAGGATGAAGGATTCATGAGGGAGGGGGAAAATAAGCAGCAGATATTAAAGGTTCAAGTAGAGGGCAAATGTTTTGAGAATGAAGATGGCAACAAATATACATATGTTCTTGATACAATGGATGGCTATATGGATTGTGATAAGAATTGTATGAGCCCCCAATAAAATTATTTAAAAAAAGAAAAAGCTTTTCAAACCATGAAAGAGTCTTTGTGTAGTAGATTTACCCAATGCAGTGCATCATGATCTCTTAACCACTACATCCATGAATAATTATTGTGGACCCCATTGACAAATGCAATCTTTTCTCCATTTATCCTGGTCCAATTGTGAGGATTTCTGTTTTCTTTACATTCTTTTTTTCCCCTTACATTCTTTTGAGTTGAAACCCATACTGGAGGCTGTACTCCTCTATCTTCACCACCAAATACTTCAATTCCTCTTCATTTTCAGTAAGCAAGGGTCTGACTATTGTGGGTGACATCGGTCGGTCACAGCCTTCTTCCAATCGTGACACTACATTCTTCTTCGTCTAACCAGATTCTCTGATTATCTGGTCAGCATATAGATTGACAGTGAGGGCATACAACCTTGATGAACATCTTTCCTGATTTTAAACTGGGAAGTCAGTCCTTGCTCTGTGCCCACAACACCCTGTTTATCCAGGTACCAGTGCCGCATGAACATCATGAAGTGTTCGGGGATTGCCATTGTTCTCAAGGCTGTACACAGTGTGCTATGGCCCACACAGTCAAATGTCTTTGCCTAGTCAATAAAACATATGTAAACATCTTTCTAGTGTCCAATTTCCATCAAGATTACACACAGGCAAGTCTCTGAAGATGAAACTGTGGTAAGCAAGCCAGCGGTAGTCATCTGCTTTTAAACACAGGTTGCTTCAAGGAAAAAAACTTTTTATATTGCTGGTCAATAGTCAGAACTCCAGTAGGACAACCTGTGTAAATCATAGCCTTCCAAGAACCCAGTGCTCAGAATTTAAGCTCAAGTACAAATCTGATATCGCCAACTCAGGATGGGGTGATTACTTATCAAAATGGATGAAGGAATCAACCAGTCGGGAGACCTTAGCTTTAGCTTAAGTTGTTATTATTCACAGAATTCAGACAAATGCCAGGCTTGTCTGGTAAACCGAGGTGAATCTATGTGCTGTGGGTCCTGAGGATACCTTGACATGATGAGGCAAGCTGGAGGTAAGGATTCAAAGTTAGAAAGGCACAAGGACTTTATTACCAGTTTCACTGTGTTAGTGAAGGACATGTCCTGCTTTGTCCTTGATCCAGGAGCTCTAAGTCTTCAGGAAAGAATTTGTCTCCAAAGCAAAATATAAGACTGCTTTGTCACCCACTGGTCTCAATTTACTAAGACTCTGGAATCTATGTCACCACTGCTTTAGCATCCTAAGATAAAATGACACAAGGAAGGGAAGGACAAACTGTCCGCTTCCCCACAGAAACTAGCTTGGCTTTGGAGGATGAGTGGCATAGTGATTATGTGCTAGGCTGCTAACCACAAGGTCAGCAGTTTGAAACCACGAGCTGCTCCACAGGAGAAAACTGGGACTTTCCACTCCCATAAAGAATTACAGTCTCAGGGACCCTCAGGTACATACTCTCCTGTCCTATAGGGATACTGTGAGTCAGCATCAACTCAATGGCAGCGGGTTTTTTGGAGTTTGGAGTATTGAAATGTTTTTAGAGGGAGAAACCTCTGTCCACAATTTCTGTAAGTTTCTTAAGAATTAGAGACAAATGGTTTTGGTTTTTATTTTATACGTTGCTGTGAGCATAAATTAACAATTAGACATTGCTCGACTGTGAGCTTAGAAAGGACAGATGAGTGGTGATCCAGGCACATTAGATCCTCCCAAAGATTTGAAAGAAAATGTCCCAAGCTGGTCAGCAAAACCAGGCACATGCAGATAAAACAGAAATCACTCTCAGCTTGAGATGATTCACACTTTCTTCTTTCTGGCTGTTGGGTTTCCAGTACCAGAATACAGGATAGTAGCATTCCCTCACAGAACAACATGCTGCTGGCCACACACCCCAGAACCAACAACCTTCCTTGAGAGACCTTCCTTGCAAGATGCTGACACAGCATCTAGCTCGGACTGGTAGCATTTG
Organism: Tenrec ecaudatus; assembly: GCF_050624435.1. NCBI lineage: Eukaryota > Metazoa > Chordata > Mammalia > Afrosoricida > Tenrecidae > Tenrec > Tenrec ecaudatus. Next base: position 141,511,539 of record NC_134540.1, on the reverse strand, counting down.
TTTTTTGCTTCATATTTGTTTTATTGCTTATGAGATTTGAAGGTCTGACTCCTTTGGAAGCTAGTGGAGCCTCTCCCGTGTGATACACATGTACATCCACTAAAAACCTGTGTGGCGAGGCAACGAGGATTTATATTTTCACCTTTATCTCTATAGGCAGGTACAGCTATGGATTACAGTGAATAGAACCTAAGCATTACAAAGACTCTTTGGTATATCTGTATGCCTTATGGGATTTGCTTAAAACATGCCTAATAGTAACCAAGAACCAGGTGTGAAGAGTGAGATAAAAGGGTGAGTTGGCAGGAGCGGTAAGTGCTAATCAAACCATATTCAATGCTGTTGAGTCTATTCAAACTCTCAGCCACTGGATAAGACTGCGTATTGCCGTTCCCTAGGGTTTCTGAGACTGTAAGTCCTTTGTGGAGCAGAAAGATTCTTTTCGCTGCCATACAGCTGGTGGGTTTGAAATGTGACCTATTATCAGCCCAGTTCTCAGCTAACAGCACATCCAAGAGAGAAGTTATATGCTGGCTCAGGCTGAGGAGGTCAAAGTTCAAGGGATAAGGAAGAACATCTTTGTTATAATAAGTACTTTTTTCTCACTGACCAGTCAGAACAAAATAGTTCATTTAATGACTTAGGAGGCAAGGAATATGAACATGGAGGACTTATCCTTTCTGGAAATTTCATAGGTGAAGATGGGGGGGAGCAAACAGATCTCATTGTATCAAAATTGTAATTTCTAGACATAATTGGTGGCACATAGGATATATCCTGAGTCACAGAGAAAAAACAAAAAGAAGGAGATACAGATGCACAGAACAAGAGCCAATAAACCTGAGTTATGACAATGGTAACTTCATTTAATATCTAATTTGGTGTGACCATTAGAAGTATTAAGGTCACAGAGAAAAACAAAACCAAAAAACCTCCAACCTAATCCAAGGCACATTGAGAGTCAGATTTTAAGAAGGAGTTGGCAACCCTTACATCTAGGCACAGTGCCAGGCTAATGATTGATACTGTTTGTTACCATACATAACGCATACCGCATGCACATGTCAGTTCTCATTCCTGGTGATCCCAGGCACACGGTGAAGAACTGCTTCATACTTCTTCAAGGCTGTGATCCCTTGGAAGTCAGTGGTCAAGTCTATCTTCCCAGGCACATCTGGTTGGGGACAATTACCAGCGTTTTTGTAGTAATTGAGTGGCTATGTATTCTACCCAGGTAATATCAGCCATAATTGGTGGTATTACATTGATTTATAGCTAAGATAATCTATATTTTCCATCATTTTTGCAGTGAATGTCTTACTTTTGAAATCATCGAGAAAAATATAAATAAAAAGCATGTTTACCTAAACAGAAATATTTGAGAGGTCTGAAAGAGTATATGTTCCCTTGTGCTTTGAAGCGTTGTCCAACTCAAAGTCAACACATACTATTTCTCAGGTTAGTTACAATGGGAACTTAATCCTGAATAATAAGTGTCTTGTACAAGAAACAATGCACCATTAAGGAAAAAGGATACTTATTGAAGTCAACTAGGTATAATCCGGACCTAGTATGATTAACATTTTAAGGCCCAACTATAAACAGAGGCAGACATTCTCTACTTCAGCATTCAAAAGTTTAACTCACTTTCCTTCAAGTACCTACATTCATCAACTTTGAAAAATGCTCAGTTTAATACGACTCTTGAAATTTTGCTTAATGACTTATATTACCAAGATTCTACAAGCCGGAAACCTTAGCCAATGCAGTGGTTACACACTGAGCTCCTCACAGGAAGCCGGCCGTTCTTGAAGCTCCGCCTCCTGCAAAGAGCTGGCGCCTCAGCTCCCCACAGGAGACTTTGACCCCGTTCTACGGATCGCTGTGTCACTCAATGACAGTGGGTGAGAAAAATAGAATAGTGATTTTTGCAGATATTATTTTTATTTTCCTTATTGGAAATCATTTTCAGATAAATTTTGAGATAAAATAAAATGGGTTGTGAAGTTTTGAGTGCAAAATAACTATATGTATATTGCATATCTATAAAGAGATTGAATTGGAACAAGCATAATAACTAATCTTATTTTCATGGAACTTTTGAGATAGAACCTAAGAATCTTGCGACATGATACCATGTAGTAAATATATGCCAAGCATAACCAAGATTATCAAGTCTGTAACATCTGAGCAGTGAAAACCTAAACAAATAAGTTGCGTGAAACCCGCAGTTAACACAATTAAGTTTGACACAGGATTCAAACGAAATAAAGTTGAACCCAGTTAGCAATTTAAATATATAGAAATAGGACATAATCATATGCATTGTTATATAATATCTGAAAAAATCCAGGAACAGGAATAAGAGTAGGGATACAAGAAGTGTTGGGAGAAGGTGGGAAAGGGAGGGGAGGAAGGGGGAACCAATTGCAGTGATCAACACGTAACCAGAGCAAACGTGGAGAACGGAGACAGGGGTCGGTGTAAGATATGAAAATAACAAGAATCCATAATTTATCAAGGGATGACGAGGTTGGGATAGGAGGGAAAAATGAGGAGCTGATCCCAAGAGCTCAATAGAATGTAAATACCCAGAAAATAATGATGGCAACATATGTACAAATATGCTTGATACAATTGATGTATGGATTGTTATAAGAACTGTAAGCACCCCCAATAAAATGATCTCTTAATTAAAAAACTGAAAGAAAAAATATATGTGGCAAAATCATGAAGAATCACTAAACATGGATTCCTCTTGATTTGAAAATATATTTTATAGAACACATTAAGTAAACCTCATCAACACATTTCTGTTTATACAAGAGTAACAAAGTTTCTGTTGCTTTACATGACGTTTCAAAGTTATCAGGTATTTATGTTGTTGTTGTTTGTGTTGCCAGGAGGAAACTCAAGGTCCGCACTCCCTACCCCTCGATTCTTGCCCCCGTGCAAGGATTTCAGGTGAGGGACAGCATTCAGGTCAGAGTCAGAATAAAGGGTTGAACAGGAGTGAGCTGATTGAAGAGGATAATTTGATGTAGAACTCCAGAGATCCCTTAGCTAGCCCACCCTGTTACATATGTGTCCTAGAAGCCCCATGCCTGTTATATGTACACCCAATGGAAAATACATTAGCTCTCTCTCTTTGTCATGGCACCAAAAAAAGGTGAGCCCCCTTTCCCTGCTCGTTCTGTCTCTTAGTTTCCTTTACCTGCACCACTGCTCCTCAGGACCCATTTGGTTGGAGGGCCAGTCCCCACCAGTGGCACCCCAAACAGGTACCTGAAGGAAATCTCCCAAAAGGAAGCAACCCTGCAGGACAGCTATATAACCCCATCCGAAGGTATCGTGACTTTGGAGAATTCTTTTGAAGTGAGAATATGGTTGGGGAATTAGCAAACTTATGCCAAGGTCATGGGGCAAAGGGAAAGTAAATCTAAAATGTACTGTGTTACATCTACCTACTTATTCAAACGACAGGGTGTGGCAACAAAAAAAGGGGAAAAGGCGAGGTTTGCTACAGGTAGTGGGAGAGTACAACCCGTGGTTCCCAGAGGAAGGGATTTTGTACCGAGAGACTTGGGAAAAGTCACTACAAACCTAAGGAAAGTGCGGGAGGAAGGCGAGACTCCCCATGGAGACCTGGTGTCTGTGGACACAGGGAAAGTGGTTTTAGAGCCTGGACACACAGAGGAAGAAAAGACAGAGGACCATCAGTGGAGTGAAAAGTCTCGTGGGAGCCATCCAAAGTGACAAAACTAATCAAAGTTGCTCCCAATGAGTATGAATTGGATGAGGAAGTTTTAGAAGAAACTGGAAAAGCAGGATCCATTTCAGAAGAGACTTTCTTGGCCAAAGCTTCAGCACCCCTAGGGGACTGCAACCCCCATAAGGCATGAGAGGAAGATAGTCCTAAAAAATAAAAGCAAAGTTATTTAACAATGCCACCAAGCTCCTTTGCTTTTGAGAGAGAGTAGGGAGAGAAATTGCAGAAAAGGAAAACTCAGAAATCAGACCAAAGAGAAAAGACCTTGCTATGGAAAGATTGGACATTTTCAAAAAGAGTGCTAACTGTATGGAACCGGCCGATCAGGATCGCTGTACAATTAACTAGCCAAGAAAAGGTTCAAGAGAGGTCCCAGCAGTCTGATGCCTGAAGGAACAGTGGAGCATTTACTAGAGAAATCTAGCCTAAATATTCAAGGTGTTCAAATTATTATCGGGCTTATTGATCAATATTATGTAAGAAAATTTAAAACTGTAATTAAATCTGAAGTCCCCTGGGTTATAAAAAATGGAGATAATATAGACCAATTACTTTTATGTCCTTACATCCCTATTGGTAAAACAAACACCACGTGGGAAAGATCGCTGAGAAATCAGACTTCCCTGTTGTCTGCGGGGTGTTTTGGAATGCTGCTATGGTTAAGCAAGAGCAAGAGCGCCCCTAAATGGAGTTAATAATAAAAGAAAAAAACTTCTCAGGACTTTAAAATTCAGGATCTTACTTCCCTGTCACGTGTCATCAGCAGTGGCCTAGGGCTTGATCCCTGGCAGTGTCTGAATTCAAAAGGGACAGAGTAAGAGAAGTTAACCAGAAGAAGATATGGTAAAGTGCAAAAGTTTTACAGTTTACATAAAGTACAAAAGACTTAGACAAAGAAGGAATTTATGCAAATGAAATCAACTATCATGTCCCTGGTTATGCAGATTAAACATTGTAAAAATGGCAGTATTACCTGAATTACAAAGTCAATGCAATCCCCATGCAAATCCCACTATATTTCAAAGAAATGGAAAAACGGATTGCCAACTTTATGTACAAAGAAAACAAGGATAAACAAACACTACTTAAAAATAAAAACTAAGTAGAAGACCTTTGATCTTACACCTTGAAATCTCCTATACAATCATGGTAACCAAAACAGTGTCATACTGGAATAAGAATCGATAAGAAGACCAATGAATTATAATTGAAATCCCAGATATACAACCAAATACCTATAGTTACCTAAATTTTTTTAGATACCTAATTTTTTATACAGAATTAAAGCATATTACATGGGCAAGAGACAGTCTTTTCAACAAATGGTGCTGGGGGGAAAATGAGCTCTTCACCTACCAAAGAATCAAGTAAGATGCATACCTCACACAATGTACAAAAAAAATTTAAGACCTAAATATAAATCATACAATTAAAGACCATCAGTAAAAAATTAAAAGCATAAAGAAATGACCAAACATAATGAAAAATTAATAAGACACTATAGAAGACAAAATAAATGACTGAGACCTACTAAAATACATTTATGCATAGCTGCAGACTTTATCAAGAGAGTCAACAGAGAGCCCAGAGTTGGGGGGAGAGGATTTCAGTAATAGTGTATCAGATAAAGGGCTAATCTCCAAGATCAATAGAAAACTATAAAATCTTAATAAGAACAATACAAATAATCCAATGAAACATGGCCACAGAACATGAATAGACAATTTGCCAAAAGCAACACATGGCCAACAGCCCTATAAAGAAATAATTTGATAATTAGCAATAAGAGAAACAAATTAAACATAAAGATATCGCCTCCCTCCCACATTTTTGACAAAATTCAATAAAACAGAAAATAACAAATGCTGCAGAGGATGTGGAGAGATAGGAATGCGTTTATGTTGCTGGTGGGACTGTAGGATTGTACAAATATTATGGAAATCACTATCGCACCTCCTTAAATAAATGCAAATCCAAGTACCTGATGATCCATCAATCTCTCTACTGGATATGTACCCTGAAGAAATTAGGCATATAGCATGAAAGACATATGTACACACTTATGCGTATTGCAGCAACTTCTACAATAGCAAAAACACAGAATCAAACGACTTAATATTCCATTGAATTGGTAGTAACCCTATGGAAACAAGGTGAGTTTCCAAGTCTGTGCCTCGTTAGAGGAGTAGAAAGCCCCAGCATTCTCCCTTGGAGCAGCCCATGGTTTCAAACTGCTGACGTTGCAGTTAGCAGTCCAACGCATAACCTCCACACCACCAGGGCTTTCCATCTGCCTTAATTTAATCTTAACAACTTAAAGCAAAAATCAGATAAAACAGCTGCAGTGTGAAAAAAGCCTTCATCAGATATGAAGATCAAATTCCTTCCACAAGACACTCCGGGAATACAGCATTGGTAGTACCATAAAAAATGAGAAAAAAGATAAAAATATTGAGTCGTTGCATATTCAATATTGTTGACCAGGCCTCTGAAATACAACGAAAAATGTTTGCCAGAGAAATCATATTATATTCACAGTGAAGTGAGAAATTTACTATTAGCAACATACCATAATCTGTCACCTCAAACTTATATGATAGATTTTAATTTCATTGGTTTTATAATTATTTTTGTACCCAAAGAGCAACGCTAGAGTAGCGATCTTGCTTCCAATCCAGATCCAGTGCCATGACTACATCTCCCCTCAGGACCACATCTTCCCAAACCCCATGCTACCAGATCACCTGTGAGGGGAACAGACATGCTCAGACAGAAGTTCCCAAGAATTCCATATACCCTGGGATCCCTCCCCGGCCAGCAGTAAGCGTGCACAGGCAGGGAAGCATCATCCCAGCAACACTGGCTGGGTGCTCCTTTATCCCCCCTCACTCACTGCCATCCGGTGAATTTGGACTCATAACAATGTGTAGTGGGTTTCAGCTTGGCTATTAACCACAAGTTCAGTATTTGGGAATCACCAGCCACTGGGGAGAAAGATGAGGCTTTCTATTTCCGTAAAGATTTATAGTATTGCAAACCTACTGGGGAAATTCCATTCTGTTCTAAAGGGTGGATAGGTAGTCTTTCTCCCAGGGCATCTCATGAAATTCTCCAGCACTGCTCTGTACATATAATGGTGTCAATCTTCCCCTAGGTCAGAGAGAACCTAATTCTGGTGACAGGAGCCTGCCTAGTTATCTTGTGCTGCTTTAATAAAAATTTTAAGAGATATCATTTTTAGGACAAGGATGTGACTGAAGCAAGTCATGAAATGCTCATTCACTCCATATGCATACATAAGCTGGACGGTGAGTGCAGAAGGAAGAAGAATGCATGCATGTGCATTTTGACGCTGGGAAAGGTGATTGAAAGTACCTTGGATTGCTAGAAAACTAAGCTGCCTTGGAAGAAGTGCAGCTTGACTGCTCCTTAGAAGCAAGGATTGTGAGATTTGATTCACTTTGTACATGTTATAATGAGGGACCAGTCCCTGAAGTAGGACATTATTCTTGGTAGAGAGTGAAAAGGAGGACACCTTCCTCGAGGCGGATTGACATGGTGGCTGCCAGATGCTTATACATCTTGATGGTGAGGGTGTCATGGGACGATGTTGTACACGGGGTCCCACCTACACAAGAACAACCAAGACAGCAATACACAGACAAGAAACCAGTTCTTTGATGTACGTTCATTGCCACCAGCCTGATTACCTTGTACTACATTACTAAACAGGTCACAAGTAGTCTCTAAGAATAAAAAAGTTATGTATTGTCTCATAGTACTGGATATAAGAAGCTTAGAAATTCAGGGTATAGGTTGTAGAGGAAAGCGATTCTTTTGTCTCCTTCTACTTTTCATAGTTGCCGTCAATCTTGTGTTTTCTTGGACTTGAAGATGCTTCTTTTTCTATTTACACACAGAATCTCTGGCCTGGATGTGCATGTATCTGTGTCTGTACATCTGCTCTTCACTTATTGAGATGATAATACTGCTAAAGACAAAATCATATGCGAAACCAGTGTTATGCAAAAATCGAATGTGACAACATGTGATTACAAAATGAAGGATGAATATATAATAACAGAACTGTCAAATTACATCCTTAAATAATATCCAAATTGCTAAGAATCATAATCCAGGCAAGTAGACACATATACATAAGTATCAAATCCAGTATTAATCTCATATAACACCTTGCCATTCATTACTATATGTTGTTAATTCAAATTAATCTGATAGAATTTTCATAAATGTGAAATATCTTATAATGAGCTAGTAAACAACTGCATCAAAAGTATATGTATTTTTTGTTTCTTTTTTAATTTTTTTATTTTCCAAAACCATTTTATTGGGAGCTAATACAGATAGCATATCGTTCCATAGTTCAATCACATCGGGCAGTATTGTACATTTGCCTCCACAATCAGTTTCCAAACATTCTTTTTCTTCCTGGACTCCTTGACGTCATCTCCCTTTCCCTCCCACCCCCAGTATATGCATTTTTATAAATTGCTATTCATAGGGGATTTGGTTTAGGACAAACTCTACCCAAGTTTGCCTTCATTAACAAAATAACTTCAGACCCCCACGTTCAAATGAGCTAGAACTTCATAATGCAATTTTAAAAACAAAATCAATACATAATATTATCAGAGTTACTAGCACTTTCTGACAGTCCTATAAGTTTTGATGTTTTGTTGGAAGCCATCTTTAGATAATGATTTAATGTTTTTATTTTCTCATTTATAAATGATCAAATTATCTAAACATTGGAATCCAAGGTGGCAGAGCAGATAAATAATATTCTTGGATAGGTTGTAATCTTTTTGATTAATGTCTATAATGGGGTTTCATTCTATGTTTATTATAGCTTTTTTCCATAATCATATATCATGGTATGTTAACTTTAATCTGTGAACTTAGCATCTGTGATTGTTAAAGTTGTATCAAGTTAAATGGACCAGGATTCTCAGTGCTTTGGCAAGGAAGACATAGTAATCCCACAGGATGAGATTTAACATAATATAATCACTTTTATGATAGGACCTACTATAAGCAAATAAAATTTCTGGGGGAAAAATTCCTTGTGGCGGTAGCTTGCTTCCAATATAAATGAATGCTTTATAAAATCTTGTTTGTTTTAGTATGGCTAGACCAGAGGATGTACACTGTTACAGATAGGAACCAGAAACACAGGGAATCCAGGGTGGATGATCCCTTCAGGACGATTGGTGTGAGTGGCCATACTAGGAGGGTAGAGGAAGGGTGGGTTGGAAAGGGGGACCCAATTACAAGGATCTACATGTGACCTCCTCCCTGGGGGACAGACAACAGAAAAGTGGGTGAAGGTATGAAAAAAAAATTTATAAATTATCAAGGGCTCATGAGGGAAGGGGGAGCAGGGAAGGAGGGGGGAAATGAGGACCTGATGCCAGGGCCTTAAGTGGAGAGCAAATGTTTTGAGAATGATGAGGACAATGAATGTACAGATGTGCTTTACACAATTGATGTATGTATGGATTGTGATAAGAGTTGTATGAGACCTTAATAAAATGATTTTTAAAAAGAAGAAAAAAATCTTGTTTGCTTTTTGACTGATATGGATCCTGCATCTGGCTCCTCATCTGACTTCTGGTTCTTTAGACTTGATCCAACATTGTGTCCTATTGCCTCTCATTCCGGAGGATCTTTTGTGGCCTTCCATCTTACCTACTGACTTCTGATTCATGCGCTTTGCAGTCAGAAACCTGCCTTGCATTCCTTAACTTCTGTAGCTACCTGACTCAGAAGAGACTTCCAGCCTGACATGTGTCCAGGGACTTGGAACATTTACAGGTAGATGAGCCATTCTTCAAGGGATTCCTCCTTGTGTGTGTATATAAGGAACTCTGCTGGTATACTGTGTTGGGCTGCTAACCCCAAGGTCAGTAGTTCAAACTCACCAGCTACTCCTATAAAGATATATAGCCACATAAGCCCATAAGGGGCTCTTTCTATTCTGACTTATAGTGTTGCTATGCATCAGAATTTATTCAATGTGAGTTTAGAGCTGCTGACCTTGCGCTTAGCAGCCAAACCCATAACACAGTATATCACCATACTTGGTAAGTTAATGTTTAAACCATACAAAATAGAAATGCAGTGTTTTGTCTTATTGAGCAAAGATGACTCCTATCAGTTAAAACACTGGCAAGATATATAACAAGCCTTGTAATGAACCCTTCACAAAAGCAAATTATGTAGATTATCTCCTCCATTTATTTTAATCCTTCCACAGTTTATTAAATCAATTTCCAGGCAGTGTCATATAGGGGAACATACTTAGATGTGAATATGCATATCATTTTATTAATATAACAGCAACCATATTTGGGGCCATCATGATATTCCAGATAACAATACATCATGAATCATTTTCTACAGCCCAGCAACCAGCAATGTAAATATTAATTTAACCATTGACATCTCCCTTATTATTAGGGAACTGAGCTTACAGAATACTAATAGAAGGGTGCCAGGTCACACATGGGTTCAAACCCAAGGTGGGAAATAGTAATCTTTTGTCTCATCAAAAATCTTCAGGGTACAGGTGGGGTGGGGACAAGCAATCTATCAAGGAAACAACAAAAAGACAATGAGAACGATTTCCTTCTATTTAGTGACCATAGCCCAAACCTAGTTGAGTCACCCTACATTATATTTTTATTTAGAATTTGGGAATAATATTTGTCTACCTCAGCAGGTTCATGCAGATAATCCAATCATCCTGAAGTAAATTTTACCTTCACATATATCAGAGTAGGACTGATCTCCATGGGGACATCAAGAACTGATTTTTTAAGTACATCGCCAGGTTTGTTTTGGACACATCTCTGGGTTGTCATGAACCTCTGATCTTTGGGTTATCACGTAACAGATTGACCATTTTCATTAAAGCAATCTTTTTCTTTTTTAAATTATCTGTCCTCTAAATGTATTTTATCTTCATTATAATTTATGTTGAAATTAAATCTATATATCAGCATTACTCAAAAACGTGGTCTAAAGCCCCTCAAGGGACCTTAATATTTTCACTGCTTCTAATTCATCTCATTGGTGAGGGGGGGATTACAGACCTAGGATTTTGGCATGGGAGGGCCAACATATAACTTCCACCAGTGGACAGATTAATTCAACCAGAGTATTACTTATTACTCAATATTCACAACATGAGGAGAGAGGATGTTGCATTCCACATGTGAAGGCTGCATTGAGAGCAGAGTGAACAGCCAGGGCCGACGGGAAGCAGGCTTTGCTGTAGCAAAAAGGTCATGCATCTTCTGGTTCAAGAGGGTGGTGCACCTCTTATGAGAGGGTGCAGTTAACTTGTCTGAAAAATCTGTGAGTTAGCGGGAAAATGAAATGTGCTTCGTAAGGACGAGAAAGGGCTGCACCTGGTCCTTCTGCGGAGGGTTGTTTGGTTAAGGAGCCAAATCCACGAGAGCAAAGTCAGGGGTGGGGAGCTTGCAATTAGGCCAGTTGAGACTCTCCCCCAGCTGCACAAGGTAAGGCAGCAAGTAAAAAGGAGTCCTTATTTCAGACATTCACCACACCAGGCACTCTTTCAAAAAGTGTGGGAAGTCCTCTATGGTTTCAAATGGGTGTCTTCCTCATATGTTTCAACCACAAGATATATATCTCCACAGATCGCGTGTGGAAATAGAAGAGTGCAACTGTCTGCTCTCAGGCAAACTTTGAAGAAAGTTGCAAAAAATTAAGAAAAAAATACTACTCTTTGCACCAAATTTACTTTTGCTACATATATGTGTGATATTATTTACAGATGACAATACATATTTGAAAACTCTCTGTTCTAATAGCGAATGCTCTAAAAATCAATACATACAACTGAGACTACAAAAGCTCTTTGGGCTTCTCAATAATGCTAATGGTGTGCGGTATCCCAGAGAGAGAATTGTGAGATCACTGTTGTCCTATTGCTATTTGATCTTTAGCTAATTGGCATTTACATAAAGTGCATGTTGTTGAAAATAGAAAGGAACTCAATATGTTACTGTTGTTGCTGTTTTTGTCAGTATATGTGCCATGATTTGCATATAGTTGGCATATAAATATACTTCTAAAATTTTGGTTGGTAGAGTTTTAGAATTTATCCTCAAGTTGATACAAGTAGGTAAACATCCAGCACAAATTAAACAAGGTTTATTCTACTATGTTGAGTTACACTTAGAAAATAAATATGTCTTTAAATTTTGAAGATTCTGTATTTTAGCATTGGAAAATAAATTCTTTCACAATGCATATTTTCCAGTGTCTTTTCTATATGTCTGCTTATATTAGCACTTAGACAATCAAACATGATCCAAATGAAGATGCCAGAAGTATTTAGAGAGGATCTAGACATGTAGATCATTTTTGCATAGTTAACGGATTTAGTCTCCATGACAAAATTTCCAGAGAGAGATTCCAACTGATCCTACCTAGGAATTTTTCCATCATTTGTGCAATTCTCTGAGCCTGTGTTGGGCATGCGTTTGGGCTTGAAGGGAGTGTAGTTTCATGTGGTGCATCGGTTATCATGGTGTAAGCTATGGAGGGAGCCAGAAATACAGTGGCACAACAATAATAGAAATATATAATATAAAAAAGAAAAAAAACAAACAAACAACAAAAAAGAAATATATAATATAACAATAGCAGGGGTTCTTTGGGGGCTGGGTGGGGGTAAAGGGGAGTGGATATCTAAAAGTGAAAGAAGAAAGAAAATGTTTTGAAAATGATGGTGGCAGCAATTGTACAATCATGCTTGATTTAATTGAATGATGGATTGTCATAATATCTGTAAGAGCTCCCAATAAAAATGGGGGTTGGGAGGGGAGAAATGGGAAACAACTTCAGCATTTCAAATAATAAAATTACTCAAAGTAATTTAGATCTTTAAATAAGTTGATGGCCATTGCACAATGATTTGTTAAACTCTTATCCAGAACTTAAATAAACCTTTACTTCAGTGATTATTATATAAGTTGTCATGAGGCTTCTGGGACTTTGATAAAAAACTAAAAACGTTATTTAGCTATAATAGCAAGCCATATGTAATGTCTGAATAGCAGCTTCATGTGGTTGCCCTCCAAAATAACATTGCTATTCCATATTGAAAAGTTTAGTTACTTCAAAATTAGATAAATGAGCCTGTTTGAAAAATCTAAGTCTAACTGCATAGTTACATAATAGAACTTTTCAAAATATATTTCTTTGTCAAATTACTCACTTTGAAATGTGAAGAAATATAAAAATATAGGTTTTAGGATATTATATAGTACGGAAATAAATCATAAAATGTTAATGTTTTTATATTTTTATAGAAAGGAAATGAGGTAAAAGACCCAAGAATTTGAAATCCATTCCAAGTCAAAATGCTCAAATCCTAATTTTTCCCCATAAATCTTATGCCCAGAAATGATGTAATATCTAAGAAGGACCTTAAAAGAGGGTTTTCCAATGAATAATTCTAATAGCTGGATGCTCGCACAACAATATTCCCTAGGAGTTTATGGGGTTTATTATCCTAAAATAAAGATAATGTCGATTAATCTTAATCAATATGCAAACTTGTGATAAGAGGAAAATAAAGTGAAGAATATTTCATACTCTCAAAAATATTCATAAAGTTATTATGTAGTATAAAATATTCATAAAGTTACTACATTTCCGTTATTAGCTATAAAATGAACTATGAAACTTACATTGAACATAGTACCTCATCAATATTAGAATCTAATTTTATGTGGCAAAGGAATACAAAAGTACATAAGAAGTAAAAACAAAAGTGACACAAAGCAAAATGTATTGTAGGTAAGTGGATTCCAACTGGAGAATATCATTCTTGTGTGTTGTTTTCATGATAAACAGTTATGGTTACTGTGTGATTCATTTGATTCAATCTGTACATTGCAGATGGCAGTAAGGAGACGTAAGCACAGTCACTTATCCCTGTGGGCTGAGTGAATAACAAAAGTGAGAATAAGCAAGAGGCCGGCGTTTGCAAGGGATGATATTTCACTGTGTCCCTCACCCGTACCCCTTGAAACCAAAGAGATGTACTTTGTCCTTAGAAGCTAGACTTAACATAGAATTAGGTAATTGTATGGTTTTTAGATTTTTAAAAAATAATCTTTTACTAGGGAAAAGTAGTTTTATTTTTATGAAAAATAGAGGCAGGCACATCTTTTTCTGAGTTGCAAGGAACAAGAGAAAAACAAATGGGCGAACTGTGAGCCAGACTGAGCACTGAGCAGGAGATGGGGAGAGCAGGAGGGCCGTAATAGCGCTTTCGCACCTTGACTTGGATGAAGAGAGGGAGCAAAGAATTGTGTGAGTGTGTGATGCTTCATCTGAAGCCTGAAGGGGGAAAAAGCAAGAGTTAACTACCCACTAAGCTGGATACAGTGCAGATGATTCCGTACTAAGTTTTTACCGCTTAGAGCCTGAAGGAGTGAAAGGCCTTTTCTTCTATTTTATTTGAATGTTTTATGCATGTACTCAAGTTCCCTGAATTCCTTACTTTTGATGTCATCTGTTAGTGAAGGCAGAATCTCCTGCTATAATGAAATGGTTTAAAACACAAAAATGAAAGTGAGTCCCATAAGGAAAAATTATTTCTGTCTTCAATTCCTGCTGGTTGACCTTTGAACAACTTTGCTGTCCAAAACTTAATGTACATACATCTTGCTAGAAGTTAAGCTAAGAAAAAAAATTTTTTTTTACCTGGTTGCCTAAATGCCGAGGCAAAATCTTATTTCTGCAGTAGGAGGGCGAATAAATTTAAAGATAAGCAATTTATTTTACCCGAGTTACTTTCTATTCAAGTTAACTTTACTCAGTTTTGGTTACTAAGTGCCATCAGTGGTCTTCTGACTAACAGAGACTCTGTAGTCTACGGAATGGAACTGCTGTGTACGTCTTCTTCGTTGGAATCTTTACAGGAATGCTCTAAGCCTGGTCTTCCAAGGAGACATTGGGTGAGTTAAGACAGGCGGTTTTACAAAGTTTTGAATTTTCAAAAGAATTTTATAGTTTTGAATTGATGGTTGCTTTTATACACTACAATTTTTAAATACTCCTACGGCAACCACTGTATTAGAGCATGGGAAATTAATTTTTCCACTACGAAGGGTCCCCCCCCCCTTTTTGTGCTTTACAGCAGCATTCATCTTATGATTACCTAAAAATAATCATAAACTTATTTCTTCACTTCTTAAACTAAAACTTGAATAAGCCCTTTTATACGTTCCTGAAAATGCAATTATACAAGGGATTGACTATAATGTGTTCTCTCTGCATTTTATTTTTTTAATTTTTTAAAACATTTTATTAGGGGCTCATACAACTCTTATCACAATCCATACATATACATACATCAATTGTATAAAGCACATCTGTACATTCTTTGCCCTCATCATTTTCAAAGCATTTGCTCTCCACTTAAGCCCTTTTCATCAGGTCCTCTTTTTTTCCCCTCCCTCCCCGCTCCCCACTGCCTCATGAGCAACAAAGCCCACATGGAAGAACACACCAGCCTGTGTGATCACGTGGTCCCGAAGGGATCAGTTATCGGGCATCAAAGAACAAAAAATCATATCATTGGCTGTACACCTCCATGATACGATCGCCGAGGACAAATGGGTGCATAAGCCAATGTGGCGAAGAAAGCTGATGGTGCCCGGCTATCAAAAGAGATAGTGTCTAGGGTCTTAAAAGGCTTGAAGGTGAACAAGCGGCCATCTAGCTCAGAAGCAACAAAGGCCACATGGAAGAAGCACAGTAACCTGTGAGATCACGAGGTGCCAAAGGGATCAGGTATAAGGCATCATCAAAAAAAAACATCTTACCATAGTGAATGAAGGGGGAAGTGCAGAGTGGAGACCCAAAACCCATTTGTCGGCCACTGGAGATCCCCTTGCAGAGGGGTCTAGTGGAGGAGATGAGTCAGTCAGGGTGTGAGGTAGTACCGATGAAGAATAAAGCTTTCCCCCAGATCCTGGATGCTTCCTCCCCCCCAACTACCATGATACGAATTCCACCTTGCAAGTCTGGATAGAGCAGAGGTTGTACACTGGTGCATATAGGAGCTGGAGGCACAGGGAATCCAGGGTGGATGATACCTTCAGGACCAGGGGTGTGAGGGGCGATACTGGGAAAGTAGAGGGTGAGTGGGTTGGAAAGGGGGGGAACCGATTACAAGGATCAACATGTGACCTTCTCCCTGGGGGACGGACAACAGAGAAGGGGTGAAGGGAGATGCCGGATAGGGCATGATATGACAAAATAATAATCTCTCTGCCTTTTAAATCTTTTGCCATCTTCTGTGTGTTGTCAGTTGTCATTAAGTCAATTCCCATTCATGAAGACCCTCTATGTTACAATGGAGAGATGTTCTACAGGTTTCCCTTGGCTGCAGCTTTAATGAAAGCAGACCACCAGGACTCTCTGCAGAGATGCTTTGTTCATTAGAGCAGCCAAACAAAGTTAGTAATCAAACACATACCATCATCACCTAGACATTATCATATGCTTTCCTTCTACTTATAAATTCACAAACGTGTTTGCATTCCCACTTTAAACATTTACACACACACACACACGCATTTATCATTTTCTCTGCTGTTGATTTCTATTTACAAAGACTATCTGGTTAGTTGTCAACTCATGGCTACTCCACATGTGGAAAGTAGAGTTGCTCCCTGGGGTATTGAAGGCTGAGACTTCCTGAATACAGATCATAAAGATTACCTCTGAAGACACTTCTGAATAAGTTCAAACGATGAATCTTTCTTTGAGGAGTTGGACGCTTAATCATTTGTACCACTCAGAGACTCCTGAAATAAAGCAGAAACTCACTGCTATCAGTCAATTCCAATCTTCAGTTCCATAGCAATCTCGTAGGACAGACTACTAGAGTCAGCTTTCTGGAGTGGGTGATAGCTCCGTTCCTAGCTTAGAACACAGGAAGATGTCTCACCTAAGCCTGTTTTGTAATCCAAGTGAGTTTTTAGAAAGGATAGGAAAAGTTCCAGGTTTTATAGTATCCAAAGAGTACACGAAATTTCTAGAAAGCGTGCCAAGCCACGCTGGGGTCACAAATGGGCATGGAAAACCCCGTGGGAAAGAACACCCACGTGTGGAACTGGAGAATCCCAGGAGACCAAGAGCATGAGGGCCCGAGTAGGCCCAGAGCAGCTCCTGGGGATGCACACAGACCCTTGTGTGCCTCACATGCTTAGAGGCCCTCCTTGCATCTTGTCCCTGAGTGATGCAGAGCCAAAGAGACCAAGAGGGGGTGCCAAGCAGAAATGCAGGGCTGTGCTCCCTGCCTTTATTCTATCCTGCCCCTGGCTGGGGAGGCTTCTTTGAAGGTGTACTTTGACCACACTGGCTGACTCAGGCCCATCTGTGACGGTCCTAAGGTGGGTGAATTGATTTTACCTAGGCCTGGGGGGTCATAGTCAGTGCATGTTCAGTTCTGGGGTTCTGCTGTAGGGTGTAGGGTGCCTAATGTCTTTCCAACCTCCTCTTTGCGGGCCTTTGCAGGCATGGGAGGGGACAAACCCCCTCTCCCCACTCCCCCTTGTCCTTAAACCTAGCTCCTAGCTGGACTGCTCAGTAGGGTTTCCAGGACCTAAAGCATGGTAGGAGCAGAGAGCCACATTTTTCTTCCTGGGACAGGAACCAGCAACCTTTTCTCTTCGCAGCCCAATGCTAAACTCTCTGTTCCACCAGGGATCCTTACGAATTTCTAGCTGGATCATTTCCTCCGTGATGAAGAATTTAATTTAATTGCTCTTAGAATTTATTTAAGCTAGTGATAAATTTTTTCAGTTTTTGTTTCTTTAAAATACATTAATTGAAGGCTATATTTTACTGATTATTTAAGTCAAAATGGCATGTTCTTTCGCTCTTTTTCTTGTTACTGTGGTCGTTCCTTTTTTATTCACACACCCCTCTTTTGTGCAATTAAAAAGTGGAGTCAAGCCTAGCTAACTCATGAGGTTTTGCTTTTAGAAGCTAATTCTATTCTTAGATGACAAGGAATTAATTAGGATTCCAAACATATTCAGGCAAATTGTGACTTAGAAATCTACAAATCTTATGCAAGGAGAGGAGTGCATATGATGCATGTGAATTTGTGTCTGCAAACCAGTTATAAGAAAGAGGATTTCTTTTCTTTTAAATTATGCCTTATTATAAGTTTCACAATTAAACAAATAAAGGTGTTGTATAAATTTTATATTTGGTCACATGCCATCTATATACTATATATAATCATAAACTATTTCAGAAAAAATATTATTTCATATGGTGAGGCTTAATTTTGTTTTTAATTATGCAACATTACCATAAGGGCCTGCAGATTTCAGACCCCACCTTGCTTGATAGGAAAAAAAAAGTTAGAAATGCAGCAAATGAGTTATTTTAAATGTTATATTTGACATGATTGTGTAAATGGGTCTGAGAGCCTTCCAAGGTGGAAATTCGGGTTTTTTATTCTGCTGATGTTGGGCCTTCTGCTATTGAATCTTCATGTGGATCTCCCCTTTACACACATTAGCTGCACACCCAAAGTTCATGCTGCACCCTGTAGTCAGGGCCAGAATCAAAGTGTCAATTCAGTCACTGTAGCATTTATACAAATATTGTGATTTTTTTTCAGCCCACATCCTTGTACAGACCCCCGCCCTCCACCCCAGCTCCCTGTGTTGGGAATTTCTTCCCTTTTGAAACTGTCTGCTCTGCTCTTCACTTCTCTCAGTGCTTG
Organism: Tenrec ecaudatus; assembly: GCF_050624435.1. Lineage (NCBI taxonomy): Eukaryota > Metazoa > Chordata > Mammalia > Afrosoricida > Tenrecidae > Tenrec > Tenrec ecaudatus. The sequence goes on along the minus strand of NC_134540.1, from coordinate 141,492,955 downwards.
GAATTCCTTCCATTGTCTCCTTTGTTCCCTGGCTTCAATATGTCTAGCCTACTTAGTAATAGTGTAGTAGACAAAACAATGTCTCTTTCACCCTCTCACCACAGACATCAAACGATGCCCATGTCCTAATCTCTGGAATTTGGAAATATTTCATTTCCTGGAAAAAGAGACTTTGTAGATGTAATTAAGGGAAAGATTTTGTGATGGGAAGATAATTCTGAATTACTCAGGTGGGCCTGATATCACAAAAATTCAGTTATGCTCAAGAGGGAGGCACGAGGATTGAAATGTCAGCTTTGAATATGCCATATTGCTGTATTTGAAGGTGAGTGGAAGGTCAATGAGACAAGGAATGCAGAAAGCCTCTAGAAGATGGAAAAGATAAAGGAACAGATCCTCTGTTAGAATCTCCAGAAATGAAAGCTTATTGACAAATTGATTACAAAAGAATGAAAGCCTGACTCCTGAATTCCAGATAATCAGATAATAAATGTATTATTTCAAATCACTAATTCTGTGGTCAGTTGCTACGGTGGCAATAGGCATTCGATACACCTATAAAAATAATATCTTATAAATTTATTTTAAAAGAGTATATTAAAAATAATAATAATAAAGGAGTCTATATTTTTATAATTATAGAAGCCATGTGTAAAAGTTCATGTATCATATGATGCCATGCATATGAAATGCCTTAAACACAGGAAGTAGGATAGCTATTGCTAATGTTAGCCAGATAGGACCAGGGCAAGTAGAAGAAGGTGCTAAGGAAAGGAAGCCAAAGCGAGCAGGAGGTGGAGGCACCCTTCCCCCATGCCTCCCGAGCCCAAAGAGGGTGAAGGACAGTGAAGGCACATTTCTGTATCACTAGTGAATAAGTGTGGGCCTAGAAAAATGGGATGCTCACACTACCCCCACAATGGCTGAATAGACTCTTGGCTTGGGACCATTTGGGGGACTGGCCACAAAGGCACAGCGTGAACTTCGAGGTTCAGGGGTGTGCCTATCTGGAAAGGGGCGGCCCACTACAGAAAACCACCCAGCAGCATACAAGACATCAGAAAATCAACCAAGACTGGAAAGTTCACCATTAGTTCCATTTAAAAAACAAACAAACACCACTAATTCCTCATATTCTACTAGGCATTCAGATTAGCTGGATTACCTTGACTTTCCATGCTCCAGTTTTTCTCTCAAATAAACACATTGGTTCTGTTCAAATAGTTCTCTGACTCTGGTCTGAATGCTGTCCCTTGTCTGAATTCTTTCTTTTGAGGAGGACAAGAACCAAGAGAGGAGAAGTTTGAATCCTATAGTGTCCTCCTGGTAACACGAATACTGGGACGAAGTACCAAAGAGGAAATTAGGAGCAATTGCTAATGTACACACAATTTCATTTTAGTAAGATGAAGATGTTCTGAAATTTGAATGGGATGATACATATGAGTAACTCTGTAAATATGCTCCAAACCAAAAGCCAAACTCACTCACACTGAGCTGATTCTGACTCACCAACTATAGAGGACAGGATAGAATTGACCATGTAGGTTTCTGAGACTGTAACTCTTTATGGGAGTAGAAAGCCTCCACTTTCTCCAGGGGAACAGCTGGTGGTGTTGAACTGCTGACCTTAAAGTTATTTAGCCAATGCATAATGACTATACCACCAGGGCTCCAAGTAAATATACTAAGAACCTTAAATCACATTCTGTTACTTCCTATTAAACCCCTTAACTGCCAATGTATTCTGTAAGATGCTGCATGGATGCGACATAGGAAGATTGTTAATGTTAGCACTGAGGAAGTGGAAATATGGAACATCTTTACTTATTCCTGTTGAAAAAAATTATTCATTTATATACTTTAAACAAGTAGATTCTATTGTATTTCAGAAATATTATTTAAGGACAAGAGTGAAACAATGACACTATTTATTAGCTTTTAATATGTATTCAGACTCCAACTCACAGAGATCCTTCTAGCTTCCAGGGCAGCAAATGTTTAGGCAAGCAGACAGCCTAATTTTTCTCGCTTGAATGGGTGGGGTGGGGGGGGAATGGAACCTGTGGTTAGCATCCTATTGCCTGATCCAGAGCACCACCAGGGCTCCTTACTGACAGGTATCCAAAACATTAAATCAATCCAACTGCTTCCTTGTGATACTAACCGATAGAGATCCCAGAGTACTGAGGGTTTCTGAATCCGGAAATTTTTCCTGGAGAAGACAACCTCGTCTTTCTGCCCTGGAGCTTCTGGTGGGTTCAAACAGGTGACCTTTCAGCAAGCTGCCCAGTGTGTAACCCCTGAGGTCCCTGAACAAACTCAACTTCACTCTTATCGAGTCGATGCTGACTTATAGTGACCCTGTGGGTTTCCCAGACTGCAGAAGCAGGGGAAATCAGGACTGGAAAGCAGGAGAAAGCCTTATCTTGTGGTTTCGATCTGCTGACCTTGCGGTTCGTAACCCAAAATGCCATGCTATTGTTAAGTGCGATCAAGTCAATTGCCACTCACCGTGACCCTGAGTACAATAGGCTACAAACACTGTCCAGTCAACAACTATCCTTCCAATTGTGCTTAGTATGTTTGAGCCCATGTTTGGAGCCAGTGTGTCAATGCTTTCCCTTGAGGATTTTTCTTTTTCATTCACTTTCTACTCTCCCAAGCATGATGTCCTTCTCCAGGCTGGTCTTTTCTGATCACATGTCTAGAGTATGTGAGAAGAAGTCCCACCATTCCCTCACGATACTTTTGTTTGTTCTTCTGAATGTCCATGGAACTTTGAGTGTTCCTCTAAGATTATTACAATATCATAAATCAAATGCATCAAATTTTCTGTGTTCTCCCTTATTCACTGTTTTGATTTCACACGCATTGAAAATGTCTTCCCCTGGATCAGACACACCTAAATCACCAGAGTGATTCTTTGCTTCTTAACACTTTTTAAGAGGTCTTAAAAAAATCTATTCAATAAAATTTTAATGTGCACCTACTATGAGCTAAGGAGAAATTTGATAATAGGGATATAGCATTGAACAAATGACTGACAAATCTGCTCTAATTATACTTATATTCTTGATCATGAACATAAAAAAAACAACTGAATAAAATAAGTTAGATTGACCTAGCTCTTTATAGAAATATCAATCAGTGGGAGGAGATAAAATATTTTATGAGATGCTGCTTTACAAGAAGAATAATCAGAAAGAAAAAAAGAAGAAAACACATCTCTACTAAGGCAGCTCCCAGTAGGCATGCATCAAGTGGGTTCCCAATTATGGCAGCCCTATGTGTGCTACGTTGGGTCTTCTTGAGAAACAGAATCAGTGGTACTCATACTGCATAAGAAAGAATTTTATATCAATAAGTAATTTTATATTAAGAAGTCATCCCAGTCCAGACCAACTAAAGGCTGTTGGCTCCATGCTGGCTGGAACCCTCTACAGACTCTTGGAGCTGCAGTCGGATGGCACAGAAAGGTGGTCTGGGAAGCAGAGAGATCACAGACTGGTGGGTGGGGAGTAGCCTGTATGTAAGGTTGGTGGGAAAGTGTCAAGGTGAAGAGAGCTCAGAGGTTGGCTCCCAGGGTCAATGGCCAACATGGGGTACCCCATGGAGGCAGTGAGGTGATAAGGCAGAGAGGACTCCTCTCTGCTCCATCTCTCTTAAATAAAAGGCCACACCTGATGTCATCAGGCCGCAACCCCATTGAGAGGTGAGATTCGGATGCCACCCTTACCCAGGGGTCTCTATTTAACATCACTTCTGACCATCACACACCACCATTTTTCAACTTGACACCCGCACATAACTTTTTAATCCTAATAATCCTCAAGGACAATAATAAAATGATACTTGCATCTAACATGATACAACTATCATGTGTACAAGTGGAAATGCGCTAGCCCCATATTTTCTTGTGTACTGTTAGTGAACAAAACAAAGATATTCAGTGCATGTATACAAATAAGTATTTTTCATAACAATGAGAATCCTCATTTCTGCAGCTGGTAATGTGGCAATAGCTGGTTGTTAAAATGACCTTTTTCCTCTACCCATTCTCTATTTACTTTAAGTTCAGCAAGTACCCTGGCAAATTGTGGTTCTTTGCCAGGTGGGGTGGCTCAAACCTTCCTTCCTGAGAAGCCTGACTTATTATTAGTCATGTCAGAATTGAGGTACTGTACTTTACCACTGACATTAATCACAGAACATTGTAACATTGAGACAAAATAATCTCCTGCATTCCAAACATTGCCTTCTTAACCACCATTATGTAATATACTAATTCATTTCCCCCTTGGTAATCAGGATCCATCAGACATTGAAAACAATATTATCGTTCTTTGACTGCTGATCTAGAACAGTGGTTCTCAACCTATGGGTCACAACCCCTTTTGGGGTCAAACGACCCTTTTGTTGTCTGATTCATAACAGTAGCAAAAATTTTCAGTTATGAAGTAGCAATGAAAATAATGTATGGTGTGTGTGTGGGGGGGGTGGTGTTCACCACAACACAAGGAACTGTCTGAAAGATCCATGGCATTCGGAAGGTTGAGAACCACTGATCTACAAAAACAAAGAGTTCAAATGGCCAGGAGGCATTCTTAACTCTCAGCTCAATGGAATCAGTGTTGTGTCTCTCGTTGTGAAATAAGACCTCCAGACCCAAGGAGAAGAGTGTTCCAGGAAAAGGAAACAAAAACGTGGTGATCAGGTTATTAGAAGTACTAGTGAGTGATGTCACTCTTATTTCTACCCCTTGGTTCCTAGACCTGTGAATCCTGGCTATTGAAGAAACAGCCCCATATATTAAATAATGATTTATTGCATTTAAAGCTTGCTGGAGAACACTGAGCACCAAGATTCTATCAGTAGCACCCCTCCCCTCTGAAGTGATTAACCCACTCTCAGTAAAACCATTATCCCCACCCCATCTGTCACACACACACACACACACACACACACACACACACACACACACACATATACTTGAGAAGATTAGATCAAATCTGTATGTTGATGTGGCACCAGAGACTGTATCTGGAGAATTGGCTGAGTAAGATGCCTGACAAGGGAATGCTTAGATTACTAAGAAACAGCCTCCCTCTCATTATTGCCTGTAAACCCATCCGTACACTTACGTCAAAGCTAGATAAATACATTTAGGTGAAGCCCAGATAGAAACTCGGGAGACAGTGAACTGTCCTCCTCAGAACTGGTGGAGTTTTCAAATATTGACAAACAGAAACCAGGACAATCCATGCGGGAATTATGATTAGACGAGTGAGACAAATGGTGGAAGGAACATAGCATGGATCAGTCTAAGTTCATTCATAAGGGCCTGTTAAGTACAGATCCTTCGTGTAATGTTTCCGTTCATGAAGTCCGGGCAGAATCTAATAGTTTGTTGGATTGATTACTGAAGCGCTTGTTGAGAGATGCTGTTGTATTTTGAAGGGCCATGGAGTTAGGTCTGACCCATGACAATGCTACCCACAAGAGAACCAAACACTGCCCGCACCCGAGCTGTCCTCCAATTGTTTGCACACTTGAGCCCATGGTTGAAGCCACCAGGTCAATCCATCTCCTAGAGGGCTGTCCGCTCTTTCAGTGTCTCTTATTTTGCCAAACACTTGATCTCTCCTGACAAGTCCAAAGCATGTGAGACAAAATCTTGCCATCTTTCTTCCGAGACAGATTTCTTTGTCCTTTTTAAAAGAAAATCATTTTCTTGGGGGCTCCTACAATTCTTATCACAATCCATACACCACAGTACTTTCAATATTCTTTGCAAGGTATCACAATTCAAATATCAAGTCTTCTTCCTAATTCAATGCCCAAGTTTCACATGTATATGAAGTGATGGAAAATATTATGACGTGGGTCAGGCACTCCTTAGTCATCAAAAGACCATTTCCAATAATCTACAATGGTCTTGTGCGCCAAAGTTACCTCATGCAACTTGTATTTTGATCTTTTGACTGTTGTTTCCATGAGCATCGAGTATGAATCCAAGCAAGATAAAAATCTTTGACAACCTCACATTTTTCACATTAATCATGATGTTACCAGTTGTGGGGTTTGGGTGTTATTTGTTTATTTATTTATAAATCACTTTATTGAGGTCTCTTACAATTCTTGTAACAATCCATACATAAATTGTATCAAGAATATTTTTACATATGTTGCCATCATTATTTTCCAGACATTTATTTTCTATTGAGGCCTTGGTATCAGCTCTTCCACTCCCTCCCTCCTACCCCTACCCTCGTTCCCCTGGGGGAGGAGGAGTACGGTTATGTGTTAATCATGGTGATCTGTTCCCCCTTCCTCCCCTCCTCTGCCCACCTTCCCCTGGTATCACTACTTCCATTCCTGTTCCTGGATTTCATGTGCCGTGAGCTCCTATGTGTTATCTGTACCTGTGCACATGCTCCAGTCTAGTGCACAGTGAGAGACAGTACTGCGGTCATGAGAGTGGGGGATGAGAAAGCCTCAAGGAACCAGAGGGTATTATGGTTCATCGGTGCTTTACTGCACCCTGATTGACTCATCCCTTCCCTGTGACCCCTCTGTGAGGGGATGTCCCATTGTCTAAAGATGGGCTTTGGATATCTGCTCTGAATCCCCTTATTCTCTACAATATGGTTTTTATGTTTGTTTGTTTTGAGTCTTCTGATGACCATTACCAGGTCCTGGCGACACCTCATGATCACACAGGCTGGTGTGATTCTTCAATGTGGGCTTGTTGCTACTCTACTAGGTAGCCGCTAGTTTAACTTCAAACTTTTAAGACCTGGGATATTATTTTTAGATAGCCAAGCAACATCAGCATTCTTCACCACATTTGCTTAAGCACCTATTTTGTCGTCAGCAATTGTATTGGGAGGGTGAGCATCACAGAATGTCAAGTTTTTAGAAAAAAGTATTCTTACATTGAGAGAGGGCATGATCAGAGGCCCAAAGTCCATCTACAACCTCAGTGTATTTACATGTAAATACATTTTCATGGGCCAATACCTCTATTTTTATGAATCAATATATTAACATATGTACACACCTATCCTTATACCTCTACCCATAGTTTTGCTTCCTAGATCATTCCTCTGTTTCCTTTTGCCTTCCTCCTGCCCCATCATCACACTCACCCTACTTCTGCCTCTTAGTAATTTCTCTCAGCCAGATTGCTGTTGCTCCTACACCTCCAGGATCTCCAAGTCTTTGTTATTGATTTAATTCCCTAGTTAGTCCCTGTCTATGGCATTGCTTGTTCATTGCTCCCTGACCTCACCTCCTTCTCACCCACAGACCATCTGGGACCATCAGTCCTGTTGCTTTCTCCTCAGGTTTGCAATTGGGTCTTCTTTACATTGAGTCATAATGATGGCTGAAATCCTTGATTGTCATCAGAAAGTGCTTCAAGTTCTCCTAACTTTCAGCAAGCAAAGTTGTGTCGTGTATGTATATCTGATTGCTAATAAGCCTTACTCCAATCCTGATGCCACATTCTTTTTCATATAAATAACTTTCTCTGACGATTTGCTCAGCATATAGATTGAATAAATATGATGACAGGATGCAATACTGAGGAACACCCTTCTTGATTTTAAACCATGTTAGCACAACTGCCTCTTGAGTCACGTACAAGTTCCCCATGAACAGAATGAAGTGTTCAGGAATTTCCATTCCTCTTAAGGTTATCCATAGTTATTACATGATGCACACCATCAAATGGCTTGGCATAATCAATAAAATACAAGTAAACATCTTTCAGCTAATATCTATCTGACATCAGCAATGATATCCCTTGTTCCAGGTCCTCTTCTGAATCTAGCCTGAACCTCTGGTTGTTTACTGTCAATGGGCTGTGGCAAACATTGTTAGGTGATCGTCAGCAAAATTTTGCTTGCATGTAATATCAATGATATTATTCTATAATTTGAGCATTCTATTGGAAATGTACAAATATGGATCCCGTTCCCTCAGTTGGCCACACAGCTGTCTGCCAAGCTTCCTGACATAGATAAGTACGTGCTTCCAGTGTTTCATCCAACTGTTGAAGCATTTCCATTGGAATTCCATCAATTCCTGCAGCCTTTTTTGGACTAATGCTTTCAGTGCAGCTTCAACTACTTTTTTCAGAACCATTTGTTCTTGTTCATATGCTACCTCCGGAATGGTTCGATGTTGACTATTTTTTGTTTTTGGTACAGTGACCTTGTGTGTTCTTTACATTTTCTTTTGATTTTTCACGCATCATTTAATATTTTGTCCATAGAATATTTCAGTCTAATGCTTGAGGCTCAAATTTTTCTTAGTATTTTCATTTGAAGGTATACTGAGCATGTTCTTCCATTTGGATTGTCTTATTCTAGACTCCCTTTACAAGGATGGTTATGAAATGGCCTACATTAAGTCAAATTTCAGTCCCAGAACTACCATGGTATGCCATAGCAGAAGGCATTCAAAGGCGTAGGGAGATTGGTGTGTTTAGAGTGGATTTCTCAGGATAGACTCATAGACGCACAAAGGGAGTACCTCAAGGACACATCTTTCACCAGAAGAGTATGAAATACATTTGTGAAGGGAGCCACTAGCACCTCTGAACACTGTTAAAACTGGTATATTCTGTCAGCCGGGTTGGACAGTGGGAATTGGCCTAAGTGAATTAAAACGTTTACCTACAATGGGATTTACTGAGTTCAGTGTGTGTTGCGGCAAAGTTGGAACACTCAGTTGACAAAGACCATGTGGGTGTGGTTACTGTAATGGACAGCAGAATCAAAATAGTAATCAGGATAACCTGATTTGTATGACATATGGCATTGACTATTTTACCAAGGTGTTTTCCTAGGAGTGAAATAGATAGGAAAATTAAAAAATATTTACTTAACCTATACAAGCAGAAAAATTCTAGAATTTTCTAAAGCCTTACTTGAATCACCAGATTAGAGAGTCACAACCTCACAACTGGTATCGTAAGTGTTCAGTTGGGTTTTCCAGAGAAACAAAACCAGATATAGATATATATAATACATTTATATTCAGAAGTAATTTCATACAAAGAAGACAATCCAGCCCAGTCTAATTCAAGACCACAGTTACCATGGTAGCCAAGGCCATTTTCAGAATCATGTAGCTGCTGGCGGAGGACACAGAAAGGTAAATTGGGAAGCAGGGAGATCACAGGCCAGTGAGTTCAGAGTGACATGGACCCAAGGTAGATGAGAACATGGTAGGGTGCAGACAGCTTGCATGTTGGCTCCCAGGGTTGGCACCCACATGGCCACCCCTAGAGATAGACACAGATGCCCAGCAAACAGAAGGGTGATGCGTCAGAGAGGATTCAGCTCTGCTTAGACTCTTTATCTTATACCAAAGGCCACCCTCAAGGAGGTGTCACCCCATTGACAGGTTGGTTGCTGCCCCTACCCTTATCCAGGGGGTCCTTGATGACATACTCTGTAACCATCATACATGTCCCACAAAAGGAAACATTGTCCTGTTCTGCAAGTCCTCACCATTGTTCTTATGTTTGAGTCCACTGTTGTAGCCGCTGTGTAAATTCATCTAGTCAGGGGTCTGTTTGTTTTTATTTGGCTACTCATCGAGTTTACCAAGTATGATGTCCTTTTTCAGGGGCTGGTCTCTTCGGACAACATGTCCAAAGTATGTGAGATGAAGTCTCATCATTCTTGTATCTGAAGAGCATCCTGTTTATTCTTCTGATTACTCATAGGACTGTTAATGAGAAGGTCAGCAGTTTGAATCTCCCGGTCTCTCTTTTGAAAAAAGATGAGACTTTCTAGTCCCATAAAGGCTCACCATCCTATACACCTAGAGATACGGTTTTATTTTGTCCTGTAGGGTTGCTATGAGTTGGGAAGGACCTAGTGGCAGTGAATTAGGGGGTTAGAATTCTGAGTTCATGGGTTCAGCTCTGGGAGAAGATTTTCTCTGTGTGTTTGTTCTGAGGGACTCTACACTCCTTAAAGTTTTTGTCTTATGTTACTTAGACTTTTTCAAGTGTCATGGCATCTACATTCTGGGCTTCCATATTTTTTGTGTCTGAACTATGGTACTCTTTTGCATTTTAAAAATGATTGGTTTAAGAAACACATTACCCTGATGTGGTAAAATTAACAGAGCAATGAAATCCCACTTCCAAATATGATTACAGCCATAAGTATAAGGATTAGGATTTACAGCACGTAGTTCAAGGCACCCAATTCTATCCATACCATCAGGATCACGACTTCTACAAAACACTTCTCCCCTTTGTCCTTCCATTGAATGATCTATGTGATAAAAACATGAACATATGAGAATAAGACAATGCTACTCATCAGTAAATCATTATATCTATTTATAATAGAAACAAGCAACAAAACCTCCCTATGTGGTAGACAGAATTATGCTCCACCTTCAAGATGTCAGAATCTATAAATATGCCTACTTCCATACGAAAAGGAACTTTGCAGATGTGATCAATTTTAATAGAGAGGTCATTTTCTATTACCCAAGGGGATCCAATGGAATTCCAACTATGTTTATAAGTGAAAGCAAAAAGTAACAGAGTCAGCGATAGAGATTTAAAGATACCATACAATGATGCTGGCTTTTAAATATAGACGAATTTACAAGTCAATGGATTCAAGCTGCTTCTAGAAGCTGGAAAACAGATAGGGAAAGGATTCCCCCAGGAGCCTCCAGAAGGCGCCTCATGCCAACACAACTTTGAGCTGATAAAGCTAATTATGGACTTTTGAACCTCCAGGAGTGAAAAAGAATAAGAATATTAGTCTGAGCTACTAATATTGTGTAAATTTGTGAGAACAGAAATAGAAAATTAATACATCCTGAGCAATATCTTAAGTAAAACTATAAAATATAGGAAGTGATTAAACTTCCTACCCAGCAACTGATATTAAAAAAGAATATTGCCCCAACTAATCCCAAAAGACCCCAAACCCAAGTATATGATTACATACACATGGTTAAGGCACATAACTCTGTGAGTAGGCATAGATTTATGCATATGTAAACATGGACAAAATCATAAGGGAGTGAGAAAAAGTATTGCTACAAAATATAGAAATTTTTTTTAAATATAAGAAACATATATAAAAGATGTGCCACCACGTGTCTGTTAAGGAGCCACTTCAAAAACATTGTCAGATACTATGTTAATCTGGGTAAACTAGGGAAACAACTAGGGAAATCCACAGAAACTCATATGTATAAGAGAGAGTTTTATATGAAAGGGTAAGTGCACATCAAGAAAACATCCCAACCCAGCGCTGCCCAAGCCCATAAGTCCAACATTAACCCATATGTCTGACACCAACCCACAAAGTCCTTCTCCATCTCACAAAACACACACTATGATGCCGACTGCAGGAGGAAAGCCGAATCAGTGAGCATGTAAGCATCTCAGCACTGACAGGTGTCTCCACACGGCTGCTCCAGCACCCAGGGCTGCATCGGGGTAGGTCCATGTGAGTTCTCCTCAGGGATGTTTTCCAGTAAGTGAGTCTTGCAAGCTGAAGCAGGCAATGATCTAAGGCAGCTGCACCCTGGTCCAACCATCAGACAGCAAGAAACCTGAGAACAAGAAAAGTGAGGCTCACTGAGCCATTTATCTCTCCACCCTTCAGTTAATCCCACATGTGCTTATTGGCAGGGTTGGCACAATAAACCTTAATTATCTCAATCCACTCCTTGCCAACTTGGTACCTGTACACAATTCTTTAGCCTAACAATTGCACGTAAGTAATGCCTACACCTTAATCCTATAATCCTATGAATACATTCCCTCCACCTATGAAACTTTGTAAGCCAAACACTTCATGCCTTTATCACCCCAATTTCTATACTGCATCAATCAACCCAGTGCTCTCAGGAGACAATCGTATTTTTCGACGTGAAGAATCTTCATTCCAGTTGGAACCTTGTGAAGTCCGCATCCATAAGCAAAGTCAAATCAGGACAAGCCATCCATAAAGTCAACAAAAATATGCACCAGTTCACAGGTTCAAAAATTCCTTCATCTGGTTGAGTTCTGGTCAACTCAATGTGCGCTGCCTCACTCAGCCTCCTCAGGATGCCCACTGGTCACTTTGCCTTTAGACCAGGGGCTCTCACCAATGCTCATCAAACCTTGTCCCCTCGTGCTAGGTCTTGAACTTTAGACCAGTTAAACCTCTCTTGTCTTCTCCTCTTTTTCCTTTAAACCAAGTCCACAGGTGTCAGTGCCCAAACTCAAACTGTCTCTTTATTGCTGCATTCTTCCCACTTCCTCTTAACAAGCAGATCCAGGTGGTCACCTAGCAAGCATTTCAGCCTGCCCACAGACTCCCTTTAACATTCAGCCTCACAGAGGAGTTTTCTTCATGGTTTCAGATCTTTTTCAGCTTCTGACAAAGATCACTGGTTCCTGAGGACTCCAAAGCACTGGGTGGGGCATATCTTTTCAAAGCTTTCTTTGCATGCATGGCCTAAACCCATTTAAGATCAAATTTTAATGGCTGAGATCAAGTGGGCTTACAAGCTTTCTATTTTCATACTTCCCAATAAATATTTTTATAAATAATTATATCAATGATAAACAGAAGCAATCAGTATAAACAACAATACAATCAGATACTAAATTAAATTAACAGTTAAAAAACACTAGCAACCCCAAGGGAGAAAGACTGGGCTTTCTACTCCTGTAAACAGTTACAGTCTCAGAAACCCACATCAGGGTGACTGTGAGCCAGGGCTGACTCGTGAATGCTAACTCACTTCTGCTGGATCTGGATCCTACATCTGATTCATGGACTTTCTGTTAAATGGCCTACCTATCGCAGGAGCCATCAGAGGACAGCTGATCTCGGGTTCCTTCTGTTGATCTTAGACTCATTCAACTCAGTATATACCAGTCTATAATCTCACTGCTTCATCAGGCTGCTGCCTGTTTGTCAGTCCCTGCAACTACATGAGTTAAGAGAAGCCTTCCTACGACCTTGAACCGAACTAGACTTACCTACTTCTACAACTGAATGTGCACCATTTATTGATATAAATCCTTTTCTATTTTCATACACATACAAGTGTCACAGGCTTTACTTCTCTAGGGAATCCAGGTTAACACATTGTGTTATTCACGAATATGACTACTTCTTAGAGGGGTGTTCTATTTTCTCTGGTTGCTCTACTCTTGCATAACATTTTATTACAATTTAGTTTTCTTTGTATGCAGCAATTCTCTAAATTAATATCAAGTATTTACTAGCTCTATTAATAATCTTGACCCCTGTGAGATACAGAAATATTTTTCCCCATGTTGACTCCCCCGAATATATGCCAAACCTAGGACGCTACTTTCTTTTTTTAAAAAAAATCATTTTATTGGGCGCTCATGCAATTCTTATCATAGGACGCTACTTTCATCTCATGGTAAATGACTATACACTTGGAGGTCAACACAAGCTGCTTAGAGGTAAATCCCCCTGAGGATTATGAGCCATCTAGAACAATCAGACTGTATAATCTGTCCCACCCTAAATAGGGCCCACTCCCTTCTGATAAGGATAGTGGATTGTTTCCTTGAAGGAGAGCCCAGAGACAAGGTTAGGCCCACTCAAGGGTGACCAAGGTTAGGCTGCCATTTTGAATCTAGGGTCTGTCCATCTTGTCACATGTGTACCCCTAACCCCTTCCCTTCCCATTGTGTGTACATCCCTAGCTCATCCCCTTCCTGTGACACATATGCCTATTGTACAGCCCCTTTCTGTTACGTATGCGGTTACCTGTAATCAGGGGGCTGGCAGGCCCCCTAAGGATATATAAGCCTTGATCAGAAATATCTTCACTCGTATCCCTTCTCCTCATCCCTCTCTCTGCTAAGATCATGGCTGTGCTGGAGGTGAGCATGCTACTATGAAGTGTGTCAGACTCCTTTATTCTATCTTCTCTCCTACCTCTCTTATCCTCTATGCCTTTACTGTAATCTTTATATATTTTAACCGTACAATTGCTCCTATGAACTCCATGATTGTTAGAGGACCCCAAGAGTAGTTTGGAGGTTTATTGTAGAAATTGAACCCTCTAATTGAATTGACTTTCTTTCTAAATATATACTGGAGTATTAAAGCACACTTTTTGGAATTTAAAAAATGTTTTCATTTCTATATGAATGACTGCTTAATCACGTACTACATATACTAACATCTGTTTCTAAGATATTTGTTTGATCACATGGGGTTCAATCTGTCAATTATTTTACTTGTGACACATTAACTTAATTAGTTCATGCAGGAAATAATTTGACAGTGAAATACATGCACAGTAAATGATTATCAATATGATGAATATTGTCTTTGATGTGCCAAAATTCATGTGCATCAGAGAAAATACTATATGTATATGTAAATAGCACATGTTTTATAATGGCATTTTGCTTTGTACATGAATTATCTTATTGAGGTCGTTCCTCTGCTGATCCGGTCTTCTCTCCTTAGTGTTCGATGTATCAGATCTGTTCTTGGCACGTTCTAAAATTCAGGTGGGATATACTCAAGATCATGTATTATCTCACTCAGGCTTGTTTTCATCTTCTTCAACTTCAAACTAAACTGACATATGAGTGAATTGATGGTCTGACGTTGGCCTGGTTTTAGTCACTGATACTGTGCTTCTCCATCATCTCTTCCCACAGATATAGACCATTTGATTTCTGTGCATCCCATCTGGAGTAGTCCACATGTATAGTCATCTTTTGTGTTATTGAAAAAGGATATTTTCCATTAAGAAGTCACTTTCTTTAATACATATGTATCATATCTCTCTTTTTTTGGGCCGTTTGTGTTCCCTGGATTTTTTTTCTGTTATCTAATTATTCTGGCTAAGAATTCCAGCTTGTGGTCAAATAAGCATGCCGACGTTATACTTGTTAGGTTCCCATTCCCAGGGGAAATGTTTTCATTTTTTCCACATTGCGCATGATGTCTGCAGTTGGTTTTTCGTGTATAGCCTTTGAGTTTAGGTATTTCCATACTTTTCCTATTGTGTTCAATGTTTTTAATGGAAATGGATGTTAAATTTTGTCAAAAGCCCTTCTGCATCTACCAAGATGATTATGTGGTTCCTATTCTTTGTCTTGTTTATATTTATTATGTGGTGGATTATATCAATTGTTTTTAAAACAATTGATCCTTGCATCCCTCTTATATATCCCACTTGATCATGGTGAATTAATCTTTTATTTTTTTGGTATGCTGATGGTCAAAATTCTATTGACCAGAATTTTGATGATAATTTTTCACTTATGTTCATGAGAGGTATTGGTCTGTAGTTTTCTGCTTTGTTTAATTCTTGCCTTTTTATGGTGTTAGGTTTGTGCTCAATTCATAGCTTGGTAGTTTGTCGCCCAATTTTATATGTTGGATAGCCAGTCTTGAATTGGTAACAGCTCTTTACTTAATACCTAAAAGAATTCCCCTGAGATGCCACCTGGCCCTGGGCTTTCCTTGTTTGGAAGTTTCTTAATGACCTTCTCAATCTCTCCTTTTGTTATGGAGCTGATAAGGTTTTCTATAGCTGCCCACCTTACTTTGTATAGATGGTGTGTTTCTAGGTATTTTCCCAATTTTCTGGGTTATCAAAATTTTAGGAGCATAGTCCTTATTGGTAGTGTGATATTAAATTTTTATTTCCTATTTGAATCTGTTTTGATGATGCACTTCTCTAATTCTAGATATTTGCATCCTCTTTTTTTCATTATGGTTGCCAGTGGTTTGTCAATTTTTAAAATCCTTTCAAAGAACCAACTTCTTGTCTTGTTGATATGTCCAAACTTTTTTTTCTTTTATGTAATCTCCGGCTTTATTTCTATCACCAAGTCCATATTTTCCAATTATTTATATTTTAATTAAATATTTTTTATTGACATATCTTGCTCACTCCAAAATATCCCTCTCCTTCCCATACAGTTCTCTTGTTCAATCCCATTGGGTGGAGTTATACAATCATCAGTGCTACCAGCTCCCCTTTCCCTTGACCACCCTCCATCGTCACTTCTAATACCTTCAGGGAACCCTTACTCTTGTCACTGTCTCTGAGGAGTTATCTCTCTTGACTACCATGTACCTAGAAACCTTGAATGTACAAATGAGCATATGCAAATCTAACATGATTAATGAGGTATATCACATAAGGGCCTTAATGGTAAGGGGAAGGCATTTTAAATAACTAGATAATAGTTATGTGGTTCATCAGTGCCTACTGCCCTGTGGATTTTATCCTCCATTACTTGAGGCCCTTCCAAGACGGATTGTCCAATTGTCTTGCTTGTGGACATTGGGTCTCCACGACACTCACTCCCAGTCATATTGATTTGGTTGGATGTCTTTTGAAGTCCTGATATCTCCTCCAATGGAAACCTCATGATTACCCAGGCTGGCATGCTTCCTTTATGTGGGCTCTTTTATTTTCCTGCTTGGTGACCTTTTGTTTAACTACAAGCCTTTAAGACCCCAGGACCCTGGGGACCATCAGCTTTCTTCACTACATTTGCTTATGCACCTACTTTGTCTTCAGCAATCATGCCAAGAAGGTGGGTATCATATAATGTCACATTATTAAAAGAAATTCTAATTAGAAGAATTCTAATTAGAAATTCTAGTACAGAGATAATATTTAAGTAGAGGCCCATCTGTTTCCTTGTTGCATTTACATATATATACATATGTAAACAAATATACAACTATTCATATCATATACTGGTGTGTTTTTTCCCTCCTGACCCACTATTATATTTTCCTGTCATTAACGGTTCATTTATTTCTCAGATACAATTTGATTGATCAAACATTACCAAGAAAGCTCCACCCGCCTCATGTTCTACTTCAGAACACCTCCAGTTCCCTGCAACCCGTCACTGTTGGCTGCCCACACTCCACCCCCTGACTCCCATGCCCCTCAGGAGCTATCAGCCTGGCTTCTATACGACTGCCTTTCCTGCTTTTCTTATATAGATAAACACCAAAAAACTAAAACTAAATGATAAAAGATTTAAAATAGAAAACAACAGGGTGTAGATGGCTACCAGTTTAACAGGGATCATGACACAGAGCTGCTTATGTGTCCAAAATTTGAGTTTCTTATAAGGCCATGTTTCTATTCCCCAAGTCTGGGATGTAGCATCCAGTGCCCCCTCCCAGACCCCTGTCTTTTACTCCTTTGACTTTCAGGGTATCCACCTTGTGAGTAACCCCCTAACAATTCAGGTATAGTGCTGTTAGGTAGCTTAGCCTAGGGAATTGGGAAGTCCATTTACGCATGCCCAGGAGAGCCAGCAAAGGACAAAGCTGGATTTTCCCGCTGGTGAACTCGAATGGGCGTTACACCTGGACCAGCCCACCTGGGCCAGGTGATTGCAATTCAGCTAATGGGATCGACCTGGGGTCGTTCACCACGCCTCCCCCAGGAACCCTTGAAGAGGCAGGGACCTGAAGGGAGAGGGTCTTGGCTTGTTTGTGCGGTCTGGTCGTCTTCGTGGGAGGAGAGAGATCCTTGTGTGACCTGGGGCAGTCTCTGCCAGGCCGCATGGTCAAAGGAATCCTATGGGTGCCGTGTAAAACCTGATGCTTCTTTGTACTTTCATTAAATTCACTTGGATCACGAGCCCGGCTTCGGCGTGAAATCTTTCTCGCACGGAGCCAAGGACCGAGGCTGAAATCTAGTCCTAAAGAGAACGACCTAACAATGCCAAGTGCTGCTCTCCAAGTAAGAAGCCTACGGTTGGGATTCCTTGGGGACTTGGTGGCTTCCCTGCCATCACTGGGCTGTTGAACACCCTTCTTGGTTTGTCCCAGGTGGGTGGGTCTGACCAGCCACTTTCCCCAAACTGTATTTTCAGGGCTGTCCTCTGAAACCTTGTCATCTAGGGAGAGGCCTGCTGTGCGGTCATCTCTGGGAAGGAGCTGCTTAGCACAGGAACACCGTCCTCACAGATTGGCCCGCCAGAATAAGGTATACTCTTGTTCTCTCTTTCGTTGGGTTGAATAGTGCCCTGACCCCCTCCATTGCCTTCATTTTTCATTGTCCACCCCTCTATGGGCCTTCAAGACATTTGAAGGGGGTGGGGGAGGCAGATGATTTTCAGCACAGATTTTAGCTGCATCTGTGGTTGATGACATATGATTTATTGGGTTTGGTCTGGCTCTTACCAGAATATCTGGTTTTTAGCTCAGGAATTATGTGTTGTACACATTTTCCCTTATGCCCATTCTGCTGTTGGAACTTCCCTCAGTGTCCTCATATTGTTCTTGACTTTTATACTTAGCTAACTTAACTCTGCATAATATCCTCCAACTCCTTCCATGAGATGAGGCACTTCTTTGCTTTATCACTTATTTTAAGATATGTGTAGTATTCCATTGTGTGAATATACCAGAGGTTTTTAATCCATTCATCTATTGATGGAAACTTGGGCTGTTTCCAAATTTGTGTGGTTGCAAACTGTGCAGCAATGAACATTGAGGAGCAGATGTCTTGGTCTGTAGACTTGATTTCCATCAGTTTAAGTATGGCTGAATTGCTTTCCGCAGTGGTTATACACATCAACGAGACCACCAGTATTGAATGAGAGTTCCTATCATCTTACCAAACCCCTTGGGACATTTGTTGCTTTCTGTTATTTTTCAAGTTGGGCTATCTTTGTGAGTGTTAGCTAGTATCTCATAGTTGTTTTGATTTGAATTTCCTAGATGGCTAATGATTGGGAACATTTCTTCTTATGTTTATTGCTTTCCTCCTTTGTGGATCTTCTGTTCAAGTCTTTTCCCCACCTCCTCTGTGGGCTATTTGTTTTTATCTTGTTGTAAGCTTGCAGGATCTGTAGCTTTTAGTAATAAGCTCTTTTTTGATATGCCATTACTAAATATCTTTTCCCAGTCTGTGGGCTACCTTATTACTCTCTTGATGAAGTCTTTTGATCTGTTTTACCATTCTCTGGGTGTGAATCTTCCCTAATTTTTGAAAGCCTATGTATTCCCTGTGCTAAGGTTCTTAGCTTTGTCCCAATTTCCTCATTAATGATCCTGTTTGGCATTTTATCTCAAAGTCTGTACCAGACACTGAATTTGTTCTTGTGCATAAAGTGAGTGAAGGGTTTTGTTTCATTCTTCTGTAGGCTGATAGCCAGTTTTTCTAGCACCATATATTGAAAAGGGCACCTGCTTCCTATTTTACATTTGTGGGGCTTTTGATCAGCTGTCTGTATGCTGCTGTTTTGATTTTTGGATGTTCTGTCTTTATCCATTGGTCCAAGTATCTATCACTGTGCCAGTATCAAGCTGTTTTGACAACTGTGGATGTATAATAAAATTTGAAGTCGGGTAATGCAAGCCCACCCACTTTGTACTTTTTTTTTTTTTGAGAATTTCTTTGCCAATTCTTGGATTCTTCCCTTTCCTTGTGAATTTGGTAGTCATGTTTTCCATTTCTTTGAAAATTGAGGTTGGAATTTTTATTGGAATTGCATTGAATTTACGTAGCACTTTGGGAAGGATTGACATCTTTGAAATATTGAGTCTTCTGATCCATGTGCATGGGATATTCTTCCACGTATGAAGATCCCTTTTGGCTTCCTGTTATGATGTTCTATAGTTTTCCTTGTATAGATTCTTTGTACTTTGGTTAGGTAGATACCTAGATATATCAATTTATGCTTGGCTATTCTGAAGGATACAACTTTCTTTTTCTCTTTTGCTGTAATCCCATCAGTCATATAGAGCAATTCAATTAACTTCTAGCTATTGATCTTATATCCTGACACTCTTCCATATTCCTTTATTGTTTCCAGTAATCCTATTTTGGAGTCTTTGGGGTTCTTAATATATGCAATCAAATCATTTGCAAATGATGATAATTTCACTTTTTCTTTCCCCAAACATATACCTTTGATGTCCATATATTGCCTTACAGTATTAGCTAGGACCTCTGAGACAATAGTGAATAGAAGTGGGGACAAGGGGCAACTTTGTTGGTTCCACTTTTCAGTGGAAAGTTTTCTTCTTTTGTCCATTAATTGTAACATTGGCTGTTGGTGTGTAGTATATAGCTATTATTATATTGAGGCAATTTCTTTCTAATCCTATCTTCATGATTGTCTTAATTAAGAATGGGTATTGAATATTGTGAAATATTTTTCTGTGTCTAATGATATGTCATGTGGTTCTTGTCCTTTTTTTCTTGTTAATTTGATGGATAATGTTGATTGTTTTTCACTAGTTGAACCACTCCTGCATCCCTGGTATGAATTCCACTTGGTCATGATGGATTTTTTTAAAAAACATTTTATTAGGGGCTCATACAACTCTTATCACAATCCATGCATATACATACATCAATTGTATAAAGCACATCCATACATTCTTTGCCCTAATTCGTTTCTTTTCTTTTTTTTTTTACATTTTATTAGGGGCTCATACAACTCTTATCACAATCCACACATATACATACATCATTCTTTGCCCTAATCACTCTCAAAGCATTTGCTCTCCACTTAAGCCCTCTGCATCAGGTCCTCTTTTCTCCCCCCTCCCTCCCTGGTCCCCCTTCCCTCATGAGCACTTGATAATCCACAGATTGTTATTTTGTCATATCTTGCCCTATCCGGAGTCTCCCTTCCCCAACTTCTCTGCCGTCCATCTCCCAGGGAGGAGGTCACATATGGATCCTTGTAATCAGTTCCCCCTTTCCAACCCACTCACCCTCCACTCTCCCAGCCTCGCCCCTCACACCCCTTGTCCTGAATGTATCATCCACCCTGGATTCCCTGTGCCTCCAGCTCCCACATGCACCAGTGTACAATCTCTGCCCAGCCAGTCCTGCAAGGTAGAATTCGGATCATGATAGTGGGGGGGAGGATGCATCCAGGATCTGGGGGAAAGCTGTGTTCATCGGTACTACATCGCACCCTGACTGACCCGTCTCCTCTCCTAAACCCCTCTGTGAGGGGATCTCCAGTGGTCGACACTTGGGCCTCGGGTCTCCACTCTGCACTTCCCCCTTCATTCGCTATGGTATACACACACACACACACACACACACACACACACACATATATATATATATATATACTTTTTTTTTTTTGCATGATGCCTTATACCTGGTCCCTTTGGCACCTCGTGATCGCACCGGCTAGTGTGCTTCTTCCATGTGGGCTTTATTGCTTCTGAACTAGATGGCCGCTTGTTCACCTTCAAGCCTTTAAGACCCCAGACACTATGTCTTTCGATAGCCGGGCACATGATGGATTACTTTTGTGATATACTTTTGTATTCTGTTGGCCAAAATTTTTTCAGAATTTTTGCATCTATGTTCATGGGAGATGTTGGCTGGTAATTCTCTAGTGTTTGGGATCATTTCCTGGCTTTGGTATCAGTTTTATACTAGCTTCATAGATGGGCAATTACCATCCTTTTCAATGTTCTAGAAGCATTTGTAGAGAATTGGTGTCAGTTTTTCCCTGAAGACTTAATAGAATTATCCTGTGAAGCCATTAGTTTCAGGGTTTTATTTAGTTGGAAGTTCCTTAATAACCTTATCTATTTCTTTTTTTGATACGGGTCTACTCAGGTTTTTGTCCATATGAGATAATTTTGGGAGGTTTTGGTTTTCCATGTATTTGTCCATGTCCTTCAAGTTATTGCACTAGTTGGAGTACAGTCTTTCATAATTATGTTTAATTAGTCTTTTAATTTCCTTGGAGTCCATTGTAATTTCCCCTGTTTTATCTCTCATCCTTAATATTCATGACTGCTCTGTCCTATAATTTCTTAGGTTTGTTAGCAGTTTGTCAATTCCGTTGATACTGTAAAGGACCAGTGTTTTTACTGTATTGATTTTTTCTGTTGTTTTATTGTTTTACCATCCATTTTCCTCTGGCCAAATTTTTATAATTTATTTTCTTTTGTCATTAGGTGGATTGTACTGTTGATTCTGTTACAACTGTTGAAAGTTTTGTAATAAAGTATTGATCATAAGTCTAACTTTCTTCTTCACCTGGGTGGGAGGGGTGTCACATGGGTCACTGAAGGAGTGGGTTCACACTGATGGAGTGCAGGTAAATACAGCATGGGGGTTCTCAGTTGGGATATGGAGGGGTATGGCAAGGGACCACCATGCTTTGGTTGCCTGGGCAGGAATGTGAGGGGAACTTTGCAACATGTGTATGCTGCTGTGAGCATTTGTTACATCACATCACCAATAACCAAGATTTTAAAGGGTCTGCAGGAGCACTTTCGTGGAAAATGTAAAGAGTGGAATCAGAACAAGTTTTCTGCAGATTGATAAACATATGAGAGTTATGCCAGAGAAGAAACATGGCGCAGATAGAAGTGGGCCAACAGCTGTGGGCATCTTAATTTCTCCCCACCATACTTATTTCATTAACTGTAGAGACTCAAGGGGATTACTTTGTAGGAACAAGAAAGTTCACTTCTTCACACAAGATCACAAACCAAATAATCTGCTGGAAAAAGAATGGATTCAGAATGCAGGTGGCACTGTGATGATTCAGTGTATAAATGGCGCTCTGGCTGTATCGAGGACCCTTGGGAATTTCAATTACAAATGTGTCCATGGAAAAGGTCCTACAGAGCAGTTTGTCTCACCAGAGCCTAGAGTCTATGATATTGAAAGATCAGAAGAAGATGATCAGTTCAATATCCTTGTGTGCACTGCTGTCTGGGATGTTATGGGAAATGAAGAGCTCTGTGGTTTTGTAAGATCCAGGCTTGACGTCACTGATGACCTTGAGAAAGTTTGCAATGGAGTAGTTGACACCTGTTTGTATAAGGGAAATCAAGACAACATGAGTGTGATATTGATCTGTTTGCCAAATGCACCCAAAGTATCACCAGAAGCAGTGAAGAAGGAGGCAGAGTTGGACAAGTACCTGGAAAGCAGAGTAGAAGAAATCATAAAGAAGCAGGGGGAAGGCGTCCCTGACTTAGCCCATGTGATGCACACATTAGGGAGTGATGAACATCACTAGCCTCCCACCAGGGGGTGAAATAGCAAGCAAGCTGAATATAAGTGAAGCTGTTTACAGTAGACTGAATCCTTACAAAAAAAGATGGCACTGACTCCACATCAACTGATGGTACGTGGTAAAACTGCATCTAGCCATGGAGTTTACCTGCACCTCCAAAGGAGAGTGCAGCTCTACTTTGCTGAATCTTTTTTTTGCTGATTTTATTTCTTTTTTTTTTAATTTATTTTAACAATTTTGGGGGGCTCATACAATTCTTTTCACAGTTCATACATATACATACATCAATTGTATAAAGCACATCTGTACAGTCTTTGCCCTAATCATTTTTTTCTCTTTTATTCTTTTACATTTTATTAGGGACTCATACAACTCTTACCACAATCCATACATATACATACATCAATTGTATAAAGCACATTCATACATTCCCTGCCCCAATCATTCTCAAGGCATTTGCTCTCCACTTAAGCCCCTTGCATCAGGTCCTCTTTTTTTTTCCCCCTCCCTCTCCATTCCCCCCTCCCTCATGTGCCCTTGGTAATTTATACATCGTTATTTTGTCATATCGTGCCCTATCCGTTGCTGAATCTTTTTAACAGCCATCCTCAATGTAAAAGAAGGCTACATGACTTGGGTGACAGTCATTACCACAGAGAACTTCAGCAGTACAACAGCTAGCCCAAAACTGATTTTTTTTTAAATTTGAGACTTACGTAACAAGATTTCAAACCACAATTCATGGTATAAATCAGACTCCAGCCATTTTCGTTGTATGATTTTGTTTTGTGTCAAGTGTAATTATCCTTGTACAACTGCTTATATTTAATTATGAACTACTTTAAATCACTTACCAAGTTCTGAGAAATGTTTGCCTTGTTGTGTGATGCAGCAGACATATAGCCCTTTAAAGTCATGCTGTGTTTTGAATTTGGGATTGAGACACAGGGCGAACAGCAGCCACATCAGCTAGATGCCCAAATGTGCACGTGATTATGGAGAATAATTTCAAAATCTTAAAAAGCTGAACATCCAGGGGATTTTCGTAAGCTAAATGTTGGAGTTGGGATTGGCATTGTTGATAAAGCCTTCCCTTCGTATAAACTGTCTTTCAGGATATTCTCTCCTTGTTGCCAGGACTATTGAAGGGCATTGCCGTAAATTCTTAATATCAATCTTGGCATTAGAATGCCTGGATTCTTTACCCCTCTTTTATAAGTCCTTGCATTAAATTACTAATTGATAAGCAGCAGCTTCCTTTGTAATGTAGAAGACTGCCACATTTTATTATCATGATTGGCTGAACTTGCTGCTGTTCCTACTAAGAAATTCTGAATTCCATTTTATCAATAAAGCTTGATTTAACAAACAAGAAATTAAAACAACAAAAAAAGATGGGAGTCATTTCCAACTTGATGCTTTTGGGGCCTTTTGTGAAATCAGTTGTCTATATGCCAATGGCTTTATTTCTAGGTGTTCTGTTCTTTCCTTTGGTCTGAGTACCTGTCATTCCAGTACCACACAGTTTTTACTGCTGTGATTGTGTAAAAGGTGTTAAAATAAGTTAAAGTGAGCCCTCTGACTTTATCCTTCTTGAGTTATCTGCTAATTCAGGGCTTCATCCCTCTCTATATGAAATTGGTGGTCAGTTTTGCCAATTTGATGGAAGTTGTTGGTACTTGAATCAGGATAGCGTTAAACTTTTGTAGTGCTTTGGGTAGATTGGCATCTCTACTACATTGAGTCTTCTAATTCATGAGTATGGGATATTCTTCCACTTGTGGAGGTAGCCTTTGGTTTCCTATAGTAGGGTTCTGTAGTTTTCCTTGTATAAGTCTAATTTTTTTGTTTTGTTAAATATACCTCTTTATATCTCCATTTGTTTGTGCTTATTGGAAAGGGTATTGTCTTCTTAATCTTATCTTCCATGGTTTTGTTTGATATCTGTAGCAATCCACTAGACTTCTGTTTGTTGATCTTCTATCCTGATGCTCTTCCATATTCCTCTATTGCTATCAGTACTCCTATTGTGGAACTCTGGAGATTTTCAATGTATAGAATCATGTCATCTGCAAATAGACATGGTTTCACGTCCTCATCTCCTTTAGTGTCCTTCCACTGCCTTATGTTGTTATCTAGGACCTCCACTATGAAGTTGAATAGAAGTGGGGCAAGGGGCATTCTTGACTGATCTCCTTTTTCAGTGGGATTGTTTTCATCTTTTCTCCATTAACTATGATGCTGGCTGTTGGCGTTGCATAGATAGCTGGTATTCACTTGAGGAAATTTCCTGCCATCCTATCTTCTTGGGTAGCTTCATTAGGAGTGATTGTTGGATGTTGTCCAATGCTTTTTCTGCATCTATCGATATTGTTATGAAGTCCTTCTCTTTTTTCTTATCAATGTGGAGAATAATCTATGCATTAATTGCTGTCAAACTTCTTCTGATAACTGCTTTTTCGGTATCCCATAGGTTTTCTTACTTTGTATTCTGATTTTCAATAGTTTTTAGAAACTTTCTAATTCCCTCTCTAATCTGGGCCAGTACCCATTTGTGTCACACAAGACCTCTATTCATCCTAAAACTGTTTGCTCTTTTTTTTTTTGCTGGTCATCCCTTTTGGGGGCTCAAGCTTTATGGTGTGGTTGTCTAAGAGCGATGTGTGAGTAATCGCTATGTGTTTGGATTTACTCAGCCTCAACGTGTGTTCCATCATGCGGTCTATTTTCAAAAGGGAGCCACATGCACTTGAATGCAATGTGATTTCTCTTGCATTCGGATACAGAGCTCTATGAGTGTCCATCAGGTCCTGTCACCTAATTGTGCTATTTATCTCTATAGTCTTCTTGTTGAATTTCTTTTCCACTGATCTATCTTTCTCTGATAGTGGTTTATTTTTGCCACTTATTATTATTGCTGAGTCTGTAATTTATTTTTTATCTTTTGAATAGATTTTTTGATGAATTTCTCAGGACTTTCGTAAGGCATGTATATATTTTTTATGTTTACTGGTTCCTAGATTACTGGTCCTTTAAGCATTATATAGTGCCAATCCTTATCTCTTGTTACGTTTTCACCTTGAGGTCAATTTTGTCAGAGATTAGGATTGTAATCCCTGCCTTTTAAAAATTGCAGTATGTGTGGTATATTGTCCACTAGTCTTTTATTCTTAGTCTATTTTTATTTGCAAGCTTAAAATGTGTCTCTTTCAGGCAACAGATTGATGGGTTGTTTTGTGAGCCAGTCCACTAACCTTTGTCTTTCAATTGGTGAATTCAGTTGATTGACAGTCAGAGTTATTACCACCATCTGTGGATTCATTGCTGTCATCTCTTACCTGTTGTTTTGGGTGTTTCCCTATCAGTGTGCTGTTTATGTGGGTACTTCATTCTTGTTGTCTTTTCCCTCCGAGGCAATGTTATCTTTTGTTTTTAGCACGTTGACATCTGGATCAAGTTGCCTTACCTAGTGGTCTCCTGCTTGTGCTTGGTGGATGTTTTTCTTCTGACCAAGTCAGTCAGCAAGGATTTTCTGTAGGGTTGGTTGTCTTGTGGTGTATTCTTTGAGTTTTCCCTTGTCTGAGAGACTTACCTCACCTTCTATCTTAACACATTGTGGACGGACCCCAAGTTTACTCATGTTTCACGCGCCATCTGTTACGGACTGATCATGAGGTAACTCGTGATTTCTCTAGGCTGTCTTCAGATACCTCTGCTTGGATTTAGTTTAACTACTTCATCTATTTGGGTGTTTAAATAAGTAGTGAATGTATGAAACTCGATTGTCTTCATGTTCTTTTTGTTTATTTAGCATTTTAGTGCATTTTGGTTAAACCAAATAGTTACTATTTGTTTGAATTGTTTTGCAAAGCGTTGTGCACTTATGATCAAACCTCGGTGAAATGTAAAATATCATGTAAATCGCTCAAGTAGTCTCCCATTACACAAAAAGACACGAAGAAATTGTTAGCCCTACTTCTTCTAATTTTTCAAAACAATATGGATTATGTTGATTCTTTTTACAAGGAGTTTAAAATTTCATGAAGATTATCATTCATAAATGTTATAATGTTCAGCATACATTGAAAAATATTGTTTCAGAATGTGAGGCAATGTTTTATATAAAAAAACTAAAAGTTATAAATAAATATGATAAAAAAGTTGATGAGATATAAACCCATTTATGGTTTAATGCAAAAAAAAACAAACAAAAACCTAACAGCCAAAAAAAATACCTGGCCACTTGGGTAAGCTGGTAAAAAAATATCCCGTCTTCAATGTGTTAATAGATAGTTTGACAGGGTAGAGGATTCTCAGGTTTGCATTTTTTCTTTTAACTTTTGGATGATGTTACTCCATTCTCTCCTCCTCTTCTTGTTTTCTGCTGATTGGTCTAAGCATATTATTATCTGAGCATCTTTGTACATTGTGTGTGAATCACTGCCTTTTTTCTCTTGCTGCTCTTAAAATTTTATCTATGTTGTGTCTTACTCTTGTAGACCAGTTATTCAAATATTGTGCCTCTTCATAGCATCTGCCATTGTTCTCAAGTTTTGTTCCTCATCTTTGATTATCTTGTTTTGCTGTATTGTTGCAGTCTGCCTGATTGTCCTAGAGGCCACTGGTATGACTATCTAGCTCTTCTGGTCTGTTGGGGAGGTCCTGAGGATTAGAGTCCTACCTGTCTTATTATATTAATGCTTTGCTAATGGATGGGCTTTTGGCAGCTTACATTCAAAGATACACAAAAGAACACAGCACGGAATTGAAAGTATTCTTAATTTTTTCATTCTTTTTATAATGGGCTTGTGGGGTGCCCTGGAATCAGGGTTTT
The DNA here is from genome assembly GCF_050624435.1 of Tenrec ecaudatus. Classification (NCBI taxonomy): domain Eukaryota; kingdom Metazoa; phylum Chordata; class Mammalia; order Afrosoricida; family Tenrecidae; genus Tenrec; species Tenrec ecaudatus. Next base: position 141,465,074 of record NC_134540.1, on the reverse strand, counting down.
ATTGTGCTATCCCTGAAGGAAGGGACACCAGAGCACAGCTCTGCAGATTGTGCTCTGGGAACGGGTTTTTCAATTGCTAAAACTTAGTTCCTAATTATCTATTATGACCAATGCTGGCAGGCACCAAGCTGGGAAGAGGGGGTAAGGGGATGGCCAATGTAGCTACTCCATTCCTATCTGGGAAGGGGAGACGCAAAACCCAAATCTTCAGGAGCGGGGAGGATAACGGAGATGGGAACTAGTTTTCTGAAACTCTCTGAGAGCTCAGAATTATGATCACCTTTAGACAGCAGCCTGGGGAAATTTATGCATGGATCTTGGGTGCCAGAAGTGATGGTGGTGCTATCCTGCTGGACCTGGCAAAGGATTAGAGAAGCCCATGACAGACACGGTGAATTTAGAGTGTTTCCCTGAGCTCTCTGAATTGCTCCACGGCGGAAAATCGCAGGGGGATATCTAAATCAGGCTCTAGTACACTGAATCTATTATAAGCACCCTACCACCCAATATTGGCCTCATTGCCTTTTTATTTTCTAGTTTAACAACAGCATCACCGAGTAGGTAATTCTACCCGGATACCACCTTAATTCCTTCCTCTAGTTATATGTTTTGTGTGCTATTATTCCTTTAATCATTTTGTAATGTGCATTCTTGTCTCTCATTAGTTTGTTACCTTGAAGTTTACTTTTTACACTCATTTCATCACAAATATATTTTTTATGCCACTGGTTTGGCAAATTATTTGCCACCCTCTTCTTTATAGTCTATTTTTACTTTGACTTTAAGGTGTGTCTCTTTTAGGCAACATATGGATGGTATTGTTTCCTAATCCAGCCTACGTTTCTTTTTCTCTTGACTGAGACAATCAATCGATTGGCATTCATTGCTAGTATTGACACATGTGGGTGTGTTATCATTTTCCCGTGTTTGTGTTTTATTTTCTTTGTGTATTTCTTTGTGCCTTTTTTTCCCCTTGTCTAATTCTGTGGTGCTGGGGGTGCTGCTTTCAATGTATTAGCTTCTGGGTGCTGATGGTCTGTGTAATGGTCTCTGGTTTTGCTGTTGCTATTGATTCCCTGCCCATAGTGATCCAGTCTTTGTTTAACAAATTGGTTTTATTTTATCCTGTCTGGAAATACTTATATTTCTCCCTCGTATTTGTGGGTCAATTTTGTTAGATATTGGATTCTTGCTTGGGAGATGTTTTTTTTTACTTTCAAAACTTTATATATGTCTCATCATTTCCTTCTTGCCTATATAGTCTGTGTGTTGAAGCCTGAGGCTTTCCTTTGTTAAGTAATTTTCTTGTACAGCTGCACTCAGAAGCCAGTATTTTCCTTGAAATTGTTGAGTTTAATTATTGTATGTCACAATATTTTTCTTTGGGGGCCTATTCTGTTTGGAGTTCTCTGCATTTCTTGAATACTTATTTTCTCCTTCTTTATGATGTTGGAGAAATTTTCCCTCCCCATGATTTCTCCTATTATTATGCCTGTAAATTTTTTAAAATTTCTTTTTGTTTTGCAATCCCAGTGAGATGTAGGCTGTATCTTTCAATAGTGTCCCAGATTATTCTTAGGATGTCTTTTGATTATTTTGATTTTTAATTTATTGTTTCTCTCATTTTGTAGTCATTGTCTCTTTGTTCATCCATTCAAATGTTCTTTTCTTCCATTTTATTACTCAGGTCTTTAATTAGGTTGTGTAATTCTACTCTCTTCTTAATTATCTTGTGGTCCCCTTTTGCTGTAACATTTCATTTTTCAGTCCTCTACAAGTCTCATGAGCATTCTCCACATCTTTTGAAGACAGTTAAGCATTATTCTTCTGAATTACCTTTCTGGTAATTGAAGGGCCTCTTTATTGATACCTCATTTGCATTTGGATGATTTTCCAGTTGACTCTGCTGTTCTCAATTTTTTTTTACAGTTGATTGATGTTTTTACGGATTTGTGATGCAGTCGATAGTGGAGTGTGAACTATTGGGCCATGTAGGAGTGAATGGGCTCTATCAAAAGTTGTTGGAGATGCTGTGTAGGAGTCAGAAAACATACCATGGAAAAGTCAAGTAATAGAGAGAAAGATGAGCAAGTAGGGCATGCGGGGCCAAGTAAGAGTGAAAATAAAATAAGAAAGATAATAATAAAGGTTCATGTAAATAAATATACCTGGTGTTTTTTAACTTTAATTGGAAATATATTTTAAGAGGGGTTTTAAGAACAAATATGTATTGTGGAAATATATTTATTTAGGGAAAAGATGGTAAGTAGAAAGCTTGTGGGTAAAGCAAGAGAAAGTGTCAATTTATAATCAGCTGAGTACAATAGGATACACACACACATACACACACACACACACACACATATATATATATTTAGGAAAAGTAGAATGAAAGAAGAGAAAATAAAGGAAAGAGACAGAAGCAAAAAGAAAAGAAATATAACACATAAGGACAAAATAGACACGAAAAATTATAAATATCCAGAGAAGTAAAAGAAAATCAAAAGATGGGGGCAGCACGTCATTGTGAATGGGAGTTACAGTTTGAACATGGGAGTTGCTGTGCCCTAAAAAAAGAGAAAAAAATGACTGAAAAATAATTTAAAACTTTGTTTGAGTAGCTGTACCTGGATCAGCTGCAATATGCCTATCTGCCCGGGAGAAAGATATATCAACAGGGAACATAGCCTCATTGAAAGAGGAGGAAAGAAGTCAATAGGTATATATATTGACAGATAAAGCAAAAATACAAAATAAAAAATATATATTAATAATACAGTAAATTATAAATCTGCAGTTTGCATATGGATTACTGATTCTTTAACAGTGCTGCTGTCTGCATGTAACTGCTTGACTGGAGGAGGGCTGGAGAAAGGAGAAATAAATAAGAAAATATGGGGAAAGTGTTGCCTGTGTAGGGAATATGTCCGCTCCTAGATGTCCACACGGTTTGTTATCCAAGCAGGGCCCCCAAGGCAGGAGGCTTTCCTTGTTGTGTCAGAAGGGACAGGGAAGGGTCAGCTCATGCAGAGGATGGGGAAATGCAGAAGCGGGTTTGGGCCATTGGTTAATGGTGACAGGAAGTCAGCAACAGTCAGCAGATGTCGATGATGTCTAATTAAAAACAAAAACAAAAAACTTTGGTGTACTTAACTTTTAATTTGTTTATTTGGCTTTGAGGGAGCACAAGCTTTCCCTCCTGGTGTGACTTCCCTGGTGGTTGCTGAAGAAATCTTCCTGGATTTGTTACCTGATGGTCATATTTTCCCATCTCAGAAAATCTTAGAGAAGCACTAAAGACAAAGCATACGAAAGTGCTTTAAAATATGCAAAAATAAGATTAAACTTCTCCTCTCACCCACACATCAATATTCTAAGATCATTAGGAATTCACTGATTATTGTAGAGCAGCAAGGGGGACATGTTTTGAAGTAATTTTATTTTAAAAAACAATTCTTGTAAAGGTAGAAAATTGAATAGTTCTTGGTTATCAAATTAAATAAGCATAATTAAAATAATTAAAATCAATAGGAAATACCCTAGCAGCATCCAGACTAGCACTATAAGTTTAAACTAAAAGGGGTATTTAATAATGTGAGCATTCTATACCTTATCTTACTCTTCTTGAAAGCTGAAGCCAAATTGTCCACCTGCTACTCTTACTTAATGTGTATCCACTTCCTTGATCCACTTTCCATTAAGGGAAAACAAGCAAACAGGAAAGAGGTTTAAGTTCATTCAGGTGCCTTGGAAGAAAACCCTTAAAATGTACTTTTGAAAAATAAGTTACAGAAATCCATGTAGAATACAGTGCTACGCTGATACCACTAATGCTTTTGCTGTCAGCTATTGTTTCTCCTTCCTTCCACATTGATTTGTAGCGATCTGGTGTGCTGCCCAGATTGCTCGTGGCAAGACCAGTCTAGCAAGTGCTTCTTCTCAGTCCATCCCCATTCATACTTGGTGGAGGTCTATAGGCACAAGTCTAGTGGAGTCCCTCAACCGCTAGGCAGTAGGACATTACTCACAGTCCACCTCTGTTTTGACAGATGAAGAGAAGTACAATCCAGCTTATCAGGTCTTTGGTGATTCTGACATAGATTCTGGGGCACAATTGCCGTCTCTTGCTGAGGGTTCGCCCCTGTTTCTGACTCTCAAAGCTGCATCGCTGGTCCTGACATTGCAAAGAAATGGCAATTTAAGGTGATGTGAGGAAGAACTCTAGCACTGTCATCCTACTCTGCCTAATTTTCCCCAGATCATCCTGAGAAATGTGAGAATCTACCCATCATTAATGTGAGCACACACTCATGAATGCACGAAAGCAAGCCCCTCATCCATTTATCTTCCCCAATTTGGAAGACACTTGTTTCAAGTGGTATACCCATTCACTATCAAACCGTTACACTTCCTGAGGTATACAGCATTGTGTGTCCATCTATTATGGTATTTCTTGGAATACTGCTGCAATTTGTGTACTTCTTGGTCTGAAGAGCTATAACTTGGTGGTTCAAATTGGTAGAATACTTTGTTCTAAACCATTGATGGTGTTTTTAATGTCTTCACCTGTTACTGAATATCCAACGCCCAATTCATTGTAAGTGTCTGCTTTGTTAGGCTCCATTTTCAGCCTCCTGTTGCCACTGAGATCATTGGTCTGATGAAACTTATCTGCCGGCTATGTGCCTGACCTTGTCCCTGGAATGTGTCCCATAGACATCTGCAACTTCTGTCTTTCCTGCTGGCAAACCCAGCAGACGTTACTGGCATCTTGTAGCTGAGAGCTGTAAGGAGAATGAGTACAGATTCAGCCCATCACACATTGCTGCAGTGTCTCCATGCACATTCATTTCATAGTGCCAATTAACTCCTTCAAGGGAGCATACCAACATGTCCACTCGCTGGTTCCAATCACCATCTGATCCAGGAAGGTGGTTCTTCTGGTGAGCATTGAGATGTCCCAATCTGACATGCCTTTGACATTCCCATAGTGCTTTGCATAAACTCCTGGTCAACCCGAGCTTTTCTTTTTAGTGTTCCATTACCCATTTGCCTGACCATATAGCTAGGCCACTGCCAAGGAATCTGTGAAAATATAACCATATGAGGTCTAACCATTGTCCAATTTTCCCATCGCCATTAAGAAAATTGCATGCAGTTCAACCCATTGAACTGCCCGCATTTGCTTCTTCAAGTTGAATCTGTCTATCACCTGTTTTAGCACAGCAGCTCTCCACATCACATGTTGTCCATGGACCTTGGAACTGCCATCTGGGAATCAAACAACCCTCTCCGTCTGCAGAAGGTTGTTCACGTAGCACTGGCCACGTGCTGGTAGACTCTGGCAGCTTCTCAGTTGGCTCCAGGGTTAAGCCTACGGCAAAGGGCTGTTGATGGGTATGGTGGTACCCCCTGCCTTCTTCCAGTGGCATCTTCCAGTATGAAGCATTTCCAATTAATTATGGAACTATTTTGGACACCACCTTCTTTATTTGACTGTTTATCTGAAATAACCTAAGTCATTACGGCTATCTCAGGTCTCTTGGTGAGTTCATGACAGTCTGTCTTTGAGGCAGTGTTAATCAATGTCCAGTAGTAGGCAAGTAATTGCCTTTGAAATGGTTTGTATAATGTTGGCTCTTCTGGAAACTTCCTAGTCCAAAATCCCAATGGTCATTGCAGGGCAATGTTCTCAGATTGTTGCCATAAATTCCAATCTACATAAATACGTGTGGCAGACATCACCAAACTCATGTCTGAATGTGGATTGTATGGCCTAAAGGCAGGGCGAGTGAGACTGTTTTCTGTAACTCAGACAGCCTGCTCTTGCTCAGGGCTCCATTCAGATGCAGTTTTCTTACAAGTAATTTTATGCATGAGAGCTATAAATTTCCTCAGGTGTGGTATATGAGTCCCGCCAAATCAAAATAGATTGAGCAAATGCTGGGCCTCCTGCTAAGCCTTGGGGGTCTGTAGTGGCCTTAACTTGTTCTAGGTTGTCTAAGCAATGTCCTGAGTGGCACCTGCCCAAATTGTTCCCAAGAACTTCACCAGTTGGCCTGGGCCCTGGATTTTTGCTGTATTTATGAACTCGCCTCTATGGCGCCTGTAAGCAACCACAGTTTTCAAATCTTCCCTAGACTGCTCTTTCGTGTCTGTTATTAGCATAATATTATCAAATTGACGCTATAGCTACACTTGAGATCTTTACCAAGTCCAAATCTCTTCTAACAAAACTACAACAGAAGGGTGGATAATTTTAATAACCCTAGCATCGTGGTTACATAATGGGTTGCTAACTGCTGACCTTGCAGCTCCAAAGGAAAAAGATAAGACTGTCTACTCTTGTAAGGACTTTCAGTCTAGGTAACTCACAGTCACAGTTCTACCCTGTCCTATAAGGTCCCTATGTGTAGACTTTGATCGATAGCAGTGAGTTTGGTTTTTATTTTAGTTTGGTTCAATGTGGAGAAAATCCATTGTGATCCTTGCCACATGAAGTCAATCTGTGGCTGACATTTTTCTGAGATTGGGATGGAGAAGAAGGCATTTGCATGATTAATCCAGAGTACTCGTCTCCTTTAGCTTTCTCTATTCTCTGCACTGTTGATGCCAGGTCCACAGGCTGAAGCCACAAAGAGTAACTCCTTTACTTAGGCCTCAGTACTTTCAATATGAGTTATCTGCATTGTTCACAGGTTATATAGGACTGTTATACATAAAATTTGTTGGCGGTATCTCTTCAGCCTTTAGCAGGTTTTTAATCAAGGTATTTAAGTCCTTTTGTCCACCAGGTTTCCTATACTGCTTGAGATGAACAAAATGAGTGGATTCTGGCAATTGTAAGGTTTCTCATTTAGCATGTCCAATTAATAATCGTGTAAAGCCAGACTTAAATACTTTCAATTTTACTATGGCAGGTAGAGGGAATGTGTCCCAGTTAGACATAATATCCATAGCAACAATTCAATCAAGTAAGGACGAGCTAAGTACTTTATACAAGATCTGTTTAACCTTTCAATTCACATCCAAACTTTCATCTTAGTCCCATACACAGCTGCATCTCAGTATCCCCCGAGTCTTACCCCCCCCCCCACCCTCGCCCCCATCTAAACATATCTTTCTTACTGGGAGAAGTTTTCTCTCTCTTGTCCCTTTCCATTCTCTTATTTACTTAACTCTATGTCTCTTGTTTCTGTAAAATCCATATAGGGAAACTGTGCCAACACATTTGACACTGCTTCTCAATTGTTGCTTTGTTTCACTCCAGGGAAGCTACACATGGTGCCCATGTAGAACGGGCTCCAGTGATTTCCTTACTTGTGATGACCTGGGTAAAGGGCATGCTCAGTAGATGAATATCCTGATCACTATAAAGCCAGTCTAGAATTACTTCCATAAGCAACATATTAGCTGTTTTCTCTGTAGTATCTCAGCAACGATTTCAGGAGTGAGAGGGGCAGTTTGCCTTCTCAGGGTGAACACATCTCAAAACATGTTATCCAGGCCATCAGGCTACCTGTCCCCTCTGGGTTGACCTTCCCTGTGACTGGAACTAGTAGTGTCATTAATGACTTCCGTAGTGAGCTGTGTGTTACCGAATTCAAACATAGTCTTCCCTTCAGTAGCATTCAAGCTCAAAGACACTGCCAACACAGAAAGCTAGTTACAGTGGTGTACAAGCTGACACAACTCCTTTACATTGTACCTCCTGGTTTCAGTAGTACTTGGTTACTTAGTTCCCTTTTCAGACTACCTTCTTGGTATTCCGAGGGTACTTCCCATTGTTCTAATGCAATATTTCCTTTCTGATCTTCCATGAGACTAGAGGTCATACCTCTAACCAAAGTGGCGCTGAACTTGACCCGTGCTATAATTCACCCCTACATTTTTGTTGTTGTTGTTGCCATTCAAGCTACTACTGATAACAGAAAACAAGGAATGATGTATCTTGCCTTTTCATTATCCTCACTATTTCCATTTGTGTCCAACAAGCCAATTCTTCAGGAATTAGATCTATACCCACCAATTCGGAATCCCATAAATCACCATTGTGTTGGCTAATAGATTACAACATAACAGTTGCTTTATTCCATGTGTGTTCTTTATCTCGGTCAGAAACCAAGGGTTTCTCATTTCCCCTTTTATTCCTATTTCCCCTTTTATTCCTATTTTCCCCAAACTGCATTTTAAAATGAGTCAGGGCTCCCTACCAATCTAACACTAACTGTGTTAATAATTTCTTTTGTAGGAATTAATACTAGCCTTGTTGAAAGGAATTGGAGTTTGAAGGTGTCCTAAAAGTCTAACTCTTACAGGAGACTCCTTTTCTCCTTGTTTCTCTCCCTCCTCCTCTGAGTATATCCCTTCTCTCTTTTGATATTGTGATTTGCCATAGGATTCCACAGCAACTCAGGCAATGTTGAGGAAATGTCTCATGTGGTTGTGGGTTCTGTTCATTCAGGCAGAGGTGAACCAGATGCAGGGTCCAGAGTCAGAAGCCAGAAGTATCTAAAAGCCACCAGAGGTCTTTTTGCTTCTAACAAAGCTCAGTCAGGACTATAGAGGTCCCACTTTCCAGGTGAGGCAATGTAGGTTAGAAACAGCATTTTATGCCCTATCAAAATGATTATCTTAAGCCAAATCCTCTTCTATGGTAAAATTAAAGATGCCCCCATGAAAACAAAAGGTGAGGGTTGGTCCCCACAATCTATTAAAAGTCTTAAAAGGTGGGGGGTCTTAAAAAGGTCCTCAAGGAAACAAGGGGCAAGATTTAGCCTTCACTCTCCATCAAGGTCAGGTCTCAATCTCACCGGACTCCAGTCCATTAGCATAGTGGGGAATTTCCTCGAAAATGGGACCACAGCTACAGGCACATAAAGTCCAGAACTATAATATACTACATAAGGAACCATAGTTAGAAGGGCCAAATTAATTGACCATAACTCAACTCTGTTTCTGAAATTGAGCACTTTTCTCCCACCTCTCTCTCTCTATATATATATGTCTTTCTCTTCCCAGTCCCCTTGTCCTCTCCCTCCCTCCCTCCTGCTCTCTCCTCCCATATTGGTCCTTCTATATTTTAAAAAAAGAATGAAATACTGTGTATGTCTTAGTCTTTTTCAAATTATATTTCTATGTTTCGTTGTTGTGATTTTTAGTTATCCTTTATTTTGAGTGCATGTTAATTCTTTAGTTCATGTACTAAAGAACATATTTTAGAAAGTTTGCATATGTTTATTTTAATTAATTTTTACATTTTTGTCAGAAAGAAGTTTTCTTGATAATATTGAACTACTGAATTATATGATATGTAGATAAAGTGCCAATAAAACTATTTTAAAAATTCTTTCCTTCTGTGAAAAATCCTAATGAATGTTGATAGATTTACTACAAGAGACTTTTTTGGTTTGTTTTAATATAGTCATGTTCATTTTTTACAATCAGATTTTGTGATACTATGAGTTAGAAATTGGGATGCTATCCTCAAGGTTGGTAGGTCAAACCATCTTCTGCTATGTCAAGAATTATGAGGCTGTCTGCTCCCTTAAGATTACAGTCTCAGTAACCCTACATAGAATCAATATAAGTCAGAATCAACTCGATGGTAGTTTTTGCTTTGTTTTTTACCTTTGTCATTGTTCTGCAGATTCAAAATGAGCTTGCAGTATTTTACAACCACTAAAATACCTTTAAAAGCAGAAGGATCACCTACCCCAGGCATTTTGTTAGCATCATTCTTATCTTAGGTTAAAAAAAAAAATTCCTGATATGGTTCTCACCGACTTTAATGGTAGTTTTTTTTTTAACCAGGATTTTCTTTGAGTTGTGATTTTTTCAGTTAATTTGTTCATCCCAAGGATCTTTTGATTCTTCCTCTCAAAGAGAAATAATGTGTCCCTGACATAAGAGCTCTCCATATTTGGAAATATGTTTCCTATCTCAATTACTCTGCTTTCCTCTGAATTCAATTTTACAGATAACTTTTGGAAGGTGTTCTTGTAGAGGAATAAAAAGTGGGGGGAGTCTGTAAAGTAGAAACAAAGAATTTTGTTAACAGCAGAAGTGTATTTTGTGAAATGTGAAAACAGTGTCAAGACGTTCTATACAAAGTGTTCTGAGGAGCTGCAGAACTTTATAGTTGATAGTAGGAAAACTCACAAGGGAAAAAACATTTCTGATTGGCTACTACAAAGTTGTAGGTGGCAGAAGCTTAGTACGTTAGACAGGGTTCTCTAGAGAAACCAAAACTAGGACACTTATGGATATATATATAGCACAGGGGAATATAACAGCTAATTAATCATCCACACAGCAGTACAGAGGGCTTAGTTTAACTCATTCTGTGGAAGTTAATATACTGGAAGTCCTTCAACTCACAAGGGCTGTTGGGTCTAAGGTCAAGAAATCAGACAACTGAGTCTTTCCCAAGGCAATGCAAGCAGTACAGTCACAGACAGCAAACAGCAGGGTGGGTCACTGACAGTCAGCAGCTCAAGAGCTTAGCAAAGCAGACCCAGATGGGATATCAAACTCAAGCAATGCAAGACAACAGGATCCAACAGCCGCAAGCTCCAGCAATGTATACACCAGCAGCGTGGCGAAGCAGGTCTTGAAGAAACCTCAACATGATCCACAGGTTGGCTGCCCCACAGGTAGTGTAGCTTGCAAGTTGAGACAGAGAACTAGCTAAAGCAGCCGCACACTGGTCCATCACTAGAGAACAAGAGAGCAAGGGGCAGGACTTGTGGAGCCATTGATCTCTTTGCCCTCCAATCAATCTGTGACCTCATTAATCCCACATGTTCCTATAGGCCAGGTTGTCACAATAAACCTACCTACCACAATTAGCTAACTAGATCTGTAGGAATTGAAAGTCTTTGCAAGATAAAGGAGGGGTACAAGTGACAGGGCTGAATGATCATGAATATTTTGAAACACAGTTATTCCCAAGTGCATAATATTAGAGGAGGTGGATCAGAAAGACATCTCTATGGGGGGAGGGGTGCCCAAGGTATATTTTAGCCACTAAATTAAAACATTTAGCAATATGCGTAATAACATCTACCAGCTCAACTATATTTTCTTACCATTTTTAGCCACACGTTTGAAATAAGGAAACAATTAAAGACCACATGTTCTGTTGAGCTAGGACGAAATAGAAAAATGCTTTACAGTGGTGTCAAGTTGTACCTTGTAACAAACATTGTCTTGAATGGCATAACATAGAGTTACTTAGGACAATATGAGATCTGTCCTGCACTTCAATTTAAAGTTTGAGTCGTGTCAAAAACCTCATTTTTTTACTGTTCCTTCTCAGTGTTCACCTTATTATTTTTCTAAATTTTTTCTGCTTCTAGAGAAGAGTGGAAGGTATACATAGTGACAGCACAGTAGTTAAGCAGATATAGCCTGGAGGCAAACTGCCATCGGATTTCTGATTGTGCGATTAAGTAGGGATAGGGTCATAAAATTATACAATCTTTCTCTGCCTTGGTTTCCTCATTGGTTTGGGAGACAATATTTCCAAACACATAAAGTTCTTGTGAGTCTTGAATGCTATAATAAAGCTTATAAAATGTTTTAAAAGTTATTAAATTAATATTTATAAGCTATAAATTGTATCCAGTCATAATACGTTCTCAAAAGGTATTCCTTTATTTTTATTATTATGTGGAAATAAATGATCATGTTTATATATAATATGTGGCTCATATAAATCTGATTCCTCAGCTATTTGGGAAAATAGATTAAGAATGACTTTATCTTGTTAAATTTTTTTCTATTTTTAAACTTTTAAATGGAAGGAGGTTGTTGTTGGGTATTGTAGAGTCCTGTCTGAACCAGAGCTGCCGTATGAACAACCACACAAAACACTGCCCCATCCTGGGCAACCACCACATTGTTACGATCAGTCTCATTGTTTAAGCCACCATGTGGGTCTGTCTATTCCAGGGTCGTTCTCTTTTGTGGTGCCCTCTGTGTTACCAAACACAATGTCTCTTTACAGGGACTAATCACTCCTGATAGCATGTCCAAAGTCTGAGCGGACATCTCGTTAGCCTGAGGAGCATTCTACCTCCTCCTGGTGAGATCAGTTTGTTCTTCTCAGTTGGCGGTATTTTAAATATTCCTTACCAATGCCATAATTCAAATTGTTCTTCATTCTTTCTGATTTATTAACCAGCGGCAATGGTTTGGGTCAGTTGCACCTTAGTTCTCAAAGTGATGCCTTTGCTCATTAACAGGACTTTGCGCAGCAGATTAGCCCATTGCAATCTTAACCTATAAAGATTTTCTGACTCACAGGGACCCTCAAGGGCAGAGAAGAGCTTCTCTGAATGATCTGAGGCTATCAATAATTGTAGGAGCAGAAAGGCTTCTCTGTGTCCAGTGGAGCTCCTGGTGGATTGGAACCACTCACTCCCTCCCTCTCAAGCTTTTTGTTGTTACCCCAAAGCATAACCCACTGGCATCAGAGCTCCTGACCAATTGAATAGGTTTTTTGATAGCTTAGTTGTTGTTTCCATGAGCATTAGATGGGGATGCAACTTCTTATTTTTCTCCTTTTTCTCTTAGTGTTGCTTTTGGATCCACTTGTGAGGATTTTGGTTTTCTTTCCATGGCTTCATAAGCTATGCTGAAGACTGTAGCCATTGGTCTTCATCAGTAAGCACTTGAAGGCCTCTTCACATTCAGCAAGCAAGGTTGTATCAACTGTATCAACTGCATATTGCAGGTTGTTGAGTCATAGAGACCAGCCTTTCAGCATATATTTTAAATATGGTGAAAAAGTATAACCTTGATACATGTCCTTAACCCTGCCATGTAGTATCCCCTTTCTTCTATTAGAACAGCTCCCTCTTGGTCTGTATGCAGGTTATATTGGAGCACAGGAGCTCTGCTGGCATCACGGGGCTGCTAAAGGCAAGGTCACCAGTCTTGAACCATCAGCTGTGCTGCCAGAAGAAAATAAGGCAGGGGTAAAACATTCATGATCTTCATTTGCTGTTGGGGAATGACTCAAAATGAGAAGAAGAAATAGCTGCAAACATCAATTAAAAATGAGAACTTGGAATGTATGAAAAATGAATCTAGGAAAATTGGACATTGCTAATACTGAAATAGATATGCATAAAGATCAATAGTATAGGGATTAGTGAGCCTAAGTGGATTGGTAATAGCCATTTTGAATCAGATAGTCCTATAGGTTAGTAAGCCATGAATGACAGATTGAAAGGGAATGACATTGCATTCCTCATCAAAAAGAAACCCAGACTCCTATCTACTCTAAACCAAAAACAAAACAAATGAAAAAACAAACCAGTAGATTTTTCCAAACCTTTAACATAAGTTTCAATTTTCTGTCCATTTTGGTAAATTTCACTGTATAGCATTTTTATTACATATTTTATTACATATTTTATTAATTTTATTACATATTTTTTCCAACTAAGCAACAGCCCATGAGCGAAAGTAATAATGTTTTGTATTCTCTTGGTGCCTAATCTCTATGCATCATGATGTCCATTCAGCTATTGCTAGGCATAAGAAAAATATTCAATGAATGTATCAACGATGAAAGAAGACATGAGGAGTCTTTGAAATCGTCTGCCTAAGAAGCTACTTAGAAAGCAGCTTACATCACATTTATGTTACAGGCTCTGCCATAGAATACAGAAACCCCCACCAGATGTTCTTGCGCAGAGATGTCCCTAAGGACTTGGGTAGGAAGAAGTGATGTATAGTGCTTCTTTCTCCAAAATAGCTGTCTGTTTCTCTACCTGGGTTGGAAGAGTATGAGGGAGAAAAATCAGGACGATAAAGAGAAGGGTGGGAAGAGAGAAAAATTTTAAGCAGTACATAAGCCCTGGCAAGGTTGGACACTAATAGAAACCCTAATATAAAAATAAATCACTGGCCCCACTACTTAGTCTTCCTGAATACTTGGATTTTGCCAGGATTTGGTTTCTATTTTAATCGCTTATTCAATCTGGTAACTCCATTGTAGTTAAACTAGGGTTTCCTCATTGCATATTTCAATGCAATTGCTATGCTCAAGAAATTTACATACTCTCAAAGGCATACATGAAGAATGAGATTGCATAATCTTACCACTTTAATGCTCCCCACAAGTATTGCTTCGACCTCTGGTCACTGTTATCTTTGATAATTAAAAACTCAGACGTTGGACAGGGTAAGATATGACAAAGTAATAACTTATAAATTATCAAGGGCTCATGAGGGAGGGGGGAGTGGGGAGGGAGGGGGGAAAAAGAGGACCTGATGCCAAAGGCTTAAGTGGAGAGCAAATGCTTTGAAAATGATGAGGGCAATGAATGTATAGATGTGCTTTATGCAATTGATGTATGTATGGATTGTGATGAGTTGTATGAACCCTTAATAAAACGTTTGTTTTTTTAAAAAGAACAATTGTGATGATAGCACAGGTTTTTAGTCAAAGGTACTTTGTATTTTTGTTCAATATAAATAATGTGATATTAAAAAATCTTTGAGCCGAAAAAAATTCAATGGCAGAAGCTGGTAGACACTTTGATGCCTATCTTCTCATATTCATCTTTGAGGCAGAATAAAAAGTTTATCATTTTTAAAACTTCATTCTCTTAATTTAGTATTTTGTAAATTTCTGGAGGTTTTTTTTGTTTTTGTTTTTTTTTGTTTCTGTTGTTTCTTTTCACCAATGCCTGTGCAGCTTGGATTTCTTCTTTCAGTACTAATCATGTGCTACCTGTGTAATGTCTTCAGTTCAAACCCACCAAACACTCAGTGAGGGGAAGACAAAGTTGAGCTTTGTCTAATTATGTTCTATCTCCCACACTCTATATAGCATCACGATGAGTCAAAATCTACATGATGCTAATGGGTTTGACTTTTGGTTGATTCTAGAACATTTTAGTCTGTGCTTTCTTCATGTCTGATGCCCTGAATGTCATGCCACAGCTTTTCTGATCTTCAATCATTCGTGTTCAAGACCTCAAATCTATTCTTGAGATGGTCTCTTGTGGAAATATTTGAATTTCCTTCAGTTTCTACTTCAATTTGCATATGAAAATGATGATTTGGCCTACAGCCAACCCATAACCTTGTTCTGACTAATACTATTAAGTTTCTCTACTATTACTTTTGTCAGATATAGTTGATTCCTGTATATTCCATCTGGAAAGGTGATTATGTAATAGTTACCATTTATGTTGTATATAAAAAAAGTATTTTCCATGAACTAATCAGTCCCTAGTCCTGCAAAATTCTGTCATGCAAACTCCAGCATTGTTTCTACCACAATGACCATATCTTCTAGCTGCTAATCTGTTATTTTCCACTTAGCCAATCCAACCATCAGTAATGATCAATGTACCTTTGATTGTATGTTTGATCATCTTCAGACTACAGAAGTTGGTAAGAATCTTCAATATACTTACAGAAGTTGGTAAGAATCTTCAATATACTTACCTTTGATTGTATGTTTGATCATCTTCAGACTACAGAAGTTGGTAAGAATCTTCAATATACTTATCAGACTCTTTCAATATACTTACCTAGGGTATTAGGGTTGGGTGTAAATTTGGATAATAGCATTAATTGATCTTTCTTGCAGACATGTGAACATTACTTTGGCACTCACAATATTTTAGATATTTCAGTTGAAATGCTTCAACAAATGGATGCAATGTTAGAAGTACTCACTAGTTTGTGGCACAAAATTTAGAAGATACCTTTCTGGCTAACCCAGATCCATACGTGTGCCCATTCCAAAGAATAGTGACCTAACAGAATAAAAAAATTATACTATTATTAATATTACATTAAGTATAATTTTCCTAAAGATCATTTAAATGCAGTGTAGCAATGCATCTTTAGGGAATATCCAGAAATCTAAGTAGATTCAGATGAGGATATCGACTGTAGGATAATTTTGTAAAGACCAGATGGATCTTGGATGAAAGAGGATCATACCAAAAAGATCTTTAATTGTGTTTTATTTACTATGTGAACCTTTAGCCTGCGTGGATAATAATAATTATATATTATATTTATTCTGAAACAGGAATTCCAGAACACGTCATTGTTCTCATATAGAACTGGCAGAAAAATCCAGTGGTAATCTTTAAAACAGGACAAAGGAATACTGAATAATTTGAAATCAGCAAAGGTATCTGCCAAGGTTGTAACTTGTCAGGGGAAGCCAGCCCCTAACACATCATTACGGGTCCAGTAGGCAAAATTGTACAGCGATAATAAGTAAAGATCATAGTAAAGTTGTAGAGAGCATGAGAAATAGAAGTATTGAAATAAATGGAGTCAGTCACGATTCATGGTAGCATGCTCACCTCAGCCCCGTCTGATGATCCACGTGGAGGGAGAGAGAGAGATCTTTAATGCTAGCCCAGGCTTTTTATCTTCTCTGGGGACATGCAAGCCCCCTAATTACAGGTGAGGACAAACATCACAGAAAGGGGTTGTGCTATAGGTAATACAGTCATGAGAGGGGGTGGTCTAGGGACATACATGCAATAGTAAGGAGAGGGTTTGGGGTATGCATGTGATAAGATGGGCAGGTAACTTAACTTTGGATGTCACAGAGTCAGTTTGGCCTGTTCCCTGACTCAAATGATGGAGATCATTATTGGTTAGGGTGAGAACGCTTGGCTGCAGGCCTCAGGGAGGAATAGTTTATTGTCTCCAGTAGCAGGGAGTGAGGCCTGCCATATAGGCTCGTGACTAACTAACTGCCCTAGAGGCCTATCCTGTAGTCTGGTGACTAACTGCCCTCGGGGAGGATGTCTGTAAGCGTTTGACCTCTCCCCACAGTAACTTTTCACCAGACTCTTTCAATCTGACTGTTGAGAAAATAATCCAGGAACATGGACTAAGTGAAAAACATCATAGTATCAGAATTGAAAAAACAAACAAACTCACAAAACCCACTTTGTAGCTACCTTCAATATACAAATGATATAATCTTGCTTCTTGAAAGCAAGGAGGACTCAAATAATTTGCTGATGAATATCACAGACTGCAGTCTGCAGTAGGAATTGAAACTCAATATACATGGAACAAAATCCTTCCAAGTGGACCAATAACATCACGATAAAAGAAAAAAACTAACTTATTAAAGATTTCCTTTTACTTGGATTCACAATCAACACTTATGGAAGCAGCAGCAAACGAATTGAAAGACATATTTCACTGGGAAGATTTAAGCTCACAAGGAAGAAGCACACCAGCCTGTTTGATTATGAGGTGTCGATAGGATCAGGCTTCAGGCATCAAAGACCCAGAACAAAAAAGCATATCATTGTGAATGAGGGGGAGTGTGGAGTGGAGACCCAAAGCCCGTCTATAGTCAATTGGACATCCCTGTACAGAAGGGTCAAGGGGAGGAGACAAGCCAGTCAGAGTGTAGTATTCTACCGCTGAAACATACAACTTCCTCTAGTTCTTTAATTCTTCCACTTTCCAATATTGTGACCCCAATTCTACCTTACAAATCTGGCTAGACTAGAGCATGTACACGGGTACAGATAAGAGCTGGGAACACAGGGAATCCAGGACAGATAAACCACACAGGTTTAGCAATACCAGGAAGGTAAGGGTAAGGTGAGGGAAGAAAGGGGGAGCTAACCACAATGATCTACATATAACCCCCTCCCAGGGGGACAGACAACAGAAAAGTGGGTGAAGTGAAACACCAGTCATTATAGGATATGAAATAATAATTCATAAATTATTGAGGGTTCATGAGGCAGTGAGGGGGAGAATGAGCTTATACCAAGGACTCAAGAAGAAAGAAAATGTTTTGAAAATGATGATGGTAATAAATGTGCTTGACACAATGGATGGATGTATGCATTGTGATGGTTTATACGAGCCCCCAATAAAATGATTTTTAAAAATCTCTATAAATGATTGAAAAGCAAAGATCATTTTGAGGACTGTGGTAGTTATATAATTCCATGTCAACTTGAATATATAAAAGTATAGGGGTGGAGTCTAGCTTGCCAATCAGGTCACAGCCTGATGGTGCCTCCCTGTGGGCATGACCCTCTCATGAGAGTTCTGGGAACTTCCCCCTCTCTCTGCCTTCACCTTTCTGTTGACAAGCCACCTTGAGACATGTTCAAACCTCGTGATGTGGCCACCGCTATTGGATCCACAACTCTGCACCCATTGGTCTGTGATCTTCCTGCATCATCTGCATCATTGCATGTGGCTGTGTGAGTTTGATGAGGGACATATGGACTAGTATTGAACTGAATGGACTTGAATTGGACTGACTGGGATGGCTTATTGATGCATGATTACTTCTTGATACATATACTAGGGTCTCTGAGTTTGTTTCCCTAGTTAACCCAGCCTAACACAAGGACTAATGTCTGTCAGATACAAGCCATGTCATTTTCAATTGCCTCATCTATGTTTGACAGTTGGACTGTCAATATGGAATACCCAAAAATAATCTATGCCTTTGAATTATGATGTTAGTGAAGATTATTTAATATGTCATGAATTTTATAAGAATGAACAAAATAGATTTAGAGTAAATACAACAGAATAGTCCTTAGAAGTGATGATAATGAAATTTGTCTTATATGCTCTGGACAGATTATCAGGAAAATCAAGCAAAGACATCATGCTCAGTAAAGTAGAAGGCCATCCAGGGGGAAACAAGAAAAAGGAAAACCCCAACTCAAAGAGATGGGTAGTCCAATGGCTAGAGGAGTTGGCTCAAACAGAACAGCGATTGGGAATATGGTGCAAGAACAGGCAAACACGTGCTCTGTTGTGGAGAAGATCACTAAGACTTGGAACAACTCCAATGGCAGTGATCGCAACAAGCTTCTTTTCAAGAGTATTCTTATGCATTTTATGAGAAGCATAATCATTCCTCCAGATGCTTATGATCATGCTTCCACATGCTTCTTCCTGATGATGTTTACAGCTAAATTGTAAATAGTCATGTGCGTGTCCTTTTAGAAAAATAGGTCTTGGTAAACTTGTAAACATGTACAACCACTATGTAAAGGGACAGGCTGTTACATTATGGTATTATGTAACAGCCTGTCCCTTTACATAGTGTAACAGCCTATCCCTGTACATATCCATGGAACAGCCTATCCATTTACATAGTCTAACAGCCTATCCCTGTACATATCCATGGAACAGCCCATCCATTTACACACACATATATAGGAATCTCATATGATCCGGCATGCTGCTATTGAACATATACCCCAAAGAAGAGGCACAACAGATGTACGATTTCCCATGTTCATTGCAGCACAGTTCGCAATAACAAGAAGCTAGAAACAGCCCAAATGCCTATCAGTAGACTGGTTAAAAAAACTATAGTACATACGCACAATGGAATACTATACATCCATAAAAACAAACAAACAAACAGTGAAGAAAGCCCTCATGACATGGGTGGACCTAGGAACCATTAAGCTGAGTGAAGGTAGTCAATCACAAAAGGACAAGTGTTATATGAGGCAACTACTATAAGGATAATCCCAAGACCAAGGCAGGCTTCTGCTCTCCGGTCCTGTACTTTTCCATTCTGTTCGCCTAAACAAAGAGGTAAAGAGCCTGCCGAGCATCCATGAACCATATACCAGCCCCCTTGTGTTGATATCTTCAAAACCACTTCTTCATAGATTGTTTCCAGTGAATTCCCTCTGACCATATTCATGAGATGTACATGACCTATCAGGCAGACAGTATTGTAAACTTGATTATGGCGGATGTAGTTAGATTACAATGTAATACCTTATCATTTGATCTCCCCTTTGACCCTTGTAACCTTGTTTCATGCAGCTGGCAATGGAAAGTATATTGCTGCAGAACTTGTTAGGTTAAAACCTAACATGTTTTTATTTGATCTTTCTCTTGAGCCATTTTATATATGGTCTGGTTTTTAACGTTTTTTGTGTTCTTCTCGATTGAGGGTGGGTTTTTTTTTTGTTTATTTTGTTATTCCTGCTTTTTGTTTGTTTCATTTTTTTCTTGTATGTTTTCCATTATATGACATCGAGGAGAGGTAGATATACGGAGACAGTAACTGGATTAATTGCTTTTGGGGTGAGGTGGGGGAAGTTGCAAGGCAATGAGGCGCTGGTTGCAGCTAGTGCCAGAAGGAAGAAAATGTTCTGGACTTGATTGTGGTGAAGACTGTGCAGTGTTTTATGATATGACATATGAATGAAGTGCATCATATGTGAGTTCTATGTCAATAAAATTATTTTTATGAGATGACGTACGAATGAAGTGTGTCATATGTGAGTTCTATGTCAACAAAATAGTTTTATGAGATGTCATATGAATGAAGTCCATCATATGTGAATTCTATGTCAACAAAATATTTTTATGAGATGACATATGAATGAAGTCCATCATATGTGAATTCTATGTCAATAAAACTATTATTTTAAAAATTGCTCTTGTGAAATGCAAGGTCTTTTGGGCCACTGAACAACTTGATACAATGGCATGAGGGTAGTTGGAGATTGGCATTAGCTAGACCATAATGTTTTTTAAGATTTCTTTATTTTTAATAGATTTATTGGCATGTAGTTCATATATTATACAATTCAGTAGTTCAATTAGATTAAGAGGCATTGTGCAATCATCCCCACAATCAATTTAGAACATTTTGTTATTTCTTATATTCATTGTTGTTAATTCCCCATCCTCACCACCAACCTCCCCTGCCATGCCCTTAGGTAATTATTAACACAGTTGCTATCTATATAGATTTGTCAATACATGGATTCATATACACAAATTCATACAAAACAAAATAAGAAACAAACAACAATAATGACAAAATGAAACAGGGAAAAACCTCTATCAGAAAGAAAGCAGAACATATTCAAAACTGAAAAAACCTTTAAATTGAATTCAAAGGGAGATCAAATGTGAAGGTGTTAGTTGTATTTAACATTGTATCTTAACTGCATCTGCCATAGGTAACTTTGCCATATTCTCTGTCTGATAGCAGGGTATGTACATCCTGAACTATAGTTACAGGGGATTCACCAGAGGCTTTGGGCTGCCACCGCCATCCACAAATTTCCGCACACCCACTGGGTGTTCATAATTTAAGTGATAGCAGTCCCTCCTCCAAATTTGGATTTTATTAGTTACAATAATTGGATCACACAGGATGGAGTACTTCTTTTGTGTGGACTTCATTGCCACCTCATTTCGATAGCTTCTTGGTTTCAGGCAAATATTGAAGACCCCAGACACTATTTTTCTCTGCTAACCAGGCAACATCTGATTTCTTCACCACATTTTTCTATGGCACCTATATCTTCAGTCATCTCTTCATGAAGGCAGGTATTCTGTGGGGCCATGTCATAAGAATTAACTGTTCTTAGATCAGGGCTACAATTTAGTATGGATCCCAAGATCATTAACATATATTTTATATATATGGTTCGCTTTAGAGACATCTCATTTCATTGTGGAACATTATAAATCATACCAAGGGGTATAAGGGACTTCTATCAAAAGTATTGTTAATTCAGGTAATGTATAGAATTTGAAACATGTGTGGGAAAAAATATACATGGATAGGCTGGCTTCTCAGTGCTGATTATAAGCTTAAGTGATTGGATATTATTTACATGAACAGTGAGTGTTGGGGTTAGGATAAAAATTGCAATAACATTCATTCACAAAGGCAGGATCCTGTTGCTAGACTAACACATATCATGAAAAAGTAAATTGAACATGGAAATGGTAAATACACGGTCGACCCAGGCCATCATACACTGGGCACCCACTAAAGAAGAGATCCAAACCAAAATCCAAAGACCAAGAATTCCATAATCTTAAAATAGCAGTCATCTGCTTCTTCTAACACTAGGGCATGTGGGGGGAAGTCAGATGCTCACAGGCATCCTCCCTGAGGGTGAGCATTTGCCAGACTATATGGCAGGCCCCACTCCCTGCTGCTAAAGACAATGGATGCCTGCAGTCATCTATTTGGTTCCAGTAGGTGGGATTTACACCCTACTGATAATGGTTCCTATGGAGATCTAGAGAATAGGTCAAAGTTAAACTGCCATCCTAACCAGAGGATTCCCCCCATCTTTTCACATGTATACCCCCAATCCCTCCTCTTCCTATTGTGTATATATCCCTAGACCACCCCCTCTCATTAGTGTATTACCTATAGCACAGCCCCTTCCTGTGACGTATGTCCTCACCTGTAATTGGGGGGCTTGCATGTCCCCAGAGAATATAAAAGGCCAGGGCTAGCATTAAATATCTCTCTCTCCCTCCATGTGGACAATCAGGCGGGGCTAAGGTGAGCATGCTACTATGAATCATGTCTGACTCCATTTATTTCAATACTTCACTTCTATCTCTCATGCTCTCTATAACTTCACTATGATCCTTGCTTACTATCGCTATACAATTGTGCCTACTGGACCCATAATGATGTGTTAGGGACTGGCTTCCCCTGAAAAGGGCATTTCAGTTTTAAGTCAAGGGAGTGTATCAGTTTCTTAAATCTGCTAGAGATATATTTCAGGTAAAGCCCAGTTCACTTAGTGTCAGTTTCAAATGGGATCATTCTGGTGTGGTCTGTGATGGGTATTGTGTACCTCTAAAGGATAAAGGCTATAATCCTAATTTTCTATAGCACATGACTTGAGGCAACATAGTCTGGACAAAAGCTAGTGTCTAATTAGGTTATACTATTGGGTGTATTTTCCTCTTGGGTTCATTATAACTGTTAAGTATGTTTTATTTTCCAAATGCTAACTCCTCCCGCCCCCCCTCCCCCCTCCCCCCCCTGCCAGATTGCTCACCAGCGGAAGTGTAGTTGCCGTCTCTGAGACAGACATGCATTCCTCACCTCGTACTTTTTAACATGAATTTCCAATAAGGCTCACTAATTACTATTATATGAATGTCTTGTGACTTGGGGTGATTGTAGAGCAGTGTTACATAGCAGGGAGGGATTGATATTCTCCCTCCCCTCATAGCTTGAGAAACTGACCCCAGCTGAGTTAAAGCCACCTCTACTGAAGTGGGCTTTAAGATGTACAAATAAGGGGTTGATAGATGGTTCATGAGCTCTAGGTAAGATAACTACCTCCCTGCTTAGGAGACTAGAATAGATGTAGCAGTAACAGATGCCTGCCTTTGTCTTGTTACTTTTCCTTATAATATCGTCTCATACAATAACTATACTTTTATGATGGACTCTTATCACCCAGCATAAGGATTTTCAGGTTCATCCATGTCATGAGGTGTTCCATAGTTCCATCGCTGTTTTTTTTCTGGGATGCATAGTAGTTCATTGTGTATACGTACCAGACTTTCTGGGACCTTTCTTCCATTGATGGGCATTTGGACTGTTTCCATCTTCTTGTGAACTTTGCTGCAGTGAACATGGGACAGCATGCATCTGTTCATGTTCCATCTCTTACTTCTTAGGGGTATATGTCAAGTGGGTATTTCTGAGTTTTCTAGTATTTCTAATCCCAATTGTTTGCTGTTCTTATTAGGTGCCTTCAAGTTGGGTCAGACTCATAGAAACCCTGTTTAAGCAGAAGGAATCACAACTAGACCTGCGCCATCCTCACAATTTTCTTATGTTTGAGTCCTTTGTTACAGTCACTGTGTCAGTCCATCTCATCTCGTCTAAGCACTTTCTCTTTTTGGCTGTCCCTCTATGCATGATGGCCTTCCACAGGGACTGGTCTCTCCTGACAATATGTAAAACATATGTAAGATAAAGTCTTACAGCATGATTCCTAATTCCTTGAACATATTTTTACTCTCCCTCTGTTTACTGAATCTCCTCCTTTAATATGTTGTTTGCGCTATACTTTTTATTGAAAACTGGGTGACACATAACAGATTAGATCATCAGTTTCACATTAGACTATTCATATACATTTTACTTCATCCCATTCATTTCAATTCCTTCAATGTAACATCGCTTATCCTGCCTCCTCCCTATGTGTTCTATCTCCAAACCTGATTCTGACTCACTGCTATTTTCTATCCCGATTCCTCCTTACCTCGTAGCCCTTCTGGAATTTGTCCTTGGGTAAATGCTGCCACTTTGATCTCAAGTGTCAATTATTACTGCTCACCTCAGTTTCACTCACTCATGGTCACTGAGATGATTCCAATTCACATCCCCCCAAGAGGACATGACTAGACCTGCCTCTGTGGGTTTCTGAGGAATGGCTGGTGGTTTCAAACTGCTAACCTTGAGTTAGCAGCCCGCTCTGTAAGCACATTTTGCTGAAAATTGAACCACAGGGATGATGTATAGGGGAGAAATCAGTTCCTGACCCAGAGTGGCCAAGGACCATAGTCTCAGTTGTTTCACTAGTCTATCCAACCAGCAAGCCTGGTCTCCTTATGCATTTGAGTTTTATTCCATATCTTTCTCCCACTCTATCAGTCTAAAAACTGATTTATGATGATGGATGTAAAACAGTAAATATTAATATAGCATTGAATTATACAATTGAATTAAGCAAATTGTGTGATATGTAAATTTCAAAAAAAATCCTTAAATTACTTGTGTATTCATTTTTGTCATTTCACTTACCTCCTCAAGATATGGCTATGCAAAATTGTTTGAGACCATAAGCATAACAAATACTCAGAGTTTTAATTTTCTCAAGGAACACTGGTGGGGGAGTAGGTTAAGCACTGATCTGGCTAACTGCAAGGTTACCACAAAGCCACGAGTCATTCCAAGGGAGGGAGATGAGGCTTTGTGCTCCCATAAAAATGTACAGCCTTGGACACTCACGGTGGCAGTTCTCCTCTGTCCTACAGGATCACTCTGCCTCAAGATCATCTCAGTGGCCAGACATTTGGTCAGTTTGATTATTTCCTGTATGATGCTAATAAATCATCCATGATTCTAGTATAAAATCAAACCCACTGCTATCATGTTGATCCTGACAGATAGCAATCTTATAGGCTAGAGCAGAATGGCTCTGTATTATTTCAGAGACTGTGGCTGGTGCACTTGAAATATTAACCATGATGACTCCTTGATACTAGCATAATGACATAGACGTTACGATATTTTAAGAACTGTTCATTAGGCATTTGTATTTTCACCTACAAAAGAGTTATTTAATAGAATCATGAAATGAAATGAAATTTATAAAATTGCATTAAATTGGCTGATCTTGAAAATGCACGCTAGTTATTAAATACTCTTAGTAAACTTGAAGTCGGTGCTCTTTTTAATTTGTCCCTTGGGCATCTTTGCCGCAGCACTGCTACCATGGGCAAAATAAAAGCCGAAATTATTGGGGCTTACACTAATGCACATGTATTTCTTCCTCACAGATCTAAAGGCCATTTGAACTTGTAACTACTTGCATCACACACCGCCAATTCTGTGACCCAAGTGAAGGAGCAACATTTATCTGTGGAGAGCTCTTTTGATACTAAGTAACTGAAGGTGAGAAGCCACACTAAAGCACATGGGCATTTCCAAAATCTCTGCTGGCGTGTGGTATACATTCCATCTATGGACTCAAGCCTCACATCAGTAATGAGCCTCTCTGTACAGCAAGTCCTGACAAAATAAGACGTGGAAGAAAGCCCTGCATTTTTGGTAAGCGGAGGTTCTTCACTTAGCTTATATTGGAATCATTTCTCCTGTTTTTATCATAAGTTTACAATCTCAAATTCATGGACCACAGTTTTGGGAAAAATGCAAAATACTAATTCTCTGCTTAGTATTAAAATAATATGGGGCATTTAAAGAATATATTGGCAGCAGTGGTGGGATTCAGCCGGTTTGTCTCCATTCGGTAAAACCAATACCTATTTTTTTTTTGCCGAGTTCTGTGATCCAGTAGTGGAAATGGCACTTGTAATTGGGGCCCCCTCAGTTTCAATTGTCCAACTGTGTATTCTAAGCACCAGCAGTAATGTTCATTTTGTCCATAGGTATAAAACATTAGACAGAACTATGCTTGTAATGTTTATTTCATAAACTTGCAATATTTTTGGCAAAATATTACATTTTTATTCCTGTCTGTTTGATATTTCAGTAAACAAGCATATAACATAAAGAGAAAAGGTGCCAAACAGCCAGAGGGTGATACACTGTCATTTGTTTCAGCTTTGCGTTCTGTCCCCAATCCCTACGAGATATGATGAGTGAATTTTGCAATTCCTGGAAGTGTTCAAAGAACCTAAAATATTATCAGAACAATTTTGGTAGGTTCAGCAGAAGCAGAAAAAATGTTATTTTTTTCCCAAAGATGAACACAATATGTTCAGAGAAGAGAAGTCACCTGTTTCTAATATATCAAACACAAGGACTATTTTCTTTTTAATCATTTTATAGGGGCTAATACAACTCTTATCACAATCCATATATACATCAATTGTGTAAAGCGCACTTACACATTCATTTCCCTCATCATTCTCAAAACTCGCTTTCCACTTGGGTACCTGGAATCAGCTCCTCATTTTCCTTTATTCCCTCCCTCTCCCTCACTGCTCCCCACCCCATGAACCCCTCATAATTTATAAATTATTATTTTATCTTATCTTACACTACACGGTATCTCCCTTTACCCACTTTTCTGTTGTCCATCCCCCAGGGAGGAGGTTATATGTAGATTCTTGTGATTG
Organism: Tenrec ecaudatus; assembly: GCF_050624435.1. Classification (NCBI taxonomy): domain Eukaryota; kingdom Metazoa; phylum Chordata; class Mammalia; order Afrosoricida; family Tenrecidae; genus Tenrec; species Tenrec ecaudatus. The sequence continues at coordinate 141,438,407 of NC_134540.1, read as the reverse complement.
GTTTCCCCTTTCTATACCCCCTTCCCTCCCGGTATCGCCACTCTCATCGCTGGTCCTGAGGGATTCATCTGTCCTGGATTTCCTGTGTTTCCAGTTCCCATCTGTACCGCTGTGCATCCTCTGGTCTTACCAGGTTTGCAAGGTAGAATTGGGATCATGATAGTTGGGGGGAGGAAGCGTTTAAGAACTAGAGGAAGGTTGTGAGTTTCATTATGGCTACACTGAACCCTGAGTGACTCATCTCCTCCCCACTACCCCTCTGCAAGGGATGTCCAGTTATCTACAGATGGGTATTGGGTCTCCATCATGTGCTCCCCTCATTCACGATGATACGATCCCCCCCCTCCTTTGGTGCTTGAAACCTGGTTCCTTCGGCCCTTCATGATCATATATGTTGGTGTGCTGCTTCCATGTGGGCTTTGTTGCTTCTGGGCTGGATGGCCACTTGTTTACTTTCAAGCCTTTAAGTCCCAGACGTTATATATATCAATAGCCAGGCACCATCAGCCTTCTTCACCACACTTACTTATGCACACATTCGTCTTCAGTGTTTATGTGGCGAAGGTGATCACACAATGATGGTTTTTGTTCTTTAGTGTCTGCTACCTGATTCCTTCAACACCTCTTGTGTTCACACAGGTTTGTGTGTTTCTCTTCTGTGGGTTTTGTTGTTCCGAACTAGATGACCGCTTGTTTGCCTTCAAGCCTTTAAGACCCCAGATGCTATATCTTTTGATAGCTGGGTACCATCAGCTTTCTTCACCGCGTTTGCTTATACACACTTCTGTCTTCAGCGATCATGTCGGGAAGGTGGGTATTATGGAATGACCATTTAGCTGGGCAAGGTGCTCTTGTGTTAAGGGAATGTGCATGAGGAGGTCCAATGTCCACCTGCTACCCTAGTACTAAGCCTATAAATATATGCACATAGGTCTATTTCCCCCATACTCATAAATATATTTACATATGTACGTGTCTGTATTTAGGCTTCTATGTATGCCCTTTGCCACCTACTCCCTTTCTCAATTTCCTTACTCTTTCCTCCTGTCCCATTACCATGTTCAGCCTTCATTTTCTAATTGACCTATAGCTAAAGGAATGGGATTTCCCTCCCACAGTGAAAAGATGGTTTAGGATAAACCACACAGCCAATGACATTCACATCAAAGGGAAGACAATCAAGAAGCAATACGTAAATACATTAAGTAAAATATTTTCCAAGCATTTCTTAATATGTTTCATTAATATTTCAAAACTCTGATAACATAATCTAGTTTTTTGTACACCTTTTAGCATTCTTCTTTAAGAATTACGGTATGAATTAATTGTGGATATATACTGTTGTTGGTATGTTGTTGTTGTTTTTATAGTTCAAAGGCTATAAATGATTTATAGTCTAAATCATTTCTTTAAAGAGCCTTTTAAAACATACATTGACTATAACTTTAGCTTATATTTCAAAAAAGGATATATCTGTGTTTCAGAAAAAAGCTAAGATAGCAAAGCTGTTACTTTGCTGTTTTCTGATGTAAGTTTCAAACCTAGAAATGTCTTTACCAGGTAAAAGTAGAAAAAATATTCAGATTTTACTGAGACAGTTATTCAGATAATTGTGGGGACACAATGACACATACACTTGGACCTTTTCTTGAATTAGCAATGAGATATTTAGAGAAAGATCCACAAGCTCATAGATAGTCTCAAATATTTCCTTAGAAAGTAAATAGTATAGATAATGAAAATGTTTGACTTTTTACTAAAAACATATCTTTTTACTATTTCCAAAGACCTTTCATGCATTCTGTGGTACCTTCAGAGATAGGCAGGATTCAGTTGCTCATTCCAGTAAGGTATTTTTCCCATAAACACTAAAAGATACCAAGGAAAATTTTCTCTTGAACTTCATATATATGTATTTTTTTATGGGAAAAATGCTGGTTTTCAGATTAGCTTTAGTTTGAGAAATTACATTAGAAAGTTCTTATTTTCAAAATCCATCTTTTACAGAGGAGACAAGCACTTTCTAAAGTCCATCTTCAGAGTCTTTTAGAATTCTTCCTTACTAAGCAATATTTTCTTCTTTTTAATTTTTAAAAACCTTTTATTTTTAAAAACCTTTTATGAGGGGCTCATACAGCTCTTATCACAATCCATACATACATCAATTATATAAAGCACATCTGTACATTCTTTGCCCTCATCATTTTCAAAGCATTTGCTCTCCACTTAAGCCCTTTGCATCAAGTCCTCTTTTTGTCCTCTTTCCCTGCGCCCCCCTCCCTCATGAGCCCTTGATAATTTATAAATTATTATTTTGTCATATCTTGCCCTGTCCGGCATCTCCCTTCACCCCCTTTTCTGTTGTCCATCCCCCAGGGAGGAGGTCACATGTAGATCCATGTAATCGGTTCCCTCTTTCCAACCCACTCACCTTCTACCCTCCTAGTATTGCCCCTCACACCCCTGATCCTGAAGGTATCATCCACCCTGGATTCCCTGTGCCTCCAGCTCCTATATGAACCAGTGTATATCCTCTGCTCTATCCATACTTACAAGGTATAATTCGGGTAATGGTAGTTGGCAGGTGGGGGGTGGGTGGGGAGGAAAGCATTTAGGAACTGGAGGAAAGCTGTATTCTTCATTGGTGCTACACCGCACTCTGACTGACTCATCTCCTCCCCTAGACCCCTCTGCAAGGGGATCTCCAGTGGCCGACAAATGGGCTTTGGGTCTCCATTCTGCACTTCCCGCATCATTCATTATGGTAAGCTTTATTTTTGTTCCAATTATGCCTTATACCTGATCCCCTTGACACCTCATGATAGCACAGGCTGGTGTGCTTCTTCCATATGAGCTTTGTTGCTTCTGAGTTAGATGGCTGCTTGTTTACTTTCAAGCCTTTAAGACCCCAGACACTATCTCTTTTGATAGCCGGTCACCATCAGCTTTCTTTGCCACATTTGCTTATGCACCCGTTTGTCCTTGGTGATCGTATCGTGGAGGTGTGCAGCCAATGATATAATTTTTGTTCTTTGATGCCTGATAACTGATCCCTTCAGGACCACGTGATCACACAGGCTGGTGTGTTCTTCCATGTAGGCTTTGTTTCTGCTGAGCTAGATGGCTGCTTGTTTATCTTCAAGCCTTTAAGACCCCAGACGCTATCTCTTTTGATAGCCAAGCACCATCAGCTTTCTTCACCACATTTGCTTGTTCACCCACATTGGCTTCAGCGGTTGTGTCAGGAGGGTGACCATCATAGAATGCCAATTTAATAGAAGAAAGTATTCATGCATTGAGAGAGTGCTTGAGTAGTGGCCCAAGGTCCTTCTGCCACCTTAATACTAAACCTATAAATATAGTCACATAGATCTATTTCCCTATCCTCATATATATATTTGCATGTGTACATGTCTTTGTCTAGACCTCTATAAATGCCCTTTGCTTCCTAGCTCTTTCCTCTACTTCCCTTGACTTTCCTCCTGTCCCACTATCATGCTCCGTCCTCACCTGGGTTGCAGCTATACTTCTTCTTTACCTTACCCTTGATCATTACCTACCAGTCCTGCAACTCCCACCTCACCACCAATTTTGATCCCTTGTTGTTCCCTTGTCCCTGGGTTTCTTAATACCACTTCCTTACCCCCCACTCCCTCTATCCCATGTCCCCCCGGAACTGTTGGTCCCGTTGTTTTTCCTCCAGATAGTTCATCCAGCCTATCTCATTTAGACAGATCTGTGGGGATAATAACATGCACAAAAACAAGACAGAGGAAATCAAAGCAACAGTATACAACAAAACAACAACAACAAACCACTGACAAAGAACAAAACAAAACACATCAAGAAAGAAAAGCTTGTAGTTAGTTCAAGGATCATTTTTGGCCTTTAGAAGTGTTTTCCAGTCCCGTCTGTTGGGACATCACGCCCTGGCCCCAAAGTCCACTTTTAGCATTCCCTGGGGAGGGGACCTTGCTGCTCCATTCCCTTGCTGTTCTGCTGCACTTCCCCAGTGCTTTGCCTCAGTGTGATGGGATCAGGTCGGGTGCAATTCCCACACTGTGTCTCTGGTGCTGTCCCATGCAGCGCCTTGGGTCAGTGAGAGGCGTCATGTCTCATAGTGGGGCCAGCCATGCGGTCCTCTCTGTGAACTGGCTGCTCTAATCAGGAACATCATCCTCACAGCCTGGTGGGCCAGGATGTGCTCTACTCTTCTTCTTTTTTTTAATAAATCTTTTTATTGGGGGCGCGTATGATTCAGCACCATCCATCCATCCATCCATCCATCCATCCATCCATCCATCCATTGTGTCAAGCACATTTGTACATTTGTTGCTATCATCATTTCCAAAACACTTTCTTTCTACTTGAGCCATTAGTATCAGCTGCTCATTTTCCCCCTTCCTCCCCAATCCTCCCTCCCTCAAGAACCTGTGATAATTTATAAATTAGAATTATTTTTCATGTCTTACACAAAACGATGTCTCTCTTTCCCCACTTTTTTCCTGTCCATCCCACTGGGAGGGGGGTACATTTTCATTTCATTGTTCCCTTGCTTTGCTCACACTATTTGAGGGAAAGAAAGCCGGTGTTGACTGTCCAGGTGTAGGTGTCCTTGAATATCAAGGCATGCTGTTGACCTTGGAACCAGATATGGCATGCTCACATTTTGCAAACATCATAGTCTTCCTCTTTGAGATCTTCAGAGTCTGGTTAGGCTCAGGAATATCGAGACTGCTCTTTAAGGAGGAGAGAACACTTCTCTTTATCACCTGAATGTTCAAGTGGTCTGTTGCATGTTTTACAAGTAACCAACAATACAATTTTGGAATCTTTTTACTTTTTTTTTAATGAAGAATGGTTGCTTCTTTAAAATTGAGTGTATAACTTTTTTTACTTCTTGATTCAGAAGTTTCTATATTGTGAGTGTCTGTTTGGGCTTCAGTTTGAGTTGCATTTAGGAGTTACCCAACACCAGCAGCATGTGACGAACTGTAAGCCAGAAGAAATAGTGCTTTTGACTTTTGACTCAGGCAGCTACCTCAGCATTTCTGAGTCCCCGCAGCTTCAAGATAGTGCTTCTGTCTCATCATCGTCACTGAGAAAAGGACATACCACAATATATTGCTTTGGTTTTTATACTTCTTAAAATGGTCATTAGCACTATGAGCTGGTTGCTAAATTATTGGACACCTACCCTTGATTGATTTCAAAATCACTTCACACCAGTTAAAGCAGAATAAATGAGGACAAGGCCCAGGTATGTGTGTGTGTGTGTATGTCACAGACACTGTTTTAGAATATGGATATAGCAGAATATTTTTCATTTCAGATTGCATACTTGATAATTTAATGTTAATTTTTATATATGTAACCCAAACCCTAGTTAACTTTAAAACCCAAACTCAAATCATCCAGCTAATGTTAACTCACAGCAACCCTCTAGGACAGCATAGAACTGTCCCTGTGAGTTTCTGAGAATGCAACATTTTAGTGGAATAGAAGGCCTCATCTTTCTCCTGCTGAGTGGCTGGTGCTTTCGAACTGCTGACCCTGCTGTTGGTGGTCCTACATGTAGCCATTCTATCAGCAGGGCTCCACTTCACCATATCTAAAATTGTGTCCCTTAGTTACAGGCATCTACCACCTATCTATCAATATGTCAGACTGGTGACTTAAGTTTTACTATGGTCTAGGAAGTTTAGACCACCAGTGTTTCAAACCCCAGAAAAGTGAACGTTGGTTTTAGGAGTGTTTCCAGACTAAGACAGATTAAAAAGAAAGATCCAGCACTCTGCTTCTGAAAATTAGCCAATGAAGGTTCCTTTGGATCACAACAGATTGTTGTTGGAAGATTCATCCCTGGGTGTGAAACAAAAAATGGCCCTTGAAACAAAAAATAGCGTTAACAATGGACAGCACATAAAGATGAGCAGGAAGATGACACAGGACATAGCCATGTTTCATTCTGATGTACAATGGGCCTCATGAATTTAAGACAACTATATATAGTCAAAACATATATCCTATATATGGTCAAAAACATATATGTAGTCAAAATCTCTCTCTCTCTCTCACACACACACACACGCACACACATGCTTGTATATGTGTTCTTAGGGGCCTCCGAGTTGCGTCTGACTCAGAACAACCCTACATACAACACAATGAAACACCGCCCTGTCCTGCGGCATCCTCACAATTGTTCATATGTTTCAGCTCATTGTTGTAGCCAGCGTGAGACACATGCAGAATCCAAGTACACAAGAAATGGCACCCTTCCAACTGAATTGGCTTAAACCATAGTGGGCTGCACTCCCCAGGAAATATCCTTTCAGTTGCAACCGAGCTGTCCCCTGAGTAAGTCACCTGCAATCCTCCCTAATTCATTCATTCATAAGTGCTTTGCTGCTCACAATAGATGCCATCATGGAGTTTGCATTACTGAGCCTACCTCATTCAGGGGAGCCCCAAAAGCCAAATGACTGAGAATTCTGGTCCAGCTAAATTGAAATAAAATCTTGCTATCACAGAAACTAACAACAAAGAGTTGCAGGATTAATCAATACTGAAATGCAGACCATGGTCTTTTTCCCCTAAATATATGGTGTTTTTAATGTATATATTTTATTTTCTTTGGAGTGAATCAATAAAAAGCAGATTAATAATCTGTGTAATTATACTTCGTTTACTTTTTGATTTATTGTTATTCAGAGGAAATAATACATTTTGACTAATAAATACATAGTATTAATTATTATGTCTTCCTGGAAGAATAAAAGCACCATATGGTCTGTGTTTTATGTTTTCATACTTTTTCCCATATATTCCCAACAAATTTTAAAACTGTCCCAGAAATTCTACAAGATGTTTAATATTTCTGGCTTCAGATGTATTACTCTCTCTCTAGGAGACTCTGTATTTTTATTATAAAATATGTCTTTTATGTGACTCAATTTATATTTGTTTCTTTAAAAGTCAGTTTGAAAATATGTTGGACATAAAATATTATTTAATTACCTACATTAAATCACTTGAAAAATTTCCATTTGTCCATTTATACTTGTAATTTAAAGTATTTCAATACTGATATTTACTGTGACTACTTAGAGTATGTAATAACAAAAAGAGAAAAAATCTAAATCATACCAAAGTATATTAGTAATATAAGACAAGAATCAATATGAAAGAAAAGCACAGTACATAAAGCGGGATAAAGTAATCAATAGAAGTGGATTATAGTATAACATTCAGATGATTACTAGAAAATCCACTTGAATTATATAGTAATACTAAAGAGGTACAGCAAATAGCTTCAAATAAGGGATAAAGGAAATTCTAAGCCATAAAAACAAAGCTTAGAGGAGAGACTACAGGCAAAAGAAGAAGCTATCACAAGTATAAGGCTTTCTGAAGCATTTTAGAAAATGATTGTTTAGAAATTATTTTGCTCCAGTCCCTCAAAGGAATTAAAATAAGTGTCTAACTCTTAGACACAAACTCATGAGGTTAACCTTTACAGCACGAATTCAACATTACTTATTTTCTAACAGACTGAAGTGGATTGTTCTAGGATAAAGGAATTCTAGTGGTGTGGTAGTTAAGTATCTGGAAAAAAAATATGGCATTCCACTGGAAAAGAGTGTGGCATTCCACTGGAAAAAATGTGGCATTCCACTGGAAAAATATTCTATTCCACTGAGGAAAAAATGTGGCATTCCACTGGGGGAAAATGTGGCATTCCACTGGAAAAATATTCTATTCCACTGGGAAAAAAACTGTGGCAGCCGGCTACCCTAAAGATTTACAGTCTTAGGAATCCTATGGGGGCAATGCTATCCCATAGAGTGGCTCTGAAAGGGAGTATATATTGCTATATGATAATCACTGTATGGTTTTATACACCAGTAGAAAAGACTTTGAGGATGACAGGGAGGCCGGGGACAGGGCTGGGAACAGAGAGAGGGGAGCGATGGGCTCATGAGGGTGGAGGGAGAAGGGATTGGGAAGGAAGAAAAAGAACCATCTATGTGGAGAGTTTAACAGGATATTGTTGATTTCATTTCTTGAGATAGGCTGTGTAAATATATAGTATGTTGCTTTAATAACAAAACAAATTAAAAGAAAGAAAGAAAAATCCCTCCAGATTCCTTATCTCTTCAATCCAAATAGTGGTCTGAGTGATTGAAAAAAATGGAAGAAGATAAAATTGAAATAGACTTAGAGTCTTTGCTGACACTAAGTTCATCACAATAAAAAATATTTAGTTTTAATTTTTTTAAATTAATGGAAAAATCACTGAAAAAATTAGTGAATTAAGGCATTAGGACTTTCATTAGTCTCTCACAGGGTTTTAGAGACTGACTGGCCACAGTTGAATAGTTTTCTCACTTTCAGTCTTGCTTGTCACTTTCAGAAGTGACAAGCTTCTCACTTTCAGAAGCTGGCTAAAGCTGGAATGGTCCAGCCTGCTGCAAGCTTTCTCCTTCCACGCTACCAGGTGAGCTGGGCTTCCTCACGATTGGTGACTGAGTTTCAAGAATAAATATTCCAAGAGGATCAGGCAGAAATTATATTGTGAAACTACATTGTGTGTTACGATATAGCTTTGGAAGTCATATGGTTCCATTTTCACTGTAGTCTCCCCTTTCCAGGTTCATGGTGAGAATATACAGAACCCTTATCTCAATGAGAGAAATACAAACAAAATGAAAGGCGGTCTTGCTGGCACCACTGTGGTGGTGAGGGATTATGTCAATGAGACATTCCTGGCCAGGGGTAGAATAAAATCTGTCAGTTCAGTCAAGGACAGATAACACCTCCTTGATGTCATAATCCTTTTGTTTAAGAGCAAGATGAACAGAGATGGTCTCTCTGCCATGTTGTCTTCCTCCTTACTAGAACCTCACTGAGACTCTGCGTCTGCCTCCAAGGACAGCCCCATGTGGGCGCCTTGACCCTGAGAGTTATGCATGTGCTGTTAAGTTTCCACCAACCTTGGATCCATGATACCCTGCATCCACCTGCCTGTGATCTTCCTGCTTCTACTTAACTTTTCTCCATCACCACCTTGCAAGGAGTCTGAAGAGGGCCCTGGCTCGCATTGGACTTTAGGACTTGACTCAGACTAGACTGGGAGGCTTTCTTTTGATATAAGATTATTTGTTGACATAAAGCTCATATATATATATATACACACACACACATATATATACACATACACACACACACATATATATACACATACACACACACACATATATATACACATACACACACACACATATATATATATATATATATCAGTGCCACTGCATTTGTTTATCTAGCCATAACTATCTCAGGTAAAAAATCGGCCATGAGAATATTAAATATTCTCTTAGTTTTTCCTTGTGGTGGGCAGAAAAATAGTTACTCAGTCTTAGATATTGAAAACATCCTACTTTAGCCACAAACAAGCATTTTAGTATTAAGTCTGAAATTTTGGATGCTCTGAGACCATCCCTCTCCTTAACCACACTTTCCATTGTAAGGAGGACCAGCCAACCAGCTTCCCTATTCTGCTCATCCTGACAGAACTGCTGGAAAGCATCAAACATATGATCATCCAGAGCCTCTCCTTTAACCAGCACCTCAACTATTGGTGATGATACTGTAGATATTAGGTTTGCTATTTCACACCATGGGTTAGTAAGAGTGGAAGACTTATCCATGCCTTTGGGTATAGAAATAGCATTATCAGTGCTCTTAAGACTAATCAGGCCGGTGAGCCAATTTAAGAAATCCATATTTATGATTTTATTTCTCTAGAATCACTATCCGTACCAATTATGTCAGACAGAGTTCTCCAGAGAAACAAAATCAGAATGCTAATAATTTTATACATATTTGTACAAAGGGATATATATATAACATAAGAAATAAACAGTTAATTATAAAGCAGTACAAATGGCTCAGTGCAACTCACTCCTGTGAGACAGTTGTGAGACACTGACAGTCCTTCAAGTCTTGAGGGCCACCAGGTAGTCCTCTGTAGAGCAATTCAGGCTATCCGGCCACAGGCAGCAAACAGCAAGGCAGGTCACCAACAGTCAGCCAGAAGACAGGGTCCGACAGCCCCTAGCTCAATAGATATAAATCCCAATGGTGTGGTGAAGCAGGTCTTGAAGGAACCTCAAATTACAGCGACACAGTCCACTGGTTAGGTGTCCCACAGGTAGCGTAGCTTGCAAATTGAGGCACAGAACAAGCAAGGCTGCCACACACTGGTCAGATGATCAAAGAACAAGAGACAAGAAAGGCGAGGCTCGCCGAGCCATTTATCTCTTGACCCTTCAATTAATCCCACGTGTGTTCATTGGCCATGTTGGCACAATAAACATTAACTGTCTCACCCGTAAAATTTGAGTTTGAAAGGTTTGCATAAGGATTTGCCCAGCTGTTCAAGGTATGTGACAGGCAACTGCCTGTTTCTAGGACTGCAGCACACACTCCTGCCCCACTGAAGAACCCTTCGCTCTTTACCACACAACCTTCGACTTTCAGTTCCTCTGAAATTCCAAAGTCCTTTGTCCATTGAATCCTTGCATATTTCCCTTTCTGATACTTCAACTCTCAGCTCATATAATCAGATCTATCCCAAACTTCAAACCAAACCCATTGCCATTATGTTGATGCTGACTCATAACCATCATACAGGATAAGGTAGAATTGCCCTGGAAGTTTCTGAGGCTGAAAATCTTTTCGGAGTACAAGGCTGGTGGTTTTGAACTGCTGACCTTGCAGGTGACAGCCTGATGTATAACCACTACACTACCAGGACTCCAGGTCTATACAGGTCACCCAAAATACAGTAGTGCCATTTTCCCAACAGATACCTTTTATCATATCATCTTATTCTTTCATCGAACCTACAAACTTCCCATTCCCACTCTGCATCCTTCTCACCACACGCGGACTTGGATTAGATGGAAAGATCAGTGTAGAGAGCTGATCATGTTAATGTTAGAACTGCACTTGACATGGAGAAAGTTTCAGCAGATGCTTTAGAGATGAGGGAATGACTCAAGGAGTATATAAATTTATTTATACTGCAATGTTTTTGGAAGCTTTAATTGGGGAGAGATTTCTAATGTGAATTGTCAAATATCATTTTACCTGCAATTTCTATGCATTCATCCTAATAGGTTATTTGGAGGCAAAATTTAAAAATGTTTTCTCACATGATAGATTATACTTCAGAAATTTTACAACAATTATTCTGCCTCGTATTTTTATCTTAAAGATTATTTGTGCTTTCAGACTATTTTAATATGACAGATTTCTATTCCCCTTTTCATCCTTGACATTTTTCTATGAAGTTTTTGGTTTTCACAGGATCCTTTGAAAATGCGTGCCTCTGGTAGAATGCAATGCTCTGAGAGACACCTCATCTGCTAAGGACGTAGTAGGACATCAGCTCCTTGCTGGGGCTCAGTAATTATTTTATTGATGAAAAAGCAAATACTTTGTTTGTTTTGCAGAGGCAAAATTCACAAAGTATCACAATATATTCCTGTTTTTTTATTGTGTAATTATGGCCAAAACTAAAATCAGAGGTTATCATTCTATAAAGCATCAAAGATTCCAGGGCCTTTTAAAATGACCATTTAGAAAGTAAGAAAACAATAGAAAAGTTGTCTAAATAGGTTAAGATTCCAAAATTTATCCAGAAAGTTGACACAAAATGAGATCCTGCTGGTTTCACATCCGTGATCAAGAGAAGCATCCAAATAATTTATAAAATTTCTGATTTAGTACCATCTAGCTTGCACTTCTGAAGAAGCCAACTCCAGGTTCCTACCTTAAAATCTATGAAACTTCAAAAACAAGGATGAAAAAAACAAACAAAACTAAATTGATTCCTAAGCATTTTTTAATAATCAATAAGATTTCTACCACATATTTAGCTTATATGGTAGATCGACACTGTCTTTCCTCACACCCCTTAGCCATATTTTGATTCTGTATTCTGACATACCCTGATTTTTAATTGTATCAGCACAGACCAATGCTAAGTGTATACGTACAGTTGTCAAGTACAGTTGTCAGATCCTAATGCTTTGTGGGCAATCTGCTCACCCCTTTATGCCTCTGTTTCTTCTTCTTGAAAAATAGCGACATAAATAAGCGGAAGGAGGTATATGTACTGGGTACATAAAGTAGCATGGCATATGTAAATGTTCAATAAATGTGGACAAAAATCTAATTAAAGAACTTTGATTGATTTTAAACAATTAGAGGATTTTGTATTGACTAGGAAATCCATATTTTCAGAATAGATTAGTGTTTATATGTTCCTGAACTAATAAGACTTTACCACTGGGGGGTACATTAGGTACAATGACCACCTCCACTACTGCCCTGCCTTCATGTCCTGACGTTACCATTGGCTCTTGCTATCAGATGAGCTGCTGTCAGGCTGGCTCTGACTCATGGTGACTGCATGTGTTTTAGAGAAGCACTATGGTTGAATTTTCAGAAGTAGATAACCAAGGATTTTTCCGTTCTCCAAAGGCAACTTAACTGAATTCATTAAATAGTCATATCACAAAATGATCTTTATATTTCGATATGATTCCACAAACATAATCATTTCAATTAGGATTATCACCTGCAGCTAAAGAAAAACTCAGAACTTCAGGCCCCATCCTAAATATACTAATTCTAAATTTGGATTTTAATAAGACCTCAGTTGATTCATCTGTATATCGATGTTAAGGAGACTGCTACATATTTGGTCACAAGCTGTAATCTCAAGAAAAGCATGTCAACAGAGTAGAACAGAGATAAAGGAATAGTAGCAATGCATATAAAATTTTTAGTGTCTACTAATAAGTCCAGGTAAGCATGATTGTAGATAAAGGAAATGGCACATTCTAAGTCTTAATGCTTTCTATTTACACATTTGGATATTATAGAAATCAATACAGGGGTGATTAATAATATTTTTTGGGCACAAAGCTCAACACATCATTTGACCTCCAGCTCTAGTTTGGCTAGGAGAATTTGAGCTACCTACAGTAAGTGGAGAAGAGGAGAATTGATAGGCACTGCTTGCATTTGTTGTCACTATTAATTGTTTTTCTTTTCTTAAAAAAAAAGCCTTGAAATAGTTTCTCACTATAAGTCAAAAATCTGTAATTTTTACTTTTACTACTAGGAGATAACTTATAACACAAGAGATACAAAATAAATGTTTGTTGAATTTAATGAAAATAGGGAGAAAATTGCAAGGACTAATGGACTCTCCATTTTGGTGGTAAATACAAGGAATATTAAAGCACTATATCTAGTACAGGAATAGTAGTATGCACAGGCTATATAGGAATTTCTATGACCATTTCAGCCAACTTATATTGGTAAAAGGGGTTTTTCTAAATGAGAATAGTACAAAGGCAGTACAGTAGAACCCTGGACCTCAACGCTAATCCCTTCTGGAAGAAGCATCGAGATGTGATACAGTCAAGTTCTGAATTAATTTTTCCCATAAGAAGCACTTGAAAATGGATTAATACATTCTTGACTACTCAGTTTTTACCCTAACTTTGTCTTTCTATACAGAACATTACGCAAAAATTTCAAAGTTAGATAATATAATGTAAATAGGACACACAGCATTTTAAAAGTTTTTAACAACTTCAATATGGCCCATACCTTGAGATTGATGAGGATCTGGATCTGTGGACACAGATGTGGTGAGGAGGGGTGGGGAGAGAGTCATTGTTTGGAAGGGGAACCCCTTCCATGAAGTCAACCGGTAGCTGCTTCTCAGGAGGTTTTGTTTGTTTGTTTGTTTTACCCTCTTTGCCTTTTTTCACTAGGACTTGACTGACTTTCTCTAAAAACAAAAATCTGTCCAATGTAGTCTGCTGTTGGCGTTTCCTTAACTGTTTTACTAAAACGGTTCACTAAATGATCATCAACAGAGTTTACTAAATTATCTAAAAGGGTTTACTAAATGATCATCAACAATATCAATAACAAAGTTAACCAGTTCCTTATCATGATGATTCTTTAAAAAGAAAAAAAAAAACCTCTTTCTTAGGAACCATGTTTTTTTAATCTAAAAACAATATAAAAAGCCAAAAAACCTAAGAAAATTATAGCAAAACGCTTGGAACACAGCTGCAAAAGGTTTAAACAACGCATACTAACAACACTAACTGATTCCAAGGGACCTAAACACGAGCTGCTTCTGTTCACAAACATCCTGTGCATCGGGTTTGATTCCCATGATTTGCTCAAGCGCCGATGTAAAATGTTGCATTGAAATCCGATTATGTCAAATAAGGATGGAGTCAAACACCAAGGTTGTACTGTATACCACTGATAAACCACATAATCTCCTCTTGTTCTTTACTATTTCCTCTCCTTACTACTGTGGATTTTATGTGTTTTACCTCATTAATCATGTTATGTTTGCGTATGTTCATTTGGATTGAGAAACAATAATGGCAGTAATGGTAGCCTTGGGGTATGGGAAGAGAGCTTTGGGGGAAGGGAGGAATAGGGAGTAGATAGTATTGATGACTGTATAACCCTTTGCTCTGAGCTAGAACCTCAGCATTGTATGTGAATGGATCTAACGGGGTAAAAAAATAAGAGTTCCTGGTGAGTAGGTTAGAGGAGGTACCTGATGTCTAGAAGATTAAAAGGAAAGCAAATGCTTTGAAACTGTGGTAGCAATTGTACAATATTGCCTGATGTAATTGAACTGTGGAATGTTGTGATATCTGTAAGAGCTCCAAATGAAATGATTTTATTTTAAGCACACTTGCTGCTTATAGGGTTGGGAGGTGGGGGATTGGTTAGGATGAATTCTCTAGAGAAAGAATATAGAACTAATGTCATTCCCCTCACTGCCGTGGAGTTGATTCTGACTCATAGCAACACTTTAGGACAGGACAGACCTACCCACTATGGGTTTTTGAGCCTGTAGTTCTTCACAGTATTAGAAAGCCTCATATTTCTCCCACAGAGTGGCTGTTGATTGGAAATAGCTGACCATATGATATATATGTTTATAATATGCAAACATATGCATGATATATGTGTAGTATGCATGTATATATAATATATAGTTAATGGTTATGCATATGAAGAGCATATATATACTTCATATGGTTATGCATATGAAGAGAGAGAGAGAGAGAGAGAGAGAGAGAGAGAGAGAGAGAGAGAGAGAGAGAGCTTTATATCAGGAAAGTAGCTTGCACAGCTGTAGAAACCATGTAGCCCAATCCAGTTGAAGTTTGTGCATCAGATTCTGGACTGGAGGTTTTTCCTAACTCTCATTGCTGCAGAGGATGATGAAGCAGGAAGTAAAAAGAAGACAGACTTGTGAAGACAGAGACAGATGGATCTTGGGTCAGTGTGTCAGGCTTGTGGCTGCAGAATGGAGTGAATCCAAAGTTGGAAGGCCACTGACAGTTCCCAAGGTCACCATTAATATAGCAGGCTGTGTATCAAGTCTAAGAAAACTGCAGTTCAATGTGATAGATTCAAGATTCAGAGCAGCAAGAAAAAGCAAGCTTTCCAAGAGAGACTGCTTAAGTCAGAACTTGCTCCACCATGGAGCAAACTTCCTTTCAACTGTTGCAGAGCTTCCATCTGAGTAAGGCGGCTACACTCCTCCCTAATCCTTTTATAATGGTTTTGCTGTCACCACAGACTCTGTCATGGAGTTGATTATCCTGTTAGGTCACAGCACAGGGATGACCACGCCCTAACTGCCAAATCTCTGAGAATTTTGATTAAGTCAAGTTGGGCACAAAACCCTTCTAGCACAGAAGGCAAGAGATGGCATTCCAGGGAAATAAGTGTAACCTTACCTGTGGGTTATATAGGAGTGAGAGAGCAGGAGATATCTTTAGAGAATGTAATATCTATAGAATGAAGCTTTTATGCAATATCCCAAAGAACTGGTGTATAATATATATATATAGAGAGAGTCTTAATAATTTATAATATATGTACACATATAAAATATACATCAGCTCTCAAATAATATAACAATTTTAACAATAATCATATATAAAAATGGGATCATGTGCTGACTATGTATCAGATATGAGATATAAATATAAAAATTCTTATTCTTATTCTATACTAAGAAAACAAAATCATATTGCCAAGGCACTGCAATTAACATTTCAGCATGGAGAAAGAACAAGCTTAGAAAGGTTAATTAATTTTCCCTTAATTATACAGAATGAAACCTAAAGTATATTAAGTGCTATATAAATTAAAAACACACAAACAAAAAACTCAGAAAGGGGCCTCATTATTCTGAGAACATTGTTCAAGGCTATAGTTGGGGATATTTTCTTTATGACTTTTATGAATGGAAATAAGCTTCGTAATATCCCCCCACCCCCTTCACTAGGTCCAGTTTGCTAGAGAAAGAAAACATGATGCTAATAATCCTTAACAAAATATTGGCCAATAGAATAAAAAAGCATATTAAAAAGCAATTCACCATGACCAAGTGGGATTCCTACCAGGGATGCAGGGATGGTTCAACATACAAAAAACCATCAGCATTATTCACCACATTGGCAGGAAAAATGATAAGAACCACATGAAAATATTGATAGACACGGAAAAGGCATTCGACACCATCCAACACACATTCCTGTTTAAGACACTTAAGAAGATAGGAATAGAAGGGAAATCCCTCAATATTATACAAGTCATATATGAAAATCCAAGAGCTAATGTGGCAGTTAATGGAGAAAAGACAAAAACAATTCCACTGAAAAAGGGGACCAGGATGCCCCTTGTCCTCTCTCCTATTTAACATCATACTGGAGGTTCTAGCTAACAACATAAGACAAAGGAAAGATATTAAAGGTGTTCAGATGGGGAAGGAAGAGGTGAAATTATCATTATTCACAGATGATATGATTCTATATATTGAAGATCCCTTAAACTCCACAAGTGGCATGTTGGAAGCAATAGAGGAATATGGCAGAGTGGCAGGATACAAAATCAAACAGAAGTCTATTGGACTGGTCTACACATCAGACAAGGTCACAGGAGAGACGATTACAATAGCAAAGCACAAATTGAAATGCCTGACTAAAAAAAACAAAAGATATGTATGAGGAAAATTATAAAACACTACTTCAAGAAATCAAGAGAAACTTCAACAAATGGAAGAATATCCCATGTTCATGGATTGGCAGACACAAAATATAAAGATGTCAGTCAATACTATCCCGATACGAATACCACCATCCTTCTTCAAAGAATTGGAAAAACAGATTACCAACATCATATGGAGAGGGAAGAAGCCCAGAATTAGCAGAGAACTCCTCAAGAAGACGGACAAAGTGGGAGGGCTTGCTCTACCTGATTTTAGCACGTACTATACAGCTACAGTAGTCAAAACAGTGTGGTACCGGCACAATGATAGATATTCAGACCAATGGAAAAGAGATGAAGACCCAGAAATACAAACATCAGCATACAGGCAACAGATCTTTGATAAGGGTCCGAAAAGATTAAATGGGAATCAGATTCTTCTTCAATAAAATGTGCTGGAAAAAATGGATATCTACCTGTGGAAAAATGAAGCAAGACCCTTACCTCACTACATGAACAAGAATAAACTCAAGGTGGATCACAGACCTTGAGATAAAACCCCAAACAATTAGGGACATTAATGAAGGAATTGGGATAAACCTGAGAACCTTGGCGCAGGGAATACATAGGCTATCAGCAATAGAGAAGGATACAAATACAGAGGAGTCACAAATAGACTCCTGGGATATACTGAAGATAAGTCACCTGTGTACATCGCAAGAATTCACCAGGAGAGTAATAAGAGAGTCCACTGACTAGGATAACATCTTTAGCAATGACACATCAGACAAAGGCCTTATTACTAAAATCTACAGTACTTTGCAAGCTTACAATAAGAGAAAACTAATTGCCCACTGAGGAGGTGGGCAAAGGACCTGAACAGAAGTTTCAGAGTCTGAATTTCGAATGACCAATAAACATATGAGAAAATGTTTCCAATCATTAGCCATAAGAGAAATGCAAATCAAAACAACTATGAGATACCACCTAATACCCTCAAAGACAGCCCAATTCAAAAAATCAGAAAGCAACAAATGTAGGAGGGCCTATGTGAGATAGGAACTCTCATCCACTGCTGGTGGACCTGTAGGTATGTACAACCACTATGGAAATCGATATGGTGATTTCTCAAACAGATGGAAATTGAGTTACCATATGACTCAGCAATCCCCCTACTAAGCATATACCCAGAAGAGGCAAGAAACAAACCATGCAGTGCTGAAGGAATCCATGATCAGTAGTCCCGTGCGGGCTCCTGGGGTTGGCAGGCATTGTAAGAGCAGGTGGGTGAATCCGGTGCAGGATTCAGATCCAGGCGAATAAGTGACTTAATTTCTGTGCACTGTCAGTCTATACCAAACTTGGCTATATTCTGATTGAAACACCCTTCGATTGTACCAAGACCGTGACTGGATTAAGGAGGTGGTGCTCTGCCCTCTTCCCACAACTATTGGCTGCTTCACTGCAGATACTACCATGGAGTGGACCACATGATGTCAGATCATATCTTAAGAGAATGCTGGCCCAGCCAAGTTGACATATAACTTATCTATCACACCCCACCCTGATTTCAACAAAAACGTTTACAATGGGATCAATAAGCAACATCATGTTTGATGGAGAAAATATTAAACTGCCATCTGCTTTGTTTTTCTTGGGTCCCCAATCAATGCTCATGGAAACAGCAGTGAAGGAATTAAAGGAAGTATTGCATTGGACATGTTGGTTGCAGGAGACCTCTTTAAAGTGTTAAATACAAAGATGTTACTTTGAAGACTAAGGTGCACCTGACCCAAACTTGGTATTTTTAATGGCCTTATAGAGATATGGAAGTTGGATAGTAAAATAATTAAGAAAAGAAAATTGATTCATTTGAATTATGGCACTAGTATAAAATATTGGAAGTACTATGGGCTGCCAGAAGAATAAATAAATCCCTCTCAGAGGAAATACATCCAGGATCTGCTGTGAGAAACAGAAAGATTTCTCCCAAGCCGTGTCCCCTAAATATATCCCAAACTTAGCTGCTTGCTACACGTTGCAAATAACTATACACTTGGAGGTCAATGAAAATTAGGTCAGGGGTTAGTCTCCCTAACAGCCATCCAGAGCAAGCAGTTACCACTGTTTATCCCACAATATATAGGGCCCACTCCCTTCTGATAAGGGTAGTAGTAAATTGTTTCCCTGAAGGAGAGCCCAGGGAGATCAAGCACACTCAAGGGTGACCAAGGTTAGGCTGACATATTGAGTCTAGGGACCACCCTTCTTGTCACATGTATACCCTTAGTCCCTCTCCTTCCCACCATGTCTACACCTCTAGCTTATCCCCTTCCTGTTACACCTGTGCCCATTGTATACTCCCCTCCTATTGCTTGTATTGCCTGTTGTACAGCCCCTTCCTGTGATTACCTGCAATCACACTCCACTAAGTAGATATAAGCCTTGGTTAGCAATAAACGTCCCTCTCTCCTGCTTTCTTCTCTGCCCTCTTGGCCCATGCTTTCTGTGGACCCGGCTGGTAAGATCATGGTATTCCAGGAGGTGAGCATGCTACCATGAAATGTGTCTGACTTCTTTATTTTACTTTCTTTCCTATCTCTCTCATACTCTATGACTTTATCGGAATCTTTATATATTTCAACCATACAATTGTGCTTACTGAACCTGTGATTACTTGTGGGGGCTGGCATTTCCCCAACAATCTGCCTGAGAAATTAGAATGACAATATTTCATTTCCGGTAGCTAGGCTTGGTATCAGGAGTACCCTTTTTTGGAGATGGATATTATGATTAGTAAAGTAGAAAGAATGTCAGTTGAAAAAGTGGGTGACATTAAATGAGACAACATATCACAGTGAAGGCAACAAGGAGCTCAAACAGAATAATGAAGAATTGTGCAGCGATTGATTCTGCTTTACATAGCATTGTCCTGACTAGAAGATAACTACCAATATCAACAATATTTCCACCATGGCCTACCTTTAGGACTTCAGACAAACAAAATCAGGCTGCTCTAAGTAGATGACTATAGTGATTACAACTCCTAACAATAGTACAGGGCACAGCAGTTGTCCATCACTTCTGGGGCTGCAGATCTTTTTCCTGAGCAGACAGCCTCATCCGTTTCCTATGAAACTGCTGGCAGGTTTGAACTACTGACTTTTTAGTTAGCAGCCCAACGGTACAACCAGTTAAATCACTAGGGGTCTATGATAGTTACATAATTTGGTGCCAACTTGAGACTATTAAGAGTGAAGGCGTGGAGTTCAGCCTGTCTATCAGGTTGCTGCTTGATGATTTCATTTGGCGGCTCTACGGGGATAAATGGTGGAGGCAGGACACACACACACACACATACTCTCTGCTTGGTATTCTTGATGACAAGACACATGGAGCTACACTAGCGTCCTGGATCTGGAGGAACCACGTGGAAACCCATGCCACACTGCGAGGATTATATCACCACTGGATCCACAAGAATTTCCACCCACTGACCTGTGATCATCCTGAATTTGAGCATCATTGCAGGTGTTTCCTGAGTCTGAAGAGGAATTTATAGATTTGTACCAGACATATGGGCTAATATTGGATTTTTGGACTTGATCTGGACTGGGCTGGGATGTTTTCTCAATATTCAAATGCTCTTATCTATAAAGCTCTTTCTTATACACATGAGTGTTCTTGAATTTGTTTCTCTAGTCTACCTGGAGTAACAAAGGGTCCTAAATTTTAACCAACCCTTCTTTTATTTTTTTTGATGGTATGATTTTATGTATTACTTATTATTTTAATTAAATGATAATTTTCTTGGGGGCTCTTACAACTCTTATAGCAATCCATACATCAATTGTGTCAAGCATATTTGTACATATATTTTCATCATTCTTTTCTAGACATTACTTTCTACTAAGTCCTTGGTAATGACTCCTCTTTTTTTCTTCCCTTCCACCCCACACTCATGACCCCTTGATAAATTATAAATTATTATTATTTTAGTATCTTACATTGACCACTGTCTCCCTTCCCCTATGATTTCTGTTGTTCATCCCTGATATAGTTAAAGTTGATTGTGCCAACCTGGCCAATAAACACATGTAGGTTTAATTAATTGAAGGGCAGAGAGATAAATGGTTCAGCGAGCCTTGCCTTTCTTGTTCTCGGGTCTCTTGCTTTGTGATGGTCGGACCAGGGTGCAGCTGCCTTAGCCAGGTCCCTGCTTCAGCTGGCAAGGTTCACTTCCTGCAAGACATCCCTGAGGAGAAGCCACATCGACCTATCCCGATGCAGCCCTGGGTGCTGAAGCAGCTATGTGGAGACCCCTGCCAGTGCTGAGATGCTTACACATTCACTGACTCAGCTTTCCTCCTGCAGTTGGTGTCATTTACCTGTGTTTTGTGAGATTAAGGGGGACTTTGTGGATTGGTTAATGTTGGACTTGTGGGCTTGGGTAGCTCTGGGTTGGGATGTTTTCTTGATGTGCACTTCCCCTTTATATAAAACTCTCTCTTATACATGAGTTTGTGTGGATTTGTTTCTCTAAAGTACCCAGACTATCACAATCCCCCTGGAGGGAGGTGTGCGTGGCTATGTGTCGATCATCACGATTGGTTTCCCCTTCCTCTACTCCTCTCCTTGCCTTCCCCCTGCCCTTCTAGTATCACTATTCCCATTCCTGTTCTTGGATTCCATGTGTCATGAGTTCTTATCTTTTACCTGTATCTGTGTATATACCCCAGTCTAGCCTGCACTGGAATTCAGGACTGGGGTCCTGATAGTGGGGGCTAAGGAAGCCTCAGGTAACCAGAGGAATATTCTTTTATTTTGATTTGTTTTTTTAGACTTATTCTTTTCTTTAAAATAATATTTGTAAATTCACGGAAAATTGTAAAGAAATAGATAGGGAGATTTGTGAACTTTGAGCCAGGTTCCCTGAATCTCTTTTTTTTAACATTTTATTAGGGGCTCATACAACTCTTATCACAGTCCATACATATACATACATCAATTGTATAAAGCACATCTGTACATTCTTTGCCCTAATCATTTTCTTTTCTTTCTTTTTTTTTTCTCTTTTCTTTTTTTACATTTTATTAGGGACTCATACAACTTTTATCACAATCCTTACATATACATACATCAATTGTATAAAGCACATCCATACATTCCCTGCCCCAATCATTTTCAAAGCATTTGCTCTCCACTTAAGCCCTTTGCATCAGATCCTCTTTTTTTTCCCCTCCCTCCCTGCTCCCCCCTCCCTCATGTGCCCCTTGTAATTTGTACATCGTTAATTTGTCATTTCTTGCTTTATCCGGAGTCTCCCTTCCCCCCCTTCTCTGCCGTCCCTCTCCCAGGGAGGAGGTCACATGTGGATCCCTGTAATCAGTTCCCCCTTTCCAACCCACTCACCCTCCACTCTCCCAGCATCGCCCCTCACACCCTTGGTCCTGAAGGTATCATCCACCCTGGATTCCCTGTGCCTCCAGGCCTCATATGTACCAGTGTACAACCTCTGCCCTATCCAGCCCTGCAAGGTAGAATTCGGATCATGGTAGCTGGGGGGAGGAAGCATCCAGGATCTGGGGGAAAGCTGTGTTCTTCATCGATACTACCTCACACCCTAATTAACCCATCTCCTCTCCTAAGCCCCTCTATGAGGGGATCTCCATTGGCGGACACTTGGGCCTTGGGTCTCCACTCTGCACTTCCCCCTTCATTTAATATAATATATATATATACACATACATATATACATATACACATATATACACATACATACACACACTTATATCTTTTTTTTTTTTTTGCATGATGCCTTATACCTGGTCCCTTGGGCACCTCGTGATCGCACTGGCTGGTGTGCTTCTTCCATGTGGGCTTTTTTGCTTCTGAGCTAGATGGCCGCTTGTTTATCTTCAAGCCTTTAAGACCCCAGACACTATCTCTTTTGATAGCCGGGCACCATCAGCTTTCTTTGCCACATTTGCTTATGCACCCATTTGTCTTCAGCGATCCTATCATGGAGGTGTGCAGCCAATGATATGATGATTTTTTGTTCTTTGATGCCTGATAACTGATCCCTTCAGGACCACTCGATCACACAGGCTGGTGTGTTCTTCCATATGGGCTTTGTTGCTTCTGAGCTAGATGGCTGCTTGTTTGTCTTCAAGCCTTTAAGACCCCAGTCACTATCTGTTTTGATAGCCGGGCACCATCAGCTTTCTTCACCACATTTACTTTTTCACCCACTTTGGCTTTAGCAGTTGTGTCAGGAGAGTGAGCATCATAGAGTTCCAATTTAATAAAAAAAAGTATTAATGCATTGAAGAAATGCTTGAGTAGAGGCCCAAGGTCCTTCCGCCCCCTTAATACTTAACCTATAAATATACACACATAGATCTATTTCCCCATCCTCATATATATATTTGCATGTACATGTCTTTGTCCAGACCTCCATAAATGCCCTTTGACTCCTAGCTCTTTCCTCCATCTCCCTTGACTTTCCTCCTGCCCTACTACCATGCTCCGTCACCACCTGGGCTACAGCTTTACCTCTTCTCTACGCAACCTTACCCTTGATCATTCCCCACCAGGCCTGCCACTCCCCCCTCTCTACCATTTTTGGTCCCATGTTGTTCCCTTGTCCCTGTGTTTGTTGACACCACCTCCTTACCCCCTTACCCCACCCCCACCCCAAACCCCCTAGGAACTGTCGGTCCCATTGTTTTTCCTCCAGATAGTTCATCCAGCCTGTCCTATTCAGACAGACCTGTGGAGACACTAACATGCATGAAAACAAGACAGAAGAAAACAAAACAACAGTATACAACCAGACAACAAAACAACAAAAACAAATCACTGACAAAGATCAAAACAAAACACTTCACAAAAGAAAAGCTTGTAGTTAGTTCAAGGATTATTTGTTGGCCCTTAGGAGTGTTTTCCAGTCCAGTCTATTGGGGCACCACACCCTGGCCCCAAAGTCCACTTTCAGCATTCCCTGGGGACCTTGCCACTCCATTCCCTTGTTGTTCCGCTGCACTCCCCCAGTGCTTTGCCTCGGTGTGGTGGGATCAGGTCAGGTACAATTCCCACACTGTGTCTCCGGTGCTGTCCCCTGTATCGCCCTTAGTCACTGAGGGACATCATTTCTCATAGTGGGGCCAGCCATGTTGTTCTCTCTGTGGACTGGCTGCTCTACTGAGGAGCATCATCAGAGGAATATTCTTGAGGCAAACCTCCTGTTTGCTAGGCAGCATTTTGACCAACTCTCCAACAAGCCAGATTAGGGGCAAAGTAGAGAATTCTGCAGCATACAATAAGTGGTAAAGAGAGAGATCCAGATTTTTTGATGCATGGAACATAAGCCCAGTTTAGAAAAGTATCTTGTCCAATCTTACTTAGGTATTTGGTCTTCAGGATAAAACAAATATGTCTGTTTTAGATGATCCTCATTAGAACTCTCCCTTTGGTCACACTTGCCCAATCTACACCAACTGTTCTCTGTGTCTGCTGTCAAATGCTGAACCTGTACTCTCAATTCATTATCCTCCTGGATAATCCACTCCTCTGAAATGCTTCACCTTTTTAAATTTTTAAAAGTGTAATTTTTCTTTATTTACTAATTTATATGAGAGACCTTTCTTCTAAAAATTTCTTTAAGCTTGTGCTTGTGAGATATATATATATATATATATATATATATATATATATATATATATATATATATATATAATTTTATTGGGGACATATGCAGTTTTTATAAAAATCCATATATCAATTTTATCAAGCACATTTTTATATATGCTACCATCATCATTTTCAAAACATTTTCTCTCTACTTCAGCCCATGGTACCAGCTCCTCTTTTTTCTTCCCCTCTCCCACCGTCCCCCATGGCCTTCTAGCAGGGAAGCAATCAAGCCCACATGGATGAAGCACACCATCCTGTGTGATCAGGAGGTATTGATAAGACCAGGTATCGTAAGACCCCCTAAAAATAAATCAAATCAATGCAAATGAGTGGGGTTGAGTAGAGACCCCAAACCCATCTATAGACAATGGGACACCGACTCCACAGAGGGCCACAAGGAAGGTTAACATTGCTCTAGTCCTTTAATGCTCCTCCACCCCCACTATCAACACCCCATTTCTACCTTACAAATCAGGCTAGACTGGAGCATGTACATGGGTAGATAAGAGCTCCTCCACCCCCACTATCAACACCCCATTTCTACCTTACAAATCAGGCTAGACTGGAGCATGTACATGGGTAGATAAGAGCTCTGCACACATAGAATCCAGGACAGATAAATCCCACAGGAATAATAATGGGAGTAGCAATACCATGAGGGTCGGGGTGAGGGGGAGAAGGTGGGAGCCAATCACAATGATCAACGAATAACCCTACCCCACATGGGGACCAACAAGAGACACATGAATGAAGGGAGACTGCCGACAGTGTAAGATATGAAAATAATAATAATAATGTGTAATTTAAGCTTTTTCTTTGGGAGAAAAATTCAATATTGTGAATGACTTAAATGTTATTATTCTACCCTTTACTTTATTGATAGATTTGTATGATTCATTTAGCTGATAATTATTTTACATCCTAATATCATAGGCAGTGCTCCATTGCTTTCTCATTTCCAGAGTTGATATTGAGAACTTCTAAGCCATTCTGGCACCTACTTTTTTATATGTGATTTTTAATGTTTTTCTAGACACTTATTGAAGCTTCTTATGTTCTTTGTGGAATGTAGCTTGATGTAGATTTATTTTTATTAATTATGGTAACTACTGAGTGGTATGTTTCAATCTGAAAGTATAAGTTATTTTTTTCAGGGAATTATTTATTGTTTTCTCTGGTCTGTTTTCTCTGTAATCTCTTTTTGGAACTGCTGAATTTCCCCCACCTCTCCCAAAATTTTTTAATGGGTGGTAATACAGATGTAATATAATTCTGTAGTTCAATCACATCAAGTGGTATTGTACAATTGATGCCACAAGGAAGTGCACATTTTTTATGTGTGATTTTTATTTGATAAACAAATGAATTTTTAACTCATATTCTCCATCTTTTTTTGCCTCCCTCTCTAAATATAACAACTTTAGTACAAACACTTACTTATTGAGTTTGATTTCTATTATTAATGGTTTATATTCCAAGTTATTTTTATTTTTAAAAAAATTTTCCAAGTTATTTTTAATTATTCAAATATTCATTGTGCGTTGACATCATTAGTTGCAATGAGTACATCATTTCATCACTGGCTCCTTATATTTATGAGTGTATCAACAATAGCTTTAAATCCATGAATACACTCTGCCTTTGCTATATTTTCCTTGTTTGTTTATTTTCTCTTTCAGGCTGTCTGACCATTCTTGATAGTCAGCTTATGTTAAAGATACTCCAACCAGTCTTACACAATACCAAGGACTAGATTCTGATACATGACAACCCTATTCTGAGACTGTGAATCTTTATGGGAAAATATACCCTCATTTTCTCCTGCAGAGCACCTAGTAATCTGTAACCATTGACCTTACAGTTCACATTGGTGAAAGTCTAACCCACAATACTACCTGTGGGTGTATATATATGCATATAGTGCATACATATACATAAACATGAATATACATGTGTATATAGATATGTGTGTGTGTATATATATATATATATATGCCACACACATGTTCTCACTATGAAGAGAACAGCAGCCATGCTAGAACAGTGAGGCTATGTGCTCCAGTAAAGGTTTGCAGTCTCAGAAACATTATACAGCAGTGGTTCTCAACCTGTGGTTTATGACCCCTTTGGTGGTTGAACAACCCTTTCACAGGGTCACCCGATTCATCACAGTATCAAAATTACATTTATGAAGTAGCAACAAAAATCATTTTATGGTTCGCGGGTCACCACAACACGAGGAACTGTATTAAAGGGTTGCGGCATTCGGAAGGTTGAGAACCACTGCTCTAGATGGTCACGGTGAGTTTGGATCAACTTACTGGATATATTTCTCATATATGAGAAATGGCATTGGTGCCAGCCATATCTCACCCCTCCTCTGCCACCACAAAAGAGACAGGTAATATGAGCCCAAGGCCAATTGCTACAGGCAAAACTCAGACATGTCCCATTTTTTCTGATATCAGCCATCATTCCCAAGGCATTCCACTTCTCTGCCAAGTCGATAATTCTTTACACAGAACTCAAAGACAATACTTATGATTATGGGGCTTATTAGGGATGCTAATAGGTCACGGAATGTTAAGTACTTTTGTCCAAAACCCTTTTCTCAACCAGAATGGCAGGCATAACTCAATAAAATAGTCTCTGGGCTTCTGCCTCGTCTGTGAGGCAGGAAGCTTGGTTCTCCGTCTCCGTGTCTTGGAGCAGCTCCTCTGCTCTTCTGCGTACTTTCGTCATGTGTGCTGTCTCATTGTCTTAGTGCTGAAGCCATTGTCACGTTGGTCAGGCAGGGAGCTCACATAGCCTTTTCTGGTGGCTATTCTTTCTTGATGGTCAGGGTAGTTTGGTTTCTGTTTTAGGGTTGGTTCATTCTGATGTCAATCCCCAAGTTAGAGCTCCCGGCACCTTATTTTCATGATCCCACCCCGTCATTGGAATGATCTATGTTGGATTAGTGGGTTATGCTTTGGGATTCTCATTGCAAGATCAATAGTTTAAACCTAAAAGGAGAGAAATGAATAATCACACACACACACACACACACACGCACACACGCACCCCCCCCCCAAACACACATATACACATGCTTTCTCTTCCTGTAAAGATTTACAGCCTTGGAAGCCAACAGGGGCAGTTCTCCTCTATCCTATAGTTTCTCTATGAGTCTGAATCAACTTTTGGCAGTGTGTTGAATTGACCCATTCACTAAGTGGAGTTACACAGATCATAGCAAAAGAGCCATGTTATACATATATACACTGACATCAAATTTGAAACATAAATTGACATATAATGACTATGGAATACATCGTAGGCTGATTTGAATAACTGGGGATTTCTCATTATAACATTACATTTCATAAATCTGATCTATTACTTGATTGATCAAATCTGCTAGAAAGATTGCATAAATCCCCTCTTTTCTCTTTTTACATTTTATTAGGGACTCATAAAACTCTTATCACAATCCATACATATACATACATCAATTGTATAAAGCACATCCATACATTCCCTGCCCCAAACATTCTCAAAGCATTTGCTCTCCACTTAAGCCCTTTGCATCAGGTCCTCTTTTTTTTTCCCCTCCCTCCCCCCAAAAAAAGAAAATGATTAGGGCAAAGAATGTACAGATTTGCTTTATACAATTGATGTATGTATATGTATGGACTGTGTTAAGAGTTGTATGAGCCCCTAATAAATTGTTTAAAAAAAAACTCACTGCCAGGGAGTTGATTTAAAACAGCTCAGGAAAAAAAAATTACATAAATCCCCGTTAGGTCTAGCTTCTGAAATGCCAGGGCAGATTTCACGATTCAAAACCTATTTTTGGTCTCTGTTTTATTAATAGAATGACATCTTCAGTTATTAAAAAAAAATAAAAAACAAAAAACTGTGGAGAAATGACTAAATGCTGGACTACCAAACAAAATATCTGTGGGTCAAACCCATCAGCTGCTGAATTGGCACAGGGTTGAAAACCCTAAGAGATCAGATCTACATTGAGTCAGAATCAACTTGTCAACCCACAACATTAATATCTTAACTTGTGCCAGCAGTCTTCCAAACTGTGTTAGGCAGGGTTCTTTAGAGAAACAAAACTAGGAAATTTATGATTATATATGTGTGTGTGTGTGTGTGTAGTTACATAATCTGTTGTCAAGTTGGGACTTGAGAAGATTAAGAGTGAAGGGGTGGAGTCTAGTCTGTCAATCAGGTCATAGCCAATGTGGCCTCTGTGTGGTCATGGCTTTCCCCTGCGGATTCTGGGAATTACTTAATTTTCTTCCTTGCAATCAGGAGATAATTCTCTCTCCGCTCACTCCCTAAGAGATTCTCAACTTACAGTACACATGACACTTCGCTGTCAGACCCCATGCCCTGAAACTGGAGGAGTCACCAGGAGACACGTGCCAGATTCAGATGCTTCTGCTGCCACTGGATCAACAAGACTTTGCACTTACTGGCCTTGATCTTCCTTCATTCAGCATCAGTGCATGTTTTTTGTGAACTTTAAGAGGACTTGATAGATTGGTATGGGACATATGGGCTAATATTGGAGTTATGGACTTGGATCTGGACTGGGCTGCTGTGTTTTCCCCAATGTTCAACAGCTCTTGTATACCAAGCTCTTTCTCATACACATATGAGTGTCTATGAATTTGTTTCTCTAGCCTCCCCAGGCTAACACCGATAGCGAGAAGGAAGACAACAGCTCCTTAGTCCATATAGCAGCACAGAGGGATCAGATCAACTCACTCTCGTGGGACAGTTAATATACTGGATGTCCTTCAAACACAAGCTAGCTGCTGGTCTCACGGTCAAGGAAGCAGATATTGAAGTAGTTAGTGGAGAGTGTGGACTCTGCCTGCAAGATCAGCAGTCGGTTCTACAAGCAGCAGACACAGCAAAGTAGGACAGCAACAGGAAGAAGATGAGATGTCAAGGGGTAGCAGAGACCATAGTAGAGCAGTGTAGCAGAGTATGTTGCAATGGAGCCTCAAGGTGTACCGATACACAGCAATGCTACACAATCCACCATGATCCATGGGTTGGCTTAGCATACATGTAGCAAAGAGCATCTAACTCAGGTTGAAATGTACACTGGTCAGATTACTAGGGAGAAAGAGGAAGAGACCAGCCTCAAAGAGCCATTTATTTTGGTTGCTCTTCAATCAAGCAGAGACCTGATTGCCAGGCTAAACTCTGTCCACACGATCCTATGGGAGCCACATTGGCACAACAACACTATCACAGAAATGTAAAAACATCTTTAATATTCTTCCCAATGAGAAGGATTCAGAGAAGGTAGGTTGGTTGTAGATGCTACTGACACTAGTTTTTAAACTTTTCAACTCCTATTAGTGACGTCACTTCATCAGGTAAGGCTAGGATGTGTTGTATCCTTTACAAGAACTAGAAGTCCTAAAATGACAGCAATTATTGTCACTCACTCCTAGCATGAAGACTGTTTTGATTCAGATATCCCACAGACAGAGGAAAACTGTACCTGTGGGTGTAAATCCATATATATATATATATAAATATAAAACTTCACTCAATGAATGGGTTAATTATATATATATATATATATACATATTATAACCCAAGAAATGAAATCAGCAATATCCTGTTAAATCCTCCATTTCCTGCCTCCACCTAATCCTCCTCCCTCCTTATTCCCCCTCCTCAAGTCCACAGCCTCTTCTTAGTCATCACAGTCTTGTCTATTGCTGGATAAACCCCTTTTCTTCTTTATTTTTCCTTTAATATTCACTTTTGTAAGATTGACCATGTTCACTAAATATAATGTTCTCCAATTTTGTCCATGCATTGCATTGTTTATTGATGCATAACTTTCCACAGTATGAATATATTAGAGCATATTTGTCTCCCCGCCCCCCCCCCCCCCCCGTGGACCATGACATTGTTTTCCTGTTTCCATGTCTCCTTCCATCTTCTCTTGGCATTTCTTGCATCAGTAAACATTTTCCCCCTAGAACATTTCAGAACTGCAAGCTGCGGCTGGAGATACCTTTTCATTTTTTTCAGCATGAGAAATGCTGTGTATATTCTTCCCTTTTATATTTCAAAATCGCAGTCTCTGAACATTTCATTATAATACATTTTCTTCTTTTGAATCACCCTTTAAAAACATTCATTTGACTCTTACTTCATAATGTCTTCTGTTTACTTTTGCTATTATATGTTCAAGAGCAAGTTTCCTGGTCTCTTTAATATCCAATTTGGTTTCCCCCCCTATCTATTGAATGGCCTTTTGTTTTCTTTGTATGTAATGTACTTTATGTTATTCTGCAATTCTTTCTGGTCTTTGGTAGTCAACATCAAAGCCTCAAATCTAGTCCTGAGATGGCTTTAAATCGAATAGGATATACTCAAAATCGTGCTTTGGCTCTTGTGTACTTGTTTCAACTTTCTTCAACTTGAACTTCCATTTGTACATTCAGTCCCAAACTTTATGTTGACTAATGCATTTGAGGTTCTGAATCATGTTTTCACAAAGATACTCAATTTGATTCCTGTGTATTCCATCCAGCAAGGTCTATGTCACTGTTATATTGTTGAAAGAAAAGGATTTACCAAAAAATAACTCATTAGTCTTGCAAAGTTCTATCATATGCTCTCTGGCATTCTTTCTATCACCATGGGCATGTTTTCAAAAAAACAATTCCTTCTTGTTTCCAACATTTGAATCCCTAGACTAAGGATGGGTGGGAGCACATTCAGAACACCAGTCATAAAGAAAGCAAAAGGCTATTTAAAAATAGCGAAGAAATTAAATATCAGATATCAAATACTTACGACGTATTTTTTTTTAAAAATTCAGTTATAATATTCTACCCTTCCAACTACTGAACGTTCGGATTGCAAAAAGCCTACTCTTCAACTTTATCAAACAGAGGATGACCAGTAATATCTATCTTCCCTCTCAGCCCCCATGTAAATTATGCTTCTTTTCTTTTTTAATAGTTTGAAAACTCATACTCTTTTTTCCCCCCCTAATCCTCCTAGTCTACCTTCCCTGTCCAACTTGGTGAGGTTGAATCTTGATTTCCATAGTTGATCTGCCTTGCCTCGAGTCACTTCCCCGCCTCTTTCCTCTCTCTTCTCTGGCGATTGTAATCCATCCTCAGCTCTTGGTTGTATTCATGCAGAGTTCTCTGAATTTTTAGGATTTTCTTCCATTTTTTGTGCTCATCAGAAGAGCTGGTACGCATGAGATACATTTCCTGCTTGACTTTTGATAGAGGTTGGTAGGGTTTGCTGTTGGTCTCCTCCATCTCTGATTAAGCAAACTCACATGGGGGGGGGGACGGGGAGGAGGAGAGGAAAGAAGAGAGGAACTCCTTATTACAAGTATGTTATGGGAATCAAAAAGGAGAGAGCAGAATAAAGTCCCCTTTTACAAATTCTGAGGTGTGCTAATAGCCCCCCTTCTCCACCTCTAGACAAAGTAGCCTCAAACTGAATTTGGCCAAATGAAATAGTTCAGAAAAGCATTGGAAGTATACATTTGTGTAGGCCAAAACATTTAGAAGAGAGCTACATGGCCATAAGACTGGAAGTGATCCATATTTTTACCCATTGCAAAGAAAGGTGACCCAACAGAATGCTCAAGCTATAGAACAATATCACTGTTCACATGCCAGTAGCATTATATCAAAGATTATCCAACAATGGTTGCAAGAGTACATTGACATGGAGCTCCTAGAGGCCAGATTCAGAAGAAAAAACCACGTGAAAGTTGAATAAAGAAGAAGAATCGATGCTTTCGACTTGTAGTTCTGGAGTAGAATATGGAAGGAGCCATGAAATGCTAAAAGGACACACCAATTTACCTTGGAAGAAGTCCAGCCAGAGTGTCTCTTAGAGGCCAGGTGCCAAGACTTACTCATACACTTTAGACCTGTCAGGAGGGACCAGTTCTTGGAGGGGGCATCATGTTTGGTAAAGTACACCAGCAGCAGATGAAAGGCAGGCCGTCACGGAGATGGACTGGCGTCTTTAACAATGTGCTCAAGCATAGGAAAAATTGTAAGGATGATGCAGAATGGTGCACTGCTTCATTGTGTTGTGAATAAGGTGGCTATGAGGCAGAACCCACTGAAGGGACCTAACAACACCACGTGGCATGAGCCTCTAATGAATCCCCAATGCATGTGGGCTTGAAACAACACTTATCAGATGGTGAGCATTGTAAGGCAGAATATAGCAATTATACTCAGGCTGCAATATACGGTCTTGTGATCTCCCTGGAGACTTAATGTCAATTTAAGCTTTTAATGTTCTCTGTTTTCTATCAGATTCTGGTCTTGTGTTTGAATCACAGTTGTTGACTGATCCTTGCTATGTGTATGCCCTAGTTTTTTATATTTATCTGTATAAAGAAATTGGGATAGATGGAGCACAAAGAAAACAACAGGATTGATGACTACCTTCAGACACTGAGGGAAAGGAGGGAAGGGGGTAAACCTGTAAAAGAAATTGGGGGGGTAGGTACAAAATTTATTGTGACGATGACTGCCTTTCGAATCATTGCATTGTTAGATATGCTAATTCTAGATAATTTTTAAGTTAAAAGAAGAATAACCTCTGTTGACGGTCAATTTTAGGAATCTGGATCCATCTTTTCCTCCCTCATCCCCTAGTTCACTCTGCTATGTGTCATATCCATTTCAAATGGTATTTTCTACATATGATAGAAATGTACTAATACTTTCATTCTCCAAGTTATCTGTTTCATGTGGAAATTTATAATGAAAATCAACAAAACAATATTCGACAAATACTTTTATATCAATCATTAATTGAAGAGAGGTAACTCAATATTTTTGCTTTCTTCAAAAACATAGTTCTTCACATTTAATACTTTTTTTCCAATGAGAAGTGATGTCAACAATTCATGGGAGATATGTCAACTTGTAAGTCAAAGACTATATATAGCCAAATATTTTTATCAAGTTCTTTTGCATTGATCCAGATTCACAAAGGTCGTACGCTTACCAAAAACAAACCTCTTCTTGCTCTACAGCCATCCTGATAATTATTATGTTTGAAGTCATAGCTGCAGCCACTTCTTCTTTTGCGACCCCTCTATCAAGCACAAAGCACTTGCTCAGGGATTGGTAACATGTCCCTCCTGATAACATGTCCAAACTCATGAGATGAAATCTCAGAGTCAGAGGACATTCTGGCTTCCTCTAAAACAGATGTGCTTGTTTTTCTGGAAGGCAGCTGTGCTCGCCACTCTACTTCCGACACGGCAGTGTGGTTTGGGTTTGTTCTGTTTTCTGGAAATCCATGTTTATTTAATAATCATCATAAACACCATTATTCAAATGCAACAATTCTTCTTTGGTCTTTATCATTTATTTCCCAGTTTTCACATTCATGGGTAGTGATTGAAATATCATGGCTTGGGTCACATGCATCTTAGACCTCAAATTAACTCTTTCCTCCCCAACTCTTTAAAAAAAAAGATTTTGTTCAGCAGTTATGTCAAATGCATTGTTGTTTGATTTTTTGACTACTGCTTTTATGAGCATTGATTGAGGATCCAAGTAAAATGAAGCCCCTAACCCTCTCAAACTTTTATCCTTTGATTATGATGTTGTCTACTGGCATGTGGCGCTTTTGGAATGTTTTGAGCAGATGAATAACATAATCGTACTTACCTTTTGAAAGGGTCGCTCTAGGTGTCTGTTGAGAATAGATTGGAGATGACAAGCAAAATCCAGGGAAGACAGATTGCAGGATCATGAGTAATCCAGGGGAGAGCTAATGATGTCTTAGACTAGAAGGTCTTCATAGACTGCTAGTTCTAGATGAGACACCGAAAAAAGACAGAATACATCTTCAATAAAACAGTTTGGAATGCTCCTGTTACTTTAGCTTGTGCTGGTAAAAAGAGAACAATACTGTGATATCATTAATGATTATAATGATGGTATATAAAATTAATTTTTGATATTATAACTAATAAGTCATCATCCTTTATGAATAATTTACGGAATCATCTTATTTCGAAACTATCATTTATTTAAGTAATTACAATTTCCCATTATTTTCTATATTGGAGAGTTCAGATATTATTAATACTTTATAAATAGAGAAACTGATGATCACTAAAGCAGTTTCAAAAGCAGAAATGTCTTTTCATGAATTGCAAGTGTCAAATGACATTAATAATGAATTGATTTGCATAATGAAAAACAGCAGTAAATTTGAAGCTTTCATGCTATTTTGGTTGTTTTTATATGTCATGCCTTTGTCTAGCAGGGATGGTTCTATGTTTGTGAATAGGTATTATGGAAAGTTTTGCCCTATCTTCAATCCTCATTGACTGTGTAAATAGTATTCAGTGATTTAAGTTTTCATTTGTGTAAGTCAACAAGCTATGTGTTTTAGTCAAAAATAAGTACCCTATACATGTATACATTGATGTTCTCAACAGTGTTTTAAATTCTATACCTTTGGCTAAATTAATGCTACTGTCAATAGAATTACCATATGCCCTTGCATAATGCTCCCCAATAACAGGATAATGAGGCCTGGAAAGCGAACCAGAGTTCCTATGTAAACCACTGACATACGAATGACTTGTGAACTCACAGTTAATCATACCCATAATATAAGAAAAAGTTAGTTCTTATGGCATGACGCTACTCAATACTTGCCTTCATGAAGTGGGCACTGAAGATTAGGATGCTATAGTGTAATATGATGAAGAAATCAGATGATGCCTGGTTTATAAGAAAGAACAGGGTCTGGCATCTTACAGCTTTATCTAAAAACAAGGGACAGATTAACCAAACTGTTCAAGCCGAAATGCTAGGTGGGCCTGCACCTGTATCATTGCCTGAGGGAGATGCCTAAAAGATATTGCTGAGAGCACGTGGGAAACACCCTCATGATCCATTATATCCTCTAGACTTGCAACTAAAATTAAGGCTCAGAAAACACCTAAAGGTGACGATGCCATGATTACACAATATACTTACAAAGGTCTGCTCGAGTTTTCAAATACATACAAGCAGAAATCTGGGGAATATATCTGGGAATGGTTACTAAGGGTGTGGGATACTGGTGCACGAAATGTAATATTAGACCGGTCTGAGTTTCTGGATATGGGACCCCTATAGACTCTTCTTTCCATGTCTCAGCAAGAGAGGCTAAGAGAGGATCTAATTCCTTATTTGGTTGGTTCACTGAAGCATAGACTGCCAGATGGCCTAGATTAGGTAAAGTAAAAGGAAATAGAGGAAAGAACTAGGAGGCAAATGGTATGTATAGAGGCCTAAATAGAGACATGTACATATGTAAATATATTTATATATGATTATGGGGAAATAGACCTATGTGCATATTTTTATAGGGTTAGTATTAAGGTAGCAGATGACCATTGCCTCCACTCCATACTTCCTCAATACTAGAACACTTTGTTCTATTAAACTGACATTCCAGGATACTCACCTTTCTGACACAATTGGTGAAGACAAATGTATGCATAAGCAAGTGTGGTGAAGAAAGTTGATGGTGCCCGGCTATCAAAAGATATAGCACCTGGGGTCTTAAAGGCTTCAAGGCAAACAAGTGGCCATCTAGAGCCCAGAAGCAACAAACCCCACATGGAAAAAGCACACCTGCCTGTGTGATCACGCGGTGTCGAAGGGATCAGGTAGCAGACATCAAAGAACAAAAAGTGATCATTGTGTGCTCACCTTCTCCATATGAATGCTGAAGACAAATGTGTACATAAGCAAGTGTGGTGAAGAAGGCTGATGGTGTCTGCCTATTGAGAAATATAGTGTCTGGGGTCTTAAAGGCTTGATAGTAAACAAGCAGTCATCTAGCTCAGAAGCAAAAAAGTTCACATGGAGGAAGCACACCTGGCTGTTTGATCACAAGGTGTTGAAGGGATCAGGTATCAAGCACCAAAGAACAAACCATCATATCATCATGAATGAGGGGGAGTGCAGGGTGGTGACCCAAAGCCCATCTGTAGTCAATTGGACATCCCTTTGCACAGGGGTCTCAGGGAGGAGATGAGTCAGTCAGGGTGCAGTGTAGCATCTATGTAACACACAACTCTCCTCGAGTTCTTAAATGCTTCCTCCCCCCCCCCCAATATCATGATCCCAATTCCACCTTACAAATCCGGTTAGACCAGTGGATGTACACTGGTGCATATAGAAACTGGAAACACGGGGAATCCCTGACAGATGAACCCCCGAGGACCAGTGGTGAGAGTGACGATACCGGGAGGGTGGAGGAAAGGTGAGG
This sequence comes from Tenrec ecaudatus, assembly GCF_050624435.1. Classification (NCBI taxonomy): domain Eukaryota; kingdom Metazoa; phylum Chordata; class Mammalia; order Afrosoricida; family Tenrecidae; genus Tenrec; species Tenrec ecaudatus. The sequence continues at coordinate 141,401,276 of NC_134540.1, read as the reverse complement.
TAGAAAGGGGGATTCAATTATAAGGATCTACATATAATCTCCTCCCTTGGGGATGGACAACACAAAAGTGGGTGAAGGGACATGTTGGGCAGTGTAAGATATGATAAAATAATTAATAATTTATAAAATATCGAGGGTTCATGGGGGAATGAAGAGATGATATTAAAGGTTCAAGTGGAAAGCAAATATTTTAAGAGTGATGATGGCAACAAATGTAGAAATGCGCTTGGCACAATGGATGGATGTATGAATTGTGATAAGAATTGTATAAGCCCCCAATAAAATGATTTAAGGGGAAAAATCAGAAATTGCAATCTTAATTTCTGATAAAATTGACCTTAAGGTGTAATCCATAACAAGAAATAATTATGGGCACTATATAATGCTTAAGGGATTAGTAGATCAAGCACCAGTGAGCATAATAAATATTTATATGCACAGTGAGAGACCCTTGGGATTCATCAATCAACTTCTTCAAAAGATGAAAAGAGAAATCATGGATTCAACAATCATATTTGCTCATGTCAAGACACTGCTCTCTGATAAAGATGGATTAATGGGAAATAAACTCAACAAGGAAACTGCAAAATTAAACTTTACAATTAGGCAACTGAACCTGATAGATACATTTAGAGTTTTCCACTCAAATGCAAATAAATCTACATTCTTTTCTAGGGCACATGGCATGTATTCGAAAATAGACTACATGTTGGGACACAAATGAAGCATGGGTAAATACAAGCACATAGAGTGCACTCAGACTTCATTTTCTGACTACTATGCCATAAAGCTGGAAATCAATAAAGGGAAGATCAAAAATCAAGGGCAAAACTTGGAGGATGAACAACTTTCTTCTTTAAAATAAGTGGGGACTGCCCCAAATTAGAGAATAATTTAGGAAGTTTTTAGAATGTAATAAGAATGAGAATAAAATGTACTCAAACCTACGGGATACAGCAAAAGCAATTACCAGTGGATGTTGGATAGCAATAAATGCACATATGAAGAAGAAAGACTTATTGTCAATACAGTATCACAAAACCTCCAGCAATTTGAAAAGAGTCAACAGAATAATTCCTCTAATAGTAAAAAAAGAAAGAAAGAAACCATAAAAATCAGAGCGGAAATGTATGACTGGGAAAACAAGAAACGATGCAAAAAAAAAACCCCAAAAACAAAACACCTAAAACAGTAAAATGGTGCTTATTCAAAGAGATTAACAGAATTGAAAAGCCATTGGCAAACCCAAAGATAGGAAGGAACAGACATTAATACCTGGGATGAGAGATGAAGCCAGAGAAATTACAATGGACCCTAATGAAATTAAAAGACTAATTACACAGTTCCTTGAGGTCTATACTCCAATGAGTACAACAATTTAAAGACATGAAAAAACACTTGGGAAAACTATTCCTTCCCAGATTGTCACATAAATAGGTCAAGAATCTGACCAGATCCATAGCAAAAGAAGAAATAGATGGCTTTACAGGAGCCGATGCTTGCTTCTACCAAGCATTCAGGGAAGAACTGACACCAATTCTACAAAAGCTCTTCCAGAGCTTAAAAGAGGAAGGTGAACCCCCAAACTCATTCTATGAAGCTAGTATTACACTGATATAAAAAATTGTACCAGGATCCCACAAACATAAAGAAGTACAGACCAATATCTCTAATGAACATTGATCCAAAAACCCTCAACAAAATTTTGGCCAAAAGAATGTAAAATTGTATAAAATGAATCACTTATCATGACCAAGTGGGATTCTTACGAGGGATGCAGGGATGGTTTAACATCTGAAAGTCCGTCAACATTATCCATCACATTGCCAAGGTAAAGGACACATTATAATATCAAGAGATCCTGGGGAAAAATTGTCAACATTCAAGACCCTTTCCTAATTAATACACTTAAGAAGCTGGAATTGGAAGAAAATTACCATAATATAGCACAAGCTATATATGAAAAGCCAACAGTCAGCATTATAATCTATGGAGAAAAGACAAAATCATTCCCACTGAAAAAAGGGGACCAGACAAGGATGCCCCTTATGCCCACTTTTACTCAACATCATTCAGGAGATTCTAGCTAATAACCTAAAGCAATGGAAAGACATCAAAGATATTCATATGGGGACAGAAGAAGTGAAACAATCATTATTTGCAGATGACATGATTCTGTATATTGAAAACCCAAAAGGTCCCAAAAGAGTGCTGGAAGCAATAGAGGAATATGGAAGAGAGGCAGGATACAAGATCAACAAACAGAATCAATTGGATTGTCATATACATCGATAATGTTATCGAAAAGGAGATCAGGAAGACAATATAAAATTGAGGTATCTAGGGATTTACCTAACCAAAGATCTGTACAAGGAAAACTAAACAATATTATTACAAGAAACCAAAAGTGACCTTCACAAATGGAAGATTATCCCATGCTTGTGGATCGGAAGACTCAGTATTATAAAGCTGTCAATCCTACCAAAGCCACTGTATAAATTCAAAGCAATCCCCAAACAAAAGCAGCATCTTTTTTCAAACAATTGGAAAAACAGACTATCAACTTCATATGGAAGAGGAAGAAGCCCAGAAAGGAGAAGGACAAAGTTAAAGGGCTTGAATTACCTGACCTTTACGCCTATTCTACAGTCACAGTTGTCAAAAACAGCATGGTACTGTTATAATGACAGATGTACTGACCAATGGATAGAAACAGAAAATCCATAAATAAAGTCAGCAGCATACAGACAACTGATCTTCACATGGGAGGAAACGTGAATGGCCAAGAAAACATATAAGAAAATGTTCCTGGAACATTAGCCATCTGGGAAATGCAAATTGAAACAACTATAAGCTATCACCTATACCCTCAAAGATAGCGCAATTGAAAAAATCAGAAAGAATCATATGTTGAAGGGGTGTAGTGAGATAGGAACCCTCATCTGCTGTTGGTGGTCATTTCAATAAGTACAGCCACTGTGCAAAGCGATTTGGCAATACCTAAAACAGATGGAAATTGAGTTACCTTATGAACGAGCAATCCCCCTAATGGGCATATACCCAGAAGAAGTAAGAAACAGTTGACAACCAGACATCTGTGCTGCAATGTTCATCGCGGCACAATTCACAAAGGCAAAGAACTGGAAAGAGTCTAAATTTCCATCAACTGACAAATGGATTAAAAACTATGGTATGGACACACAGTGGAGTCTTGCACATCCCTAAAAAGTAGTGAAGAGACCATGAAGCATAGTATCTTGTGGGAAGAGTTGGAGAATATTATGCTGAGCTAAGTTAGCAAGCCACAAAAGGACAAGTACAACATGAGTCCACGGAGGCAAGTTCAAACAGCAGGACAGGCATAGATGAGAATGCACACAACTAGCATCGTTCTCGCTCAAAGACCAGGTCCTCTGGCAGGGTTCAGACCAAATCCAAGGGTGCATATGGCTCCCAAAAAATAAAAAGAAGAAATTAAAATATATACATGCAGATCGTATTAGTGCTGCAAGATATCTTTTCCTCCTCTCATGCCTCATTAAAGAGAGAGGACTGAAGAAGGGCCCATCTCCCCCTTTCCCCTCCCCCTATGGTAGTGCTACAGAGGACAACACTGAAGACACAGTCCAGGGAGAGTAGTAGGTTCGCCCTGCCCACATGGGAACAAACAAAGAGGGAAAGAGAGGAAGAGAGTAGACTTCATTCTGGTACACCAAGCCTTGAGGACAACGTTTTTGCCCTCAGTAGCTGGTTTACAGAGGACTGTAGGGCTGGTCTCAGTCGGAGAGGGGACGTCCTCTCCCTAGATGACACCACTAAGGAGCACGGCATTGAAGAAAAAGTGTGGGGAGTGTGGCTGATCTAACCTGGCCACACAGGGACAAACCAAGAGGGGAACACAACAGACCAACAACAGGAGCAAAGCCACGAAGTCCTTGGGGAATCCTGAAAGTAGAATTCTGACTCAGGTAGTAAGCATTTGGCAACTCATCTGAACTAGTGGGATGATTTCCACAAGGGGACCACTTTGGAAGCATAAGGGTGTAAAGACCACTCCATCCCTGACTGCAGAAAGAGCAATGGGACCATGTATAAGGCGCACCCCTCGGTCACGAATGCAAGGACTAGTTTATAAGTGCAGTTAGGGAATCAGGTCCTGAGATACAGATCCCTGAATAAAAATAAAGTGGGAGGGGGGAGGGGATTGGACAGATGGGTTATAGCTGGGCCTGCTTGCTACTTAACAGAGAGTCACGCATCTACTCGGAGCCAGGTCAACAGTGAGACTTGGCAGTATGTATGTGGTCTCTTTCTCTTTTTTATGTCTATGTATATAAAATAGGCAGGTTAAGCCGTCCCCAAAAGACAGCAGCCAGACTGACAGTGTCAGGGCACATAGGAAGGAGAAGGTACGGGGAGGGCAGCAGTGAGCCAATCACATCACGGACAAGGGATCTAAAATAACTGATGGCGATGAGGGTGTAGTGTTCCTGGTTGTGTTTGAGCAATTGAAATGTATCTGAGAGAAGTTACTGACTGGTGAATATGGGTAAATATGATAGTGGGTAGGAGGAAAGAAAAAAAGAAATAGATGAAAGAATAAGGAAGGAAAATTATATACAGGTATAAATATAGATATGCATATATGTAAAATATATAGATGTATTTGTGTGATATTATATTATATATAAAAATAAAAATATATTTACATAATATAAATATAGTTGTAATTGTGATATGTATCACACAAATACACCTATATCTCTATATTTATATAATATCACACATATACCTATATTTATATATTTATACAATAAGGAAGCAGATGGACTTTGGGCCTCTACTTAAATCTCACCTCAGTACAAGAACGGTTTGTGCTAACAATGTGGCAATGTATGATACTCACCTTCCGGACAAGATAGCTTAAGATAAAACTGGTACATAAGCAAATGTGGTGAAGAAAGCTGATGGTGCCCAGCTATTTAAAAATATAGCATCTGAGGTCTTAAATGTTTCTAGTTAACCAAGCGGCCATCTAGCAGGGAAGCAACAAAGGCCACCTGGAAGAAGCACACAGGACTGTGTGGCCATGAGGTGTCAATGGCAAAAGGTATCAGAAGTTCAAAAATAAGTTACCAAATTGATGTGAAGGAGCATAGACAAAGTGGAGAATACAAAACGGCCTTCAAGATAATTGGCCAGTCTCTCACAGAAGTGCCACACAGAAGGGGTGATAGATCCAGGGTGCAGTATAGCACTGATGAAACACATAACTATCCGCTAGTTCTTTAATATTTGCTCCCTTCGATATTATCGTCTTAGATTGACCTCACTAATATTTTTAGACCTGTGTATGTTCATTTGTATGATTAAGATCATTTGATTTATGAAATCCAAGATAGTTAAACCTCTCAGGAACAGTAATGGAGTAACGATTCCCTTAGGGTATGGGAAGCGGGGAGAGGGAAACGGATAGCAATGGTTACTGCATATCCCCACTTGGGAGAGATGAATAACAGAATTGCAGATAAATGCATATTAATATATATACACATATACATACATACATATACACACATATATATTAAAGGGTTCATGGGGGTAGTAGTGTAGGGAGAGAGGATAAAGGGGCACTTATATCAGAGTTCAAGCAAAAAGAAAATGTTTTGAAAAGATGGTGGCAGCAATTGGACAACAATGCTTGATCTAGTGGAATTATGGATTACTATAATATCTATAAGAGTTCCTAATATAATGATAAAAAAGAGAAACATTTTAATATCACTAATCTCATACACTATTCCTGTTTTTGTGAATGAGTGACTTCTCTCAGAACATTCTTCCTTAGGTACAGAAATTCAATAGATTTCTGTATGTTTATCTTGTACCCCTGTTATACTAACAAACTTTTCAATTAGTTCCAACAATTTTCTTCTGGAGTCTATGGGGTTTTCTACATTTAGTATATTCTGAAAATAGATTTTTACCTCTTCTTTGTCAATTTGGATTCCTTTCATCTCTTTTTGTTCTCTAATATCTTTGGCTATGATTTCCAACAACATAATGAGTAAGAGTGGTATCAAAGGGCATCTTCGTTGGTTTCCAAGTCAGAAGGGAAATGACTTCACTTCTTCCAATTGTGAGAGATCTTGGCCATTTACTTTGTGTTATTGATGAATTTCCTTTCGAGTCCTACTTCGCTAAGTTTTTTTTTCTTTAATCAGGATTTTATGTTAGATTTGCTCAAATATTTTTTTCTACGTCAATTGTTATGATCGTGTGGTTCTCCTTTGCTTTATTTAAATCATGGCTTACATTATCTTTAATGTTGAATCATCCTTTTAAACCTTGAATGAATACTGTTTAATCATGGTGTATTACTTCTTTTAATATTTGCTGAATTTTATTGGGTTGGATTTTGTTGAGGATTTTTGCTTCATAAGGAATTTTTTGTTGTTGATCATAAGGAATATTATTTTGTAATTTTCTATCTGGAAATATCTCTAGTTGGCTTTGGTGTCAGGGTTATGCTTATTTCACAACATGGTATTAGGAGTTTGACATAATTTTATATATTCTGGAATAGTTTCTGTAGGGTTCCTGTCAACTCTGCTCTGAATGTTTGGTAGAATTTGGTGGTCATTTGGTTCTAGGCTTTTTGTTTTGTGTTTGTGACATTTTTTCTGACCCGATGTATTTCTTCTTCGATTTCAACCCTGTGGAGCTTTTCTACATCCGCCACTGTTAATGTAGGTAGGCGGTGTGTTTCTGAAATGTGTCCACGTCAGTGAGGTTTGCAAATATGGGACATAGTCCTTCAGAGGATTGTTAGCTTTTTAACTTCAGCTTGTTCTGTTTTGACGTTGCCCTTTTTACTTCTTATTTTTGATATTTGAATGTTTCCCTTCTTTTCTTTTATAAAGTTTGTCAACTTTGTTAATCTATTATTCAAATTTTTGAATGAAAACAATTGTATTGTCTTGCTAATTCTTTTCTTTTGTTTTTCTCATTTCCAATTCAATTATTTCTGCTCTAGTCTTCATTATTTCTTTTTGACTATTGGATGTTCGGTTCATTTTGTTTGATTGTTGAAGACATTGGGTTTACATATTGATTTTGGTTCTTTATCTTTTGATATGTGCACATATGGCTATTGCTAATTGCACCTTGTATTTGTTGTCTCTCAAAGGTTTGGGTATGTTAGATTTTTGTTCTTTGTTTCAAGGAATCCCTAAATTTTATTCTCTATTTCTACAGTGACCCAGTAGTTTTTTCAGCAAGGTGGTCAGTATTCCTGTTGCTTCCCCTCCATCCCCAGGTCTTTCTATTACTGATTTTTAATTTGATATCATTATCTCAGAAAGGAGCCCTGCAGCCATGGTGGGTTTGTTTTGGATGTTAACAACAGGCCAGCAGTTAGAAACTACCGGCCTCTCCAGAGAAGAAAGATACGTTTTTTCATTCCCATAAAGCCTGGAAATGCTCACAGGTTGTTCTACCCTGTCTTTAGTGTTCTAGTACATCAAGTTGATGGATTGTGTTGTTTCATTCTTCTTTTGGGTTTTTTCCCAATTTTTCTCCTTCCTTGAGAGCGGTGAATTGAAGCCTCCTAGTATAATTGCAGTACTGTATGTTTTTCTCTTTAGCGTGTAATAGTTCACTAATATATTTCGAGGGTCTTTCATCAGATGTGGATTTCCATTGTGGTTATGTTCTTTTTTTAATTGCACCTTTAATCATTCTATAATGTTATTTTTATCTCTTATCATGGCTTTTTCTTTGATATCCATTTTATCAGAGAATAATATCACCAGACCTGTTTTCTTTTGTCATTCATTTGATACAGTCTTTTATGTTTTGATTTTTAGTCTACTTTTGTCTTTGTATCTAAGCTGTGTTTCCTGCAAGTAACACATCAGAGGGTCTTGTTTTCTTGTACAATCATTTCTCTCTGTCTCTTGCTTTTGCATTCAATCAATTTATTTTCATGTCACTATTACTACGTATGCATTTATTTCTGTTATTTATGAGTGTGTGTATGTTTGTGTGTGTGTTTATAGTGTATTTGGTTTCTTTGTTCCTAATAATTTTATTATGCTGAGTACATATTGTGTATTTTCTTATCATTCTCTGTTGCTGGTATTTTAGGGTTTACTATGTCTTAAGTTATTTTCCTCTTTTGTATTTTGATGTAGTTTTTCTTTAAAATTATCTTATTGTTGATAATTTCTCCCCAAGATTAAAGCAATTTGTTCTCTCTTGTGAGCTATTCGACTTTCTCTCCATTCAAATGTTCTGTATTCTCTTTTTCCCTCTTTTTTGGCTGTGATTATCTGCATTGTGTAATGATATTTCTGGCTCCCCCTTTTTCACATTTATTAGTTTGTTTTACTTTAAGTATTTTTTGAAGTGGGTTGATTTCTGGGTAGTGTTGTCTTGTATGCTGATCTTAATTTGCTGTCCACTGTTGTTGATTTTCTGCATAAATAACTTTCCTTAAGATTTTTTGTTAGGTTAGTCCTGTTTTTTAAAATAAATTCTTCAATTTATTGTGATCTGGAAATGACTTTATTAGTCATTCGCATTTGAGGGATACTTTTTATGGATATAAGATTTTTGTTTGACATGTTCTTTTTCCATTTAGAATTTTTTAGTGTGACAGTCCTTTGCCTTCTTGTCTGCTGAAAATCCCTAGTTTATTCTAATTAGTTCTCCTTTGTAGGTAATTTTTTCCTGAGCCCTCTCAGTATTATTTATTTGTACACAATATGCCTGAGAAAAATAATAATATTTTCAGTCACCACCTATGCATGTGAAAGTTAGACATTGAATACGAAAGAAGAATAGATGCATTTGAATTATGCTGCTAGTGAAAAATATTGAAAATACCGTGGACTTCTAAAGGAGCAAGCACACCTGCCTTGGAAGAAGTGCAGAAAGAACAGTCCTTAGAAACAGACATGGTGACACTTTGCCTCATGTCCTTTGGCCATGTTATCGGGAGGACCAACCCTGGAAAAGGACCTCATGCCTGGTGAAGTAGAAGAACAGTGAGAAAGGAAACAATACTCAATAAGATGGGTTGACAGATTGGATGCAGCAAGGGGCTCAGACAAAGCAGTGTTCCATCTGTCATATACAGTGTCTCTTTGAGTCAGACCTGACTTCCTGGCCCATAACAGCAGCATGTGTCTTAGGTGAGACTTCAGAGCATACATTTACATTTTAGCTTCAATTTAAGCATGTTACATTTATAAAAATATGAAGAGAATTTTTCATTGTAGACCAATTAAATACTAAAAACAATAAACGGTAAGAATTCCTTGATACGTTCTCTAAATGGGAAACAGACACATCTTATCAGATTTACAGCAAATACAATGTATTTTAATATTTCCCTAAGTGCATTTTGATTAGGAATTACAGGGGATTTTATTTCTGATTCTTATAGCCTAAATCCTGCTATAAATGTTTAGGGAGTATTAATTTAATAGAGATGAATAAAATCAAATGTTGACTTGTTGGGAAGTCAAGTACATTGTGAGAATTGTATAGATTGCAACTTATAAGATAAAGGAAGTAAGACTTTAAAATTTTCCACGAGCACAATATAATTCATAGAGATTTTTCAATAGCATCAATATTCATGATCAGACAGAAGACATAAATAGTGCATGAAACTTAAGAATGTTACTACATGTAAGAAGGGGAAAAAGGAAAGGCAGAGAATTGCATCAGAAAAACTGAAATATGCAAGCAAATTTAAGCCAATTATAAAATGAAATTTTATATAAAATAAGTAGGGTAAAAATACAAGGCACATTCATTTGTCAAGTTCAAGTCAAGTCCTTTTAACTTCACACCAAGAAAGTTTATTTAATAATATGAAAGAAAAACATAAATTGAACAGGCTGTTTTATTTATCACTATATGAGTTCATTTGCTTTTAATACCTTTCTCCTAACTTCACATTTGTGCATCCCTATTTCAAACTGCCTTTATAGTACATTGAAATATTAATAACAGTAATTGTGATTAAGACTCTGCTTCTGAATGTGATGAAATAGTTTGCATTTGGTTAGCATCCCAACCAAAATTACAATAATAATTTTTTAAAATACCTTACTGCTCTTGAGTCAATTCTGACTCATGGTGAATTTAGAGGGCAGGGTAGAACTGGTACTATGTGTCTTTGATACTAACTCTTTACATAAGTAGAAAGCCTCAGTTTTCTCCCTTGGAGGGACTGGTGGTTTCAAACTGCTGTCCTTGTGGTTAGCAATCCAACATGTAATCCCTATAGCACCAGCGCTCCTAAATATAGAATGACCAGCGGAACTAGATAAACCAGGTATTTGAAGGCATCAAAGAGCTGTAATAGCCATGAGACTTGGAGAGATTAAGGCTCCCGAGTGATGAGCTGACACTTGCAGCAGATTTGATTCTGGAGACCTCTGCTAATTCTGAGGAAAAGCAAGTGTCCAAGAAATAGACCTTTGATTTGGCGGGAAACTAATGGAAGGGGAAGAAAGCATTTGGTAGAATTCATGCAAAACCACTATGCAGACTTTTCTTTGTAATATTTATCAGTATAAATTTTTACAGGGCAGGAACATAAAAATCTCAGTCGATTTCTGAAAAAGCAGACAAATTTCTCTTAATCTGTTAAGAAAATGTTAGGTAGGTGTTAGGTCCGTGGTGTAGACACCAGACTCTGGAATTATGTATTCTGGATGATGAAGTGCAAAATCAGATATAAAATGATTGGATTATCTGAATGTATTGGATTATTAGGTTGATCAACCTCCATTCTGCCTAGGAGAGGGGTGACCAAATTAACTCTCAAAAAAGATAAAATCATTTGTAGACTTTAGAGAAATATAACCTCTATTACTTAACACAAAACTACTAATCTCATGAAAAGAAAAATGCCATACACTCAGATTTATAGTAATCCAGATATTGAAATCAGCTGATGAAGACTTAAAATTACTTTTAAATAAACAAAAAGGAATTTTTACAACAATATGGGTTTAGTAAAAAATAATATATTAGAGGGAAGCAGATAAGAAATTCCGAAAAGCAGGAAAATTCTTAGAGGCATCTTACAAAAGCAAATTTCGAAATTGTGAGTAATTACATGAAAATTATTTTATTTTATTCTCATCTGTGAAATACAAATTACTATCTCAAGTAGTTACCACTATTCCCCACCGGACTGCTCATAAACATAATGTCAGGAAAATATCAATTATTGTATATAGCATACGATCCCCTCAGAAACAAACCCACTCCCACTCGTTGATTCTGACTCATGGTGACGTTGAAGGACAGGAAAGAAGGCCCCTGTGGGTTTCCCAGACTCTAACTCTTCCCAGGAGCAGAAAGCCTTGTGTTTATCCCATCGGCAGCAGCTTAGTGGCATACATTGGAAAACTGCTTTAAAAGCTGTATGGCTCTAATTTATTAAGCAAAATGTATGTGTGTGTGTGTGTGAGAGAGAGAGAGAGAGAGAGAGAGAGAGAGAGAGAGAGAGAGAGAGAGAGAGAGAATTCGCTTTGTTGTCATACTAATCCTCTCGGTATATGTTTACAATATGCATCTATTTAATAAAAAAAGTTCAACCAACTCTGTTCATAATGTTTACAAAGTTGGAAAAACCAAAAAGGTCAATTTACTCTAGGGGTATATTTCATTAAAGTGTATGGTATTTATATAACCGTGATCTATCAAGGGGAGCAATGAGTAATAAGCATGCCGATGTTATCCAAAAGTTGGCCTTTGAGTCCATTCAATGGCTCTACTGGAGAAAAGACTATCTGTAAAGCATAAAGCCGAGAAAACACAATGGGGCGGTTCATTTGTCACATGGGGTCAATAAGAATCAGAAATGACTCATAAGCACCAACCAATGACATACCCCGTGGTAATTAAAAATAAGTGGTCTAAAAACATTTAAAAATGCACACATAATATATAATAATCTCACAAAACTAGTATTGAGAACATACTCAAGAAATAAAAAGTATGTACATATGACTCATTTATGTGAAGCTAAAATAAAGTGAAAATTGATCTAAGGTGTTTTGGTTCAGGATAGGAGGTGATGGCTAGAAGCGGAAACAGGGGCGAGTTTTAGATATTCTGGTTATTGTTATTGTTAGATGCCGTAGGGTCAGCTCTGTGTTCTATGGAAAGAAACAACTCCTGGTCCTGCACCATCCTCAGGTTTTTTCCTAGGTTTAAACCTGTGAGGTATTAATCATGTTCTATTTTTTAGTTTAGGCATTGGTTATATAGTTGTATAAACTTTAGGCGAATGCCTTCAACTTCAGAAAAGAGTTTATATTAAAATAAGGCATTACAAAAAAGCTATGCAAAATTTTAAAAACATAAGAGAATTTGTATTGCCCAAATAATGTGGCTCTTTAAAATCATCCTGACATATTGATGAACTAATGCTACATAATTTCCATTTTTTATAATTGCTTTTGAATTCATTTTTAAAACAATTTAAACAGTATGAATTACTGATAAATTTAATCTCCTTTCCAATATATAATATCTTAAAATAAGAAGCAAACAGCAAGTAATGTTACAGTAAACCACTAGGACCCATGATAAGAGATAGTAGAATATTCTGGAAAAGAAAAGCAAGGAATCTTTCACTTAAAATGTGCTATTGAAATGCCTTTGCTCTCAGAGAGCAATGGGATAGTTCTAACTCTCAAACAAAGGCACCTCAAGGTTATTATGATATTCTCAAGGAAAATGAAGTACGTGATCCAGACCATGCTAACTTGTGCAATAACCTCGCTATGACTCTTCTGATGATCAAAGATGTAACCTTGTCCATAAATCCACTTCCTTCCTGTATTTGCAGCAGCTCAGTTACTGAGATATGGCTACGCAAGTGACATAAACAGGACACCTTTAGGAGATTTTAATAAATTAAAGTACCATGCCAGCGTTTAGCCAAACACAAAACACAGGAAAAGGATCACTATTTCATGTTCCTATCTGTAGTCACTTGTATTTCAAGGAGTGTATACAGAAATATATTCATTGTAAATACATGCTTCTGGAGTACAGTATACTTCTGATAGATATGTTAATATTTTAATTATGGCACTCAAAATTAAATACTACTTAAGTCCTAAGATATTTTACCTTAGGTTTGTTATTGTTTCCAGAATAGTCATCATATGTGTAACTTAATTTTATGTTTGCTCAACTTGGATATGAACACTGGATTTTGTGTTTAAAATATGCGGGCAGTTGTAGGTTATAGTATATGTGGTTCTATTCTATACTGTTAGAGATTATTAGGGTGCAATTTGTATAAAACAATTTTTTAAAACAATGCAGTGATTAGGAGTCTGAATTTTCTATGCAGGAACGCTTCATTGATGAGGATTGATTGATTGATTGATTAATTTAGCTTTCCTTTTGGTACAGTTATAATCTGGTGGTCAACTGTCTGTATTGAGGTTCTCCTTCTAAGAAGCTTCTTGGGGTAAAGGGCTTTCTTTGCCCATAAATAGTTCCAGTCTCGGAAACTCTTATAGACATTCCTACCCTGTCATAAAGGGTAACCACGTATAGGCATCTGCTAGATGTCAGTGAGGTATCTGTTTCCTTGCTTTTTGCCCATAAGACTCTCCCTTTGCCTGAGCTTGGCCCACAAATTGATATTGCTGAGTAAATATCAATATCTCCTCATTTCCCAGAAGCAAGGGTTTCCAAGACTGTAAATCTCTACATTTCAGACAATCTCATCTGTATCCTGTGAAGATGCTAGTGGGCTTGAACCTTTGATTTTACCACAGCACTACTAGGAAATTGCAAATACATTACTGATGTTGGACCTTGAATTTAGATCGTTACTTACTGAAATGGCGAAATGCAACATAATGATTCAAAGGATGCCCCTTTTTACCTGATTTCATTTGATCTAATATGAATGGATGGGCTCACATTTAGGCTAATTTTATCTCCAAGCAAAAGTTTCAAAGCCCAAGTTTGCAGTCAGTGTGTGATACTAGATTTTTTAAAAGAATCTGTATTTATGGTGAATTAATCTACCAGTTTCCTGTGAACCACATTTTCATTTTTTTGGTATGCCTCATTTTATTGCGCTTTGCTTGATTATACTGCTCAGAAATTTGGCATCTTACAAATGAAAGGCTCGTGGCAGCTGTGTGTCTATCCAGCTAGCGGCACCACTTTCCCAATGTCTCTATGTCACATTTTGGTCATTCGCACAATATTTCAAACATTTTCAAAATGCCATTGCACATTTGGTAGACCAGAATGCAGCATAAACAAAACCTTTATATTTTCTAGAAACCAGAAAATTGTGACTTACTTTATTGAAATATTTTCTTTATTGAGATGGTCTGGAATCAACTTTGCAATTCTCTAAGGTATTCCTGTGTGCAGTTGTAACTCAGAATGTGTTCTGAATTTCATTCCTTAGCTGAAACATATTTTTTTAATTGCATTTCATGTGACATTGACGTTTTCAGAATTTAAATGATTGTTGCAGAATTACAGAGACATGCAATTAAACTATAAACTAGGACCCGAGAACAATACAAAATCAGTACTCATTAACTTTGTAAAATGCTCTCAAAAATTTTAAGATACAATTCTCTTTAATTTTTTAACAATTGCTGGTGATTATTTTGTGGAGGTGGTGGGAAGGAGAACAAAATTCTCCTGTGAGGGAGAAAATGAAGGTTTGATGTAGATTATATGTTTTTAAACTTCAATAAGAAAAACTGCTATCTCAGTATGGGAACAATTACATAATCCCAGTCCTGCAGCACCATGACGATCATTACAATCACCATCTATGAACCTAGCAGGGAGAAAAACGAATGAAAAACACCTTCACTTCAGTTCTCAAATCATGTAGTTATATTCTCAATTTACCTCTATGACAGGTCAGTGGAAGATTTTTCCAGCTAGTTTACTCAACTCTGCCCATCAACATATGCTGAAACAATTTTAACAAACCACTTTTCTTAAAAGTGTCAAGTAGATAAATCTATATTTGCATTTTTCTTTATCTTCTAGCAGTCAAAAAAATTAAAAGTTTTCTCTTTTTTTGCCCTAACACGTTCTCTTCTATTGACTTCTACAGGAAACTATCCCCTTTTCTCGGGATCTTTGTCTCACTTTCTTTAACCACCTTCTAAATCCACTGCTTCTCAAATCTTGGGTCTGCATCTCTTCCCTTCCTTTTATCTTTCTTCCACGTTCTGTTCACAGTAAAAATGAAAACCATCCAGTATGTTCATGTCATTTTAGATATTGCACTTCAATCTACATAGATTGCAGACTTTACTGCAGAATTTCCAACTGCATGCCAGAAAGAACACGGTGATTCTACTTGGCTATACCCCAGGCAAAGGGACCCAGTAATGCAGTGGTTCAACAGGTTGGCAGGTCAAGCCCATCAGCTGTTCCATGGACTATACTGTGGCTATGTTCATCAAGGCTTACAACCTTGGACACCCGACGGGGACTGTTCTATTCTGTCCAACAGGGTCGCTTTGAGTCAGAATCAACTCAAAGGCAATCGATTTTGTTTTGGTATATCACAGGCAGCAATATGGGACAGCTTAATTGGTTAAAACTTTTGATCACTAACCTAAAGTTTGGAAGTTCCAGCCCATTCAGAGATAACTTGGGAAAAAATGGCTTTGAAAACTTTATAGAACATAATTCTGTCCTGACATACATGGAAGCACCATGAATTGGAGGGCACTCAATAGCAACAGGTTATATCAAAGGCATCTTAAATTTTATCTGTCTGAAATACACATGCGGAATATTTCTCAATCAATTATCTCTATAAATGATGTTCCCATCTACCTAGCTGCCCAAGCAGAGCATTTAGTAGTATGCTTACATCCTCGTTCTCGATTCATTCGTTATCAATTTCTGAAGGAGCGACATGAATTTGGATGCCACTAGCCCAAATCTAGTCAATATTATGTCGATTACTGTAGATGTCCCCTAACTTGTCTTTCTTCTTCTTGTATCTTTCATTTCTGCATATTTATGTGAAAAATATGTGTTACACAAATATCCAGTTTATTTAAGTGCGCATGTTATATACTAAAAATATAAAAATCTACATGATATCTATATTATTTTTAAAAGATGCACATACCACTCCAATTCTATAACTAGATTCTGTACTCGATCTATGGATTTCCAGGGGACTTAAAGGAAAGGCCCTTTGCATGGACCTTTCTTGCTTGCTATGGGTTGATTTGTGGGACCCTAAAATATGAGCTCTAACTTCTGACCCCTTCTTTGATATAATCTCATTTGATATCAAGCTGTCTTTGCTATGTTAATGAAGTGAGGTTAGAGTAGGGTTTATTCTGAGTCAATCATTTACAACCACAACAAAAAATCTTATCATAGTGAATGAGCGGGAGAGTGCAGAGTGGAGCCCCAAAGCCCATTTGTAGGCCACTGGACATCCCCTTACAGAAGGGTCTTGGGCAGGAGACAGGAGAGTCAGGGTGCGATGTAGCAACAATGGAAAATACAACTTTCTTCTTGTTCCTGGGTGCTTCCTCCCCCACCTCCCATTGTCATGGCACGAATTTTGCCTTGCAGGACTGACTAGACCAGGGGATGCAGGGAAGCCAGGGCAGATGATCCCTTCAGGACCAGTGGTGTGAGTGGCAATTCTGGGAGGGCATAGGGAGGGCAGATTGGAAAGGGGGAACCGATTTCAAGGATATGCATGCGACCTCCTCCCTGGGGGATTGACAACAGAAAAGTGGGGGAAAGGAGATGGGGACAGAGCAAGATATGAAAAAATACTAATTTATAAATTATCAAGGGTTCATGAGGGAGGGGGGAGTGGGGAGGGAGGGGAAAAATGAGGATGCGATGCCAGGGGCTTCGGTGGAGAGCAAATGTTTTGAGAATGATGAGGGTAAGAATGTACAAATGTGCTTTATACAATTGATGTATGTATGCATTGTAATAGGAGTTGTATGAGTCCCTAATAAAATGATTTTAAAAAAACGAAAGGAAAAATGTAACATTCTCTTACAGAAGGGGCACAGGGAAGAAACGAGTCAGCCAGGGTGCAACATAGCACCGACCGAACACACAACATTCCTCTAGTTACTTAATGCTCCTCCACCCCCACTATCAGGATGACCCCAGTTCTACCTTACAAACCTGCTAGATTGGAGCGTATACACTGGTACAGATAAGAGCGCTCCACACACCGAATCCAGGACAAATAAAACCCTCAGGAACAGTAATGGGCATAGCAATGACATGAGGGTAAGGGAAGGTGAGGGGAGAAAGGGGAGAAATGGGGAACCAACTGCAATGATTAACTTATAACCACCACCTCACCACAAACCCCCCAGAGTGATGAACAACAGAAACACGTGTGAAAGGAGACAGCAGTTGGTGTAAGATATGAAAATAATGATCATTTATAATTGATGAGGTGTCCACAAGAGTGGGAAGGGGAGAGGAAAAAGAGGAGATGATATCAAGGGCTCAAGCAGAAAGAAAATGCTTGGAAAATGATGATGGCAACATATGCACAAATGTGTTTGGTACAATTGATGTATGGATTGTTATGAGAGCAGTATGATCCCCCAGTAAAATGATTTTTAAAAAAGAACGAAAGAAAACACCAATGGAATTAGATGTCGGCCATTTGGTGTTCACCAAAGTACTCAAAGAACCAGGAGAAAATCTGTGGAGACAGGGACTTTCCCTCAGAGCCACCCAAAAGAAGAAGCTCCCCCTCATGTTGGGTTCTAGCCCTCAAAATTGTGAGAAAATAAATTTCTGTTCATCAAAACCTCCCATTTGAGGTAGTTCTGTTATAGCTGCACTAGATAAGATGGGCTTACATCTCTTTGAACTCACCCATTTTACCTTGCTTCCCTTTGCCCATTTGACTCTAGGTCTTCTTATTGCTTTTGTTTTTCTCAAATATAACCGCTGTTTCTGATGCTCAAAACCCTGATATATGCAGTTGTTTTGTTTTCCTTGTAAGTTCTTTCCCCATGTGAGATTTTTCTCTTGTAAGATCTTCCCATGGATTTTCCATCATCTAAGGATCTGTTTCAAAATTACCCTGTCACAAATATGTTACCCTGCACTTCAGTCTTTAATTATTCCTCGCCAACGTTTCCGTGTTTCTTTAACCTTCTCATCTATCTCCTATTGTGTGTCTTAATGTCCAATTAAATATCTGCTTTACATTTCATTTACATGGTGACATTACCTATGAGAACTTACAAATTAGAATAGACCTCAATTATACTTATTGCCCCCGAGTCAGAATAAAGTGGGTTATGCACTGGGCTGTGAATCACCAGGTCCGTGGCTGGAACCCAGCAGGCACCCTGTGGGAAAAAGATGAGACTTTCTGTTTTTACAAAAATTTATATCCTCACGAATTCACAAGAGCATTTCTACTCTGTCTGGTAGCATCGTTATGATTTAGAATCACCCAGGTGATCCTGCATTTGGAGGGATTTTTAGTTTGGTGGTACAACTTTTCCGTCTCTCAAGGGCATCAAGTCAATGCTGTCTCATCATGACCACCTGTGGGTTTCCAAGACGGTAACCGTTCACAGGCGTCTAAAGCCCAGCTTTCTCCTGCATTGCTGCGGGTAGTTTTGAACAGTTGATCATCTGACTCTCAGCCCAACATTTTACTAATAAAAGAGTTGGCTTTTCAAATCTTTGCAAAGGATTTAAGGAATAAAAGGCTGATAATCAACTCCTCTGAAGATTACAGTCTCGAAAAGCTGGGTTGAAATGATTCCAAAGCACACATAACAACCGCAAAGTAAGTATATATTTTGCATTCTAACCTGTATACTTACCTATGACATACTGTAGTACAATCTGTGCGGCTACTGGCATCATGCTTTTATTGTCATTGCTATGTATTTCATGGGTAGGACAGAATTGACACATAAAACACTCAAATATATGCTATTTTAATCAATTAATAAGAAAGTGTGATTAATGCTCCACTTTTTCCATAGATAACCTTTAAAATTCACTGCCATCTTGTTAGCTAGGGTCTAGGAAGACCTTCTGTAAGCTTTTCTTCCCACAGAGAATGAAAAAAAAATAATTTAGAGTCTGCCTTTGACTATTTGCATAGAATGGAAACTTAAATGTAAAATTTCATATAAAATTATGTTATCCAGAGCATTATTTCCAATGGCGACACTTATTTAACAAACACAATTCTTGGGAGAATAAATTGCTAGCCTAATCTAAAGACAAAATTTAAATTGAAAAGAGGAAACAAAAAACTTGCAAAGGCTCTGTCATCTGCCACTGTTTAGACTTTGTAGGTGCTATGCCATTCTACAGCTTTGAAGGAAGAGCATATGAATGCTGCTGTAACAGCAGGACCACAAGGGTGTGGCTTTAACAAGCACATTTATCTTCTCACATCAGAAGGCTGGCCGTCTGAGTCACAGAGCCAACACTAGGGGAAGGTTTCCTCTCTCTGACAGCTCAGACGGACAATTCTTCTCACCATCTGTGGCCCCAAAGTCCGCCATTGTTCTTCTGTTTATGCCCACGGTGGCAGTCACTGTGTCAATCCTGCTCCTCCAGGGCTGAGGGAGTTACATACATTCATGTCAACTTGAAGATATATAAACGTGTAGGGGTGGCTCAACCTGTCAATCAGGTCATACACTAATGGTGCCTCTTTGTGGGGGTGACCTTATTAGGAGGGCCCTGGGAAGCCCCACCCCCACTGCTCACCCCCACTCTCTACCTTCCCCTCCTTGCTGGACAATCCTGGTTGCTGTCAGAACTTTGTGATGCATCCACCACCACTGGGGCCACACAAGATTTTGTGCCCACCAGCCTGTGATATTCCTGAGTTCCACATCATTGCATATGACTGTGTGAGTCTGAAGAGGGACTTAGGGACTAGTATAGGACTTAGGGACCTGGCTTGGGATGTTTTCTTGATATATAATTACTTCTTGATTTAAAGCTCTCGCATGCATATGTGAGTGTCAGTGGATTTGCTTCTCTGGTCAACTCAGCCTAAAAAAAGGCCTTCCTTTTTTCACTGCCCCTTTATTTTACCAATCGTGATTGCTTTCTCCAGTGACTGGTCTCTCTGGACACCATGTCCAAATTATATAAGATGAAGTTTTGCTATCCTTGCCTTTAAGGAGCACCTGGTCATGCTTCTTCCAAGACAGACTTGTTCACCCTTTTCACTGTCCATGGTACTTTCTCCCTTGAAGATCTCTTTGTGTTTTGATATTCTCCTAAGCTTAGAGCATCTCAGCATAGGGACCATGGACTAAAGCTTCTCCTCCAAACTCGTGTCTCTTGGTAAAAATGAAGTCCCTCCTCTCTGTCTGATAAGAGCCCTGGGGCCAGAGCATGTAATGCATTGGGCTGCTAACCACAAGTTCAGCAGTTCAAAACCACCAACCACTCCATGGGATGAAGATAAGACTTTCTACTCCATAAATATGCACAGTTTTGAAGACCCACACACTTAGAACTATTCTGTCTTATAGTTACTATGAGTCAAAATCGACTTACTGATAGTGAGTTTGGTTTCAGATCTCTGCTCATTTCTCTTCTTTTAAAATTAATTTTTAATCTCTGGTAAGATAGAAGGTGATACAGACCATATTAGGGACACTTACCTGATATCAGATGATGCAACTGACCTAATTAAGAGTTGCATGATCTCCCTCCCAATCTCCTTACATCAGAACACATAATAAAATATTGCATCATTGCATTATTGCAAAACTGCATGATTACATAGCTGCTCAACCCCTGAGAGTCATAGCCAAGGCACATGTTTGTGGAAAACACAATTCAATCCATGAGAAACAGAGTGTAACGAAAACCTCACGCTAGAAATGTAATGTCATGAGTTGCGTATTGTGATGCGTGTCACTTAGCTGTGTCAGGATCAGCAATAGTGCTTCACGATGTGACCTAACACAGGGAGATTAACTCCATGGCGGGATCTGCTGTGAGCAGCCAAGCAGTTGTAAGAAGATTGAGATGGAGAAGTGCAATTTCTGGGAAATTTCTTTGGAGGTGGGGCCTACTCTTACGTCAGTAGCAACATTGGAGAGCTCTTCACCTCTCTGAATGCTCATCGACCTCATCAATCTCGTTCTTTGGACTTGAACTAACAGCTACCCCTCCCCCCCGACTCCTCTCACACACATGCACACATTGCCACATTGAGTGTCTACCTTGGAAGCCCTAACAGTTTAATATCTGACTTGATGGCCATGGTTTATCTGCCTTTGCCACCATCGGCTGGGGATTTCCTGTTTCATCAGCCCAGCAGCTATGAGTCGAGAAAATCCTCCAGCTTAACATCTGATCCATGCACTTGAACCTGACTGCACTTACCCACTCATGAGCCACTTTCTTAATGTAAATGCTTGTATCTGTGTTTACATATATGAATGTATATATACAAGGGAGTGTCCCGGAAAAAGCTGTCAAAAAACTCCACTGGACGGAGGTTTCATCGTAGGAACTATTCCAGCTAGGCAAGCATTGAGCAACTCGTTCTAAGTTAGTGCACCCAGTGACCTCGCCTGGAAGGTTCTCTCTGGTCACAGGGAATTATTTTGTAAAAGAAGTTTCACTTGAAACTCATTTTACATGATGACTGATAATGGGAACAGTGTGCAGCTGTGAAATTTTGTTTCCTGCTTGGAAAAAATGCCGCAGAAACGGTTGTGATGTTGAACACAGCTTACAAGGACAGCCTTTGTGAAAAACTCAAGTGTACAAGTGGTTTTCTCATTTCGAAATAGGTCAGATGTTGATTAATGCCCAGCCTCATTCTGGATGTCTGTTAAATTACCAAACAGACAAAAATATTGACTCATAGTGCATTTGAAGTTCATTCTAGCAGGTCAGACAGTTAATCAAGCTTTCTATTTAGAGGTTCTGAAAAGATCGCGTAACAGCACTCCACAAAAAGGCCTGATTGTGACAAACCAGGTCTGGTTTTGCCACCGTGACCATGCACCTAATCATGTAGCCAACTCAGTGTGCCAGTTTTTGGCAACCCCCCCCCCAAAAAAAAAAAAAAAACCTCAAACAAACCTCAGTATGCTTTTCTTGTCCCATGTACCTTACTCACCTGACCTCACTCCATGGGACTTTGTTTTGTTTCCACAAATGAAGAGGGACATGAAAGGATAGTGATTTAACGACGCGGAAGAAGGGAAGGAAAAAATGAGCGAGGTGCTACCAGCCATCCAAACAGACGAATTTGAAAAATGTTTTCAAGAATGGAATTTCAGATTTGACTAATGTGTTAAGTGTAATGGAGAATACTTTGAAAGTGATGTTTTGTACAAAAAACTAAATACATAGCTTTGAAAAACAAATCCTATATGAACTGTACATTTCCCACTTTATTTTGAGAAAGAGAATAATATATTTTTAAAGAGGTTTGCTCTGTGAATTCTCAGTGGAAAAAACAGAGTTTCTATCACACTCAACTTGAATTTTAAGTGAGATTTGATTCTTAATGTGAGATTAAAGATTGTTTATACTCATTACATTAAAATTTTCTCCTGCAAGAACTAATGAAAATATTATAGGTTGCAGAAATTAATTTATGGATGGATCTGAGAGCAGAAAAGGCTCAAATCAACCTTGCTTGAAGGAGAATTCAATATTCGTATGAATCAAGGCCTCCAAGTGTCATCGAAGGTGTTCCTTTCCCGATCCTCCACCTGCCATGCTCTCATTTCCCTTGCATCCTGGAGGACGAGTATTTGAATTTATCAGCGATCCAACCATTTTGCCTAAATTAACTGAGTTTTTTAGACAACAAAATGGACTTTGGATGAAAAGTCACTTCTGAGGGGCTATGCATCATTATCAGATTTGTCAAATTTATTACGAAAGTGTTTTGTTGCTGTTAGGTGCCTTGTCCCCGTCCGTTTATTGAAAGCTGTCTACAGCACACGGATCTGTATCATCCGAGTAAGTGTTGCTGGGTTTGAGCCGAATGTTGCCGTCATTGTGTCTGTCCAGTTCCTTGAGCGTCCATCTCTTTCTTGTTGACAGTCTATGGGCTAACATGTTCAAAGACTCTGAGATGAAACGTTACCGTTATCACTCCTAAGGAACATTCTGAAGGTATTTTTGCCAAGACATATGTGTATATTCCTTTGGTATATTCAGTACTCTAAGAACACAATAATTCACATTGACCAATTACTGATGGTTCTTCTTATTCATTGTCTAGCTCACATGAGTAAGTGGAAATTGAAAATGCAACAAAGTAGATTTTGAACTAAAAACGATTACTGAGAAACCACCAATGATTATTAAATTATGCTCGGCCTAATTTATTATTAAATGAAGTATGGTTAGTCATATATTTAACAGTTTTAAGTTTTATTGATACATAATTCACATATCATATAATTCAATGGCTTAGACATATTTATGAGAATCATGTAATCATCACCACCATCAATATTAGAACATTTTAACTTAATTATATCAGAATTAGACAACTTTCCCACATACACTCTCTGATAGCAAGGTATTCACATCCCTGGACAATGGTCAGAGGGTATTTACTGGAGACTTAATCCAGGTCCCCACCAGATCAGTTTCAGGTCCCCACCTGGCAACTGAATTTTCGGCTGTCATTGTCATCCATGGGAGCTGGTGTTAGGTGCCACGGAATCGGTTCTTACTCGTAGTGACCCTATGTGCAACCGAAGGAAACACTGCCTGGTCCTCTCCCAGCCTCACAACTGTTCCTCTGCTGGAGCCCTTTCTTGCTGCCAGTGTGTCAATCCATCTCTTTGAGAGTCTTCCTCTCTTTCTCTGCCCCTTGACTTTACCAAGCACGATGTCTTTCTCCAGAGACTGGTCTCTCCTGACAACATGGACAAAGTATGGAAGACAAGTCTTGTGATCGTTGCCTCAAAGCACTCTGCCCTTACTTCTTCCAAGACAGTTCGCTTTTCTGTTGTAGCAGTGTGTAGCACTTCCAATATCCTTCAATAACACCACAAACGCAAAGCATTGATTCTTCTTCAATCTTCTTTACTCAATGTCCAACTTTCAGGCACGTATGAAGCAGTTGAAAATACTAAAGCTGGGTGAGTTATAGCTTACTTCTTAGAATAACATCCTTTCTTTTCAATATTCTAAAGGGGTCTTAGGCAGTAGATTTACCTAATGCAACTGGTCTTCTGAGCTCTTGACTGCTAAGTCCACGAGTATTGATTATGGCTCAAAGCAAGACAAAATCCTTGACAACTTCAGTCTTTTCTCCATTGATCACGATGTTACCTGTTGGTTCAATTGTGAGAAGTTTGGTCTTCTTTATGTTGAGTTTTATTCTATGCAGAAGACTGAAATACTTATTTTCATCAGGAAGTGCTTCAAGCCTTCCTTACTTTTAGCCATTAGAGCCTGTCATCTGTATATCCAAGATTGTTAACAATTCTTCCTCCAGTCTTGAGGCCATATTTTTTTCTTCAGATAATCCAACTTCTCTGATGATTTGTACTGTATACTTACTTGGAAATGTATGGTGAGACGAAGCAACTTTGAAGAATGAAGTGTTCCAGAATTCCCATTCTTCTGAAGGTTCGCATCCACATGGTCAAATGGCTTAGAACAGTTGATAAAACACAAGTAAACATTTTTCTGGTGTTCTCTGCTTTGAGGCACGATACATCGGACATCAGCAATATTATCCTTTGTTCCACACCAATTGGAAAGCTAGTGTAAACCTCTGGAAGTTCCCTGTCAATGTACTGCTGCAACTATTGTTGGATGACTGTTAGCAAAATGTTACTTGCATATGATAGTAATGATATTATTCTATAACATGAGCATTCTATTGTGTCACCTTTCTTTGCAATGGGTACAAATAGGTATCTCTTTTAGTCCGCTGACCAAGGAGCTGTCTTCCAAGTTTTCTTGATTAGAGGAGTACGTGCTTCCAATGCTTCATCAGCTCATTTAAACTTTTCAGTTGGTACCCAGTTCTTTACTGGAGCCTGGATTTTGGCTAATGCTTTCATGGAAGCTTGAACTTCTTCCTTCACCATCATTGAATCTTGCTCATATGCTACTTCCTGAAAGGGTGAAATATCAATTAGTTCCTTTTGGTAAAATGACCCTTTCCAACTACTTTTGATATGGGTTTTTCAATTTTGCAACTTGAGACTTGAATTTTTTTCTTGAGTTCTTTCAGCTTAAGATATGCAGAACATCCTCTTCCCTTTTGGTTTTCTAATATGAGTTCTAAGCACATTTTTCATTATAATATTTTGCTTTTCTGGAGCTGTCCTTTCACATTTTCTATTCAGCAATTTGACGTTATCATTTCTCCCAGTTTCTTTAGCTGTTCTCTGATTAAATGCAAGTTTCAGCGTTTCTTCTGACATCCACTTGATCTTTTATTTCCACTTTTAAAAATGACCTTTTTCATTCTTTGTCGATGAATTTTATTATTTACAATTCATGGATCACACAGGGTGGTGTGCTTATTCAGGGTGGACTCAGGGGACACCTCATTCAGATTGTTACTTTTTAAAGACAAACTTTCACAATCCCAGAGACTATCCTCTCTGATAGCCGAGGACCAATTGGTTTCTTCACCACATTTGGTTGTAGCTCCCATAGCTTCAGTGATCCTTTCATAAGGGCAAGTATCCAGTTGGGGCATGTCAGACAAATAATCATTCTGGAATAGGGCTAAAATTTATTGTGAGCTCAAAATCGATTCATATATTATATATTCATATATTATATATATAATCTGGTCTACTTTGAAAACATCATTTTATTGGGGAGCCATTATAAACCACCCCTCATCCCCCCAATACAAGAATGGACTCCAGCTGAACTGAGGTCCCCTCTGCAGAAGTGGTTATTAAGGTGGATTGAGGGTGATGCATGGATGATGACCACGAGGAAGGCACGGCACCTCGCTGTTTGAGAGACTGAAATCGATTACATGACTTAAGGTCCACTGCCTGCCTGTGTCTTGGCATTTACCCTTTTAGGAGTGTCTCATACAGTATTTGTCCTTTCGTGACTGACTAGCTTCACTCAGCATGTTTTCCAGGTTGAAGTTTCTTGGTTTCATCATTGTTTTTAGAGATACATAGTGTTCCACGTATGCATGCAAAAGAGTTCTTTAGCCATTCTTCCACTGATAGGTGGTTGGTCTATTTTTAGCTTCTTGCTATGGTGAACAAAGCCATGTTGCACATGGGAAAGCATCTGTCTCTTCTTGTGGGGTCTCTTCCTTATTGGGGAAGAATTGCTGAGTCACATGATATTTCTATTGCCTGTTGTTTTAGGTAGTGTCACATCAGTTTCCACAATAGGTATACTTATTTACAAACACACTAGCAATGTATCCCTTTGAATCCTCTCCAGCATTAAAAAAAATTAGGATATTATTGTGGATGATATTTCCTCATTGTTTTGATCCACAAGTTATATTTTAAGGATCATTGGTAGCACAGTGTTAACCACTTAGCTGCTAACAAAAACGTTATTGATTGACACCCACACACTGCGCCTTTGAAAAGAGACCTGGGGATGTGTTTCTGTAAGTATTACAGAATCCTGGGAAAACGTACATATGGACGGGTTGCTCTGAGTCAGAGTCAACTCCACGGCAGCCAGTTAACTTCTTATGACTTCATGAAATTATATCGTTATATTTATTCAAAAAGGAATTGTGCTTATGAACTGGTTTATATGGACTCCAAGAGCCTTAATTATTCACCTAATAACAATATATAACCTTAGAATATGAGCTATATTAACTATAACTCAATTAAAACTTTGGATAGCACATGACATATTTGTACTCTTAATTATTTCTTTTTTATATATTTATTGTGCAATGTAACTTAAATTAAAATGTAAGCATCACATAATTAGTTTATTAAAATACTAGTCAAAAATACTTAACTGAACATCCAATTAAAAAATAAAATGTTTATTTTATAGACCCCAACATTCTCATTTTTTTCCAGAACCAAACACTCTCCTGATTTTGTGGAAATTCTTTTATTTCTTTTCCTACCTATATATAAGTCATCATGTTGTTAATTTTTCATATAGTTAATTTTACAAATTTTAATACTTTATTTGAATAGCATTGTATTGTTTTCTCTTTTAAAAAAATAATTTTAGCTCGTGGTTCCAGTGGGGAGTGAAGGAGAAAGCAGGGAGCGGGGCGGCTGCAGGGGACCTGCCGCAGCTACTGCCACCGCCGCCACCACCACCTCTGTGCTCCTGGCGTGGGAAGGAGGTGTGAGTCCCGGGCGCGAGCCTGTGGCGGCGGCGCTGCAGGAGGATAGGCGGTGGGACGGCGATGGCGGATATAGATAAACTCAACATCGACAGCATCATCCAACGGCTGCTGGAAGTGAGAGGGTTCAAGCCTGGGAAGAATGTCCAACTCCAGGAGAATGAAATCAGGGGTCTGTGCGTAAAGTCTCGGGAGATCTTTCTCATTCAGCCTATCCTGTTGGAACTGAAGCGCCACTCAAAATATGTGGTGACATCCATGGGCAGTGCTATGATTTGCTTCTACTCTTTGAGTACGGTGGTTTCCCACCAGAAAGCAACTACCTATTTCTTGGGCACTACGTAGACCGGGGAAGCAGTCCTTGGAGACTATCTGCTTCTTGCTGGCCTACAAAATAAAATACCCGGAGAAATTTTTTCTTCTCAGAGGGAACCATGAATGTGCCAGCATCAATAGAATTTATGGATTTTATGATGAATGTAAAAGAAGATACAATATTAAACTCTGGAAAACGTTTACAGACTACTTTAACTGTTTGCCGATAGCCGCCATCGTGGATGAGAAAATATTCTGCTGTCATGGATGTTTGTCACCAGATCTTCAATCTATGGAGCAGATTCGGCGAATGATGCGACCAACTGATGTACCCGATCAAGGTCTCCTTTGTGATCTTTTGTGTTCTGACCCCGATAAAGAAGTCTTAGGCTGGGGTGAAAACGACAGAGGAGTGTCCTTCACATTTGGTGCGAAGTGCTTGCAAAATTTCTTCATAAGCATGATCTGGATCTTGTTTGTACAGCCCATCAGGTGGTTGAAGATGGATATGAATTTTTTGCCAAGAGGCAGTTGGTCACTCTGTTTTTGGCCCCCAATTACTGGGGAGAGTTTGACAATGCGGGTGCCATGATGAGTGTGGATGAGACGCTGATGTGCTCTTTTCAGATTTTAAAGCCGGCAGAGAAAAAGAAGCCGAATGCCACTAGACCCGTCACACCACCAAGGGGTATGATCACAAAGCAAGGCAAGAAATAGATGTCCTTTTGACACTACCTAGTTGGGACTTGTACCATAGAGTATATAACTTTCCTTTCTGAAACTGCAATGTGTACTGGTCAGCTTGCTCAAATAGATCTGTGTTAGTGGGCCCTCCCCCCATTTTTGATGACTGAACATCATTTGCTGGTTATAGCAGCAAATGAAAGCCTCTCCACTCCCAAGAGAAAGAATTTGTTTGGTTTTTAAATTCTCTAGTCCTTTTGCAAACAACTTGAATAATGGCGTTAAAGCTGCTTACACCCAGGACAATTTGGCCTGTCTTAAGGGTGCAGAGACAGTTGATTTTCCCCCACCCCCAATTCAGTGCAACCCGTGCATAATGTAAATGCGTTTTCTTTAGGGCATCAAGAGAGCCCTAGGGTGCTCTGAATATGTACATGAATCTATGTCATTGTCATAAAATGCATACTGGTGCTATAAACCACTGTGAACTTGTTTTGTTTTTAATTTGTTTCAAAAGGATTACTTTTTTCTTCATTGTCTTTTCATGTACAAACTGGTTTTTATGGCTATCAACATATTAGGAGTAACCTTCAACCTTGCCAGCATCTCTGGTATGATGATGTATATTTAATTAAAGCACATGTTTCCCTTATCATATACTTACAATGACAATTAAAGCCATTATTAAAAAAATAATTTTATTGGGCACTCTTACAGCTCTTATAACATTCCATACATCAGTTGTATCAAGCATATTTGTACATATTTTGCCATTATCATTTCCAAAATATTTTCTACTTGAGCTATTTTTTTCATTAGATTCTCCAAATACTATTTTCATATTTTTTGCATTTTAAGATTGTGCAAATCGAAGATCATTGCTATTGAAGCCCATGTCTGCTTTTTTTTGTTTTATTGTTGTTATTTTACAGTAATCTATTGCATTGCTTGGAAACAACACAATACCATAATCCATATATATATTGCCTGAGTTCATAAGCAATGATACTATATTATTAAAGATGCCTTTTACACATAATACCAAGCATTATCATGAAATCACAAAAGGTTTCTAAATCATAGGATTTGTGCATGTTTACTCAATAAGATAAAACTACTTTTCAAAATGCTGTCCCAAATCAGCATACAATCCTAAATAAGTAGACAACAGGCACTTTTATACTCAACATTGCAAAATTTACTACTGCGCAATATTTTAATTTAAGTTTAATCTATCAATGATCATTAAAGTCATTTTATTGTACATTTTCCTTTGCAATTCCTTAAATGGATGGCTACACCTCGGGGTAGTTGGTTCATGAAGATAGATGAGCATATTTGCTCCTGTAAAAAATGTACAGTTTTGAAACCCTATATCAGGTCACTATGAATCGGAATCAACTGGAGTGTAGTAAATGTTTCCTCATTTGTCACTTGTTACTATTTCCATGAAAATTTATGTTTATTATAAAAAAAATTTGGCAGGCTTTTACTAATGTTTATATTTGGCTGTTCCTCTGTTTTCTTATACTTTTAAAGGCGCTCTTTATATTTATTTTTGTTTAATAATCCCTTGGCAAATATTTGTGCTCCAATAATGCTTCCCAGTTTGTGATTCCACCGTGCCACACGTGTTTATAACTTCTTAGGAACAACACTTCTTTCATTTTAATATAGGGTCATTTCTCAATTCTTTTCTGCTGGATTGTTTTAGTATTATTTGAGGAAGAAAAAGTTTTTCCTCTAGAGAAATTAAGAAAATAAAAGTTAAAAGACCAACTGTAGGTAATTTGTATAATTTATTCCTTAAAAGTTACACTATATTCTATAAGATAACCCCTAGTAGCTAACTCACTACATTCATACCCTAGCAACCCTGTAGGGCACAGAGGAACTGCCCTGGTGGGTTTCTGAGGCTGCAGATGTTACTGGAGCGGAAAGCCCCCTCTTTCACCTTCATGGGTTTACCACGTGAACCTTGTGGTCAGCAGCTCAGAAAGCAACACATTATGCTATAGTTTCACTAATTTATATTCCTTTATATGTACTATTTCCCTTGAAAGTAATTATTCTGAGAATCCAGTGTGATAGGAATGCAATTTCATGAAAAGTTTTATGTTCATGGGGAAAAACCATTTTCCCAGGGTCATTGAAAAGTAGTGCATCGTTCCCGACTGACTGACCTTCCATGGTCAGGCAAAGGAGGCACCCCCAAAACAGGAATTGCACGCTAGGTGAGCATTGACCAATGCCCTCTGAGTTTGTGTACCCTGTGCTGTCACCTAGGAAGGTTTGCTCTGGTCACAGTAAACTGTTTTTAATAAAAACCGTTTCCCTGGAACCTCATTTCTTTGTAATGGCTGATTTAAGAGAACAGCATGCGGTTGTGAAATTTTGTTTCCTGCTTTTTTTTGGGGGGGGGCAGAAACTGGTGTGAAGTTGAACATGGCTTACAAGGCCAGCATTATGGGGAAAACTCAAGTGTGTAAGTGGTTTTCTCACTTCAAAAAAGGGCATATGTCCATTGATGACTAACCTCATTCTGGAGATCCATCAACTTCCCGAATGGGTGAAAATATCCTCTTGAAGTGGATTTGGAGTTTGTTCCACCAGGTCAGACTGTTAATCAAGTTATCTATTTAGAGGTTTTGAGACGATTGCATAACAGTGTGTGCCAAAAGGGGCTGATGTGTGGCAGATGGGGGGCTAGTTTTGACACCATGACAATGCACCTGCTCACACAGCCATCTCAGTGTGCCAGTTTTTGGTAAAACGAAACAAAACAAAACAAAACAGGATACATCTCTTGCCTCACACACCTTATTCACCTGACCTCGCTCCATGAGGCTTCATTTTGTTTCTACAGAGGAAGAGGGACATGAAAGGAGAGCAATTTGGTGACATAGAAGAGGCGAAGCAAACAAAACAAAACACACGAGAGAAGTGCCATCAGCCATCCAAACAGACAAGTTTGAAAACTCTTTCCGAGAATGGAATCGTAGGTTTGACAAATATGTTAAGTGTAATGGAGAGTACTTTGAAGGTGATATGGTTGTTTGGTAAAGCAATTTAAATACATAGTTTTGAAAAAGGAATTCTAGTGTTTTGGGGGTAGCCCCTCTGGCTCTCTATTCTGTTCCAAATTTCACTTTTTTCCAGATCCACCATGGTGTTTCTCCCTATGAACACCATCTTCATCCCTGTGATGGCTCTCCTGCCAGAGTTATAGTCTAACATATATGGATCTTTTTACCCTGCTTGAGCTCTGATACATGCCACTCCAAACAAGAATGTGTCTGTGTGACGCTCTCCTTCTCTGCTCTGAAGCTGAAATCCGATGACATCCATCCCTCTAAACACAGACACATTGAAGATACTGCTGGGGCTCCCACCTCTGACTCTTGTCTGATTCTGTGGTGTACCACTTTCTTCAGTTGACTCAGATTCCCTCATGTGCACTAGGTCCTATACCAACTTATACTCTTTCCTCGTGCCATTCAAGCGGTGACACCACATGAGCTTGCCCTACGTGCGACTGCTTCCCTGGGGCGCTTGGATTCTAACTTAGAAAGCTGCTCGGCTACATTCCCACTAGAACTTGTCCCTCATGGTCTTATCTGAATCAAAACAAGCGCATCAGAGTGTCGCTGAGCTCAAATGAGGGAATTAAAGAAGAGAATAAAAACATCAGGGAAAAACTCTTCCTCTGCCTTGTAAATAGTACACCGAGGAATATTTTTGTACTTATATATGAATGTATTTGCATATTTATACAATTAATTTTACTAGTATGTATGAGATAGTTAAAATTGTGCCAACCTGGCCGGTAAGCACAGGTGGGTTTAACTGAAGGGTAGAGAGATAAATGGCTAGGCGAGCCTCGCCTTTTCAGTTCTCAGGTCTCTTGCTTTCTGATGGTCAGACCAGGGTACAGCTGCCTTAGCCAGTTCCCTGCTTCAGCTGGCAAGGCTCACTTCCGGCAAGACATCCCTGAGGAGAAGCCACATGGACCTACCCCGATGCAGCCCTGAGTGCTGGAGCAGCCCCATGGAGACCCCTGTCAGCACTGAGATGCTTACATGTTCACTGATCAACATCATTATGTGTGTTTTGTGAGATGGAGGAGGATTTTATGGATTGATGTTGGACATATGGATTAATGGGCTAATGTTAGACTTGTGGGCTTGGGCAGCACTGTGTTGGGATGTTTTCTTGATGTGCGCTTACCCTTTATATAAAGTTATCTCTTATACATATGAGTTTCTGTGGATTTGTTTCTCGAAAGTGCCTAGACTAACACAACATAAATTCATATTTATACATTTCTACATGTACATACTCTTGTATATTTACATATTTTTCTAAGATCTGCTGATGAAATATTTCACATTGCTCAGCATTATTAATGAATAAGTAAGTATATAAATTATTAAAATAATATTACCAAAGTAGAAAGTCATCTTAGAAACACATCATAAATTGTAGCTACAAAACTGAATGCATTCTTTTGACTGATTTAAACCTGTTTCCACTTAAAAAAGAAAAAAAGGGAAATACATGTGCATTAGGGCCCAGGTGAACCCTCTCTGACCATGAACCAGGGGTGTGAAGAACCTTGCTATCTCATACAGATTAATTGGATAGTGGATTGTTGCAGATGCAGTTGGTTTAAAATTTAGCACCCTCTCATTTCTTCTCTCTTAGGATGCATTTAAATTTGCTCTAGTTTTCACTTTCCTGCTTTCATTTCAGTTGATGTCTCTTAAAAGTGTTTCACTTTATTATTGCTAGTTTCTTCTAAATGCTTTTCTATCTGTGAAATTCAGGAGAGGTAAATATATAGAGACAGTACCTGGATTAACGGTCCCTTGCGGGTAGGGCTGGGGAGGTTGGGGGAAATGGGGAGCAAATAACAATCAGAAGAATAATGAAGAAAATCTTCCAAAATAGAGTGCAATGATGATTGCATCACTCTTCATGGTGTGACTGAATTATTGAAGTGCATGACACGTGAATTATATGCCAATAAAGCTGTTTTAATGAGCTGAGTGAAATTTGGTGGATTTTCATGATGGTAATATAATTTTCATATTTTTATGGTTTTAATTAGTTTAGCTATCATATTTAGTGGATTCCATTCAACATAGATTAGTTCTTAAAATGTCCACTTACTTTTATTTGTACTCTTTGGTTAGGGAATGGGAAATCTTGTTTATTATCAAAGACTTAAAATATATGGAGGAAAATGGGGAAGTTAAATAATAAAATGGGGACATTTTTAGCTAGAGATCAAAACATGAAAATGTGTTAAAAATGGCACTGATTTAGAAATAAAATGGTCTTGGGGGAATGAATAATTAAACTTGTTCTAGATAAAATGTACTGAGAATGCTTCCCAAGTGTAAAAAGCAAACATGGTGAATGGTACGTTTTTAGATATTTGCCTTGAGTTGATAACTACTCATGGTGAATATTTATCCTATTGGATAAAAGGAATGCCCCATAAGGTTTCCCAGGTATCAAATCCTTGTAAAAGCTGGACGGTGCATTTTCCTTCCACACAGTCACTGATGAGTTCAACTGTCAACCATGTGGTGACTAGTCAACTACTTAACTACTACACCACAAGGTCTTTGTGCTATGAAGCATTGGTATTAGATGCTGTAGGGTCAGTTTCTGGCTCACCAACAATGCCCAGTCCTGTGCCATCCTCATAATTGTTCTTCGGTTCGAGCTCATTTTTGCAACCACGGTGTCAAGCCATCTTGCCAAGGGCCTCCCTCCTTTTTCCTGTTCCTCTACTTTACTAAGAATGATGTCTTTCCCCAGGAACTGGTCTCTCCTGAAACACGTATATACAAAATCTTGGCATCCTTACCTCTAAGGAGCATTGTATCTGTACTTCTAAAACAGATCTGCTTCTCCTTTTGGCAATCTATGGTACTTTCAATATTCTTTGCCAGCTCCATAATTTAATGTATTTATTCTTCTTTGGTCTTCCTTATTCAATGTCCTACTTTTAAATGCATATCAGATTACTGAACATATCCTGGGTTTAGTCAGGTGCACCATAGTCTACAAAATAGAATCCTTGCTTTTCAAGACTTTGGAGAGGTGATGTTCACCAGATTCGAAGAAGCAAGGAAAATTAATTCTTGAGGGAGGGTATGGCACAATGCTTAAAGCATGCCAGTATATTAAAAGTGAATATCACATAATCAAACAGTAAGAACTTTAGATGCACCCATGTGCGAGATGATTAAAACACCTCATGTACTGCTGGCACTGTTAATCAAGTGGATCTGATCTGAAAGCAATCCTATACCATCAGAAGAGAATTGCGCCACCGGTAAAAGTCAGAGCGAGCACAGACTGCAAGGTTGGTGATTCAAAGCCAACAGTCAATCCTCAGGAGAAACATAAGGCACCGTAGCTGTTTTTGTCAAGATTTACAGCCTCTGAAACCCCCGGCGCCATTCTCTTCTAGCCTTTCGGGTTGCTGTCAGCGGGCTTAGTTTGGGTTTGGGAACTTCGATGGGAGCAGATGGTCAGCGCTTTCCTTCTGTAGATCTGCTGTGTGGGTTGACACTGCCAATCTTTTACTTCTCAGCTGCAGGCTTGACATTTCAGCCTCCAGGGCTCCTCATGAAAGAGAAAAAAGAATGGAACATTTTGTGAGAAATTTTTATACGGGAGTTTTTGACTATGACACTGTTTCAAAGTTAAGAAAATTCATCAAGAATATTATCAAATTGGGAGATTGCAAAATTACTCTCTTTTTCCCTTTTGTAGCTTCACAGTCTTCCAGATTCTGCCCACTGGGGGTAAAATAAGGAACACACTGAATGAAAAGTATGCTAAAATGTCTTTTTAATGTGATTTTGAAGTACAAAATGAGATTTTACAGGCTCAAAAATAAAATTAGCAAGTGAAATAAATCCATTCCTAATGGAACTCTGTAGACCTAATAGTCCATAATCGGATAAGATGATAATTGGCTTTCTTGAATATTTTTATGCTTTTATGTCTAATTTTAGTACTCCATTAGAATCATACAATTTTATTTTCATGTTATTGGAATATTTCTACTCAATACTATAGAAATATGAATCATTTCAATTATTAAATGCATATGATAAAAAATTAGACTATTTTCTAGAACATATTGAATTTTTTATTTTAAAATGCCATAATTTCTATCATTTGTTTTAAAAAACATTATATACTTTTCCTTATTCTAATCGTTCTTATGTGGAAAGCTTAGTGGTAAACATATGGAAATTTATAGGCATTTCACGGCATATTTCATTTTGTGTTGTAATGAAGACAATAATATTAATAATGGTTAACACAATACTGTTAATACTGTTCAACACAAGCATAACTAGACATCAAACCTGTTGCCATTTAGTAAATTCCGACACATGTTGATCCTATTTGTTATCGAATAAATGGTTTTTATGGAAATGGATGATCAAGCCTTTCTTCTGTCGTGGCACAGGTTAGATTTGAAACAAAATGACATAAGTAGTTGAGCACAAATCATTTGAGGTGTTCCTAGACCTTGTTTCTTTTACCCTGCTACATATTCATGATGTTTTTGTTGGTATTCAAATTATTTAGCACATGATTGTATCAACATTTCAACTCGAGGTAGTTAATTTATTGTGCCAACCTGGCCAATAAAAACATGTGGGGTTAATGGAAGGATAGAGGGATAAATGGCGCAGTGAGCCTCACCTTTCTAGTTCTCGGGTCTCTTGTCTTCTGATGGGCTGAGCAGTATGCAGCTGCCTTAGTCAGTTCCCTGCTTTAGCTGGCAAGACTCACTTCCTGCAAGACTTCCCTGAGGAGAAGCACATGGGCCTACTGTGATGCAGCCCTGGGTGCAGGAGCAGCCATGTGGAGACACCTGCCAGCCCTGAGATGATTACCCTTTCACGGACTCAGATTTCCCTCTGCAGTTAGCATCATTGCCTGTGTTTTGAGAGATGGAGGAAGATTTTGTAGATTGGCCGCGGGCATAGGGGTTAGTGTTGGACTTGTGGGCTTGAGCAGCACTGGGTTGGGATGTTTTCTTGATGTGCACTTAACCATTATGTAAAACTCTCTCTTATACATGAGCTTCTCTGGATTTGTTTCTCAATGAGACGGAGAGTAGATGTTTGTTTGACTTCTCCCTCATGGTAGATTTTCTTCGTCTAGTCAGTGGTCAGATAAAGCCACACCTTACTGAGTTGCTTTCTGGGGAAAATATAGGCAGTGGGAAACTAGAAAGTTTGTAAGTCCACTTGCTTTCAGCCATTAAAATTTGTAGAAAGGGAGAACCGATTTCAGAGATCTATGTGTAACCTCCTCTCTGGGAGATGGGCAATGGGGAGGCAGGGGAGGGGAGACACCGTGGAGTGTAAGATAAGATCTAATAATTATTTATAAACTATCAAGGGGCCAGGGAGGGAGCGGGGAGGGCTAAGGAGCGTGGGGGGGGGGAGGGAAACCAAGCTGATTCCAGGAACCCAAGTGGAAGGTGAATTATGAGAATGACGAGTGCAACGAATGTATAAGGGTGCTTTGCTCAATTGATGTATGTACAGATTGTGATAAGAGTTGTATGAGCCCCAATAAAAAGATTTAAACAAATGGTAAAATAAAAAAAAAGACTATGACTCAGTAACAGAAATGAATGGGTTATAAGGTTAAATATCAGAAAACATGTTGAAATAAGTTGTCTGAGGTAAAATATTTACATGAAGTTCAAAACCAGTCATGCAATCTCTGGTGATAGAAAGAAGGATGGTTGCTTACATCATTGAATATTTTCTTAATTAGGGCATTAAGAAATTTTCTTAATTGGTGGGCATATTCAAGATCTTGATGGTGTGGTATTTAACATGGTTGTTTAAATTTATTTAAATGAATTTGATTTTATGTCTATGACCTGTGCTTTTCACCTTTAATAAAGGTTTCCCAGAGTAAAAGAAAAAAATTGATCTTTAAATGAGTTTAAGCTATGTCTGCAAAGAAGCTTTGAAAATATAGGCCCCACCCAATGCTTTGAAGTACTCAGTGTTTTTCAGAAGCTGGAAAAATCTGGAACCATGAAGAAAACTCCTCTGTGGGACTGAATGTTAAAGGGAGCCTGTGAGCAGGCTAAAATGCTTGCTAGGTGACCACCTGGATCCACTTGTTGAGTGGAAGTGAGATAAATGCAGCAATAAAGAGACGGGGTGAGTTTGGCCACTGACACCTGTGGACTTGGTTTACAGGGGAAAAAAAGAGATGAAAGCGGGTTGATTGGTCTAAAGTTCAGGCTGAGGGGGCTAGGCTTGTTGAGTATTGGTGACAATCCATGGTCTAAAGGCAAGGCGACCTATGGGCACTCTGTAGAGGTTGAATGAGGCAGCCCACATTGAGTTGGCCAGAACCCAACCAGATGGAGATTTTGGGGCCTGTGAACTGGTGCATATTATTGCTAACTTTATGGATGGCCTGTCTGGATTTGACTTGCTTATGGATGCAGACTGCACAAGGTTCCAACTGGAATGAAGATTCTTCATGTAAAAAAATATGATTGTCTTCTCAGAGAACTGGGTTGCTATAAGTGGGTAGTATATAAATTGGATACCCAAAATTGGGGGAGATAAAGGCATGAAGTAGTTGGCCTACAAACTTTCATAGGTAGAGGAACATATTCACAGGATTATAGGATTAAGGTGTAGGTGTTACTTAATTTCAATTGTGAAGTTATAGAATTATGTACAGATGCCAGGTTGGAAAGAGGTGGATTGAGGTAGTTAGTTTGTTGTGCCAACCTAGCCGAAAAGCACATATGAGGTAAAGTGAAGGGCAGAGAGATAAATGACTCAGTGAGCCTCGCCTTTCTAGTTCTACAGTCTCTTGCTCCTTGATCATCTGACCAGTGTGTGCCTTCCTTGCTTGTTCTGTGCCTCAATTTGCAAGCTACACTACCTGTCGGACACCTACCCCGTGGACTGTGTCGCTGTAATTTGAGGTTCCTTCAAGACCTGCTTCACCACACCATTGGAATTTACATCTCTTGAGTTGGGAACTGTTGGACCCTGTCTTCTGGCTAACATTGGTGACCTACCTTGCTGTTTGCTGCCTGTGCCCGGATAGCTCTACTGAATTGCTCTACAGAGGACTACCTGGTGGCCCTCAAGACTTGAAGGACTGCCAGTGTCTCACAACTGTCTCATGGGATTGAGTTGCACTGAGCCATTTGTGGTGTTTTATAATTTAACTAACTGTTTCTTATGTTATATATCTATCTATCTGTATAAATATAAATAAAATTATTAGCATTCTGGTTTTATTTCTCTAGAGAACCCTGTCTAACACACACCTTCATATTACTGTTGAAAATGAAAAACTTAACACATATATGAATCCCAAAAGATTTTTAGAAAATAAATGTAATAAACAGTCACTGTATGGAGCTTTCTGTCTATATATGCAGTGTCACAAGGGTTATTTAGGCAGTAAGAATATTATAAAATCTTGGTAGAAGTAAAAAAATTTCACATAAACTCTTTGTGCTAATTGAATCACATGAGCTTTAATATAGTATATTTAAGAAAGTGGACATGTCAAAATATTAAGCGAGTAAGTAAACAAATACATAAAAATAAGTATTCTATTAATTAAATATGCATATATGTAAATAATTATTAAAATTATTTTATTTCTAAATAGTTCATATTTGTCAATGTGAAGATGAGTCCGTATGAAGTAATTGTTTAAGTATAAAGATATGTGAAGCTATAAACAAATTCAAATTTACTAATTGTAGTGTGATACATGGCCTTAAATAAATTTGATGAGGAAAGACACTAATAGGTTTTGAGAAGCTGGTACTAATGATTAAGTGATTGACTACTAGCCCCAAGAATGGCAGCTCCTATCCACACAGAGATGCCTCTGAAGTCCAGTCTTCTGGTGACCTGCTTCTGAAAAGCCAGAGCCTTAAAAAGTCCATGGAGAAGTTGTACTCAGCACACAGGCATTTATCATGATTCTGAAGCAACCAAATACCAACCAAGAGCTCTCCAGACCTTACAGCAGCCCCGAGGAATCATCTCATTTACATTTGAGTGATGTTATCTGCATTAGGTATATCTGACAGCTTT
Source organism: Tenrec ecaudatus (assembly GCF_050624435.1). Classification (NCBI taxonomy): domain Eukaryota; kingdom Metazoa; phylum Chordata; class Mammalia; order Afrosoricida; family Tenrecidae; genus Tenrec; species Tenrec ecaudatus. Next base: position 141,361,769 of record NC_134540.1, on the reverse strand, counting down.
GAATTTGTGAAATGCATTTGCATACAGATCTATATTATAAATTTATGTTATATATCATAATGAAATCACTACAAACATATTTATGTTAAATCTACTATATTACAAATAAAAGAATTATAGTTAAATTAAATATTTTGTTATAGAAATACAAGGATCTGACACTTATTGTTTCTTTTTGTCTGAAACTCAATTACAATAGAGATCTGTCTAAATTTGTTTTTGCTTTTACTGATACCATGTTAATTCCTGTTATTATCTAATGTAGAATCCTGGTGCTATAGTGGTTATGTGTTGGGATGCAATCCTCATGTTGGAAGTTGGAAACCACCAGCCACTCCCCAGGAGACAGACAGGATTTTCTATTCCCAGTCTCAAGAGTGGCAGTTTCTCCGAGTTGGCATTGACCCCATGACAGGGAGTTTGTTTTTTAACCATGGTACTTATGTTTCATGTTTCCCCTTACTACAATCAAATCTCTATAAATCCACAGTTCTGTTGGCAATTTGTTTAATGGTTGGTATGTCCAATGCATAAAACCTTTACTGATACTTCATAAGATTGATGAGATAGGGTTTATGATGACTACTATCACTACTTCTACTATTAAGATTAATACTACCATTACTAATATTGTTACTACTACAGGCTAACACTTGGGTGGAAGCATGTAATCGATACTGTTTTGGGTGTGTTGCATATAGAAACTCATTTAATACGTCAAAGGATGGAACTCTGAAGTAGACATTATTATCACTCCCATTTTACAAATAAGACCTCGCTCAAGTTCACACAAATAGCAACTACTTTAGCCTGGATTTAGCCCTTGACCACTCTATTTCATACTTTCTCTCAAGTTCCAAATGTGCACAATTGAAAATATTATTAATGACAAAGAGCTTCATTATCTGTGACTGACTTTCAGTCATAGTATTTTATATATAAAAAAGTAATTTCCTGAAATATTTACTATGAACTGGATGTAAAACAAAAGTAGTGATTTCTCCTATTTATAAAAATTATTATTCTAAATAATGAGTTCTTAGCAAATGACCTGGAACTTTTTAAATAATCTATTTTATTACACTCAACAGAAATTTATCACTTGCTCCATAATTTGAAAACGACTATTGGATTAGCTATCGCAGTCATTTTGCTGCTCTAAGTAATTTGTAAAGTATGTCTTGTAAATTCTTTATGACACTATTTTTAATGTGTGCACCATTCTAATGGTATTATCAAACTTAGACATTTAAAGGAGTGATTTTTGTGGAAGATGAATTTATAAAATTTTGACATTGTTTGCATTTTTTCTGAGTTTACATTTCATTCTGTAGAGTACATTAAGCAAAAAAAAAACCCTCACTGTGTCAATATTTATGACATGTAGATTTTTTACAGTTTGAAAGAGAAAATAAAATTTTAAACATGCAATGTCATCCTACATTTCTAAAACATGTCCATATGCTTTATTTGTGTCCATTGCTAGGTGGAAGACACCACTTCTTGATGGCAAACTGGAAAAGCCAACTGTATGGCGGAGATGCCAACTCATATTTACCCTGTGGGGCAGAGAAGAACAGCTCCATCGGGGTTTAAAGCTGTAAATCATCACAGAAGCATACGGCGACAGCAATGCTTCTTATGCTCTGCCCCACAGAAGGCATGTCGGTAAGGATTTTCCATGTGCGGTGTCCCAGTAAAATGTGTACTTAAAACCACAAAGTAATGATTCAACCCCCGAGCAGTTCTGTGGGAGAAAGATGAGGCTGTCTGTTCCCATAAAGATTACTGCCTGAGAGGTGCTAAATGGGATCTCTATGAGTCAGGATAGACATGATAACACTGTCTAGAGTCCAGAGGCTGCAAACCTTTATCAGAACAGAGAGCCTTTTCTTTCTCCCTGGTAGTGGCTGGTGGAAGCACAGATATGCAGTTTGTAGGCCAACACCCATATCATAGTATATGCATATATATGCATATATATAATAACATATTTATTATTATATACACACATACACACAAACATATATGTGTGTATATAATAAAAAATGTTATTTTAACCATATATATTAATTATTAAAAAAATAGAAAAGAGATTGATTTTTAAGAAATGGCTTCACAACTGGGATAACCAGAATTGAAAAATCCACAAGTCAGCCTGGAAGTTCCAGTTATGTGACATACTTGAGGTAGAATTCTTCGGGGAACCATGGGTTTTACTGCTAGAGTGGCTGATCAACGTCAATTAAATTCACCTGAATTAAATGTTAATCTCATGGAAATATCTTCACAGCAGCGTCAAGACTAGCATTTGACTAAACAACTGTGCACTGTACTTTAGTCAAGTTGGCACATAAGATGAATCACCAGAAAAAACCCATTATCAAAATGATTGTTAGTTGCTCTCATGTCAGCTCTGCCTCATCCAGCCCCATATATCTTTTAATTCCATTTTTTCTAAGAGCCTTTTGAAGCTCTCTCATGTAACACAACTGTGCACATCCTGTGTCAACGTTATGGTTGCTGGGATCTCTGAATGCATCGTTGTGTCTAAGCAGTTAACAGGTTCTCGAAGAGCAAAACAAAAACAAGTCTGGTTTTATGCATGAATTTAATTTATTCAACTAGATCTATTGAGTATTTATTTCGTGCAAGGCACTGTTTTCAACCAGCTCTGAATCCACTGACATCAAGTTGATGTCAACTGTAAGTGACCCTATGGGACAGGATCCGACTGACCCTGTGAGTTTTTGAGAGTGCAATTCTCCATGGGAGTAGAAAACCCCTTCTTTCTCCTGAGGAACAGCTGGTGGGCTCAATCTGCTGAGCATGCAGTTAGCAGCCCATGTGTAACCACTATACCGCAGGGCTCCTTAGACAGTGCTTCAGACGTCCAAAGAATGGTAAGACTACCATCCCTGTGTTTATCTATTCTTTGGTGAAGGCAGGGAGGGCAATTACATAGTTAATATTCATGAATATTAAAAATTACCCATAAGTGATCATTGATACCAGGGCAATTAAAATGGTAATACAATGAGAGTAATCAAAAAGGAAAGCCTCCTTTCTCAGGAAATAACGATTTGACTGACACGTCAATAATAAGGTAGAACCACCTACTGATCTAGGAGAAGGGGCATTAGACACTGATCAGTTGCCATCCACCCAATTTGGTTTTCTGTCCAACCCAGTATATTTTGTGGTAGAAATATACTCCATAGTATATCTCAGTAGCTGTGATCTTTCCGAAGTAGATCACCAAGTCTCTTCGGGCACCTCTGAGTGGACTAGAATATCCAGCCTTACTTTTGGTCAAACTTTTATCCATTTTCACACAGTTTATTCTAAATAGCATGAATATCTAAAGTGATTTAGGGAGGAGCTTAGCATATTTTAAGGGAAAGAAATTTCATATAACCATTATAAGTTAAGGGAGTAAAATAAAGTACAGATTAAGGTAAATAATTTAGTATCTTGCATAATATAACTGCAATTACAACTTCTGGAAATGTTAATGTTGGGAAGGCATTTGATCTAGTTATATTAAAATGAGAGAAGAAAAACTGTTAAAAATCATCTAAGTACAATTTGACATATTAATCAAGTGCAATTTGACAAAGAGAAAGAAAGACTATGAGGGAGCTGGAAGTCAGTATTATTTGGAAATTTGATAATATCTATAATGATATTAAGAATTTGATGATATTCCAATTGAATATTTGAGAATGTAAAAAATACTTAGCATATATATTATATAGATTTGTTCTGTAGTTTTAATTTTAAAACCCCTGACACTTAGAAGGTACAATTGAAATATAGATAGAAGGTATAATAATTATATTTACATAATGTGAGAGGAGGTGAAGGGAAACAAAAACATTTGTTCATTGTAATATCATAATTAATATGCTTTATTCAACTTCATTGAGTTCTAATAGTCTCTAGTTCTCTGCTGGATCTTTCTGGGTCCTGATTTCTATTGCCATGGCTACACAGAAATTCATAGACAAAATTATGGTTAGAAAGTTTATTAAGGAAGTTAAGAAACGATAATGCCAGTGAGAAATAGAGTCGTTGTCTATCAGGACATGTTACAAAGTATCAGATCTGTTAACAAATTCCCAAGGGGGTTGTGGTAGTTGAACAATTCATGTCAACTTAATAAAAGAATGGAGACCTGGAATTTTGCCTGTCAATCAGGTCACAGCTTTAGGATCCCTCCTTGTAGATGTGGCCTTCTCATGAGGATCCTGTGAATGTCCTCTCTCTTGATTCTGCCATCAGAATAGGTGGACCACCCTCTCACTGTCTCCTTGACATTCCTGTTGACAATCCACATGGAGCCACACTAATGGGCTCCAGAGCCCTCGAGATGCATCCACTGCCATTGGATCCACAGGACTTTCCACACACTGGCCTGTGATTGTCCTGCATTTGGCATCAGTACATGTGCTGCATGAGTCTAAAGAGGAATTCATGGGCTAATATCAGACTTATAGGCAAATAGCAAACTTCTGAACTGGCTCTGGGCTGGGCTGGGCTGTTTTATTGATGCATAATTACTTCTTGATATAAAGTTCTCTCTTATACATATATAAATGTCCCTGGATTTGTTTCTCTAGTTGACCAGGGCTAACACATTATAATACCAGGGACTAGTATTTGATGTGAGGCTGGAAAAATCTGGAGTCAGTAAGGGACTCTTCTCTTTAAGACTGAACATTGAAGGATTCTGCAGGCCATCTGAAATGCTTGGTAGGTGACTATCTGGGTCCACTTGTTGAGTGAAAGTGGGAGAAAATCAGCAATGGAGAGACGGGTTGAGTCTGGGCACTGACACCCACAGACCTGGTTCACAGGGAATAGAGGAGAAGTTGGTTGGGTGGTCTGAAATTCATGACCTAGAACAAGGGTTTTAGGGTTGTTGAGAATTTGTGAGGGGGGCCATGGTCAAAAGGCAAGGCAGCCAATGGGCATCCTGGTGAGGTTAAGTGAGGCTGAGGCCCACATTGAGTTCACCAGAACCCAACCAGATGAAGATGAGATTTTTGAGCCTGGATGGTGTGTACTGATTTGACTTTGATTATGGATTTGGACTCACAAGGTTCCAATCTAAATGAAGATTCATCACATCAAAGGATATGACTGTTTTCTCAGAACACTGGGATTATGTACCTGGAAGTGTAGAAATTGGACACTCAGAATTGGGTGGATAAAGGCATGAAGTGACTGGCTTACAAACTTTCATAGGTTGTTGAATGGATGCATAGAATGATAGGATTAAGGTGTAGAATTTCACTTAACTGCAGTTGTTAGGTATAGAATATTGTTGTTTTATTCACTTATAGAATATTAATCTTAAATGAGGCTGGAACATATTGAATTGCATGCATTTCAGTTTTGTTTTGTTCGTGTGTACAGATATGATTTTATTATTGTTTTGTTTAAAAACTATGTATGGCTAAAAATTGCTTAAAGATGTCATGTTGACAAGGGGTGGTCTGTGGCAGTTACACAATTTTATGTCAACTTGGTAAAAGAATGAAAGATGGAATCTAACTTGTCAGTCAGCCTGATGATGCCTCCTTGCTGAATCCTCATGAGGATTCTAGGATCTTCTTCTCCCTTAATTTTGCCATCAGAAGAGGCAGGCAACTCTCACTCTCTCTCTGCTTCACATTCCCATGGACAAACCACCTGGAGTCAGGCTGAAGGCAGCCAGAGCCCTGGAGAGGTGTCGACTGACATTGGAGTCACAGGACTTACCACCCACTGGCCTGTGGTCACCCTGCATCCAGTATCATTGCATGTGCTGCGTGAGTCTGAAGAGGAATTCATGGGCTACTGTTAGACTTATGGACTAATGTCAAACTTATGGACTTGATCTGTACTGAGCTAGGATGTTTTATTGATGCATAATTACTTCTTGATATAAAATTCTCTCTTACACATATATGAATGTCCCTGAATTTGTTTTTCTAGTCTACCCAGTCTAACAGAGGGGATACCACTCTGCTGTAAGCCTGAGTGGAAATGCATTCAGCAAAAGCCCAGTGGGTGGTAAACCCAGGCCCCTGACTTAAGTGCCCAGAGGCACTTCATGCCAGGAAGCCACAGCCCAAAAAACACTCAGTTCCACTCCCAAATGTCAGTAAAAGCAGCTTCCCCAATTTAGTGCCAAGATGCACTCCCCTCTGAAAGCCAGCCTCCTCACAGAAATACTCCACTTGCTCCGTGGTTTGGGACATCTCTAACTCTGTCACATGCGCTGACTCCTGGTTCTTCCAGCAGTCCTCTGATAGTATATTTGTCATATGGATCCAGGAGCCCCATTGTGTTAGAACAGTGGTTCTCAGCCTTCCTAATGCTGTGACCCTTTAATACAGTTCCTCATGTGGTGGTGACCCCAACTGTACAATTGTTTTTTTGCTACTTCATAACTACAATTTTGCTACCTTTATGAGCCATAATGCAGCTATCTGATATGCAGGGTGTATTTTCATTGTTACAAATGGAACAAAATTAAAGCATCATGATTAATCACAAAAGCGAGATGTAATTATATATTGTGAAATATTTATTTCTAAATTACAAATAAATGAGTTTGTCTTGAAGCATGGTGTAGCATGAGTAACAGTCTGAATATAACAACAGAAAACTACATTGCTACATTTTGTGACAGGATGCATAAAAAGCTAACCTCCGTGCGAAGGTTGAGATAGCTTCTTTCTCACCAGATCAACTATCTACATGTGGCCGGACCTGCCTGGAGACAGATAGAGGAGCGGTGTCTTGGTTCCTAAGACCCTTGGAAATATGTGTTTCTCATGGTCTTAGAGGACTCCTGTGAAAGGATCATTTGACTCCCAAAGGGGTCCCCACCCACATGTTGAGAAATGCTGTTAGCTCTTGGGCCCAGAGGACAGCCTCCACCTCTAGCTCTTGCTGGAACCAATCTCTGGGACCTACATGTAACCTCCTCTCTGGGGGCTGGGGAACAGGAAAGTGGGTGAGGGGAAGCGTCGGGCAGTGTAAGATAGGATAAAGTAATAATTTATAAATTATTAAGGGTTCGTGAGGTGGGGGGGCAGGGAGGGAGGGGCAGGGAAAAAAGGAAAATGAGCTGATTCCAGGAACCCAAGTAGAAGGTGAATTTTGAGAATGACGAGGGCAACGAATATATAAGGGTGCTTTATTCAATTGATGTATGTATGGATTGTGATAAGAGTTGTATGAGCCCCAATAAAATGATTTATTTTAAAAAAGGAAATAGATGTTTCACAATATATAAAATAAAAGATCCCTCCTCCTGTTTCTCAGAGGGCTCATTTAATTCACTGCAGGATGCCACTCCAGGGAATCTTATTCTCAATTACTCACAGGTCAATTCCATCAGGATCTTCCTTACCTTCTTACCAGATTATAAGAAAAGGTCATTTGTTGAGAGTTAAGAGACTTTGATTAAATGAACCACAGTAAATAATTCACTGCCCCTACACTCATGGATTTATAGGTCTTTTGTAGTTGTTTTTTTAAAGTTCTCCATGAGATTCAGCTCAGATAGAACATTTCATCAGTCTTTGGTGATGTGGGGAAAAAGCTTAGGCAAATGCGACAGGCCCACAATCTTCCATGGTCCATGGCTCTTGGGAGAGAACTGACGGCTCAGCTGTGAGAGTTGATGGAGCAGTGACTGGCCTGCCTCTTCACCTGAAATAAATGGACGCCAGCCTCCTGTTCCCTGACTGAAACAGCAGAAGGCAGCAGTCTGCAAACATATCAGTTACTTCATGTTCCCAGCCTCATCCTCCCCTCCCATCTGTGAATAATTTGGCTATGTTAATGCTCCTTTGTATACTATCAAAGAATTGTGACCTGCCTTTTTGTGTGCACACCTGTAATGTGTCGCAGGCTGCATGCTGGGACTGTAGTGAAGCCTGCCCCTAATAAAGTAGTGGGTTCTGGAGTATCTTTATTGCAGCGGCCCTCACACTCCGTCTGCATCTATCCTTTTTCTTAGCTATACATTTTCTGATTGCAGATCGTACCCCTCTTAATGCATTAATAATGCAAAATAAGAAGTGGTCTTTACGTTATATTACAGGTGATTAGTTTAATCTAGACCTCGTCAACTCCCCGATTTTCTCATGTCCTCAACAGTGTGCTATACAACATGTATATCCAATGATACCTTGGTTGTGGAATGGCTCCAACATTGAGCTTTCCACTACTCAAACAGCGAAGTTAGAAAAAAAAAATCATTTCGGTCTTTGCTTGATTGTTGACCTGAGAATTCATCTTGAAAAAAAACGTTTAGGGGCTGAGGGGGAGTGAGTCATGCCTGAGTCTCACTGGGGACTCAAAGGGGGAGGGGGCACTTCAGTCTAAGTCTCACTGTCACTCAGACAACAGCAGCTACTGTAGAGAAGGTGTGACTCATTAACCACGAAACAACAAACCTGACTCTAAAAAAAGTTGAAACGTAACTGTTAATTTGGATAAAGCAGAAACCACTGGGAGTGATAGAATATGTAAGACAGTGGTATGAAAGAAGGCAAAAAGCCTGTGTAGTGATTTAAAGTCCAGGGAAAATGAAATTATAAGTGTAATTTTGGGGCCTCAGAACCAATTATTGGGTTTTCCATATTTCTTAAAGGAAAAATATGCTCCATTCTCAAAATTTCCAGTATATGAACATGAATTTGAATGAATTCAATTGGACAATGAAAACATCACTGTGTGTGTATGTGTGTGTGTGTGTATATATATATATATATATTTCCTCCAAAGGGAATAGTATGGCATACTTCTTGATGACATACCTCTCCCTACTCCACCTCACTTTTATGTGGCTGTCTCCTATATAAATCTTTTAATTAAAAAATTATTTTGTTGGGGGCTAGTACAACTCATATCACAATCCATCTATCCATCCATTGTGTCAAGCACATTTGTACATATGTTGCCATAATTGTTTTCAAAGCATTTTCTTTCTACTTGAGCTCTTGGTATCAGTTCCTCATTTTTCTCCTCCCTCCCTCCCTCCCCCTTCATAAACCCTTGATAATATATAAATTATTATTATTTCATTTCTTGCACTCTCTGATGTCTCCCTTTACCCCCTTATCTGCTGTCCATCCCCCTGGGAGGGGGTTACAGTTAGGTCATTGTGATCAGTTCTCCCTTTCTCACCCCACCTTCCCTTTACCCATCTGGTATGAGTACTCTCAATATTGGTCCTGAGGAGTTTATCTGTCATGTATTGCATGTGTTTCCAGCTCTTATCTGTACCCATGTACATGCTCTGGTCTACCCAGATTTGAAAGGTAGAATTAGGGTCCTGATAGTGGAGGGAGGAAGCATTAAAGAACCATAAGAAAGCTGTAATGTTTCCTCGGTTCTATACTGCACCCTAAGTAGCCTGTCTTCTCCCCACAACCCTTCTGTAAGGAGATGTTCAATTGCTTACAGATTGGTTTGGGCCTCTACTCTGCACAACCCCCCAACCTCATTCACATGATTTTTGCTCTGGGTCTTTGATGCCTGATACCTGATCCCATTGACACCTCATGATCACACAGGCTGGTGTGCTTCTTCCATGTGGGCTTTGTTGCTTCTCAGCTAGAAGGCCACTTGTTTATCTTCAAGCCTTTAAGACCCCAGGCACTATACCTTTTGATAGCCAGGCACCATCAGCTTTCTTCACCACATGTGTTTATACACTTGCTTTGTCTTCAGTGATCGAGTTGGGAAGGTGAGCGTCTCAGAGTGCCGGATTACTTAGAACAAAGTGTTCTTAGTTCAAAGTGTTATGTACATAGATCTATTTCCCCATTGGCATGTATAAATATATTTACATTTTTATATGCCTGTATTTAGAACTCTACAAATGCTCTTTGCCTCCTAGTTCTTTCTTCTGTTTCCTTTTATGTTTCTCTTGTCCCACTATCATATCCAGCCTTCATTTGAGTTTCAGTAATTCCTGTGGGTTACATTGCCCTTGATCAAGGCCTACCAAAACTTCTCCACCCTCCTCCCCATCAATTTTCCCTGGCCCCTGGGTTCCTTGACACCCACCGCCTCCCCTTCTCCCATGCTCCCCCCCACCTGTCATCCCATTGTTCTCTCTTCTGGCTTGTTTATCCCTCCTAGCTCATCCAGATAGACATGCAGAGATAATAATATGCACAAACACAAGAAAGAGCAAAACAAAGCAACAATAGAAAGTAAAACAATAGCTACAACAACAGGATCTTTTAAATTTTTGCAGTGGATTTCACATACATATTAAAATATTTTCACGAGGTTTCCAAGAGTAGTGTTCCATCTTCTTTATAAAACACTGACTGATAAAGTAATTGTAATGCGAAAGAATCTAGGAAATAGATATTTAAAAAATATATTGTATGGGACTTTTCATCAATTCAGGAAACATAAGAACAGCCTGAAGAAACTGAGAAGTGACCACCGCATCACCTTAACAATGAAGTGCCATGGATATTATTTAGCATCCCAATGTCTCTGCCTAGGCCACAGTGAGAACTTGATCCTGCCACATGACAGGATCATCTATGTCTTATAGTTCTTTAATCCCACTCTGTAGACTGATTTCTCCAGGAACTTTTCAAGTATCAGTTAACTGTATCAGCCAATGACCACTCTGGAAACAAGTGACATTCCAAAATGCAGCCAACTCTTTAAGGACTCAAATGACTTTCATTAGAGAGCAATTCCTTAGTAAGGAATCAGGGTAATACAATAACAGGCATTTACAAACTTCTGTCCCTCCCGTTTCCGGCTGGAACACCTCTTTGTAAAGCCTACTGCAAGAGAGCACTGGTTAGGGTGCTTGTAGTTTCTCAGGTGTGATTATAAGATTATAGGAGACCATTAGGGAGCAGAGAGAGTGGAAAATGATGAATACCAGGAAATGTGAGTTTTCTTCAGAAACAGTAAGTCATATTTAAATATGAGAACTTAAGACATTATGAAGTTAAACTGGAAGAATAGGTAATAAAATTAAGGGTGAGATTTAAATTTTAGATCCAGATTTCTAAATTAGTAGAATAGCATCAGAATGGAGAAATGGTTGACAAAAGTCAGGAGAATTCAGCCATTTTAGCAATAAGGATGGTTTTTGTGATAAGGCTCCAGGATAGTGGATACGTAAAGGGCTTTGGCAATAGAAAATAGTTGAGGAAGAGGTAAAAAAATCAAATACCTGCAATGAACAAAAATAAGTTCTCTTCCTGCAAGAGTGAGATATAGTCAATTAATATGGTCCTTCTATAGCCATAATTCCCTGTGTGATGTGCTATAATTCCAGACTCTATGCCTGTGGCTATAATATCATTTTGGAAGGAGTTCTCAAGTGTACTAATGACAAAATTAATTAAGGTGGGGTTAAACTCTGAACTTAGTACAAGTGTGAACCAACTCACACCATTTGTTCCTTGGGAGTCTCTTTAGACTCTGCTGGAGGTTATGACTGAAGACACCATCCTTTATTTTCCTTGAGGGTAGAGCCAGCTGAAATATAAAAGCAAACCATCAAAGCCAATTTCTCTGTGTTTAAGAGCCATCTCAGACCACAGAAACAGAGAGGACAACTGGAATGAAACACCAAGGTGTGTCTGAATTGGCTGAAGCCACATCTCTGAGATGTCGCAGAGACTGTGACCCAGAGGCCCAGAGGGTGTCTTCTTTTCATCTGGATGAGACGTTGGATACAGTGACAGTGGTGTGGCTTCCTAGCCCATGGAAACCGAAGGCAAGAGATTTAGGACCACAGAGAGACTTGGTTGCTGGCTGAGGAGACGTGTTGCTGTAGATCAGTGACTGTATCCTTACTGTTTAGTGATCCTGACTTGCAGTAGCCTATTGACTTCCCAAATAAACCCCTTTAATCTTAGAGTGTTGTCTATGAGTTCTGTGTGACCAGTGCAACAAATTACGGAATGCAGCATAGATGTAAACTACCTCATATACTCGAATATAAGCCGACCCGAGTATAAGCCGAGGTACCTAATTATTACCTGGGAAACCAGAAAAACTGATTGACTTGCATATAAGCCGAGGGTGGAAAATGCAGAAGCTATTAGTGAATTTCAGTAATCAAAACAAATGAAAATAAAATTACTAAAAATTGAGACATCAGTGAGGTAATGTATTTAAATATTTATTTTAAATAAAACACATAAACAAAAGGACAACAAGTCATTTAACATTAGTAAACCAGTACAGTAAGTGGAAAATAGGTTCAACAAAAACAATAAGGTATCAGCAATGATACCTTAAGAGTACTATTCCCTGAACTCAATCAGCAACCAAGCTTAAGTGTAAAGAGTTAAAATCTTTCAAAACTGGATTCCTCATCATCACCCATATCCCAATGCAGAGCTTCAGCTGGTCTGAGGTAATCATAGACGCTGTCCTCACTGAGATCGCCGTGGTCACCATCACTGCTGTCATTTTCATACAAAGCGCAGTCTTCCCTGCCATCCATAGCATTACTAATACTACATTTCTGGAAGGCATGTCGCACCATGTCTTCTGGAATGTCTTCTCATGCACCTTGAACCCACTTTGCTATTAATTCTATGTCAGCCTTCATGAGAATTCCTCCTTTTGTTAGTTGGGCTTGACCTGATGACATCCATTCATGCCACTGACCCGTGTATAAGACGAACCCCAGTTATTCAGCACATTTTTTGTTCTGAAAAACGGTTTACACATGAGTACATACGGTAAGTTGCAGGGAATAATTGGTGTTAGAATAAGCAAAGAAGGATGGGCTGTGGAGGCATGTATGAGCCAAGCCCCCGGGCCACAGGGAAGCCAAAGCAAGTCACGTGTGGTCTCCCATGTTCTTCATTGCAAAGAGACGTATGTCAAGAAGGAAATATAAAGTCATAGAAGATCCTCACGTATATGAGAAAGATGGCTAGGTGTTGTTAATCAATTGGATTTTGTGTTGTGAAATCAACACATTTTCTGCTGTGAGGGAATTTTTTGCATAATTTTTCATAATATTGAAGAATGTAAGTCAAAGGGAATAGATGTCAGAGCATATAGATTTTTAGTTCTGGAGCTAAGGAGTATCATCAACCTAGATATCCATAAACTATAGACTATTTCTTAAATTCAGTCAACAGAAAGTGGTTATCATCACAGAAAAACATGCCTGAGATATGCTTAAAATCCAAAACCTAAGATAATTGAATTATAACCTAAAATAAGCAATTATAAACTAACCTGAAAATGTATGTAGCAACAGAAGATGGAGAATTTGCTAGATGTTAATGTATGTGAGATAAAATATTTACAATGTTACTGTAGCAGTAATGTTTAGATTTATAATAAAGACCAATGATCACTGAGTTCATTTTACCTCTCTTGATTCTACATAGGATTTCTGAGACTGTAGATCTTTGTTGTAACAGACAGCCGCCACTTTCTCCTAAGGAGCTGCCAATGAGTTTGAAAACTGACTTGCTGTTAGCAGCCCATCACCCAGCCCACAGGACCACCAGGCTCCTGAGATTTATCATGGACTTACTGTAACAGACTTCCCACAACTGAAGACATAAGTGCTCAGACTAGAAGACCCGGATTTTATGACATGGGAGGAGGTTCATAAACAGCAGCCTCTCAGTGTGGCTGGTGGAGTTACGAAGCCTGAGCTTACAGCCTTTCTTACTACATCTTTGACCTAAGGGAAGTTATCTGTCCCTGCATCAATTTCCTTTTTCATAAAATTGGTTCATAATAGCTTTTCGGCACTATTTTTGTCAGAAATAAAGACTAGAGTCGAACCTGGCATGTAATAATCAACATCCATACATTCACCAGCTCTACAGGTCTGAGGGGCCTTCGAAGTTTGTGGAGCACTCCGTCGTATTCTTAAGACATTTATGTACTTTTAATAACATGAATGCACTTTTTGAAGTTCTTCGTATGTTCAGCAAGCTTTCCAGAGGCCTGGAGATTATCAAATTGATTTTAAGTGAATTTTAAAATTAAAGTATAACATTAAAGCACAACTGCTCCTAGATTATAATCGCAGATCTGCATGTATTTTTAAATATCGAACACACCTTTGTGACATTAATATCATCCAAGTTACTCCTTAATATAGTGGCTAGTCACTCTGCTCCCTACATGTATGCAATTTCTGTTGTGGTTTGGCATTACCTCTGAAATGAAACTTGTTTCTCTTGATAATGAGATGGGTGTGATCTCATTAACAGTACTATTATTCTCATTGTAGGGTAGTCAGATACATGGGCAATTACATTTACAAATAACTCACCTCAATGAACAGCAATGCAGGTGGGCATAGCTGACCTTCTCTGGCTTCCTTTTGCCACCAGACAAGAGTCAGGTGTGCCTCCATGTGCCAGCCTTCATTATCTATTCAGACACCGACAGTTCGTCCGATGTCAGTACATCCATGCGGAATCTGACAATTCATTGCAATAGTCACGCAGAATTCACAGACAACACTCACAATCAATAAGGGGAGTCAATACACTACCACAAGTCAGAATAAGCAACAAGTAAGGAGGTAAGGAGATAGTCTTTGGTATCCTCATCCAGCACTGGGGTTTCTCTCTGGTTCTCGGTCTCTCAGGCACATGATCCCTCGGCCTTTGCCGTTATGGGGCAGGAAACCGGCCCACCTGTTGTGTCCATAGTCGCAGGCCAGACACAGAAAATGGGTACCTTTTCAGTACTGCTTTTCTGAGTCTCTATGTCACAGTCTATGATGCACCTGGCCTCAATAGCCAACATCCTTTCAGACAGATCTTGAATGTACTCTTCCAAGGCCTGTAGGATTTCTTTCTCCGCTACTATTTAAAAAACTGACCACTCCCTTCTATGAGTGTGGTAGTTATAGAATATGTTGTCAGTTTGAGGATTAAGAATGAAGGGGTGGAGTCTAGCCTGTCAATCATTATATAGCCAAATGAGACCTCTGTGTGGGTATGGCATTCCCCTGAGGATTCTGGGAACTCCTGTATTCTTCCATGGAGGCGGAAGCTATGTGGAGAGCCCTGACAGCGCTGAGATGTTTACAATGTCACTGGATCCACAAGACTTCCCATATACTGGTCTGTGAGCTTCCTGAATTTGGCATTATTGCATGTGTTATGTGAGTCTGAAGAGGACTTTATAGATTGGTGTGGGACATATGGGCTAATATCAGACTTATGTACTTGATTTGGTCTGGGCTGGTATGTTTTCTTAATGTACAATTACTCTTTATATAAAGCTTTTACTTATACCCATATGAGCATCTATGAACTTGTTTCTCTAGTCTACTCAGACAAATGAACGTAGTGTTACACAGACCCTATTTGCATAATCCTACCAAATAATTATACAAAGAAGAATGTGCCATCAATATTGGGGGAAGTTTTATTAACTACCAGCACTGTGCAGATGACACAACTTGGCTTGTTGAATTGTGGTGCTGGAGAAAAATATTGAAAGTACCATGGACTGCTCAAAGGATAAAGGGATCTCCCTTGGAAGAAGGAAGGTGGTCCTGTCTTTGCTGTGGAGGACCGGTGTAGTATTTCTCCCTAGTTTTGCCATCTTACCATAAGTCCTCATGAAACTCACATCTTATGACACATTAGTGAAGCTCATGACGGGAAACTCAACTGCAAAGTTTATTTTAGACTTCTGGTACACCTATTTTTAAATCAAATCCAATTTAAACTTTTTGTTCTAGAAAAAAGGTTTCTTTAGGGAACAATAAGGGCAAAATTTCATTCTGTTGTACACAAGTTCACTCTTGCTAGGAATTGATTCAACCTAATAATAGTAACAATCATCTACTCTATTTAAGTTGGCTCTCTTGTTTTATGAATGTGTATTTTTCTTCTGCATGTAAAATACATGCACAGCTTTGCTATTATACATTGAAAACTGTAACTACTTAAAACACTTCCAGGATCTGTTCTGGTTCTTTAAGTGTAAATTCAGTTTTTCTTTAGCCAGAAATGTAAGAGCACAACAAAATAACACTCAACATGCTTTGGTGAAAAAAAAAACATGACATATGAAATCAGTGACAGAATTAGAATATTTAAAAATTGGAAGAGCTTCAGCTACTTTGTGACCTATTAAAATCTGGAAGTGAAATATTACCATTTAATGGAGAACCATCTATTTTTGTTGACAGCAAATCTGAAATATGTCTCTGGACAACTAGGCAAATATATCCAGGTTCTTGTATTCTGTGTTAAGGTCATACACTTGTTTTGGTTTTACTTTTATTATTTTGCATCAGCTCCCCAAATCAAAACATTCTGTGTTTAGCCTATAAACTGTTTTCAATCAGCTAGTCACCTAGACTAAACATTGGAGCTTCAAATGACCCAAAACTTTGGTGGAAGAAAACTCTGATGATGTGCTTGTTTATGGAAACTCCATGAAGTATGATTTCTTTTTATAAGTGTTGACTCCTCTACTAGGTCCTTACTTTTCTATGATCCTCTTTGGCCAAATCTTCCAAGTAAATTAGAAAATATTTAGTTCTTTAATATGTATGTCTGGGTACTGAGAAAGTTACTATCCAAAGCATGGTGGCCAACGCTTCTTTCCCCCTTCTCACTCAGCTTTCAGTTCCTGGTGTGGGTGCATTATCAATTTACCATGTACCATTTTACTCAGCTCCATTAGCAAAGAAACATCAATATTTTTTCTAGACTTGATTTCAGGCTATTTGACTGTGAGCATCCTCCACGGGCCAATGTGTTCATTGAAGCCACCAAAACCTTTCGCACATCTTCAGTATGATATTTGTGTTATGGCATGTATTGCTGTCAGTTTGGTGCGTTTGATTGTTTACTCGATACTGCTGCACTTTTGATTTGGTTGAAAAAAAAAACATTATCTCTTACACTTCAGCTTCCTACCTTGTTATATTCTTTATCCCTACTTTTATGAATTGGCTAATTTCTTGCTGAGCTTATCACTTTACATTGTTCCTGATATATATGACCTCAAACTATTACCCTCCTATCTATAAATGATTTGATGAACTCATTCTAGAAATTTCTTAAATACATTTTAAAAATCTTTCTACTTAGTTAAATGACAACGACACCAACAATTTCAGCTGTGATTGTGGGTTGTGATTTTTCAAGTCTGTTAAAAGCATCCTCACCACCCACTCTTATCAGCATCCTGTGTCTTTTAACAATTTTTTTTGTTAGTCAGTTCTGGCCACAATACTCCTCTGAAATATATCATTACAAAGCTTAGTGGCTTAAAGAACAAACTTTGCTCTTTCACTCATTGGACGGGGAAATGTTGAGACTCCTTTGTGTCAGTCTTTGTATTGCCTAACCTTTGGATTTACTAGTCTTGGCTCCAAATTATGGGCCTTAGCTTCATTTCAGTTGGTTATATATGTGTTTGAGCCAGTGTCTAAGCTAAAATGAAGGGATTATTTGCTTGTGTGTTATATAATCTGCCCAAATGCCCTGCTTATCATTGCTATTTTCTAGCTAGGATGACTAATAAACACTGGGAATTGAACTGATGGCAGAGGAAGCAATTGTTAATAGTGCAATACCATTCAATGAAATACTTTCAACTAATCTCTATTTTATTTATTTTTATTATCACAGAGTACACATACGTTTTGCTGAACTTCACTTAGAGAATACCTGCAGACATCATCCAATGTTCTTAGAGCTGCCAGTGGAATGGAGATAATATTCATGATTGCTAATGCCCTCAATGGCTTTATTATTTATTTTTCCCATTCACATCCACAAACCACTGGTACCATGTTGATTTTGACCTATAGCAGGCCTGCCGGGTTTCGGAAGCTGTACATCTTTACTGGAGCGTCCTCTCTCTCCAACAGAGCTACTGGGGAGTGTCAACCTGAGATCCTGAGGTTGATAGTTCAGTACTTAACTGACAGCACCAGAGGGACTCCTTTCTTTCATCATCAGTTCCTACCAGCCCCTGCCTTCACGGTCATTCCCACTCTCAGCAACCCTACAGGACCGCGTAGAATTTCCCCCTTTGCATTGAGAGTCTGTACATTTAAGTGGAAGCAGAAACCACACCTTTCTTCTGCAAAGTCACTCGTAGAGGGAAGCCATCAGGCCACCAGGACTCCTTCACCATCTATACTGACTCTATTTAAATGACTGAATAATAGTTCTTTCTGTTTTGTGATAGTCCTCCCTAAGGAGAGTAGGTTTTCTTAGTGTAACTTCTCTTCATATTTGGTTACGTGACTTGATGTCCTGCTAACTGCCGACTAAACTAATTTAAGTGGTTGTTAGCCCCAGTTGTCTGGAGAAACAATTCCAGCGACACTCCTCTATGAATAAGGAAGAGCTTTATATTAAAAAAAATCATATATCCAGAAGGCATTCCAGTTCAGTCCAACTCAAATCCATCAGTTCAATGCTATTTCATCAGTCCTTGTTCAGACGCGGGTAGCCATATGCCCAGAGTACAGAATGGTGCAATGGAAAGCAGAAAGAGCACAGGTTGGTGGGTACAGAGTCATGTAGATGCTCGATTGGTACAAACATAGCAGAGCATCTACAGAATCTGTGGTAAAGCATCCCCTAGGGGGCGTGCAAGCAGGGAGAGTTCTACCATGTGGGGAGGCCAGGAGGCAGAGAAAGAGAGAGAGAGACATGCGCCAGGTCCCAGAGTCCTTCACTCTTTTAGAAAAGTCCCAAGGAGGTGTTGTGAAGCTATAATTCGACTCCACCCCTAGCCTGGAATTTCTTCCTTGCTGCAATGGAGTCAGAGCTGTTTGAGTTCTGGAGCCATTCCCTATGAGTTCTGGAGACTTGAACTCTTCACTGGAGTAGAAAGCCCTGTCTCTCTCCAACTTAGCTGCTGGCGGCTTTGAACGGCCTACCATGATGATTGCAGCCCAATGTGTAAACCCTTACACCACCAGGGCTCCCTTGATATAAAAATCACCCAATTACCTTGGTGGTTTAATTTAAATAGCTGCTTAATAGAGCAAAAATATTTGAATTTATATTTTACCAAATTGTCTACTGGATTCTGACAGAAAATATTTGATATGTCATAAAACATTTCACATTCTAATTGCAAGATAATTTTTATAAGTACAGTTTTATTAGCAAGGCAACTTTATAGCATGAATTAAAATTTCAGTATGTGCAGTCATATGAAATGTATGTAGATTAATGTGTTGTTAGTATGTTTGATCTTGTACACATATTTTTCTTATCTTTCATCTAATTGAGGAAACTATTATTATATTGCTAAAGTGTCCTTTATTTTCTATTCCAAATAGAAGACTGAAGATTTGCCTGGAATATCTTTAGGTTTGCTTTCCTTGTCAAGGCTTACATGAACATCTGTTGAAGTCCAGGGTAGGAGCTTAAAATAGTCCTGCTACAATGTGTCCATAGATGAGTAAGTCACGTGACTAAAGTGTATATAAATGGAATAAACTTAAATATTGGAAATATTATAAAAAGGAATTTTATGACTATCTTCATTGCTATATGTATTTTTAATTTGGATGTCATAGTAGAACAGAGTTTGTAGTTTACTTAACTCTTTATGATGCAAATAATAGTGTCACTATAGTCCAAATATTTGGAATATTTTGGAGTATATGCAACTCAATTATAATGTATCAATTATATGAATTAATATAATTAATATATTTAACACAAACACATGCTTAGCTATCACTCATTATTTTATAATTGAGAAAATTTATATAGATTATTGATCTATCAATAATTGTGATATATTGCAACGATAAAATATTTTTGTATATTACAGCAACATCCATTAAAACCGTGAGTCTGTAAAAGTAAAGTTAAATTGGTAAAATCCTCAAAGAATTGTCATTATTTGAAATACTATTAAATTATTCTTTTGTATGAAATAGTCTTCAAAATTAGCTTATACATCAGAAAAATAGGTAAAAATAAAATTTACCTAAGCAAGTTGTTACAAGGTAACAGGGTTTGTAAACAAAAATAAGTGTATTCTCTTTATCTACCAATTTTCCAGAATATAAGACCATTATATGAATATTATAGCTAAATCATACCATTCTACTTAACACTTTCTGCAAATAAAAAATGCTAAAGGGTTTTTTTGGGCTCTAAAATTTTTTTAATAAAAGGGTTCTAAGACTAAAAAGATTGTGAACTGATGACCTAGCTCAATACAGGAAATTGTCATTTTAACTAATAAACACAAAGATATTTGGTCACTTTTAGACTCTGGATTCCCTTAGATTTGACAGATGTTCTTTCTAGGAAAACCATGTGGTACACACAGGTGTCTCTTGGTTTGTCGAAATCTTCCAGAGATTTCACATACCATGGAAGCCCATCTGGGGATCCTTCAGACAGGGCAACAAGCAAAGGATAATGGGAATCAGGTTAACAACAGACGATCTTGATCAGGGATTGGCAAACTTACTCTCACAAGCTCAGTGATAAATGTTTGACTTATAGACCAAACAGGGAGCCCTGGTGGCTAGTTGCACACTGGGCTGCTAACTACAACATCAGCTGTTCAAAACTACCAGCAGCTCCACGGGGGAGAAAGACAGAGCTTTCTACTCTCATAAACAGTTAGAGCCTTGGAAACTCAGAGGGACGGTTCCACACTACTATATAGGGTCTTTATGAGTCAGCATCGACTGATGGCAGTGAGCTTGGAGTTGATTTGAAGTTATAGGTCAGTTTGTCACAGACACTCGACACTTCCATTGATGAATGAAAGCCATCACGGACAAGGCATAGATGCATGGATGTGGCTCTCACTGTATGGCCTTGCTCCACTCTTCCTCGACACTCCCAGTTTGATCAGTCATATCAGCACTTACTCAGGGGCCCAGTGAAGAGCTAGCTTCATTCTCCACTTCCAGTATTCTTTATTTCCACATAGGTCTGATTCGATTGCCTTGACTATTTACAAGTCTTTACCTCTTCCTCCCGTCCTTCCCCGATTCCTACAGATGAGGTTTTGGTTCAAGCCCCCATCTCTTCTTGCCTAGGTAATTGCTGGTCTTCCTCCAATTCCATTTCTGCTTTGTTGACAGGAGGCAGAAAGCTACGTCCTCTTCCTCCTCGAGAGCAGCTTCGTGCGTTCGCTAAAGGATTTTATGTATCAAGTTGAAACTATCTTCTATTATCTATTTTTCTATCCATCAGTCTATATATCTACCTATCATCTATCATAACCTTTCAGCTTATATTTTATTACAGAATATACTGTCAGAAATAGCTTAATAAACAGGAAGTCAAGAATTTATTTGATGTATCAAGAAATTGTATGCAGGTAGCTCAGGCCAGGTGAGAAGTCCAGTGAAGTCATTTAGGAGTCAGGTCCCTTTTCTTATAGTATTTGTCTGGTCTAAGTTTTATTTTCTTTGTAGAAGTAAGATTAATAATTGTTCATGCAAAAATTAATAGCTAAAAGCAATGACTTCAACTTTGTAAAATATTCTTTATTCATTCAGAGCCTCATGCACTAGCTTGATATGTAAGAAAGCATCATTAAATTTTCATTATAAGTACTGGTTTCTCTGGTTCTTAATTCCTAGGTGTACTGTGTATACATTTTGATATCACTGTAAATCATTGTTTACCATATTGCATCACAATTTCCAAATACTCAAAAATGATAATTGGACCGAATTGATGTGGTTCCAGAAACTTTTCATGTGCTCCTTCTGAGTAAGATCTGTAGTCATTGTTAGGGTCTGCAACTGTGTGCGATGTTTGGACATCGTATAATCATGGTTTTCAGAAGGAATACATTGTGACATTTTAATACTTTGAAAGTTGAGTCCTTGTAATGCAGAGAGAAAGAAAAAAAGTTTGACTATATATATAAATTTCATGCTAACTCCTATTAGTCAGCCACAAATTATCTTTTATTACAAAATTAAACAAAACCTAAAAATGAAATAACATGAAAAAAATTGTTTAAGCAAAGCAATTGAATACATACTAAACATTATTCAAAAGTTTAACTTACTTGCCCCATGGGCCAAACCTATAGACATGACCTGCATTTTTTCTGGGTACAACTATCTATACTTGGTTCCATGACAGACTTTTCTCCCCTGACTTTTTGATTATTGTTGGGGGTTTTTCTCTCCTTCTTATGCATTTGTAGTATGTTGTCTGTATACTATTATTCTTTTACCCCTATCACCATAGCACAATTTTGTTTTTTATTAAGTCTCTCCACTGTGAAGGAGTGGTTCTATTGGGTCTCCAGCTGTAAAGCGCAGGAGGAGTGGAGACGTAATGATAGCAATAGATATAAAGTGATATAAAGAATACAGGGGTGATGGTGGGCAGATAGAGAGGGAAGGGGATTTGGTGAGTAACTAATAAAGATGGAAGGAGAGGGAGTGTTAGAACAGATAGTGATGGCATGTAACGCCTTAAAGGCATTTTGACTGTGGGGTGAAGGAGGGGGGATTCTCAAATTGATGGGGCATACTATGGCACACACAAGGTGTAGGGGGCAGGTGATGTCACAGTGTATGGAGAAAAGGGGGACTTGGATGAAAAAGGCAAGTGGTGTTTTGATCTTGGGAAATATGGGACCTTACAAAAAAAGTAGGGGGGGGGCCTGGTTTAGACACATCAACAGCAGTTTCAAGAATAAATGTCAATGGCTTCACAGTTGCAGAAAGCACCAGTTAAGAGAGGAATCCAGAGGTTGCAGAAAGGCCATTCTTGGATCAGTACAAATAGCTACACTCCTGTTAAGTAATACAGTGTGGTTACACTGTTAACATGGCTACATGTAAATTGGCTCCTACAGCATAATGACATTGAAATTACTTGTGGTGGGTTATTACAGTCGATTAGCTACAAGCCCAAACTTTCCACACCTTGAACAACAAAGAAAAAAATCAGCTCAGTGTCCTTGACTTTGCTCAGTAGTGGAACTGAAAGCCCAACTGGGAAAGCCCCGCTCAAATCAAGAGGGAGTCATGTGCTGTGTCCCACCACAGACATGAAGGGGTGGCATGTCCGTGTGAGTGCCGCTCTCAGACAACACATATTGCTTGTGCTAGTGCATTAAAACATTGGCCATTGTGCTTATTTTTAATCTCTCTTGCACTTTATTCCTGTAAAATATTGTGAGTAAGAGTCCAAAGAAAGTTAACCACACTAACAGTAAGGCTAAGAGGAAAACTGTGAATTATGACTTCATCAACCTTTTTGAAGAACGAAAAAAGTGATTAGAGCAGCCAATGTAGTGAAATGGGTGAAATTTTTAACCATTAAACAAAGAGCCCAGACCATGGAAGAGGTTGAAAAGTTTCTACTAATTTAAATATATCAAGAACAACTCAATGACAATAAGGTATCTGAGACAGTGATATGCCAAAAGGCTAAAAGTCTCCATAGTAATTTAGAATCCTTGTGAAATGTATTTATAAATGTAGTTTTGTGCCTCAGAACTAATTTATTATTTTGTTTTTATTGTAATATTAATTTTAATATATTAAAATATGTATAATATATAATATAGTCGTGTATAATAAAATAAAACATTTCATTTTAATAATTATTTAGTTTTCCATTATTTCTCATGGGAAAAATATGTTCAGTTCTTGAACTTCTCAGTGTTTGAAGATGAATCTGGAACAAATTAAGTTCAACAACACCGGTATCACTGTACTTTTTCAGTGTTCACAGAGGCACTGTTAGTTCATGAGCCTGTTAAATCATTATTAATAATAGCCTTCTATGTGGGCATTAAAATTTCATTGGATTTCCATTAACATAAAAACTTTGTTTTGTATTATAAGAAAGTATAGATTAGTCCGAGTGGAGCTAGTGAGCCGAGTGGTTGTGTGAACACGTCTCTGAGACCGGTAGCGCTTGCAGCATGGCTGACCAACTGACTGAAGAGCAAATTGCAGAATTCAAGGAAGCTTTTTCACTATTTGACAAGGATGGTGACGGAACTATAACCACAAAGGAATTGGGAACTGTCACGAGCTCTCTTGTGCAGAATCCCTCAGAAGCAGAATTACAAGACATGATTAATGCAGCAGATGCTGATGGTAATGGCACAATTGACCTCCCAGAATTTCTGACAATGATGGCAAGAAAAATGAAGGACACAGACAGCAAAGAAGAAAGCAGAGAAGCATTCCGTGTGTGGCAATGGCTACATTAGTGCAGCAGAACTTCGTCATGTGAGGACAAACCTTGGGGAGAAGTGAACAGACGAAGAGGTTCAGGGAAGCAGATATTGATGGGGATGGTCAAGTAAACTATGAAGAGTGTGTACAAATGATGACAGCAAAGAGAAGACATTATACAGAATGTGTTAAATTTCTTGTACAAAATTGTTTATTTGCCTTTTCTTTGTTTGTAACTTATCTGTAAAAGGTTCCCCCAACTGTCAAAAGAGTATGCATGTATAGTAATTAGGACTTCATTCTCCATGTTCTCTTCCCTTATCTTACTGTCATTGTCCTAAAACCTTATTTTAGAAAACTGATCAAGTAACATGTTGCATGTGGCTTACTCTGGATATATCTAAGCCCTTCTGCACATCTAAACTTAGATGGAGTTGGTCAAACGAGGGAACATCTGGTTAGGCCTTTTTTTCAGTAGTTTTCTTTAGGAACCGTCAGCATGTGGTTGTTGAAGTGTGGAGCTGTAACTCTGCGTGGACTAAGGACAGTCAACAATATGTACTTAAAGTTGCACTATTGCAAAACGGGTGTATGATCCAGGTACTCATACACTATTTTTCTGTACTGCTGGTTACTTGCTTTTTAAACTTTGTTTAGCCACTTAAAGAAAATCTGTTTATGGCACAATTTGCCTCAAATCCATTCCAAGTTGTATATTTGTTTTCCAATAAAAAAATTACAATTTACCTCCCAAAAAAGAAAGTATAAGTTATATTTCACAATTATTCTCCTTTTGATAAAATGAGTCCTGTGTAGTTTTCAGATTCATCATAAGCACATGATACACACATCCACATATGAAGGTAAATAGTAAGGATACATTTCATGTTTCCTTCCATCTTGAACTTTCGAACTATGAAAGATTTCTGTTGAATATGTTATTTAGCCATGGACAAAACTTGTTCGAATTTATTATTTTTACTGACTTAAATAGAAATTCAGCCTAGTGTATAATTTCTTCAAAGGGTTTATTTTTAGAGAAAAAAATCTTATGTGTGTCTAATCTACCCTTGGTGCCTATAAAGATAATCACAGTTGTTAGATGTTACTTCAGGGGTGGCATGTCTTCTGATACCTTTGCATGCCAGCGCTCCATATGACCCCATATGGCGCTTCAGAGAAGATGACATCTCTCAATACCGCTTCCCCTTCTGTTTGTATCACTTACAAATAAGCTGAAGGCAAAGAACCCAACACCAGCACAAACAGAACATCTTTAATCATTTGGCTTGAAAACAAAATTATAAAAATAATCAACTAAAGGAAATAAAAGTCCTAACATGAACTATAGTGGAAAACAACAACAGCATCTGAAAAATATTCCCAAAGCAAGTGAATTCATGGAAAACATTACAAACTAAAAACTTCACTGACATTAAGTTGGAAATTGATAGAATTCAATATAATTCACCTTTATACTGCTGGCTCTATTTTAAAATAAATGAGCTATTCCGATGATGCGAATCCAGTATCTATTTTAAAGAAAAATCCATTAATAACTATATAACAACAACAACAAAACAAATTCACTGCCCTCAAGTTGATACCAACACGTAGAAACTCTACAGGACAAAGAAGAACGGCCCCTGTGATTTTCTGAAACCATAACTACACCGGAGTGCTAAGCCCTGTCTGTCTCCTGCAGAGTCGCTGATGGTTTCAAAGGGCTGACCTTGCCCTTAGCAGTCCAATGAGTAGCCACTATGCCACCATGGCTCCTACAAAATAACAGAGTGTCACAATTAAATATAGCCACCTGCATCAGTGTTTCTGATATTACTATAGAGAGTATTTGGGATCTCTGTAAGGTAAGACAAGAAATGAACAGACACGGAATTTATTTGTACAAAAAGGCAATAGTTATATGTATACATATATATAGTTATATATATGTGTGTATATATACATATACATGTGTGAATAGATACACACATATATATAGTCATATGCATATAGCCCCATAGAGTGATTGCTTTAACAGTATGTAGGCATAACACATGCATGTATTTTTGAATCATTCACTTCAAGACATGTAAAATTTTCTATTTTCAATGTTTAATATTTAGTTTCATGTAGTTGTTGCAGTCAAGATAATTCCAACACATAGTGACACAATAAGACTGAATAAAGCTCTCCCAAAGCATTTTCAAGGATGTCATTTTTGGGAGGAAGCAAATTGCACATCTTTCTTCTTTGGAGAGGTTCGGAATTCAACCCAGGCATAAACACTTAGATGCCAAGGGTTTAATCATTTATATAACCAAGGGTACTTGAAGCCCATATAGTAATAAATTACTTTCTGAGCATGCAGATAAATAAATGGTGGGGTTTAAGCAAATTTTAACTGAAAATTGAATAATACCTTTCTTTCAGTTGTTTTTTGTAAACTACAGGGGACCTTTATACGCGTTCTAGATGTAAAGGGTTTATCCTCTTTAGGCGGAGAACAGCCTTTCTCATTTTGCCCTCAGTTTTGTGAAAAATATCTACTCTTGATTATTAGTCTACTTCTTGAATTCAATTTACAGGGATTCACAAGATTGTTTTTCAAACCAATTTTAGAAATGAATGTTGCTTTATATTAAATTGGTACACTGAAATGACTTCTGATAGCTAGTTGTACATTTTTAGAAAGTTACTCTTACTTACAATATGCATTTATGAACACGGGAATTCTCTGTGTACATATCACACAGATGTGGTGAGGACCTTCACCCTCATTCCAATCTCTTAAGCAATAACGGTGAACTGTCCTTTTCTGGCCCTCATGGATTGTAAGACTCTAAATGAACCGCTATAAGAATGTATAAATAGAAAGCAACAATTTAAGACTTGGAAATTATCTGATTGGATGAGCAATAGTAACACAATAGCTGGCCTTTAGACACTATAGACGCTGCTCTGAGTCTCAGTACAACTGCTCATTGATGTGCTCGTGGACAAAGGGATTCATGTCTCTAAATATCAGTGACTAACATATGTCTGTCAGTTTGTCGTCGTGTGATGGCTTTTCTGTCGCTGTGATGTTAGAAGCATTGTTTTTATGGGGAGAGGTTCATATGATCCGATATCATTTATGTATCGGGTTATCTGCTGCAGTACATCATTTAATCTTAGTAGAGCCCCAACAGAACTTGATGCTTTTTCCCCATTTTAGAGGGAAGGATTCAGAAGATAAATGATGGCATACACATTGTGTGGTGGAGCATTTTGCAGGGTTAAGTGACCGAACAGAAACAATACTAACCAATCTGACTCAAGACCAAATATATAAGCAACAAAGCATATTACTTTAAAAATACAAGTCAACCAACATTATTTCATAAAACTTTTATAAAAATTAAACTATCACATATATGTACAATGCAATGTGAAATTCCAAATCCATAATAAAATTTCAAAAGGTATCCTTTTAAAATTATATTAGTATTTAGTCATAGACTGCCTCTGAGTCATTTTTGCCTACATTTATTTTGTGTGCTTGACTAAGACAAATGAATATTACTTAAAGAAAAAAGATATAATTCCCCCTTACATATCTTATTTTAAATATAATTAAAAGCACACACATTTTTCACTTAGATTATACATTATTTTAAAATATTTATGTCCATCCATAAAACTTTAATTTATCCATTAAGCTACTTTGTTGTACTAATTATATTTTAGTATGGTTAATTTTTATGAATTAGAACTGCCATATCATATCGATTCTATACTCTCAGCACTATGACAGCTCTTCAGTAAGGTGTTATAAAATCAGAAGCTCTTAAGAATCTGGCCTCACACAATGAGTTCTGCTTCACCCAGTCTGCTCATCAATTTTCCTCTTCAAGTTTGCTTCCTTGCTCTTCCTCAAACAGACTCAGATAAGGATGCTGCACTTGGGACATAGCCTATCACAAAATATTTCTCCCAGGTGCAATTCGTTTATTCAGGTTCAGTATCAAGCATCAATGTGCTAAAATTGTAATTACTGATCAATCTGTTCTACATGGTTTCTTTTATTGTAAAATCTGCTTTATTTTTCCCTATATCACTTCAAAGTATGTAACACAGTCTTATTAGATTCCTCAGGTGGGAAATACCTTGGTTCCCAGATTCACAAGAGAAAGAATTCACATTCACGCCTAAGTCTGGTTTGTGATCCACGTGAGTTTTTTATAAAGGATAGAAGAAGTTTCAGGTTTTACAGTCACAGAATACTGGACAGTACCCCCACATGTGGGGACCTGCGGCCAGAGAGAGAGAGAGAGAGAGAGAGAGAGAGAGAGAGAGAGAGAGCGCAGCAAGGCCAAGCTAACGGCAGAGGTGGAGAGGGGGAGTGGGACATTGAATGAATTAAACCCACCTGGCCTAATTTTGGGCCCACCCATATGTACAGCTCTCCCCTCATCACCTGCCTCAGGCCTGAATTGGGGCATGCCCTTTAAGCCTTTATTGGTTTCCAACTTCCTGTAGGGGGGCCCTAAATATGGAGAGGAACAACCTCCTACCTTGCTACCTAACAGTATGATGTTCTACTGGTGTATTGTCTATGAACTTCTCTACAAGGTAAGCTCCCGAGTGCCCCATGCTTTAAAGGTGTGTGTAATTACAAACCGCACCTAGGAAGAACCCAGGAGAGAGCATACAGCCATCATATCCTCTATTAGATGAATGGATGAATGCATCCACGGCAGGCACTGTTATAGCATTACCAGAACTGAAAATGATACAGTTTCATGATACCATAGGTGAGCCAATTCAACCACCCACAAATGGGAGTTCCTTGTCGTTTGGGAAAAGCATACACATAACATAGTTCTAAACTCTCTAGTTTCAGTTTTAAGACTAATTAAAACTTAAGTATGCTTATGAAATTGTGGGAGTCTGAGGACCTGGAAGGGAGTGAATGTGTTTTGCTTCCCACAGTCCTGATTTAGGACTAGGTAGGCCAGCCCTGGTGAAGCTCACCTGTACAGTCCTGAGAGAAAGCGTAGCTAGCGTCCAAATGCACATATTCTCTAGGACAGATGTTTCCCCATAACACATCCACCCTCCATAAAATGATTAATGCTTCCCCATATCACATCCACCCTCCACAAAATGTCGTACAGACACCTGGCCTTTCACCTGTGTAGTTAAAGGATGCTTCTCTCAAAGAGCAGTCAGCTCCCTTTGTTTCTTATTCTTAAAGAGGGATTCACGCTGCTTACATCTCACTTGCCTGTTACTTTCCTATGAAGTGTGCCCACAGAGAGCTCGGGATATGGAAGATTAACACTTTGCCCATTCTACTGTGGATGCATTAACACGTGGCTTGCGGGTCTCATAACTGCAAAATCTCAGTGTTGGATCAACCCTAGACTCTTCTTCTGATTTTGGAGATCAGTTCCATGTGCTCCTCTTTTCTATCTCCTTTTTGCTATAATTGCTCCATCATGTCCCCGGGACCCCATTAGAAGTAAAAATCATATATGAATTTGTAACTCTTAGATTGGTGCTTATAGTTTTTTCTAAAGTACACATTTCTTTACCCAAATTAATTTGACAATATATTCAAAAACTGTTTATAGACTTTCCACATTTCCAAACCATAAAACTCTTCACAATCATAACTCTTGGCTCATACAAACTGGAACTAAATTAGAAAAAATATAAAATAACAAATGAACATGATATAACAGATTTGAGAGCAAAAGATTATAGATGATTTGCAATGTCGAAATGGGGAAATGTAGGAGCACAGGCTCTCTGGCATGTAGCCTATTGCTCCTTAGCCTTTGGAGAGTCAGAGTCTGCTGAAGGGTATATTTTTCAACGGAACCGTAGACTATCTGGTTGTTAGCCAGACTTGTTAATAATGACAACTTTGTAATTTCATTTAAACTTTAAAATATTCCCAGGAGGGAGATTGTTGTTGTGAGCATTGGAGTCAATTCCAATGTAGGGGGACCCTATAACACAGAGCAGGATTGTCCTATAGGGTTTCCTATGCTGAATTCTTTACAGGACCAGATTTTAATGTGTTTTTTCTCACTTGAGATAAAACCACCAACTTCTCAGTTAGCAGCTACACTGAATCATTGCGTCTTTGTTACTGGACACCAGTGGCTCACCACTCAGTATTCACTTACAGAATAATGTAAAGCCACGCAGAGCTTCAGCGAAGCCCAGCTTTACTTACTTGCAAGTAGGTAAGGAGACAGGGAGATAGTTCTCAGCGCACTGACTCTCCAGCAGAGAGGTTGGGGAGAGTTTATTTATTTTTTAAAATCATTTTATTGGGGGTTCTTACAATTCTTATCACAACCTACACATCCACTCATTATGCCAAGCACATTTATACATATGTTACCATCATCATTTTCAAAACATTTTCTTTCTCCTTGAGCCCTTGGTATAAGTTCATTTCCCCCACCCCCCACCCTCCCTCCCTCTGGAACCCTCGATACTTTATAAATTTTTTTTTTCATGTCTTACACTGACCATTGTCTCCTTTACCCACCTTTCTGTCCGTTTCCCTGGGAAGGGGTTATATGTTGATCATTGTGATTGGTTTCCCCTTTTCCCCTCACCTTCCTCCTATTCTGCTGGTATCACTTCTCTTACCATTGGTCCTGAGGGGTTTCCCTGCCCTGGATTCCCTGTGTTGCAAGCTCTTATCTGTACCAGTATACATGCATTAGTCTAGCTGGATTTGTACGATAGAACTGGGGTCATAATAGTAGGGTGGGGGTGGGAGGAAGCATTGAAGAACTAGACCTAAGTTGTATGTTTTGTCAGTTCTATACTGCACACTCTCTATCTATTGGTTTCTCATGACCCTTCTATAAGGGGATGTCCAATTGCCTACAAATGGGCTTTGGGTCTCCATTCCTTCCTCCCTGTCATTCACATGGATATGATTTTGTTTTGTTTTGTTCTGGGTCTTTGAAACCTGATACCTGATGGTTGAGGAGATTTTAATTGATAGTTATAGCTATGCAGGAATTCGGTGGTACTACACCTTATTCATTAAACTTGCAGGGTTATTGTTCAGCATGGAAATGACCAAGGGATTCCTAACTTCTGCGATGGCTTCCGGTCACATCCTAATGCCCAGTGATGTAGCGGGTTGCACACCGGCTGCACACTGCAAGGTCAACATTAAGAAAACACCAGCTTCTCCTCGAACAGGCTGCAGTCTTGGAAACGCACAGGGGCAGTTCTACCCTATCTTCCTAAAGGGTTGCTGTCAATTGGCATCCTATCAGTGAGCTTTGTTTTGTTTGGAACATGAATATTAACATTCTAGAGTCACTTGGAAGCCATGGCCACTGCCTTGGCACATACTCCTGGATCTGATTGGGGAATAAAAAAAATCTGAAAATGGGAAGATTAGCAGGATTTTGGAGTGGTATTTTTCTTGCTTAACTGATTAGGCACTTCTGGGACAGTTTTATATGTCACATAGTTCAGTCCAAGGTCCTTAAGTCTGTATGGAAAATCCCTCTATCTAGCTAACTTCATCTCAAGGGTTTTATGAAGCAGGAATTAAAATGTATGATCTTTTTGAGGAAACCGAAATATCACCAGTGAGTGATCATTAATTAAAAAAAATAACACCTCAATCTGCTGCAATAGAGTTGATTCTAATTCAGAGAAACCCTAAAAGACAGAGTAGAATTGTTAGGTAGGCTAGCGTAGGGCTGGGGAAATGTCCTTTAACGCATGCCCAGAGAGCCAAGCTATGGAAACAAAGGAGTGGCACACTGCACATGCTCAGAGGTTCAGGTTTCCTGCTGGTAGGCATGGGTGGGCGCCGAACCTGGATTGGCCCACCTAGGCCAGGTGAATTCAATTCAGCCAATGGGGTCGACCAGGGGTCGTCCACCACACCTCCCATGAAATCCTTGAAAAGACAGGAGCCCAGAATCGAGACACACTTTTCTGCATGATGCTGAGCAGCTTCCGCCAGGCTGCATGGTCGGGAGGAGTCCTATGGGTGTCATGTAAACCTGAAACTTCTTCTAACCCTCATAAAACTCACTCGGATCACAAACCAGCCTTCGGCGTGAATTCTTTCTCGTGCAGGGCCAAGGACTGAGGTATAACTCTAGCTCCAGAGAGATCTAACAGAACTGCCCCTTTGGATTTCTGAGGCTGTAAATTATTACAAGATCAGAAAACATCATCTTTCTTCCAGGGAATAGCTCCATGTATAACCCTCGGCCACAGGATTTCTGAATGACTGATAAACCACAAACATCCATTGCCATCCTGTCAAGCCTTATATAGGACTTCAAAACAAACAAACAAACAAACAAACAAACAAACAAACACTATCATCAAGTCTATTCTGATTCCTGGCTACCCTACAGAGTACAACTGCCTGTGTGTTTCCAAGACCGTTACTGTTTGTGGACACAGGAAAACAAAACAAAGCCAATCTCACTGCCATTGAGTCAATGCTGACTCTTAGTGACCCTATAGAACAGGTTAGAAGTCCCCTGAGTTTCCAAGACTGTCGTTCTTTACGGGAGTAGAAAGTTAGCAGCCCAATACAGACCATGAGGGAATCAGAGTAGAAAGCATCTTCCGTTTTTCACATATAGAGCTTCAAAACTTGTCGATCTCGACAGCATTAAGGTAGCCTCATCTTACTGCTGGGAGCAGCTTGTGGGTTTGAGTTATGGGCCACATGATTGACAGGATAACTGAGCCAAAGTTAAAACTGAAAGAAACCATGAATGCCTCTCCAACTGTTGCTATGATTAAGTCCATTGTTACAAACACTGTGCAAATCCATCTTATGAAGGGTTATCCTCTTCTCTGACCTCCTAATGTCCCATGTATGATGTCCATTTCCAGGCACTAGACTTTCCTGATTATAAGAGGGGTACCCCCCCCCACCCAAACCCGCATTTTTCTGCTCAAAGCTATGTATTCAACTTAAAAAAAAAAACACAACAACAATCTTATCCCCTTCAAGATACTCTCCATTACACTTCAAACATTCGGCCAAATTGCAATTCCCTTCTTTGAAGCATTTTTCAAACTCATCTGTTTGGATCACAGACAGCAACTCCCTCATTTTTGTTTTGTTTTCTCCCACCTCTTTTATAGCATCAAATCATTGTCCTTTCGTGTCCTCTTTCATTAGTGGAAACAGAAAGAAGTCACATGGAGTGAGGTCAGGTGAGTAAGGTGCGTGGGACAAGAGAGGCATGCTAGTTTTCCCTCTAAACTGGCACACTGAGATGAGCTGGCATGAGCCGGTGCATTGTGGTGGTGGCAAAACCATTCCCCGGTCTGCAACAAAGCAGGCCCTGTCTGTCACACAGTGTTACACTATCTTTACAGAACCTCTAAATAGAAACTTGATTAACAATCTGACCTGGTGGTATGAACTTTAAATGCCTATGAGTCAACATTTTCATTCGTTTGGGAAGCTGACAGGCGTCAAAAAGGGGTTTGTCATCAATCAACATTTCACCATTTTTGAAATGAGAAAACCATTCGTACACTTCAGTTTTTCCCATACTGCTGTCCTTTTAAGCAGTTTTCAAAAGCACAAGAATTTCTGCAGCATTTTTTTCCAAGCAAGAATCAAAATTTCACAGCCACAAGCTGTTCTCTTAAATTAGCCCTCACAAAAATGAAGTTCAAGCAGAACTAACTCTGTGATAAAATTCACTGTGACCAGAGAAAACCTTCCCAGGCAACACCACATGGTGACTAATAACTCACAGTGAGTTGCTTGATAGTCAATGTACTAGTTACATAACCTGGTATCAATTAAGAGGATTACGAGGGAAGGGGTAGAGTCTATCTTGCCTGTCAATCAGTTCCCAGCTTGGTGACTTCATATGGAGACACTAAGGAGATAAATATCTCGCTGGAGGCGGGCCACAGATTCATTCCCTGGGAGACATCCTGTGGAGAAGACACATGGTGAGAGGCTGATGGAACCAGAGCTAAGCCACACGGAGACAGACCCCTGACAATGCTGAGATGTTTACAAAGCCACTGTATCCACAAGACCTTCTGATCTTCCTGCATATGGCGTCATTGCATGTGTTTCGTGAGTCTGAAGATTAACTTTATAGATTGGTATCAGACCTATGGGCTAATATCAGACTGATAGATTTGATCTGGAGTGGGCTGTTGTGTTTTCTCAATATTCAATTGCTCTTGTTCATAAACCTCTTTCTTATACACTTTTGAGTACCTATGAATTTGCTTCTCTTGTCTACCCAGACTATCACACTTGTCTAGCAGGAAATATGCATACTACAAGAGCTCTGCCCAGTGTAGCTTTTTCCAGTTTTCTGGGAGGCTACCCCTCACATGTCAGGCCTCTATGGGACCAAGCATAGTTAGCCATCCTCAAATCTAAGGAGCATTCTGACCGTACATCTTCCAAGACAGATTCATTTGTTCTTCTGGAGGTCCTTGTATTTTCAATTTCTTCACCAGCACCATAATTCAAATGTACCAATTCTTCTCTGGTCTTCCTCATTCATTGTCCAGGTTTCATATGCATGTAAGGCAAATGAAAATATTGTGACTTGGATCAAGAGTTACTTAATCCTCAAAATTACATCCTTATTAGTCAACACTTTAAAGAATTCTTGTGCAGCAGGCTTGCCAAATGCAACAAACTGTTTTATTTCTTGATTGTTGTGTCATGAGCACAACAATCCCAGCAAGATTACTTTTTATTGTTGTTTTGGAAAATGTATGTGTATAATACTTATTATGTGGGAAAGAGCTCTGGTAGTATAATGGATTATGCAATGGGCTGCAAACCAGATGGCCAGCAGTTTGAAACCACCAGCTGCTCAGCAGAAAAAAGATGAAGCTTTATACTTTTATACAGAGTTACAATCTCGGAAATGGGCAGGGGCAGTTATACCTTATCTTTTAAAGACATTTTTAAGATCATTTTCTTGGGGTTCTTACAGCTCTTATAAAAATGCATACATGAATTGTAGCAAGCACATTTGTACATATGTTGCCATCATCATTTTCTAAGCATTTATTTTCTATTTGAGCCCTTGGTCTCAGCTCCTCTTTTTTCCTCCTTCCTTCCCCCTTGCCCAGTGACCCTGGATAATTTATTATTATTTTCATATGTTACAGCAACCACTGTCTCCCTTAATCCATGTTAATTTCAATCTTCTTTCTCTTTATCATGATATTATCTAATGGTCCAGTTGTGAGGATGTTGGTTTTCTTTATATTATTGGCAATCCTTATTGAATTCTGAAGTCCTTGGTCTTGATTATCAAATGCTTCAAATTCTTCTGGTTTCAGCAAGCAAGAATGTATCTTCCTCAGCTCATAGATTGTTAGTAAGCTTTCCTCCAAGCAAGCTTCTTCTATATGCCAATTTCTCTGATTACTTGCTCAGCATACACAGTTAATAAGTATGCTGAAAAGGATACAACCTTCACATAAACCTTTCCTAATTGTAAACCCCTTGGAATGTGTTTGCATAGTCAGTGAAACACAACTAACCATCTTTCTAGTATTCTCTGCTTTTAGTCGGGATACATCTAACATCAGCAATGCTATCTTTTGTTCCATTTCCTCTTCTGAATCCAGCCTGGATTTCTGGCCGTTCCCTGTTGATACATTGCTGCAACTATTGCTGTTCTGCCTTCAGTGGACGTTTCTGAGGCCCTTCTGACATCAATTGTAGTCGTTCCTTTCTTCTCTGACTTCTGAATGACCTTTTTCTTCCTTAATGTATGATATTCTTCATATCACCCCACATCGCATAAGGCTTTCTGTCATGCATGTTCAATGCACCAAATCTATTTTTCAGATGTTCTTAAAAGTCAGGTAGGATATACTCAAGAATGTATTTTGGCTCTCACA
This sequence comes from Tenrec ecaudatus, assembly GCF_050624435.1. Taxonomy (NCBI): domain Eukaryota; kingdom Metazoa; phylum Chordata; class Mammalia; order Afrosoricida; family Tenrecidae; genus Tenrec; species Tenrec ecaudatus. The sequence continues at coordinate 141,325,687 of NC_134540.1, read as the reverse complement.
GACTTGCTCATTTTTTCTTCAGCTTCATCCGGAACTCGCTAATCTGCAATTGATTAGTCAGCCCCTCGCCTAATTTTGGCTGCTGATAGTAAGCCTCTCCATTGTCTCTTCCCACAGAGCAGTCAGTCTGATCCATGGGTAGTCCATCTAGTAAAGTCTTTGGGCAGAGTCACATATTTTTTTGCGGTTGAAAGAGGAGACTTGTGATGAAGAAAATGTCATTATTGCAAAATACTATAACGCAAACTCCAACGTGGATTCCACCACCAAGGCCATCTTTTCCAACAGCTCTTCTGTCCTTTGTTTTTTCTACTTTCAAATTACAATCATGCACAATTATCAGTGCACCTTGATTGCATGATTGATCAAGTTCAGATTGAAGAAATTGATAGCATTCTTCAACTTCTTCATCACTCGCTTTTGTGGTTGCTGGATAAACTTTAAAAATTGTTATATTAACTCAAATTCTTTGTACACAGATAGATACCATCCTATCACAGACAGCATTGTAGTTGCAGAATGGTCTTGAAATGTCTTTTTGGAGGATGAATATGCCACCATTCATCTTAAATTTTTCATTCCCATTATAGTAAACCTTATGATTGTCTGAGTTTAATTGGCCCATTGTAGTCTACTTCAGCTCCTTGATGCCTAAATTATCAATATTTATGGGCTTCATTTCAGTTTCATAACTACATATTTTCCTAGATTCAGACTTCATATAGTCTAATGCCCTATCATCAATGTATGTTTGCAGTGGTTTCTGGAATGCCCCAGGAGGGAGGGAGGGGGTTACTCCCTGCACTCATTGGGGTTGACTTTTCTTGCAGAAGGCTGCTCTTCCTCAGTCATATTTGAGCACCTTCTGACTGGAGGAACTCCGTTATTCACATGGCTTCTATGGCTAATCCCTCTGAAGGAGAAGACGGAGTCCTGTGTCATCCTTTCTTAATCTAGAAGCTCTGTTGAAGTGCGTGCACTGTGGGTGACCCTGTAAGTATTTTAAATCCCAGAGATATTGCCTCCAGCATCAGAGCAAAACAAAGTCCACCACAGTATGACAGAATGACAGACAAGCCACATTCCCAAAGCATAGTCTATTTAAATGTGAATAATGCACCCTATCAGGAATTACATTCCACCTGTTAGTATGTATGATTGATTTTGACTTTGAATTAATATTTTAATTCAGAATCAATATTAATTAATGTAATATCAATTCAACATTGTTAGCTGTAATGTGTCCCTTTATATATTGCAATCAAAGTCTCGTGGAAAAATCCCAATAATGTGTTTCTATTAAAAATAAATGTAGAATTGTGAATTTAAATAATTTAGACATAAATCCAGGGCATAAAACAGTGTAGGTGTTCCTTAATTTTGATTTATTTTTTGGTCTCCAAATTTTAATGTTAAAATATATACCATCTCTGAAGATAGAATAAAATCTTGTCTCACTTAAATATTTGAAATAAAGGAGTTGGGAGAACTTTTTAAAGCCTTGACTCATATGAAAACAATAGATCAAACTTAAACAAATAAAATAGAAGAACAGTAATGAAATAATTTGTCCAAATGCTTCACAGGTAATTTCTTTGTCATTCACCTTCCTTCAGTTTTGGATCACAGAACTGGTGTAGGTGGATTTATGTGCTCCAGAATTCTAAGCTTAATAAAGCCAGTCAGCCTGCATCTCAGCCCCACAGCACCTTGGAGTTCCTCTTCAGTCTGAACGTGTGCTTAGGGGAGACCCAAACAATGCTGCTGATTATTAATTTTAGAGTGTGATTTGAGATGTGTCCACTTACATTTCTGGGAGAATTAACTTCTTTCACTCTTTCCCCATGCATCATTTTTGTATTACTGGCTTCATTGCAAGCACAGTTACAACAAAGATTGAACATTTGTTTTTGTTTAAAACATGCTAGTCAGTTAACATTTTTTATTTTACACAATTAACAGGCATGTAAACTGAACAAGCGATAGATGCCCATTCTCCACTCGCATGCCACCTATCATTAAGAGTAACAAGATGTTGTTTGTCTTCTTAGAAAAATCACCAGATGATGTACTCTTGCTCACGCCAGTCACCACTCATTGCCTTAAGTATTTCCAGCTCATAAGCTATGTCTCATAGGTGGCTAAAATAAAGCATTTTTCTATTAAAAAATCTGGCTAGATGAGAGGTTGTACACTGGTACAGATAGGAACTGGAAGCACAGGGAATCCAGGATAGATGATCCCATCAGGACCAGTGGTGAGAGTGGTGATTCCGGGAGAGTAGAGGGAGTGTGTGGTGGAAAGGGGGAACTGATTACAAGGATCTACATATAACTACCTCCCTGGGAGATGGACAACAGAAAAGTGGATGAAGGGAGATGTTGGACAGTGCAAGATTTGACAAAATTATAATTTATAAATTATCAAGGGTTCATGAGGGATGGGGGAGTGGAAAGTGAAGGGGGGAAAAATGAGGAGCTGAAGCCAGTGGCTTAGGTGGACAGCAAATGTGTTGAGAATGATGAGGGCAATGAATGTACAAATGTGCTTTCCACAATTGATGTATGTATGGATTGTGATAAGAGTTGTATGAGCTCCTAATAAAATGATTAAAAAATTAAATAATACCAGGTATTATGAGATTAACAGGAAAAAACCCCCACAAAATTTGCCCCAATTTCCCAACTAAAATAGGGAAGAATGTCATTGCTATAATATGTGAGTTGTCTCTTTCCCCAATATCACTGTAGTTCTGAATAGTGTCCAAAATAACTAGTGTCCAAAATTTCTAAATATATTTCCCTTAAGAAAAATTTTTACATGATCTTTGTGAGTCATGGCTCTTTCTTTAATGATTTCTGATGCAAGCTTTAAAAGGTATTATAATTTTTATCTTCTTTTTTTCCCTGAGTAGATAGCCATCTCTGCCCCACCACACCATTCCTCCCTGCCCCCGCCCACACCCTGCCAGCTATTATTTTCTTTGTTGAGGCAGAATCTTTGCTTACTTTCAAATAAAAAATATAGACTATCATATTCATAAGACTTCAGACTCACATAGTCACATGAGATATTATATAGAGAGATGTAGATTGAATATTAACCTGGACCTTTAATTATGTAATTATTGCTAATGTTGTTGAATAGCTGGCTCTGAAGATGATGAATAGTGATCATTTCTTGAGCTCTCCACTTATTAAAAAATGAAGGAAAATGAGCTGATTCCAGGAATCCAAGTGGAAGGCGAATATTGAGAAAGATGAGGGCAATGAATGCATATAAGTGTGCTTTACTCAATTGATGCATGTATGGATTGTGATAAGAGTTGTATGAATCCCAATAAAATGTTTTATTAAAAATAAATAAAAATCAAAGGAACTCCGATGATGCAGTTGATGAAATGGGCTCAATCTCATGATCAGTGAGTCCAGCACACCACAATCTGTAGGAGAAAGATGAGTCAGACTGTCTCCTTAAACCATCAGTCTTGGAAATTCTAGGAAGCATTTCTCCGCAGTCCTGTGGGGTCTCTAGGAGCCAGAATTTGTTGAAGGCAGTGGGAAAATCCACAAACTGATTGCGCAATTTGTACATGAAATTATTTAAGTTGCCATCCAATTTGTCTGCAAAACCTTATAAATGCATATGTTTAGAATAATACAAATTAGTACGTTTTCCATTTGCAAAGGAGGTGGAAAAATCCACTGTGGGCTACGGGATGTTTACTGCAACTTCTAAATGACTATGGAAATTTGCTTGCACACCAGCAAGTGTTATTTGCATACTGTGTTCTCTCCCACTCATGTTCAGCTCTCTTTCCCCTCCCCCACCTTTTCTGTTGATGTTATTTCCCCCATCTCTCTCCATCCGGTGGCATGCTCATTTTTTAATCACTTTACCTTGGCACCACTGACAAACCTTACTCTTTTTTCTTTCTCCCACATTCAGGCTGTTCACCAAGCACATTTCAAAATCCTGTTATTTCTTCCTGTTCCTGTCCTTAAAAGCTGCCACTTCCTCCCTGTTTCTGAAGCCAAACAACCTCATCCTGACATCATTATCTATAGCACAAAGTTCTACTTCTCTCCTCCAAACTTATTCTGTGGTTGACCAGCAAAACTTAGTGTACATGCGCGTGTGCGTGCACACACACACGCTCCAACTTCCAAGTCAAGGTAATTACACATTTTACTTTAAGCCTTTTGAAAATTACATTCTCACTCAACCAAAGTGGAGTTCCTTCTGACCAGCCAGTATTACCCTGGACAGTCTTACCCAGATAAACCTTCTTTCCGCCCAGTTTTGCTTTTACACATTGTTTTTAATATAGACTATTTGTTTATAGCTACTGTAATACTTTGGGGATAGAACACGCAACTCTTACACCTCTGAATCAAATTAGTATAGAGTGGATATGCTGTGTTAACAATCAATGCTCAAATCACCAGGGCTCCCACCAAGGATAAATTTCAATACTGGTCTCCGTAGGAACTCAGGGAGACTGTTTGGCTACTACATTGTGTCTTCACATTATGCCCTTTTCTGTCTTGCACAATTGCTTCCATTGTGACAGAGGGACACAGTAGTCAAATACTTTTTTTCTCAATTTGCTGGTGAGAACTGAAAAAAGCCTCCTAGGGTTCCATCTTGGTCAGATTAAGTCACATGATATGTTTGGACTCAGTGAAGAAGGGATACGTTTTTCTTTTAGATTCAGCAAAGTCAAAAGATATCATTATATCTGGCTTACAGGAATAAATCCATTTCTTCACAATCACCACCATTGCTACCAAAACTCATATTTGCATTCTGGCAACGGAAATTCTGTTAAATTGGAATATTAAACACATACTGGATCATCATACCTCTGAAATAAGGAGATTACATCTGAAATACAGATCTATATGACTAACAAAAGCAGACCAAAATAAATCCTGGATGAATGAGCTTCAGAAAGACAGATGAGGAAAATCGCAGGGGGCTGTGCAACTTCCTCAGTAGTTTGTGCACAGGCATTATTGTGAAACATTAAAAATGTCAACTGCAAGGATCAATGATATAAACACGAAGAAAAGCAAGTAGCAAATCCATTGAGCAGGGCATCACTGCAGGAGAAAATGTTGATAAAGTTCACGGCCCTTCTCAGAAAATCCAGAGAGAAAATTGATAGGAGGTTCACATATTTGCAATTCATGGTGAATTCTGACATTCCCAAGGTGAGAGCCCTTCCTTTAACTGAACATGTAATTACAGGTAGAGTTGCTACCTGATTTTCACTGCTTTGAAGCCTTTTTCAATAATTAAATTAATAGTAGAAATAGTTTAGAATTTAGTATGTAGCCTACAATAGAATCATTTTATTGAATATCTAAGTTGGGTCATTAAATGAGTTTATAATTTTCGTGAATTGTAATAACTTTAGTTTATTCTTTGAAACCAACTGATCATAAAATAATAGTGTCCTATATCATCTAAGAATTATTTAATTGTTAGTCCATCCTGGAAAAATTCCGCATTTTCAGGGAAGGTGTTCTCTCTCTGATTAAACCTCAGTATTAAAGATCTTGATGCATCGCTTATTATGATCTTTTAAAGTTAATAGAAAACTATTCTTCATATTTATGTAAAGTCTATCTCCCCAGAATGTCGAGATTTTCTATCAGTTTTCCCACTGGAAGAAACTAAAGTTCATCCCATCTCTAACAAGAGTTAGTTTCAAAGATCTACAGACTTCCATAGATGCTCCACCACTACCCCCATCCTTCTTCCAAAATTAATTCCTTAATATAGCTGGTGTTTTCTGATAAAGCAAAAACTAAGTCTACTCAGTGTATGCTCAACTTCTTCAGAATATTCCATTCGTTCAAGGACTAGCTTTTACCTGTGCACACTGTGCTATGGGACTGTGATGGCTGTGGGAGATTAACGGGCTGCCCACAAATGCACTGCAAGCTGTTTTAAACCCCAAAACATAATTGGAAGGCAGAAACTTAAAATCATTGTATAAATCCATATATAGTTACATACTATGACACATGCCACAAAGAAGAACAACAACAACAATCCTCCCACCACCCCCCAAAAATATCCCGCCATCCTTTATTAACCCACTACATACACAAGAGATTGCATTGAACTTAACATTGTTCTCCTTGTATGGCTTATTTGGCTTCAACATATATTTCTATTATCACACCCTAAATTGTGTCAGCTTTACTGACCGCAGCGTTATGATCTTGAACATATATTGAAGGTTTAAATTCAGTTTAGGATAAAAATAAAAAAGAACCTTCAATGAGCCATGCATTCTACTCAATATCCATCTCAGCATATTATCACATATGTAAAGCAGCATCAAAAACAAAGACAAACAAGCAACGCTCACCCCTAACAAACAGACAAAACAAGCCCTGGCAGGCATGTCTGACTGTTCATCGATTTTGTTGAATTATTTATATAGAATGTAAGAGAACTGGGACGCCTAGGTATGATGGAGCATGGTAAGGGTATAACATTTTATTGAAGTTGGACCTGGTGATCATTGCAAGGTGTTGGGTTGGATCATAATAGACACTTGACATTTGTACCTCTTTGTAAGAGGTCCACAAGAAGCCAGTGATCAATTACTTATTGTTTTCATCCAGCTGAGAAGAAAAGGCCTCTTTTTAATTCCTTTTTCTCTTTCCAACCTGGTAATCATAGAATGCTCAAGGAAAGCTTAAGGTAGAAAACACATTGAACTAGATAGAACTTAGCAATTTAAGAAAAACTGCTCCTCTTGTTCTGTAAAAATGAAAGAGATGATTGGAACTTAAGACATTAAGAGGGAAAAGAAATTGAATTCTCTAGATTAATTTTTTCAAGTACTGGAGGAGTTTGTTCAACCTTTATATATATATATAAAAATCTCTTTTTACAGAAAAGTTTTAGTTGTAACTTTCTAAAGGAAAATGAAATCTTCAAATCTCATTTCATGAGGGGGTGGAAATCTAGCATCTGCTCTATATATTTATAAACAGAAAGGGGCAACTAGGGTTACTCTTCTATAATACAAGTATGTCACTTTTGAGGAAAGCAAAGGAAATAAAACGTATTTCTCATGTTAATAAAATTTAAGATAAAAAATCTACCCAAAAAGATTTTTTATGTAATAAATGCTATAGCATTGAATAATGTTTTTTAATAGAATAGAATTTTTATTTGCTTAAGTTTTAAAGTATCAAATAAAGGCTTCATTGTAAAATATGAAAATAATATACATCCTGTCAAATAGAGAATTGAGACACTTTCTTATCTATAACTAATATAATGATACATGGTGGTGTTGTGGTCAAAGGGTTTGCTAACCGTAAGATTCATAGCTCCCCCTCCCCTAGACCTCTGGGAGCCCGGGGCCAAAGATAACGTGTGTTGTCTACCACTTGGACCCTGGCCTCAGTCTGGGGAAGGCAGCTCCAAGCCCACTTCACTTCCGGGCTCAAGAATGAGACGTGCTAGTGTTGCACATGAAAGGCAGAGAGGAGGTCGAGGTATACATGATTTCTAACTATACGAGGCATGTATGAACTAGTTTTTATTGAGTCTACATGAATGCAAATCTGAACCAATGATCCCTTGCCTTGCCTGACTCTACCAAGTGTATGAAAACCAGTTCACAGAGTCCTTGGTTTTTGTTGTTGTTTTGTTTTGAATTATTATTACTGTTAATATTAATTGCTATTATTTGGGATTTCTTGTGCTTTTGTTGTTCTTTTGCAACTCCCCCACTAAACCCTGCAATCCTGTGGGGGAGAGGCCAGGCCTAGACTCTGGGCTGCCGTGTTATGTCTCAGTCATCAGCCCCCAGCGACGGCGCAGACTGCAGCTTGCAATGATCGCGTTTGAGCGAAAGCTTTATTTAGCCTCTTGGCCCTCGTAGTCGAGATAGTCTTGCCACATTTCAGTCGTGAGGTTGAGAAATGTATTATTTGTTTGTTGTTTCCCCCGCGCTGTCCCGACCCCCTCCAATATTAACCTGTGAAATAGGTGATTTCTGTAAACTCTGCGTGAATCACAGCTTAGTTTGTGTGTTCAGCTAATTTGTTTCTAGACATTTTGTTTGATTCTCTTTTTGAGTCTCTCGGCTTTTAGCAAGAATATATATATGTACATTCTTCTGAATGGTTTATTAATATATAATATTATATAGTTTATTAATACAATATATTATAATATAAATATATAACATAATATACAGTTATTAATATAATATATTCTTCTGGATCTTCTGAAAAGATTTTTGAGGTGCAAGTTTTCTGTCTGTTTTTCTTGTTGCCCAGTGAACATAATGCTGAGATTCAGCCACTACATTAAACACATGGCTGTGAAATCCACATGTCCCCGAATGGTAGTTTCCCAGAGCGCTCCGGGGAAGCTACCCAACAGGCTGGGGCCCGGTTCAGAAAGCTTGGTCCTCTCTCCTGACCCACCCCAGCGCTCTCTCCTCCTGTTCTTCAACAAGGGAGTTAATCCTGGTGATTTCAGGCCATGCATTAAACAGGAAACAATAGAAAGCGTGTAAGATTCATAGTTTTCTAAAGGGAACTTAAAAACTGCTGCTACGTGTTGGTTTATGCCAGAGGAACAGGGAGTCACGCATTTGGCTTGGGCACTTACAGTCTTCTTTGTGTTGTACAGTACTTCCAAATTCAAAATGAAAAGCTCTTGTGTATCAGACCATCTAAGCAATAAAATGTTATATTTTGAAAGGGAGGGGGAAGATTCACAGTTCAAACCCATTGACAGCCTTAGAAACCCCATAGAAGATCACTAAGAGCTAGAAACACCTTGGTTGACAGAGAGAGAAAGACACCAAGAGTCACAGAAAACAAACATGGGCTGTGGGAAAGATAGATCCAGATTTCGATTGTACACCAGCTTTAAGATATACCAGCTACTGCGCTACAGACGAAAGAACAGGTCTTTGGATAGTTATTGTGGGGAGACCAAGGACCCGTTCAGGAAGAAGGCATGATCTCTTCACCTGTCTTGCCTGCTACTTCAGACTTCAGGAGTTCTAATTGTCAATCATATTACAACAGTATGAATATTTATATTCATTTTCTGTCTGTAGACTATGGAAATTTAAAAGAAGTTATGTCTTAATTGCATTTATATTCTCTATGCCCAGCTGATTGCCTAGAATATAAAAACTACTGAATATGTATTTAAAAATAAATATATTGAAATTAATTTTATCCAAATTTTGGTGAAATAAATTAAGAAAATATGAATTCATTAGATGCAAGTATAGATGTGAGAAGGAAATAAAAAGTTGAACCTTAATAAATCCCTAGTTGGAAAGATAATAGGAATGTAGCTGAGAAAAAAAATTAAAGAGCCAAAAGACATAAAATATATATCATGTGGCCATTTCTCAATAAAATAATGTATTTTATTTATATTGAATAAATATGTCCTACAGACATTAGATTATTTCCGGCTCTTACCTTTCATATGTTTTAAAGAAAGGCAAAATCATGAATAAATATGTATACATATGAATATATATAAATTAAAAACTAATTAAGGGTAAAATGCATAAAGAAAATTTTATATAGCATTAGAGTTCCAGGAACCAAGAAAGCAATACAAGTTGGAGTGAAAAAGCAAAAAGAAAGCAAAACTAGGAAATAAGATGCTTTGGAGATGCTGAAAGGTTGGAGGCAATATACACTAAGAGGAACAATCCTTCAGAGATTGTAAATTAACGTTGTATAGAAGAAACACAGTGACAATTAAACATACATAAGGGTGGGATAAGTTAACTGTGAAAAAGTTTAACAAAATCAAAATCCATTGCAAATATTCGGGCATGACTAGTAGGAGACTCGTAACTTAAAATTTAGATCTATTAGTTTTGTTCTAATATCACTTAATTTATAGGTTGTTGTAAGTTGTTGCTGTTAGTAATTTTCAAGTCAATTCTGTTTCATAGAAACCTTATGTATAGCAGAATAAAACATTGCCCAGTCCTGCCACATTCTCTAAATTCTTATTATGTTTGAGCCCATTGTTGAAGCCATGCATCTACCCGTCTCATCTAGGATGTTTCTCTTTCAATGGCCCTCTATTTTGGCAAGCATGGTGTCATTTTCCAAGAACTGGTCTTTCCTGATAACTTGGCGTTTTTATAAAAACCAATAAAATGTATCTTTAAAGCTAAAGCTCATAGTTATCTTGGACATATTCCAAATTTCACCTTCAAATGTTTATACCAATATGGTTAACACATATTTTCAAGATTTGAAATAAAACTACTATTGTACTTGTGGGGATCCCCCCAAACATAAAATTATTTTCGTTGCTACCTCATAACTGTAATTTTGCTACAGTTATGAATTGGGCAACCCCTGTGAAAGGGTCATTCAACCACCAAAGGGGTCGCGACCCACAGGTTGAGAACCGCTGCTTTAGGACGACAGTACTGGCGGCGAAAAATCACACATCCACACAAAAACAAACAACCCAAAATAATCAGACACTATTTCTGTGAGAAATTCTGGACATCCAGATGTTTAGGCAGTTCTGTAAAAGAAATAAATGGCAATTTTCAGTTAGGCGCACTCGCGATCCTGGTTTTGAGAGATCTGTCTATTTATAGCAGATCTCTAGCTAGGGAAAGTGTAGTAGGTAAGTACCAGAAGTCAGAGGACTTATGAAAAGTGGAAGAGAACTAATTAAGAGCTGCATATCGCCCAGGAGACTACTCTCAATGCCTTGTGGTGACGCCTTGTAATTAACTTACTCTGAGCCTGGCTTGTTCAGATAATAACTAGCCAACCCTATAGGGGAATCCAAGTGCCATGCTGCCCAAGTATTAGGGTACAGGCCCCCAACAGTCAAACAAGTCCTTAGGAGTGACTTTGTGATTATGGAAAATGATAAAAGACAAAGCCCACATGGAAGAAGCACACTAGCCTGTGTGATGACGAGGTGTCCACGGGATCAGGTATAAGGCATCACCAGAACAAAAATTCTTAGCATTGTGAATGAAGGGGGGAAGTGCAGAGTGGAGACCCAAAGACCATTTGTCGGACACTGGAGACCCCCTTGCAGAGAGGTCTAGGGGAGGAGATGAGTCAGTCAGGGTGCGATGTAGCACTGATGAAGAATACAGCTTTCCTCTAGTTCCTAAATGCTTCCCCCCCCACCCCCACCCCCATCATAATCCAAAGTCTACCTTGCAAGTCTGGCTAGACCAGAGGATGTACACTGATGCAGATAAGAGCTGGAGGCACAGGGAATCAAGGGTGGATGATACCTTCAGGACCAGGGGTGTGAGTGGTGATACTGGGAGGGTAGAGGGAGAGTGGGTTGGAAAGAGGGAACCGATTACAAGGATCTACATGTGACCTCCTCCCTGGGAAACGGACAACAGAAAAGGGGAAGAAGGGAGACGACGGACAGGGCAAGATATGACAAAATTATAATTTATAAATTATCAAGGGATTTTGGGGGAGGGAGGAGTGGGGAGGAAGGGGAAAAAAGAGGACCTGACGCAGAGGGCTTAGGTGGAGAGCAGATGCTTTGAAAATGATGAGGGCAATGAATGTACAGATGTGCTTTACACAATTGATGTATGTGTGGATTGTGATAAGAGTTGTATGAGCCACTAATACAACATTTTAATTAAAAAACAGACATAAAATACGGGGCTCCTTGTCCCTATGCCAGGACCAAGAGAGTGAATGTATTTTCCAATGGATATATATAATGGGGCATACAGATCTTTTAAATTCTATACACATCATACGGGAAATATATTAAGTAGTCAACGGGTGATATCATAAGCAGGTAGCATCATGAACAAGCAATGAGGTGAATCATCACCTTGACCTAGTACTCGTTGACCCCAAACATGCCTCAGCCCTCCTCAGGGGAATAATCTATGGCTTGTCCCAGCAAGAGACATGAAAACAGAGTTTGCTACATTTTACGGTGGGTCAGAGCATAGAACCTGATTGCTCTTATCTACAAATGACCTTCTCGCATAATGAAGTCGCCAGACACAGGAATGATTCATCTTTTAGAGTAGGCTCCTCTATGACTGCTACTTAATGGAGGACTACTGGGGGCAGGGCAGGGGCTCATTTTCCACCCATGACAAATATTCCAGAGGAAGAAATTTTTCTTTTATTCTGGTTTTCTCTTGGCTGAATTTTTTAGCGTCTTCACGTTGGGTATCAGGGTATACGTGTCTTACTATAAGCTGGTTTCCCTTTCATCAGTGGAGCTATTGTATCTGCTTGTCCTGAGTTAGGCTCCCTCCATCGATTACAGGCCATGGTGAATCACTTCTGACAATGGCGGAGGGATGTGGCTAGGCTTGCCATCAGACAGAAAGCACTGTCACATTGATTATGGTTAAAATGAAATGCTGCATTATTTATTCTCCCCGTTAACACATTGTAAGGGTGTCTCATCTAAAATAAAAGTTTTCAATGTGAAGGGGAGATACATGCGGCTTAAGCTCTGGTGAACCCTTTGGCCAGAGATCGGAATAGCCTGGCTCGTCCCTAGAGTGCAAGGGAAATTGAATTGTTGCAGAACCAGTTAGGTTAAAATCTAACACATTATTTTTTAAACTCCCTTTTGACCCAGTTAGATTCGTTCTGGTGTTTAATTGATTTTTTTATTGAGGTTTTATTGTGGTTTATTTTGTTACTAGTGTTTGGTTTTTTGTTTCTTTTTTTTTCTCTCTAGTATATGAAAACCAGATTGGTAAGTCTATAGAGCCAGGAACTGTATTAATACCTTATTTGGGATTTGGGAGCTGGGAGTGGAGGCTGGAGAGAAACGGGGAACTGATGACAAATGCGGTCAAGAAGGAAGATAATGCTCTAGAATTGATTGTAGTGATGATTGTACAACTCTTTAGATATGACTGAAATATTGAAGGGTATCATATATGTCAATAAAACTACTAAAATAAGCATAAAAATAAAAGCAAAATACCACCCACCACTCTCAGAAGTTCTCTGGGGAATGGAGATAAAGAATACTGACATCTCCAAAAGATAATCCCCCATTACCTTAAAAAACAACAACAACAACAAAACATGCTTATGCCCATTGAGCTGATTTATACTCCTAGTAACCCTAATGCCAGGGTCGAACTTCCCTGTGCTTGATGAGGCTGTAAATTTGTACCAGCGTGTAAAGTCTCATCTTTCCCTGGCAGATAGGGTGGTGGGTTTGAACTACTGACAATGAGGTTAGCATCTCCAACATGTAACCCACTCACCATGGTAGTGGCTTGTTTATCTTAGGACATTAAAATCCTATTTAAAAATTAGGAGGGGATTCAGTGATGAGGCACTAACATGAGTTCTGAACATTGCACTATAAATATTCCTTGCTGCCTTTCTTCTGAAAACAACCCTGAAATGGTGGGGGACAGGGATCAGAGGTGGGGGGTGAACAGACACCCACAGCAAGTGGAATTATTTCAGGGTGTGTAGTTTTGCCTTTAGGGAAATTGAAGTGCTGGTACCTGTGTCCAACATTTGGCTTAAAGCCGACTTGCCGAGGTCTTTACTTTGGCCCCGACTGTAGCAAATACCATGACTGGGAGACAGGGTGATATGCTGCGGGTACCCAATAACAGAGTTGATACCTTATATGGATAGATGATAGGTAAATAGGTAAGTAAGTAAATAACTAAATATTAGGGTATGTTGTTGTTAACTATGAGACAGGCATGGAGCAGACTGTCTAATGAGGATATTGATAATGATGAATGAGTGGTTAAAGCCAAAGGAATATATGAAGTGAAAAATTTAAGACATTCTGTTTAAAACTTGAAAGAACTTACAAAACATTTTTATTCAGAGGAATAGAGTTAGAAATAATACCATCAACTCTATGACAATAAGGAAAAGTTGGAAAACTAACACATTTTCCTGAGCCCACTGAAGAACAGAACTTAGAGCAGCAAAATAATATAAAACCCAGGGATTGATAGTTCCAAGCATTTGTTTACTTGAAGCAATCTTTAGCTTGTCTGAAGTCTCATACTCTGCCAAGAAGGAATCGCTAAATAATCCCTCCATCTTTAGTTCTAAAAAATGGCTTGCTCCAAAGAACTTGCTTTTCATATTACTAAGGAAGCCTCTTGCTTAAGATGAGACACTAACCTTCCAGAATCTAATTCTTAGGCATCTTAGCAAATATTTATTAATTAACCATTTGCTAGGTTTCTTTCCTTCCCACAATGCTATTAACTTTGACTCACATTTGGCCTCAGTGGGTTGAATATTTCTATAATTATCTCAAACCCATAGGATCTAAGTTATCACTATGCTTTTAAAGCACAAGGAGACATAAAATATTCATTGAAAAAAGGAGCTAAAGATAGTGGAAACTTTCTAACAACTGTTTTGAAGGGCCTCTGTACATATATATAAATATTCATAACATTATCAATGAAATAGATATATTTGTTAACATTTGTGATGTTCTCTAATATAAACTATGTATTTTATATCTATAAGTCATAAAAGTAATTAAGATAATTCCTGAATTTAAAGATAAAAACTTGTTAAATATGAAAGGAATGTAAGCCCCCTTTAAACGCACTTTGACCTGTCATGATGTGACTTCACAAAACATAGCATTATAATTACACAATCTCTCTAATCCTAAACTTTCAAGAGAAGATTTTTTATTCACTGGCTCCCTAACTCTGGGGAAAAGATAGCATACTATTCTCTGTCCTTATACCGGTCTTTGTCCTGTGAAGCCTAAGTAAAAGTTTACACCTATAACCCTAAACCCCTACTCAATCTTTAAGACAGTGATTCTCAACCTTCCTAATGCTGCAACCCTTTAATACAGTTCCTCATTTTGTGCAGACCCCAAACCACAAAATTATTTTAATAACTCAGGCATCTAAGACCCAGAATAAAACCATACCCAATGTGAATGGGGAGGGGCATGGAGCGGAAACCTAATGTCCTTCTCTATATTATTGGACTTCCCCTCACATAGGGGTGACAGGGAAGAGATGAGCCAGTCAGGGTGCAATATAGCACTGATGAAACACACAACTTTCCTGTAGCTCTTTGATGCTCCCCTCCCCCCACTATCATGACCTCAATTCTACCTTACAAAACAGATAAGACCAGAGCATGCACACTGCTACAGGTAAGAGCCCACAACACAGGGAATCCAGGAGAGATAAACTCCTCAGGGCCAACAATGAGAGTAGAAATACCAGGAGGATTCGGGGAGAATGTGGGGAGAAAGGGGCAATCCATCACAAGGATCAATTTAGAACGCCCTCACAGGGGGATGAGTAACGGGAAAGTGGGTGAGGGGTGATGGAGGATTACCTAAGATATGGAAAAATAATCTATAACTTATCAAGGGTTCATGAGGGAGGACGGGTGGGGAAAAGAGGGGAAAGAAATGAGGAGCTGATATCAGGGGCTCAAGTGGGAAGAGAATGCTTTGAAAATGATGAGGGCGGCATATGTGTAAATGTGCTTGACACATTGAAGGAATATATGGATTGTGATGAGATGTAAGAGGTCCCAATAAAAGTATTTTTAAAAAGATTATTTTCATTGCTACTTCAAAACTGTAATTTTGCTACTGTTATGAATCAGGCGAGCTCTGTGAAAATGTCATTCAACCCCCAAAGGGCTCACGACCCCCAGGCTGAGAACCGCTGCTCAGAGAAGTGAGAAAATATCTGGATCCTCTGCTGTCACTTTCTTTGAAGGAATTCAACTGCTGCCAGGTGATGGTTATTGCTTCCTTTAGGTAAAAACCTAAAATCTGAAAGATTTGGACTCAAACGACTGAAGGAGTGTTTTAATTATTCATGCCGTCTTTGATTCTAAATGACTGTTGTAACTTGTTGTTGCCTGCCCTACCATCGGTTTTAGGTATCTTGCTGTAGGTTTTAGGTATCTGCAAGGTCACTTCTGACATAGATCCAGTTTGTGAGCCCCATTATTGCAATCACTGTGTCAATACATCTCATTGAAGACTTGCGCTTTCTTCACCGACTCTACCTGTCAAGCATGGGCTCTTTCTCAGGGACTGGGAAGGATTACATGTAAACATTCTGGCTGTGCTTCTTTTAAGACACATTTGTTCTTAAAAGTATATTCAGTATTATTCAGTATTATTCATCAATACCATCATTCAAAGGCAATAATTTTTCTTTTGCCTTCTTTTTGTCAAGCTTTCCCACACATATGAAGTGACTGATAATGCTATGTCTTTGATCAGGTACAATTTAGTCTTCAAAGTAAAAGCTTTGTTTGTTTGTTTGTGTGTGTTTTCACACCTTAAAGAGGTCATTTGTAGCAGATTTCAATGCAATATTCCTTAATTTCTTGACTGTTGCTATCATGGGCGTAGATTCTGGATCCATAAAAAAATGAAATCCTTTTTGCTTATTACTTACCCAGAAAACAAATGAACAAACATTGAGAAAAACTAAAGTATAGAGGACCAAGTGTGTACATAAAGGAAGGGAAAGATAAAGAGTGAGATTGTAAGTTTGGATTTTCTTTTTCACTTCTTATGGACTTTATGAAATCTTTTATTACAGATTTGCCATGGATGAGTTCCCTTACATTGGTTTCCCAGGCAGGATAGACCAAAATAGTGTCTGGTCCTGTCCCATCCTGAGTGTGTTGTTTTGTTTAAGCATCTTGTCGCAGCTACTTTACCAATCAATCTTGTCAAGGATCTTTTCTCTTGTCACTGATTCTCTACTTTACCAAGCTCTCCATCTCCAGGGACCAAGCTCTCCTGATAGCATGACCAATGAATGTATGAGGGAAAGTTTCACCTTCCTCACTGCTAAGCTGCATTCTGCCTATATGCCTAGCAGTAAATTCCTTTGTCCTGTGGCCAGTTCATTGGTGCTTTTAAAGTTGTTTACACACACCTCAATGCCATCTTCCTTATTGGTTATCCAGTTTTCACGCACTTGAAGCAATCGAAAATGTGGTGGAATGGGTCAGGAACATTTTAGTCCACAGGTGACATTTTTGCTCTTTATTGCTTTAATGATATCTTGTTCAATAGATTTGACCAGCGCACATAAGTTCTTGGCTACTGCTTTCACAAGAGGTGACTCTGGAGCAAACGTAAATTAAATCCTTGACAACTTTAATTTTTTTTCATTTACTATAATGTTGTCTATCAGTCCAGTTGTGAATATTTTGCTCTTGCATGTATGATCTTTATTGTGTTAACAAATTTCCCTTCTATACTAAGCTTGATGAGAGTTTTTATCAGGCATGGGTGTAGTTGTTCTTTTTGTCAAGTGTCATTGAGTTGGTCCCAACCCATAGTGACCCTATGTGTAACAGAACAAAACGCTGTCTGGTCTTGTGACGTCCTCACAAATTTTCCCATATTTGAATCCATTGTTGCGTTCACTGTATCAATTCATCTTGTCCAGGGCCTTCCTCTTTTTCATTATCCCTCTGTTTTTCCAAGCATGATGTCATTCTCCAAGGACTAGTCTTTCCTGACAGCATGTCCAACATGTCCTTGCCTCTCAGGAGTACTCTGGCCTTACTTTATCCAAAATAGATTTGTTTGTCCATGGAAATTTCACTATTCTTCACCAGTATCACCATTCAAACACATAGATGCTTCTTTTGCTTTCCTTATTTAAATGTCAAACTCTCACATACACATGAGGCAATTGAAAGGACCATTACTTGGGGCTGGCACAGCTTAGACCTCAAAGTAACGTCCTTACTTTTCAGTACACCAGAGGTCTTGTGCAGCAGATCTTCCCAATGCAACTTGTCTTTTGATCTCTTGACTGCTTATTCCATGAGCACTGATTGTGGATTCAAGCAAGTGAACTCCTTGACATCCTCCAACTCTTTTCCATTTATCATGATGCTACCTATTAGTCAAGTTGTAAGGGTTTTGATCTTCTTTCATTGAATTGTAATCCATACTGATATATTTTTTCGAAGCCCGTTGACCTTTTCTGAAAATATATTTATAGCTCTCTTGTATTTGAGGGATAATTTTGGTAGATATAACATTTTGGTTTCAATTTTTTCAGGGTGTAATATGTGCACCATTCTTTATTTGCTGAAAATTAATTCTCAATTATTACATAATCAATTTTGCAAAATTCTTTCATGTGAACTCTAGTATGATTTCTATCACCAAGATCCTGTATTTCCAATTTTCACAGTTTAGTCACCAGTAATTATCAGTGCACCTTGATTATATTTTTAAAATAAATTTCAGGCTTATTAAATTGATTAAAAACCCTCCATGGTTTCATCTTTGGCATTAGTGACTGTTACATAAATTTAAATATCTCATCTTCATTGCCATCCTAGCGACATTATCCTATTACTGGTAGCATTCTATTTCAGGATAGACCTTGACATGTTCTCTTTCATAGGACTGTGATGTTCATGTTCAATTTGTCATTCCTGGCACGAATAAACCATATGACTTGAAATTCAAAATAAACAATTTTAGCCCATTTCAGCTCACTAATGCCAAAATATTGATTTTTGTGTATTCAAATTAGTTTTTTGATGAATTTCAAATTTGTTATATTTTGGCTTTGTACATTCCACATTCCAATTTTCACTGGATTTTTTGCAGCTTTTTATTCTCATTTCTATCTTGCCAAAATATCACATGATCTTTCCAAAAGGTTTTGCTCCACTTGGTCATTCGGGTTGTCTGTGTTTTGAGGAAACATCTCTTCCCAAATTGTGTTTTTAACCCCTTACAACCTGGTAGCTTAACTTTCAGCAGTGTCAGACAAACTCTGCTTTTTCTAAGGTCTCCATTGGCCAGTAAATTAAGAAGTTGAAATCTAAGTCCTTCTTCCTAAAATCAAATTTCAAATAAAAATCCCTCTAGCAGTAGGATATGGGTGTGGAATTTGGAAGTGGGATGATATATGAGACAGGGACCTAGCCCCATAGTCATGCTGGAGTGTGTATTGTTCTTATGAAGTATCACTGAGCCAATTTTCAACTCATAAAATAGACATAATAATTGCAATCAGGTTATTAACCATACTAAAATGTCAATTTTTAAATAACAAAATTAAGTTTTCAACTCTAGTATTAGCAAATACTAGATATGAAAGGACTATATGTTAGTACCCATAATGACCTTCTAGGGCAGAATTTCAGGGACTGTAAATCTCTGGAAGCACGCAGCATCATATTTACACCCCAGAAACTGTTCCAAAAGCACACCGATATATTTTTATTATTCTATGTCAGGACTTTTATATATAATTTAGTTATTACGTGCGTGGCATATTATTTTTGTTCCTACCCTTGGGTCATTGTAGACTGAGGCCTGAGACGGAATGTTTTGAGGTAGAGTTAGAATTTTGGCACGTCACAGCAAGTTGAGTCAAATTCTGGTCGCCCAATCATCTCTCAGTAATAGGTGAAATACCGCAGCTGGACAGATTTTAGCTGATACTTAGCTCCAAGATGCGCTGTTGTGGTTGCTTTTGTGAGATTTGTTGCTGCTTAGTTTAATCCCACTCATGAAAACTGTGCCCACAACAGAAACACTGCCTCGTTCTGCGCTATCTTCTCGATTGCTGATGTGATGGAGAGCGCTGTATTAGAACCCCATTGACCATGGGCGCTCATCTTCCCGCGCTATGCCAGATATTTGTCTGTTTTGATGAATAGATTTCATTGGCTGTCTATCAGAAGCAGATCCGCAGACGTTTCTTCTTTTTCTCCCTGGCTCCCAAATACAACAGTATCTGGTCAGAGGTCACCATTCTCCCTTTGTATGCGGATGAGGGGTTTTTATGGGATACTACATACTGCTTGTTTCCTCTTCTCCAGGTAGGTCCACTTAAGTGGTAAGTAAGTTTATGCTAAGTGTGCCCCACTTATCCGATAGCTGAGGAGACCGCAGCTTCTAGTTATCTTATACCCCAAATCTAGGTCATTGGTTGTATCACTTTAAGGCAGCTAATAAATAAATGCTGCACCATGTCCCCCTGACTTCCTGAGGAAGGGAGGCTGTTCGCCCAGGGTTGTAGTTTTTGTAATCTTGCTAAAAAATGTCAGGAGTCCGTGGGGTTTGAGGTTTGTGCTGAAGCTTACAGATACCAGAAGAGAAAGGAAAGGAAAAGTTGTGGCTGCCAGGCTTTCCTGAAATCCAGGTACTCACAATTAATTATTCAGTGATCCTACAGGTAGTTTCATTTCGACACAAAACGGTCCCCCATCTAGCTGAGCATCTTCTTGATTACAAATTTGTCGCATCTCAGTCTTTCAAAGAGAACATTTGCCTTGGCATTGTGGAACTGACTTTGCAGTGCGTTTTTTAGAATGTACGCTTGTGTTCTAATTGCACGCCAGATAACATTTCAAGGAGAGCATCCACAGATGTGTTGTTCCTGACACATTACACGGTGTTCTCCCAGGAATCACATTTTTTATTCCTGAAAATAAAGAAAAGAGAACACCATTTTTTTCCCTCCCACGTGTATCTTTTACCCAAGAAATGAATTTCAATATCTTACTGGGGAAGTACGAATTTGGATTATTTTCTCAGGGACTGACTATTCCAATTTCCCTCATGATAAGTTAAATGTGCAATGCTTGATTATATATCAAATTTCATTATATGCAGCTGGATAATACTCACGTGAATGGAATGCTATTCCCTGGGAGCAGACCACAAAAATATCAGTCAGTGCACTTCTGATTTAGTACACGAAATGGTACTTTACTATCCAGAAATAGTTAACAAAACATCTAAAATGATGGAATGTACATTCGTGGAATATTTTAATAATACAATATTCTTTATAGTGTGCAGAGCAATTTCAGAAATAGTATCATTCTGTGCTCATAATAAGCCCAACGGATGACTATTACTGTCTCCATTTTATAAATGAAGATATTACAGCTTTAAGGGATTTTCTATGACTAACAGAACCATGGTTTTTACGTGGTAATCTTGAAATTCGCACATACTTTTGGATATATCATAGGCTGGTTCTTATAATACAACTTCCTCTAGTGTACAGTATCAGGTACATCTCTCTTCTGAGAGAAGGAAATGCGATCAATATAAAAGTGTAAACTCACAGTCTATACTCTATTATCTGGGAAATATAAAGCACCAAGACCATACAGTGTTTACCATTTTAAAATACAACACTGATCGAATGAAAATAAAATGCATGGGATCAAATAGGGCATAAGTTCTGTTCTCTTCTTTGTCCTAGGTTTCAGAAACAATATAATTTCTGGTTAACAGCACAAGTATTTCTCCGGCAGTACAGCAGACGTTTTCTTGCTAGTGACATGTGAGAGTGGGTGGTGAGTATTTCAGCTCAGAACATCATGTTCTTGTGAACAGACAAAGATGTTGTATAATAGCTGGCTCTCCTTCTCACCCCCCTTTATCTTGTCCATCACGCAGTCCTTTGGCATTAAATGCAAACCCCTCTGCACAGACAAGGGCAAGGGTGAAGAGCAGCAAGATGAACTCTGGTTCTGGATAACTTTTATAAAAAAGGATAATTTTAAATGGTTTGTTTCCTTCAGGGATTAGTTCCAAAATGCTTAATCAGACAAACAATTAATTTAATTTCATCCTTTCTAATAATAACATAAAATGAAATTGCAGCTTTGGTTATCACTAAATATATATTTTAAAGGCTAATAGGTATTTCTCTCACCAGTACTTCTTAGGGAAAAGCACTTAGGGAAAAGATGTGTATTAAATTCAGAACAGTTCTTTATCTTAGTGCATTGGCACCAGCACATAAGCAAGGGAAAAATAGATTACATTTTAAGTTGTGCAAGAGTAACGTGTAGTAAAATGAAAATATGCCTTGTGACCACATGCTTTTTTAAACCAAGGAAAACATGTTCTTTCTTTAACATGTATTAATTTTACAGAGTAATATATATCAATAGTTTAAGGTTTTTGTTGAATTCTACATTTTCAGCTCCTTAGTCAAATATTGGCTCCAATCCATATCAGGTATCTGAGGATGTAGAAATAATTCACTATTCCTCTCATTTTCTCTTTATAGAAAATATACAGAATAAACCAAAGTTATGTAGCTATTTTGAAGATTAAATACAATGTTTGCCTTTCTCCCCTTTCTATGCCTGTTCGACTATTTATTGACAATTTCACTGAATCCATGGTGTTAAGTTTGTGCCTGACTGCTAACGTAAAGACTGGCAGTATAAAACCACCCGGTAAACCCAAGGAAAAAAAGGCTTGGAAATCTGCTTCCATTAAGATTATAGCTATCCACATCCTATGAAACAGTTCAACTCTGTAGCATATGAGGTTTCCAGAAGTTAGAATCAACTTGACCCCAGAAAACAACACCACAAATTGAAATGAGGAGTTACTGTATTAATGGATGGATATGTTAGTCTGGGTTACCTAGAGAAGCAAATTCATACACACTCATGTGTGTATAAGAGATTTATATAGAAGAGTAATTGTATATTAAGAAAACATCTCAGCCCAGTCCAAATCAGGTCCGTAAGTCTGATATTAGCTCATATGCCGATCCAGTCTATAAATTCCTCTTCAGGCTCACCTCACACATGCAATGACACCGAATGCAGGGAGATCACAGTCCAGTGTGTGAAAAATCTTGTGGATCCACTGGTGGTGGAAGCATCTCAGCACTGTCATGAGTCTCCACAGGGCTCCTCCAGCTCCAGGGCTCTGGCTCCATCAGCGTGAACAGAAGGTGAAACAGGGAGTGTGCATCTGGCCTCCAGGGATCTATTTATCTCCAGTGTGCCTCCAAATGAGGTCATCAAGCTGCTACCTGATTGCCAGACCAGACTTCACACCTTTGTTCAAGTTGACCAGAGATTATGTAACAGCCACAATGGACATTGGTAAGAAATAAAATTTTAAAAAAACAAAACAACTATGCAAAATATCTATGCAGGGCTTGTTCAAAGATATCCCAAACTAGATCTATCATTTTTAGCTCATCACCCACCTCATAAATTTATTTACCGGAGAAGACCTATTCAGTCGATTTTAAGATGAAAAATGTATTTGACTTGAAAGAGAATTTTCAGGGTCTTAGCTAGCAATTGACCTAGTTTCCTTTTTGATGAGTGTGGAGGATTCTCACTTACTTCAAGTCTATCTCAGGGAATCTCAAGAGCGAGTGAGACTGGGAAGGGTGGTTTGCAAAGAGGTAAGACTGACCTGTTTATTCCATTGACTGGCCTTTCCTATGGTCACTTGAGAGACGTCCGTGAGAAGCTTTGCATGGCCCCTGCAGTGTGCATTAAGCTGAATTGCCTGCACCCGCCTAGGAAACACCACAACATGATGCCCACGCGTGGATGGGATCATCTGTAATTCCAGGGTTGCAGGAACAGGCTATGATCTCTGGAACTACAAAAATCATGTTAACAGTGCTCAACTTAAAAGGGCTTCATTACATATATATAAACTCACCTCAGCGGACTCATGTTGTACTTGGCCTTTTGTGCTTGGCTTACTTCAATTAGCATAATTTCCTCCAGTTCTTCCCATGCGGTAATATGCTTCATGCGTTCATCACTGCTTTTTAGAGATGCATAGTACTCCATTGTATGTATGTACCACAGTCTGGGGGATGGACAGCAGAGAAGAGGGCTGGTGGAGATGATGGATAGTGTAACATATGGCAAAATAATAATAATTCATGAGTTATGAAGGGTTCATGAGGTAGGGGGGAGTGGGGAGGGAGGAGGAAAATGAGCAGCCGATATTAAGTGCTCAAGTAGAAGGCAAGTGTTTTGAGATGTTGATGGCAACAAATGTCCATATGTGCTTGACACAATGGATGTATGTATGGATTGTGATAAGAATTGTACGATTGTTATGTGAAAATATTTAAGCCAGAAAACTGTTAAATAATATTACTTCTATTCTAAAAAAAAGAATTGTACAAGGCCCCAATATAATGATTTAATAAAAAAAAAGATTTCATTACCTATGCAGATGAATGACATTGTTGAATGTTTCCATGGAAAATGAGGAACATTTCCAACCAATTCACAATGCACCTCATGACAAATTAAAACTGGCATGTGAATATATGTGTCTTACAAAGCATGCCGATACTGTATTACAAAACCACTGGTCAGTAGTACCTTCCCATCCTGTTGTCCCACTTGTTTCCCCAGAGCTCAGGCCTGGACAAGGCACAGGTAGGTACGGAGAAGCAGTGGATGTACCAGAGAAATAAGATACCATTTCCCTTCGGCCCACTAGAATTTCCAAGCCAAATTCAAACTGGAGAACGAGGAAAAGCAAACTCGATGACAGCTTATAATTTTTATTTTCATCTTAGCTTAAATTTTGGAATATTTGAAAATGAGGTTTCCAAAATGTGAAAGTAACAAAAAAAAAAGAATGGATTTCACATATCATTAAAATAACCAATGGAAACATGCAAGATCTAGCAGAACTTCTTTAAACAAAGTAATAAACCACTGCACTCAATGTTCTTGTATAAAACAAACAAAAAAATTAGTATAGTTCCAATATAACTGATATACTACTATGATAAATGGCAATAAGGCCACATCTGACCTGACCCACCTTCTCGAGAGAGAAGTCAGCATCTCACTGGCCAAGGCCTAGGGCCTTGAGGCAGAGATCAGACGTGCCTCCAGTCTCCTGCCTCCTTTGACCCTATTCGAAAACCAACCATTTTTCCCATGGCATTCTCCGCCTGGTTTGCTAATCTACTGCAAGGGCCACACAGAACCCACAGACAATATTCATTATTATAGAGCTTTATTAGGGAAGTGAACAGGTCAAGACGAGAAAGCATTAAGAATGCAGACTTCTTTCTAAAGTAGTGTCTCCACCAGCCCATGCCTCTCTGGTCCTCAGCCTCTCAAACAGTGTTCCCTTGTCCTATGATTTGTTTAGTTCCATGAGCTGGGAAGTCTTCCTTCTGCTTTGCCTCGAAGAATTGGGGTGTCTGCTCTTTGTTCATCCACCTGTCTTCTCTGTTGTGGCATGGCTTCTTTCTGTTTCTCATGGTCTCTGTGTCTCCACCATAGAGAGGGATCTCACAAGCACTCAGCCCCCTGGTGATTGTTCTTTCTTAATGATGCCCATTTCTCTTTCTTAACTACTGAGAAACCTCATTCTTATACCACAAACCCTCTATCAGTGTCTTAAAAACCCTATTTGAAGGGTCATACCCAATCATGGGGTGGGAGTGACACCGACATGGACAGAAGTGCCTTTTAAAATAAGGTGACATCACCACAGCGCTACAGATTTAAGGAATAAATATACTTTTCATAGTAAAATTTTCAAATTCAATAAAAGGTGAATATGATGAGGTACAAGTGAATAAATCTGGGCATGCAAATTAGAGGCAAATAATTCAATATATCAATATTTATATCTATCCATCTATAACAAATGTTAAGGATATGTTGAGAGAAGTTTGTTCACCCACCAGGTCATAGAGAAGCTTCAGAATCATAAAGACGGAGAGAAAATTCCTTATAATTTCCAAAGAAAGTAGGATTATCTATAAAGAAAGCATAAGACAGTTTTATGGACACATAATTCAAGTATCATACAATTCAATTGTTAAATCCTAGTTTAAAAAGTATGTAATCATCACCACTATCAATTTTAAGACATTTATTCTTTCCTGCATTGGTTGTTGTTTACTTCCCATTCACCCCCAACCTACCCTATCATGCCCCTTGTTAGGCGTCCGCAAGGTGGTTACAACTGGCATCTGCTCTACCAGTTTCATTCTGTGCAACAGACTGAAACAGAGCTTGGTCCTGCACCATCCTCACAATTGCTCATATGTTGTCACTGTGTCACTCCATCTTGTTGAGGACCTTCTTCTTTTTGCCGCCTTTCCACTTTACCAAGCAGGATGCCCTTCTGCAAAGTCTGGTCTCTGCTGACATGTCCAAGTATGTGAGAGGAGGCCTGGACACCCTTGTCTCTAAGGAGAATTCTGCCTATACATCTTCCAAAACAGATTTATTCGTTCCTTTTGAAAGTTCATGGAACCTTCAGGATTCTTCACCAATACCGTAAGCCATGCCCTTAGTAAACTATTAATTCATTTACTGTCTCTATTGATTTAGTCATCCTTGATTTCATATACAAGAACACATACAAAACAAAAGCAAAGAAACCTAACAAAAATCACAGAATAAAACCGAGACTAACCCCAAGCAGTTATCTAAGTGAGGCCTTAGCTAAGTACACATGGAAGAAGCATGCCAGACTGTGTGATCCAAGGATTTTAAATAATAAAATCCAAAAGCATAGGAGGGAATGGTATTTAATATTAAATTCAGAACACCTGGCTTTTCAGAAGGCTATGGATGACAATGAAAGCCCAAAATCTATCGGCAGCCCCTCACGTGGACTAAGCTTCTGACAATGAACCAGGACAGTTAATGGTTTTGCTCTCAGGCAGAGTGCATGTTAGAGTGAATTACTACAGACATATGTAGGTTAAAATATGATACCTTTTCATTTGAGCTCCCCTTTGAAGCCATTTATATTTGTTCAAGTTTTTAATATTTTCTGCTTTATTTTTGATAATGACATCTTTTAGTAGCATGTTGGAATACTGGTGGGAAGGGTGGGATATCTATAATGTATTTATAAAGTAAGTGTATACTGATATTTATGCACATGAATGAAATTTTGTCATGAATAAAAGTAAATATATACATTTTAGATATAAAACATCTAATTAACCATAGCCCCACAGGGGTTATTTCAAGAAGGAGAAAACAAAGAATGGATAGAGAAATTAAATGACTCAAAAAATTATAAGATTTATTTCAAGAAGGAGAAAATAAAGAATAGATAAAGAAATTAGATGACTCAAAAGTTATGAGTAAAAAACAATGAAATATGAAATTAAGACCTCATCTATCTACCTATCTGCTTACTGGTACTTCTAAAGATTATGGAAATACTAATTTATGAAGTGTTTATATTTATATAGATATTAGTTATAATGATGAATGTCAACAATATACACATTAAAATATATAGGATCAAAAATATATAGGATCAAAATGAGCAAAACACTTTAGAAATATTTAAAAATACATACCTCCAATAGATCTGTATAAGCTACAAATGCATCCATGTATATTCTAGAGGGACAGTAAAGCTTTATGGAGTAAAGTTATAAAAACTTTGTAGAAACCTATGAAATAATTTGAGATAATGAGTCACTGCACTTGGGAGATGTGGAACATATCTAGGTCAATTAATCTGAAGCAATCCACAAAGACAATGTCTTACACCCTATAACAAGAAATAGTGGCAGATTTTTAAAAGCCTCTAAATCCCCATCTAAGAAGCAATCATTGGTTTCTCCCCATACAAAAATGAATGAACTAATTCAAAGACTCAAGGAAATAAATATTTCAGAAAAAACTAATGGATAAAATGGACCTCAGCCACCACTCTCTTGGGGCCAGAAGTAGATGGTGCTGGGCTACCCCACTGAGTGCATTAATCAAGATCCCACGCGAGGGCAGAGTAGGGAAAAAATGCCGGACAAAATTCAATATCATAAAAAAATAAGACTTATTTGTATGATATATGTTAGTGTGAGTAGACTAGAGAAATTCATAGACACTCATATGTGAATAATAAAGAGTTTTATATACAAGAGCAATTGAATATTGAAAAAAACATCCCAGCCCAGCTCAGATCAAGTCCATAAATCTGATAGTCTATATGTCCGATACAAATCTATAAAGTCCACTTCAGACTCATAAAACACTTGCAATGACACCAAATGCAGGAAGAACACAGGCCAGTGGGTGGAAAGTCTTGTGGATCCAGTAGTGGTAGAAGCATTGGCAAGGGGTCTACTGGTGGCTCCAGAGGTCTCCAGGTGGCTCCTCCAGTTTCCAGGGCATGGAGTCTATCAGCATGCCATGTGTCTTTGCAATAGAGTGTTTTTCAGTTGAGTCTTGTCAATAGAGTCTCTTAGGGAGCGAGCAGAGAGAGACAGGGTCTCCCACCTCCAAGGAGGAAAAACAGGACTTCCCAGAATCCTTAAATGGACACCAGATTCTGTAATTGAATGAAAACTAATTTGCTCTGCAAGCGTTTACAAGTTTATTTGGAGATATGCACAAAATATGAAAGTATAGAGACTGAACATAGAGATATATGGGAGGGTGGAAGGGGGTGGATGGAGAGAGGGGGGGGGAGAGAGAGGGAGAAAGAGAGAAGATTCACTCTGGTGATAGCAGTTTAAGAGCAATAAGAGGCAACTATAATAGTAAAAATCCACCAAGGATATATAGAAGTCATGAATTTTGTAAAATGCCACACATAGCTTTAAAATATTTAAATATTAAAACCATTCCCATTCTTTTCTCAATCACAGAAACTCTATAGGACACAGTAGAACTGGTCCTGTGAGTTTCTGAAGCTATAAAAGTTTTTTGGAAGTAGAAACACTCATCTTTCTACTATAAAATGAATGGTGGATTTGAACTACCTACCCAGAGGTTAGCAGAACAATGTGTAACCCCTTATGCCACCAGGGCGCAGAATCAAACTTGGCAACACAGAATTATAAGGTGACATTTTCAAAAGTGAAAAAAAAAAACATTTTCCACCCTTTGATTCATCATGTATAAACATAAAATTTATCAAATATTAGCGAGTATATTAGATTACTCAGGTGGTACATTCAAGATTTTAAATAAAACCTAATATATAAATAAATATTTTTCTTAGCCCACATGATAAAGAACATAATTTTTTTGAGGACACATGCATCTATTTAAAATTAATCGTTTGATTTCTTCTTGGTCTTTGGCTAAGATCAAGTGTAAAATTAATCATGTTTTATTCTCAAAGTTCTATTTATTTATTTAAATAATTTTATTGGTGGCTCAAAACATTTTCTTTCTACTTGAGCCTTTGGTATCAGCTCCTCATTTTCCCCCTTTCTCTCTTACCTTCGCTCCCTCATGAACCCTTGGTAATTTATAAATTATTATTATTATCTCATGTCTTACACTGACCAATGTCTCCCTTCACCCACTTTTTTGTTGTCCTTCCCCCTGGAGGGGGTTGTATGTATATCATTGTGATCAGTTTCTCTTTTCTCACCCTACCTACCCCTTACCCTCCCGGTATCACTACTTTTAATATGGGTTCTGAGGGGTTTATACGTCCTGGATTCCCTGTGTTTCCAGCTCTGATTTGTACCCGTCTACATGCTCTGTTCTAGCTGGATTTGTAAGGTAGAATTGGGTTTGTGATCGTTCGGGGGAGGAAACATTAAAGAACTAGAGGAATGTTGTATGTTTGTCAGTGCTGTACTGCACCCTGACAGGCTCATCTCTTCCTTGGGACCCTTCTGTGAGGGGGTGTCCGGTTATCTACAGATGGGCTGTGGGTCTCCACGCATGCTTCCCCTCATTCACACTGATATGATTTTTTGTTCAGGGTCTTTGATTCCTGATACCTGATCCCATCGACACTGCATGATCACACTGGCTGGTATGCTTCTTTCATGTGGACCTGTTGCTTCTCAGCTAGATGACTGTTTGTTTATCTTCAAGCCTTTAAGACCCAAAGCATTAGTTATCTTTTGATAGCTGGGCAGCATCAGCTCTCTTTTCCATATTTGCTTTTGCCCCTGCTTTGTCTTCAGCAATCATGTAAGAAAGGTGAGCATCAAGGTATGCCAGGTTAATAGAGCAAAGTGTTTTTGCATTGGGGGAGTACTTGAGTAGAGCCTCAATGTCCATCTGCTACCTTAATACCAAATCTATAAATATATGCACATAGCTCTATTTCCCTATCTTTATATAAAATTATTTTTACATATGTAAATGCCTGTATTTAGGCCTCTATAAATGCCCTTTGCCTTCTAGTTTTTTTCCTATATTTCACAAAGACAATTTTTAGAAACATAGAAATAATATCACGCAAAATACAGTCCAACAGAATATTTTTTAAAAGAGAAGGGAGAGAACAAACAAATATTCATTTGAAAAATATAAAGCACGTATCTAACTAGTTAATGAAATCACATAAGGAATTACAGAATATTTAGAACTGAATAAAGAGGATAATAATAGATATCAAAATCTGAGAGATGTAATCTAATGGTAATTTGAGTCAAATTACAGTGGTAAATGTAAGGATTAAAGACAAGAACAAATAGAAGACTTCTGGAGGTGCATGACCCCCAAAACCTGCACTCCCTGGAATCCATAAAAACAACTTAAAAGTTGAGCAGATCAAGGCTTCTCAAAGCCAGCAGTTGGAAGAATGGACTGAGCAACAGGCAGAGAAGGTGCAGCCTTCAAATGGAGGTCAGCGACTCCGACGACCTGCCACAGGTAGCCTCGGTGAACTTTCTCCTCAGGAGTGCACACTGCTCCGGGGCTTCTCCTTCACCGCTGACCCAAGCCCATGTCCATTCGGTTAGCTCTAGTCCCTGGTGCACATGCACCATGGAGGACCAACTGAGGCCCACCGCGAGGCATATTCCCCACCTCTGCTCTTGCTACTCCACCACATTTCAAGGCTCCAGTTGCCCAGCACAGATAAGAGGCCATGCCAGGTGCCCTCACGACTTGACCCACGTGTTACATCGAAACAGTCCTTTCCCTCCCTTTTCTTCTTCTTCTTCTTACTTCCTTTCTCCTCCCACATGTCCTGCCTCTGAGGAGACCTATGCCCCTGCCAAAGAAATAGGCCACATTTTTTTTTCATTTCAACCTGATACCCTGTGACAGAGACCTGTGGGTACACGCCACCATAGCAACAGAATTGATCATCCTGCCCAAATCATATTTCTCATCTCATTTTTTTCATTCGGTTTCCCTCTTCTTTAGCAGTTTCTTTATTTTTTAAAGTTTCCCTCTCCTGTTTCTCTTTATTTTATTTTATTCTGTATCACAAACACACACACAGAGAGCTTTGTTTTATTATTTTGCTTACACTTTTCTCTTTCCCAATACACTGCCTCTTTCTGTCCACTCTTTTCCTCTTGAAGCATGTTTTCAAAAGAACTATTCCTTTTACGAACCCTCTAAAATAATTTTCCATTATTTTTATAAATCTAGCATGATAGCCCTAATGCTGGCCTTTTTTCCCTTTTATCTCTCTTTTCTCCATGCTTTTTCACCCTTAAGTTTTCAAATTCCTGTTGGCTGCTAATAACATGCTTTGTGGCTTCGTGCTGGGAGCCAACCCCACTGCTGTGCCTCCTTTTCATCAATGACCAGCAGAGAGTCACTTCGAGGTGCTCACCCACCCAACCCACTGATGACCCTCTCAGAGGGCCTCTTTCCTTCTCATCACTCCCCACGTGCCAGGTGCAGGTTCTCCTTCTGCATCCTCCAGCGACCAGGGATGGTTAATGACCCTGCTGGATGATTGGCTCCTGGGCACCCACTTCATGCTCATTATAGAGCTACCCCATGCTCTCCCCACACTGTGTTCTCCCAACCTGCATTCACCCACTGTGTTCAACGCTTGCTTCTGATACCAAATGGTGTGCCCGCCTCCAGGCAATGCCTTCATCTCTTAAAAAAAAAATTAAATATACATTGTTTCTTTTCCCCTGAGTCTGTCCATGCTTACAAGGTGCATGAGTCACCACTCAGGCCGCTCTTTCACGCTTTTTTTCTCCTTCCCTAGACTTCCTCTAATACACAAAGCAGCACCTAGAACCACGCACCCCACCACACAGTGCCCTCACCTTTTCCTTACTTTTATTTCCACCTCCTTCCCTCTTACTGAAACCCGACGTTTTAACTTTAATTTAATTCTGCTACTTTCTCTGAACATATTAAATACATTTTTCTTCTTAGATTGCTTATATTTTTCTCTTTCCCAACTCGCTATCTCTTTCTGGGATTTAATCTCCTTTTCTGTGTGAAACAGTTTCACAATATCTGTTAAGTGTTGCTACCTCTCTTACAATTTATTTTGTATCATGTTCATAAATTTCTTTGTCTCTTCATATGGCCCATTATTTTCTTTTCTATTTTTTCTCTGCCTTTTTACTTTTCTCTCCTGTTCTCTGCTTCTGTTCCCTAACTTATTACTATCATTTCCTTACTATGTACCCATTTTTATAATAGGTCTCCCATTTGTCCTCCTCGACAATAATTGATATTGCTAATGACCCATCAGATCATACACCACTAATAATAATCCCCAGGTGCCATTATGGAAGCAGCAGTCAATTACAGAACACTACCCACACACACACACACACACTCATGAAAAACAAAACAAAAATATATAAATGAGAGCCACTTAAGGCTAATGAATTTATCAGGAAAAGAGGCCATGGAATCACTGGAAAGAGGACAAAGAAGAATAATGTTCAGGTGCCTTCAGTGGATATGTAGGAAAATTCATTAGAAAACAAACTGAAAATCTAGAACGTTTGCACCAAATGGAATTCCATAACTTACAGAATTAGACAACCTGACAAATGGGCCTAAGTCATAGAATGGAAGGAAAGGATAATTGTATGGGTAAACTTCAAGACAATTCTTCTGACTAAAACCAATGAAGAAAACAAGGGACATAAAACAAAAAGAAATCCAAAGAGATTGTGGGAATGGTGTGGGACACCATCAGGAGCAACATCCTTTGTCTCCTTGGGACGCTGGAATGAGATAAACCATAAAATCTATGGGGAAAATATTAAAAGATACCATGGAAGAAAACATCTATAACACCATGAACAAAACCCAAAGCAAACTCACTGGCATCGAGTTAATGCCCACTCACAGCTACCCTGCAGGACGGAGTGGACTGACCCTGTCCCTTTCTGCGACCGTGACTCTTTACAGTAGCAGTCAGTTTCCTCATTCTCACAAGGAGCTGCTGGGGGTTTGGAACTGCTGTCCTGTGGATCACAGCCAAGGATGAAACACCACCACAAAGAGGAAGGACATAGAGGAAAGACCCTGAAGAAACAACATAGCAACCTTTTAGAGTCAAATTCTCCACACTTAAGGAAAATAGAGAATCCTGAGAGAAGCTAGGGGAAAAAGAATGGTCACCTACAAAGGAAAACCAGTAAGAGTTATTTCAGACTTCTCAAATCTGAAAGAAAAAGAAATGCCAACCAAGAATGCTATACTGAGCAAAATTTCCCCTCATATTTGAGGGAAAGGGATAGTTCCAGACTAGGAAAAATTAAAGGAATTTCAAAACATCAAGACCATTATCATAAAACATGCTACTGAGAAATCTATGGACAGTGAACAATAGCAGCCGGCCATTCTGCGAGCATCATGCCAGACACGAGCACTCAGAAACTAAGACATTGAAAAGAGTACTGAAAACGAACCAGAAATAGAGCAATAGAAGAGCCATAAAACCACAAAAAACCCCACCCAAACCAAAAAACATACAAGATGACAGCAACAAACTGCACATATCAATAATGACATTCAAGCTAAACCCCCAAACCATTTTTTTTCAAAACGATGTAGTTTTTGTTGTTTTTTTTTAAATAACCTCATCTTCTTCAAAGTACTCTCCATTATACTTAATATATTTGTCAAATCTACAATTCTGTTCTTGGAAACATTTTTCACACTCATCTGTTTGGATGACTGACAGCATCTCCAATGTTTTTTTTTCCCTTCATCTCTTCTCCTTCATCAAATCCCTGTCCTTTCATGTCCTTCTTCATTCTCAGAAACAAAAGAAGTCTCGCAGAGTAAGGTCAGGTGAATATGGCTTAAGGGGCAAGAGAGGGATGCTGTTTTTGACTATATCTTTGGGAAGACAGGATGGAGGAGCTCAATATCAGCAGTTAAACCCATACCCAAGACTGACTCTAGAACAGACCAGAAATTGCTCAAATGCAAATTCAGGATAAAGCTGAAGAAAATTAAAACAAGTCCACAAGAGTCGAAAACAATGCCATCATTCATGAAGAAAGAAAATATCATGGAAAAGATGAGAAAGAAAAATAAGATTAAAGTCGATCCTGGGGGACGGGGGACACACAAAAACTCTGAAACTTGCTCTTAATTGTAGAGTAGATAAAGCAAATGGAAGAAAGGCCGAAATCAAGGAGCTGAATAGATATTTTCAAGGGGCATCATGAGAAGAAAAGACAAATATTATAATAAAATTTGCAAGAACCTAGAATTAGCATACAAAGGGGAAGTATATCTGAAACTGAAAATTTAAAAAACTCAAGAAAAATTCAAGCCTTGAATTGTTATTTTGAAAGATTCTATAGGCAAAATATTGAATGATGCCGAAAGCATGACGAGCAGATGGAAAGAACACACAGAATCACTGTATCAAAAAGAAGTAGTGGCCATCTCACAGTTTCATGAGGGTAATAGCAAGATCAGGAGGTTCTGAAGGAAGAAGTCCACACTGCACTGAATGCAATAGCCCTAATAAGGTTCCAGGAATTGATGGATTACCCACTGGAATGCTCCAGAAGGTGAAGAAGCACCGAGAGCACTCACTGGGTATGATATAAAGTTTGGTCCTCTCTGTACAATGGGCCCTTCGAGCTGGGCTATCGACCTTGGGCTTGGTGGGCCCAGGTGTACTCCACTACTTCCTTTCTCCTTCCTTTGTTTCAGCTTCCTTCTGGATGTGGTGTGGTGGGTCAGTTCCTTTCCCACTCCAGACGATCTATTTTCGTTTTCTGTAGAATTCCCTTCGAATGTGGGGGTCGGCCTAATTCTGGTTTGGGCCAGCGTGCTGTCCAGCCTCTGACCCCAATTCTACCTTGCGGACCTGGTTGTACCAGAGGATGTACAGCGGTGCAGTGGGGATCTGGAGGCACAGGGAATCTAGGATAGACGAACCCTTCAACACCAGCGGTGGGAGTGGCGACACCAGGAGGGAAGGGCATGTAGAAAGGGAGCACCGATCTCGGAGATCTATGTGTAACCTCCTCTCTAGGAGATGGGCAATGGGCAGGTGGGTGAGGGGAGACGCCGGGCAGTGTAAGATAAGATATAATAATTATTTATAAACTATTAAGGGACCAGGGGGAAGGGGGTAGTGGGGAGTGAGGGGGAGGGGGGAAAAAGGGAAACCGAGCTGATTCCAGGAACCCAAGTGGAAGGTGAATTATGAGAATGACGAGTGCAACGAATGTATAAGGGTGCTTTGCTCAATTGATGTATGTATGGATTGTGATAAGAGTTGTATGAGCCCCAATAAAAAGATTTATTAATAATAAAAAGTAAATAAATAAATAAAAGTCTATTTTGAAAAAAAAAAAAGTTTGGAAGACAGTTACTAAGTGACAGGAACACACACCCAGAGTTGTTGCGTCATGGGATTTCTGTCCATCCCTATAGAACTAGATCCATGATATTGCACACAGTATTTCCTTTAAGATCACCCAGCAATGGTTGCACCAGTGCACTGACAGGTTAAGGCTGGAGTCAGAAAGAGGACGGGGCACAAGGAATAACATTGCTGATGTCGGATGGATCCTGACTCCAAGCAGAGATGACCAGGAAGTGGTTTACTTGCGTTTCATCGACAGTACAGACATTTGACTGTGTGGACCATAATAAGAGGTGATCATAATACACCCTGTGGATCACAGGGAAACCTTGAGAAGAATGGGAATTCTGGGACCCTTCATTGTGCTTCTTCAGAACTTGTACACGGATCAAGAGGCAGTTGTGCGAACAGAACAGGGACTATTGCAGGGTTTGAAATCCAGAAATGTGTGTGTTCGCATTGCTTCCTCTCGGCGTAATTGTTCAACCTATGTGATAAAGAAAGCATCAGAGAAGCTGGATTATGTGATGAAGAGGCAGCATCAGGGCTAGAGGATGGCTAATTACCAACCGGATGTATGCAGATGAAGAGGAAACAACCTGGCTTGCTGAAAGTGAGAAGGGATTGATTCACTTGCAGATGAAGATCAAGGACTGCAACTGTCAGTGTGGATTACAACTCAATGTATTAAAGAACACCCGTTCTCCACGCCCCCCCACCCCACCCCCACCCCTCCAGTCCTAGCAGCACAGGCAGGCGGCCAGCGGGCAGAGCAGCAGCATCAGGCAAATCCAGCTTCCAGAGAACTCTCGGTGCCCCTTGGGCATCCTGCCAGCGCCCTCTCCACAGCCAGGAAGCCCAAAGGTCATCTCAGCCCAGCTAAGGAGCGGTGAAGGAGGAGCCCAAGAGATCAGCGAGGTTGGCAGCGTGTTCTATGCCTGCAAACGTGGAGACGAAGCCAGCCAAGGCAGCAGGAAAAGATACATCTTTGGACAAACAAAGTGCAAGCAAAAGGAAAAAGAGGAGCAAAGGGAACACAGACTGAAGGTGCTGACAAGAAGCTACAGAAAATATCCCTGCTGGAAAAGGAGACACGAAACGCGAGGAGATTCCAGCCTCTGATGAAGCAGGAGCAAAAGAAGCCAAGTCTGATGAATGCTTATCCTGTCTTATCAGTGGGAGCTGTTCTCTCCCTTCTTATACGATCCAGAGGAATATTTTTATCAACTCTTTTGTAAATGTGAGTTTTTTAGTAGCTCTAGAAACATTTTTAAGGAGAAGAAAATCCCAATTCACCACGTTTTTTAAGTGTCATTTTTTTTTTAAGATGTGAAATCATTTCCTGGTTGTTTATTTTTTAGTACAACCAGAAAATAGTGCGATGTTGAATTGTGGGAAGGTTTGACTGTTTTGGAATATTATTGTCAACATGGGATGGGTGGAGGCAGTTTTTGTATCCCTAACACAAAACATATTTAATGGCAATTTGGAGTCATCGTCATGCACTTGTATGATTGAACATTCAAAATTTGGTTTCCACGTTTGTTTTCTTAATAGAATTGTGTCTGAAAATCTTTCTGCAATCATGGCTTTCTTGTCAGACCCCTGCATTCTGTAACACCTTTGGTCATGGTAGTCCAGTTTTCCTGAGAACTTTGTTACGTGCTGTGAAGGATTGGACATTTGAATGTATATTACGTGTGACACTGAATTGTGCATCAGTTGGCCTTAGATGTAACAGTTTACCAACATTTGAAGATAATGGCACTTGACAATCTTTTTTTTTTTATTTGCCTCTAAATTTAAAGCTGTAAAGTCACTGGAATTTGGAAATGAATGTTATCTACATGCCACTTTAGGATTTGGGTACATGCATTAAGAATTGTGTAAAAATTGTTCATAATGTCTCTGTACTGATCTCAAAACCACCAATAAAATGTGAGTTACAAAATGGGGTGTGTGTGAGAAGGTCCTATAAGTCAGATGAACCCAAACTGATCCTCTTTCCAAAAATCAAATAAGCTTTCTCCTGCCAAAAATAGATGAATGCACTTTGTTTAATTTAGAAACACTAGCTTCCCTGGTTCCCAATGGCCACAGAATATAATTAATATTAGTTGATAACAGTCCAGCAACACTGACAATTTTTAATTGAATTGGGTTACTTATTGGTGTCTCAAATAGGGTGATACAATATTTTTCTAAATCCTTTTGATCAGCATCAGGAAGAATCTTGTTCCATTGAAAGCACTGCTCTTATCAGCAATAATAGGACAGCAAATGGAACCCACACTTAGGCCATCTCATCATGAGATAATTTTTTCACTACATCAGACTTTGGCAGGTGTTATGCTGAATAAAGCTTAAGTGTGTTTTCTGCCCTGTGGACCAAATCCATTTTGCAAACATTATTCTGCTTTTCTGGACTAAGTGGCCAATTGTGTAGTTAGGTTCTTGCAGGGCATTTGTCTCTAACAGCAGCATCCACTTCTTTTTTAAAAAGTTATTTTATTGGGGGTTCTTGCATCTCATCACAATCCATACATCAATTGTATCAAGCTTATTTGTACATATGCTGCTATCATTGTTTTCTAAGCATTACCTTCTATTTGAGCCCTTGGTATGAACTCCTCTTTTTTCTCTCCCTCCTTTCCTCCCACTCTTGTGACTCCTTGTTAAATTATAAATTATTCTTATTTTCATACCTTACACCAACCACTGTCTCCCCCCCCAGTGTCTATTATGTTTTTATAAAATGGAATTAGAATAATAACATCATTCACAGGATCTGCCATAAAGATGGTGACACTTGCTACTCATACCTTCTACAACAGACCCTCAGACAATGCATGCAAAGGAGAAGCTAGGAGGCCTAGATCACTAAGAAAAGAGTGAGCCAAACATGCCAACCTCTGAGTTCTTGGCACTGTCCTGCTGATGCCACTTGGCACCCACGGACTGGTGAACCCCCAGTTTCCCACTTCAACCTGCTGCATCATCACTTGCAGCTATGGAAGTCTGAGGAGGGCTGGGGCTCACATCCGCCCCATGGACTTGAGTTGGAATTGGATGGGATGACTCCTTGGTAGGAAATTACTTCTTGATATAAAGATAATTTTGTATACCTTAGAGTGTCACTGGTTTTGTGTCTTTAAACAGCCCAGCCTAACACAGATGCTTATTTGTATATTATTGACTATTCAAAGGCATCCCACTCCTGTGGGCTACAACAAACTATATATATATATAGTTTTGAGAGAAATGGACATTACACAATCCTTAATTGTGTACATGTAGAACCTGTACATCGACCAAAAAGCAGTTGTATAAATAGAACAAGGGGATAATGAATTATTTTCAATAAATATGTGCATCAGGGTTGTATCCTATCACTGTTAATTATTTCACCGCTATACTGAGCAAATAATCAGAGAAGTTAGATTATATGAATAAAAAGGAAGCCTCGGGATTGGAGGTAGGCTGAACGAGAACTCATGCTATGCCAATCACACATCCTTTCTTGCTGACAATTAGGAGGATGTCAAGAGTTTGCTGATGAAAGTCGAGGCTTGCAGTCTTCAGTACGGATTAGAATTCAGTGTGAAGAATGGCGAAACCTTCACTACTGGAACAATAGTTAACACATTAATAAATGAAAGATTAAGGCTGTCAAGGATTCTGTCTTGCTTGGATCCAGTCATTGTTCAGGGAAGCAGCAGTCAAAAGGCTGCATTGGGTAAATTTGCTGCACAAGACGTCTTCACAGTTTTGAAAAAAATGATGATGCTACTTTGAGGAGTAAGGTGGGCCTGACCCAATCCATGACATTGAATAAAGAAGACTGAAGAAGAGTTGTTGTATTTGCATTATGGGCTAGTGAAGAATATTGAAATGTTCACGTACTGCCAAAAGAACAAACATATGTGTCTGGGAAAAATGGGAACATGCATGCTCCTTAGAAGCAACCATGATGAGACTTCATTTCACCTACTTTGGACATGCTGTCAGGAGAAATGAGTCCCATGAAGAGGACTTCATGTTTGGTAGAGGGGTGGTGAAAACAGAGGAGAACTCTCGATAAGATGGATTTCCATCGTGACTGTTAAAGTGACACAAACACAAGAGCACTTGTCAGAATGGTGTAGGATGGGTGGTGTTTCTTTCTGTCATACATAGGGTTGTATGCGTGGGAACCAACTAGGTAGTAGCTAACAACAATATACATATACTGATTTTGTTTCTCAAAGGAACCCAGGCTAAGAGAAACCTTTGATTACATGGTTGTAGAGAACCATACTATGCATGTATATTTTGTGACTATTGGTGCTTATTGCAAGTTATGTGCAGAAGATGATCTTAGGCACACATTGGCTTATTTTTAATATTAGTTAGAAAGTTACAGCAAAAATATGAGATTTTTCAGGATTGGAAAATCCAGATCAGGTTGTATTCATAAAATACCAGGAAAATAAAAATGCATTCAGCACATTAATCAAGGCATCCAATTACTATTTTTCAAACAAAGAAAGGTATCATTCTGTGAATAATGTCATGTTATGCATTTTGCCTTCTATTCAATATTATTGCATCCAAGTTTTTCAAGGTAGGCTTCAGAAATGTATTAGTAAAAGAATATTGGGAATTATTTCCGGTATATTACTCTTGAGTAGGAGAAAAGAAGTGATGAGCCTAAAGTATTTTTGAGACAATTTTAGGATATATAAAAAATATTATTAGTAGGGTTCTGTTTCCTACATGCATGAGTTTATTCACACCTACTCCCAAACAAAAACAAAATAAACATATCTAAATATGTCTCTTTGATCAGTGGGAGGCCAAAGGTAAGTTCGGTCAGTGAGATAGTTAAAGTTTATTGTGTCAAGATGGGCAATAAATATATATGGGGTGATTGAAGGGCAGAGAAATAAATGACTTGGTGAGCTTCCCCTTTCTGGTTCTTGGGTCTCTTGCTTCCTGATGGTCAGACCACGGTGCAGTTGCCTTAGCCATTTCCCTGCTTCAGCTAGCAAGGCTCGCTTCCTGTAAGACATTCCCCAGGAAAAACCACATGGACCTACCCTGATGCAGCCCTGGGTGCTGGGGCAGCCATGTGGAGACCCCTGCCAGAGCTGAGATGCTTAAACATTCACTGACTTGGCTTTCCTCCTGCAGTCGGCATTATAGTGTGTGTTTTGTGAGATGGAGGAGGACTTTGTGGACTGGTGTCAGGCATATGGGCTAATGTTGGACTTATGGGCTTGGGCAGCACTGGAATGCTTTCTGAATGTACACTTACCCTTTACATAAAACTCTCTCTTATATACATATGCATTTCTGTGGATTTGTTTCTCTAGTTTACCCAGACTAACACAGTCAGTAATAATATCATTTAAACCAAACAATTCATTGTCACCTGATTAATTCCATCTCTTAGGTGCCCTGGTGGTGTAGAGGGTTGTTGTGAGTTGGGCTGCTAACCACAGGTTCAGTAGTTCAAAACCACCATCCATACACAGGAGAAAGAGGAGACTTTCTACTTTTGTAAACATTGACAGCCTTGAAAACCCATAGGGGAAGTTCTATTCTGTCCTATAGGGTCACTATAAATAATCCCATTAGGACACCTTAAAAATGGATCTATATGGTCCATGAAAAAAGATAAATTTGAGATCAAGGCTAAGATAGGACAAAAAAATTAACAAGACACAAGTACGCATCTTTCCAACTCTTTAAATGTTTTCAACATGTTTACAGGAATGTCTCCCCACATGAAATAGCATTCATGGATCAGGAGTGTTTAGAATGCTTGGGTTACTCTCAAAGATGAGCTACGAGACAGACCATCAACCTCAATGAATGAAGAAACTGTCGCTATAATCAAAATACTGGCAGAAGCAAACTATAAAACTACCTTTCAGGTAAAGGCTAATAAAGTTAGGATCTCACATGTTTCTGGGTATTCAATTTTTAGGGAACATCTTGGCTTCAGCAAGCTTTTAGTTAGATAAATGCTGAAATGTTTCACAAAGGCGAGCTAGCTCAAAGACTTCATCAAGCTTTCCAACAGGGTCAAAGTTCATAAAGGACATTTTATAAAATAAATCATAATTAGTGGTGTATTAGGGATTTATTATTATATTCTGGAGACCAATGAAAAGAGCAGCATCAACAGGATTCACTTTAAAAAGGGATAGATCAGATCAGAAAATTATAATGACTTTAATTTTATTTTATTCCCCAGGAGTAATAGGGCGGATTTTCTCCAAGGATACAGGATGATCATGGAGACTTATGAGGAAGAAGTTTTAAAATAAATTAAATACTGCATTAGTGAGAAACAGGCCAAGAAGGTTATTTCAAGAATGTTGTTTTTCCAGAACAACAATGTATCTGCACGTTCTTGTAGCATCAAGGGTTGTCCTTTGAGAATTTCCCTGAGGAACTTTATCCTATTCATCATGCAGCCTTAACCTCACCTCTTCAGACTTTTCTTTCTTAAATTCACAGAATATTGACATAGCACATCCTTTGGTTGCCTCAAGAATGCTAAAACTGCTGTTTTAGGGTTTCCGTCAGTAGCAAAAAAGATCCAGAATTCTCCAGGGGAGGATTAGAGAGATATATTGACTTACATGGAGGATATCTTTGGGAACACCAGCCTCAAATTTTGATCACTATGTTTAATAATTGCGGCTATTATTTTGTAGCAATATTTGCTGACATACACATAATTACAAATAAATTATATCCATGGTTTAAGAAAACGTGGAGTTGTTTGCCTCTTGAACAATTTTAAGCCTTTTAGGTCTGCTGGGGAAAGATGTTGCCTGTGAAGCATTCCTCTATTCAAAGAGAATTCAGACTCTTCTGATGAGATCACAAAAGATCCTGGACAAAATGACAACAAGCTCATAAAATAAAGACAACTGCCCAGAAGGAGAAAGAACAAGGTGATGCTTCTTATAAACTAATCTGATGATTTTTAAAAAACTGTCAACAAAAGCAGTCTGTTTTGTTTCCTCTCAGAAAAAAAAGACCCAAAACAAAACATTTCCTCATTATTACAGATTGGCTCAGAAGTGATTCCCAGTGTTTTAATTAGTTATTTTGCTCGGAATCTACCAGAGGATATTTTTTTTCATTCCCAATATCAAACCCTGCCTTGGGCTACATGCTTTGGCAGACCTGCATTCTTCCTGAATCAACATTCCGGGTGTCAGTTCAAGTTCAAGTGGTTCAAGTGCTCATGACTTCTGGAGTCATTCCTCCCACATATATGTCAGGCTCTGTACCCCTATTTGAGCTAAACAGCCTCAAATTGCTGCCAGTGATTGGCAATGATTTATTTGCAATTCATTCTCCTGAGAGTCGCCTGCTTCATTTCAGGCTACACTTTAGATAGAAAACCTGTGGAAGAGGAGGGTGATCGGGGATGTTTGAGTGGAGATTTTACTTGTAGGCCGACTGTCTTATCAGGGGCATGAAGAAATGGAGTATGTAGGCCTTGGCTAAGGATCGGGAGCTGGAGGTTTTAGCTTCCAGTTGCAATTTGCTCTTTCCATAAACTGCTTTAGAGACAAGCAATCCCACTTTTTTTTTAACCATGGATATAATTTCTTTGTAATTATGAGTATCATAATTGCTACAAAATCATAGCCACGTTCATTAAACATAGTTATCAAAATTTGAAGCTAGTGTTTGCAAATATATCCTCCCCGTAGGTCAATATATTTCTGCAGGGAGTATTTCCATCTCTCTACTCCTTCTCTGATAAATGATAAACATACCTGGTTGTGCCAGTTGGAGGTGCAGGGAAGAATCGAGGGCAGATGAATTGTATATAATCAGCCCATCAGTCCCAGATGCTGGCCTTTGAAATGGACCTGTACGGTTTTTGATTGGAATGGAACGTAATACAATTTCTTGCAAGAAGCGATGCGCGGGGATTTGTTACTCTGTAGAGAGCGTCAAAGGAAGCGCTCGGTGCTCAGTGGCTGCTATGAGGCTGATAAGCAACAGGCTGGCTACTCCAACCCACCACTTGCCCCATGAGACACAGGTGTCTGCTTCTGTGCAGATTACATTCTCAGAGCTTGTTGGTATTGACTCCATCGCTCGGCATGCCGTTGGAGTTTCATAGAGAGAATTTGTCATTTTGATTGTTGGTCCCCTAAATCCATCATTCCCATCTTTATAGGTTCTTGTCTGCATAGCTTTAAAATACTTTTTTTCTCTATTACCATTAGGTAGTGTTCTGCACTTAAGTTCCCACTGATAACATATTGAGATAAATCAGGTGTGCCTTGGTTAGAAAGGGAGTTCTTACTCTGATCTCCCTCCGTTTTACCTTCCTTTAGATTGATGTATGTCTGCTTTGGCAGTAATGTAGCAGCAACCGTGCCAATGAGGACCCTTTCTCCTGTTGTTGCATCTACTGATATTGTGATGGGGCATGAAGATGGGGAGCAGAAGCCTAGGAAAAAGCCTCACAGAGCTAAGTTGGTCTACCAGCCTAGGTGCTTTGCTGATTTGCAATGCTTCCTGTGTGAATTAAATTTCAATCTTAAGTAATTGCATTTCTTAGCAATTTAGCCTCTATCTCAATAAAACTGCTTAAAAAGAATGAAAGAGGTTGATTGTTATTCTGGCAAAGTGGACTGTGTTAAATACAGTCAGTAGGATAAAAATAAAGTGCTCATATTTAATTATCTTGGATAAGAAACAGATGGATCTGGGAGAATAACTCATTTACAACATTACCCATACTCCTTATATGCTTAGGGGGGAAGCTATTAATCAGAATTCTGAGAGCAGGTTGACAATAGGCATTTCAAGATTATATTATGATATCTCCAATTATAAGAAAAATATACTCTTTTGTTGTCATTGTTTTTAGGAGCCTGCCATTTTGTTCCAACTCACAGCAATCTTATGTACAGTGGATCGAAACACTGCCCAGTTCTGAACCATCTTACAATCGTTGCTGTTTTAGCTTGTGGTTGCAACACACTTAATCATGTGCATCTAACCGCATAATCATATATATATATATACATATATATATCCTTCCACATATTGACAGAGAGTATCAGTTTCCTGAATTGAGAAGATTGAATTTTTGCACCTTCCAGGTGTTCTAAAATTAGGTAGAAAATAGTTACTTATATGAAAACATCCAGGAACACATCATTACATCTCAGAATGTGTAAATGAATCTGACATCTTCAAGCTAATGAGATAGATGTTTACTGTCTAACTTGTCAAGCACTCTTTTTTAGAAATCATCTAAATTTTAAGGAGAGACTAAGTGAAGCCTTGCCAAAAATTAGAATCAGATTCCTATCTTTTAATGGTATTTCACATGAAAAGGCAAGGCCTCCATTTTCTGATTTCCATCATGGTCTTGTGAAATCTTGGTTGTAGACATGAGCTGTTTCTCTACTCTCAGAGATTGATGCACAGTAAAGACTCAGGAATCAGAAGCAGCTACAGTGTTAGTTCCAGCTATTATTAAGTATTGTGTTTCTGATTGTATTTGTCATTTATTTCATTGTCCACTTAGTTAATTTTGTAACTG
This sequence comes from Tenrec ecaudatus, assembly GCF_050624435.1. Classification (NCBI taxonomy): domain Eukaryota; kingdom Metazoa; phylum Chordata; class Mammalia; order Afrosoricida; family Tenrecidae; genus Tenrec; species Tenrec ecaudatus. Next base: position 141,280,785 of record NC_134540.1, on the reverse strand, counting down.
CTGTCTCTTTACGGAAGGCCCCAGGGAGGTACACATCCTTTGCACTTTATTACTAGCCTAGTGGTTGATAGCTTGAACCCACCCAGCAGAACTGCAGAAGAAAGGCTTGATGATATCCTTCCATAAAGATTACAGTTAAAATAAGCCCATGCGGTGGTTCAATTCTGTAATTCATCGATTCAGTGTGAGGCTGACTGAGAGTGGCCCTATAGAACAGGTAGAATTGCCCCTATGAGTTTCCTAGACTGCAAATCTTTGTGGGACTAGAGAGTCCAATCTTTCTTCTAGGGGTGTCAGGTAGTTTCAAATGTGAATGGCCGTTCAAGTCTAACCATTAGAGCAGCAGGGTTCCTTGTATTTCCACAGATGTATTCAATTTGAGTCTCATATAGGACATCCAGTGAGGTCTACATGAATAATCATCATTCACGTTGTTGAAAAAGGCACCATTTATAAATATGTAATTTAATTTTTAAAACTATGTGATGTAATCTCTGCTGTTATGATTTCTAAAAGGCTATGATACCTTTTTGTTTCCAACTTAAAAAAAATCATTTTATTAGGGGCTCGTACAACTCTTACCACAATCCATACATACATCAATTGTGTAAAGTACATGTGTACATTTATTGCCGCCATCATTCTCAAAACATTTGCTCTCCACTTAAGCCCCTGGCATCAGCTCCTCATTTTTCTGCTCCCTGCCCCTTCTCCCCTTCTTCATGAACCCTTGATAATGTATAAATTATTATTTTGTCATATCTTGCCCTGTCCGACGTCTCCCTACACCCACTTTTCTTCAGCGATCATATCGGGGAGGTGAGCACATTATGAGATGATTTTTTGGTTCTTTGATGCCTGATAACTGATCCTTTTGTCACCTCATGATCACACAGGCTAGTGTGCTTCTTCCATGTGGGCTTTACTGCTTCTGAGCTAGGTGGCTGCTGTTTACCTTCAAGCCTTTAAGATCCCAGATGCTATATCTTTTAATAGTTGGGCACTATCAGCTTTCTTCACCACATTTGCTTATTCACCTGTTTTTTTTCAGCGTTTGTGTCGGGAAGGTGAGCATCATAGAATGCCAGTTTATAGAACAAAGTATACTGTCATTGAGGGAGTGCTTGAGTTGAGGCCCGATGTCCATTGCTGTCTTAATACTAAGCCTATAAAAATATGTACATAGATCTATTTCCCCATCCTCATATATAGATATATTTACATATGTACATACTTTATTTAGACATCTACAAATTCCCTTTGCCTCCTAGCTCTTTCCTCTCTTTCTTTTGACATTCCTCTTATCCCACTATCATGCTGTGTCTTCATTTAGGTTTCAGTAATTCCTCTTGGTTACATTACCTTTGATCATACCCTACCAGGCCTCCTACACCCTCCTCACCGCTGATTGGGATCACTTGTTTTTCCTTTTTCCCTGGGTTCATTAACACCACTACTTTCCCCCCCACTTTCTCCTTTCCCATGTCCCCCAGGAACTGTTGGTCCTGTTGTTTTCTCCTACAGAGTGTTCATCCAGCCTATCTTATTTAGACAAACCTGCAGAGATATTAACATGCACAAAAAGAAGACAAAGCAAGACCAAGTGACAAAGTAAAACAAAATGACAACAAACCAATGACAAAAACAAAAAAACAAAACACAAAAAGAAAGAAAAGCTTGTAGTTATTTCAAGGACTGTTTGTTGGCCTTTAGGGATGTTTTCCAGTCCAGTCTGTTGGGGCACCAAGCCACATGGCCCCAAAGTCTATTTTTGTTATTCCCTGGAAACTTCATTGTTCCGCTGCCCCTGCTGTTCGGTTCCACGCCCCCAGTGTTTTGCCTTGGTGTGGAATCAGATCAAGCAGAATTCCCACACTGTGTCTCCAGTGTTGGCCCCTGTAGGGCTATGGGTCAGTGAGGGATGTCATGTCTCAAAGTGGGGGTGGCCATGTGGTCTTCTCTGTGGATTGGATGCTCTGAGCAGGAATATAGTCCTCAAGGCTTAGTGGGCCAGGATGTTTCCAACTTTCATATTTCGATCACCAGAAATTATCAATGCATCTCGATTTAATGTTTGATAAACTTTATGCTTTAGAATTCAATTTTTTTCATTTTGGGCATTAATGGTTGCTACATAAAACATTTTAATATAATCCTATTAAGTGGTGGTTCTTACTGATTTATGTATATCATCTCATCAATGGCAACACTGTACTTCAGGAATGGTCTTGAAAAGTTCCTTTTGATGTTTTATCTGAAGACAATTCTCTTCAATTTGTAGACCAGATAATTGGTTGATTAATAGTGGCCTGTCCTGATCCTGTTCAACTAACTAAGATCCACTGCCAACTAATTGATTCTGATTCATAATAGCCTTATAGGACAGAACATACCTGCTCCAAATCCTTTTGAAGGTGTAGTGTTCATGCAAGTAGACTGCTCTATCTTTCTCTTGGGCAGAACTGGTTGGTTAGTGTCATTGCTTATTAGCATATAAAACTGATCTTCAAGCTTTCCATTTCATTTTTTATAATTTCCCACTTTCCTGCACTCATACTTCATGCTTTCCATAATTGGTGCTAACAGTTGATTGCAATTGTTATTTCTCATGTGCACTGCGCCACACCAGCAAATGAGGGGCTGGAAAATTTTAACTCCCTACCTATCCGTAAGGTTGATTCACTTAGAGGAGGTAACATTCCATAGTTATATTTTGAGTTTCAACAAATCTGAGAAGATAACTTTCAAGTACCATATTAGACAATGTTCCACTTCTATTCATAATGTTCACACAAGCTAAATTTTTCTGATGTAATTTTGTTGATCCTTCTTAGTGTGGAAATACTGTTAAAACTTTTCAATGATAGGTGAATGTGTGAGTATTTGAAATACTGGTGATATAATTTCCAGAATCACAACATTAAACAAGGCACCATCAGAAGACAAAATGATAGACAAGTGGCAGTCTTTGATATAGTTGTTCTTTATTTTCATTTGTTAGATGTACAAACCATATTTTAAAGAATAATGTGACTTGCATCTTGTTTAAAAATCTTTGTCTCCCCTAGGGGTTATGAATGTATAATTCTCGTGAAGTTATTAAAAATTTTACTAGCCACATTGAAACCTTTCATACCTCCCACTTATATTTTTGCCTTGGTGTGATGTAGTTTACTTATATTTAATGATTTTTTCTTTTAATTAGTTTAATTAATTTCTTACATGTTATATGTTATAATTTTGAACCCAGCTTATGTGACAAAGCCATTTGAACATAAACTCATATAGTTGCATATGGCATTTGACTGTAATATGTTCTGAAAATTGCAAATATTCTAATTATGCAATTTATAAAAAGAGAACACATTTATGTAAAAATTTCAGATTAAAGAAAAGAAAAAAAAACAGAAAGTGGAACACTGTAAGCATCCCAGGAGCCATTATTCTTTTGATTCATATCACCAAATATAAGTTTTGCATATTTTAAAATATAATAGGACATGTGGATATCATGATTGTCAGAATTGTTAACATGCTGTCTATGCTAAAGACATGTATTTTGGCATGATTTATATGAAAAATTTTCATCTCTCTGCGTTAAGCTTATACTTCTGTGATATGTCATTTTTAAAAGTTATTTTCTTGCTATCAAAATTATGATGGCTTTATAATTTTTTTTCTCTTGGGTTTTTTTACTATGTTTTATAAAATTTTATTTCTTAAAGGTGTGGAATATTCACTGTGAAGTTATCTGGACCTTGAAAATTATAAACAATGGACTTTAATCTTATTAATGCTCAAAATCAATATCAGTTTTCAATTTTTTCTCATGTCAATTTTAGTGACTAGTTAGTAGTAAAATTCTGACAAGTTTGTCATGATTTATTTATTTTTTCTCCTTTTACTTTCAACTGCTCTATGTGTTGCTCTTAAGGTGTGGGTCTTATCAGAAAAATTTATAATTTAATACAATCTGAAAAATATTTTCTTTTGCTTAAGATGGTGTAGGATATTTAATATGATTGTTAATATATGTGTTTTACCTTGGGTCTTAGTTTTTGTTTTCTATTTATCCCATTGGTTTTTGCCTGATTTTCTCATTTTACCCTCTATTGAATTAATCAAGCATTATTAATATTTTTATATTTGATTTGAACTACATATTTTATTAGTCTTTTAATTTTCACACTAAAAATTTTAATATGCATCCCTGATACATTGCAGTCTGTAATTCACTAATAATTTTTATCTCTACATAAATATGTTAGTCTGGGTGAACTAGGGAAACAAATCCACAGAAACTCTTATGTATAAGTGAGAGTTTTATATAAAAGGTTAAGTGTCCATTAAGAAAACATCCCAACCCAGTGCTGTCCAAGCCCATAAGTCCAACATTAGCCCATATGTCCGACACCAATCTACAAAGACCTCCTTAATCTCACAAAATTCATGCAATGACACTGACTGCAGGAGGAAAGCCAAGTCAGTGAATGTGTAAGCATCTCAGCACTGGCAGGGATATCCACATGTATGCTCCAGCACCCAGGACTGCATTGGGGTAGGTCCATGTGGCTTCTCCTCAGGGATGGCTTCCAGGAAGTGAGCCTTGCCAGCTAAAGCAGGAAACTTACTATGGTAGCTGCACCCTGCTCCTGCCATCAAAGAGCAAGAGACTTAAGAACTAGAAAGGCAAGGTTCACCGAGTCATTTATCTCTGCTCTTTGATTAATCCTAGATGTGTTTATTGGCCAGGTTGGCACAATAAACCTTAACTATCTCAATCCACTCCTTGCCAACTTGGCACCTGTACATAATTGTTTAGTCTAACAATTGCAATTAAGTAACATCTACACCTTAACCCTATAATACTATGAAAATACCCCCCCCACACACACACATACACCTATAAAAGTTTGTAAGCTAAATACTTCATGCCTTTATCCCCCCCAATTTTAGGTATCCAATTTCAATACTGCCCACTTACACCAACCCAGTGCTCTGAGGAGACAATCATATTTTTTGACATTAAGAATCTTCATTCCCATTGGAACCTTGTGAAGTCCACATCCATAAGCAAAGTCAAATTAGGACAGGCCATCCATAAAGTCCGTAACAATATACACCAATACACCGACTCAAAAATCTCTTCATCTGGTCAGGTTCTGGTCAACCCAATGTGGGCTGCCTCACTCAGCCTCCCGAGGGTACCCATTGGTTGCCTTGCTTTTAGACCATGGGCTCTCACAAATACTCAACAAGTTGAGTGCCCTCTTGCCAGGTCATGAACTTTAGATCAGTCAACCCACTCTCATCTTCTCCTCTTTTTCCTGTAAACCAAGTCCACATGTGTCAGTGGCCAAACTCAACCTGTCTCTTTGTTATTGCATTTCTCCCACTTTCCCTCAACAAGTAGATTCAGGTGGTCACCTAGCAAGCATCTCAGCCTGCCCCTTTAAGGTTCAGTCCTAGAGAGGAGTTTTCTTCATAGTTCCAGATTTTTTCCAGCTTCTGATTAAGATCATTGGTTCATGAATATTACAAAGCACTGGGTGGGGCATATCTTATCAAAGCTTCTTTACAGGCTTGGCCTAAACCCATCTAAAGATCAAATTTTAATGGCTGAAAGCAAGTAGACTAACAAGCTTTCTATTTTCATATTTTTCCCAGAAAACAATCTAGTAAACAGTGTGACTTTATCTGACCTCTAGCTAGACAAAGAAGAAAAACTACCACAAGGGAGAGGTCAAACAAACACCTACTCTCCATCTCATGAGTTTTTTCTCCAGTATCCCATTCTCAAGGTACCATAATGTGTTAGCCTGGGTAAATTAGAGAAACAAATCCACAGAAACTCATATGTATAAGAGAGAGTTATATATAAAGGGTAAGTGTACATTAAGAAAGTATCCCAAGCCAATGCTGTTCAAGTCCACAAGTTCAACATTAACCCATATGACCGACATGAATCCACAAAGTTCTCCTTATATTCACAAAACACATGCAATGATGCCAACTGAATGAGGGAAACCACGTCAGTGAGTGTGTAAGCATCTCAGTGCTAGCAGGGGTCTCCACATGGCAGCTTCAGCACCCAAGGCTGCATCAGGGTAGGTCCATGTGGCTTCTCCTCAGGGATGTCTTACAGGAAGTGAGCCTTACCAGCTGAAGCAGGCATCCAACCATCAGAAAGCAAGAGCCCCAAGAACTAGAAAGGGGGGAATCACTGAGCCATTGATCTCTCCACCCTTCAATTAATCCCACATGTGTTAATCGGCCAGGTTGGCACAATAAACCTTAACTATCTCAACAGATACTATACATGCCTTAAATACTTAAAAATTTGTCATTCATTCATGTCTAAATGACTTACTCTCACTTACCTTGAAAGTTATTTTAGCTGGTGTGCTGCAATATGAATTCGGTTGCTAACCTCAGGTTAGCAGTTTGAAACTACCAGCCACTCTGCAGGAGAAAGATGAGGCTTTACTAAGATAAAAGCAAAAGTACAGGCTCAATTCTCATGAGGCATCTACTCTATTCCAGAGTCACTATGCACTGGACTATTTTGATGACAGTGAGAGGTTTGTTGTTATGGTTTAGGTTGATAGTTTCTTTTATCATTTTAGCAAGCCATACATCATGAACTATACAATATTTTATTGAGGAAATCATTTCATTATTATTGTTACTCCATTCAAGATAATGTGTTCTTTTTATATGGCTCTTTACTGATTCTAATCTTTTAATTTACAATATATAATTTGATGTTATTTGTAGATATTTAGTTTTTAGTTTTGAGCTTTTGTATTTTTATTTGTTCATTTTTTTCTTTGACCTTTATCTGGTCAAAGAATCAAGTTCTCAGTCTTGTAGTCATGTTAGCTAAGAAGCATTTAAAATATATTTTTCACAATTATTCCAGCAACATTCACATAAACTTAATGCTCCCTTAGCAAAATCTCTTCCTTCTTCAGCCATGGTCAATTTTGGTGTCTTTCTTTCTTTGGAGGTTTCTTGATATAAAATGCACATATCAAACTTTCATAATTAAGTTGCTTTTAAAAAGAGTTGTATATACATCATCCCAATTAATTCTAGTGTTCTTTCCCCCCTCCTGCATTCATTGTTTGCTTCCCAATTCCTCTAACCCTGCCCTTCCCCAAGCTCCCCCCAAAAGATATCAATAATATTTGAAAAACATGAAGAGTATGATCAATTATACTGAATTATACATGTAGAAATTGTTGAATTAGAGATGGTTTTGTTTTGCATATTTTGGCCACAATTTAAAAAAAAAAGAATGGCACTAGTAACAATGAGGACAATGAAAAAGAAATTATTTTAACATTGATGCTGGTAATGATTGTACAATTCTTCTTTATATAATTTATGGGAGCAAAGCTGTTCGCTCCTTGGGCAACTGAGACAATACCACCAACTTCCATTGTTCAGGCATGACCCCCGCGGGAAAGTGCTGACAGCTTCTTCCAATGAATTAATGATGCACTGTGTGGTCTGACTCTTGCCTAAGGGAAAATGGACACTTTGCCTCCTGTTCCTAGGGAAAGCTGTTGAAACACAGCATTCTGCAATGTATTAGTTACTCCCTGTTCCTGATTTTATCTTCCCATCCAGTCTGTGTCCAGGCTAGTGAATTAAAATGTTTCTTTGTATAACCTCAGATAATTGTCAAAAATCCCTTTATGTAGGAAACTTGTCAAAGATGCAGGAGATGTGACAAGGACTATATATAAACCTGCCTCAAATAAAGCTCCAGACCTTGGAATGTCTAGGTACCTGGTCCCCTACCCCCAACTTTGTCTCTTGCCTTTTATTCCTTAATTGCAGGTAGCGCCTTTTATTACTTAATTGCAGGTCTTTCCCAATTGAAGGTAGTGCCTTCCTTGAACACTCCTATTTGCTGTGAGACAGCTGGTCTCATTGAATCTCACAGTGATTGGACTACTGAATTGTATTATATGTAGCTGAAGTGCCAATAAATCTATTTTATGTACTCTTGTTATTATTGTTATCATTAACTCATATTCTGTGTCTAATAACTGCGATATTTAAATAAGCAGATTCCCCACACCCTCTTATTAAAATTCTTGCTTTTAAATAGTTTGGCCTTGTTTACAGGCATGTCTGAGAACTTGATACTGGATGCATTTTGCTTGAAAAACCTATACTGTTCCGGATATTACTTAACTGAAGAGGTAATTGCATTTTACTTCTTAGAGTTAGTTTGGATCAGTCATCGTAATCCAAGGTGGATTTGCCCTCAGTTCTTTCCTATATCGCCACAGGAATCTCAGCTGAAGCCAGATCTCTTTGGCTTGGAGGTTTCTGAATTTCAATTCTTTTTCACCAGTTTAGTGCATGTGCTCAAAATACTTATCTAGGTTTTTAACTTTGATTTTTATCTTGATCTGTTAAGAAAACTGACAGGGGCAGCTTTTATTCTTCAAAATAAGGAATTTCCATGAATCAGAAGACTGACAAATTCTGTTAATAACATATTTAATCCAGAAAATAGATGAAATGTATTGACATTGTAAATATGTTTTTTATAAAAGTATTCTTTTATTTTCTAATAGGATATAAATTTAATTTGGCATTTAATCAATTATATGGGTAGGTTTTGTGCGAGTTTTTTTTAGCAGTGGTTTTAAATTTTTCCCTATGTCCAATAAAAATTCCTCTCAGAAAAGTGATTCCAATGTAGGGGAAAAGGTAGACAAATGAAATTACATTGTTTAAAATACTTTTATTAGAGGCTCTTACATCTCTTATCACAATCCATACATTCATCCAGTTTATCGAGCGCATTTGCACATATCCCACCATCATTATTTTCAAAGCATTCTCTTCCCACTTGAGCCCCTGATATCAGCTACCTTTTCTTGCCTCTTGACCGCCTTGCCTTCCCTCATGAACCTTGATAAGTTATCGATTATTTTTTTTCATATCTTACATTGTCTTCTCTCACCCCCATCCACTTATCCATTATTTGTCCCCCTTGGAGGGGGTTCTAGCTTGATCTTTGTGATCACTTTCCCTTTTCTCCCCCAACTCTCCCCTAATCCTCCTGGTATCTCTACTATCCTTGTTGACCCTGAGGGCTTTAACTACCCTGGATTCCCTGTGCTGCAGGCTCTTATCTGTAGCAGTGTGCATACTCTGGTCTAATCTGATTAGTAAGGTAGAATTGATGTCATGATAGTGGGGTGAAGGAAGCACCAAAGAGCTAGAGGAACATTGTGTGTTTCATTGGTGCTATACTACACACTGACTGGCTCAACTCTTCTCTGTGAGAGGCTGTCTAATTGTCAACAGATAGGCATTGGGTCTCCACTTCATGCCTCCCCTCCCCCCCCCAATTCACCATGGGTATGGTTTTATTGTGGGTATTGGCTGACTGATACCTGATCCCATCGACCCTCATGATCATGTAGCCTGGTGTGATTCTTCCAGGTGGGTTTTGTTGTTATTGAGCTAGATGACTGCTTGTTTATCTTCAAGCCTTTAAGACCCCAGATGCTATATCTTTTGATAGCTAGGCACAATCAGCTTTCTTCACCACATTTGCTTATGCACCCATTTTGTCTTCAGCAGTCATGTTGGGAAGGTGAGCATCACAGAATGCCAGATTGTTAGAACAACATGTTCTTGTGCTAAGGGAGTACTTAAAGTTGAGATTCAATATCCATCTCCAACCTTAATTCTTACATAGTTCTATTCCCTTCTCATTATTTATATATATTTACATATGTATATGCCTGTATTTAGGCCTCTATAAAATTCCTTTGCCTCCTGGTTCTTTCCTCTATATCCTATTTATTTCCCTCTTGTCCCACCATCATGTTCAGCCTTTATTCAGGTTTAGTAATTCCTCACTGTTACATTGCCCTTGATTGAGCACCACCAGGCATCCTACGACTTTCCTTCCATTGATTTTAGTTCACTTGTTGTTCCCTTGTCCCTGTATTGGTCCCCTAATCCTTCTATTGTCCCACCTCCCCTTCTCACAATTCCCCCTGGAACCATTGGTCCCATTTTTTCCATCTCTGAATTATTTATCCGTCTATCTTATCTAGATAGACATACAGATATATTAATAAGTGCAAAAAGCAGGTAAAGCCAAATAAAACAACAAAGGAAGTCAAAACCAATGAAACAATAACAATAACAGAATGCAAGAACAAAATAGCAATAACAAAAAGAAAGCCACTGACAAAAATGGAAAAGACGATAAACAAACAGTTCAAGGTCCGTTTGTTGGCTTTTACGAGTGTTTTAAAGTCGACTCTGATGAGGTTGCCACACTCTGTCTTCCAAGTCTATTTTTGATATTTCCCTGGGGTTTCATCACTCTGCTCCCCCTGTTGCTCTGCTTCAGACCTTCAGTGAGTGCCAAGGTCCAATTTGGGGCACTGTGTCCTGTGGTGGGGCCAGTCCTATGCTTCTCTCTGTTTGTTGTCTGCTCTGAGCAGAAATTACATTTTTAATTGGTCTTCTACCTCTCCTCATAATCTGGTGATATGAAAATAATTAATAAACAACCCACTGAAAAATTATAAAATCCTGCTATGCATTTAATTTATTTTGGATTATGATCTCTCCAACAAACATATATTTTATATTAGTCCTTCATTTTTTTATGAAAATGCTCACATCAATGATATTATTTAACTTTTAATTGGATAAAATATTAGTGGAAAACTAAACATAATACACATCTCAGTGAAGAGATAAATACAGTTCACATATTCTTGAGAAAGAATGTTAATTTCAAGCAATACAATTTAAACTCAAAGCAGAGTAAAATATAATTTTAAATCTAATACAAGACAGTCTTCCTCTTACATGTAATATTCACATTGTTATTTAAAAATATTCATACTACAACCTGAGATTCAGATAATATAATGCAATGTTGAACAACTATTTTATCGATTTTAAATCAACTCTCAAAACACATTTCTTAAAAATCCTTGCTAAATCAAAATTTAGATAACAATGTTATAAAAGTAAAATATTTTAATGTTCCTGTACAGAAAAACAAGAATATATCATACATAGATCCATGATATTGCCATGTGTGCATATATATACATATATGTACACATATATGTATATATATACACACATGAGGTCACACACACACATTCACACTCACACATCCTGATACTAACGTGATGAGAAAAAAAATGAAAAAATTATTTGTTAAACACTCATCAAATAATATTAAAGATATTCAAATAATTATTCCATTAGATAGTGAGACTCTAATACCTACTTAAAAATAATACCTACTTAAATTCATACATTTGAATGTCTCATTTGCCATAACTGATTAACATCCCTCTTACAAATTAATGTAATACTGTTGGTATTTACTTTATGTCATCTCTGAGAGAATATTTTTACTCTTCAAGTTTATGCCTATAGATTTCATGCCATAACAGTATAAATTTTCCATCTGTTTTTATATTTTATATTGCATAAAAGATCTAGCTTCCATGATATATGGAGTTCCAATTAACTCAATTTCATTGTAGATTACTAACATTATATTAATATGTAAAAGTTGTTGAACATTTGGTTGTTTTCCTATTATTTATTATTTTCAGTTTAATATTTTCTTTCAGAAGAATTAATAGCATTAGTCACAAGCATCGGTATATTAAAGATGTCCTAAATGTCCACCTGCTCCAAGATGCTTTTCTATTCCACTACGCACTTCACTTCTCCGATTATGTTCCCTCACATCCTTGGATTCTGCAGTTTCCTGAAACTTCCCACCAAAACTCATGAAACTGATAAAATGCCTCCCATGGTCATGATGCTGTTTAGTTCTAAATCCAAAGGTCTGGCAGTGGTGAGCCAAATGCAGGATCCCAAACACAAAGCAAAAGTGTCACAAATCACATTAAGTCTTCTTGCTTCTCCCAAAGCCCAGTCAGGAAATAGAGGTAAGGCTTTCCAGGTGATGGGGTGTCATTAGAACTGTTAAGTGGTACCAGCATATATATTCCTTTACATCCCTTATGATGGTGGAATCTTAAAGATGGAAACATGGAAACAAAGGGTGTGGCTTGGTTCCCACCCTCTGCTAAGGTAGAGTCTAAAAATGTCCCCATGGAAAAGGATGTGACTGGATTCATACCTTCCTCTAGCTTCGTGGTTCACAACCTTCCTAATGCTGCGACCTTTCAATGCATGGTGTAGTCATCCCCCAACCATAAAATTATATTAGTTGCTACTTCATAACTGTGATTTAGCTACTGTTATGAATCCGGGCAACCCCTGTGAAAGGGCCATTTGATCACCAAAGGGGTCATGGCCCACAAGTTGAGAACCGCAGCACTAAAGTCAAGTCTTAACCCCAGCCTAATCTTTCCCAACAGTGTAGCAGAGAACAGTCTCTAAGATAAGATACCTAAGAAAAGGAATTATGACTAGAAGAGCAGTATTAACTGAATACCACTCAATTATATTATTTTTCATAAACATACATTACTTCTTGAGTAATTGGTCTTAAGTATATATTTAAGAATGGAATAGTTTATCTTTTTCCATTGTAGTGTCTCTTAAATTTTGAGAATAATAGCTTATGCATTGAAAAATATTTTTTCAAGTCAGGTAGTATTTTGAAGAGCCAAAATTCAAGATGATTAGACAATAATATTTATGAGTAATGGTATACAGTTTTTAATATTTTTGTATGATTTAAGAAAATTTACATCATTCCAAAAATATAAATCTTGGCTTTTCTTTTACAAATTTAAATAAAGTTGCATTTCAAGTGTATTTGTTTGACACACTTCCATTTTGATTTTATGTATTGCTTGGGATTATGATAAAGTTCTTTTCTACATTAGTGACAAGTTGTCTCAGTTTTATTGTTGGAACTGTCTGAGATTAATCTAAGTAGTAATGCTTCTTTTGTTATATAACAAATCTGAGAGAACTCAGTTTTCTCCAGAACTGTGAGAAACCATGGCTAAGAAACAGAGTAGACTCTGTATCACTGGTTGGCTTGACAAGTTGTGTGAAAACAGCAGGTTTTTCTAGTGCCTAAATTTTTGTAATGAATCAAGATATCTGGACTCATATGCTGTTTTTATTCATAATATTGTCTACTTTAGCTTTCACGATCCCTCTCCTTAGAGAGGACTAAGGAAAAGATTACTCCCTTGTAAACTTAGGATAGAAGAAAGAATATATGAAATTACTATATAAACTATAGCATTATTACTAATATATACCAACAATGGAAATATTCAAAAGTGCCTTGCCGCATATGTGTCTAAAGAGATATTTGTAGGAGATAATTAAATGAGTATTATAAAATTTCTGCTCAATGAATAAATGCTTATATTTTTTTCCTTTTCAAAGTATTATCTGTTAACTTAGTTCACCATTTCTATTATGTACTTGTTTATATTTCAGCAAATGTAAGTAATGTATTACAAATGTTTGTATTTATTTTTTGGTTCAATTTACTTTTTTATTGATTATGAAATTGAATTTATATTTTATTAATACTAACATTTATTTTCTTCTTGAATATAATTAACTAAATACTATGCACTTTTTCTAATTTTTGAAGCATTTAATTGTAAAATTTTCCTCAGGGAAATTTTGACTGTATCTAATAAACTAAATAAGGAATGTTTATATTATCATTCAGCATTCAGTATTTTAAAATGTTTCACTAATATTAAATACCATATACTGGTTTCATTTTCCCCAAATTATTATATTTTTGTTATTTGGGGGGTCTTACATACATTAACGTTTTATTACATTTTTCTCTTACTATTTTGGAAGCTGTAAGCTCTATTTCTAGCTTTAAAGTGACTATTATTACAATTATATCTGTTTCTCCTAATGTTTGAAGTGGATACATTTCCATACTTTAAAAAAAATGGAAGAATAAATACTATCTGCCAAAAAATGATTCAGTGAAACTAACATGCTATCTGTGAATATTTATTTTTAAATTTCTTAGTAAAATAGTATTATGTAAAGGATATTTATTTTAACTTATAGTTATCACTAATGAGGATATCACATTTTGTTTATACCCCCACTCATATACAGAGTTTTCTTGATCTCACATTGTCAAGCTTTTATCTTAGATCATTTCTTGTCCTTGTGAATAATTTTTCTAAATGTTAGAGTTAATGAAGCCATACTCACTACATCTTTATTCCTTGGAAAATTACCTCATTTGAGTATAATTCTTGATTGACAATATAGATAATTAACACATCATCAGTCCAATCTAGATTGAATTCTGTGTCTGAATGCTTTAAATTCACATAAAACTAATTAAGCATTATATGATAGCTACTTTTTACATCTAATTTTAATATAACTTGCAACCTAAACCTGCTTTTCACTATCATTTACAAGGAAGTGAGCATTCTGTACTGATTTATTTAATGTTTCTTATTACTATAGAAAATTATTTGTAGACACAAATGTGCAATGATTCTTATGGGTTGTTTACTTAAACACTTGTTAATGAAAAAGGGATATTTTGCAATAAGAATACAAATAAGATATGTAGGTTTGAGTGGAGCTTCGAGGAAACTATGAGCAGACAATACAAACTGGACCACAGGGTTGACCAGCCCCACGATGAGACAAGACATCCCAGCACGTATCAGGGAACAAATCGGAGGTCTGTGGGGCTGGCCCCAATGCCAACAATGTGGCATTAGCAAATGTTTAAATAAACAAGGCATCCAGGGGAAAACACTGGAGACCCAGACTAGCAATTATGCCCGATCAGACACAATCACATTGGGCGAAACTAAGGGCATGTAACAGACCAGCAAGGGGAGCAAAGGAATGAAGTCTCTGGGGAATCCCCAAAACAAATTTTGGGGGACAGAGTGTGGCACCCCATCAGACTCAATTGGAAAAGACTCCTAAAGGTTAAAGAACAGAGTTGGAACTATTTATAGGCTTGTCCTTTTGTGTCATTGGCTTTCTTTTTGGTGTTGTTTTGGTTTGTTTCTTTTGTTATTTGGTGTGGTTTTGCCTTGCTTTTGCACGTATTAATGTCTCTACATGTCTATCTAGATAAAATAGGTGGGATAAAAATTCTGAGAAGAAAACAACAAGACTGATGGCTCTGGGGGGACACAGGAGAAGGGGAGGTGGAGAAAGGAAGGTGGGGGTTAACCAACACAGGGACAAGGGAAGAACAAGTGAACTAAAATAGATGCAGAAAAGGGTGTAGGATGCTTAGTGGGGCTTAAACAGTGAGGAATTCCTGAAACTCAAATGAAGGCTGAACATGATGTAGGACAAGAACACGAGGTAGGACAAGAACACGAGGTAGGACAAGAACACGAGGTAGGACAAGAACACGAGGTAGGACAAGAACACGAGGTAGGACAAGAACACGAGGTAGGACAAGAACACGAGGTAGGACAAGAACACGAGGTAGGACAAGAGAAAAGCAAAAGGAAATAGAGGAAAGAACTAGGAGGCAAAGGTCATAAACAGAGGTTTCAATACAGGCATGTGCATATGTAAATATATTTTTATATAATGACAGGGTAAGAGGTCTATGTACTTATATTTATGTCTTAGGTATTAAAGTAGCAGGGGGACATTGGGCCTCAACTCAAGTGTTCCCTCAACACAGAAACACTTTGTTCTAATAATTTGACATTGTGTGATGCTCACCTTCCTGATACCATCACTGAAGACCAAATGGGTACATAAGCAAATGTGGGGAAGAAAGTTGATGGTACATTACTATCAAAATATATAGTGCCTCGGGTCTTAAAAGCTTGAAGTTAAACAAACGGCCATCTAGCTGAGAAGCAACAAAGCCCACAGTAAGAAGCATACCAGTCTGTGTGATCATGAGGTGTCAATGGGATCAGGAATCAGGCATCTAAGACCCAGAACAAAATCATACCAATGTGAATTGGGTGGTGTAGAGGGTGGGCACAGAGAGGAGACCAAAATTCCATCTCTAGGCAATTGTGCATCTCCTTGCATAAAGGTCACAAGAAAGAGACGGACCAGTCTGTACAGCACCGAGGAAACACACAACTTTCCTCTTGTTCTTTAATGCTTTCTCCTTCCCACTATCGTGACCTCAATTCTACCTTACAAATCTGACTAGACCAGAACATGTACACTGCTACAGATACGAGTCCGCAATACAGGGAATTCCAGACGGATAAACCCCTCAGGACCAATAAAAAGAATAGAGATAGCAGGAGGGTAAGGGGAAGATGGGGGGCAAAAAAGGGGAATTAATCACAAGGATCGACATATAGCCCCTTCCCAGGGGGACAAACAACAGAAAAAGTGGGAGACTGGGGATGATATAAGATATGTAAAGATAATATTTTATAATCTTTCAAGGGTTCATAAGTGAGGAGGTTGGGGATGGAAAGAAAAACTAGGAGCTGATATCAAGGGCTAAAGTAGAAAGAAAATGCTTTGAAAATGATGATAGCAACATATGTACCAATGTGCTTGACACAATGGATGGATATATGAATTTTGATGACAGCTGTAAGAGCCCCCAATAAAAGTATTTAATAATAATAATAAAGATTTTAATAGGAAGGTTGGAGCAGGGAAGGGAGCTAATAATAATCAATACAAAATCATTCTAAAATTGATTGTGACCATGATTACACAATTTCTTTTCATATATTTAAACCACTTATTTATTTGGTATGTGCATTATATGTCCATAAAATTATTTAAATGAAAAAATAATAACAATGAAAGATTAAATGAGAAAAAATTATGTTTAAAGTTTGGACAAGTAAGTGTCCTTATAGAATAACTCTTTATTTAATACAAATGCATTTTAAATCATAGGTTTAAAGGAATGTTCATGGAGAAGGCCATGTGTGTGGGGCATTATCAAATTTCTGTCCTGAGAGCCCACCTGTCACCTTCGTGAAATGGGTCCACATTGCAAGTCATCCATTCATTTTACACATTCAGCATTCATGTTCTCTTTCACCTGAGATTTCATGGCCAATTGTCCTCCACTAATAGAGACAAGTAGTTATTTCCTTATTGATAGAAGAAATGGCACTTTAGCTTTTGCTTACTTTCTACTAAATTCCTAGATATTAGTTCTCCTTTAACATTACATGTGTCCTCATGCTTTTCCCATTGCTTCCATTAGCTGTCAGAGGTTTGATTTTATCATTTTACTTGTAAATCCAAACTCGTGAAATCCCCTACATAACCTAGAATGTTCTGTAGCAGGAAGATTTCTGCTTACTATGTTATTTGTAGGATAAGTGAATAAACTGCAAAATTGTTAAGAATTTTGATTATTTAATCAAACTAAAAAGCCTACACTTTTCAAGGTAGAGGGCACAATAATTTCCCACAAGGGGCATATATTATAGAAAAATAAGAATTGAGTGAACCTCATATGCTATGATCCAGTTTAACCCAAAACATCAAGGCCTAAACTGGGCAAATCATTAAGCTCTGAGAAAAATGTGGGTGATTTCATGGGAAGCTTCCCAAATACAGTCAATTATATAATGAAGAAATAAAAAACAAACTAAAATATTGGTATTAAGTCATTTTAAGCTCATGGAAATGCCCTGTGTTGCTGAGTAGGATCTCTCCAAGATGTTTTATTGGTAGGAACCTTTACAAAAGCAGATTCCCAGGTCTTTTCTCCATGGCTTTACTGTGTGGGCTCATTAGGAAACCACTTAGGACACTCAGATTTCTAAATGACTCATAGGCAACAATTATTTTGACTATTACATGTTTTTTGGTTTTTTTGTTTGACAGTGGTTCAGTACTAGGAAGGGAGATACCACAGTGGAGCAGGAAACCTCTGGAAGAAGGAAACCTATTCTATTTTTCCTTTTGTATTTCCCTCGATGCGGACAAATAATTAGGACATTTTTATTCTGAGGCTGTATCTTAGAGTAAGACCTAAAGTTATTAAGGGAATCAGTCCAGTTAGGTAAAAGATTAAAAAAAACCCCAAATCTTTGAATCTAAATTGTGGATCGAAAATAACAATTTTGTATGTATCTGGAGAGAGTAGGATTGCCTGGAAGAAAAAGACAGTAAAGAAGAGTCTGGAGTCCTGCTTGGCAGTTTTACTAAGTGTGAAATTGTATTGGCCCCAAATTCACCATCTGGGGAATAACAACCCTCCCCACAAATGTGTATTATGTTTCATGTATTCCAGACAAAGCATAGCTTCATGTATTCCAGACAAAGAGAGGCTGTGAGATAAACCTTGCTTCTAGATTTACATTGTAGAAACTAAAGATGGAGAAGATAACCTTTGAGGTTTTTGTCACAGTTGTTTTGCTCACTTTTTCATCATCCCTCTTCCTTTACCTCCTGCTGTGCTTATTTTGATGAATTCAACTACATTTATCGCCTTCGGGAAGGAGCTTGTGCAAAGTACATTGAGCTTAATGAAAGCACCCAAGGACTTTGTAAACTCGAGGAGCCTAAACTAAAACAAGGGATTCTCAAGCAAAAGGAAATTAGGTTAATCAACAGTTGGGGACAAACAGTGATTAACTATAAGGTTAAATGGAGAGAAGCAAATAAATACATCTGGCAGCACCAGGAAGTGTTAAACACACCAAGAGGCGAATTTCAATTGGGTTTCAGCAGTGCATCCACAGACTTGCTTTTACATCTTGAAAATGCAGTGCTGCTTGCTTCATGTATTTCTGTATAACTCCAGTTTATACTCTTCCAAGAAAAGTAAATGTAACTTCTTTTATCAAGTGACAATTTTTACTTAATGATGAAATTGAAGTCATTTATTATAAAATTGTTGTTACATAAATCAAAAGACATTTTATTTACATTTTGTTCAATGTTTTCACTTACAATGAGGACTCCGTTTTAGTAGAGTATAATAAAATTAAATTTTAATATCATATTGAGCTGTTTGGAGGCCTACTATGTGACACTAACTGCTTTAGAGAAAACCATACCAAACCTATTCCTCCCTTCGTTGTACTTTCTTGTGATTGTAATAAGCCTGTACAACAAGAAAGTAAACAGACATGTAAAAGGAATCTCTTCATGTTAATATGGGTTATGAGGAAATTAAATATGAACAAGATGAAAGAACTCAAGATAAACTATGGTTTGAAAAAAAAAGAAGTGTGATTTCCTGCCAGAGACTTTCAATTACCTCATCGAGTGTATTATTTTAGGCTTATGCATTCTCTATGTAAAGAAATTCAGAAAACAGGTACCTGACCAACTGACAGAAAGAGTCCCATATTTGTGTCCTTTTCAAATAAATATGATTCAACAGAATAAAGGAAACGATTGAACAAAATCAATGATATCCCATGTATGTAAAATTTTGCTGAGGGCAATACATAAATGCTTGTGGCAGAACATTGACAAGGGATATATAGATAGATATTCAAGTCAAATTCATCCAAAAGAGAACATACAAGGAGGGACATCAAGGATGATGCCAGAGCGATCTTGGCTTACAGCAGAGAATACCAGAAAGATGTTTACCAGTGTTCCATTGAGTATGCAAATACACTCAACCATGTGGATCCCGACAAGAGATGGATCAATAACATTGAGAAGAATGAGAATTCCAACGCACATAATTGTTTTCATATGGTACCTGTTCACAGACCAATATGGAGTCATAAGAAGGGAACAAAGAGGTATTTCCTGGTTTAAAATCAGGAAAGCCAGGCATCAGGATTGGCTGTATCCTTCCACCATACTCAACTGTGATCTGACAAAATTTTCTAAGATACTGGTTGATTTGAAGAGAAGCATGCATCAGGATAAGAGGAAAATTTAAGAATAACTTGAGATATGCAGATGAAACAACCTTGCTAGCTGAACGTGAAGAAGACTTGACGTATTTACTGATGAAGATAAAAGATGACAACGTTCAGTATGGATTACACATTAACATAAAGAATATAAAAATACAACCCCAATATATAAATGATAAATGGTGAAAAGATTGAAATAGTAAAGGATCTTATTTTACTTGAATCCACAATCAACACTCATAAAAGCAGCACTTAATAAATCAAAGGATGCATTGTAGTGGGAAAATCTGCTGCAGAAGACAATTCTTAAGTATTAAATTGCAAAAAGGTCACTTTAATGACTAAGAGACACCTCAGCTAATCTATGATATTTTTCATCACTGCAAATACATTGAAAGCTAGACCTAAGAGGGCAATTCAACATAAGAGGGAGGTTAGGAGAAATGATGAAGGCCAGAGAAGCCATGGAGGTTTATACAAGTTGAGGAGGTTTACAAAGGCGAATAGTGTTACATGCACTATTTTCTCAGAGTAAGGCTCTACAAGTGAAGTTTTGATAGACTGCCAGGCTGAAAACATGAGAAGCGAGAGTGGGAATATACCCACAAATATATATACACTTCTTACAGATGCTATTTGTTTATGTGACTTTACTTTTGTTGCAAATAGACCCATGAATATGGTGGAATATTCAGGGGCAAAGTTATGAACGCTTCTTAGACAGAACCAAACACCTTAAGAGAATAAGATGCTGGGTTTGGGGGAATCAAGTCAGTCTTAGCAGACACCAAAGTCAATTGGCATAAAGGAGTTCACAAAGCAATGTTCTATGTACTGCCTTGGTGAATACTGACAGGGGTCTTCAATGCTTACGAGTAGCCATCTAAGGTGGCAAGCCTTGATTTCTTTCCCTTCAGAGGAAATAAGAGTAATGAAAATCAAAACATAAACAAAAGCTATTTGAACAATGGACTATAGAACAATGTTAGCATTAATCTCCATGACTCTGAGAGCAGAATTCAACAGTGGTCAGTTATCTCTAAGAACTGCTCTCTGATGATTTGCTCAGCATACAGATTGACTAAGTATGGGGAAACAATACATCCCCGACACGAAACGTTCCTGATTATAAACCACACATATTCATTGTTCTGTTCACACAGCTGCCTCTTGTTCCATGCATAAATTCCACATAAAACGTTGAAGTGTTCTGGAATTCCCATTCAATCCACACAGTAAAATTCCTTTGCATGGTCAACAAAACACAAGTAAACATCTTCCTGGTCTGCTCTGCTTTCAGTCCAGATCCATCTGACATCAGTAAAGATATCCCTTGTTCCACATCCTCTTCTGAATCAGGACTCAACAGCTCCTTATCAGTGTATTGCTGCAACATCTGCTGGATGATCTTCGGCAAAATTTCAATTGTGTATGATATCAAAAATTAAAGTTTGAGTACACCTGCTATATACTAATCTAGTGATCCTGAATTTGATTCAGGATCAGTTGTGTTAGTCTGGGTAGACTAGAGAAAGGAAAAAAAAATCCAGGGAGACTCATACATGTATAAGAAAGATCTTTATATGCAAGATCAACTGAATATTAAGAAAACATCCCAGCCCATTCCAGATCAAGTCCATAAGTCTGGTATTAGTCCATATGTGATGAGAGCACCATGGGACTTCCTAGCAAGACGCTGAACTACCTTGAAAGACGTTGAGCCACCTCAAAAGAGACAAACACAAGAAACTCCACTTTAGAGAAGAAATAAAGTGTGGCATTTGGGCCCAGCCAAGAAGTTGGACCATCGCCAAGAATCAGCAGCTGGTCTGAGGAGCCACCGCAAAAGTGTGGAGAAACCCGATGAGAGAGACTTGACTGGGATAGCGAATCTGTCAAAGAACCAGCCAAGTTGTCCATTTAAACCAGAGACAGACACTGACTTTTTAGAGAGTTAGGAACTAGGGAGACATCAACTCAACTCCTGCTCTGCTCTCTCCAGCTCTACCCGGGGTGAGCACACCAACAAAGGCAATGCTTTCTGGGAGTGTGATGCTAGAATGATGTGTGTGAAGAGCGCTGTTATTAAGCCCTTATGCTCATATTTGCCCCAATCCTTAGTAGTTTGGGTTATTTTTAGATTGTTTGATGTGTGTTTGCAGTGAATAAACCGAACATTCAAAAATGTCTCAGAGTGTTAAGTAATTATTGATCATGCAACTTGTGACATTCTATAAATCCCTCTTCTCATGAAACACATGCAATGATGCCAAATGTTGAGTGGTCACAGGCCAGTGGGTGGAAAGTCTTGAGGATGCAGTGGCGGTAAGGCATCTCAGTGCCTTCGGCTCCTGGGCTCTAGAGTAGATCCAGGTGTCTTGCCACCTGCAATGTCTCCCAGGGAGTGAGTGTGTGTCCCACCTCCAATGAGCTATTAATCTCTTTAGTGCCTGATTGACAGGCTAAACTCCACCCCTTCCCTTGTAAGTCTCAAACTGACAACAGATTATGTAACTACCAGACATGTATTCATGGGGCAATGAAGTTGAGTTCAGCCCACCTGGGCCTGCCAACAACACCTGAAATGATCCCTTCCAGTGGATCCCTTCAAGTGGATCCTTTCCAATAGTGCCTCCGGTTTGGCTTCCTTTAGACTAGAGTTTCAGTTTGCAGGCTATGATCTGAGACATCAGAAGCTTAAAAATATTTGTTTTTCCATGAAAGATTGTTTTCCCTGTGAAATACAAGCTTGACACACCTGAGCAATATTCAAATATATGTGCATTCATAAGATGTGCATCAGTATATACAGTATGCCTTTAAAGGCTAGGTCGCCACGTGACTATGCTCCGAAGAGAACATTTGAGTTTTCCACATTTAATAACAACAAATGATGTATTTTATACTTGGGCAATTCTAAGCTGCGAGTGAATCTGAATAACCATGGCTTAATAATTCCATTTGTACATTCTAATTCAGAAGATTGAGGATGGTAAAATATACAAAAACTGTGTGATAGGAAGAGTTTTGCAATTTTTAAATAACCTGCACAGAAAAATTCATTCCTCAGTCACTGTGGAGTGAGGTTAGTCTAGCCCATGGTGAGAGGTTAGTCTAGAAGTGACAGTGACTTGGAGAACAGGAGATGGTTCAAACCAATGAGAGAATATATAAATCATTACTGAGCCAAATTTACATCCCCCAAAGGGAAGGCATTTAATGAAAGGTATCTGCCATTATTATAGTGGACCCAGACATGAAGGAAATTTTCCCACAAATGCTTTCAATGGTTTCCTTGGATTGTAGCATTGGTAAATTTGACATTGCACATAGACGTATTTGGCTATATAGAACTCAGGAATTAAGCATTTCCATAACATGGACTCTTTCTTCACATACATAGATGTTTAGAGAATGTATTGTGCACAACATAGGCCCTATTAGATTATCTGCTAGGGTAGGCTTTTGATAAGGCCCCACCCATAAATTCAGAATTTTTTATATTTGTACTCTTGTGACTTCCATTTAGCTACCTCTTCACAAAGTCCTTGTAATGGTTTAGTGACCATTTTAGAATGTGGAACTCCCATGAGCGGGACAGAGACTTGATTCAACTCATACATAAGTGCACACTGCACTATTATTGCATTTGCAGCAGTTCAAAAGTGTGATTCATTAAAGCATTTCCTTTATTCTCAAGAGCATTTTCCAAAGTATCACTATAATTGCTCACACCATATTCAACCTGGGGGAATGCATGCTGTTGGCAGGTGCTGTCCAGGCAGGTCCAACTCATAGCAGCCTACTGTGCAACAGATTAAAACACTACCCACTTGCGTGGCCTCCTCATGATTGTTACTATGTTTGTGACCAGTGATGTAGCCACAGTGGCAATCCCGCTTGTTGGAGGTCTTCCCCTTTTTAAGCTATCCCTCTATTTCATCAAACATGTACGTCCAAAGTCAAGTCTCACCAACATCCCTTGCTTTTAAGAAGCATTCTGACTGTACTTCTTCCAAGAAGGGTTTGTTTTCTTTTGTTGGTTTTTTTTTTTTTGGTAGTCCATGCAACTTTTAGAATTCTTCACCAGCATCATAATTCAAATGCACTGATTTTTCTTTGGTCTTCCTCATTCAATGTTCAACTTTCACAAGCATTGGAAGCAATTGAAAACAGTATGGCTTGTGCCAGGTACATCTGAATCCTCAAAGTAATATCCTTACTTTTAATCACTTTAACGAGATCTTGTGCAGCAGCTTTAAACAATACAATGTGTCATCAACCTCTTGACTGCTGCTTCCGTGAGCATAGATTGTGGATCCGTGTAAGATGAAATACTTGACCATTTCAGACTTTTCTCTGTTTACCATAATATCATTCACTGGTTCAGTGGTGAAGAATTTGATTTTCTATGCTAAATTGTAATCAGTATTAGGATTCAAATAATTTAATTACTGGTTCACTACCTGTGACAGTTACATAAGTTCATATTAACTTAGAGATATATAAAAGTATAGAGGTGGTATTCAAACTGTCAGTCAAAGTACTACCTGATGGGGCCTCCCTATGTGCATGGCCTTCTCAAAAGGAGGACCCAGGAAACCTTCACCTCTCTCTCTCTCTCTCTCTCTCTCTCTGCCTTTACCTTCCTGCTTGCTGGTCACCCTGAGAGCAGCTGGAACCATGTCATGTTTCCAGGGACCTCCGATCTACATGCTTTTGCACACACCAGCCAGTGACCTTCCTGAATTTTGCACCATTGCATGTGCCTGTGTGAGTTGAAAGAGGGACTTATTGATTAGTATTGGGATTATGAATTTGAAATTGATCGGTTTGGATATTTTCTTGATATATAATTACTTCTTGACTTACAGTTCTTTCTTACACATATGTGAGTGCCATTGGACTTATTTCTCAAGTAAATCCATCCTAGCACACTACTTTAATGACCATTTAAATTATATAATAACCATAACCCAAAAGGTACTTTATTGTTTCATACAGTTAACACTTAAATAAGAACAATAAAAGTGGTACCCAAACTAGACTATGCCATAAGGAAGACTTTAAATATTAATGAAAAAATATGAAATGATATCTGACAAACCAATAAACTTTTTTACACAATATTGCCATATTGTGTCACCCCCACTTCCATATTGTTTATTGATTGGCATTCTCACTTAAAGTATTCCTCAATTTTATACAAACATCATCTACTGTTTAATTTTTCCTTAACCATCTTTTCACATAGGAGGAGGATCCCATTCCTTTCAAGGTAGACCAATTAGACAATAGTCCTTGTGTTTGATTTATTAGAAATACTTAGGCGACTTCTCTTTTCTATAAATATTATGTTCAACTTTGAAAATTCCAATTCTATTTCTGCTGAGCTTACAGAAATTGTTCTGACAATATTTTTAGCTCTTTCAACATGTTCATGAATTGCATAATTCACTGATAGTGTTGGGGTAGGAAGTTGGGGTATAATGCATAGCTGAAACAAATGACATTTTGTCATGCTCTGGTTGTTTGGTATTTTTCTTCTTATGTTATACTTCTGTCTGCTGAACTAACAAATGTAAAGGAATAAAATTTCATTATTTCCTCAAAATATAATGAGTTTTATGAAATTAATAAATCAATATTATAAGCATAGTCCTAATTTTGTATACCTATGGATAGAATGAACATTGCTACAGGCACTTTTTGCACAAATGAACATTACAAATATTAATGAATGTAAATTTGTGATTTCCACATTGGCTATCTGCCCACCTTAGAGAGAACCCTGATTACAAGTGCCATTGTAGCAACTATGCTACATTGTAAGAAGTACCACTGTAACAACTGAGGTTACATTGTAACTGATGCCATTGTAAACAATGGAGGTTACATTGTAACAAGTGCCATGGTACAAGTTGAGGTTACATTTTAACAAATGCTTTGTCAATCTCAAAAAAATACAAATTAGGTATTGAATCTGCCAAATTTGCAAAGTGGCTGAATCTCACCACTGGTTGTAATCCATTCTGAAGGAAGAAATCCTGGATCTCCATCAGCAAGGGCTTCAAGTCCTCCTCACTTCCTGAAGCAAGGTGTGTCATCTGCGTATCAAAGGTATTTGATTAGCCTGCCTCCAATCCTGATTCCACAGTCTTGTTCATACATGCCAGCTTCTTGGGTTGCTAGCCCAACACACACATTGAATTAGTATGGTGAGAGGATGCATTCCTGACAAAAGCCATTCCTGATTTTAAACCTCATTCTGTTCGCACAATTTCCTATTGATCCATGTGCAGGTTCTATGTGAGCAGGACTAATTGTTCGGGGATTTACAAATTTTTCGAGGCTACTCACAGTTTAATATGGTGTACACAGTTGAATGCTTTAACATAGTCAACAAAACATAAGCAACACCTCTCTGGTATTCTGTTTTCAGTTAAGATCCATCCATCAGCAATGGTATCTCTTATTCAACATCCTGTTCTGAATCCCAGCTCCCTGTCAATATACTGCTGCGACATTTGTTGGATAATCTCCAGTGTAACTTTACTTGCACATGATATCAATGATATTGTTCCATAATTTGAGAATTCTGTTATGCCACTTTTCTTTGGAATGGATACAAATATGGATCACTTAACAGTCAGTTAGCCAAATAACTCTCTTCCAAATTTTGTGGCATAAATGAATGAAAGCTTCCAGGGCTTCATCAGTGTGTTGGAACATTTCAATTGGTGTTCCATTAATTTCTAGAGCCTGGGTGTTGGCTAATGTTTTCATTGTAGCTTAAACTTCTTCTTCAGCACCATTGGCTCTTGCTCATATGCTACCTAAAATCGTGGAATGTCGAGTAGTTGTTTTTGGTACAGTGATTCTGAATTTTTCAGGCTTTTGATGCTTCCTGCATTTTTCAAAATTTTGCCCATAGAATCTTTCATTACTGCAACTTGATGCTTGAAATCTTTCTTGAGATTTTCATCTTAGTTTACGATATACTAAATATTTTCGTTTTTATTTTCTAGCTCTAGCTATTTGTGTATTTCATTATATTTTGCTTTGTCTTCTCCAGATGCCCTTTGAAACATTCTGGTCACTTTTTTTATTTCACCTTTTCTTCCACATTGCTTAGCTGATCCAGAGCAAGTTTTAGTATCTCTTCTGACATCCACTTTGATCTGTGTGATCCTTTGTATTTCAATGAACTTTTGCTTTCTTCGTGTGTTACGTGCTTTAAATCGTCCCACAATTCATCAGGTCTTCAGCCACGGGGGTTCAATGTTTCAAACTTTTTTCTTGAAATATTCTCAGAAAATTATTTTCCACAAAATCATATTTTAGCTCTTATGGATTTTATTTAATTTTATTCAGCTTCAACCTGAACTTGCATACAAACAACTGATAGTCCATTCCACAGTCGGTCCCAGGCCTGGTTTCATCTGCTAATATTGAGCTTCTCAATAGTCCCCTTGCCCACACACACACACACCAGAAGATGTAGTCAGTTTGATTTCTGTGTAATCCACCTGGACACTTCCACATGCATTTTTTGTGTTGTGTAAAAAGTTATTGGCTGTAAAGAAGTCATTGGACTTACAGATTTCTATTATATCTTCCCAGATTTATTTCTGCCTCTCAGGCCATATTTCCCAGATACTTTCCTTCTTCCTTATTTCCAACTTTTACATTCCAATAGCCAATAATCATCAATGAATCTTGGTTGCAGGTTTGACCAATTTTTGTAGAATTTTTCAATTTCTCCATCCCAAGCTTTCATGGTTGATGTGTTGCATTAAATAGTGTTCTATAATTTATCTCTCTAATTTCCAATATTCTCTATTCCTCTACTTGAACTCTCTATGTTCTAATATCCATTGCAACAACTAAACAGAAACACACAATATGCATGATCGAATGGTTTATTAAGCAAAGTTCAAGTTATAATATCAATAAGAAATTCTCAAGACAGTAATGTACCAGGACATGCTACAGTGTTTAAGGTCTGCTAATAAATGCATATAGGGGCCTATCACTAGGCTGTAAACTTCAACTGGAAGGCTTTCAGCTCATGCTCTGTGGGTCAGCACACCCAGCTCTCAGAATCAAATACTCCACTCCCATATGCCTCAGCCTGAAAGCACTCAGCTCCCTTTCAGAGGGCCAGCAAGTCCCCTTTCCCTACCCAGAGTCACCCCACTCTAAAGCCAGCTTCCTGCACAAAGGTACTCAACTGTACCCGCTCTATGGGGTGGAAAGTCCAGCACTCTGCTCCATGCTTTGGATCCAGGTTTTGCTGCTGGCCTTCTGATGGTACAGCTGGTTCTGAATCCAGGAGAGTCACTGCAAAGGGATCTCAGGTATAATGTCCATGCACCATTCCTGGTTCTGGCTGGTATTCAGATCCATCCTCATGTTTTTTAGAGGGCTCGTTTTATACAAGCAGGATGCCATTCCAGGTAATCCCATTCACAATTACTCACAGGAGAGCTCAATAAGTATTTTCTTCCACCTTCTTACCAGACCCATGTAGGGAGAGCTTGTTTGACTGGAGTTAGTGATGGAAAGACTGAAAGGAGGAAGATCATATTGCAAGTGATACAAACTTGTTTGCTAAGAAAGAGGACTTGTTGATGAAGAACAAAGATGACAACATTTAATATGAACCAATATTGTGATAAACAAAGAGACAATGAGTTTATCAAGGATTTCACCTTGCTTGAATCTTCCATCAATTTTCATGGAAGCAACCATCACAAAAGCAGGATACACATTGCATTGGATAAATCTCTGTGCAAGATCTTTGTAAAATGTTGAAGCATCTCACTATACTATAATAGCCGATAATAAATACTGATTTCCATGTAATTGAGTAAGAATTTCTATGGCATTTATGTTCCCTTCATGAACAAATTGAAATATAAAAAGAAAGGGTATTCATAGCTTGGTAGGCTTAAAGATGGGGGATCAGTTAGAGTCTTTTTAAGTTCATGGAAATGTTCCATTTGTTTAGGATTTCACTGCAGAAGCCCTGGGCTCTCTATTTGAAACAAAGCACAGGGTGGCTGAGGACTCAAGGAAAGGTTGAAAATTTGACAAAAGCCACAAATTACCCAAATCCTCAAAGCTGTTTCTATTTATTTCTTCTTTTGTGTCTGTAGTTGGCAAATTATTTGTCATTCCAAATTATTTGAAGTCATTGTGACTATAAGTGAACCCCTTCTAGAATATGACCTAAGAACTTAATCTGGATTTTAACCAAATGAAATTTATCTTTGAATATCTTTGGCTTTCTAATGTCTAAGCAGTTAAGCAGCAACATAGAAACTTCTTCGCAGTCTGCGGAGTTTCTGGATACAAGTTACAAATTACCAACATATTAAAAGCTTAAAATTATGTTTGTACACATTAAAGCCACTAAATTCATTTCCAAGTACCCTGGATAAATAGTTGGAGATTCAGTAAAGTGTCAAGAATAATGATACAGGTACAATGGCATTGGTCTCATAAAAACAGATAAATATTAATTATAGTATTGGACCAGAATACTGCATAAGAACTTCATAGGTCTACTCTAGTAAAGTCTCTAATATCAGGTGGAATTTGAGAAAACAAAATATGAGGATTTGGAAGTATGAGAAACCACTAGATGCTCGATGACCTTGAGGTCTAAAAAAAATCATGAATACTTTTTGCAATAGATTTCTTAACTGGAAGAATTGTGATATTGCATACGTTAGTGCATGGCATATTGCTCCATTATTAATAAATTCCTCAAACTTGGATTTAACCTTGAATTATATGTCATCTTAGATAGTATTAGAAAATCCTGGAAAGTGATTATGTTGCACCAAATTAAGATCTGATTGGTTTGTGCATGAAATATCCCCACCCCCACATGGAAAGGAAGAAACCTATAAATGTAGATGGCAAATATGACAATTGGTGCTCTTTCTCTAAATTAAAAGTATCCTTATCCATTGAAAAATGTATAAATGATATAAGCTGTCTATTTATAATTTTTAGAAAATATAGAATTATGTTCCTATTTTACTAAAGATGATAGAGCAGTTCCACTCAATAATTATGATCTTAATTGTCATATGGAAAAAGAAGAAGAAGAAGAAGAAGAAGAAGAAGAAGAAGAAGAAGAAGAAGAAGAAGAAGAAGAAGAAGAAGAAGAAGAAGAAGAAGAAGAAGAAGAAGAAGAAGAAGAAGAAGAAGAAGAAGAAGAAGAAGAAGAAGAAGAAGAAGAAGAAGAAGAAGAAGAAGAAGAAAAAGAAGAAGAAGAAGAAGAAAAGTGGATTTCAGATAAGGGCTCCAAGGAAACTGACATGGACAAAGATAACAATGATGCTGAATTAGAACAATGCAACCCCACCACCATAAAGTACAGGAATCTTGTAATAAAGGGACACTCAAAAATAAATAGATAGATAGATAGATAGATAGATAGATAGATAAATCCCAAAGACTATTCACTATGATTAAGTTGAGTCTGACTCACAGTGCTCCTATGAGACAGGGTAGAACTGCCTCTGTGAGAGTCTAACTGGTTAAGAGAGTAGAAAGGCTCATCTTTCTCCCTAGGAACAGCTGGTGGCTTTGTACTAGGAACTTGTGCTTAGCAGGCAAGGTGTAAACCCTACACCACGAGGGCTCCAGGCCTAGAATTATGGCTTATAAACAGAGTTCGGGCCTGTTGGATCTACAAAACCATAATGCAGTTTGATTTCTTAGATTGATCTGTTTGGAGCACATAAGCTATCTTTCTCATTTTGTGAATTCCACTGTGGGACAATCCAGCGGAAGCTTGCTAATTTTGGTTTGAGACCACTGATAAACAAATTTAAAAGATTTATGCATTTGCAAGCCCTACATTGGAATTATCAGAGAAATATTTGGTCAAACTTTTCTTTACATTATATGCAGGCTCATCAAGTTAGAGTTTGAAACATTACTGAATTATTCTCCAATTAATTTTATTTGGAAAAGGTTTTAAAATTATATCTAGTATTTTTGATCATGAGTTTTTGATTAATGAATTTATAGGACTACTAAAATAAATTAATGAGATTCCTTCAAATTAGTGCTACTTAATGAGACTAAACAAATATTGTGTCTATCTTAATTCAACTAGTATCTGGAATAACTAATGTAGATCAGCCACACTAGGTTGGTAAACCTAAATTAAAATGTAGAATATATGATTAAATTTATGGAGGTCCTTGCTGAGTTTCAAAAATGAAGCTATTTTTCTTGATTCTGTAAGCCACGCATGGAAAATTCTTACAGGAATTTTAGTACTTTTTTCTCTCACTCATTAATGGTTTTATCCTTAACAGGCATCTGAGACACCATAAGAGGCCAGGAGACACCATTTCCAACAGATCATGGTGTTTTCCAGGAAAGGGAAGAGTGAGATTAATTAATTTTTTAAAAAGACAAAGGACAAAGAGTTCAAAAGAGGGGAATTCATTTAAAATATTGTAAATGAGTGATTCATCTGGACGGGCTTTATGAATCTTGATTAGTTTGAATACTGTGTCTCATAAGTTTAAGACAATTCACATAGTCTTAGAAGTTTCTAAATAATAATCAAAATAAGCATCCCAAACTTATTTGTTGAGTTCTAGAAAACAAGTACTAAATGGCAAAACATGATGTTAAGTATGTATATTCCATGTGAATTTCAGGAACAGATTTGATGCATTAAATATTAAGGACAGAAGACCCGATAGACTGTGGAAAGACATCAAGAAAGAAAATGTCATTGAAAGCACAGAAAAGAAATAAAAGATCAAGTGGATTCAGAAGAGACTCTGAAATTGGCTGTTGATCAATTAGTAGCTACAACAACAACAACAACAACAACAACAACAAAGAACAGAAAATTTCAAAGGGGATCTCCAGAATACAGAGTGAAATATTATCCTGAAATGTGCAAACATCGAGAGTGAGAAAACTAAAAAGAAAAAAATTCACTTAGAATTTCTTAAATGGAAATAACTCAAGACGAAATTCAAGCCTTGAAGAGTTCAAGCTATATTGAAACGTTTTATGGACAAAAGATTTTATGATGCAGAAACATCAAAATAAGGCAGGAAGTATACACAGTGGCTGTACCAAAAAGAGCTAGTCAACATCCAACAATTTCAAGAGGTAGCATATGAGCAAAGGCCAATGGTGCTGATGGAAGAAGTTCCATCTGCATGAAAGCATCAGGTAAAACCAAGACTCTAGGAAGTGATAGAATAACAATGGAAACGTTTCAACAAGTTGACAACGCACTGGAAACCATCACTTGTCTATACCTGGAAATTAGGAAGACAAGTACAACGGACCTATATTTGCATCTGTTCCAAAGAAAAATGACTCAACACTGTTTAGTCCCATAACTTTATTCTTTTCTAATGCTTTGAGGGAAAATTTATTTGTTAAATTATCCTAATGGTAGCTAGTACCAGTAGTTTCACTAAATGTTGCATTTATCACTCCCTGTCTAATATGACAATAAAATTTAGATCCATTATTATTCCCACATTGCATTAGATTATTTTATCCAATCAGAAGTATTTTCAACAATACCTTTAAAATTCATTATAGATGTTAGATGGTAGCTTCCCTTTGGATTATTGACCCATCTCAAGTAATGGCTTTAATCTACCCAAAAATAGAGAAATAATATAGAATTGCTTCAGGCAAAACAAAACTTTCTTTATCATAATTGTGGAAATAATTTTCCAATACAACACAGATCCTTCTAGATGCTTTATGAATGCATTGTTTCAGGCAATTAACTTACCAACTTAACTAAAGAGGAATAAAAGAGATTTAAGAAACTTAGCACTACCTTAGCTCTATTAGACTCTAGAAACCACTAAGCACAGGATTGCTTGTCCATTTGCATCAATTTTTAACAGGAAATTGGTTTGAGCCAGTAATTCAAACTATTCCCTTTCCACACAATTATACCAGAGGTAACATAATTTTTGCTCTTTAAAGGAATCTATCTGGGTTGCTAACCACTAGCTGTCAGTTTAAACCTAGAAGCTACTGCATAGAAAAATGTCAAGTCTGTTTAGTCCCATAAAGCTTTACAGTTTTAGAAACCCTAAGGAGCAGTTTTACCCTGTCCTATAGGATTGTGATTGGTCAGAATCAACTCAGTGGCGGTGGTTTTTTTTTTTTTTGTTTTGTTTTGTATTTTTGCATGGAGGATCAAATAATTCATAAGAAAGGGACCACTTCTAAGAGATGACTATCCTACCTGGGCAGTATCCTGCTTGCAAGGCTGGAATAACATGTGACAGTGTAACCTAGGTCTTATAAGAGATCCTGTGAATGTCCACGCCTATAATGAAAGTACGTACTGGTTAATGATTTCAAGGTCTTAATTCAAAATAAGAGAGATTCTATGCCACAGTTAGATCCTGTTGACTAGAATTTCTATTATTCGGTGGCAGTCCAACCTGTCAATCAGGTAAGAGCTTGATGATGCTAGATCATTCCTATGTTTGAAACATCTATTCACAATTCATGTACTACAGTGGCCCAAATTGCTGATGATATTGTCGATAGAATGTCACCTGGACAGAACTCTTAACAATCTCTAAGCATCACTAATAATAACATAGCCCTTTATGCCTCTATTCCATCATGGAGGAATTTGTGTCATTGCTAATACCTCCTGCTGCTCCCAGATAAGTAATTCAGGAGCATAAGAACAAGTTATTTCTTTAAATATGGCAGACGGCTAGTGGACTACATTTAATACTTCCTGTGTCTGACATTTTTAGATACTTTAGTTGGTTACCTAGTGGTACTGGTTCCTGAATAACATCTATGCTACTAATTGGAGCAGCTACCTTTATTGCTATAATAACCATTGTATGTCTAATCTGGTTTTGGAGTTTTAGTGGTAGAATGAGTTATGAATTGGGAGAGTCACCACAAGGTTAGGTGCTCAATCTACCGGCCACATTTGGGGAGAATGAAGTTTTCTGCTTCCATAAAAATCTACAACCTCTGGTCACCATGAGTTTGAGTCATCTCCATGGCCATAAGGCTTGTAATAAAATATGCAAATCCCCTGGCTATGCAGAAGGTTATTTATCTTAGATGCTATGAACTTCTTCAGTTTCTAAAAGACTGATCACACACCTTGACTTAACCTTTCTCAGGTGTTACCTTTTCTCTGCCAGTGTGGTTTCCCACTGAAGCATCATAGAAGTCGAGCTATGGCATAGTGAGCAGGTTGATGTAAAAGAAAACTTATACAATGATCTTTCCAACAAGAAGTCCCTGAAGAAGAAAACATTCTTAAAATAATGACCAGGGACATTACAGTGGTTTTGATCTGAAGGGGGAAGTGTGGAGTAGCACTCTAAAATGGAGGCGTTTGACAAAACTGGAATGGCTGACAAAGTCTATGTTGGCCTCCATTTTTCATAGGCCTATGCTTATGCTTTGCAGAGCATGACCCATGGTCTGACCAAGCTAACTTGGTTTGCAACATTCTATGGAGGACTTCCTAGATTTTTGCAGGAACAAGTTTTTGAAGACAGGAAACTGTGGTTAGGGTTGAATGCCCCAGTCTACACAATGTTCCCAAATCAGTATCACAGAGCACATTTAATATAGTTCCACTTGTTTTGATGGATCCAGGGGTTGGGCTCCCTGGCATTGAGGAATGGCCTCAGGGAACACAAACAGCAAGTGGAAAGCGAAGTTTATATAGAAAGGAAAGAAGAGCACCAGAGTGGGTGGCGTCTCAAGTCAGGAGATGACCAAAGAGATGCCTAGGGGGTGTTATAGACTGTCGGTACTTGACAGATTAGGAATGAATCCATCCTGTGCCTGGCCACTTGCCTCCGGCCGACTTATGAACCTGATCATGGTCTGTCCATGCTAGGAACTTGCACAAGGAAGGGAATAGGCGATGGGTCATCAAACAGAGTCATGAAGTATCTGATTTGAGCATTTAAAATCAGCCTGGGTATCTGGTGCCTACTAGCTTAAGATTTAAAAATAACATAGTCCGTTGAAATCACCTGTCCAGACATGCTGTCACTCCCAGTGTTCTTCAGTGTGCCTCTTTTTTTCCTCTATGGCTGCAGACTCTTTATCTCCTACCTATCAATCCCTCATTTGGAGTGGAAGCAGTAATAGCCATTTGGGAGTTGGGAAAACACTGGTCGGGGTACTCACTGCTGGAGTGTGGCATTTGTAAGGGCCGAGCAGGCAGGGCCACTCCGCAGGGTGGTCTCTCTAATGGACCACACTCGAAAGGGTTGAGGAGCAATGTTCTGGGATGTCTGATCTCTAGCAAAGGCAGGCTATTGAATTTATTGTAATTCTTTAGAATCCCTGGACTCCCGCAATTCACGTCTGAATCTGTTGGCATTTAGAAGATACAATCTGGGTTAAGAAATTTAAAAGGCACAGCCTGAAGAGGCAAACAGTCAATACAGTTACCAGAGATCCAAGAAAAAGTCTGATATGAGAATCAAGACTTCAACCATTCCCATCAGGATTCTCCCTGTTTTCTTACGTAGGACTTTGGATGAGTCCAGTCAGCTACTTATGTTTTCCTGTAAATTATAGTCTACTTGTTAAGAAATGTTCACCCATAAACAACAGGATGTGTTGGCGTGGCACATACATTGTGTTCTCTAGCCGGAATATAGTCTATTGTGAGCCTGTGGTCCATGACCTGCCCTATCAGCATCAGTGTGGATGCTTGTGAGCCCCTCAATGCATTATTAGTGGTCTAGGTCAATAAATTAAAGACCTCTGCCAAATTAGTGAGGGAATCAAAGGCAGCTTCTAACCCAGGCCATACAATTCTAATTCTGGCCACATTCAAGCCAAAGCTGTTTTAATTACACTGGATTAAACATAAAGATTCTTTTGGAATTGTTTCTCTTTGTGAGAGTCTAATTACTAGAGAATCATAATTCTGAACAAAAGAAAAATTTCCAGTAAAGGTAAAGTAAGATAATCAAAGGCCCAAGGACCAGTAATTTAAAGAGGATTTAAACATTTGCACCCAAAAGTATATTGGAGCATGGGGCAAACTCATACAAAAACATACATCCTAGAGGTGTACACACAGCCTCCAAAAGTGAACTAGAGTAATTGTTGCTGGCATTGAGCCATTCATTGGGGATTAGAAGAGAATGGTTGCAATCATGATAATATCCAATTCCCATATTGATAATGAGGAGATAAGAGACTGATTCCTTTAGAAGTGACTTTATTCCTTTCCATAGGTCAAATTGGAAATGCTGCTTATCCCACCCAGAAAGCCCTTACTTGTCTTACTCATGCAGTCAGTGTCTCCTAAGGTTCGTCCCATTGTGACTCACCAAAAATCCTGAAGAGGTGAGGACAGAGAATGTCGTAGGGGCATTTCTGACCTTTAAAGGGGATTGATCACAGGTAGCATAACTGGTTAAGGAAGTTGTGGCCTTTTTTATATATCATAGAGCCTAATTCCAAGAGTCTGAGAGACATGCCACATTGGAAGGAAAGGGGTAGCATATCCAGGAAGTTGTCAAATTGCTTCCTAGTGCCACTGAATTTCCTAAGGTTGCAAACATATTACTGTTGTTTAATGGTAGATCAAAGAGGACAATTCGCTATAAAATTCTCCACATAACTAGGAGCAGTGAAGCACACAATGAAATACTTTAGGGAGGAAACTAAGATTAGCAAACAAACAAAAAAATAATCCAACTTAAATAAAAAGAAAGGAGAACCTGTCCATTTTAAGAAATATATATATTTTTATTTAAGCGAAGCAAAATAGTTATTTCTCTAGTCAGGAGGATTTTTTTCCAAACAAAAATCTTAACTCTTCTAGAAATTCACCGCAATAACGAGAGTGCGGCTTGTCAATTATGGAGCACCAGTTTTTAGGTACTTGTCTGAAATTTGGGTAAAAAGTCCTTCCTAATAAGAACTGTGGTAGTCACCTAATCTGGTGTCAATTTAAGGATTAAGAGTGTAGGGGTGGAGTCTAGGCTGTCCATCTGGAGATAGCCAATGAGACTTCTATGGGCATGACCTTCTCCTGGAAATTCTGGGAAATCTGGTACTTCCTCCTTGGAGGTGGAAGACGCCTCTCTCTCTCTCTGCCACTCCCTGGGAGACATTGCAAAAGACAGGCCACATGATCGCAACCAGACCTTAGAAGCCACAGAGAGATTTCTGCCAGCCCTGAGACACTTACACCACCACTGGACCCCAAACTTTCTACCCACTGGCTTGTGATCGTCCTGCATTTGGCTTCATTGCATGTGTTTTGTGAGTCTGAAGAGGACTTTATATGGGTATTGGACATATGGGTTAATATCAGACCCTTGGCCTTGGACTGGACTAGGTTGGGATGTTTTTTCAATGTTCAATTGCTCTTGTATATAAATCTCTTTCTTATACACACGTGTGTCCATGGGTTAGTTTCTCTAGTCTACCCAGACTAACACAAGAATGTAGGGCTTTCTGCAGGATGAACGGGGCACAAGGAGACAGTAGTTTTCCCCGGTGGCAGTTCAAAGGGTGAAAAAAGAATGGAAGGAGAAAAAAATCGAGTCAAACACTTAGCATATACTCCCGGGGACCAAGGTGTTGGTTTGAGAGAGAGGACCAGGTCAAGAGAGAAAGACTCAAGGAGGCAATCAACCCCCTTCCTTCCCCTCAACATTTAGACATGCAGCGGAACAGGCATACACCATGAAGCAATTCCTTAGTCTCCTTGAATCTGATTGGGCCAATTGGACTGGTGGGTTTACTGAAGCTGACTCTGATGTCCAGGGAATTGCTTTCTCCAATAATCTCCCAATTGAGCACAGGCCTTAGACCATCCTTGGCGCTGTGGGGGCATTGTCTTATGAAGTGGCCTTGCTGACCATTAAATAATCCCTTCCAGAAGCGGTCCTTCACAGGCAGCCACCAAGAATTCCCAGATTGGTTTCCTGAAGAACCATGGCAAAGAGGCTATCACCTTTTTCGTATTTCTCCTCTCTGTCTCCCTCTTTCCAGTCCTCCTGATCATGTTTATGAAAGACAGATGTGGTAATTTGCAAAAGGTTATCTAGGACCGAGCTAGGGCCAAGAGACAACTTCTGTAGCTTCCTCTCATGCCCCAGGCTGTACAAATTATAAACCTTATCTTTAACAATACTTGATCCCCAAAGGAGTCTGCGGTGTGCTTCTCCATTGCTTCCTTCAATTGCTCCAGAAATTCTCTGGGGGTTTCTTCCTTTCCCTGATTAATATTGGACAATATAGAATAATCTATGGGCTTTCTCTTAGATCTCCACCTGTCCTCTTGAAGATGGCCTTGAAGGTATCTCTTATTCCAATCTCTAGGCCTTTGCCATCCCACTCAGGGTCAACCAGGGGGCAGCTTGATTTCCAGTGGGAAATCAGCATTTTCATTCAGTTGTCATCTCATTTTATGCACTTAAAATGTACTCCTCATTTTTGAAGTCCCAACCTGCTTCAAACATTATGATTTCTCTATCTTGATCTGGTCTGGTCCAGCGGGTGCATTGCATCTCTCTAGGAAAGGTCAAAAGTATGAGTCAGTTTCTAGAAAGGATCCATACACTTTTTGGAGGTCATTTAATAACCTTCCCAGGTCCATCGTAATTTGCCTCCTGTCTGAGGGGGAAAGGGCACAAGAACCCTGGTGAGCAAGTGTCTTGAGCCCCTCCAGAATATGGCACTGCACAGCTCCAGAGGTCCTGGGCTCCTTCCCAGTGCTCAGTAAGAGGAGACTGGTTCCTGGCAGCTCTTCCCAGCGTCAGTCCAGGAAAATTATCTCTGGATATGCCATTGAATTCTTAGTAAGAATCTATTTCATTTCGATTAGAAACTTAAAACTTGTAGAGGGAGAACGTGTGGTGTCTGTCTTGTTTGGAACAAGGGTAATCAATGAACCTTGGCTCCCCATTTGCTGTTAACCACTTGCTCCCTTCTGCTCCTAGCCTTTGAAGTCAGACTGGGGATTTAAAAAGGAGCAGGGATAACAGCCTCAGGAAAAGCCCAGCTCTAGGGTTCGAGAGCAAGCCTGGGTCCAGGGTCTGTTGCCCTTTGCTTCTCAGGTTGCAAAGCAGATCTGACCTCCTCCTGTGCGCAGCCCAAAGGATATGGCAAAGATACAATCATGGGCAGGATTCTGTTTGCTTACCATTCCATGGAGTGCTCCATTTGGGTGTCAAAATACTGCACCTGCTTTGATGTGTCCAGGGTTTCTTGGTCTCATGAGCCACAAATGGAAAGGAAGGAAATATAAGCACCCCAAACAGCAGGTGGGATCTCAAGTGAACTGATGCCCAAGAGCTCCAGGCGATTTTAATGAATGTAGGGTGTGGTAGTTATGTGATTTCATCGCCGTTTCATAAGAAGGACTCTGGGAATTCTCCATTTCTCCCGCAATCCATATGTCACTGAGGAGAACTGATAACGAAGAAGGTAAACTAAAGTAAAAATCCTCCCCAAGTGGAAAAATTACTTTGTTAAAAGTTACTGGACTATTGCAATTAGAAAAAAAATAAAATAAAAGGTTTTTTTTCAAACAAGTATAATTTTGCCCTAATTTTTGTGATTTATGTTTCTAGCAAAAATAACCCTTCCTCACAATATAATCAATATATGGAAATTCAATGGTATGTTGTTTTAGTGATTCCAGCATGAGACTTATTCAAACCCTATGTTCCTTATTTATGAGGAAACAGATTGTTATAAACTCCAGATGGGAAAAAAGACAAGATTCTTAAAAAAATATTGGGGCCTCTTACAGCTTTATCACAATCCATCATTGTGTCAAACACATCTGTATATATATATTGTCATCATCTTTTTCAAAACATTTTCTTTCTACTTGAGCCATTGGTATCAGCTCATTTCCTCTCCTTTTTTCCTCTACCCTCCTTCCTCATGTTCCCTTGACAATTTATAAATTCTTCTTCTTCCCTCCCCCCATCTCTTACCCACTCCTTTCTGCTGTCTGTACCCCTGAGAGGGAGGCCATTCATCAATTACTGTGATAGGTTCTCCCTTTTCCTCCCTCACCCCTTCCCTGAACCTCCTAGAATCACTGCTCCACTTCTTGCTCCTGGGGGGTTTATCTGTTCTGGATTCCCTGTGTTGGGAGCTCTTATCTGTACCAGTGTACATGTTCTGGTCTAGCCAGATTTGTAAGATAGAATTGGGGGCATGATAGTGGGGGGGGGGGGAAATGAAGCATTAAAGAACTAGAGGAAGGTTTTATCGGTGCAATACTGCACCCTGACTGGGTCATCTCTTCCCTGTGGCCCTTCTGACAGGGGGTGTCCAATTGACTAGTGATGGGCTTTCAGTCTCAACTCAGCCATCCCCCTCCATCCCAATTATATGATTTTTTTGTTTGTTTTGTGTCTTTGATGCCTGATACCTGATCCCATTGACATCTCAAGATCACACAGGCTGGTGTGTTCCTTCCATGTGGATTTTGTTGCTTCTCTGCTAGATGAAAAGACAAGGTTTTTATATGTAAATCTGAGAGATTGTTGATATCTTTCTTCCATCCTTTTTTTTACCAATACCAATTATTTTATTTTCTATTCCTTTAACCAAAAAATGAAAAACAATTTAATAAAAAGCAATCATAATAATACAATTAATTCCAAAACCTCTTTCCATTTTAATCTTATATGATTCAGTTTGGCCACATGCTACCTTTCAATAAATTACAAATTGAGATAAAATAGAGGCTAATATTATCCAATCATATTTAAGGAGCTATGATTTTACCACATATCAACTGTACTAGTACAAATTCTGACATGTATATAGTTATGGGGCACTATTAATACCACAAGAAATGGAAAGTTGTCCAAAGAGTTTTCCATTGTCTTACTCATCCACTTAAGGAATATACAGAGCCAGATGTAATATTTGAGATTTCTAAAAAAATATATGACATCATTGCTTACATAAAACAGCTATTCCTGAGGGATTTATCTGTCCTGGATTCCTTGTGTTGTTTTCTGTACCAGTGTACATGCTGTGGTCTAGACAGATTTGTAAGGTAGAATTGGGGCCATGATAGTGGAGGAGGGGAGAGAAACATTAAAGAACTAGAGGAATGTTGTATGTTTCGTCAGTGCTATACTGTACCCTGGCTGGTTGGTCCCTTCCTAGTGAACTAGTGACTCTTCTGTGAGGGGATATCCAACTGTCTACACATGGGACTTGGATCTTCAATCCCCTCACACCCCACCCCCATTCTCATCAATATGATTGTTTGTTCTGGATCATCTTATGCCGGAAACCTGACTTAATCAACACCTCATGATCAAACAGGCTGGTGTGCTTTTTCCATATGGGCTTTGTTGTCTACCAGGAAGATGGCTGTTTGTTTATATTCAAGCCTTTAAAATCACAAATGCTGTATCTTTTGATAGCCAGGCACCGTCAGCTTTCTTCACTGCATTGGCTTATCCACCAACTTTGTCTTCAGCGATTGCAATGATAGACCTATACTGTCCCCACCCCACCCCCACCCCCACCACCTAAGGTGAGAAACAATAGAAACATGGGTGAAGGGAGCCAACATGGTTGTAAGATATGAAAATAATAATAATTTATAAATTATCAAGGATTCTTGAGGGAGCGTGGGTAGAGGAGGGAAGGTAAAAAAGGAGGAGCTGATACTAAGGGCTCAATTAGAAAGAAAATGTTTTGAGAAGAATGATGGCAGACTATGTACAAATGTGCTTGACACGATGGATGCTATAAGAGCTATAAGAACCCCCAATAAAATTATTTTTGAAAGAAAAGTAAATGTAAAATAAAAGAATGTGTTCCTAAAAAAGGGTAGCTATTTTGGTTTAAACATATCTGTTTCAAATATATGTGGTTTTGTGAGATAGTCCCAAGAATCATGCTTCACCCTTGGTACCTCCCCTAAAAATCTCTGTATTGTTAGTTTGTTTACCATTAGCATTTCTAGTCATATGTGGCGAGTTCCATTTGTAAATAACATTTGTAAAGGTCTCTCTTTAGCATATTGGCAACAGATGCAATCATTCATCTTCTTTCCAAAGGTGCCCCCAGGAAAATGAGACTCGAATTCTCCTGGTAAACCTGGTCTTCTCAGTATATACTTTGATCACAATAAGTTTTCTTTGGCATATAAACCACATACATCATTTTAAAATTTGCTTAAAACATTTTATGTAATATTTTATTTAAATGACTAAGTCTTTTAAAACCCCATTGCCCAAGTGGATTTGAAATATAAAATGAATTGTAGAAATTATTGCTACAATGCATACTCTATTTCAGCTCTCTTAAGTGTGTATTTTACACGGCCTCTCTACATTTTAATTAATTTGCTTCTTAGTTTTTGTAATTATTTTAATATTTTTTAAATGAGAAGGGTATTATATTCATTACAGGCTTCAAATCAGCTTCCAGAAATATTATCTTATGAGCCATTCTTATATTAGCAATGAACTTAGAAGACTTGGTGTCACATACGCTAGTAAGGGCATTGAAATAATATTTGATATCCCATATTGATGAAATTTACCATAGTATTCTTTGTTGATTCTTAACAGAAATGGCCTTTGTTCACAGTGAGATGAGTATAGAATAGAGGAATTTTTTACATATTTCTGAGTTGCTACTAATTTTTGGTCATAGCTATAGTTTGTATATGCTAACACATATTTTATGGACACTACTGCTCAGATGCTTACCAGTTATGAGTTTGTTCATATTTGTACTTACATTAGTTTATAGTTTTTTAAAACTTTTCAAAATATGATTATTTATTGTGGTAAAAAATCTGCAACAAAATATTTGTCACCTCAACAATATTTACACTACAGTTAAGTGATAGTAATTATCATGCTGCTCTTCCATCACTCTTTTAAATATTTCAAGGTTTATTGATATACGGCTTTCATACCATACATCCCAATTGTTCAAAGGAGTTTCAAAAGTGTCTTTGTCTAACCAGTCTAGTTAAAACATAGCAAATAAGTTTAATTAAAAGTTTTGTCTTAACCCTAACCCTCATTGCTTGTATGGTGTCCAATCACTTTATTTTTTCATCTGTGAAACATGATTAATCCACAAAACTATCCTATCCATGTGTACTTTAGTTTTCTAAGCAGTCTTTTAAATTCTATACTGCTGGCTAATTCAATGATTCCCTCATCATGCTTGGTAAAGTAAAGTAAAAGGGGAAGGCCCTGCACAAGCTAGATGGACACGATGGTGCAAAACTGGGCTCAGCCAGGGGCAGGATTTGGTGGGGATTCCTCCTGTTGTATCTAGAGCCATGATGGATCTGAATCGATTAAATGGCCCCTAACCACAACAGCATCATTACAGTTACCACATGCCACGTGGATACGGCTTAAAATGCTCTCCAGTAACGTAACAATGATGAGAGAAATGGCATTTTTGCAGAAAATCGTTATTGTTCTTGGTATTTGGAAAGACAAAAGACCAGTGTGTTTTATGGTGCTTCTACGAAATTAATTT
Source organism: Tenrec ecaudatus (assembly GCF_050624435.1). Classification (NCBI taxonomy): domain Eukaryota; kingdom Metazoa; phylum Chordata; class Mammalia; order Afrosoricida; family Tenrecidae; genus Tenrec; species Tenrec ecaudatus. The sequence goes on along the minus strand of NC_134540.1, from coordinate 141,237,421 downwards.
TAACCTAGTAAGACCCAGTGGATTATGATAGGTATTGATCTATCATATCAAGGTTAAAAATAAAAATAGAGAGTAAGAAAGTAAAGCCCACTGGCAATTGCAAACCATTGATCTAGGTGATGAGTGTTTGGTCTTACACAAAAGTCTAAAACAGTATAAAAACATAGGCTTCTTTGTGATCAATTGTGCTTTGTTCAAGCATCTGAAATGTATTCCTCTATAATTAAGAAAGAAAGCATGATCTAAATAAACATTTTGGAATCGAAGCAGCAAGAGAGAGTGCAGACTAACTGATCACTCAACTGAAGGTGGCACCGAAGCTGGCCATTCTTCATACACAGGAGTCGAGTTGCCTGTGGATGACAGCAGAGCTTTGCTCCCAAAGTGAATCGCAAGGGTCGGCATTGTGATTCATGAAAGGGAGGCTGCCAAAGGCTCCAAATGTCATCCCTATCTGTCACTGACACAAGCGCCATTGGCACACTTGGATCATCTAGGGCCCATATGTCACAGTGGCTTGCTCAGTAGCCTGCATTTGGTGCAGAAGCCTCCCTTGTTCTGGGTCCCACAAAAAACCAGCAGCATTTTGTGAAGGGAAGATGTGCTCAAATACCTGCATATTAAATGATAGTCTAGTGTTGGAGGATACATCTCACTCTAAGGTAGGGGTGATAAAGTGTATTGTTGCCATTTCCAGTTGAAGGCAAGGTGCTTCTAGTTCGCTCTCCCAATGTCCACTGAGAAAAAGGCACTGGCCTAATCAGTAGCTTCCCATCAGGCACCCAGGGTAAGTATGAGTGGGCTCAAGAGATAAAGTCACATCTAGCAGAGCAATTACACCTGGACTTGTCACCAGGTTAAGTTTACCATGCTCCACCATAATTCGCCAAGATCCATCTGTTTCTCACACAAGCCAGATAGGTGGGTTAAAGAGGTATGTGGTCGGAATCATGATCATCGCACACTTCAAGTTCTTGATGGTGACCCTACTCTCTGAAATACTTCTAGAAATGTGATACTTATCTGACGTACTATTTTTCAAGGCAGTTCAAAAGCCATTCATTTAGATTTTTCTACCATAATAGCATTTATTCCTCCTGCCAGGGACCTGATATGAGGGTTCTGCCAGTTGCTGAGTATTTCTATTTCAGTTATGCTCGCTCTATGGAGGAAATGATTACACAATGGGTTAAAGGCCCCACGGAATGACCTGCAGATGAACCTGAGCTAATGCTTAAAAGCTTAACTTCCTTATACCACCACTCTGATAGACCTTCAAAGCATTTTGATTTGGGAATTATGTCAGTTCTAAACCACTCTCCGGTAACCACACCCCACTCCATAACCTGATTACTTCTCTATTCCCAGTAAACAATAACTCTTGTTAAAAGTTTTGCATATCACTTTGAAAACATGTGGGAGAAAAAATAACACTATAACACTTTGGCTGTGTTTGGCCTCTCTTCCCTCAAGGGGTTGTAGGTCTTGAAAATGGCTCATGCTTGCAAATGGATTGTGGTGATTCAAGTTAGAATGCCATTCACCTAACCTAGAACTCTTCTTATATAGATCAAGTAAATATTAGTAGGGGCTCTCATCTATGTCACGCCTAGTACAGGAGCCTCTGCCTAAAGTTCTAGGTTAGGTGAATGGCATTCTAACTTGAATCACCACAATCCATATAAGGATTCATTTAATAGCAGAAGTGGGAATTTTCAGGTCTTTTATGTGGCACGGAACTCTGATTCCTAGCTAGAGGTTTGAGTTGGTTTACTACTTCTTTTACTGTTAGTAGTACCAACCAATTATACTAGCTGTACTTACCCTGAAAACACTTGCTGAAAAACATAATAAATTGCCTATAGCGCCCTTCTCACTATGCATTTTTATTGATTTGTGATATTGGATGTATTAATGTGGTTACTGAATACCATGGAATGACACCATGTGTTTTTACTAACAGTGGCAGATTGATCTCTACTAATGGAGGCAGAGACATATTTATTACCACCTTGAGAATTTATCAGCCTCGTGAATTAATTTAGGGAATTCATTCTTACGATGTTTCTCTAGTCCCATGTTCCCTACCAAATGTATTAGTATGGGTTCTGAAGAGATGGAAAATAAGTGGCATTTCTTTATGTGTATATAATGAGGTTTACATTAAGAAACTGGCTCACACAATTGTAGAAGCAGGTAAGATCAGTGTTGTTCCAGTGCATATCAGATGTTAGAGGCTTCCCAGGACTCATATAGCTTTGAACCAGGAAGGAGAAAGATGAAGCAGGAAGACCACAATCTGGTTGGTGCAGAATAAATGAATCCAAGGTTGGCTGAAAACTGATGACTCCTTGGATTGTCAGAAAATATGGCAGGCCTCCCCCACCCCCATTTATCATAATGTTACTAATTTGTCCAGTTGTGAGGATTTGGTCTTCTTTACATTGAATTATAAAGAAAAGGTTGGAGTTGTCTAGGAGTTCGGGTTCAAAATCAATGCTCATGGAAGCAGCAGTCAAGAGATCAAAAGATGAGAATACTGAAAAACAAGGATGTTACCTTGAGGACTAAGGTTGCACATGGCCCAAGTCATGGTATTTTCTTTCTTTAAAAAAATTACTTTATTAGGGGCTCATACAACTCTTATCACAATACATACATGCAACCATTGTGTCAAGCACATTTGTACATTTGTTGCCATCATCATTCTCAAAACATTTTCTTTCAACTTAAGCCCTTGGTATCAGCTCCTCAATTTTTTTTAATCCTTCCCCGACCCTCCCACCCTCCCTCATGAACCTTTGATAACTTATAAATTGTTATTTTTTCATGTCTTACATTGACTGATGTCTCCCTTCATCCACTTTTCTGTTGTCCATGCCCCAGGGAGGGGGTTATATGTAGATCCTTGTGATCTGTTCCCCCCTTCTTCCTCCACCTTCCCCTGCCCTTCCTGGTATCACTACTCTCATTATTGGTCCTGAGGAGTTTCTCTGTCTTGGATTCCCTGTGTTTCCAGCCACAGTATTTTCAATGACCTCATATGCTTTTGAAAATTGGACATTGAATAAAAAAAGTGTTTAAAAGAATTGATACATTTGAATTGTATTGCTGACAAATAATATGGAAACTATCACAAAGTGCTGAAAGGACAAACCAATCGGTATTGGAAGATGTATGGCCTGAATCCTCCTTAGAGGCAAGGCCTTAGCTTACATAGTTTGGACGTGTTGTCAGGAGAAACTAGTGCCTGAAGAATGGCATCATTCCTGACAAAATGGAAGGGAAGTGAAAAAGACGAAGGCAGTCAATGAGATGGGTTGGCATAGTGGTTGCCTCAGTGGGTTCAGACAAAGGGGCAGTTGTGTCAATGCCATAGGGCAGGGCGACATCTTGTTATGTTATACATAGAATTTCTATGGGTTGGATTCAACTCAATAGCAGCAAACAATGGCAGGCCCTTGGCTCAACCCCAAAATACCAGAGATCATAAAACCAGATACAGGAAGGATGTAGATCTGGCAGAGATTAGCTCATTTCACCACAAGGTCATTGTATATCACTGTAAACCATACCCACAGTAAAACTTCCTTCTAATTGCATCAGGGATGTGATCAGGATTAAGTGTAAGCACTCCACACTAATATTTCTACAACTTCTTGACTGATCATAGAATAACTCTTTAGGGAGTTTATTACATTATGCTAAGTGAAATCATGGAAAAGACCTTAACTGCCAAACTGCTGAGAATTTTTTCCCAGAAAGATTGACACAAAACCTAACTATCATAGTCATTTAAAAAGTTATTAAATACCAGTCATCAAGAAAGAATAGATTGAAGTGGATGTCAGAAAAGGCTCTGAAAGTTACTTTTGCATATAGAGTAACTCAAGCAAGTGAAAGGAATTATGAAGTATAAGATTTGAACCCAAAACTCCAAAGGGCAGTTCAAGAAGACAAAGTAAGCTATTAAAATGTAAAGTACAAAACCCTGGAGCTAGAAAGCCAAACAGAAGATTATCCTAAACATATCTGAAGCTGAAAAGCTGAAGAAAGACTGAAGGTGCAGGTTAGACATTGAAGGATTCTCTGGGCCAAACAGTGAATGATGCAGGAGACATACAAAAGGTAAGTCAAGATGGTTGCAAGAGTGCCTCTCAGGGAGCATCCCGAAGTGTAAGCTGGATTGAAATGAGAAAAGACCATCCTTTAAAAGATGTCATTGCTGGTGTTAGATGGATGTTGCTTGAAAGCAGGGAATAGAAAACAAACGTTGACTTGTGTTTCATTGAGTATGCAAATGCATTCAACTGTGCGAAGCATAACAAACTGAACACCACTGGGAAGAATGGAAATTCCAGACACTTCATTGTGCTCATTCAGAACATGTACATGGGCCAAAAGGAGGCCATTGAAAGAACACGGGGATACTCAGTGTTTTAAAATCAGAAAATGTGTGTATTGGGGTATACCCTTTTACCATAGTTATTAAAAATGTATACTGAACAAGAAATACAGAGAAAGTGGACCGCATGTATAAGAATTTAGCATCAGGATTAAAGAAAGGCTTATTAGCAAATTTATACGCACCTGACACAACCTTAGTTGCTGAAAATGGAGGGAACTTGAAACAGTTGTGAATATCAAGGACTATAGTTTCCATATTGGATTGGAACTCAATCTGAAGAAAACAATAATCCCCACTAGTGGATCCAAAGTCCACACCACGATAGATGGAGGAACGATTTAAATTGTCAAGAATTTCACTTTATTTGGATCCACAATAAATATTCATGGAAGCAAGTATAAATAAATCAGTTTGTGATGGACAAATCTGCAGCACAAGACCTCTTTACAGTGTTGAAGGTCAAAGATACAATTTTGAGGACTAAAGTACATCTGACCTAAGGCACGACATTTTCAATCATCTCATATGCATATTAAAGTTGGACAGTGAATAAGGAAGACTGATGAAGTGATGCATTTGAATTGTGGTCTTAGCAAAGGAGATTGAAGATATTATGAACTTTCAGAAGAACAAAACTAGTCTGTCTAGAAAGAATTGTAGCCAGAATGTTCCCTGCAATTGAGGCTAGCGAGACATGATCTCAAGTACTTGGGACATGCTATCAGAAGACATATGTCCCTGGAAAAGGTCATCATGCTTAGTAAAGTAGAATGCTTACTTAAAGGAGAGATCATTGTCAAGATTGACACATTGGCTGCAACAATTGGCTCAAATATAACAACACATGTGAGGTCGGGCCGGGATCAGATAGCGTTTCATTTTGTTGTACAAAGAATCGCTGTGAGTGCGAGCCACCTGGAGAGCACCCTTCATTTGACCTTTAACTAACTGTATAAAACAACCTCGAGTATGAGAATATCAGATTAACACTCTGATTGAAGAGACTTAAAATGAGAGCCAATGCAATAAAACACTTACTTTAACCATTTCCTTAAAGCGAAGCAGTGATTCTGGAATTCTATAGTGTTTTCATCTATGATAATGAGGTAGCTCAAGCTTTTCCAAAGCTTCCCAACTTTTATGGCTAGTTGGAAGTGGAAGAAAAGATTCATAAATTATATTTCTTGAGAAAAGTAGGGTAGCAAGTCCCCTTTAGACCAAGGAATCAAATGGGAAAATGGAATGAAGTGATAAATGGAATTTCCCACAAACTTTTTGACGCCACCTCTTACATAATAATTGCTAAAATTGTAAAAAAAAACCAGGGGAGAGAAATATACATACAGAGAAGTGTCTTCATTAACACATTCTAACTCAACATTTTTTCTCAGGCATATTTATTTCCGCCTCTGCATTTCATGGCATGCCATTGACGTGTTCATGTGATGAGATAAATCTCAAACTATTTTCAGTTCAACTTCATAGTACCTGAAGCTTTACACATACGACACACAAATTTATAAAACGATCTATCAATTCTTAGTATAATGCAGCAGTTGACCCAAGGTTTTCAAAGACACTTCCTCCAAATGTTTGCCTCCTACCTAAACCCTTCAGCAAAGGTGAAAATAATCGACTTGACCTCTCAGTAAATTGGTTTCAAACTGCATGGTTTTGAACTCAGAAGATAAACACAACTCTTGCTCAAGTTTTCCTATTCTTGAATCACTAGTCCCTTAATTTTATATGGATCTATCTAGATTACTTTAGTTAAAGCAAAAGTTACTTAGTGTTTTAATATATAAGACAGCGGCTCTCTTAGTCTCCAGATCTAAATAATGTACTTTTGCTGTTCTTCTAGAAATTCTGTCAATTCTCAGTTTTACTTTTCATCCTTTCGCACTCTTCTAATGTCTTCAATGTTGTTTCTGTTATGCAGATCCAAGGGGGTAGCAGAGAAAGACTGTCAGTTACTCCTTAATATATTTATTGTTTTTAGTTCATGAACAAAGTTTTTTAAGGCTTCTAAGGTTGGGGAATCCATTTTCTCAAATCAAAAATAGTCAGTGTCAACAATATTGCATTCAATATGCATTTGACCATCAGAAAGATAGGCTAGGGTCATTTGCATTTTGTAAGGTATGTTCCATTTGTTTTGAGGACAGCGTGTGGCAAAATCCTGTATTACATCACTACAGCACATCGGTTTTCATTCTATCACAAAGCATCTGCTCATAAAAATAAACCAAATCTTTAGAAGTCAAATTTCCAATGAAATAAGCCAATGCATAAAGTTTTATTCAGAAGTACTCATCTTTTCTCATAATTACTAATTCTAAGGATAGCTACCAATTAGAATTTAGCAGTCTTCTGATTGCATTTCTCCCTTAAATATTAAACTCTTTATTTTAGAACTATCTGAAGATTCAGTAGGTATTTATTAACACCTTCTACTGTACATAAAATATTTAAAATAGCAAATGAGCATAATCAAGTTACTGTTTGAGTCAATATACCATTTGCCCAGATATCCAAGAGAAAAAAATCCTTAGTAAGTTCTCCATGAATATTAAATAAAAAATCTTATTGATTTCCTCCCATTATTCATTTCTTAGAGATCGCATGGTTGCTAGTTGTGTTAAGCTAGAGCACATAACGCAATTTTTAAATCAATTATTTTATTTTTTCTGCTCCATATCCATTTACTTAGTCATTTCCCTTGTAGCCATCTCCTACAAATTTAATTGCAAAGTCTAATTTAAATAGTAATCATAATAAAGCAGCAGATTAGGAAAAGGTTTGTGACCACCACCTATAAAAGAGAGGATCTGCACTCAGACCTACAGAGTTGTCGAGCAAATATCAATCAATCTTGTCTGGTAGAACGGCGAGGGGTTAGGGTGGAGAAATTCTGTATATTAGATGAAGTTTTGGAATAGGAAATATTCTAATATGTAACATCAACTATAATAATATTAGGTAGTGATTGGGTGGTGCCTGGCCATCTCAGTAGTCTTTCTGCCAGTGAGGTAAATATATATAAATGTATGTTTTGTCATGAACTACTGTGAAGAGTCCTACAAGGTTTTGTCATAATCCTCTTACTGAAGGTGAATATGATGATTATTATGCAGGAAGTTTCTAACCTAAGGATAAATGTTCCCTTTTGACCAAGGAGAAAGCTGGAATATTGCTCAAATATTTCTAATATTTTAAAACCACACAATGTAAAGTAATTAAAAATCAGATAAATAACATAATTAAGAAATTTTACTTTCTCAAAATTGTTCAAAATGATAAATTTTAATATTAAAATTAGACAATTTAAATATCAAACTGATTGCAATCTGTAAGTATTCAAATTTGTCATAGTAAATAATTCATGTTTCTTTTCATATTTAAAGAGAAAATAAGAAAAAAAGAGAAAATAGGATTGTATAGGATGTGTAAGTTGAAGCTTTTAAGTATTCAGAAGTGCAATTAACATAACTGCTTTCTCTAAAATTACAGTGATACTGCATGAATCACACTAACAAGCAATATTTTTACAATAAATTTGATATGTTTGTGTGGTTTTGTCATCAGTTCTCAGAAAAGCTCATTTTGAAACCCTTCACCCAAAAGGCATATGTATTTGAAGACATTTCTATCTATATTTTGTTTCCCCTGGCAGTGTAAAACATTTAACATTAAGGGGCAGTATCCATTGTGAAGCCACACTGCACTGAAAAAAATCTAATATTTTCTAAACAAGATGCCATATCAATCTGCAGCATCCACTTTAAGCTTATTAATGATTATGAGACCCCCATCTGTTTTAAAAATTCTTGGGGCTGGTATAGCATAAACCCTAGTGAAAAAAAGAATATCTCTCTGATGAATGGGGCGACTCATGTATGAAACTTGTATTGGTAAATAGATCCAGCATCCTCTGGCGAGCGTCACAAATCTCCATAACGTGCCCCTGTGTGTAATTTCACATTTGATGCTCCTGTTCCACAGACAGATATGTAAAATCACAAATAAGTGGATGACTCCCTACTGACTTCACAGCTGTACTGTTGAAGATGAAAAGCAGGAATTGCTGCAAGGACAGTCACAAAGGAGACACAGCAACATTGTCCCTCCTTCATAAATACAGTATTCATTTGTGAGTATCTGCTTGGATTCATGAGCTATCTTTATAGAAGGTACCACCTTCTGACTTCTTGAGGAGTTTCTGGAGGGAAGTCATCTACTTCTTTCTTATTTCCTCCTAACCATCTATCTATTTTATTGAACAACCCCTCCAATTGAAAATCATGGTGGTCTTTCTAACCTGGTCATACACTCTTCAGTGGTGATGTTATAACTAAGATGACATTGAATTAATTATAAAATTAACATAAATATATTTTATTGCTTTCAGATTTTATTCTGATTGCTCTTAGCAGAAGATACACTCATAGAAGCATGTTAATTGTTTCTTAATAATGGAAAGAGCATAAAGAATACAGGATGGAAAAACATAGAATACATCAAGTTCAACCTTCCAAGGATGTAAATTGATCGGTATAAAAATGATCAGAAAGTGAAAAATGATGTCATTAGTAATCATATGTCTCAAGCAGACTGGAACTTATGGTCACCTTAAGTTTGGACATAACCATTTCATTCATTCATATAGTAATACACTCAATGCTTATGATATGCTATGCAAGATTATAGGTCAAGGAGCTGTGGTGGCATAGTGCTTATAGGATGGGATGCTAACCATAAGGTCAGCAGTTCCATATCACCTCCTGCTCTGCTGGAGTAAAACTAGGCTTTCCAGTCCAGAAAAAGGTTACACTCTTGGAAACTCACAAGAGCAGTTCTACCCTACCCTATAGGGTTTCTGTGAGTCAGCACTGACTCAATGGCCATGATTTTGGAGTTTCGGTATTTTAGATCTAATTTCAGCATGATTTCTGCAGGGGAAAGTTTGCTATATATGTTCTGCAAGAAATCCATATTTTAGCTTCTGTGGATTTGGGAGTCTTCATTTCCTCGGTAATCACCATGTGGCATCTATATTTCCCACTCCAGTTTACTTGTTTCTGTACTTTGATTATTTTTTCATACACTAATTAAGTCATACACACGACTGAAATGACCTTATTAATGTAACAGAGAAAACCCATTTCTAAAGAGGAATACATCTACCTACACAAAGTTAAGGGTTCAAAAAAAAAAAGAGCAGCGTTAAGGATTCCAACAAATATTTTGATAGGACAAAATTTACAAAACTTCCTTTAAAAAATTCAATAAAAACACTGGACAAAAAAAGAAGTACCATCAGCTGATCAATGAATTTATAAGTGACTGAAACATGTTTCCTATTGAAGCATATTTTCATATTAATACAGAAAGCTGCAATTTCTTTGTTGCTCGCTCCCCAATAGTCCCTGTAGGTGCCAAAATCAAAGGTCCTACATGTCAAGAGTAGGTTCCAGCAGAGAGCAAGTAGTAGACACATCTATCAGAATCAATACCTGAAAAATATTGAAAAAAAGATTTGTGTTTCTTAAAATGTAGGTTAAAGGACCCAACTTACTGTAAGATAAAATCCACTGTTATTGAGTGGATTCCAACTCATATGGCCCTAAGTAGGCTTTCAGTGACTAAATATATATATATATATATATGTAAGCAGAAACTCAACTTTCTCTGAAGGCATGGCTAATGGGTTTGAACCACCAACCTTGTGATTAGCATCCACCTTTAGATATATGGTGACATATCAATCAAAGGAGCAAGTCTTTGTGGGCTTCATTGTGTTTTGCTGGAAATTAGATCATCTGTGTAACACATTTGAAAATAAAGCACTATGCCCTTGGAGGCAGTAGTTAACCTTGTGAGATGATAACCCCAAGTTCTGGTTTCAAATGCCAAGCTCTCCTCAGGAAGAAAGAAAAGGGTTTCTGCACTATAAAGATTTACAGCCTTAGGATCGCTATGAGATGGAATCAACTTGATGGTAGTGAGATTTTTGGAGTTTTCTTAAGCAATGCAATTGTCTTTCACAGCCTTTAAAAAAATAATCATTTGCATGAACACACACACACACACACACACACACACAGAATTTTGACTTTCTTCAAGATGTTTCCAACTATAGGTTTTCACAGCAGAAACACATACTGCTAGAAATAACATCCAAAACTGAGGGATACTAAAAAGTCTAACTCAAGATTAAATAAGGGTTATGTCCTCCACCACATCTCAAAAGACATTCTGATATTTAAATGGCATACTATAGACTATAGAAAATATTTGCAGTATATGCAATAGCAGAGAATGGAAGTTAAGCAAATGAATGTTTACACACACATTCACAAAAATAAAAATAGGCAGTTGATGTCATAATTCATATAAAATTCAATGTAAAAGTCCAAATATAAGAAAAATATAGTCAACTTTATAAGGTAATTCAAACAGAAGTTTGACATAGTAATAATATCTCTGATTGGATGAATTTAACACATCAGACAAAAATGCTGAAAATTTGTAGAATAATAAGATGTCTTAAAGACTGCTTAATGGCAAAGAAAGTGAATAGAAGCATGAAGGGAGGGGTTAGACAGAATTTATGAAAGTAGAAGAATTCCATGCATTTGGAAGCAGCATTTCTGCTCTGGGGTATATACCTTAGAGTAATACACTCATACAGAAGGAAACACAACTCTGTCCCTGAGTTAATTCCAACTCACAGCGGCCCCACAGGATAGGGTTCATGACCTCCACGAAGCAGACCGCAACCACTTTCTCCCAGGCAGTGGAAGGAATAGAACTACTGACCTTTCAGTTAAAAGCTAAGCATTGAAACATTACACCACTATTTAATGTTTTACATTATTTGTATTTTCACAAATTAGGAGAGAATTATCATCTGAAAATAGAAAAGGTAGGCTTTTTGTGGAATTTCAACCTGTTTGGAATGTATCAACATAAATGAATTACTATCTAAACAAAAGGTTAAGCAAAAAATTCTGAAATATATATAAAAAAATAGTTTACGGTTTGTGGTAGCTATAATCGTTTGTCATTTTGAGAGGACTAAGAGCAAAGGGGTGAAGTCTAGCCTGTCAATAAGGTGATAGCCAATGAGACCTTTGTGTGGGTAGGGCCTTCCCTGAGGTTTCTGGGAACTCTGGTAGTCCTTGATGGAGGCGGAAATACTCAGTGCTTAGATGCTTACAATGCCACTGGATCCACAATCTTCCCACCCACTGGCCTCTGATCTTCCTGCACTCAGCGTCACAGCATGCGTTTCATGAGTCCGAAGAAGAGTTTATAGATCAGTATCAGACATATGAGTTTATATTGGACTTTTGGACTTGATATGGTCTGGGCTAGGTTATTTTCCCAATATTCAGCTGCTCTTGTATATAGAGCTCTTTCTAACGCACCTACGAGTGTCTGATTCTTTCTCTTGTCTACCCTGACTGACACCATGTTTTATTGTTGCTGTTTGTTGCTATTGCTTTAATTCCAACTCATGGTGATCCCATATGTTACAGAACTGTCGGCAGTGTTATGATTAGCTATAATATTAAGAAATGTGAATTGAAAGGCTTTTTCTTTACAATAGTGCTATGTGGATTTGAACTGTCATTGTTGATTGGTAGCTGAGTACAAAATATTTGTGCCATCTGTGGGTCTTGTTTTACCTATTTAACTTCAATAACTTAGGACACAGCAGCAGGAAAGACTGATCAACTAGCAGACAACATTCCCTTTGACAAAGCAGAGGCTCAGTGAAATAAGTGAAAATCTCAATGTCACAAGCATATGCTCAATCATTATCATGAAATTGGCACAGGACCAGACAGGGTTTTGTTTTGTTATATAAGGTCACCATTTATAATATAGGAATTAATGTTACTGAGAATAACAACATATATAAGCCAAGCTAAAAAAGGAGCTATCATGCCACATATTAATAGTACACAAACTTACTAACTAAAGTAGGCAAAAATGCACAAAAAGATACTTTTGTTAGAATTACACAGGGGTCTGCTAGTAAGAGATCTTCAAATGTCACAGTTACTCTTTTTTCTAAATTATTTTACTTGATTTTTTTTTCTTTCTGAGAAAGATAATAATTAAGTTAGCATATAAATGCTTTATAAAATAACTGAATAACCTTCAAAAAGTTTCCAGAATACGCTGGAAAGTGAATCCTTGAAGACACAATTAGGTTAAAATTTAAGACATTATTGCCGATGCAGTTAGGTTCAAATTTAAGACTTTTTGATTGATTTTAATTTGGTTTTAGTTTGTAATAATTTCAATTTTCTTTTCTATTGTGTTATCTGTTTTATTTAGTTATTGTTATTAGGTTTTTTTAAGGTTGCTTTTTGCTATATGAAATCCTTGATAGGTAAATCCATAGAGACAGTAACTAGATTAATGCTTCCTTGGGGTTTGACGGGGGCGGGCGGTAGAGGAAATGAGGAGCTAATAATGATGGGAACAAGAATGAAGCCAGTTGCCTAAAATGTATTGTGGTAATGCTTTTCAGCACTTCTTGTTGTGACTATACTACTGAATTATATGGCATTTGAATGATCACAATAGAACTTTAAAAATTCATAATGGCAAAAACTGAGATTATCTTCTACTCAATGGAAAGAAAAGTCTATACATACATTATTTGCAATTCTTCCGCTCTCAAAGTTTAAAATTCTAACCTTCATTTCTGTCTAAAATTGAGAAAAAATAGGAAGATAATTTTATTTCCACCTACAAATTCCAAGAAGTCTGAATACTAAAGCTCAACACACTGAGGATGGTTCACAATAAAAAATGTTTTTGTGTAGATTATAAAGACTTTGAACTTTAGTTATATACTTGAAAACTAATCTTTATATTGAACATCTGCCTCTTTTGAAGTGAATATTGATTGAAACTTAACGATGCCACCCCATAATTTACTTCATTATCCTAAGTGACAGTATCAGCTGCAACACAGATTATTGGAGCTACAACTTACATAGTTGAAAATAATCTGCCAAGGCCTACCTGGTGGGCACCTGCAAAACCAGTTGTGGTCTCGGTGCACCCATAATCTATGTAAAGATTTCCCAGTCAGTGTATCATTGGGTTCAAGTTTTATGGTGTCACTCTCTCACTAGTCAAGCTTTCTAGTTTCTACAGGATAGGAAAAAAAATTAAATGAAGTTAAAGGATGAATAAAGGTTTTTGAAGAATAAAGGAATTCCTTGTATTTCATCCCTGAAATTGAAGAAATTGGAAGGACATTACTTATTCTTTAAAAACAAAGAAAAGTTAGTATTTATTTCCTACTATGGAGGTGAGAGTGGATATCTACTACATGGGAAGAAAGAGTTTCCTGTTTGGGCCCAATGCAACAATATCACTGGTAGTAGGTGTCATTGATTCACCTCCAATTCATAGTGACCCTATGCAGAAAGGAATTAAACACTCCAAAGTTCTTCAGCAAGCTCACAATTGCAGTGACGTTATAGCCTTTGTTTGAACCACTTTTCCAAAACAACTTATTGAGGGTCTTCCCATGTACCTTAAATCTTCTATTTTATCAAGCTTGACATCTTTTTCCTTGGACTAGTCTCTCCTGATAACAAGTTTAACTATGGGAAATAAAGTTTCACCATCCTCAATTGCCAGGAGCATTCTGATTGCACTTTCTCCAAGATTGTTTGTTTGCTCCTCCGACTGATCACACTATTTTTCCATTGTCTACATTAACAATATAATTAAAATTCATCAATTCTTCACTTGTATTCCTTACTCATTGCCCAGTTTTCATATGCATATGGCACAACAAAAAATATTATGGTCTGTGTAAGGTGCACCTCAATCCTCAAAATAAGATATTTGCTATTTAACATCTTAAATATTTCTTGTCCATCATACTTGCCCAACACAGTAAGTCATTTAATTTCTTGGTTTTTGCTTCAATGAAGGTACACTGTGGAGCCAAGCAAAATTAAATCTTTAACAAATTTAATCCTTCCTCCAGTTATCATGGTGTTCTTTATTGGTCTATTTGTTAGGAATGTTACTTTTCAATAAATATTGAAAGGCACAGCCTTTGATCTTCATTTGCAAGTGTGTCAAGTCTCTTCATTTTCAACAGGCAACATTGTGACATCTACATATCAGGGGTTGTTAATGAACCTTCTTTCACACCTAATACAGCCTTCTTCTTAAAATAGACCATGAACTTCTCAGATTATTTGCGCAGTATACATATTGAATACGTATGTTGATAGGATACAGCCCTGATACATGCTGCATTAGTCTGGGTTGACTAGATAAACAAATCCAAAGACATTCATATGTGTGTAGGAAAGAGCTATATATAAAGAGTAATTGTGGATTAAGGAAACAGCCAGCCCGGTCCAGATCAAGTTCAAAAGTTTGATATTAGTTCAAATGTCCAGTACCAGTCTGTAAATTCATCTTCAGACTCATGAAACACATGCAATGACAATGAATGCAGGGAGATCATAGGCCAGTGGGTGGAAAGTCTTGTGGATTCAGTGGTGGTAGAAGCATCTTAACATGGGCGTGGGTCTCCATGTGATTCTTTCAGCTCCAAAGTTTTAACTGCCATCAGCATAGCTCTATCTGGCTTGTCAACAGGAATGGCTTGCCGGGAGTGAGTGAGTATGTGTGTCCTACCTCCAGCATGCTATTTTTCTCCTTAGCATCTGCAAATGAGGTCATCAAGCTGTGACCTGATTGACAGGCTAAACTCCACCACTTCACTCTTAATAGTCTCAAGATGACAACAGATTATGTAATTACCACGGACCATCCCTTGTCAACTTTATACTTTTATACAACTCTGTAGTCATATATAATTTTCAAAAAAATACGATGAAATTATATATGTACCAAACAGGATAAAACTACAATGAATACAATTTAAAAATGTTCCAAAGTCTCATTTAAGCATAATATTCTATAAGTGAACAAAACAAAAGTATTCTATGCCTACCAATGGCAGTTAAATGAACATCTACACCTTAATCCTTTAACCCTATGAATATATTCCCCATCTATGTGGGGAATATGTGTCTTTAAGATAATCATTAGATGTCATTATCCCCCATTTGGGGTTTCCAATTTCTATACTGCCCACTTGCATCAACCCAATGCTCTGAGGAGAAAATCATATTCTTTGATGTGAAGAATCTTCATTCCAGTGGAACCTGGTTATATCCGCATCCAGAAGCAAAGTCAAATCAGGACAGGCCATCCATAAAGCCAGCAGCAATATGCACTAGTTCACAAGCTCAAATAACTTCTCTTTATCTGGTTGGGTTCTGGTCAACTCAATGAAGACTGCTTCACTTAGCCTCAACAGGGTGCCCAATGGTCACCTTGCCTTTAGACCATGGACCTGTCACAAATTCTTAACAACCCCAGACACCTTGTGCTAGGTCATATCATAGGCTCAGGTTCCACACAAGTCTGTAAACTTGACCAGCCAACCCACTCTCATCTTCTCTAGTTCCTGTAAACCAGGTCCAATGATGTCAGTGGACAGGTTCAATCCATCTCTCTATTGCAGCTTTACTCCCACTTTTACTAAAGAAGTGGATTCAGGTGGTCACCTAGCAAGCATTTCAGCCTGCCCATTGGCTCTCTTTAACATTCAATCCCAGAGAGGGTTTATTTCCCCCCAGGTTCCAGACTTTTTCCAGCTTTTGACCAAAACCACTAGTTCAGAAATAAAAAATTTCAAATAATTCTTTTTTTTCCTTCAATCTGTCAACACCTTCCTAGCCAAGTCTCTTCACCTTCAAATATCCTGAGCATTCAGGACACTGGGTGAGGCTTATCCTTTATAGTCTTCTTTGCAGGTGTGCCCTAAATCCATTTAACAATCCAATTTTAATGACTGAAGACAAGTGGGCTTGTGAGGTCTCTACTTTCATACTTCTCAACAATAAATTGAATCAATCATAATATCAAAAACAATAAAAAGAAGAAAGCAGTATAATCAAAGTAGAATCAGGTTTTAAACTCAATTCTTAAAGCAGTTAAGTGCAATCCTTATCTAATTTACCTTAGTCCATATCGAAACTATTCTATTGATACAAAATATGGGATTAGGCTTCTGAGAGCATCAAGCCAGAGCCAGGATTTCTGTCAGTCTTTTTTAACCTTCTGTCAGCCATTTTCACTAAGCAGCCAGGTCTCTGAGAAATTCAAGAGGTGATTTCTATCCCTGAGCTCAAAATATATATTAATGACATTCATTTTCACCTTTTCAAACAGGAATAATGAAAGACTATAACCAAACTAAATGATCAAAACTTTAATATCCCATATTCTTTCCAGAAAACAGCCCAGTAAACTGTCTGGACATAGCTGAACTCTCGCTAGCCAAAGAAGAAAAACTGCCATAAGGCAGAAATCAAATCACCATTCACCGTCCTTCACGAATTGTTTCTCTGGTATCCCACTCCCAACGAACCATAATGCTTTAGTCTGGGTTGATTTGAGAAACAAATCCAGAAACATTCATATGTGTATAAGAAAGAGCTTTATAGACAAGAGTAATTGTACATTAAAAACAACAACAAAATAACTTCCCTGCCCAGTCTAGATCAATCCGTAAGTCTGATATTAGCCAATATGTCCAATACTAGTCTGTAAATTCATCTTCAGATTCACATAACACATGCAAAGACAATGAGTGCAGGAAGAAGACAGGCCAGTGGGCGGGGGGCGGGGGGAGCCTTTTGAATCCAATGGTGGTGAAAGCACCTTATTGCTGGCAAGGGTCTCCACGTGGCTCCACCAGTCCCAAACACACTGGCTGTCATCAGCATAGTTCCATGTGACTTGTCAACAGGAATGTCTTAGATGGCTGCTTGCTTATCTTCAAGACTTTATGACCCCAGATGCTATATCTTTTGATAGCTGAGCACCATCAACTTTCTTCACCACATTTGCTTATGCAACCAGTTTGTCTTCAGTGATCATGTCAGGGAAGTCCTTGAGTGGAGGCCCAATGTCCATCTGCTACTGTAATGCTTTATAAATAAATATATGTACATAGATCTATTCCCCTATCATTATATGTATAACATGCCCATATTTAAAATTCTTGATTGGAAGTTGTTTATTCAAGGTTTGGTATATATTGCTCCATTGTCATCTTGCATACATAGTTTCTACTGAGAGGTCTGGGTTATCCTACTCAGTTTTCCTATTCTGATAGACAGGAGTGTATTTGGCAAGGTCTGATCTGTCCCTCTTGTCTGGAATGTATGAGCAGCCACAGATTTGTAGAAAGAGATCATTGGGCTCAAAGGGGAACCCAGATCAGCCTCTAGTAAATTCATTTGGGTTGTCTGAGAGCTAAAACTCCTTAGCTCCTTGCCGGGGAATCTCTGTGCCAGATCCCTCGGCTTAGTCTCTCAGGGCAGAGGGTATTACCCTACTGGGCACCTTGGCTTTTACGTTACACTTTTAACTTATTTTAGGCTTATCCGTGTCCCCTTTTGAACCTCAAGGTCTCTCCCCATAATCCCAATAGGCATCTGTATTGGAGCAAATAACTCACCCTTGTTTGGGGCTAAATTCCTTCAGTGCTTCAGTTCCTTCCTTAAGTGCCAGGTGCATTAGATACTGGTGGATTCTGATACCAGTGTGGTCTGCCAATGGGCTTGGAAAAAGAGTCTATAATAGTACAGAAAAAAAGACAGAAAGACAAAGCAAGCTACAACAAAATAAAAGCAGACTACTCGAGCCAATGAGCAGACAGTGTGCCCCTGGTTTGGGTGGGCTCGCAGTTTCCTGATTTGAGGGGAATAGTGATCTTTCACCCAGTGTGTTGGGCTGGGTGGACTAGAGAACCAAATCCAGATATATATATATATATATATATATATATATATATATATATATATGAAAGAGCTTTATACCAAGAAATAATTAGGCATCAATAAGACATCATAGCCCAGGCTACCTAAAGTTCATAAATCCTATACTACTCCATAAGTCCCCTTCAGACTCATAGTCGCATGCCATGATGTAGAATTCAGGAATATCACACACCAGTGGGTACAAAGTCTTTTTGACCCAATGGCAGTGGATGCAACTCCAGGGCTGTGGCAGGTCTCAGAGTGGCTCACCAGCAGGAAGGTAAAGGCAGAGAGAGGGTGGGGGTGGCGGTGGGGATTGTACCCACAGCCCTCTTTATTAGAAGGCCACACCCACAAGGAGGTACCATCGGATTGCGACCTGGTTGACAGGCTAGAATCCATCCATACATTTTTATTTTTCTTCAAGCTGACATGAAATTATGAAACTACAACTCCAGTGTGGGAGAAAAAAAATTGAAGGAAGCTGGGATCCAAAGAAGGGGCAAGCTTTGCTACTTTGCATTATGAGGGATTCTGTGTCAGGCTGCCCATGCAATTCAGCCTCTGCATATTCACCCTCCGACACCACCCATTCTCTTCTTTCACCTCTTATCCTGGTATTCATCACCCTTGAGGGGGGTTTTCCACCATCATTACTATCTTTTCTCCCTTCCCCCCTTTCTACCCTTCCCTTTCCCCTATGCTGCTGAACTCACTGCTCCCATAACTGTCTGAGTGCAGGGAGGAAGGATCGAAGAACTGGAGGAATGCGTGTGTTTCATCAGTGTTCAACTTCCTCCTGGATATAGTTTCTCTTCTCTGCAGCCCCTCTGCGTTGGAATGCCCAATTATCTATGGATGGGCTTTGAGTTTCTACATTGAAGCCTCTCCATTACCTCAATGAGATTGCTTATTTTTGAACTTCTGATGCCTGTTCCTTTTGACACGTCATAATCACATAGGCTGGTGTGCTTCTTCCATGTTAAGTTTTATTGAGTTAGACAGCCACTTGTTTGGCTTCAAGCTTTAAAGAACTCAGGTGCTATATAGTTTAATAGCTGGGTACCTTCTGCTTTCTTCACTAAGTTTGCTTATGAACCCAGTTTGTATTCAGTGATCATGTCAGGGAAGTGGTCATCACCCAGTACCACATTATAAGAACAACATGATCGAGTGTTGAGGGAATAATTATATAGAGGCCCAGACTCTGGTCACTACCGCAATGTATTGCTATATAAATATATATACAGAGTCAAATACCCCTATTTTTATACATTTATATATATACATATATATAAATGAGTATATATATAAACAGAGTCAAATACCCCTATTTTTATACATGAGAGTCAAAATAAATATATATACAGAGTCAAATACACACACACACACACACATATATATACACCTGTCTATGTCTATGTTTATACCTCTATAAATGGTTTTGGTTTTGCTTTCTGGTTATTTCTTCTATTTCCTTTTACCTTCCTCCTGCGCCACCATCACACTAACCCCCTTTTGCCTCTCAGTAATTCCTCTCAGGTAGATTTTGGCTACTCCAACACCACCCAGAAATATACACTCCCTAGTTATTCCCCTGTCCATGACATTATTCATTCACCACTTCCTTCCCCCCCACCTTCTCATTCTCTAGGTCCCCCCAGAACCATTGGCCCCATTGCTTTGTCATCAAACTTGCATAGTCTTCACTGTTTTTGTTTTATCTATATATATATGAGAAAGGCATGGGAAGCAAGCCTGAGGAGAAAGCAATGTGTCAGGATTTAATAGCATCCTAGTGGCCCATACAAGTAAGTGCTGAATTGTTCAACACAAGGTCGGCAGTTCAAACCTACTAGTAATTTTCAGGAGAAGATGAGACTATCTGTTCCTATAAAGATTTATAAGCATCACAAATCCTGTATAGGGTTGTTTTTTGTCAGAATGTCTCAGTGGCAGTGGGTTTGGTTTGTTTGAGTTTTCAAGAAGTAATGGTAGTTTCATTTCTTCCTATTCTTTATGTTTGAAACAGGTTTTTTTTCTCTCTCTCTCTTTTAAGGGATATATTGATGAGCTTTTGGTGAATTTACACAGAAAATTACATTACCATTTGACAATATCTACACATGTTATTAAATGATCTTAGTTATATTTATCAAAATAAGTCAATGTATTCTTTAGTTAGTGCTATGTGTTCCATTTTCAGTACTATAGTTTACCTGTCCCCTACCCTTCACATTCTGTTTGTAATCACTAACATTGGGTTCCTTTTTTTCTTAAATTCATTTTATTAGGGGCTCATACAACTCTTATCACAATCCATGCATACATCAATTATGTAAAGCACATTTGTACATTCGTTGCCCTCATCATTCTCAAAACATTTGCTCTCCACCCAAGCCCCTGGCATCAGGTTATCATTTTCCCCGCTCCCTTCTCACTCTCCCCTCCATCATGAACCCTTGATAATTTATTTTTTCATATCTTGCTCAGTCCCATGTCTCCCTTCACCAACTTTTATGTTGTCTGTCCCCCGGAGGGAGGTCACCTGCAGATCCCTGGAATTGGTTCCCCCTTTCCAACCCACCCTCCCTATGCCCTCTCAGTATCATGACTCACACCACTGGTCCTGAGGGGATCATCTGCCCTGGATTCCCTGTGTTTCCAGTTCCCATCTGTACCAGTGTACATCCTCTGTTCTAGCCAGACATGTATGTTAGGAATCGGATCATGACAGTGTTGGGAGGTAGGGGAGGAAGCATTTAGGAACTAGAGGAAAGTTGTATTTTTCACCGTTGCTACATTGTACCCTGACTGGCTCGTCTCCTCCCCAAGACCCTTCTGTAAGGGGATGACCAGTGGCCTATAAATGGGCTTTGGGTCTCCACTCTGCACTCCCCACCCCCTCATTCACTATGATAAGACTTTTTGTTCTGATGATGCCTGATACCTGATCCCTTTGACACCTTGTGATCGCACAGGCTGGTGTGCTTCTTCCATGTGGGCTTTGTTGCTTCTGAGCTAGGTGGCCGCTTGTTTACCTTCAAGGCTTTAAGACCCCAGACGCTATATCTGTTGATAGCCGGGCACCATCAGCTTTCTTCGCCACATTTGCTTATGCACTCATTTGTCTTCAGCGGTCATATCAGGTTTTTACATAGGGTATCAATTTTTTTGTGTGTGTCTGTCAGCTACCATTGAGATGCACCCTGATCTCAGGAGACAGGCACAGTTCTAGCTTTATAGAATGCTTCAAGGTGATGGTCTCAGTAAGTCCTCTGTTATCTACTTTTCCAGTTTGTCTGACTATTTTTTTCAGTATGACTTTGAGTTCTCTGTATTTTCCTATCATTCTGTCTAGAATTATCTATTATTACTCAGCTCAGATAGTCAGTGGCAGTATCCAAATGCCATGTAAGCTTTCTAGTTTCAGAGTGGAGAAGATTGTAGCCCAGGAAGATTTGCTTTTTCTCTGCATTTTATTTTTTTTTTGTTTTTTACCTTTGAATGGATGCATTATTAAAAAATAGAGACCCATTATTGTTTTTTCAGATGACAACTCTCAGGGTTGTTTTGTTTTGTTTTTCCAGCAGATTTCTTTCCTACATTGAGCCTATCAGATTCACCTCACAGCTGGGCACTGAAGCCACTTAGAAGGTCATGCAAGCTGTGCCACCCAGAAGAAACTCTCCCATCTTTGGCCAGCACATATAATAGTTGTTGGGACGCAACACATCAGCACAGTCTGTGGTAGAACAGCTGTTCTTAGTAGGCTAGAATCTGCTCCAGGAGGCTGTGCGCTAAGCTTTGTTTCACTATATTTATCAGGCTGGTTGTTTTAAGGGCGATTCACTAAATTCCATCAAGTCAATTCTGATTCATATAAATTCTGTACAGAAAAGTAGCTGTCCCTTTAATTCTAGAGATGTAAATATTTACAGAAGCTAATATCTCCTTTCTTCCATAAAACAACTGATATATTTGAATCACTAACCTGAGCATTAGCAGCCCAATACAACACCAACTAAGCCAACAAGTCTCTTATTTAAGGGCAACCAAACCAAAACCAAACTCACTGCCATGGAATCACGTCTGACTAACAGCTATACTTGTAGGTTTCCAAGGCTGCAAATCTTTGTGAGATGAAAAATTCTCATTTTCTGGTGGCTTTAATTACTGACCTTGTGGTTAGCAGCCCAGGTGAACTGTTAGCTCACCAAGACTTCTTATGGAAAACAGTAAGTAATTAAGTGATTATTCATAGCTGTAGATTGGAAGTAAGACAAAACAAGCGGCAGATTATAGTAACTTGAATTTTTTTTTTTTTTATAAAGTCAACATAGAAGCCAACCATGGTCTTGCGACTGGTGAAGGAGGGTGTCCCTGACTTCCTCATAGTTGTAAAAGTCTTATCCTTAGGTGTGAAAACCACTTTTCATTTTCTTTGTTTTTCTTTATAATGTGTCATCAAATATTTACTTTTAAAAGATTGATTGATTTTGCTAAGCATAATGTTCTCAAGTTTTAATAGTGCTGTCAGTGTTTTTTTTATCAATACAAATATCACATTGTATAAATAAACCAGAGATTGTTTATCCATTTCTCTACAATCTGAGTTTTTTTTCTTTCCATATTTTTTGGTATTATGGAATTTGCTGCAGTAAACATAGTTGTACATATGTCAGTTCTTTTATCACAGTCGGGGTATTGCAGAATAATATGGTGATTTTATTTATAATTATTCAATTAACACTTTCGTTATAATAAGACTTTTAATCCATAAGCACAAGATGTCTTTCCATGTTTTTAGGTTTATTTGTATCTCTTGTAGTAGTGCTTTATAATATTTGTAAGTAATAACTTTCATTATACGGGTATTGGGTGTTAGGTTGATTAGGTTTATTCAATGGTATATTACCAATTTGGAGATATAATAAATGGTAGAACTGATTTCAAGATTGTTTTCTGACTTGTATTTATTGGTGTCTTTGAACCCATTGATATTTCCTTATTCTCACTAATATATGAATAAGACAGGGAAAAATTCATCAATTCACTTTAACTTCAAGATTTTTGACAAATGAATTCTAAACAATTAAGACCTTATTGTTTACCTAGTGGTTATGTGTTGGACTGATAATCATAAGGTCAGCAGTTCAAAACCGCCAGGTGCTCTGGAAAAAAAAAAGAGCCTTTCTATTCCCGTAAAGGGTAACAGTCTCAGAAGCCTGTGAGGTAATTCTACCCTGTTGGACAGGATCACTATTAAGTCGGAATCAACTTGATGGCCTTGAGTTTGAAGCGTATTCAATAATTCAGGTCACCTTTGTTTAGGGAAGTAAATGCCAGAAACTTGGTCTATGGGTATATAAAAATCATATGTTAAAAAATCCCAAAACCACTATCAAGTAGCTTCTGACCTATAGTGGTCCAATTTAGAGGCATCATTGTCATTTTATTTAGGATCATTACAAGACATCCCTACAGGGTTTATGATAATTTTATTGATAGTGTTCTTATTTTAGCTAATGGTACAAAATTCAAAATACTACTGAGAAAAAAAGTATATGTGTATAAAACAGCTTCTTAGACTAAAATGCCTGGATTGTTGACTTGCACCGAATTAAAAGCTAAGTGACTGTACACTATTTATGTAAAAAAAAGCAAGAGTTGGAGACAGGGATAACTTCCAATAATGCTCAGTCAAGAGAGCAGAACTATACTGCTAAACGAAGACATGTCACAAAAAGCAAAGCGAGTATAAAAATAATAAATATGATAGTATATAGCTGCCATTTACGGAGCACACTCAAAGTAAGACATTTGATATGGTTAATACTTTTAAGTATAATATTTTTCCCTAAAGTGTGAACATCTCTTGGAGTCTACTATTTTTGTTAAAGAAAAGAATTGTTATACATAAGAAAATTAACAAAGGACAAACATTTAGTAAAGGAATCTAATTCATGCAAGTGTGGATTCTATGAAGCTAAGCCTTTTCTCGCTTTATTCCGACAGTTTAGATCATTTGTTACCTTCCAGTGGAGGGCTCCAGGGACAGATTCTTATGAGTACTTCTTGAAAGATCTTGGAGGTCAAAAAGTGATTTAACCTCAGAGATCAGCCTCAAATTCTGTAGAGTGCAGAAAAAGAAAAGTACAATTTAATTTCTAGGACATTCAGCAGCTTGGGATTTCAGCAGCTATAGGGCAACGCATGATTTGTGTTGTAATAACCAGTCATGACAGCCAAATCTTTTTTCAACTATGTTTAAAAATGCTTCATCCAAAAGCTTTCAAATATGCTTTGTAGCTTCTTTAGTAGCAATTATGGTGCATGTTCATATGCACACACACATGTATTCACATGAGCGGTGACTGTAAAGTTGGACTTTAAAATGTTATGTAGACATGTTCAGAGTCCGTGTCGTAATTGTTGGTAATAATCAAAATGCCTTAAAAGAAGCCCTCTCAGTTAGTTTAAGAGCTGCTACTATGTGCTTAGGACTTGATATGATTTCTCAGTTACAAGACAATATTTATCTTAGTGCAAATGGAAATTTTACATTTTACATGGTCAAATACTCTCTACCTTTTATTTACTCATCCTTGAGTGTTATTCTGAAGTCAATGCACACATGAATATAGTGCCCCAAGTATTCAAATTTGTTTTCAAATAAGAGAAGCCTTCAAAACATTCACAGGCTACTGGAGTGAAAACATAACATAACCATTCCATGAATATTTTGGAAATCTCATACATAGTATCCAATGAGGAGATGTACTTTCAACTGTTTGGATGACAGTTGAATGATTTAAAGGCTAGCTTTGAACTGTTTAATCCTCAAATGTCATACACCTTCTGCCATGAAGGCAGCGCTCCTTTCAGGATGCTGATGCTGCTTGGTAACACCCTGGGACGTTACTCATATTGATGAAAAGATGGGCAACGGCTACCTTCCCACACGGTAGCTAAGATTCAGCCTGTGGATCACAGTGGCATCCCGTTTTCAAGGCATGTTAATTACAGACTGTTTTCTCAGGAACCAGCTGCAACAAATGTAGGTACAGGATTATTATATGGTCTCTGAAATAATTATAATATCCTTCAGTTCATTCAGAAGATTCCATCATACTGGATGGAGAATATAGAAAAATTCCATTCAGGAAATTTTGAAGGGAGATGCTGAGTTTTGTGAACAGGTTCCAAGTATTTGGTCAAGATAATATGACAAAAACAATATTAGTTGACAACTTTCCAAATGGCAAGAAAGCTTAATTTAGAAACACCACGGCCATGTAGAACTATTTGATGAACTTCATGAAATGGCCTTTGATCTGTTAGTTTTCCATGGAGTTTTAAGAAGAAATAAAAAATGATGAAGATATAAATAATGTGGGAAAGGACAGAAGAAGACAAAGGAAAAACTACCGTAGAAGGATTAGCTGAAGTGTTTGGTTTTTATCTCCCACCGCCTCTCCCCTAAACTGGAAAAGAGCTTCAAAAATGTTGGGTGAAATCGAACTAAAAAATAATGAACCGCTTCCATGTACTTTCTGAAGCCTCTTTGTCTGTTGGGGACTTCAGTTACTTGAAAACATAAACCCAAACACTGACCACTTTGCTAAAGTCAGTGGATAGCTTCAGGTAGTAATGTAATATGACTGTGAAATACATGAAGAAACATAAATAAAATAAGCAGATAGACTAGGAACATTATTCTCATTAGCAAGGATAATCAAGATAATGCAGAACTTTTCAAAAGGGGAGTTATTACTTTGACTGACAAAATGCCAATGCTGCTTACTCTGTTTAATCTGTCTTTATCATGAGAGTAAGTTGTTATTATTAAGTGAAATGTCCCCGACCCCCAAAGACAAATGAAAACCAGATTTATAAAGATTCTGATCATGTAAGGGGAGGATAATGCAAACAAGGCAAAGGCAGTTTAGTGCATGGCATTGCTGACTTGTGACCCAGTTGTTCAATGAAACCGATTCATAAGTCAGGGTCTAGTGGCAGCAAAGGAGAAAAATAGGTTTGCTTCACTGATTACATAGTTTGGTCTTCAGCAACAATTATTTACATAAATGCTTCAACTATATACCTACACAATGAAGAAGAAATTATATTTTGAATGTAAACAAACCTGGTTGCTGGTGAAGTGATAAGGTCAATAGGAAAGGAATTCTTTAAGAGTATAGGGATTGTTTTCATATTTTATCTTGGTGCCAAAAATTGAAGCAAGTTTCTGTGACTAAGTGACTATGAATGAGACAAAAGCAAATCATTTATGAAATTCGGGAGGCTTTCAGCTTAGCAACTGTAATTTTTAAAATGACCTAACATTTCAAATTGTTTATTGCTCTACTTTTAGACTATGGAAACATAGCAGCCTTGATCAATACTACTCTCATTGGAAATCTTACATCTAAGATATATTACCTTTAGGAAATCATGGAATAGAGACTGTAAGTCAAGAGATTAGATAATTTAGAAGATTCCTTTAAGCACAAATTTTGTTTTACATGTTATTTTAATATCTGCAACACATTAAAAAATATATTGTTGACAATAATCAAAGGTTTTGCAATTGGAAAATATGCCAACCATGCATTCATTTTAAACTCGTGTGGATACGGCACTTGGATCTTGATCTTATTTTGCTGATGGGGAGACAGATGAATTTAATGTACAAATCTCTTAAGATTAAGTATGAGAAACTCCATTAAAAATTAAAACAACAAAACAAACAACAAATGCATTTTCTATCAAGGAAGATAGGAAAATAACTCAAATGATTGGGCACACTACATTCCAATTTATATCCCTATTCATTGCTTTGACATCCCTTTAGTTCCTTTTTTTTTATGAACCTTTAATCATTTTCATTCTTGGGCCAAAAAAAGAAATAAAAGAAAATAAGTTAAAAATAAGGTATTTTTGCCAATCCTACCTTGCCTTGCGGACCTGGTTATACAGAGGATGTACAGCGGTGCAGTGGGGATCTGGAGGCACAGGGAATCTAGGACAGACGAACCCCTCAACACCAGCGGTGGGAGTGGCGACACCAGGAGGGAAGGGCATGTAGAAAGGGAGAACCTATCTCAGAGATCTATGTGTAACCTCCTCTCTGGGAGATTGGCAAGGGGGAGGCGGGTGAGGGGAGATGCCGGGGAGTGTAAGATAAGATATAATAATTATTTATAAACTATCAAGGGACCAGGGGTGGGATCGGGGAGGGAGGGGGATGGGGGGAAAAAAAGGGAAACCGAGCTGATGCCAGGAACCCAATTGGAAGGTGAATTATGAGAGTGACGAGTGCAACGAATGTATAAGGGTGCTTTGCTCAATTGATGTTTATACAGATTGTGATAACAGCCTTATGAGCCCCAATAAAAAGATTAAAAATAAAAAAAATAAAGTTTTCAATGTAAAAAAAAAGAGAAAACCATTATTTTTTCATATATTTTTTCACATTATTAAATATATTTAAAATTTTAAATTGACAAATAATTAGGGTTACATTTTGTAAAGCATTATAGAAAATAATTTAAGTTTAAATGGAAGATTAAGTGTGAGAAAACCTTAATAAAATATCTGAACAAAATTGCATTAACAGTGTCTTGTCACCAAAGGTAATAAACAGATACTATTAAAAAAAAAGGTATTTTTGAGAGAAAATATCAAAAATACTATATTAGCAAAAGGGAAGGGTTGTCTAAGGCCTTATTTCGTGGCCACTCATGCTAAGAATAAAAAGATCATATCAATCATTTTAAATG
This sequence comes from Tenrec ecaudatus, assembly GCF_050624435.1. Classification (NCBI taxonomy): domain Eukaryota; kingdom Metazoa; phylum Chordata; class Mammalia; order Afrosoricida; family Tenrecidae; genus Tenrec; species Tenrec ecaudatus. The sequence goes on along the minus strand of NC_134540.1, from coordinate 141,209,336 downwards.
AGGGGGAGTGCAGAGTGGAGACCCCAAACCCATCTTTAGGCATCTGGACACCCCTTGCAGAGGGGTCACAAGAAGGAGAAGAGCCAGTCAGGGAGCAGGGTAGAAACAATGAAACCTACAACTTTCCTCTAATTCTTAAATGCTTCCTTCCCCCCAATATAATGACCCCAATTCTACCTTACAAATCTGGCTAGACCAGAGGATGTACACTGGTACAGATAGGAACTGGAAACACAAGGAATCCAGGACAGATGACTCCTTTAGGACCAGTGGTGAGAGTGGCAATGCCTGGATGGTGAAGGGAAGTTGGGGTATAAAGGGGGAACCTATTACAAGGATCTACGTATAACCTCCTCCCTGGGGGACGGACAACATAAAAGTAGGTGAAGGGAGATGTCGGATAGTGTAAGATATGACAAAATAATTATAATTTATAAATTATCAAGGGTTCAGGAGGGAGTGGGGGAAATGAAGAGCTGATACCAAGGGCTTAAGTAGAGAGCAAATGTTTTGAGAATGATGATGGCAATGAATGTACAAATGTGCTTGATACAATGGATGTATGTATGGATTGTGATAAGAGTTGTATGAGCTCCCAATAAAATTATTTTTAAAGAAATAAAAAACAAAGAAAGAGAGAGAGAGAGAGAAAGTCCCGTGGCACACGTTAAACCCTGAGCTTTAAATGGAAATGTTGACCATGCAGCCCACTGGGCTCTGTGACCATAGGAGAAAAACCTGGTGACGTGTTTCTGGAAATATGACTGTCAAGAACCCAGTGAAGCAGTTCCACACCTTACAAGCCGGGGCCGGGAGTCAGAAACTGACTTAAAGTTATGTCACAAGACTTAACTGATATTATAGGAAATGAAACCCAGAGACTTCAAAGAGGGCATTAACATAGAGTACAATTTATTTATGTGCTCCATTTTCATATATCATGATAGCTACCTAGGGTACATAATGCGTGTACTCACAAGTAATTTCCAATGCAAAAGATTTTGCCTATTTGTTTAATTATTAATTTATCTACTCTTATTTTAGGATTAGTGGACCGTTATCACTAAGTTATTTCTGCTGCCTCGCCAAGCTCTGCAATGTGGAGTTCTAAAGTATGTGGATTCTTCACAAAATCATGATTAGCATATGTGATTATTTAGTAGCCTCTTCATTGTAGCTAAGGATGCTTGGTAGTGCAGTGACTTAGGCACTGGGCTGCGAACTGCAAGGTCAGCAGATGGAAACCACAGCAGCTCTGAGAGAAAACAGAAAAGGAAAGAAACATTACAGTCTTTAAAACCTACCGGGGCAATTCTCCTCTGTCCTACAGGGTCACTATGACCTGGAATCAATTTGATGGCAGCGAGTTTGCTTTGAAATTTCTTTGTAATGTATCAGCAAATAAACAATGAAAATTTGAAGACTACCTATAGGTAGTTTTGGTGACGAGCCTATAGATCTGAATTATAGAGAACAATAATTTTAATGCACATGCAAAATTATTTTTGCTTTTGTTCAGTGTCTTTTAGTCAGTTCTGATTCATTGTGACACATACACTGAACAAAACACAGCCTAGTCCTACACCATCTTAGGTTTGCCATGTTTGTGCCTATTGCTGTAATCACCGTGTCAGGTAATCAAGTTGAGTGTCTTCCTGCTTTACTTCGACCCACTACAATGCAAAGTCTCATTATCCAATATGATGTCCTTCTCCAGGATGCGTCGCTCCTGATGAAACATCCAAAATATGTAAGACAGTGTCTTACCATCTTTTCTTTCAATAAGCATTCTGGCATTACGTCTAAGCCATTTTCCCATTCTTCTAGCATACATTCAAAGATACCAATTTTCCTTTATCTTTCTTCATTCATTGCCAAATATCATGTGCATGTGGGACAACTGGTGACACTGTCACTTGGATCATGCACACCTCAATCCTCTAAGTGGCATCTTGCTCTTTAAACACTTTGAAAAGTGCTTTTGTAGCAGTTTTGCTCTGTGTAATATGTCCTTCGATTTGTTCGCTGCTGCTTCCATGAGTGTTGACTGTGGAGCCATGAAAGATGAAATCTTTAAAATATTCATTTATGAATCCATTCATCATGATGATGTCCATTGGTTCAGTTTTGAGTAATATTGTTTTATTTACATTGAGTTGTAATCAGTGTAAAGGCTCTAGTTGTTGATCTTCATCAGAAAGAGCTTCAAGTTTTCCTTTCTCCCAGGAGCCATATTGCATCATCTGTGTATTACATCTTTGTATTCCATGCGTGTATTAAGATTGCCTTAAATATCAATGTCACCTTTTTCTTCATAGTGTCTAACATCTTGGTGTAAAGAAGTAACATTGACAAAAATCTTTCCTGATGTTAAATCCTACATTATACCTTGTTCTATTCTGAACACTGTTTCTTGGTGTATGCACAGGTTCTAGATGAGTACAATTAATTGTTGTGTAATTCTCATTATTGTCTATGTTATTCATAATTTGTTATGGTCCAAACTGCTTAGTCAGTCAATAAAACACAGATAAACATCAATCTGCTATTATTTGCATTCAGTAAAGTAATTACTGAATATGATATATCTCATTCTATGTCTTCTTCCAAATCTTGCTTGGCTTGTATGTGGATGTATAGCTGCGATCATTTTTTAATTATCTCCAACTTAATATTACTTGTGTGTGGTATTAATGGTGTTGTTCGACAATTGATGCGTTCTGATGGATAACCTTTGTTTGCGGTGGGCACAGACACAAATTTTTCCTGTCAATTGGCCAAGCAGCTATCTTCCAAATTTCTTTGTCTAAGTACAGGAACATCCCTAGCACTATATCAATTTGTTGAAACATTTAATTATATTCCATCACGGATGCCTTCTGCATAGCTTTGACATCTTCCTTTAATCTGATGTTATTGATCCCATATTATTTTCTGAGATGGTTGATTAACAAACAACTGATTTAGGTACAATATCTGTGTGTTCAGTCTCTCTTCCTTTGATACTTCCTCCTTCATTCCTGACCTTTCGCATGCAACATGTCAAGATTGCAACTTGAAGTTTGGTTTTGTTTCTCAATTCTTTTATTTTGAGTAGTGTCAATGGTGTTCTTTCAATTTAGTTTTATAACTCTGGGCCTGTGCACATTTTATTATAAAAATTTACTTTGAATTAATTACAAGCCGCTCCTTTTTAATCTGTTCAGCTGTTTTAGTTCATCATTTCTTCTGCTTAACTCAATGTTTAACAGCAAGATTGATTAGAATATTTTAAGGAATATTTCACATTCTACTAGATCCTATTTGGGAGACTCTTCTTCACTTACTCCATAATGAATTTTGAAATGCTTCAAATCATTTTAATTGTTAAAACTTAAAATTGCTTCATTCAAAACATTTAACAAAACATAGCAGTAAAATAGAAACACGTGAATGCATATATATAGTATATGCTTTATCATGTCAGTGATCCTTCAAAGTTTGAGGGAGAATTATTATATAGAAATTAATATGCAAATGGGAATTTGATTAATTACAACCTTTTTATGCACACTGTCAAATTTATTTCCTCTATTAAAAGCCCTGGTTGTGTTAGTGTTAGGCCTCAGGATGCTAACTGCAAGGTCAGAGTTTCAAGTTCACCAACCCCTCTGTAGGAGACAGATAAGGCTCTCTGCTCCTGTGAAGATTGATGGTCTTGGAAACCTTCTGGAGGCTTGCTCTGTGTCAGAATGGATGCCATGACAATGGGTTTGTTACAGTTTCATTAAAATGTTACTAGCTACACATTTACTAACATAGCATTTCATATTATTTAAGCTATTCCACTCTTCATATTTTTTTTCTAAAACTCAATAGCACTCATGAGATATGGAGAAAAAAATAATGTTGACACCAGAAACCTAAGGTTCTGTAGAAATAGCATTACCAGAAGATAGCTTAAATCTTTTAAAATCCTCTAAAGAAAATGATGTTTTTAAAAGTGAGTACTACAGATGTTATAAGGGTTATGTGGAAACAGCAAAAATGAAACAATACAAAAGTCGTGTCTTCTGTCTTTTGCGAGGGGATAGACAAACATTGCTATATCTCTACCAAGTAATGGCTTATTGGAACTCACATGAGATAAAAATATCATAAAACTTTATAGCCAATAATTTCCTTAATGTGTTTTAAGAAATACACCACTTGGACTCCTCTACTATATTTTTTTGGGAAGAACTCTGACATTAGACCAGTTAAAGCTTCTTCTACTAATAGGAATGTCGACGGTCTGAGCCACCAGTTGCTAAGCAAGAGAAACGAACAGAAGACCTGTTCCCACAAGGCTTGGAGCCAGGCAAACTTGCGGTGCAGCGGTGCTGTATTACGTGGATCTCCATGGATCCGCGGAGACTTGCCTGCAGATCACAAAAACAGTGACAAACACAAACCACCAAAAATATCTGTTGGTTTTAATGAACTTTCCACTATTTAACCATTCCTTAAGTTCTTATGAAAGAACTAAAATTCCATTTTATGTTCCTTAATCTAGTTAGCATTTTCACTTATTTAAACAATGGAGGAATAATACGTGTTTAAGAGTAACCTTACTGGTTATATTTCCTAATTATGGGAAAGAAAACATTGAATTGTAAATATATACTAATCTCAGATGTAAAAACATAAATGCATATCACAAGTGTTCTAGTAATATTTTTCTAACATAGATTATTATTTTAACTTGATAAGATTCCCTTTGAAAAGGATAACACAGTCTCTAAACATAGTGTATATACCAGTGGTTCTCAATCTTCCTAATGCCATGACCCTTTAATACAGTTCCTCATGTTGTGGTGATCCCCAACCGTAAACTTATTTTCATTGCTACTTCATAACTGTAATTTTGCTACTGTTATGAATTGGGTGAGCTCCATAAAAGGGTCATTCGATCCCCAAAGGTTTCGCAACTCAGGTTTAGAACTGCTGATTTACACCGAAGAAGAAGAATAGGTAGATATATGGTTTTCTTTCTTTTGTCTGACAGAGTTATAAAGTTTTAGAATACTTATAAAAATGTCAGCTTCATTAAGAATTAAGTCTATGATTCCATAGAAAAATATAGTTTTTCCTTGAAAATACTTAGGTATAAAAACTGATAGTTCAAAAGCAGTGTGGCATGTTACAGTTGGCAAGAGAGTGAAGATGATGTATAATACTTGTTTCTGATAAATGATTACAATTGTAAAATATATTCTCTATTCTTCTGACTTGAAAGAATTAAAAAGTTTTGGCAAGATATAATAAAGTATGAATGACAACCCAAAAGATGATTTTATTGTGTACTTTGTGAAATACTTTTCAGAACAAAAGTGTATATATTATATAATATCCCCATTGGTGCTGTCTTTTATATCTCACTTACTCAAGTAGTTTCTATTTAGAATACATCATTTCCTTTAGGAAAAGCATATTTCTTCAAAAGAATTTGGTATTAACTATATGCAAATATTATGTTTTAGTTTTATAGTCTTGGTTCACTTAGGCAGTTATATCCATGTTTTGCTGCATATTTATATGAACTCCTATCTTCAATTTATAGCATATGTGCTGTTTACAAAGTGTTTTCCTTTATAATTTCATCTTTTCAGAACTGATGATATAGGTATTATCATTCATTTTACAAAAAGGGCAATGAAGTATTTCTTTAAAAATAGCATGTTCACATAGGCAACATATAAATACTTAATATAGAAGAAATTAATAAGTAACAAGGCCAAACTGTTCTGATAATGTATGGTTATGTTTTCTGATATATGTAGAAGTGAATTTCACCCTCATTCATCCTCATTTAATAGTCTAGAAATGTTATATATTTTTCCTATTTGTATAATAAACTTATAAACCATGGTCCCAAAGTCATGGATAGTGTTTGCTAATAACTCAGAAAATAAGTAATTGAAGTTGTACTTTTGCTCTGAGGCAGCTTGAAGTTAGGCCTGAGAGTGGTGGGGTTTCGTTTAGTTGATGTTCATCCAAGTATGTTGTACCCCAGGCAGGCGAAGAGCCAGGTGGTGGTATTCTATAAATATTTTGAAGCTATAGTCCACATATTTATCATATGTGGATATATAAAGAGTTAATTCTGATCAGCTAATTATCAGGTACTCTTGTTTTAAGATCATTTTATTAGGGGTTCTAATGGCTCTTATAAGAATCCATACATCAATTGTATCAAGCATGTTTGTACACATGTTGTCATCATCGTTTTCTAAATCATTACTTTCCATTAGAGCCTTGGTGTCAGCTCCACTTTTTCTCTCGTTCCCCATCCCTCCTACCCTCATGACCCCTTGATAAATTATTATTGGTAAAAATATGTAATAGAAGAACAAACAGCTGTTGTACTGACCTTTAATAGAAGATACTCTTTAGACTTATGAAAGCAAAGATAGAAATAGTGAAAGTTGAATAATAAATCCAAAGATCAATTTAGTAGCTTCACATGAAAAATAGAACTAAGCTTTTAAGAAACTGGTGATTGGTCCTGTTACATAGTATTTATGATTGGGTTTAATGCTCATTGAATCCATCTTCTGTTTTTTAACTAACTTTATTTTGGTAATTTACAGCTTGATAAAAATGCATTGAACTTTCAGCTAGTGTTCACTGAGGATAAGAATTTTGATGTCTAATTCCAATTTTTGTATTTATGGAATGTATTTTAGATGAAGTAAACAAGTGCCTCTTATCATACGACTTTTACATTGTATATAATAATGTTATGGCAAATGTATTTGAGTATTTTACATGTAAATTTTCAAAATACCTTACAAATGTGAGTTTCAATCTCACAACATAAGCAGGCCACATTTCTGACATCTTTCCAAGAGAACATTTGGATTCAGTTTTGAATTTGATATTAACTGCATCTGTGGACCCCAATCAAAAATACAGATTTAGACAACTTTTCAAGGGACAGAAGAGACTAAAATCTTCTTAAGCAGAGTAATTGTGGATACTTAATTTTTTTTTTAGAAACAAAACTTTATTTTGAAGTCAAGAGACGTGTTTTCTCTAAATTGTAGCATGGCTTGTATGGATCTCAGAGTCTGTCAGAATATATCTTCATGAGAAACTCATTACTCTAATATTTATATATAAGTTATTTTTTTTTACATTTCAGCTTATTATGTCTCACCCAAACATACATAGAAGAAAAATTCCAAGATTGGTTAAACGATTTTTGTAATATTTTTCATCTTGTGGTTAAAATGCTGTTTTTTATGTTTACACAAATTTAATCCTAGTTTCACAAAAGATATATCGATTTTGAATATAATTGGTAAATATTGTATTTTGGAGAGTCCCAGGGAATGTTCATTTTACTGTCTATAAAATCAGCAAAGCATACTTTTTTCACATAAATATCTACATAGTCTCTATTTATATTATGATACACTTCAAAGTTCCATGCAAATTAGTATAAAATCCACAGGTGCAAGTACTGTAGTTACAATAAAATCAGAGAAACAATCATGCATAGTATCATAGAATACCCAGGACAATTTTTGCATCGCTGATTCTGCAATTGTAATGTGAGTAAAATCCTGACTACCTTTTCAAATTCAAAATATACAGTCATTTTCAGTTTATTGAATTTCAAGTTTTTAACAGATAAATGATTTCATGGCTTATATATGTGCTATTGGTTTGGATACACAGTTCAATTCACTTATTAATAAAATTAGATTTTAGGATTTGAAGATCAACATGAGAGCAAAAGTGACAAGAGTTCCAAAAAAACTATCGAATAGGGAATATATGGGAAAGCAGAGGAGTTTGAATGAAAGCGCTATTGTATGTTAGCAACCATAGAAAACATAAAATTGATTATATTCACGTTTATTGGAAATGTATTGTTTAGTTTGAATTTTTATTTCTAGTTCATTAGTGTATATAGAAACTCAAGTATTTATAAGAAGAATAGCATAATTTAATGGTTAAATATCTTGTTACTACCACTTTCACTCTCTAACTTGATCTGGTATTAATGATAAAATATATTGTGAGATTTGTGTAAAGTGATATTTATATATGCTTTAAAATATGAGTATTTGAACCTGCTTTTATTAATTTTCTTATGGATATTATGAAGAGTCTTCTTTCTTTTAATACACTTATGGAGGTGACATGAACTAGGATTCTTAAATTCAATCTATTAAAACTAAATTTCTTCAGTTCCTAGTTAATATGAATAAGAGTTTACTATAGATCAAATTCAGTACTATTATGTTAGAATCTCTGCAAACTGGAGGGTCACTTATGGTTGTCAGATTTCAGCAGAACTTCCAGATGAAGACAGACTAGGTATAAAGAACTTATGATCTATTTCCATAAATTAGAAAAAATCAATACCATGAATCACAACAGAATATTTCTCAATATAAAGATGGATGTTGAGCCCCCAGGGTTGGAAGCACTCAAAATAGACATTGATTGTAACAGCAGACTCACACACACAAATAAGTGTGAAAATGGTTTACACCCATACAAAGTTGTCATTCCCTTGTATGTTGACTCTCCACAAGTCAGAGCTTCATTACTAGCACCTAACGATAAAGGTCAAACAATCTACTATTTATAAAAAGTATATTTAAATCGCTTTAAATAATAACACTTCAAATGATAATGTAATGAAAATAATACAGCTGTCACAATGGAACAGCAGAATTTCAAATGAAAAAAAATCAACTATCTGGACTACCTGGGAGAGTTTTACATAATTAAAAGTGTTTTTCCAAGATAGAGAGAGGAACTCTAATGATGCTGTTGGCTAAGTATTCTACTAACCACAGGATCGGTACTGCTCTGGCAGAGATGGCAGCCTTGCAAACCCTATGGATGTCTTGATCGGAGAGGGAAATGCTTGGATGACTCTGATTTGGTTTGGTGTGGTCTAAGAAAGAATCAAGATGTCAGAGACAAGGGAAGACATGTGACAAAGGAGTGTTTTTGAGAGAGGGCAGACATAAAGGAGACGGAAAGGGAAAGTGATGGAGAATGGAGAAGAGTGAGATCGAGTGAGATTTGAAGATAGTGCACTGTTGGTTTTGAAGCTATAGGAAATGGAAAACAATGGTCCAAGATTTGCAGGCTTTTTCTGGGCACTAGAAAAAGCAAATAACTAGATTGTGCTTTAAAATCTGTAGAGGAAGTACAGACCTGCAGTCAAATTTTGAATTTCTGGCTTCCAAAACAGTAAGATTGTAAACCTGTGCTGTTCGATGCAGCGAAGTTTAATAGAGCTTCAGTTCAATATGATGCTACTCACCACAGCACATGACAGTGAAGTCCATGTTCTGCACATAATCCTAAGAAATAGGAACTTCTAAAGGAAGTCTTTATTCTAAACATACTCTCTGCTATTTATGCTTTTTTACTTTACTGCTTCCAGAGTGCAAAATCAAGGATCAATTGTAATAATCCATCAATGTTTTTATATCATATATTAGTGCATCCGAGTTACCCATGAAAAGCATAGAAATGAAACGGGATTACATATTCTTCATTGGTGAATAGCTACTTGTATGTGGTTAAAGAATGCTTTAATTTTTTAGAAATTTTACAAGCAATAATTAATAAGTGACACATTTTACTGGAATAAAGTTTCCAAAGGTAGCAGTCAATGAGAAAAAAGTAAAAATATATTTGCATGGCTTAGTGTAGTTCTTTTCCTAGTATGAAATGACAAAAAGAGAGGTAGGGACACCAGTGTGAGATACAGAGAAAATGAATATTTACTTCAGAGAGGAAAATAAAAACAAATACAAGAAATAATTGGAAATTGAGGTAACAAAATTGCTGTTGCGGTTATTCTTTGTGGTGGGTTTTTAAAACATTTCCTATCTTTTAATAGAGAACTTTCTCCACTTTCCTTTGTATATTGCAGAGGTAGTGAATTATTTAATGTGATTCTTCTATCCCAACTCTCTAATTCCCACCAAACGTCCTTTCCAGCATGAGTCTGGTAAGAAGGTGGAGAAAAATACTGATAGGATTCACCTGTGATTAATTATGAACAGGATTCCCTCCTATTGTGTATAAGATGAGCCCCCTGAGAAGCAGGAGTAAGAATCTATTTATTAGCAAGAACCGGGACTGGAGTGTATCAAAGTTCTGGACCAAGTGAATCTCCTGGGTCCACATAACAGCTGTCCCATCAGAAGAGAAGCAGCAGGACCAGCAACCAGAACACGGGACAGAGCAATAGACTTCCCAAGCCTCAGAGCAAGATAAGCCAAGTCGCTTTGTGCAAAAAAAAAAAAAAAAAAACCTGGCTTGTGGAATTGGGTGCCTCTGGGTACTTAATTTGAGAAGTTGTGTTGGTTGACCCACCAAAAGTGAGTTAAGTGCCTATAGGCTGAGGTTTACTGAAGTGGGATACCTCTGAGCGCTTAATTCAGGGAACTGGTTTTGTTGACCCACTGAGCCTGAACGGAATGTCTTAGAGTAGATATTTACAGCAGAATGGTATGCCCTTTGGGGCATTTATTGGCAGACGTGAAACTTTGTAACATCCTGGTAAACAGCTACCCTGAGTACTTCTCACAGTCATTTCAAGTTGTAACTTCCTTAATAAAACTTTTAAAAGTAAATTTGTCTGTGAGTTTTGTGTAGCCATCCCAATGTACATTAGAAATTAGATCAAGTAGAGAAGTAAAACACAGAACATTAATTTAGACATTGCATTCATGTTGTTATTTCATACATTCTCTTATATGTGTGTATATACATATGTATATATATTGTGTGTATACATATGTGTATATATATATGTGTGTGTATATACAGATGTGTGTCTATGTGTGTGTGTGTGTGTGTGTGTGTGTGTGTATAAAACGCTAAAAAATGGAGAACTACATCTCTGGGCTCCTTTACTCCCAGGTGTTGTTAGCTTTTCTGCAATCTCTTCCAGCTCCCGAAGGCCCTGTACATCCAGAGTAGAATTTTGAAAGCGCTGGTTTTCAGAAGCCAATTACAGGATTGTCTTTCCAGGCACCTCTGGATGGATTTGAACTGCCAAACTCTTGTTTAGTAGTGCAGTGCTTAATGATTTGTGCCAGTCAGAGTTCTGTATTAATAAGCTCTGACTATTAGAACTATGTGTATAATAATTATTGAACAATGTGATGAAACAATGATTCACCACACTAAAGACTTCCCCCTTCTAGTCATAGCATGCGGGACCTTTTAACCAGGTGTTGTTCATTTCCTCTTATTGCTCTTGACACTAATTAACTGAACTGCCTACCTGCCATCGAGTCAATACCAACTCACAGCCAGCAGGGTTCCTCTGGCGTTAATTAACTAATGAAAACGTACTACTCTTTTGTACTGTTCCTGAAGTGCAACACCAAAGCTATTCTAGAAATTACTTTTACAGTTTAAGATGGGCATGTTCCTTGCTCTCAAAATGGTACTTTAAAAAATGGTGATTAAAAATGATCAAGCAGATAAAAGAATGAGCTGCCGTGGCTCACAGTGACCCCATGAATCGCTCCATAGAGGCTTCAAAGCTGTGAGTTTTCCAGAGCAGAGTGGTAAGCCTCTCTTCTGTTACTGGTCCAATGCTTCCCTCTTTGTGCTGCCCATAGAATCCAGGGAATAGTGACACGTAGCCCAAAGACTCGGCTGCCAAATCAAGTAATTTGGCTCTGGCTAAATTGCTAAGTAATTTTGTCAAAATTTATTTTAAAGTAAATGAAAATACTTATAATATCATGAGAAGTTGAAAAACCAAAATTTGTATGTGATGGGTATATATGTTTGTTTCCTCATTACTATTAAGTAGATTGCCACTCATCGGAAACCTATAGGACAGAATAGAACTGCCTTGTGGATTATTCCAAGACTGTCACTCTTTACATGGGTAGGAAGCTTCCTTTCTTTCACATCGAATGACTGGTACTTTCAGACAGCTGACCTTGTGGTATCCACTAGAACACCAGGTCTCCTGAAAGTGAGGAGGATACGGACACTTGATAATGAAGGTCAAGGACTGCAGCCTTCAGTTGGGACTACAAGTCAATGTAAGCTCACAGTCATTGAGTCATTGGTGACTGACAGCAACTCTGTGGGACAGGGTACAACACTCACTCCCTGTGAGTTTCCAAGGCTGTGGATTGGCACTTAGTGGGTTGTACCTTTTCCACTTGCTAGTAGACGACATTGCAGAAATAGCATCTTAATTATGTTTTCAGTCATGGTCCTGCAATCTTTCATACTATCAAGTGTGAGAAATTTCCTCTGTAAGACAAGCATTTATTTGTTTTCAGCACAGAAGAAACATGTTTACATTTAAATGCAAGCTAGGATGACACTTTAGACAGATAAAATTCTCCCTTGTCTGCTGGCTTTCTGTTAGGGTCTGAACTAGAAACATGGATTCCACCCCCCCCCCGGGGGAGCTAGACACAACCTTGATACACAACATTTCCTTTCACCATTATGAAAAAGACATTATTTTTGCAATATACAATTGTCAATTTGTGAACTTCAGGTTCTTTGATTGAATTTTGGTTGCCAACTAGTTAATAAATAATACATTATACGTGAAGATTTGGAACATTTAAACCCCATTTAAGTTTGAAGACATGCTTTTTGGATCTACTCAATGAACCCATTGTGATAGTTTCTATAATTATATTTCTAGTGCACCAGCAAGTACACTAGTCACACTCTTGCCAAGATTTTGAAATTTAAACAATGTCTCTGAACAACATAAAAAACAAAAAAAAAACAAATCCAAAAGTAGTTCATGTGTAAGAATGAAAGGTTGGGCCCCTTGCTATACTATTCCATTGACTGTATATTTTTCTATCACAAGAAAGCTCAGAATTGCCCAGGAAAGCCCTTCCCTTTTTATTTTTATTTCTTCATCCACTATATGAATTAGAGAACATAGTCAGCAATTTCATTTAGGGTATCAAGGAAAGAGGCCTCATTATTAAGCTTTGTTTTGCTAGAATGAACTGACTCTGGCTAAGAGAAACCTCCTAACATAATAGGGCATGCTTTATTTTATTTTCTGAATGGGAAACTTAGCTGAATTCTCCAAAGTTACTTTTAAAAATTCAACTTGGTGAGGCTAATATGGCACTCTAGAGAGTTATAATTCTCCCTTGTCTGCTGGCTCTCTGTTAGGGTCTGGTATTGGAAATTCTACATACTGAATAGTCTTGCTGGCTGAATCATTAATTGATTAGCTTCTAAATGAACGGGCGATTGTATGAACCCACCAAAATGTCTGGGAGGAAAACGCCCTGGAAATCTGCGCCCATAAAGTTTATCCATTATTATAAGTTGATTCTGCATCTATAGGAGAAACTATTGCAATTATAGGGTTGACACATCTGTAATATTACAAAAAGAGCCTGACTCATTTTGTGATATATATATGCGGTTCACCAGCCTCTCTTGCAGGAGAAACATGGTGAATCCGTTCCTGTAAATACATACTGTCACAAAAACCCTCCATGGGTTCTCTGTAAATTGGAACAGACTCTATGGAAGTGGGTGTTCTTGGGAAGCCAACAGCTCCATTTTTTCCCCTGCAGAGCAAGTGGGAGATTGGAACCACTGACCTTTCAGTTAGCAGCCAAGTACTTAATCTCTGCTGTACTAGGTTTCTCCCAAATGATTCAGACTAAACACCAGACCTGCTGTTCTGACTCATCACTACTCTATACAGGGTTTCTGAGACTGTAAATCTTTACAGAAGCAGATAGTCCCATCTCTCTAAATCTCCACAGCAGCAAACAGCTCATCTTTCAGTCAGCAGTCCCGAGCTTATCTCACAATGGAACAGAGCCATCAGGGCCCCTTCTCTAAAGAGTACTGCCTGGAAAATCTTAGGACACAATTCTACTCTGCCCTCTAACGGTTCTCTGAGTCAGAATTGACTCGACAACACAAAGCTCACTCACTCAACTGCCACCAAGTCCATTCTGACAGGTATTTGTAAATGGAGTCAATCTACAAAACTTTTGGTTAGTATCCTTTTGGGTTAGAAACATACAAGAACTCAAAACAACATCAATACATGGTGACTTGGTTTCTTGGGTGTTTCCATCTAAAAAGATGTTCATCAGAAGACTGGCAGATTGACTCTATTGGCAAGTATCTGTCGACGTACTTCCAAAAAACTAGCCATTCCACACTCTATGAAGTACTTTTCTACTCTTATACATATGGAGTTGTCTTGAGGCAAAGTTGATTACAGAGCAAAAATTGCTTTTGTTTTGTTTACTATTTTAGACTAGAGGAGGCAGGGAAAGGGGACTCAATCTCTTTGGTTTCCCTCATCACTACCTCAAAGATCTTTTAGCTAGATTTGGCAATGAATTATAACTTATGTCTTCTTGATTTCCCAGAACCAATCTCTGGAGTCCATCAAAGACATAAGACAGGTGTCTGACTCTCAAATGTCAGTTTACCGATTCTTTCCTCTCAGGGTCTATAGTTCGGTGCCATGGAGTTTGTGATCAGAGAATCCCGTCCACAAGAAAGTGAAACTTTGACACCATCCTTACAAGCCTTGGCATGTTAGAGCACAGTTTTACAGCCACTGCATTAATTCATCTCTTTGAGACTCTCCCTCTTTTTCAATGACCTTCTCCTGAGCCTTATGTCTTTCCACGGACTAGTCCCTCTTAATAATATGTTCAAAGTTTGGACGGGGGAAAAATCTCATCCTCCTTGCATCAAGGAGCATTCTGGCTGTACTTCTAAAATGGATATGTTTAAAGTCAATATTCTTCACTAACACCGTAAGTCAAATACACCAATTCTTCCTCAGTGTTCAGCTTTCACGTACATAGGGCATGCTTGAAAAGACCAGAGCTTAGTCAAAGACACCTCACTCTCCAAAATGGTATCTTGGCCTGCAGCAGATTTGATCAATACAACACATCTTTTGACTTCTTGATTACTGTTTTCATGATTTAGATTCTAATTATTTCAAATTCTCATATGTTGCGCCTGGTCCCAGTACTATTTGCAGGTCCTTCGAGGTTATTTTTCATAGTTCCATTTCTGAGATGGTTCATCATTTACGATGATTGAATTTTACACCATTGTGTTTAGTGGTGTGGTTTCTGTTTTATTGATTGCACCCTGATGATTTACAGTAGAGGGAGAGTAAAGCAGGAGGCACCCCCTGAGAGCAGATGCTCATAATGCTGCTGCTCGGGATTGCATGCCTCTTTGCTGTCTGTAAGCGCAGTGAGTCTAGCCAGACCATACGGAGGTAGTAACAAAGATAACATACCTGGAAATCCACCTAAGAGGTTGCCTTGCCTTAATTTCATATGCATTTGTGAGTGCTTAAATTAGCATGGCCTTTCACTTGTGATTGATCATGGCGTGAACTACAAGTCATAAAGTTTAACTATGTCATATTTATGCAAAATAAGGTGATTTAATAGATATATAAGAAATTCAAATTATAAGAAAAAAGTATTTAGAAGCAATCTGAATATTTTTCATTAGATATTAGAATTAGGAGTGGATATTTAGTTTGTGACATTAGTATGCAAGGCAAATCTATTAATAACTTTAATGAGCTAGCTTTCTTGGCTTAAATGCATTTTTGAAATATTTCACTTGAGGTTTTCCTCTGTCATTATTATTTAATGTGTGTGTAGCTCTATATGAAATCCAGGATATGTAAATCTATAGAGATCGTAACTGGATTAATGGTTTTTTGAGGGGTACATCAGGGGAATTTGAAGAGAAATGGAAAGCTAATAAAAATGACTGTAAAACACTTCTTAATATGATTCAACTATTGGATTGTATGATATGTGAATTGTATGCTCGTAACAATGTTAAAAACTTTTTGTGTGTGCTTCTTTCCTGTATATACTTGCATATACAGGAATATGATAGAATCATTGGAATAAAAAATCGCTCTTCCATTCAAATGATTTCTCATGTGACATTTTGTAGTTCAAATCTGAATCCCCAGCAGTGTTATAAATACGCATCAATAGAGTTTAATTTCTTCCTGGTTAGGAACCACATGCACAGACATACATTCCTGACAACTTGTGCCCATAATACAGCAGGGAACATAACAAGAGAGTAGCATGCAAATCCTCTAGGCTGTGACACTACAAATCCTACTTACTTCATGGTCTGCTTTTTCACTTACGTCTTCTCTGTATAAATGTAAACTAGATGCTGTCATTCTCTTGACAATAGGAGTCCAAAGCCAATAGATACCATAGAACTCGAGACAATTCCTTTTTTTGTGTTTATTACCCCAACTCTATAAGCCTGTATCACATGCTAGTCTTCTGATACAGTCAGATAATTGTTTCTTCCCTTAACCATGCCAAAGGTCATATGAATAGTTGGCATGGTAATTCTGTTAGCACTACTGATTCTCATTAATTAAATATATTTATTGTTTTTGTTAGGTGCCATAGAATTGGTCCCAACCCATGGTGACCCTATGCACAACAGAGCGAAATACTCCCTGGCCCTATAGCGTCCTCACAATGCCAGAGCTCATTGTCGAGGCAACTGGATCAATCCATCTCATTGAAGGACAGCCTCTCTTTTCCTGCCCGTCTACTTTACCAAACATCATGTCCTTCTCCAGGGACTGGCCACTCCTGACAACATGTCTAAAGTATATAAGGCAAAGTCTTATTCATTATATTTGACTTTAAGAAGCCTCTGGACATAGGATTTGCATGCTACTCTCTTGTATGTTCCCTGCTGTATTATGGGCACAAGTTGTCAGGTATGTGTGTGTCTGTGCATGCGTTTCTTAACCAGGAAAAAAGTAAACTCTACTGATGCTTATTTATAACACTGCTAGGAATTCGGATTTGAACTAAAAAATGTCACATGAGAAATCATTTGAATGGAGAGTGATTTTTATATTCCAATGATTGTATCATACGGCTTTGCTTTCGGGTCATATGGCTTTGCTCCTTTAGCAGTCCATGGCACTATCGGTATTCTTCTTGAGCACCACAATTCAAATGCACTGATTTGTCTTCATTAATGATACAAGGGCATTGAAAATGCTATGACTTGTATCAGGTGCACCTTGATCCTCAAATCAGCATTCTTGCTCGTCAAGCCTTTAGAGAGCTTTGGAGCAGCAGATTTGCTAAGTGCAATTCATCCTTTGATCTCCTGACTGCTGATTCTATGAATGTTTACCGTGGATCCAGGCAGGACCAAGTCTTTGAAAATACTATGAATCACCACAAAATATACTCGTTATCATTGGTTATGTGCCATTTGTCCAGTGCGGTTGGTATGATTTAGTTCATTGTTTGCAGCCACAGTGTATTTTAAAACCTAGGTTGCCATTCTTCCTATACTACTCACATATCAAGGAATGTTAGCCTGCATTGACTATAGAAAAAAAATCCAGAGACACTCATATGTGTTTAAGAGGGAGTTATATATCAAAAAAGTAATCGTGTATTATGAAAACATCCTAGCAAGGTCCAGATCAAGTCCATAAATACGATATTAGGCCAAGTCTGATACTAGTCCATAAATCAGTCTTCAAACTCACACAGTCACATGCAATGATGCAGAATGCAGGAAGATCACGGGCCGGTGGGAGCAAAGTTTTGTAGATCCAGTGGAGGTGGTCATATCTTCAGGGATCTGCCTGCCATGAGCATGCCTCCACATGGCTTGCCAACAGGAAGGCGAAGCAGAGAGTGTGTGTGGCCTGCTTCCAGAATCTTTCTATAATGACTGTAGCATTTTCGATTCTCACTAGTAATGTACAAGGGTTCGTATTTCTCCACCTCCTTGCTAAGTTTGCTGTTTTATGGTTTTTGTTTTGTTAAGGTACCTTATTTGTAGTTCTTTTGAATATCCTCGCATTTTAGTTTTGATTTTCATTTCTCTGATGTTGACATTTTTTCAAATGTTTGACCATTTGCGTTGACTTGTTTTGTAGGAACATATCAAATATATGTTGGTAGTTGACCAAAGTCTGCTTATTATATCAGAATTGCTCACTTTTCCTTTTATTGTCCTACATACTTCTCAAAATGTGTCTTTGAGCCTATTAATTGTATGTATCTTAATGCCAGTTTTTGCTTTAGAATCTTTTAAAATGTTCATCTTCTTTCAAGTTAATGCATAATCACATATTGCTGTTAATGATAAAACTTTTTCTTGATTTTTTTTATCATAGTGATTTTGCTGAACAATTGTCATATTGTGATTGCTTTACTTTACTCAGGAGGTTGCCCTGCAGGTTCATGCATGTTATGAGGTGTTTTATTGAGTCATCATTATTTTTAATGATATGTGTATTATTCTACTGTGAGTAGGTACAACAGTCTGTTTAGTCAATCTTCCACTGAGGAACAAATAGATTGGTTCCAAATTTTTGCTATGGTGAATAATGTTGTGATAGACATAGGTGCATAGATAGATAGATAGATAGATAGATAGATAGATAGATAGATAGATATAGAAGTAGAGAGAGAAAGAGATACATGCCTCAGCTCCTATTCTTTTAGAATATGTACAAGTATTGGATCTAATTCCATTTTAAATAAGATGTGCCATACCATTTTTCCATAGCACTTGCATCAGGCTACCATCCCACCAGTAAAATATGAGAATTTCCTTGTCTATACACTTCACTGGCATTCGCTGTTATTGCCTTGTTTAACTTTGCTATTAATGCTATGGAAAGATAATCTTTTTGCAGTAGTGATTTGCACTTTCTAATAGCAAATCATTATAAACATTTCTTATTTTAGCTGCCTCTCATTTATATTTATTAAAAATCAATCCAAACCAAACTTGAGCAAAAAATAGCTCAAATCATGTTCCACTTTGAAATATCTTTGAGAGACATTATTGCCTAAGGCTCCACAAGAAGTCCTCCTTTACGTCGACCACTTTCCACAATGCTTCCCTGTTCTACATTTCACCCTTAGCTGAACATCCACAAATTGTGTATCCAGAGGCAAGCTGTCTGGCAGAAGAAACTTCAAATATTATTTCCACGAGTGGTCAGGGTTTGTAGCTGTACCGGGCTCTCTGTTCTCCATTTTCACAGCTTGGAGACATGCGTTCCTGCTGACATCCCCCCCTGTGATTGTTCTCTGAACCTCTGGTCCGTTCTTAAGTTCAATGATTGCAGTTTCATGACTCAGTTTACTAAAAACTGTATATGCTTTATCCTAGCGGTGCCGTCAACTTCTTGTCCTGATCACGCACAAAATCAGAGAACAGAGGAACTGATGCGCCAGAAACACCTCTTCCTGGGGCTCCCTGAACATATCCTTCTGTTTTTTGTTGCCAGCCAGAATGTCTTCTGGGTTGAAGTTTGTTCGTGTCCTCTGCCAGTTTTTAATTGGGCTATTTTTGTTGTTGCTGTTGTTACTGAGTGTTGAAATTTTCTACAAATTTTATAAACCAGTCCCTTGTCTGATATATCATTAGGAACATAATCTAATCTTCTGAAGTACGTAAGTGTTCAATTTTTAGGAGTCCTCAGTCACCTAGTTTTCCTTATACTATCTGTGTATTATATTCCATAAAGTATGTATAGCATGTAACTAAGACCCTGAATTTTTCATAGATGTTCAGTATAGTTTTAGGTTTTGGAGAGGAAAGGGAAAGTAGGGGTGATGGGAAAATTAAAACATTTAGCAAAATAAAACAGTCTTTAAAAACATTATTAAATACCTATTAGTTTAGAGTGATCAACTTGATTTCATAATCTGGGTTACGTAAGAGATTGAAAATAGTCTCCTAGGAACTAGTCTACAATGTCTACTTGGCTTTGTCTAAATTTAAAAGTTGAATTATTTACAATTGTGGCATTTCACCTATGTGAGCATGTGATGGATCTGATTGTCAGTCTTAGTTTTTAACTTGCCAAAATTATTAGAAGTACGTGGTGTTCTTTTGTTGGTAGTGGTAGTGATGGTGCCAATATTTAGAATTATGTGTTATTCACCTTAACATTTAGTACAATTCCAGGAAAGTAATCAATACTGAGTTAATACTTGTGGAAAGGAAGAGCGAATGAGCATAAATAGTACTGTGAAGAAACTCATAAGTTGCCAAAGAATCAAACGAAAAATTTTAATTAAAAAAAGAATCAAAACAAAGACGAATACATAATATAATGGTATATTTTACAATTGATTGTAGCAATCTAAAAATAATAGTAAAAATCATAAATAGTGAAAAAGTATATGGTACATCTGTATTTTGAGCTTCTTGACTTTATTAAATATTCACTATGGCTATCATTGAACAAGTTATAAGGAGAAACTTCTGAGTGTTAAGTTCAGCTCTGTGTGCCCCTCCCATCAGAAGAATTTATTCCAGAGGACAGAACTGAAGCTGAAGCTCAGGGAGAGGGATATGTCTGATCAGAGCACACAGGGGCAAATGAAGGGGGAGGAAGAGAGAGTGGAGCACATCCTGGCCCACCAAGTGTTGATGATGAGATTCCTGCTCAGAGCAGCCAATCTACAGAGAGGACCATATGGCCAGCCCCCCTATGAGACACAACAGCACTCACTGACCCATAGCCCTATAGGGGACAACACTAGAGACACAGTGTGGGAATTGTGCCAGATCTAATACCACCACACCTAGGCAAAATTAAGATCATACAACAGAACAGCAAGGGGAGCAGAGCAACGAAGTCCCCAGGGAATACCAAAAATAGACTCTGGAGCCAGGACTTGACATCCCATCAGACTCAACTGGAAAACACTCCAAGAGGCCAACAAACAATCCTTGAACTAACTACAAGCTTTTATTTTATGTTGTTGTTATTGTGTTGTATGTGGGGGATTGTTTATTTTTTGGTCATTGGCTTGGTGTTGTTGTTTTTTATTTTATTTTGTTTTGTTGCTTGGCTTTACTCTGCCTTGTTTTTGTGCATGTCATTATCTAAATAAGATAGACTGGATGAACACATTGGAGGGAAAAACAATGGAACCGACATTTCCGGGGGACATGGGAGAAGGGGAGGTGGGGGAAAGATAGTGGTGTTAACAAATCCAGGGACAAGGGAACAACAGCGATCTTTGGTGGTGAGGAGGGTGTAGGAGGTCCAGTAGGGTGTGACCAAGGGTAATGTAACCAAGAAGAATTACTGAAACCCAAATGAGCATGATAGTGAGACAAGAGGAAAGTCAAAGGAAATAGAGGAAAGAGCTAGGAGGCAAAGGACATTTATAGAGGTCTAAATAAAGGCATATACCTAGGTAAATATATTTATATGTGAGGATATGGAAATATATTTATGTACAAATATTTATAGGTTTAGTATTAAGTTAGCATATGGACATTGGGTCTCCACTCAAGTACCCCCTCAATGCAAGAATACTTTGTTGTATTAAACTGGCATTCCATGATGCTTACCTCCCCACACAATCACTGAAGACAAAGTGGGTGCATAAGCAAATGTGGCGAAGAAAGCTGATGGAGTCCAGCTATCAAAAGATATAGCATCTAGGGTCTTGAAAACTTGATGGTAAACAAGTGGGCATCTAGATTAGAAGCCACAAAGCCCACATGGATGAAGCACACCAGCCTGTGTGAATACGAGGTGCTGAAGGGATCAGTTATCAGACATCAAAGAACAAAAAAATCATATCATGTGCTTTCCTCCCCAATACAATTGCTGAAAAACAATGGGTGCATAAGCAAATGTAGTGAAGAAAGTTGATGGTGCCGGGTATCAAAAGATATAGGTCTGGGGTTTTAAAGGTTTGAAGGTAAACAAACGGCCATCTAGCTCAGAAGCAACAAAGCCCAAATGAAAGAAGCACGCCAGCCTGTGTGGCCATTACTGTAGAACAGATCAGGTATCAGGCATCAAAGAACAAAAATTCATATCATTTGAATGAGGGGGAGTGCGGAGTGGGTACCCAAAGCCCATCTGTAGGCAACTGGACATCCCCTTGCTGAAGGGTTGTGGGGAGGAAATGAGCCAGTCAGGGTACCGTGTAGCATCAATGAAACATAGAACGTTCCTCTAGTTCCTAAATACTCCCCGCCCCCCCCCCCCCCACACACACACTATCATCATCCCAATTCTACCTTACAAATCTGGCTAGACCAGAAGATGTACACTGATACAGATAGGAACTGGAAACACAGGAAATTCAGGACAGATATTCCCTTCAGGACCAGTGGTGAGAGTGGTGGTGATATTGGGAGGCTGAGATAGAAAGGGGGAAACAAGTACAGGATCTACTTATAACCTCCCTCCTGGGGGATGGACAACAGAAAATTAGGTGAAAGGAGACAACAGGCAGTGTAAGATATGACAAAATAATAATTTATAAATTATCAAGGTTTCATGAGGGAGGTGGAAGCAAGGAGGGAGGGGGAAATGAGGAGCCAGGGGCTTACATGGAGAGCAAATGTATTGAGAATGATGGGGGTAACAAATGTACAAATGTGCTTTATACAATTGAAGTATGTATGGATTGTGATAAGAGCTGTATGAGCCCCCAATAAAATGATTTTTTTAAAAGTTCAGCTCTGTGTTCTGGATATTCTATGGTAAACAAGAAAAGAGATGTATGTGATCAAACTAGAGAAACACATTTGTTCCTAGCTCCTTAGAGTTGTATTTCTAGATTCTGTTCTGTGACAGCACAAATACCCACTCCTCCACGCACATGCATTAGGGAACTTTAGGTAGACCAACCAAAAGTTGTTTAATTAAACTCAATTTTAAAAATTAGCTTTATTTAAAAAATCATATAATTGGGGACTTATTCACACCCCATATCTACATCCATTGTGTGAAACACATTTGTGCATTTGTTGCCAACATCATTCTCAAAACATTTTCTTTCTACTTGAGCCCTTGGTATCAGCCCCTCATTTTTGTCCCCTATCACCCTTCCCTCCCTCCTTCCCTCACAAACCCTTGACAATTTACAAATTATTGTTATTTTTTCATGTCTTACAGTGTCCACTGTCTCCCTTCACCCACTTTTCTGTTGTCTCTCACGCACTTTTCTGTTGTCTCTCTCCCAGGGAGGGGGTGACATGTAGATTATTGTGATAGGTTCCCTCTTTTTCCCCCACCCTCCCCTTACCCTCATGGTATCCCTACTCTCATTGTTAGTCCAGAGGGGTTTATCTGTCCTGGATTCCTGTGTTTCCAGCTCTTATCTGTACCACTGTACATACTCTGATATAGCCATATTTGTAAGATAGATTGGGGATCTTGATAGTGGGGGTGGGGAAGAATCATTAAAGAACTAGAGGAAAACTGTTTGTTTTCCTGCCTGGCTCATCTCCTCCCTGCGACCCTTCTGTAAGAGGATGTCATGCTGCCTACAAATGGGCTTTGGGTCTCCAGTTCACACTCACCCTCACTAAAAATTAAATGTTTTTTTTTGTTGTTGTTCTTTGATGCCTGATACCTGATCCTATTGACACCTCATGATCACATAGGCTGGTGTGCTTCTTCCATGTGGTCTTTGTTGCTTCTGAGCTAGGTGGCTGCTTGTTTATCTTCAAGCCTTTAAAACACCAGACCTACATCAGATGCTACATCTTTTGATAACCAGGCGCAATCAGCTTTCTTCCCCACATTTGCTTATGCACCTGCCTTGTCTTTTAACGATTATGTCAGGAAGGTGAGCATCATGGAATTCCAGTTTAATAGAACAAAGTGTTCTTGCATTGAGGGAGTACTTGAGTGCAGGCCCAATGTCCATCAGCCACCGTAATACTAAACCTATAAATATATGCACATAGATCTATTTCCCTATATTCATATATAAATATATTTATATATGCACATCCCTCTATTTAGACCTCTATATATGCCCTTTGCCTCCTAGTTCTTTCCTCTATTTCCTTTTACTTTCCCCTTGTCCCACTATCATGTTTAGCCTTCATTTGTGTTTCAATAATTCCTCAGTTACATTGCCCTTGTTCAAGACCTACCAGGTCTCTGATACCCTCCTCACCATCGATTTTGAATCACTGTTAATCCCTTGTGCCTGTGTTTGTTAACACCCACTTCCTTTCCCCTGCCTCCCTCCCTCCCATGCGCCCCCCCAGAACCATTGGTCCCATTGTTTTGTTCTTCACATTGTTTTTCCGCCTATCTTATCTAGATAAACCTGCAGAGATATTAATATGCACAAAAAACGTGACAGAACAAAACAAAGCAACAAAAGAAAACCAAAAAAAAAAGGACAAAAAATACAAAGCCTGTAAATAGCTCAAGGTCTGTTTGTTGACCTTTAGGAGTGTTTTCAGGTTGAGTCTGATTGGATGCCACACCCTGGCCTCAAAGTCTATTTTTGGTATTCCCTGGGGACTTCTTTGCTCTGTTACCCTTGCTGTTCTGTTACATATCCTTAGTGTTTTGCCCCTGTGTGCTGGGATCAGATCAGGTGTAATTCCCGTACTGTCTCCATTATTTCCCCCAGTAGCACTATGGGTCAGTGAGGGATGTCTTGTCTTATAGTAGGGCTGGCCCTATGGTCCTCTCTGTGCTTTGGCTGCTCTGAGTGGGAATATTATCCTCAGGGCTTAGTCGACCAGGATGTGTTCCACTCTCTCTTCCTCCCCCTTCGTTTGCTCCTGTGTGCTCTTTTCAGACAAGTCCCTCTCCCTGAGCTGTAGCTTCAGTGCTGTCCTCTGAAGTGAATTATTCTGTGAGGAAGTGGGGGAGGGGGGTGGTGGAGAATGGGCAGCTTTGTTTTTAAAACAATTTTAGATTATAAAAATTTTATATGTTGAGAACGATGAGGGTGCTTTGCTCAACTGATGTATGTATGGATTGTGATAAGAGTTGTATGAGCCCCAATAAAAATTTTATATGTAATAATATAAAATTTGGTTATATAATTTTAGGGTGTATGGATTATATATAAACCTCCACTTTTAGCAAGATGATAACTGATATGACAGCAATCCTTTATTTAGTATTTACCAGACTTTGTAAAATTTTTCAGGCACAAATGGTCTCTCCATATTTCCCTGGAGGTACATTCTATATGTGATATTTTAATATCATATATCTATGTTTATTTCTATATGTTTATCTACTTAGCTTTCTATCACCTAGCTTTATGAACACAAAGAATATAGTTTCTAGAGTTAAGTGAAATTACTTGGTATAGCTCTTTTCTCCAAAGTGTGTGCACCTCACATAAAATAATTAGGTAGGTGAGAACATACAAATAAAGTGTACAGGACTCTAACTGAAGGACTGATGCTTTGTCTTTCCCCTGGGCATAAATGAGCCATCTCATAAACAAGACAAGACAGTCGACTGTGATGAGTCAAAAGAAGAGTCCTGAGGAGTGTATGGGGGAGATGGTGTGGAAGTGGCAATGGCAGTGGGAATAGAGTTCATAGCAGAGGGAAAATGAGAGAGAAACTTCTCAGCTCATAGAAGGAGTAAAGCTAAATGGGTGCTTTGGGGCACGATGCTAGCTTGCACAGTTCTCTGTGGGCATGTAACAATGCTAAAAGAGCTTTGTATCATTGACCAAGTAAGGCAAAGGCCAATGGGCCACAGGACCAATAGGTAACATCATGATAAATGGGGAAAAGGTTGGAAGTAATAGTCAAGAAATTTAAAAAAAAATGAGTTGCATCTTGACTGCTGCTTCCAGGAGCATTGATTGTGGATCCAAGCAAGACAAAATCTTTGATGTCAATCTTGTTTTCATTTATCCTGATGCTACCTATTGGTCCACTTGTGGAGATTTGGGTCTTCTTTACATTGAATTATAATTCATAATTGAAGGCTGAAATCCTTGATTGTCATCAGCAAGTCCCTCAAGTTCTTCTCACTTTCAGTAATTAAGGTTATGTCATCTGCATATCTCAGGTTGTTAATAAGTTTTACTCTGATTTTGATGTCACATTCTTCCTCATTTAACCCATTTTTTTCTATTTTCTCAGCATACAGATTGAAAAAGTAAGGTCAGAGGATGAAACCCTGACACTCACTTTTCCTGATTTCAGAACTTGGTTCTGTGGACACCACTGCCTTTTGATAGATGTACAAGTTTCCCAGGAGCACAGCGAAGCATTCTGGAATGCCCATTTGTCACAAGGTTTTCCATAGTGTATTGTGGTCCACGTTCGGGTTACAGTTGTGTTAGGGTTACATTTTTTTACACTTGGTGAACCAATGTTAATATTTCATTGCTAATGAACTATTTATAATTTATATTAGAGGTCACTCTTTCCTATTGTAGAGTTTTATGGGATTTGATGATGAACACACCATCCCATATCATACAAATTGCCTATTCTTCACAGATTTATTCCTTGCTTTCTCTTCTTGAATCCCTGACAAAGACTAATCATTTTATCTCAGATTGGCATTTTCTTTAATGTTATATAGTTGGAATTAGATAGTATGTAGCTTTTCTAAAACACTCAGTATATTGCAGTTTCACTCAGTATTATGCAATTAATTTTACTTATTGTCTTTTCATGGTATCTTAATTAGCTTATTTTTATTACTCTATTATATGGCTCTGTAGCAGTTTTTACCAACTCAACTATTGCAGGAGGTTTTGGTTGCTTCAGACTTTAGGCAATGAACAAAACCGCTTTACATTAACTTAAAAAATATCCACAATTATTAGTGAAAATAGAAAATAGGCAGTACTTAATGTTCCTTGGATAACAAATATCTATGTAACCTTTATTTACATACTACTAAATTTTGATTAATAAAAAAACTGGAGAAAGAATAGGACCTTTTAAGTCTTTAAAAGAAACAAAGTGCAATTGAAACCTTTTATCCATAATTAGATGTTCATATTTCTAATGTTTTTTTCTTAGCAAAGATTTTAGAAGAAAGAGAACAGATTGCAATAATCACTATCTCTTAAAGCATTCTTGGCATAATTTAGGCTGAGGCATTTTATTTCTTATAATCATATTTTAGGTTGTAATAACAATCAAAAACTTATTTATGGAGCAGTCTTATGATTTCTGCTAGTCCTTTGGCAGGTGAAACATTTCTAAAGTGAATGCTATCATATGGGATAATTAATTAAAATTGAATTAATTAAGGAAGCTGCAGGAGTTAGGGTTTCCTTATGCAACATAATTTCTTTTCATGTTTTCTATCACTCTTGAATATCTTTTACAAAATGGGTGCCAAATTTTGAATTAAAACATTCAACTTCCAATTGGGATAAAATAAGTGTATTAAACTACCCTCTACCAAGGTAAATCAGGGCCTCAACAACAAGAGAATATTTAGATCTAAATCTTACCAGTAACTTCAGGAAAAGCAGCAATGATCATGTTATAGCATCTCATGTGTCATGAATTTTAATAACTGACAAAGCACAAATAAAGAAAAATTAAAATCCAGCTCTAACATGTTTTTCTTTTTTCTCTTGAGTGTAAACACTTAAATCATTAACTGTCAGGATGAGGTTTTGACATTTGAAATTGTCATGCAATTTTTGTGACTGTGAATAAAATTATTCAGTAATACAAGTGAAGTAAAATTATATTTATTTTATGTTGAGCCCTTACTCTGCACTATAGACATATTACTACCTTGATTAGCCCTGACAACAGGCCTATGGCAACACTCATTGGACTTGCTTTTTATAGTAAGTAACTGAGGTTTAGGAAATTTAAAGTATTACTATTCACACATCTAGTCAAATTTCTCTCTAGAAATTCTTATTTGACCCCAGTTATAGATATATAAAAGAAAGACACAAATTAAATGTGGCTTTTAGTGAAATTAATGACTTTGATAGTATTTTAAAGCACAAATTATAATTCACATGATATTTTTGACTGCAAACACAGGTGTGTTCTGTACGAAGGTAGCAGTGAAGTGTGACAATGTGACAGAGGTGAGTAGTGTCAGAAACTTCTCGATGCATGAC
The DNA here is from genome assembly GCF_050624435.1 of Tenrec ecaudatus. NCBI lineage: Eukaryota > Metazoa > Chordata > Mammalia > Afrosoricida > Tenrecidae > Tenrec > Tenrec ecaudatus. The sequence goes on along the minus strand of NC_134540.1, from coordinate 141,181,410 downwards.
AGTTGATTTTGAATGACTTTTTGGTTGCTGTGATGTCCGAAGCCCTTTACCAGTGCCAAATTTGCACCATGCCCACATTCAGTGAAGCCACCCTCTATGGATCAGAACTGCAGTTTAAGAAGCTCTACTCTAAACAATTTTTTTAATAACATACCCACAAATAATAAAAGACATTGGTGCACCGCTGTTGGGAACTAGTAAAATAAAGATTAATCAGACCAAATTAATAAGTTTCCAATAATTCTCATAGTGTGCACAGACTCATGTAAACATGCGATTCTATTATCCAGTGATAGTTAACCAAGAGGTGTAGTTACGGGCTACGTAGCAGAGGAGTGCCTAACTCACTCGAACATAACTGTCTCTGAAATGCAGGCTCCAAGCTAATCTCTGTGCCATCAAGAGGATTCTAAATCACCGTGATCTTATCGGACAGACTGGAACTGCCCCAGTGGATTTACAAGACTGTAAACCTTGAAGGGAATAGAACGCCTAGTCTTTCATCAGGGTCGTAGTTGGTCGCAACGTGGTCCATTACACTGCTAGCGGTCCAACTCCAAGGCAAGGAAACAGACCACATTCACCTTCATGAACGTGATGCAGAGGATTATGCAAATTCACTCCTAGATGCACTTCAGTCAAGGCACCCACACATCCATTGTTGCTGTAAGCATGGCTTGATAACAAGTCGAAGCTGCAATCTTTTCCAAAGAGGCTTCCTTTTCTGTAGGATTTGCATTATGACTTAAGCCAAATGAGGCCTTTGGAAGTTAGAGTCCCTCGCATGACCCGCTGTATTGGGGTAGATTTCGGCAGCCATTGACGGACACATTGCGATGAGCTTTGCATAAGTGTGTATGCGGTGGTGGGGGCGAGGGGGGGGTGAGGTGTGATTTTCCTCTTTTCTCTTAAAGGAGGACTTTTCCTGTGGTACAAGCTGTGTTCTATAACTTTCAGGTGGGTTTGGGGCAGTTAGTCCCCACCTAAGTGAAAGGTAAGAAGATTAAGGATAAAGGGGTTGGCTGCACATGCTAAACAAAAATTACATGGCCAAGGCACAATAAAGGGGTGTGAAAGAAACCAGGCACACATTAGACACCTATGGGAGCAAGGCAAAGTTGGGTATGCTCAGACCAAGGTCACCTAGGAGATCAACCTGAGCAGGCACACTAGGCATCAGCACTTGAACTCAGCCACTAAGAACAGCTAATACAGTAGCTCCAGCACCACCAAGTGGGAATAGGAGGGGAGGATACATTGCAGAAACGGAGAACAGGTTGCTCTCTCTTTCAGGTCTAGCGCGGGCCCTCTCCCGTGTGCTCCATGTACATTCACATGCCCTCACACGGCTCCGAACTCTCTCTTCTTTTCTTTGCCAGGACTCCTCTGTTAGTTGTGTGGACTCCCGTTTCGGTCACTTTTCCACGTGGTTTTTCATCCTTCTCTGAAGCAGACGTGATCTCTCCCAAGGCCGGCCAGGCAGCTTTGCCTAATTTTGAGAGAAAGCATGGACTTTCTGACACTGCACTGCATCTGAACTTCGCTTCCCCTTGGATTCCAAGAGTGTTTCTTCCATTGGGAATTTTTTCAGCGTTGAGAAGCAAGACCTGGTGACAATCATCCCAAAGACTCAACATAAATACTGTATCCCACTTTGGCTCCAATTGTTTTGAGAGGTCGGTGATACAATGTGGGATAGACATTAGGGTTCTGAACCAAATTCTGGGTAGTCAAACCCACAGTCTGCTGCTCAAGTGCAACAATGAAACTGTGCTCTCAACAAAGATTTAGTGCCTCAGAAGCCCTGTATGTCAGAACTGACTCCAGACATTGGATTTAATTGGTCTTTTGAGAGTATTTCCAATAATCCTTTGAACTAGAATCCTTGTATTTTTTGTGTAGATTTTGTGAAATATTTATTTCTAATGAAAAATAAATGAACTTTTGTCTTGAAGCATGGTGTAGCATGAGTAACGGTCTTCACCCATGAGGTAAGGGTCCTCATATGTGGGCGCATGTACCTGTGGGTGGATCCATCTGGAGACAGAGAGAGGAGTGGTGTCTCAGATCCTAAGACCATGGGAAATATGTGTTTTCCGATGGTGTTAGGCGACACCTATGAAAAGATCTTTTGACCTCTCAAAGGGGTCGCGACCCACAGGTTGAGAACCCTTCCCTACGGTCCAAACTCACTACCATCATAGCAACCCTAGAAGACAGTAGAACTGCCCCTGTGAGTTTTCAAGATTTTAAACCTTTATAAGAATCAATACCTTCACTTTTTTCCTTCATAGCAGCTGGCAAATCCAAACTACTGACTTAAGAGTTCACAGGTCAGTACATCACCCACTACCGTACCAACACTCTTTCCCCTAGTGGTTGCACCCAGAATTTAAGATTTCACACTTACTCCCTCACTGCCATCGAGCTGATTCAGATTCATAGTGATCCTATAGGATAAAGCAGAAATGCCTCTATAGATTTCTGAGATAAGTCTTCTTTTTTTAAAGCAATTTTTAAAAAGTCAAAAATTGGGGGTTTGTACAACTCTTCAAATAATCCATACATCCATTGTTTCAAGCACATTTGTACATATGTTGCCATCATACTTTTCAAAATATTTTCTTTCTACTTGAGCCCTTGATATCAAGCCCTTGGTTCCTCATTTTGTTCCTCCCTCCGACCCTCAGGAACCCCTGATAATTTAGAAATTATTATTATTTTCATATCTGACACAATCCACTGCCTCCCTTCCCCATGTTTCTGTTGTTCATCACACTGGGTGGGGGTGGGGTGGTCATACATTGATCATTGCAATCTGTTCCCCTTTTCTCCCCCACCTTCCCTCTACCCTCATGGTATCGCTACTTCCATTATTGTTCCTAAGGGGTATATCTGTCCTGGATTCCGTGTGTCAAGAGCCCTTATATGTAACAGTGTACATACTCTGGCCTAGCCAGATTCCTAAGGGAGAACTGGGGTTGTGATAGTGGGGGGAGGAAGCATTAAAGAACCAGAGGAATGTTGCATGTATTGTGAGTACTGTATTACACTCTGGTTGCCTCATCCTTTTCTTGTGACCCTTTTGGGAGGGGATGCTGAGACTATAAATTTTTCAGTACAATTTAGTTGGTTTTTAAAATCATTTTATTGGGGGCTCATACAACTTTTATCACAATCCATACATACATTCAAAGATGTAGTATCTGAGGGCTGAAAGGCCTGAAGATAAACAAGTGGCCATCTAGCTGAGAAACAACAAAACCCACATGGAAGAAGCACAACAGCCTACCCCAACAGAATCACTGAAGACAAAGTGGGTGCATATGCAAATGCGGTGAAGAAAGCTGATAGTGCCCATCTGTCAAGAGATATAGAATCTGGGGTCCTACAGGCTGAAAGATAAGCAAGGGGTCATCTAACTGAGAAACAACAAAGCCCTCATGGAAGAAGCACACCAGCCTGTGAGACCACAAGGCATGGATGGGATTAGGTATCAGGCATCAAAGTCCAAAAATCATAGCATTGTGAATGAGGGGGAGTGCGGAGTGGGGACCCAAGTCCCATCTGTGGGAAATTGGACCTCCCCTTGCAGAAGGGCCATGGAGAATAGATGAGCCAGTCAGGGTGCAGTGTAGCAATGATGAAACATGCAATTTTCCTCTCGTTCCTAAATGCTTCCTCTCCGTCCACTATCATGATCCCAATTCTACCTTACAAATCCAGCTGGACCAGAGGATGTACACTTGTACCGATAGGAGCTGGAAACACAGGGAATCCAGGACAGATGAATCCCTAAGGACTAGTCGTGAGGGTGGCGATACCGGAAGGGTAGAGGGAAGGTGGGGTGGAAAGGGGCAACAGATTACAAGGATCTACATATAACCTCCTCCCTGGGGGATGAACAGAGGAGAAGTGGGTGAAGGGAGATGTTGGAGGGTGCAAGATATGACAAAATAATAATAATTTATAAATTATCAAGGGTTCATGCGGGAGAGGGGAGTGGAGAGGGAGAGGAAAATATGAGGAGCTGATACCAAGGGCTCAAGTAGAAAGCAAATGTTTTGAGAATGATGAAGGAAACAAATGGATAAAAATCCTTGTACTTTTTATTGATATTGGATTGTATCTATAAATTAATTTGGGTGCTGTTGCTATGTACACAATATTAAATATTTCAGGCTATGAAGAGAGATACTCTCCCATTTTCAAAGGCCTATTTTAATGGCCATTAGTGGTGTTTGCAGTTTTAAGTCCTCTATGTCCTTGGTTTGGCTCATTCATAGGTTTGTTTCTGTTGTTGTTGTAAGCTGTTGCAGATAGTATTGTTTTCTTTATTTTCATTTTAGATATATCTTTGTTTGTAGAAAGACTCGCCTAATTTTTTTATCTCTATCTTGTACCCTGCAATAATGTTGAATTCTAGTAGATCCAACAGCCTTCTATAGAATATTTGGGAGGGCAATTTTTTTATATATATAATGAGGTTTGTTGTGCCAACCTGGCCAATAAACACATGTGGGGCTAGTTGAGGTTCAGTGAGCCTTGCCTTTCTAGTTCTTGGGTCTCTTGTTTCTGATGGTCAGACCTGGTTGTAGCTGCCTTAGCCAGATCCCTGCTTCAGCTGGCAAGGCTCACTTCCTTCAAGACATCCCTGAGGAAAAGTTGTATGGACCTACCCTGATGCATTCCTGGATGCTGGAGCAGCCATGTGGAGACCCCTGCCAGCACTGAGATGCTTACACATTCACTGACTCAACTTTCCTCCTCCAGTCGGCATCATTGCATCTGTTTTGTGAGATGGAAGAGGACTTTGTGGATTGGTGTCAGACATATGGGTTTATGTTGGACTTATGGGCTTGACAGCACTGGGTTGGGGTGTTTTCTTGATGTGCACTTAACCTTTATACAAAACTCCCTCTTATACATGAGTTTCTGTGGATTTGTTTCTCTAAAATACCCAGACTAACACATATAGGATCAAAAGGAACACTGTGGCAGTGGCTATGATTTGGGCTACACCCTGCAAGGTCAGCATTTTGGAAACACCAGTTGTTCCATGGGGCTTTCTACTACCGTATTAACAGACCCAGAAGCTTACAGGGCAATTTGAACCAGTCCTAGAGGGTCACTATGAATAGGCATTGACTATATACCAGTGAGTTATATACTCCAACTCACTGTCAATGAGTCACTGCTGACTCATAAATGCTCATACAGGACAGGGTGGGGCTTCCCCTGTGAATGTGCAAGACTGTCACTGCTGATGGAGATGGAAAGCTCCAGCTGTCTCTGCGAACCTGTAGGATGGAACTGAACATGTAGGCTCATGCTATCTGTGAATAGAAATAGGCTCAATCTTTTCTTTAGTATTTTGATATCCATTTATGCAGCTGGCTGCATTCTGTGGCTAAGGTTTGATGTTAATTTTGATCATCTGACTATATCTGGCAAGCAATAGTATCTTGGATGGTCTCTCATTATAAAGTTATAATTTTTCTCCTTTCCCAAATTTGCTCTTAGGAAAGAAGAAACATTGGAAGCAAGTCAATGAATTGTAAGCTGTTCTCATCTTTTTAAGAGCTGATAAAGAATACACTACTTGAAATATTGCTCCTTACCCACAGAGTTTGAGCTTAATGTTAAAAATTGCAGCTTAGAGCTGGGTGGTATGCCCATTTGGGCATTTATTAGCAGAACTGAGTTTTTTAATATGTCTAGATAAACATCTCAACCTTGAGCATTTTTCACTGGCATTATAACTTGTTGACTACCTTAATAAATTCTTTGATAATATTTTTTCCTGTGAGTACTATGTAGCCAGTGCAATGGATATTGGAACTAGAGAAATAGCACTAATTAAGACAACACATGAGCCCTTTTCTTCATATAAATCTTTCTCTCCTTTCTCTTCTCTCTAAACACACACACAGGAGCACACATATACATGATTATATATAGCATATATGATATATCATCTGTGAGATATATATGTATTGGAGATATCATTTATAATGAAAATACCATCTTTACTATGCATATATATCACATGTAATGCATCTGTGATACATCTCATACTCCATACGTGCACAATCATATATATTACTATGATCTATGTATAATCACATATATCACTATATCATAGATATTAGGTATTTTTACTTGTGCTTATGAAAAATTTTCTATATATCTATAGATAGATAGATAGATAGATATCATGAATATGTCTTATACTTATGTATCTTATATGGAGAGAGGAATGGGGATGGGGACAGATGTCACTAGTGAATTGGATTCTCTAAAGACCCAGCCTAACCCTTCTTATATTTCCTATTTCCATTTCTCTTTCTTCCCGTACCCGCTGAACATTATCTTAGGGTCAGTGTTGTACTTCTCTTAGGTAGTTGATCATATTAAACCTGAGGTGAGCTCGGTTAGTTTTTACCTGAAGGGTAGGAGCAAGAGTCTCTGGGGCTCCATCAATCCCTGTCTGAACAGTAATCCTTGTATTTTTTGAAATACCCTTTTCTTCCTATTTCTATCCCACACCATCCAGGACCTCCTCATGTGACCTTGTTGAGAGCATTTAGTAGTAGTCGCCTGCGTCCTTTAGTTATTTTGGTCTCAGCGTTGTGGAGAGCGATCCTTGTGTGGTCCAGGAGGATCATTCAGGAGGCTCATTATTTCGGCGTGCTTTCTTCTCGCCATCACTCTTTTTCCCTCTGCACAGGGACAGGCCAATAGCTACCCTTCGATGGCGGTCTCCAAGCTTTTCAGACCCATGTACTACTCACTAAATTAAGATGTAGAACATTGTCCTTGTGAGTTACATTACCCCAGAGGGATTTGCTGCTTCCATACGCATTAATCCATGCACAATAAAATTGTCAATGATGTCCATAGTTTTCCATTTCTCATGATGTTATCTATTGGTCCACTTCGAGAATTTGGGGGTTCTTTACTTTGAATCCTAATCATTCTAAGTGCTATAGTCTTGAGTTGTCATCAATAAGTGATTCAAGTCCTCTTTGTTTTCAGCAAGTAAATCTGTGGCATCTGTGCATTTCAGGTTGTTAATGAGTCTTCCTCCGATCCTGATGCCCATTTCTTTTTCATATAGTGCAATGGCTCAAATTACTGACAGCATACAGTTGAGACAACTATTTAAAAGTACACAGCTCGGCTGCACAATTTTCTGATTTTATCTATGGGTTCTTCTCACTTTTTTTGAGTGAATGTTTCTTGTTCTATGGGGAGCCTAATTATAAGTATAATTGTTCTTGTATTTCTAATCTTGATGGTGTTATCAATAATTTGTTGTAATCCACACAGTCAAATGTCACAATTTTTGGTATGCTTCAGTTAATATCCACATCTCTAAAAATATCTCTCATTCCACATGCTGTTCCAAATACTGCTTGAATTTCTCTCAGTTCCCTGTAGAAGCACTGGTATAACTGTTTTTGAGTTACTTTCCGTAAAAAAATCATTTGCATAAAATATTAATAATGTTTTATGGTTGCTTCATTCTCTTGGGTCATATTTACATGTAATGAGTACAAATATGGATTTTTCTCTAGTCAGTTTACTAGGTAAATCTCTTCCAATTTCTTAATATAGACTAGTTAATACTTCCTACACTGCATCAGTTTTTTAAAGTTATTTCAATTGCTATATTCTTTTTTCTTCATCACTAAGACCACTTTTTTACTGATGATCAGACTTCAGAGTAGTTGAGACTTCTTCCTTCAATGCTGTTGGTTCTTGGTCACGTGATACCTCTTGAAGCCATAAGACAATCACCAATTGGAATGGTGATGGTGTATTCCTTCCATCTTTTTTCTTACGCTTTCTGAATCATTCACTATTTTGCTCATAGAATTCTTCAGCATTGCAATTTATGGCTTAATTTTCATCAGCTCTTTGAAATTTAAATATGCTGAAAATGCTCTTCTCTTTTGTTTCTAATGACTGGTTTTTGGATATTTCATTATAATGCTTCACTTACGGTAGCTTTCTTGAGATGTTCTTTGAAATTTCCCCCCACTAACTCACACCATCATTTCTTCTAGTCTCGTCACTTTATGCTCAGGAGAAACTTTAAGAGTTTCTCCTTGCACTCACTTTAGTCTTTTCTATCTTTTTATAGACCTTTTGCTTTTTTATTTATAATGTTTGTCATATCACTCAACACCTTGCTAATCTCAATTATTAGTGTTCAACTTGACAAATCCATTCTTGAGATGATCACTAAATTCAGCTATGGCATATACTCAAAGTTGCATTTTGGTTCTTGTGGAGTTTTTCAATTTTCTTTAACTTCAGTCAAGACTTACATATAAATGATCTATTCCATAATCAGCTCCTGACCTCATTTTGGCAGATGGTAATTAAGTTTCTATAAGCTCACTTTTCACTAATGTATTGAATTTCATTCCTGTGCATTTCACTTGGTGAAGTCTATTTGTATAGTTACTGTTTATGCTGTTGGGGGGGGGGTACCACTTTCTCTATTTGTGAGGAAGAAGTCGTTGCTTTCAAAATTCTATCATGTGATCACCAGTTTTGTTTCTATCCCCATCACCACATTTTCCAACTATTTTTCCCTTTCATTTCTCACATTCACATCCCTATGTTCAGTAATTGTCAATCTAATTCGATTTAACGTTTGATCAGTTTCAAAATAAAGAAATTGTTAGAATTCAGTTTCTTCATTGCTAACCTTAATGTTGGTACATAAAACTAAATTATAATTTTATTAGCTAGTTTTCCTTGCAAGTATGAATTATCCAGCAGAGAACTTCAAGATACATCTTAGAGCTGCTCTTTGTGATGATAACTGTAACACCATTTGTCTTGAATTTGTAATTCCTGACAAAGAAAGTTATATGTTTGTCCAGCCTAAACATCTAATGTTGGTCGACTTCAGCTCAATCACCTAGGATATCAATCTTTATATTTTCCCTTTCATTTTGACAACTTCCAGTTTTCCTAATTTCATACCCATTTCAATTATTAATAGATATTTACAGCTGTTTCTTCTCATTTTGTGTTCTGTCTCATCAGCAAATGAAGGTCTCAAAAGTGGGCCACCTTTGCATCATTGAGGGAGATTCTTCCCTAGTTTCATTTTTGGTGCCTTCTAACCCATTGAATTCATCTTTGACTGTCATATCAGACACTGTCCTGTTACTATCAGTCATGGTCCCAGGGGATAATTTTCAGAAGTGGGAGATATTTTCTTTATGTTTAGTCTGTCCTTGGTCTGGAATTAGTGCTGAAGCCTGTTCTCAATGGGTGAGCTTACTGATGTGTGAAATGCCAGTAGCAAAACTGCCAGCATTGCTGCAACAAGAAAGCCACCACAGCGCAACACACTGACAAGGGAGCGGGACAAGGGAGTCAGGTAGTCACTCTTTACTATTCTCATAAATGTATCATATCAGTCAATACACAAAGTGTAGGTGTAATTATCTCTTAAATCAAATTGTACCTTGCTTTAATGATTATAAGGTATGAAATGTATGTGAAGTTTATAATAAACATAACCATCAACTAAAGATATATGTTTTGTTTTCATTTCTAACAAAATGTATTAATTTTACATAATGCAACCATGATCATATTATATGCCTTGAGAATGCATATAACTAGAAGAAACAAACAGCTGTTATTCTGGAAAATAATTTGATGAGACTTGAAAATTTGGAGTGAAGCATGTCATTTCTTATCCAAAGATACCTTTATTACATTCTCGATATCATCTTAATTTGATCCAATTAAGTATACACCTGTAACTATATTTCCTTGTGTGGTACCTAATTAATATTCTCTATTATACTTCTCTGGGTTCTAAATCCATTTCAATGGCTACACAGAACTCACAGACAAAATTCCTGATTAAAGGGTTCATCAAGGAGTTACAAGTTGTAATGCCAGTGAGAATACACAAGATTGAATTGTTTATCAATATATGCTTCATGGTCCTTTCAGTTCTGCTAATTACACCCAAAAGGATATGCCACTCAACTGTAAGATTCAACTTGAAAGCATTCAACTCAAGTTCAATAGGTGAGCAAACTCAACTCCCTGAATTAAGTGCACAGAGGCACTCCACTCCAGTAAACATAAGCCGATAGTCATCCAGCTCCAGTTTCGTGGGTGAGCAAACCTAAATTTCCCAATTAGGGGGACAGAGGTACCCAGCTCTGAAATCCAGGCTCTTACACAAAAGCATCTAGTTTTATTTCTCAATAGATTGGGAAGCCAATCACTCTGGGTCATGCTTTCGATCCTGTTCATTTGGTAGCCCATGGCATTTCCACATTTTTTTCACCAGCTTCATAATCCAAATGCACCTACCCTTCTTTAGTCTTCCTTATTCAATGTCCAACTTGACATGAATGCTTGGAGATTGAAAAGACCATGTCTTCGGTCAGGTAAACCTTAGTCCTCAAAAAAAATGGCAGTGCCATAGAGTCAGTTCTGGCCCCGGGAGTTTCTAAGCAGTACATCTTTACAAGAATAGAAAGTCTCACTGTTTTCCCCTGAAGCAGTTGGTGGCTTTGAACTACTTATCATACTCTACAGTTTCCTGAGCATCAAGGTACACTCTGCCATCGAGGCTCCTATGGCAAACCATATCATAGTCTGATTCAAATTGCCCAGTATCCATCCATTTCAATTTAATAATATCTAGGATATTGACATAATGTATGCCCCATTTCAGTTTTGACAACTTGCAAATTTTTTGAGATCCATGTTTTGTACATTTACATTTCAAGTCTCAATTTTTAGATGATATGTGTAGTTGCTTCTTCTTCTTGATTCATAATCCATCTACAAATGAAGATCCTGAAAGGTTTACTCCTTTCATGTTCCTAAGATCAACTATACTTTGAAGAGGCAGTTATGCTTTGAGCATCTTCCAACTTCAGCAACTCATTTTTGGCACTGTAGCTGATATTGTTCTGCTTTGATCCATAAACTTTTCACTCACTAGGTTTGAAATAAATAGACCTATCCGCCATGCCGTCTTCCTGATCGATCTTTGTCTAGGAAGCATCTATGAAACCTGAAAGCACAAATGATTTTGCTTGTATTTGAAATATCAGTAGCATATCTCCCAGTGAATAATATGTCTGATGATAATAATTACTGAGTTTGATGACTTTCCATATACTAATCCCTTTTTGAGCTGTATTCTCAGAAAAGAGTCAAATTTATTAATATGGATAGAATAGAGCTCTTGTGACATCCATGTGCTGGTACAGCATGTCTTATGATTAGAGAAAGCATGTGCCAATAGTTATTTATAATTGGAATATGAAATATACAGATTATGAATGAAATCATGGAAATATCCAAAATGAAATGCAGTCATCGAAGATTTGTATACTAGGCATAGGTGAGCCAAAATGGATTAGCAATGGCCATTTGAATTGAAGAATAATAGAATGTTACTGTGTTGGGAATTATAATTAAATTTTCAACAGCATAAGTGAGAACTACATACATAGACCTCAACCAAAGGGTATACAGGAATCAAATTAATTGCATTTGTGGAATGAAATGATGGAATAATTCAATATCATCAATCAGAACAAGACTAAACTAACTACAGAACTTGTTCTTAGGCAAGTTGAAGTTGAAGCTGAAGAAAATGAAAACAAGTCCACAAAAGCGAACATACAACCGGGAATATATCCCACCTGAATAATGGAGCCATTTCAAGAATAAATTATATGCACTGAGTACTAATGACTGAAGATTAGACAAATGTGATATAGCATCACAGACACTATATGTAATGAAATAAAAAGGTAGTTACAAAAGAGGAAATACATTAAAAAGTAAATCTCACATAAGACTCTGAAAATAGCTCTTGAGTGTAGAATGGATGAAAGAATGATGATGTAAAAGAGAACAGATTTCAAAGGGTAGCTCAAGAAAACAAAGGAAAATACATTAAGAATTTTGGAGCTAGAAAGCCAAAGGGGAAGAAAATACTGCAGATTTCTCAAATAGAATAAAATGAAGAAAAAATTTAAGACTTAACTTGCATGGTCAAAATAATGAATGATGCAGAAAGACTCAGAGGAAGGAAATAATAAACATAGTCATTGTACCAAAAATTGGTGGATGCTACACCATTTCAGGAGAGAGCATAAGACCAAGCTCCAGTGGTCCTGAGGCAAAAAGGACAAGATACACTAAAGGAATTGATGAATATTAAAGGGAAATTCCTACTCTATTTGTTATGTTCAATATGAGTCTAATCAATTTGATGGCAAGATTTATGAGCTCTTTTACCCAATACTTTATTGAGGGTATTCCTGTAAATTCTCACATAACTCTGTGATAAAGATTCTATTATCATTGTCACTTTTAAAATAATAAATTTTCAAGGAAAATTTCAAGGAAAAGAGATTAAGTAATTGTTTCAAACCATACACATAATAAGTACGTAACTGGAATATGACATGCCAGTAGTCACCTCCAGAGGCTATGCTCTTACACCTCACACTGCATAATAGGCTTAATAAGTGTCCAGTTTCATTATAATTGTCTAAGGTCAGGCTTTGTGCTAAATTCTAATTCAATTAAAAATCATTGAAAATGCTGATATTCTAGTAAGACAAAGTAAAAATATGAAAATTATCAAGTTTCATAACCTGTTTTAATTCTTTTTTTTAAACATTTTATTAGGGGCTCATACAACTCTTATCACAATCCATATTACATCAATTGTGTAAAGCACATCTGTTCATTCTTTGCCCTCATCATTTTCAAAGCATTTGCTCTCCACTTAAGCCCTTTGCATCAGGTCCTCTTTTTCCACTCCCTCCCCGCTCCTCCCTCCCTCATGAGCCCATGATAATTTAGAAATTATTATTTTGTCATATCTTGCCCTGTCCAACAACTCCCTTCACCCACTTTTCTGTTGTTCATCCCCCAGGGAGGAGGTCACTCATAGATCCTTGTAATCGATTCCCTCTTTCCAACCCCCTTCCCTCTACCCTCCCAGTATTGCCACTCACACCCCTGGTCCTGAAGGTATCATACGCCCTGGATTCCCCGTGCCTCCAGGTCCTATCTGCACCAGTGTACATCCTCTTCTCTATCCAGACTTTCAAGGTAGAATTCGGATCATAATAGCTGGGGGGTGGGAGGACGTATTTAGGAACTGGAGGAAAGCTGTATTCTTCCTCCGTGCTACATCGCACCCTGACTGACTCGTCTCCTCCCCTAGACCCCTCTGCGAGGGGATCTCTAGTGGCCGACACATGGGTTTTGGGTCTCCATTCTGCACTTACTCCTTCATTCATTCTGGTAAGATTTTTTTTCGGATGATGCCTTATACCTGATCCCTTCGACACCTTGTGATCGCACAGGCTGGTGTGCTTCTTCCATGTGGGCTTTGTTGCTTCTGAGCTAGATGGCCACTTGTTTACCTTCAAGCCTTTAAGACCCCAGATGCTATCTCTTTTGATAGCCAGGCACCATCAGCTTTCTTCATCACATTTGCTTGTTCACCTGCTTTGTCTTCAGTGTTTGTGTCGGGTCGGTGAGCATCATTGAGTGTCAATTTAATAGAAGAAAGTATTCTTGCATTGAGGGAGTACTTGAGTAGAGGCCCAAGGTCCTTCAACCAACTTAATACTAAACCTATAAATATAGGCACAAAGATCTATTTCCCCAACCTCATATATATTTGCTTATGTACATGTCTTTGTTTAGACCTCTGTAAATGCCCTTTGCCTCCCAGCTCTTTCCTTTATTTCCCTTGACTTCCTGTCCCAGTATCATGCTCTGTCTCCACCTGGATTTCAGCTATATCTCTTAGTTACATTATCCTTGATCACGCTACCATGCCTTCCACACCCACCTCACCACCAATTTGGATCACTTGTTGTTCCCTTGTCCCTGGGCTTGTTAACACCATTCCCTTTTCTCCCACCTGCCCCTATTCCAAGCCCACCCCCCAAAAAAAACTTTTAGTCCCGTTGCTTTTCCTCCAGATAGTTCTTGACATGTATATTTGATATGAGCAGAAAACCTACTTTTCCCCAAAGACTCATCATCCAAAATTTATTTATATTCAAATCTAAGTAATTGTTTTATGTCCCAATATCAAACTAATTCCCTAGCATGAAACATTCTGTTTGTTTTGTTTTCAAAAAATAGATGTTTATTTTTATTGAAAGGAGGAAAGGTGTTAATTGGTTTCAATTATGTCCATTTAGACAAAGTAAAATTAATCACAATCTTAGGTGATAAAAGGAAATTGTTATTGCAAGGCTTTTTAAAACTTCACAGTGCTATATAACCTCCCCCAAATCAACTGCCATTTTATAACTTTGTCAGAAAACATTTTAGTAAAAGAGTACTAAAGACTCAATTTATTTTTCAGTTAGAAATTGCAATAGATTGAACTTATCTACTCATATTAAATTTGTAAGAGTAACATTCAAAAGATAAAACTAGTTCCATTACTAGTTTAAGCTTTATCACTAGGTATTTTCATAGGCATGCCAATAAAGGTGTATATTAATTTTTTTTACTTCCAAGGATTATGTCATAAATTTCTAATGCTAATTTTAGTTTAATAAGAGTTCTAGAGGCTACTAAAAGCAAAACTGTGATATTTATCAGTCTACACTCTGATATAGTGATATGTAGCAATTTTAGCAAATGGGTGTCATTAGTAATACAGAAGGAAATAAAAGAGTCAAATATGTTTTGTTATATTCCAAAAAGTCAAATGTCATGTAATATTTTTAATGTGAATAAAACAAATAAAATTGCAATTATAAGTTCACATTTACTACAAATTATTCAATCCAGTACACAATGATAATATTACTAGAAGAAATGGTGAATAATTTAGATTACTTGGTGGTATTCCCTGGGAAGCCATCTGGTCTTGCACTTTTCTTGATTGGCACTTATTTAAGACCTGCTCTATTTCTCCTTCTTTTTTTTTTTTATGGGTCCAGTGAGGATTTCTACATCAGTCTCCATTAATTTGGATAGAAGGTATATTTACTCATTTCATTTAGGTTTTCAAACTTTTAGAGTCTTTCATAGTAATTTGTTGTTATCATTATTATTGTATTTCATTTGATTTTGTCACTCTTTTCATTTCTAACTAGATGTTTGCATCTTTTCTTTCTCTTCTTTGTTAAGTTTGCCAGTGGTTGGTCTTCGCAGACTCTTTCAGAATATAGAATATAAGAGCATTCTCCTAAATTCATTTAATGAAAATAACAAAACTGATATCCAAACCAGACAAAGCTACCATAAGGCTGGAGAATTACAGATCAATATCCTTCATGAACAAAACAAAAATTTGCAACAAATTCTGGGCCAATAGAACACAACACTATATCAAATATATAGTAATAACAATAATACACTATGATTGACTACCAGGTACATAAGGATGGTTCAGCATTAGAAAAGCAGGCAATGTAATCTTACACATAAACAAAACAAAATGGGAGCATCACACGACCATATCAACTGATGTGGAAAAGGCAATTGATATTGCTGATTAAAAAACTCTCAACAAAAATAGAGATCGAAGGGAAATTGTGGAATATAATGAAATTCATATGTGAAAAATCAAAGGCCAATATCATGCTTAGCAGGGAATTTCTGAAAGGATTTTTCCTGTGAGTGGGAACCAGATTGCATGCTCCCTATCAACACACTGATTCAGCCTTGTGCTGAATGTCTTACAACCATTAGATAGCAAAATGGTATTAAAGGAATCCAAATTTTCAAATGGGCAAAGAAGAGGTGACACCCACTATTTTTAGGTGTATGATTACATATATATACCCCAAAGGCTCATCAAAAATATGAGTCTTTTTGCATGACTTTGAACCAAAAATAACATAATTTATCAAAAGAGTAAAAGAGCCAGCTCCTCACCAATCACACAGCAGACAAGGGACCAATGTCTAAAATTTCTAGAATGCTGCAAAACATCAATAATGAAAACAAACAATCCAATTTAAAGTGGAAAAAGTATATGGATACATAGTTCACCAAAAATGATATTCAAATGTATAGTGTCCATATAGAAAAAAAATGCTAACAATCACTAGCCATCTGGGAGATGTAGATCAAAACTATGGAACATCCCCTTACACTGACAATGACAGACCTTTTTTTTTTTTTTTTTTTTTTTAAAGAGAGAAAACAACTGCTGAAGACCGTGTGGAAAGATGGAGAGTTTAATACTGTGGCAGTCGGATTGTATGGCGACTGCATGGTATCTGTTTGGAGGTAGGGGTGGGGTCCAACCTATCAATAAGTTGGTAGCATAATGATGCTTCCTTAACAGTGTGGCATTTTAAAAATTTTTATAAATCATTTTATTGGGGGCTCGTACAACTCTTATCACAATCCATCCATTGTGTCAAGCACATTTGTACTTCTGTTGCCATTATCATTTTCAAAGCCATTTCTTTCTACTTGAGCTTTTGGTATCAACTCCTACTTGTTTATCTTTCTTTGCCTCCCTCTCTTGGAGTTGTGCAATTTGTATAATAGAGATAGGAAGACCTTTCTATTTTGCCCTTAACTTTTGTTGTTTGTATCTGTGTCTTTCTCCTGAACTGGTCCCATGGGGGCGCTCAACACTGTGTTCCTTCCATGTTCAGTGCCTTTCTATATTGTCACAGACCTTTAATCCACAAAGCTGTGCACCTTCTTGCCTATGATCTTGCTGCTTCTGTTTTGCCTTTCTGCTTCATCAGCCAGCAATTACAGAAGTCTGAAAAGAGGGCTTCGGATAACTTCTGACTTACGTACTGGAGTTGAACTGGGCTAGGGTGCCTACTGGGTAAAAAATTACTTTGTATGAAATTATTAAACTTGAGTGGCACTGTTTTGGTTCCTCTAAAAACCATAAGCCTAACACAACTCAGTACTGAGAGAGTAGGATTCTAGAGAAAGAAATCATAAAACTAGAGGGTGGAATCATGTTTGACCTCTGCTATGTAAGAACCCAGGGGAGTTGTATTTTCCTTCTCCTTTGGGTAGCCAGAGAAGGCCAGACTCCACCTTCATGGGGTTTTCTTAGTTTGTGTCTGCAGAAATAAGGAAACATTGGGCTTTTTAAAAGCAAGAGAACGTGGGAATGGAAAGTGAAAATTTTCATTCACAAATGGTTTAAAATGCAGCATAATTTTTGAGTCATCCAGGGTAACGGAATGGTGTTTCGACAAAATGGCTGATAGAAGGCTAGACCTGTTGGCTACATTCTGCCATGGGTCCAAGGCATATTCATATATATGTATATTCATATATATGTATATTATATATGAATATATGTACATATATATGAATCAGATAGTCTTCATTAACTTTGCATTTGAGTACTTTGAAAAGAATGTTGTTTAGGATAAAGCTGTACAAGGAATTGATTTCCCCTACCTTTTATTATTGATATAACGTATGATAGAACAAATATTTGACATTATGATTAGAGAAATCTTGTAAGCCAAGTCACCCTGAGAATTTATTAAATTTCAAAAGAGTAAATAGGAATCGCTTGAGGGGAGTGAATGCTTGCTTGAAGTCAAGCCAAAATGGAGGGCTTAGAAAAGGTAAG
This sequence comes from Tenrec ecaudatus, assembly GCF_050624435.1. Lineage (NCBI taxonomy): Eukaryota > Metazoa > Chordata > Mammalia > Afrosoricida > Tenrecidae > Tenrec > Tenrec ecaudatus. Next base: position 141,163,784 of record NC_134540.1, on the reverse strand, counting down.
CCCCATCTATTGCCTTGAGTTTCAGGACATTTACAATCGAAAATTCATGCAACTAGAACTGTTAATGATTTTTAAAATTTAAGTGATGATAGCTGTTTAAATTATGAGCAAGAAATTTGCTGGTGAAATATGCATCTAGACCTTCCAAGTTTGTGCCAGTCAAAGAACCTACCACATCTCCCTCCTACAGACAGCTGGATTGACTGCTAGGTGACCACCTGCACAGCAATGGAGAGATGATTAAGCTTGGCCCATGAACTGCTGACCTGGTCCACAAGGACTAGCAAGAAGAGAGCAGAATGATCTGCCCACAAGGGGAGAGAATTACAGACCATGATAGGTAGGTTTGTTGTGTCAACATGGCCAAAGAAAACATGTGAGCTTAGTTGAAGGGAAGAGAGATAAATGGCTTGGCTAGCCTTGCCTCTCTTGTTTCTTTGATCATCAGACCAGTGTGTGGCTGCCTTGCTTGTTCTGTGCCTCCATTTTCAAGCTACACTACCTGTGGGACACGTAACAAGAGGACTGTGTCGCTGTAACTTGAGGTTCCATCAAGGCCTGCTTCTCCAATGGTACTGGAAGGTACATCTCTTGAGCTGGGGACTGTCAGACCCTGTCATCTAGCTGACTGTTGGTATTTGCTGCCTGTGCCAGGATAGCCTAAATTGCTCCACAGAGGACTACCCATGCAGCCCTCAAGACTTGAAGGACTGCTGGTGTACTGTCTCACACAAGTGAGCTGCACTGAACCATTTGAACTTCTTTATAATTAATTAATTAACTTTTTATTTCTTATGTCATCTATCTATCTATACCTAATTGTTAGTATCCTGGTTTTTGTTTCTCTAGAGAACCCTAATACACAGACCGATATCTCCTATGAACATAGACGCAGAAATCTTCAAAAAAGCTTGGCCAATTGAATCCAATAATCTACCAAAAATACTATATCATGACCAAATGGAATACATACCAAGGATTCAGGAATAATTCAATATTTGAAAAACCATTAATATAATCCACCACATCAACAAGAAAAAGAACCATATGATCATATCAATTGATACAGAAAAATATGGGCTAACATCCAACACCCATTCTTAATAAAGACTCTCAAGAAGATAGGATTAGAAGTGAAAATACTCAATACAATATAAGCCATATACAAAAAACCAACAGCCAATATTACACTCAATGGAGGAAAGCTGGAGATATTTCCACTGAATAAGGACACCCAACAAGGGAGCCTCTTAATCCCAATTAAATTTACATTGTGTTAGAAGTCATAGCCAATGCCATAAGATAACGCAAATTATCAAGAGTGTGTGTTTGGGTAAAGAAGAAGTGAAACTTTGGCTATTTGCAGACCAGTTGATTTTATATATCAAGAATCTCTAGGTGTCCAAAATAGGATTAATGGAAACAATAGAGGAATTTAGTAGTGTAGCAGAATACAAGATAAATAAGCAAAAATCAATTGGATTCATATATATCACTGAGGAAAATACAGAACAAGATATCAAGGATTCTGTCCCATTCACAATAGCCACACAAAAGCTAAAATACTTAGGAATGTGCCTAACCATAAAACCAAAAGAGCTCTATGAGGAAAATTACAGACCATTATTACAAAAGACCAAAAGGTATCTCAAAAATTGGAAGCACATTCCATGTTCCTGGATCAGAAGACCCAATATATTGGAAACTTAAATACTACCTAAAACAATCTACAAATTTAATGCAATCCCAATTCAAATTACACTATTATTCTTCAAAGAAATGGGAAAACTGATTAGCCACTTCATATGGAAAGGGAAGCAGCTCAGGATAGGCAAAGAACTCCCCAAGAAGAACAAAGCAGACGGTCTTGTACTACCTGACCTCAAAACCTACTACACAGTCACAGTTCTCAAAGCAGCCTGGTACTGGTATTATGATAGATAGTCGGACCAATAAATCCAGGCAGAAACCCAGGAATAAAAGTATCTGCATACAGATTATTGATATTTGACAAATGTCCAAAATCATCAAATGTGAAGCAAATGTCCTCTTCAATAAATGGTATTAGAGAAGCTGGGAATCCACATGCAGAAGATTGAAAAAACCCATATCTCAGTCCATACACAAAATCAAAATCAAGGGGGATCAAAGACCTCGATGTGAAACCCAACGATGTCAGGATCAGCGATGATAAAATTGGGACAAAGCTAGGAGCCCTAGTGCAGGGAATAGAGAGATAACAAACAAAGCACTCCATGGAAAATAAAATAGCTGAATGGGCCTATTAAAAATAAAACACTTGCGGTGACTTCCAGGAAGATGGCGCTAAGGTAAGGTCACTCTATGGGAACTTCTTTGAGTGAAATTTAGATCTGCGGTGATGAGAACAGCTCACGAGAGTGGAGCGTGGGTCTTGGAACAGCAGCTTCTGGGGGATCTTTTGTGGTCTCCCCACGAAAAGCTTGCTGTGCTCTGTAGGACACATACTCCCCTCCATTTCCTGCACCAGAGACCCGTGTGCCTGGTGACCAAGCACAGGGCCTTTGCCTTGATTTCTCCCTCTCTCACCTAAAACCTACAACCTATGATAATCTGCACCCACTGCACAACCCCCTCTCTGTAACCCACTCACATCGCCTTCCATCCCCTGCCTCCCCCACAACACACATGCTGTTGTTCCCTATTTATTCTCTCTCACCCTGGTGACTAGAGTGGAGCATCTCTTGCCCTAATCCTTATCCCTCCCACCCAAGCCCCATATGCCATGCCTCCCTGGTTGACCTGCATCCTGGTGCAGGCCGCCTTGGTGATCCACAGTGTACCACCCTCCATTCTCCCCCCTTTCCAATTTATTCTTACCCATGTGACTAGTGCATTGCGCCACCTTGTGCTACGCCCCTGCCCCAGTGACATACATGCCACTGTCCCCTGTTCAGACTCACCCAAGTGACCACATGCCACACTGCCTTGTGTTCCTACCCCCACCCCCAGCAACATACATGCCATGATGCCCTGTTTATTCTCACACAGGTGACCAGAGTACATTGTTCTTGCCCTAATCTCTCTCCCTAGCACCTAAGACTCACACAGAGTGTTCATCTGTGCCCCCTGTACACCTCTCAGTAACCTGAGTAACATACCCACCTCCTTGGTCACCTGCCCAGGCCCCTGGTATTCCCTCCCCCTTCCCCACCCACCAGTGACACACACATGGTTCCTCTCATATTTTTGCCCAGAAAACCAGACCATAGCAGTCCTTTGCCATACCCTCCTTCCACCTGAAACCCACACATTGTGTTTACCTTTACCCCTTGTACCCATCCCTCAGTGACCCATGTGCCATGCCCCCATCCCCACCCAGTGACCTGGAAGCAGCACTCCCATGGGGTCCCCAGATGCAGAAAGACTGCCCCTCGAGGGCATCACAAGGATGTGTGCTTGGACTTCATGAGGCCCTGGACACTGGAGACCACTGCAGCCCACAAATATCAATCCAGATTGGGATAATTCCCTTGCCAAGGTCCTCCATATACCTCTAATTGCAAGGGAACAGCTAGGTCCTCCAGAAAGATAGCCCCAGAAATCTGTTGAGTGAGCCAGAGGCATAGACAGGTACAGAGACAGAGCTCGAGCTCACTGCAGATCTGCCTCCAGGTTGTAGATAGATTTATTCTTTTTATCTACTGAGAAAGAAAATGCAGGGTGCCTTTCCCCACCAAAGGATTTAGAACTCAGTAGACGGAGTTACTCAGCGAACTTCCCCTGTTCCTGGTTATGATGCCCTGCCTTCCTAGGATGCCCACTACAAGTGTTTTCTACCTTAGACCATATGTAAGGAACCTAGGGTCCTGAGTGTGTAGTAACCTACCATAAAGGGGCCATCTGCTATCAACATTAATAACTGAAGGACTGAAAAAAAAGTACATAAAGTGCAGGGTTGACAAGGGACTCTGGTAGATATACTGTACCCATGAGTTTCTGAGCCAGGTGCTCATGCTCCCTCCCTCCCCCTCCACCCAGCAAAATGCTGAGTCTGAAGCATGTCCCCATGCCACCAGTGCTTGTGTGTACTCCCTACCCTTCCCTGGCAAAAAGCCCAAATATGCCTTGTAACAGCCCTGCTTCCCCACAATTCTGGTTACCCATGTGCACTCCATCTCTCTCCACCTGGTGACTCATCCAAGCCTGGAAGGAGGCCCAGGATACACTGTCCCTTTAGGAAACCACAAAGAATTTTGTATGGCCTAATGGAGGTGGCAGGCACTAGACAATGCTTTAGTCAGCAGATCTTAAAATCTATTGGGACAATTGCTTTGTCATGCTCCTACATATCTCCCCAATAGGAAGGATGCAGCTTGAAGAGACCCAGACAACTGTGAGTCAATAGATGCAACTTGAAACCATGGTGTAGCTGGCTCCAGGTATTTCTTAGCCATATTCTCATTAGCCTCTTCAATATGCAACGTAGGAGCTGTTTCCTGTGCTCAATTCACTACACACAAAGTACCTCTTTCAGCTGTAACAAAATACCATGCAGATTACCACCCACAACAGCAGTCACTATAAGAAAATCAGAGAAACTAATCACAATGTCTGAAGAGAAAGAAATATTCAGAATACTGCTTAGAGTCAGACAGGACATGAGAGAATCAATACAGAATAAGGATAAAAAAGTAGAGAGGATAGGGTGTACATATAGAAGGAAAATACAAGAGTTAAGGGTTGATGCACCTGAATCAAAGAAAAATGGTAATAGACCTCACCAATAGGTTGGAAGAAGCAGATAACTGTATCAGCTAACTCAAAGACATCCAAGCAGAAATCAACAAAGGTGAAAAATAATGAAACAAGATAATTAAAGAAGCTGAAGAAAACCTGAGAACAATGAACAATGTTATGAAGAGAAAAAATATGCAACTGATAGAGATACCAGAGCAAGATATAATAAAGAAATCAACAGCCAAAATAGCAAGGGAATTCCTGGAAGAAAACTTTCTCAATTTAATTGTGATAGTTATATAATCTGTTGTCAATTTGAGAGGATTAAGAGTGAAGGGGTGAAGTCTAGCTTGTCAATCTAGTCATATAGCCAATGAGGCCTCTGTGTGGTCATGGCCTTGTCTTGAGGTGTCTGGGAACTCCTGTATTTTTCCCTAGAGCCAGGAGACACTCTCTGTGAGACATTTTTGATGAAAAACCACATGAGATAAATCTGATGCAGCCAGAGCCATATAGATGCCATATAGAGACCCCTGCCAGTTCTCAGATGCTTACAACACCACTGGATTCACAGGATTTCCCACCTTACACTCAGCACCATTGCCTGTGTTTCGTGAGTCTGAAGAGAACTTTATAGAATTGTATCAGACATATAGGCTAATATCAGACTTATGGACTTGATCTGGACTAGACTGGTATGTTTTCTCAATGATCAATTGCTCTTGTATATAAATCTCTTTCTTTTACACATATGTGTATCTTTGGATTTGTTTCTGTACTCTACCCAGACTAATACAATATCCATCTTTCACATGTGTATAAGTCAATGGAAGATACCAATGAGAAAGTACTGCTGCTACCATTGTTAAATTATCCTCAGCAAAATTTTACTATCAGGTGATATTGTTATATAATTTGCACATTCTTTGGGTCACCTTTCTTTAGATACAAATATGAATATTTTACAGTGACTTACCTACCAAGAGGACAGCAACATGCAAGCCACCACAGTACCACAGATTGACAGAAAAGTGGCAGAATGAGGAATATGTTGAACCCAAACAAAGTGCTTTCTTTGTATTTTAGAGGTATTGAGAGATATATTTTCTCAAAAATCCAGAGGATGACCTTTTTAATTGTGAGGTAGGCTAGATACAATCTAACTGATCCTTCATTTTAGTAGGAATATTTCAACATGAACCCAAATGACTGGACCCTTAGAAATTTAACTAAGGTAGAATCCATCTGAATTTTGTATGGGCTTATTTCTCACTCTGTAACATGCACATGTTATACTAATACATCAAAATTCATCAACATTTCTTCCATACTATATCCAAACAATATAATGTCATCAATATAATGTACCACTGTGTTATTTGTGGAAGAGAAAGGCAATTAATATCCTTGTGGATAATTGTAAGATTCTTGGGATAATATGGTAAATCTATGAACGTGACCTTGCTGTATGGTAGTTTTTTGTTTATTTGTTTGTTCAGTATTTAGCTAGTAGTCTTAGAACTATCAGAGAATAAAGGGAGAAAAAAGGATCTAAAGTGTCAATACTTTTTTTAAACTATCTCCTTCGATGGGATATAATTCTATACATAAAACATCCCCCAAATTCAGAAATTCTAATCATTAAACCCACTCCCATAGCTTTGTTCCTGACTCATCGTGACCCTAGTGGACAGAGATAAATCTCTCCTCAGGGCTTTCAAGAGGGATAATTTTTATGGAAGCAAGCAGCCCCATTTTTCTTCCCTGAAATGCCTGTTGTATTTATCTAATGACCTTGCAGTTGGCAGCTTAGTACTTAACCTAATGCACCTCTGTGAGTCATTTCTTTAATTATTAGAAAAATACAGATCAAAACAACAATTAGCAATAAAATTGCTGGATAAATTCAGGAAAGTGGAAAGGTACAAGATAAACTTTTAAAAATCATATGGACTCCTTTATGTTAACAATGAGGACTCAGAAAATAATATGATTTATAATAGCCATTCAAAGGATGAAATCATTAAGAAATAATCTAACCAGAGAGACATAAGGCTGTAGAAAGAAAACTATAAAACACTACACTATACTGTACAGAACACTATAAAACACCAACTTTTTATTGACAAGAAACTAAAATTGGCATACACAAACAGAATAATATACCAGGATCAGAGATAGGAAGACTTAACCCTGTGTAAATGTCAAAACTACTTAAAGTGATTTACAGATAACATGTAATCTGGATTCAGATTCCAACGTCAGTTTTACAGAGACAGGAAAATACCTCATTTCTCTGGAAAGGAAAGAGACTCAAAGTAAGCAAAACACTACTAAAGAAGGAGAGCAAAGTAGAAGGCCTCTCACTTCTTGATCACAAAAGCTACTGCACACTAGAGTAACAAAATAGCCTGATAGTGTTACAACAATAGATAGATCACAGATCAAAATTGAGAATCCAGATAAATCCAAATACATTTGAGCATCTGATCTTTGGCTAAAGTTTCAAATACATTAAATTGGAAAGAAAAAGTTCATTTAGTAAATGGTAATTTCAAAACTATTTATCTATATTCAGAAGAATGACACGGAATCCACATTTCACATCATGTACAAAACAAACCCATGTTGGTAAAATATAAAACCTAGAAATCATCAATGAAAAAATAGAGATACACTTGCAGGTCATAGTACATAGCATAAGTATAGTGATGTATAGATAACCACACAAACAATAGAAGACCAATACATGAGAACCCCTATAAAAACTGATCAAATATTCTCACCACAGTATGGGGATAAAATATTGGCAATTTATCAGACAAGGGAATGTTTTCTAACATTCATAGAAAATGTAACCACCTCAGCAAGAAGAAGAAGAATCCAATTTTAAAATGTCTAAAGGCATAATCAGAGACATCCTCAAGTAAGTCATTCAGGCAACCAAAAAACATATAAAGAAATGGTCAATATCAGTAGACATTTGGGAAATTCATTTTAAAACTAGTAGAAATCACCTCACACAAGCAGTATAGAAAAATTTTTTAAAAAGAAAATAAACTGAGGAGCTCGGAGCCGCGATGGCTACGGGCGGCAGCGGCCGACTCGCGGGCTGGCGATGTGGAGGAAGACGCCTCGCAGTTGATCTTTCCCAAAGAGTTTGAAACAGCGGAGACGCTTCTCAATTCGGAAGTCCATATGCTTCTAGAGCATCGAAAGCAGCAAAATGAGAGTGCAGAAGACGAGCAGGAGCTCTCAGAAGTCTTCATGAAGACGTTAAACTACACAGCCCGCTTCAGTCGCTTCAAAAACAGAGAAACCATTGCTAGCGTCCGCAGCTTGTTGCTCCAGATAAAGCTTCATAAGTTTGAATTGGCGTGTTTGGCTCATCTTTGTCCAGAGACTGCTGAGGAGTCCAAGGCCCTGATACCAAGCTTGGAAGGGCGGTTTGAAGATGAAGAGCTACAACAGATTCTTGATGATATCCAGACAAAGCGTTGTTTTCAGTATTCATCTCCGAACATCCTAGGTGGAACCACAAGCCCAGGACCTGGGCTGACCACGGAAATTCTACTTCAGAAAACAATTGGACTTCCTTTGGGCAGAACACCACACCGTGGTGTCGGTTGCTATTTCAAACTTGATGTTGACCACAATCTTGACTCAGAAAGGTGAGGTGGGTGATTTGCATATAAACTCTGCTATTGACTACCTCAACCCAAGGTGTTTGGCTCCTTTATTGTTATTTCTTTCTTAACCTTCCTGGCAGTAATCCCGAGTGTGGCCCAGTTAACTGTCAGAAGGGGTAACCCGGAGCCACACTCGGGATTACACTGCAGAGAAGTCCCTTATCTGCTCCCCGGTCCAGCCGCGTCCTTGCTGTGATCGCAGAGGGATCTGACTGTTCCGTTCCATTCTCTGTGTGCAGTGTCGCTGCACTGGGGTGAAACTGGGCGGGAAATACAAAACTGTCCGTCTAAAAGAGACATACACACACACAACCAGTGATACAGTGTAACCTGTGAGGATTGCATTGTATCACAGCAAATCACCTCAGATTTGCCCCTAGATCAGTCTCCAGTGCCCTGCATGCCCTTTTACTGTCATTTGGAAAAATTTTTGCCTGGAATTTTTTTGTTCATTGCATCAAAAAAAGTGTCACTTTAGCACAAAAGGAGGTTTAGACCAGATAAATGACAGCGACAGTGACTTAAAACTACTTGCAGAGAATTGAGTGGTAGCGGTTCATGGGGAAATTCATCATCCAACAGTGACGCTGATCAGATAAGTGAAGACAGTGATGATTCCGCACCAGAGCTCAGCCATGTCTGCGGTACGGATCAGGCAGCTTCCCAAGATTCCCGTTTACTTAAGAATTTCTTTAAGAATTATAGGCCTGGGAGGGAGGGGGAGGGGAAAAAAAGGAAACCGAGCTGATTCCAGGAACCCAAGTGGAAAGCGAATTTTGAGAATGATGAGCGCAACGAATGTATAAGGGTGCTTTGCTCAATTGATGTATGTATGGATTGTGATAAGAGCTGTATGAGCCCCAATTAAAAGATTTAATAATAATAAAATAAATAAATATATAAATAAATAAAAAGAAAATAGACTGAAAAGAATACGTGCTGATGAGAATTCAGAACACTTAGACACTGTTTCACATGGAAAAGACTGGGACATTCATCCAATGCTGGCGGTGCTCTAAAACAGCACAACTGCTGTGGAAAATGGTCAGAAGCTTCCTCCAGGAGTTGATTATGGAAACACTTTGTGGTCTAGCAATCACTCTAGTTGTCATATATCCTAGAGACATGAGAGCTGCGATAAGAATATATGCATTGACATGTTCCTCATGTCCATGCTGTATTATTCACAAAAGTAATAAGAAAGAAATCATGTGGAAGCCCCTAAGTGGAAGAATGGAGAAACAATCTTTTATACAGGCACAACATCACTTTAAAGCTTAGTAATGGAATCTGAGAACACCCGAACCTAGAGAACATTACAAGATGTTAACTAAAAAACAAACACCCCCAAACAGAAACCTTTTTCACCCAAAGCTATGTAGTTGCATTTTTTTTTACAAGAAAACCTTATCACCTTCAAAGTACTCTCCGTTACACTTAATACACTTGTCAACTTTGCGATTTCAGTCTTGGAAACACTATTCAGACTAATCTGTTTGGACGCCTGAGAGCACCTCCATCATTGTAGAACCTTTACTACATTGTCAAACTGCTATCCTTTTATGTTCTTCTTCTGTCGTGGAAACAAAAAGAGGTCGCACAGAGGAAGGTAAGTTGAGTAAGGTGCATGAGGAAAAGAGGCATGCTGGTTTGTGCCCCAACTAGCACACCAACATGGCTGTTTGAACAGTGCATTGTCATGGTGGCAAAGCCAGTCCAGCATCTGGCAGAAATCAGGCCTTTTTCGACACACACTCTTAACACAATCTCTTCAGAACCTCGAACTAGAATGCTTGATTAACAGTCTGACCTGGTGGAACAAACTCCAAATATACTACGAGTCAACATTTTCATCCATTCAGGAAGTTGATGGACGTCCAGCGTGAGGTATGTAATTAATTGACATTTCTCCTTTTTTGATTGAGAAAATGAGGAGTGCACTTGAGTTTCTGCCATAGTGTTGGCCTTGTGAGCTGTGTTCATCAGCACAACAGTTTCTGCAACTTTTTTTTTTCAGAGCAGGAAACAAAATTTCACAGCTACATGTTGTTCTCTTAAATCGGCCATCACAAGAAAAGAGGTTAAAGTGAAACTGTTTTTACAAAAAAAAAAGTCACTGTGACCAGAGAGAACCTTCTCAAGTGATGCTACCAGGTGTACTAACTCAGAGTGAGTTGCTTGATGCTCGCCTAACAGGAAAAATGCGTGCTATGAAATCTTCCCTATGCCCAGCATCATTTCAGGTTTTTTGGTGGGTTAACCCCTTGTATGCTGAATCACATTGTTGTTAAATAGCTTCAAGTGGATTCAGACCCTTAGCCACCTTATATAAATGGAAGGAAACATGTTGAAGTCCTGCACCATCCTCACCATTATTATTCTTGGACTTGCTGTTGCAGCCACAGTGTCAATTCATCTTGTCAAGGGTCTTCCTCTACTGTCTTTCCATTGACCAAGCTAGATGTCCTTTTCCAGGCATGAATGTTGCTAACATGTCCAAAGCATAGATGAAGTCTCACCATCCTTGCTTCTAAGTACCATCCTGGCTGTCCTTCTTCCAGAGGAGATTTACATGTTCTTTTCATCGTCCTTGGTACTTTCAGTATGTTTCTCCAGTATCAGAGGTCAGCTACACTGGTTCTTTTTGGGTTGTCCTTATTTAATGCCCGACTTTAACATGCATAGGAGACCATTTGTTCTGGCTACAGCTTCTCTTAGATGTTCCATGACAGAGATTTCTTTCCTGGCTTCTTGAATGTTGATGGGGTCTTCTCCCTCTCACACATTATTTGTAATTTTGTATTTATGCTAATATGATCTTTTCCTTACTACCTTAGTGTAATTTGTGTTTCATTATCTTCTGTTGTGTTTCCCAGCTGTGTAGCTATTGAGTACATGAGGAGTGGATATATAATGATCATAACTGATACAAGGTGTTATAGGGAATGCAGGGGTGTGGGATGGGCAATAGGGTGAGAAAGGGGATTAAAGGAGAAAATAATGAATTGGGGAGGGGAGAATGGGAAGGGAGCCCTAGAACTGATCATGATAGCACAAACCACTTTAAAGAGGATTTAAATGGCATGGTGGAGGGTGTGCTGGATGATCTAAGATAGATAGAATGCCAACTGTACAATTGTGTGATATATAAATTGTGTGCCAATAAAAATGCTGAGGAAAAAGAAAATACCATGGCTTGTGTCAGGGCAGCCTCATAGTAACTTCCTTGCTTTTAAACACCTGAAGAGAACTTGTGTGGTAGATTTATCCATTGCAAAACACTTTTTGATCTCATGACTGTTGCTTCCAGGAGCAATGATTGTGGATCCAAGGAAGATGAAATTATCAACAACTTCAATCTTTCTTCTGCTTATCATGATGCTATTTATTGATCCAGTGGTAAGGATCTTTGTTTTATAGATTTTAAATTGTAATCCATATGGAAACCTGCAATCCTTAATCTTCATCAAGTGGTTCAAGTTCTCCTTACTTTCACCAAACAACATTGCATCAATTCAATTGCATATCACAGGTTGTTAATAACCTTCCTGTAATTCTGATGTCATGTTATTCTTCATATATTACAGCTTCTCTGATTCTTTGCTCAGAATATATCCTGAATGTGAATTGATCAAATATATAATGGAGATTCATTGATTATTATTGTTGATTGGAATACAAAACTTGGAAATATAGAGACAGGAAAAGTAATGAGAAAATATCACCTTGATGATAGAAATCAAGATGATTTCCAAGACCAACAACTTCTTCATTGCAAATATCTTTTTAAATAACCCAAATAGCAAGTGTACACATGTACTTCTCCAGAAGGAATGCACAGAAATAAGATTGACTACATCTGTGGTGTAAGACAATGGAGGAACTTAATATAAATAGCTAAAACTATGCTAGGGCCTGGCTGTGGTACAATCAATTTAATGAAATTAGTCAATCACAGAAAGATAAATATTACAGGAAACTACTACTTTAAAAAAATCAAGATATGTTTTTGTCCCTGGGGGGCAGGGGTGGGTGGGTGATTGCTTACTTAGGGTGGAAGTGGGATAGGAAAATTGGAAGTCATGTATTAGCAGGGCAGATGAGTGTTAACTTGGGTGAAGGAGAACTCAATGCAAAATAAGATAATAAAGCTTATTATCATCTATAAGGAGGAGTCGAGATGACATGCAGTTAGAATACTTACCCCCTGCTCCGGTTGTTAGATCAGAAAATTAAGACATAAGGAGGCCAATATTGAGAGACTAGGTGATAAAAATAGATCCAGTATACAAGGGTCTGGTTGAGTCTCCCCCTATGCTTTTTGTCCACAAAATCATTCAAGAACACGTTGAAATGCTAGAAGTTCACCACCATGTCTGTCCAAAGGCTTTGCTAATCCCTCACTAGGTCCAGTGGAATGGTGTCCGCCACCCCTTCCAGCACCCAAGATCCAAGACCTGCAGCATGCAGCAATTTCCCTAGGCTTCTGTCTAAAGGAGGCCATAATCCGAAGCTCTCAAAGAGCCTCTGAGAACTAGGCACAAGACCTCACATTAGAGTTTCCCTCTCTGCTGTCTTCCCTGCTCTGGCATTCTCAGACTTTGTATATCCTCTCAAAAGCCAGGAACAGAGTGACTAAATCAGCCATACCCTTTCCCCCCTCTCCTCAGCTCTGTGCCCGCCAGCCTCAGTAACAATATAATTAGATGTTGATTTGCAGCAGTTGAAGAGTCCCTGGGAAATTTGCCTGTGACAGAATACAGATCCCTAGAGCACAGCCTCCGGAGCTATGTAGAAGAGAGCCCAGAGTAACACAGGAGTAGAGCCGGGGGAGAATTGAGTTCCAATCACCCCCAAACTGACTAATCTGGTCCCACTTCCCTGGGGTACAATGTGGCACAGCCCCAACACCAGGGCATCCAACAAACCCAATATAAAAATAAATGCTTTCAATCCAAGACTGTATAACTTTGAATGTAAGCCACCATTAATTTGATCCAATAGTATAGCACTAATATAAAAAATCAGGCCTAACTCAGATCCCCAGAGCACAGCCTAGAATTTTAACATAATAAACAGGAAAATCCAATGGGTGCTGAAAGCCATCGTGAGTTTTACAGTTGCCAGACAGTCCTGACAAGTCTCAAGCCCATGCTGCGGAACCACAACAATCCAGCCCAGTGGCATACCTACAGTCCTCTGGCTCAGTCCACCTGCCAATACCCCCCACAGTCCCTGGTACAGTCACTGCAGCACTTTGCCTACACAGTAATCTGACCCACCACCATAGTAGGGCACAGGTAGCACCCAAAACCACTCTTTCCATTCTCACCGAGAAAGCGCTCAAGTCCCCTGGATCTCCTGGGAATGTGGCAGCAAATTCTTCCAAAACAACACGCAGACAGCAACACACCATAACATCCTCAACAGGAAAACAAGAAACACAAAACACAACAGTGGTGGAAGTCTTAAACCTAATAATGCCCATAGAAGAAAAAGACGTTGATCTGCCTGAAAAAGAAATCAGAATGCTACTTGGAGTAATACAGGATTTGAGGGAAGCAACACAGAATAAGGATACAATGATAGAGGAGATGAAGTCCACAATACAGGAGATGAATTCAATGACAGTTGGGATGAAGTTCACACATCAAAGGGAAATGCAAGAACTGAGGTAACAGAAGCAAAACCCAAGATAATGGACCTCACCAACAGAGTAGAAAAGGCAAATAATTGTTCCAGTGATTTTGAGGGTGATCAGGCAAATTGCGACAAACGGGAACGACAGTCAAACCAAATAACCAAAGGGGAGGAAGAAAACCTGAGAAAAATGACAGATCCTATGAAGAGAACCAATATTAAAGTAATTGGGCTCCCAGAACAAGAAACAACGAAGAAGCTAACAGCTAAATTAGTGACAGAATTCCTGCTAACAAACTTCCCCACCTTAATGAATCAGGATCAGACACATATATAGGAAGCAGATAGGACAGCAATAAGACTAAACCCCAGGAAGAAGTTGCCAAGGCACATAATATTTAAGTATGGATCCTCAAGGAAAAAGAGAAACATTTTAAGAGAAGAGAAAAGAAGGTGATCACATATAATGGTGCTCAGGTAAGAATATGCTCAGACCTCTCAGCAGGTAAGATGAGAAGGAAGAGAGAGTAGAGTAATGTATTCCAAAACTGAAAGAAAAAAAATGCAATGCATGAATCCTCTACCCTGCCAAAGAATCTATTAAGATAGATGGTGATGTAAGAGTCTTCATGGATAAAGAAAACTCAGAATATGTCATAAGACACCAACCCTGGAGAAAACCATCATCCACCAATCACAAGCATAAGACTGCAATAAAGGACAACTCCACTGATAAGTCAACATGCTGACAATAACTACCAAAATAACAGCCTCAGAGGTAGAAAAAGGCAAAAATGAAGCCCCACACCCACCATAAACTCAGCACACTGATAGGAAGGAAAAACCCAAGACAAAAGAGACAAGAGGCAGCAATGAGTCCACAGATAAAGGCAATAATTATGAGTGTCAATGGCCTGAATTCGCTCACTAAAAGACAAAGTTTAGCAGACTGGCTCAGAAAGCATAACCCATCAATCAAACCTGCGAGAGAAACATCTTAAACTCACAGACAAAAATAGACTAAAAATAAAAGGCTGCAAGAAAATATACCAAGCAAATGACAACTTTAAAAAAGTAGGCTTTGCATTCCTAATCTTTGACAAAATTGACCTCAATGTGCAAACCATAACAAGAGACAAGGATGGGTACTATATAATGTTCAAAGGATCAGTAGACCAGGAACTGGTAAGCATGATTAATATATATGCACCCATGAAATTAATCAAACACACTATTTAAAAGAATAAAGAAATCACAGACTGAACAATCATAATACATGACTAATATACCAATATCTAAGAAAGATGGATCGTTAGGAAAGAATATCAGCAAGGAGGCTACAGAGCTAAACACTACAATTAGGTGACTGGACCTCTTATTCATTTAAAGAGCTCTCCATTCATATGCAAAAATTCATTCTTTTCAAGTGCACATGTCTCATTTACAAAAATAGACCACATGCTGCGACACAAGTGGAGCCTGAGTAAATTCAAGTACATAAAGCTCATTCAGACATCCCTCTCAGACAACAATGCCATAAAGCTGGAGATCAGAAAAAGGACAAGCAGAAAAACAAGGGCAAACAACTGGAAGATGAATAACAATCTTTTGCAACGCAAATGTGTACAGGCCCAGCTTAGAGAAGAAATTAGGAAGTTTTCAGAAATTAATGCCAATAAGAATAGAACATATCAAAAACCTGTGGGGTACAGCAAAAGTAGTAATCAGAGGAAGTTTGCTAGTGTTTAATTCATATATGAAAAAGGAAGAAAGATGTATAGCTGATGTGCTACCACAAAACCTCTAGTAAGTAGAACAGAGTCAACAGAACCATGCCTCCAATAACAAAATGAAAGAAATAATAAAAATCAGGGCAGAGTTAAATGAATGGGATAACAAGAGAACAATGCAAAAAAAAATCAATGCAGCAAAACACTAGTTCTTTGAAAGGATCAATAGACTTGACAGAATGCTGGCAACCTAACCATGAAAAGGAAGGAGTGCACATTAATAGACAGGATGAGGGATGAACCAGGGAAATCACAATGGACCCCTAACAAGATTAAAAGAATAATCATAAAGTACTATGAAAGTCTGTATTCTAATGAATCCAACAATGGTCATAGACATGGACAAGTACTTGGAAAAACAATTCCTTCCTACATTATCCCAGATAGAGGTCAAGAACCTCAACAGACCCATAGCAAAAGAAGAAATAGATATGGCAAACTACCAACCAAAAAACTCCCAGTTCAGAGCATAGAAAAAGATGGCAAACTCCCAAATTTCTTTCATGGAGCCATTATAACTTTGATATCCAAACAGGGCAAGGATCCCACAGGAATAGAGAACTACAGACCAACATTTCAAATGAATATAGATGCAAAAATCCTTAACCACATATTAGTCAATAAAATACAACAGTATATAAAATATACCATCCATTATGGTCAGGTGGGATTTATTTCAGGGAAGGTTTGACATTGCAAAGACCATCAACAATATTTTCCTTACTGACAGACAAATTAGACCTTATGTTTGTTAAGATATTTCACAGAAATAAATTGAAACTAAAGCTTTTGTGTAAACTCAATCTCTGTAAATTTCTTTCTGCTTCACTTATTACATGAGTAGAGAATGACTTTTCTCTGCCTGCTCCGAAAGCATTTTCTTTCTGTTTAATGCTTAACTGCTCTGTATGAGAGACCAAATCATTCATTTGCTTTCTTATGTGCTTGCTATAATACCTGTGATCTATTTGAATATGATATTAGAGCAATGGAACCTCTGTGAATTTGCATTTTTGCTGTGATGATCAGGAATAAGGACTTAAACTTACAGCAAACTGATCAAGGAAATGCAATGATTTCATTCGAAAGAGGATCAACATTGATTTCAGAAGAGCTAAGCATTGAATTCCTGAGTTGATTTCCATATATTTACTCTCTAAACAATAGAGCTCTTTAAAAATGTACTAGCTTAAATTATATTTGTAGCACAAATGGTGCCTACCTTTGTGATATAGTAAGAATAATGATGGGCTTAAGAATGACAATGCTAAGATGGTGTAGTACCAGACATTCTGTTCCTCAGAGGGTCAATATGAGTAGGAATCAACTCTGTGACATCTAATACTACCATCACCAACAATAATCTTTGTATCTCCCTACATGTCTATGTCATCAACCAATAGTTTTTCCATATAAATAAATCAGATCACCCCTATTTTGTATTTTCTGGATCAATAGATATTTCAAGGAAGAAACTTCCAGTGAATGTACTTTTTACTCATTAATATCTAAATCCCAAATGGAGAATACCAAACTGAATTTGGCATTTGAAAGAACAAAAAAGTAAATTGAGGTATTGAAAATGAAGAGGGCAATTGGGACAGTCTTAAAATTAAACTCTCTTATTCTTAGAACATTCAGGGCATGCCAAATATCTTATTTTTATTTATTTTATGCAAGAGGACTATCGTCTTTGGGGATGGATATAATTTCTAGACTAAATACCAAACAATAGTACATATGTGCAGTGGAGAAATAATGCCCTCTCTTTTATATAGACCATTAACTATCATTATGGGATGATAAGGGTTGGGGTGAAATATTTTTTACCACATTTAAAAATATTATTTCAACATTGAAGATTTTCCCCCCATCTTAATAGATGATGTTTGTTCTTTAAAAAACAGATATTGAAGTTTATTTACCAGAAAGGTATCTCATAATTCATATTAAAGGATAAAATACTTTATCATATTGGAGAATATTTCTTTCATACATCCAAATTCATTTAATATGTATTCAGAAAGCTTCCTCATAGTATAGATTACAATAAATTAAGTAGATGAGGAAGAAGAAACACATATTGGATATTTCTGAAAATGCAATAGATTTATAAGAACTCAGCAATTTGATACTAATGCTTATGTTTTCTGTACCTATTCCTGATTTTATGGTAACATGAAAACTACTACCAATACAAATTTGACAGAATATCTGAGAATCACAGTTAGGATACTAGTTAAATAAGGCATGGTACAAGGAAAATGGTGTCAAATTCATGACTGGTGACAGATCAATACATCAAATTTATAGGTGGGTCTTGAGAAGCAAGACCAGGACCATGATTGGGAAAAATTAAAAGATTTGTCAAGGGCCAATCCACCAGGCATGACTGATAGGGCATTATTTATGACTATGTGGTCCCATATACTCTCCTCAGTACTTTCCATCAGTGATTTAGTATACTCTCCTCAGTAATCTTCTCAGTGATTTTCATACACGAGATACCCAGGCAAGCCCCTGAAAGAGACGGCCCTCCCTCGGCTAGCTGAAGCGTTGTGGAGGTAGTCCGCTTTCCAATGCACGATGCCAAAGGACAGAATTATACACATTCTTGGATGATGAGCAGAAGGAATTCAGGAGGAGCTTATTGTACATGGGGACTCTCAAAATAAATTTTTGTCTTTTGCTTTCATCCATAGCCTGCTGAAAACCAGATGCTCACAATTTGAGTTCCAATACACTGCCCAAACAAAATATTTTTATTATTTCTTCTTTTTTCAAATTATTAAACATATTTAGAAATTAATGTATATTTTATTGTAATAGTAGTGCAGGTATTGTAAGGAAACAATTTCTATTTTTTCATGGGTGAGGTTATTTATACAGCTAAGTTGTTTTTTATTTTAATTTGAGAATTTATTCGGCGAAAACATCTCCTTAGTGTTTGGAAAATTAAACAGTAATTTTTTTGATCAAGGCCCTTTTTATAGGGGAAAATAGAAGTAGCCAGAAGCGCTTAAGGTAAGTGTTAAGGTACATTGTGGATGGTGAAAGATAAGTGAGAGCAGCAAGCTTTAGCCATTGATGCCAATAAGCAACACAGTGTTTTCAGAATAAGATTTTATAATGAAAATGTTGGTAAAATCCTTCAATTTCTACACCCCTTTCTTTGGTGGTTGGTGCATAAGTCTGAATAATCATTGAATGTCCTTCTATGTAAATCAATGTTCTTTTATCACATATTGCATTGCACTTTAAGATAAATCTTTTTGGCAATAAATGTGACATCATTCCTCTTGAATCTTCATTGCCATCATAGTAAACTGTAGGATTATGTGATTCAAAATGGTAAATACTATTTCTGCTAGCTAAGGCCTAGAATATTGATCTTTATGCATTTCCTTTCACTTTTAATGGCTTTCAATTTTCCTAGATTCACACTTAAGACATTCCAAGTTGCAATTTTTAATTGGTGTTTGTAGCTATTTATTATCATTTTGAGTCATTCCCTGTATTAGTCTGGGTACTTTAGGGAAACAAATCCACAGACACTCACGTATAAGAGAGAGTTTTATATAAAGGGTAAATGTGAATCAGGAAAACATCCCAACCCAGTGCTGCCCAAACCAAGTCCAGCATTAACCCACATGTCCAACACCAATCCACAAAGTTCTGCTCCATCTTACAAAATAGATGCAATGATGCCAACTGCAGGAGGAAAGCCGAATCAGTGAACATGTAAGCATCTCAGCACTGGCAGGGGTCCCTGCATGGCTGCTCCAGCACCCAGGGCTGCATCAGGGTAGGTCCATGCGGCTTCTCCTTGGGGATGTCTTGGAAGAAGTGAGCCTTGCCAGCTGAAGCAGGGAAGTGTCTAAGGCAGCTGCATCCTGGGGCAACCATCACAAAGCATGAGACCCGAGAACTAGAAAAGCAAGACTCACTGAACCATTTATCTCTCTGCCCTTCAATTAACCCCACGTGTGTTTACTGGCCAGGTTGGCCCAAAAAACCTTAACTAACTCATGCCGCTTCAGGTCCAAAGGCTTTACTCCATGCTGTTATGATGGTCAACTCTATCTTGAGAAGCAAGCTCATCTTTAGTCATGTTTTTAGTACCTTCCAACCTTAGAGGTTCATCATCTGGCACCATTTCTGACAATATACTGCTGCTGTGCATGAGGTGTTCCGTATCTGACAAGAGCACAGCACTGTCTAAATGTTTCCAGTGACTCATTCCTCTGAAGTGGACAGTCTTTTCCTTCTTAGTAGTCTGCTCTCAGTCTGGAATTCTACTGAAACTTGCTCATTTGGGATGACCCTGCTGATATTTGAAATACCAGTGATATAGCTTCCATCGTCACAACACACACAAGCCGCCCCTATGCTAACCTAACAGAGATGCGGTCCAGGATAGTTACACAAACAATTAGAGAAAAACAGAAATACCATTAATAAATATATCCCCTACTGACAACTCATCATTCAAAAAGAAGCACAGAATCCGAAACGAGAGTCAGTCTCTTCAACATATGGTCCCATCAGAAGAAAGAAAAAGGACACATGCATCATCCCATAAAAATCTCAAGTTGGATCAAAGACATAAATAAGTGTAATTCCATAGCTACAAAGATGATCAATGAGATTAAGGACCCTATTATAGGGTATCAACATATTATCAAATATGAAGTGAGTTGTACACACAGCAGAAGGCAAAATAGATACCGATCCAATTAAAAATAAGACTTATGTTTAAGGTACCTTCTCAAAGACTAAAAAGAGAGACCACACACTGAGAAAAATATTTAGCAATAAGTCAACCAACAAGGAAATAGTCTCCAAAATTTATAGAACACTTCAGGACCTCAATAAAAACAAGCAAATTTATAATCAAATTAAAAATGCACAAAAATTCATGAATAGATAGTTAACCAAAAATACCTTCTAAAGGCCAACAAACATGAAAAATGCACATCGTCTCTAGCTCCATGAGAGATGCACATCATAACAATGATTAAATATCAGCTTATACTGGCAATGATTGTCTTTTAGGGGGAAAAAGGAACAACAAATGTTGGAGAAAGTGTGGAGAGATTAGAAGTCTCATCCACTGCTGGTGGGTCTGTAAATATTTGCAATTTATGAGGAAATTGATATCTTAATAATTCAAATTGCTGTAGAAAGTCCTTAAGATCTATTAATTCCTCTGCTGAATATATTTTACTAAAGAAGTGAAGCAGCAACACAAACACTCCCATATTCATGAAAGCCTTGTTCACAACAGCAAGAAGTTGGAAACAGCTTACCAGCCCACCAGTAGAAGCGTGGACGAAGACACTTTGGTGCATATACACAATGGAACATTCTGTATCACTAAAAACAATGATTAAATGACAAGCACCTTATGGCACGAATGAATCCGGAGAAAGGTATGCTGAGTGAAATTAGATAATCTCAAAAGGAGTAATGCTGTAAGAGGCCTGCCCTAAAAGGATACACACCAAGACAGTCTGGCGTCTTTTCTCAGGACATGTGTGCATCTAATCTAGTCTCCCAAGTAGTGTAGTAGCATAGAAGCATTTATTACTCTCTTATTTGTACATGCCAAAGCCTATTTCTTCTGAGGGGGTTCAAATAGCTCTTTCCAAATAGCATGCTCAATCAGGCACCCCAATTTAGTAGACACGCCTACAATGGTGTTCAGTGAATTTCAATTATACTTTTATTTTAACCTCTAGTAGTAGCTAAATTGGTGAAGGGGGGCCTGCTCCTGGGGAAAAGGCTTAAGATTACTTGTTTATATCTCCTATGGGGGAAGCAATCCTGTGTTACATTGCTAAACATACACTCTTAACCAAATTTCTTTTTTGCCCTTGTTGAATCAGGCATCATGCTATAGACCATCTGGACTTTAGATTTGGGCTTCGTTCTTCACAGATCACATGGGATATATCTGATTTGGAAACCGTAAGTGAATCTTGGATTTACCTTAAGCTTACCTGTTGAAGATTAAAGGAACTGAAATGTTCCTTTGAACTGAAAGCAGAAACACCTTACCGTATGAAAAATCAGACGACTGTTATCCAAGGCTGTTATTTGGAAATTATTGGGCTTTATTTGAATCTTTCTTTCAAGGCTTCCCAATAACTGGCAACTTAAGACCACCAGGTACTTGCTATGTTTATATTGTTGTGATTTATTTTAGCTTAACAGGAATACATTGTCTTAGTGACTGATTTTTATCATTTTTTCTATATATCTAACCCTCATTGCTTTCTTAAGAATTGTCTAGTTCACTTAAGTATTTAATCTATACAAGTAAACATTTTTTGTATTTTATTTTTTAATCATGGTTTTTAATGTTTTAAAATCATTTTATTGGGGGCTAGTACAATTCTTATCACAATCCATACCATTATTTGTATTTTAATCTACTAAACTTTTAAATTTATATATGTTTTAATTTCTCACTAGTATTTTAAATTTTATTGGCTAGATTAATGTTAGTATCATTAGAATTAAGAAATGTCCTATGCTGGTTACCTATTTTTTTGTGTGTGTGCAAGAAACTGTAATGCTGTCTCTATAGTGGACCTGGGGTATATATGTAACCTAAATATGGATTTTAAGCTCAGACCTAACTGTAATCTCTAATCTAATAACAATTAGCTCTTACGATGTGGCCTTGTCTGGGTCATGACTCTATGGAGTGATCACTGAAGATGTGGGTGCTACAGCAAAATGTGGTGAAGAAATAGATGGTACCCACAGTCATAAAAAAATAGTGTCTGAAGTTTTATCCTAAAGCAGCCATCTAAGTTACATATCGGCTAAGTTATATGTAAGGTACACACCAGCTTCTGTGAGCCAAGGATTATAAACAATAAATCCCAAACCAGAGGAGCAAGTTATTTGTTGTTGTTATGAGTCAGCTATAACACTAGCAACCGTAAACACAGCAGAAAGATGTACTGTACCGTCCTATGCCATTCTAAAAATTGATCATATACCT
Organism: Tenrec ecaudatus; assembly: GCF_050624435.1. Taxonomy (NCBI): domain Eukaryota; kingdom Metazoa; phylum Chordata; class Mammalia; order Afrosoricida; family Tenrecidae; genus Tenrec; species Tenrec ecaudatus. The sequence goes on along the minus strand of NC_134540.1, from coordinate 141,140,931 downwards.
AGGCTCATTGTAACCGCCACTGTTTCGATCCATCTCGTTGAAGACCTTCCTCTATTTTGCTGCCCTCCCACATTACCAAGTATGGTGTCCTTTTTCAGGAACTGGTCTTTCCAGACAATATATATAAAGTCTGTAAGACAAAGTCTTGCTGTCCTTTTCGCTGAAGAACATGTGGCCTTACTTCTTCCAATACAGATCAAATGTGCTTGACACAATGGATGGATGGATTGATGGATTGTGATAAGAGTTGTACGAGCCCCCAATAAAATGACTTTAAAAAGAAAAAAAATAGATTTACAAGCTTGGATATCTTGAACAATTTTACTCTCTTTTATAGGGATCACTATGAATGAGAGTCAACTAAGTGACAATGAGTTCAGGTTTGGTAAGAATTTCATAAACATTAACATATGTCTATTCATAAATTAATATCATGAGTGCTTTTACATATGCATTTTGAAAGCATAGTACTTATCAGGTAAGGAAATTTAGAGCATTATAGAAACTTAAAGGACATCATCAAATACGTGTCATTTACCTTATGGATGATGTACAGATCACATTCTCACTTGATCATATATATATATATATATAGTAATGAAAAATTTTGACATGCCTCATTTATAATTTACTCACTTATTGATGGATTCTTAATGTAAAGCAAATTTTTCTATAAGAAGTAATTCAAATATCCTGATTTTAAAGAGATAGAAGTCAGGTGGGAAAGCAAACATTTATTAAAGGATTACAGAGAACACTTACTAAAATCATATTCAACAAGTTGTCATAGAATTTTTGCTGGCCATGGGGATTTATGAGTTTTAGAGTAGAATTATGCTCCATAGGACTTTCAGTAGTTGAATTTTCAGAACTAGATCATAACATTTTCTTCCAGTGATACCATAGGATGAAGGCCATTAAAGAAGCATCACATCGTATAATCAGATAACAGAAAGTCGAGAATTAATTCTCACTGTGGATAAAAGTAATGAAGATATCTCAGAGAAGCAATGTGGATAAATTAAATCCATGAACCTTAGTGGACCATCTTGCTAGGGGCTAAAACAGGAAAGTAAATTCTAATAGGACACAAAAGCATGGCTAGAGATCTGCAGGCACGACAGAGCAAGTTGCACACAGAGAATCTTGTTTAGTTAAATGAGCTTGTAGACAAAAAAAGAAAAACAAGATTAGTGGCAGGAATTATATCTGTAAAGATCATGGATTGAGGGCTTATATCAAAGTAAACATTACAAAATAAAATGTGGTGTGGCAAATAGTATGTTGTGAAAGGACAAATAATATATAGGAAGGGCATAAGATAAGGCAAAGCAGTTTATAATAATTCATTTCTTTTTTATGGTTCACCAGTTCAGATTAGGTTCACCCAAGGTAATCTACCTTCCTTAATGTCAACTGATTTAAGACTTTAATTATAGTTTTAGAATTCATTCATAGCAGAATCCATGTTGGTATTTAATTGGAAAACAGAGAGAAGGTGTATATATGCTAGGGGGTCAACATCTTAAATGAAGAATCCAAATTAGAACTTAGAACATAGTCACAAGAAACTTTAAAATTTCAATTTCAATTAATATACACGATTTCACTCACCTATACTAAGAAATGTGGAAGTCAGCTACCTGGCCAACTGACTGGCATAGATCTGGATTTGTACTCATTCCAAAGCAAGAGACCTAACAAATTGTGAGAACTGTAAAACAATTAATATGTTCACACACAGAATAATCAATACTCTCACCTGCCAGTAACATTTTGCTGAAGATCATTTGGCTATGTGACCAGTGTTCAGTGGATCAAATCTGGTTTTGAGATGTCTTCAAAATTCATGTGGTATATATTTAAGTTGATATTTAGGCACCCATAGATTAATTCATTTTCTTCTAATGTGCCTTGCACTTACATATGAGCAATTGATGGTCTATTTTACAGCCAGCCCCTAGTCTCAGGTTGACTGTAGATATTGAGCTTCTCCATTGTCTCTTACCAAAGAGGTAGCCAATTTTATTTCTGTTTATTCCATTTGGATAAGATCATGTAGGATCAATGTTGATGGTGTTGAAAACATATTTTAATGAAGAATCTTCTTGCAAAATTATATTATGGGATATATGTAGATTCAGTGCTGTCACCAACATCAAATTTCCCCACGATCCTTCTTTCCTTTTTGAAAAAGCAGTTCTTCCTCAGTAATGTGGAAATTCATTCCAATCCAAGGGGTTCATTTTCTGGCGCTCTATCTGATAAACTTCTGTTGCTATTCATAAGGTTCTTAGTGGCTAATTTTGCAGAAGTAGGCAACCTTGAGGTAGTTAGTTTATTGTACCAACCTGGCCCATAAACACAGTGGGGTTAATTGAAGGGCGGAAGACTAAATGGCTCAGTGACCTTCACCTTTTTAATTATCAGGTCTTTTGCTTTCTTGATGGTTGGACCAGGGTGTAGCTGCCTTAGCCAGTTCCCTGCTTTAGCTGGCAAGGCTCACTTCCTGCAAAACATGCCCAAGGAGAAGCCACATGGACCTACCCCGATGCAGCCCTAGATGCTGGAGCAGCCGTGTGGAGACCTCTGCTAGTGCTGAGATGTTTACACATTCACTGACTTGGCTTTCCTCCTGCAGTTGGCATCATTGTATCTGTTTTGTAAGATGGAAGAGGACTTTTTGGACTGGTGTTGGACATATGGGTTAATGTTGGACATGTTGGTTTGGGTAGTACTGGGTTGGGATGTTTTCTTGATGTTCACTTAACCTTTATATAAAACTCTATCTTATACATGAATTTCTGTGGATTTGTTTCTATACAATACCCAGATTAACACAAACCTATTCTCTTTTTTTGTAGTCTATTCATTAACTGCAAACCCCACTGAAAACTTGTTCACCTTCATTGAACCTGCTTACCTTTTAAATACCAGTGACATAGCTTCTAAAATCACAGCCATGACAGTACAACAAACTGACATAAACATTTTAAAGAAGGTGTTGATAATCTATGGCATGAAGTGACAGTGTTAAAACACAAAATATCACCTCCAATACATGACATTTTAGTACCTCTTTTAGGGTGGTAGTTACACATTGGTCTGCTAACTGTAAGGTCAGGAGTTCCATGAGAGAAATACAAGACTTTCTACTTTGATAAAATCTCAGAAATCCACAGGGGGCAGCTCTGCCCTGTCCTATAGAGTCACTATGTGTCAGAATCCACTCAATGACAGTGAATTTGAGTTTGAGATTAAATTTAGGTAAGAAGTAAGGCTCTGGTGACCATGTGTTTAATATTTTCATCAATTTAGTTGGGATGAGAAGAATAGGGAATCTGGTTGTTTGGTACTAATTACAAAACACATAGTTGTAAAGAAAAGAGATAATCTGAGGGCTTGGAAGTCATAGCTGAAGCATCACAAAAAGACCCCAAAGCTTCCACTTGGGCCCTGAAACAAAAGTCTTATTTCTTGAAGAAGCAGAACTGATATTGTCAAACGCCAAACCCAAAATCTTATAAGAATGACTCAATTTTAACAAACTGAATTCCCTAGCTAGAATGGTGTCTGATATTAATGTTCAGGCATGCATTGGGATAAGAAAACTTGGATTGAGAAATATGAGCAGATATTAAGGAATATGTGGACATTGAGCCACTAAATTCTATTAAATCACAGCAATAACCCTTAGGATTTTTGGAGAAAAACCCTTCCATCCTCTAAAAATAACTTTTCTCCTTTTCCTTAAAATATTTAGACTTCTTACTGGGCCTTTGTAGAGACTGAGTTCCTCCCCACTGGCTACACAATCAATATTCTGCCTGAGCCGCCCTTATTCAGTTTGGCCCAGAGAATCATAAAGTTGAGCATCCACACCAGTATGCCATCATTAAGTTGAAGTGGCACATAGGAGATTGGGCTAAGTCAGGACCTGAAGGTACAACTAAGTTGTCTGAAGAAGGGGGTCAAATGCCCACAACCTCCACTCCGGGCACATCACCCTTCTTCTCCCAATCTGCACCTGTGATCCCATGGGGAGTTCCTTATGATAAAGTGACCGAGGAAGAGGAAAAAAATATGCTTGATTGACAGAGGACCCTATAGGATATTCAGGGACTGGCATGGACAGCTGCAGCACTTCCAGCCCCTTCTCTGAGAACACCCGGAAGGACAGTAGTGAAGTGAAGTTCTCTGGTGGAAAGGTTTAGATGACTATATTTGGTTATTCATTTTACTTGAAAGTAAAGATGGTCAGATTAGTAATTGTTTACTTATTCATGGACTTTGGCTGATGGTTTGGCTAGATGGTCAGGGACTTGTAAGGAACATGCTTGGAAAATTGTTGACAAGTGGGTATGGGTAGACTTCTATAAATGTACTCAAAAAACAAAGGTCCTTGTGTCTAATATGAATGTTCACCAAAAGGCTACTTCCAAAGAGAATCAGAAAAATCAAGTAAAGAAGATGGCATATTCTGTGGACACCAGTTATTCTTTTTCCCTAGAGACCCACTCCTGTCTTTGTCCAATGGGCTCATGAATAAGGTGACCATGATGTGAATGATGGAAGTTATTCATCGGCTCAGCAACATGGACTTCCACTTAGCAAGGCCAATTTGGCTACATCCACTGCTCAGTGTCCAATCTGCCACCAGCAAAAACCAACACCGAATCCAAGGTATGTGACCATTCCTTTGGGATAAAAACCAGAAACTGGGTGCAAGTTTATTACTTGGACCACTTCCTACATGGAAAGAACAGAATTATTTCTTGCTGGAATAGATACATACTTTGATAAGGAATTTTCATCCCTATATGTAATGCTTCTGCTAATATTACAACCAGTGGACTTCCAAAATGCCTTAACCACTGATACAGTATTACACATAACACCCCATCAAATACAAATAAAGAGACTCACTTCACAGTAAATGAAGGGGTCATGCTCATCAAACTAATTAGAATTACAATATTCCTCATCAAGTAAGTGGCTTGATAAAACAATTAAATGGCCATTTCCAGACACAACCATGGCATCATTTTGGTGATAATGCCCTACATGATTAAAGCAATATCCAGGAGGCTGTATATGTTCTAAATCAATATCCAATATATGGTGGTACTCATTCTTCAATAGAGAAGATTCATAGATAGGGGAGCCAAAGAGTGCATATGGGAGTTGCATCACCCACTGGTACTCCTAATCACCCACTAACAATAATTTTGCTTCCTTCCCTATGATCCTCTTTGCTATGGAAGGTGAGGAGTCCTTGAAGCACTTGCTGATGAAGAGAAAATATTACAGCCTTTAGTATGGATTAGAATATTATGTAAAGACAATCAAACTCCTCACAACCGATCTAGCAAGTAGCATCATAAACAGAAAAGATTAAGTTGTCAATAATTTCATCTATCTTGGATCCACAGTCAATGCTCATGAAAACAACACTCAAGAGATCAAATGATGAACTACTTTGGGTAAGCTGTGCAAGACCTCTTCAAAGTGTTGAAAAGTAAGGCCGTTACTTTGAGGACTGATGTGTGCTTTACCCAAGACATGTATTCTTTATTGCTTCAAATGCACATTAACTTGGCCATTGGAAAAGGAAGATCAAATAAAAATCAATAATTTTGAATTATGATCCTGGTAAAGAATATTGAAAGTATTATGGATTTCCCAAAGAACAACAACAAAAATGTGTCCTGTGAGCAGTACAGCCAGAATGCTCATGAGATGCAAGACTTTTCTTAAGTACTTTGTACATATTATGAGGAAAAGGGCCTAACAACAATAGATAAATGTGAGGGAAAGACATGGCTATGGCTGTAGATACAGATATGGATATAGCTATAGATGTGGACATAGACTTAGACATATACATAGATATGCCTACACATAAATAGTTAGGAATCATTATATTCATTTTGTAGGGTGTCATTGAATCACTTTTGAATCATAGTGATCCTATGCACAACAGAATGAACCACTGCTGGTCCTGAAACATACTCAATCAATTGTTCTTAGGTTTGAGCACATTGTTTTAGCCACTGTATCAATATATCATTTGAGGGTTTTCATCGTTGCTGCCCCTCTACTTTACCAAGAATGATGTCTGTCTCCATGGACTGGTCTTCCCTGACTATATGCCCAAAATATGTGAGATGAAGTTTTTCCATCCTTGTTTCTAAGGAGCACTCTGGTTCTACATCTTCCCAAACTGAAATTTGTTGTTGTTGTTCTTTGGCAGTCCATAGTACTTTTAATATTCTTCACCAGCACATTCAAATGCATTGATTCATCTTCAGTTTTCCATATTTAACATTTACCTTTCACATGCATATGAGACAATTGAGCATGCTGTGGCTTGGGACTGTTATACCTTGGTCCTCAAAGCAAAATCTCTGCTTTTTGAAGTTTTAAAGACATTGTGTTCAGCAGATTTACCCAATGAAATGTGTTGTTTAGTTTCTTGACTCTTGCTTCCATGAACATTGATTGTAGATCCAAACAAGACTAAATATTGACAACTTCAATCTTTTCTCAGTTTGTCATGAAAGTATCTGTTGGCCCAGGTCTGAGAATTTTGGGTTTATTTTTATTGAGTTGTCATACATACTGCAGGCTGGAAGCCTTGGTCTTCATAAGAACATGCTTCATGTCTGCTCTTTCAGTAATCAAGGTTGTGTTAGCTGCATATCAGCTTGTTTCTAAGGCTTCCTTCAATCCCGAAGCCACATTCTTCTTCAAGTACTCCAACTTCTCTAATTATTTTCTCAGCATAAAGATTGAATCAGTACAGAGTGCAAAACGTGACTCACAAATTTCCGAATTTGAAAGCATGCAATACTCCCTTGTTCTGTTCATGAAACTACCTCTTGATCCACGTACAAGTTCTGTGTGAGCACAATAAGTGATCTGAAATTTCCCTGCTTATCAAGGACATCCATAGTTTGTCAGGATTGTCCTGTAGACAAGTCAATGAAGGACATCTTTCTAGTATTCTCTGCCTTCAGCCAAGATCCATCTGACATCACCAATGAGAGTGCTTGTTCCATGGCTTCCTCTGAATCCAGCCTGAACCTTTGTGCGCCCCCTATTAATGTATTGCTGCAACTGTTGTTGGATAACTCCAGCAAATGGTTACTTAAATGTGACATCAATCATACCTTTTTATAATGTTCACATACTGTTGGGTCACTTTTCTTTGTAATGCATACGAATATGGATGTCTTCTCGGTTAGCTGGCCAAGTAACGGGTTTCTCAATTTCCTCTCACAAATGAAGAAGTGCTCTCTGGCCTTCATCAGCTTCATGATACATTTTAATTGGTATTTTGTTAATTTCTGCAGGCTTGCTTTGGCTAACACTTTGAGTACAGCTGAATTTCTTCCTTCAGCAACATTGGTTCTTGATCATATCCAAATCCCGAAATTATTGAACATTGACTAGTTCTTTCTAGTACAGCAACTCTGTGATTTCTTTCGATTTTCTTTTGGTATTTCATGCATCGTTCATTATTTTGTCCATAGAATTTTTCAATATTGCAACTCAAGGTTTGAATTTTTCTTTAGTTCTTTACCATATGCTCTGAATGTTCTTTTTGGCTTTCTTATTGTAGACATGTGCATATTCCACTGTATTTTTTGGGTTTTGTTTTTGTCTTGAGTTGCCCTTTAAAATTTTCTGTTCGTTTCTTCCATTTGCTACTTTATGAATACGAGCAAGTTTCAGAGTTTTTCTGACATCCACTTTGGTCTTTTTATTTCTTTCATTTAAATGAGCATTTGCTTCATTAAATTTTGACGTTCTTGATGTCATCCCACAACTTATCAACCTTCTGTCATTCATACTCAATGTAGTAAATCTGTCCTTGAAATGTTCTCAAAAGTCAGGTTGAATATACACAAGGTTGCATTTTGTCGCTTGTGGACTTGCTTTCATTTTCTTCAGCTTCAAACTGAATTTACATATGAGAATTTGATGCTGTATTTCACAGGCGTTCCTGCCCTCATTTTAAAGCCGATACTGCCTTTTCCATCATCTTGTCCCACACTTGTAGTCAATTTGATTTTAATGTCCTCCACCTGAAGAACCCAAATGAGAAGCTGCCATTTTTGTTGTTGGAAAATAAAAATTGCTATGAAAACGTTGTTTGTCTTACACCATGCCATCTACAATTTCATTTCTCTCACTAAGACCATATCTTACAATTTTCACATTACAATTGATGAAGATAAATCAATGTTATTACATTTTGACCCAACTGCATCTGCCATACTTGATTTTACAATGTGCTCAGTCTCCTTAGTAATAGGGCTATTCACATCTCTCAATTATGTTCCAAGGTATTCACAGGAGGCTTAATCCATTTGTGGAAAATGCAAATGGATTTTTTTTTTATGAACATCTACAGCTTTCTCAAACCAGAAGATCACAATTTAAGTTCTGCTATCATTCCCTCCTTTAGAATAGATCATACAGGCTGATGTGCTTCCTCGAGTGGACTTAGTTGATGCCTCAATTAGATGGATGCTTGTTTGAAGACAAAGCTTTAGACACTATTCATTTTGATAGCCAGGCACCACTTACTTTCTTCACCACACTTTTCACTAACTCTTATATCTTCGGCAATCTCTTCATGAGCTGAAGCATCAAGCAGCGCCATGTAATAAGAACTCATTGTTCTTAGTTTGGGACTAGAATTAAGTACAACACCAAAATGGAAATGTGTCTGTGATTTTTATGTCTCTGGTTCACCTTAGAAACATCATTGTCATTTTATGTTAGAGGATATTATCAATTCCTCTGGAGCATCACTTCCACTGCCATCAAGTCAATGCTAACTCATAGAGACACTATTGAGAAGGAAACAACTACCACTGTAAAATCTTCACAGTAAAAATCCTCACCCTTCCCCCTGTAGAGCTGGGTGATGATTTCTCACTGCTGACCTTGCCATTAGCAACCCAATGTGTAACCACGATGCATTGGTAATGTCAATAGTTTTCCCGATGGTATACAATTTAAACACTGTCGAGAAAGGAAATTATAGGAGTATAAGCCAGCTATGAATGGCAGTACATGAACTGTTGACTTGTACACATTAAACTCCCAAGTGATTGGACACTGTTTACACAAACAACAGGGGCTGGTGATAAGGCAACTGTTCCAATAATATTTGTTCACAACAGCAGTCACACCTACCAGATTAATACATGTCATAATCCAGCTAAGAAGGCAATACAGTAGTAAGTACATGGTAGTTCCTGGCCACCATTCACAGAATATCCTCAGTGAAAGAGATTTCCAGCACAGTGCGTTTATCAATTCTATGTCCTTGGGTAGTAGCCCTCTGCCTCTTCTCACACTAGGGAGTTTCAGCCTTCAGTCCAATGGTGACAGGTGAGTTTGAAGAACAGCCCACTTCACTTAGTGGAGTCTCTGCAGCATATCCTTCTGGTGTGGCCTATGAAGAACGCTGTGCATCTTGAAAGAACAGTCTAAAGTGCTAGTAGTCTGTAGGGCATGAACAGGTCGCCCAGGGCTACATAAAAACCATGTCGAGTGTCCAATCAGGAACCTTGTACCAGCTATATTCTCCCCTAGGGTTCCACAAAAGTATTGTTCAGTGTTTTCGCCCTTGTTGGTCGCTCCTCCCATTTTCCTATCGAAAGAGAAGTAATTTCCTTCTCTGAGACATATGAAATGTTACCTCCCCACCAAAAAAAAAAACCCACAATTTTTTTTCAAAACTACGTAGTTAAAATTTTTACAAATCAACCTTATCACCATCAAAGCACTCTCCATTACACTTAATGCATTTGTCAAATATGCAATTCCATTCCTGGAAACAGGTTTCAAACTCATCTGTTTGCATGGCTGACAGCACCCCCCTCATGCTTCTCTTCACCTCTTTGTCGCCAAATCGCTGTCCTTTCATGTTTATCTTCATTTATGGAAACAAAAAGAAGGCCCGCAGGTGAGGTCAGGGGAGTAAGAGGCAAGAGAGGCATGCTGTTTTTTGCCAAAAACTTGTACACTGAGATGGTTGCTGTCATGGTACCACAAAATCAGGGCTTTTGGGGTCTCTCACTGTTACACATTCTTCTCAGAACCTCTTCATAGAAAGCTTGATTAATAGTCTGACCTGGTGGAACAAATTCCAAGGGCACTACCCCTCTCACATCACATCTGGTTTTTTGGGGGGTCCCCCTTCATATATGCCTCTGTCCCACATCCTTATTTAAGTTTCCAGTAAGATGTTTTTTAATCATTCTGGTAGGGGTGCCTTTTGGATTGTGGTGATCTTAGCACAGTTTGTTGCGGCAACAATTGAATCATCTTTTGCTGTCTCCATTTCTTGAAGAGCTGACCACAGCTGACTCTGTTAAAGTGCTTTTTAAGATGTATATTTAAATAAGGTGATGTATGTTTCCAGGACACTGGGTATGCTCTCTAGCTCACTGCTTAGAGGACTGGATTCCAAAATCACATTCCATGGAAGCAGTGGCTTGCCTTCCTTTTGGTGTCTAGCTTATATGAGTGGACTAAGACAACAGTTTTCTTTTGACTAACTTCATTCAGCCAGCATAATGGTTTCCAGGCCCCACCATGTCACGTGGTGCTTCATGGTCTCCCTGCTGTTTTTAAGGGATGCAGAGTTTTCCATTGTGTATGTGCACCAGGTTTTCTTATCCATTCTTCTCTCGGTGGGTTTTTGGTCTGTCTCCAACTGTGCTGCTATGAACATGGGGGATCATGTGCCCAGGAGAGGTACTGCTGGGGCATATGATATTTCTATTGTCAGTTGTCTTATGTATTAGCAGGTCACTTTACATGCTGGTTGTGCACAGTTACAACAAATATACTGGCCATGTTCATTCTCTATTATCTCTTAATTGCAGCTTTGTAATGAACTTTTTGAAGGCTCCTATTATGTATTATCAATTTTTAAGGAAAATAAAACATTGGGAAAAGCACCCCTCACCCTCCCTCACCCTCCCTCACCCTCCCTCACCCTCTCCAAAAATAAAAAAATAAATAAAATAAAACATTGGATGGGATAATCAATCAACATTTGTCACTACTTTCAGATTTGTAATATTTAATGCCAAATTTCATTCCAGAAACTACATAGCACTCACTTTTATTTATTTAATTTTACTTTGTGTCATTTTGTTTTTGTTTCCTTGGATGACTTGTAATTATTTGTTTTAAACATGACATTTCCAATATTATAATGTGGTAATTTCATAAAGAAGGTTATCCTCCACCCCAGGATATATTACTGCTTCTACTTATTGTAGATATTGTTGTTTGTTTTAAAACCTTATAATTTAATTCTGTAAAGTCAGTAGTCTCTGCTGTTTTTAGCCCCTCAAAATTTCTGTTTTATAAGTTCAGTGGTAAGCTTATTATTGGATGGAGGTTTGTTTAGTACCATAAATAACAACCATTTCCATTCTTTGTTGAGGGACAGTTGGGCAATATTATCAAAATTCAGTCTGGTCATTTACTGCTCTTAATTTCCATTTTTGGTGGAGACTCCAGGACAGAAATAGATAAAAAGCATCCGTCTTTTTATGTCTTTTCTGAACTTGCACAGAGCCTGGAGCATGGGCACGGCTTACAGTATCCCAAAGCCCTGAGACACAATCCATTCGACAACATTTCCTTCTAATTTGTGTGGGGGTGGAGGGTGGTTAATTTCTTTCCCACAAATACTTCATATTCTCTCTAAAAACAAAACTCACTGCCATTGAGTTGATGGAGACTCATAAAACTCTGCAGAATAGGGTGATATTTCTCTTGTGACTTTCTCAGGTTAAAGCCCTTCACCCCACGGTGGGAGTCAAGAAATTTAACACCTGCTCCTTTACCCTAAGGACCATTGTAAGTATTTAAAAAATGATATCCTGTCGTTTGTTATTTCATATAGTTAATAGTTACATAAGAATAAAAGAGATATACAAACTAGTTTATGTTATAAGAGTTTTACAATGTTAGTGAACAAATACTAAATAATACCTGACTAAAATCAATAAAACTATTAATCACGACATTTCTACCTTGTGTCTTGTTTGGTAACCTCCCTTACAATAGTTCTAAGGTTTATAGGAGCATTATTTGCTTTGTGATTTATCCTTAACTATCTTTTCACTGTAAGAGTAGGATTCTATTCTTTTAAAGCCAGGAAATTGGACAATAGTCATGGTGTCTGATGTATTAGAAACAATTAGGTGTCATCTCTGAACATATTACATTTATCTTTGAAAAAATCCTTTCCACTTATGATGAACTTACACAATTATTTTTACTTTTTAAATTCTTAGCTCTTTGAGCACTCTGGGAATTGCATAGATCAATCATAAGCTCTCGTGGGAATTTGGGGCTCAACAAAAAGCTGTGACAAATGGGAGTGTACTAACCTTTGGCTGATTGACACGTTCCCTCTTTATTTTAGAAGTCTGTTTACTGAAGTAACAAACACAAGAGAATAAAAATGTCGTATTTCATCAGAATTAAAATGAATTCTTTGAAATGAATATATAAATATTACATAGTCCTGTCTAATTTTTTATACCTACAGACAGAATGACATTACTATCGGCACTTAAAATATACGGTTGCACAAATTAATGTTAAAAATGAGAAAGTAGTGTAAACATGATTTCCAAAGTTTGTGGCAGCTTAGCCACCCACCTTAAAGAGAACCCTGATTATAAATGCCATTTTAATAAACCAGTTGACGGAACTGAACAAAAAATTGATTCCAGGAATCCAAGTGGAAGGTGAATTTTGGGAATGACGAGGGCAATGAATGCATAAGCGGGCTTTGCTCAACTGATGTATGTATGGATTGTGATAAGAGTTGTATGAGCCCCAATAGAAAGATTTATTAATAAAAAAAGAACTTTCTCACCGATGACTATATCAAAAGTATATAAAATAAAAGCATTGTTTTCAAAGGAAAAAAATTAGGTATTGTTCCTCCCAAAATATTGTGAACTAGCTGAATCCCACCACTGGGATTCCCACCACTACTTTCACTTCACTAGCATAGACACCCTAGGCATCCTCCATCAGAGTGGCTAGTGGTTTTCAACTGCAGACCCTGTGCTTAGCAGCCCACGATGCATCCAGAAGTCTGACAGCAGCAACCCAAGACATTGGCATAGAATTAATTTTCCCCAAACTGCTACCTTGAGAATCAACTTTAATAAGAATTGATGTTGCAAAATGACAGCAAATCTTTTGAAATCATCTCAACAAGTGTGAGTGATAATTATAATTTTTTGCAAATCAGACCTGTTCTGCCCTCTTGAGTATAAAGAAGGTTGTCTATTATTTCCATTCCGGCCATAGAGTATTGGGAAGGACTGGGGTAATCCAAAACCACTAAATTCATTGTTCTAAATAAGATTTTTCTGAAGAAAATGCATCACTTGGTTAACTTCCAGAGTCCTAACAGAGTAATGTTTTCTTTACAATTTTTGTTAATGTCTTTTAATTGCATTGGTGATTGCATTATATCATATGTTTCTTGCACCATCATTAATAATAACCCTTATCACTATAGAATTCTTCTGTAAATTCCATGTTAGAGTTTTTTCAATATCTGAGATAAGTGATTTTAACATTTATTCTACCCTCTGAAAATTTTGGTATCATTGTATTACGCTTACTGGTTTGGTTGCTACTTTAAACTTAATTTACTCAAACTCAATTGCAGAGAAACTTAAGGAGACTTAGTATTTGTTAGTCTATGCAGGCAAACATAGTTTTGGTTCCATTATCCATTATCTATGCTGGCTATGATTGTAAGAGTGACATGATGAATAATTTAGTGTGAGCAAACTTGAACCCAAACTTGATGTCTTCCATTCATGCAAAATAGAAAATCAAACAAAAAATCCAAAATTTTAATTCAACAGAGTACACAGAAAATAATCATCTTCAGCTTACAGTGTTATCATTAATAATATTGCCTTCAGTAATTTGTAATTCCAATAAAACCAGAAGGTTACATGTGCCTTTCTACTCATTTCTTCTTCTATTTGTTTCTTAGAGGTATAAAAAAGTATTTATTAACAATACATATCAAAATTCACAAATTTAATTTAATAGAGCTAAATGAATTTCTCTTCTCTGACATACACATGTGACTTTTTAAACATTATTTTGAATTTAATATTTATTGGAAGAATATCACTTTCAGTTTATTTCTGACTGAATTACCCTATATTACCTTATCCCATTCTTCTCAACTTAGTTGAAATTTCCATTTTCAAAAGTTGGACCCAGTAAAACAAGTGCTCACCTGCCAATCAAAAGGTTGGTAGTTTGAACCAGCTGATCTGTGGGAGAAAGCTGTGGCAGTCTGCTTCCATAAAGTTTACAGCCATAGAATTTCATGTGGGGTGTTTTACTCCCTCCCACAGGTCAATAAGAGTCAGAATCAACTTGAGAGCAATGAGTTTACTTCATCACTTCCACTCCTCATTAGTGTTACACAGAGTAGCGTGAAATGGCAAAGAAATGCCCAGAGCAGTTAATTCAGAGTCATGCACACGGAACACTGACATGGACATGGAAGCAAAACAACAAAAACCTCCATATGTAATCTTAATGCCCTACTGAGGCAGAAACTTGACTTTAAGACAAATACATTGTTAAAACCTATTCAATGAAATTATACAGAAAATGTGATTTTATTCAGAATTGCCTCATGAGTAGATATGAAATGTTAACACTTCAGTAAACAAATCTCATTCTCTAACATGCTAGACAAAACTCAAAAGGGACAAAATGTAATATAATACCTACTTTTAATCAAGCACTGCATATATCAAGATCAATCTCTCCTTCCTCCTAGAAATCTGAATACCTACACATTGAACTATAGTATTAGGAAAATTTTAGATTATTTACAATAATATTTAGAGACAGGTTCAATATTTGCAACCCTATTGGGAATAGAATATTATGTAGATTAACTCCACATAGTTACATACATTTGTTATTACATGTTGTCAGCTAGTTAATTCCAACTCACATGGGCACAGAAATGCTCGTTGGCATAGCCAAGGCTGTGGTCTTTTGGAAGCAGATTGTCAGACCTTTCTTACGTGATGCTTCTGAGTGACTTTGAACTATCACATTTTTAGTTAGTAATTAAGCATTTAACCATTACGCCACCTACAGATTCATGTTATGAAGCTATATATGCAATTAAGTCATTATGCAATTATAATACAAAAGGTATTTTCAAATAATTAATGGAAAATTCCCATTGTTATTTACATCCATTTCCATGAATCCTTTTGATATATCCTCTCTTCATATATACAAACCTAAGTCAAAAACATTGTCACAAAACAATAGAAAATTTTAATAAACAAAATAATAAAATATGGTGCTATTGTTTCTTGACATATTTCCAGACATTTGTAATTATCTGCTGTTGGAATTAAAAACATGTAAATGAAAGTTTTGTCATCCTTGAAGGAGATAAACTATTCTCTTTTTAAATGTTCATGCAGTTAAAACATTTGAGTTTTTTGTTGGGGCACAAAGAAAGCCTGAAGGAGCATGAGCAGGGGCTGCAGAGTGGACAGGTTAAGCTTTCAAAATGAAAAGTAGTTGTAGGACCATCCTTGCTACTCTTAAGGAGTAAGGAAGTGTAATGTTGTGATGGATAGGATATCCTCAGCACATTTCTAGCCGTTGTCTCATCAATGTCGTCTTTACTTTTCTGAAAACATCTTCCTAAAAGACCCCTATGTGTGCCTTAATCCCTTTTTAAAAACCTATCAATAATATGCGTCTGGCATCTTCAACCTTCTGAGCTGAACTTCCTGGCTTAGATTTTACTCACTCAGAAGAGTTCTTGGAAGCCAATGTTAGCATTGTACCATTTTGTTTGGTTTGTTGTTCAGGCATTCAAAAAATCCCCAGTGGGCTATGGCTAAGTGTTGGACTGCTAACTGCAACCTCAACAGTTCGATACCCACAGCTGCTGTGTCCAAGGTTCTTGTCTATAACTTACAGGAGACTTTGTCCACAGTCATCCACTCACTGATCATAAAGATGTGTTTAAAACACATGTAGTTTGCATGAACCGAAACCCTTGCAACAATAGTTTTTTTCACTTACCTTATTATAATAAAGTTTTATATCTATGTACTTTCAATTTCATTATTGCCATGTATCAACTTGAATATTTGCCTTTCATAAAATTATATGAATTACCACATGAAATAAATATTAATAGAATATAAGTTGCTATTTCTCTCTAAAATAATTGCCACAAAACTATTTATCCTTACTATGGTGATTTTAGTAGCCCTGGGGGTGTATTGGTCACATTTTTGGCTGCTAAGTGCAAGTTCAGTAATTGAAAACCACCACACGCTCCTGAAGTCGGGGTTTTCTACTCCCATGAAAAGTTTGTCTCAATACTCACAGAGGCAGTTCTCCCCCGTCTTGCAGGGTGACTATGAGTCAACATAGAATTGATGGCACTGAGTGAGATTATAACCAGAAACCCTGGAGGCTTATTGGTTATTCATTGGGCTCAAAAATCTCAAAACTCACTGCCATCAATTCAATGTGGACTCATACTTATACCCCCTGTACATTTCCTAGGCTGTAACTGCTTCAGGGTGTAAGAAAGTCCAGTCTTTATCCCATGGACCCTGGTGAGTTTGAACCAATGTATAACCATTACACCACCAGGGCTTCAGCCATTGGAAACCACCAGAAGTTTTCCACTCTTACAGTATCCGAAACTCACAAAGACAGTTCTACTTTGTTCAATAGGGACCCTATGAGCCAGCACCTCCAGGATTGCAATGCATTTATATTTTGGTTTATTATATTGAAATTGTATAAGAAAAAATATTTTAATATAAAAGTATATGCTGTATTACTTAAAACTTTATAATATAATTTGTTGACCTATGGGTCATACGTATCATATGCACTATCCCTTTTATTCTCAAATATTTACTTATATGTGTAAATTATGCATTACTCGAGTTACAATTCACATAAAAGGAATATCAAACTGACCTAAACTTAAAACAAAATTTAATATTCATGTAAATAAAATTCCAGAAGTACTCTACTCTCCTCTTCAGGATAAAGATATGTTCCCTCCCCAAAAATATTTTTCTATTAATTTATGGATAAATTATAGAAATCATGTGGAATTATTTTTGACATTGAAAAAAAGTGATAGAGGTAATAGAATTGGTGGGTTGGTTAAAATATAATTATGACATGTATTTTTTCATCTTAGTAGTTAGTATTTCTTAGGTTCTGGACAAAGATTATGGAATAAGAATAAAATTTGTAGCATATTGGAATTGTGTAGAAAAATGCTTTAAAATGATGAATATTCATATATTCTACTGTGGGGCTTGACATTCTCAGTTCCCAAAATTTACCAAGGTGACGCTGATATGATAGGTCCATGAATCATAATTCAAAATTACAGTTTCTCGCAAGAATTCAAAACCTTTTCTCAGCAATAAACTTTTATATTTTACATTTCAGTACTAGTATTTAGATTTTTAGCTTAAAGTAAAAAAAAATCCTTCTTTCATTTTTTTCCTTGTAGAAACTATTATTATAGAATTTGACTTTACTTTCATTTGGTCATATAGGAAGCAAAGCTGTGTTTCATAAGTCTTACATTGTTAACTGTATTTTAGGTGTTATGTATCCCCATTGGGCTGTGATCTGCAAGATCGGCATTTCAAAACACCAGACCACTCTGTGGGAGAAGATGTGACTTTCTGTTCTAGTAGGACCTACGGTCATGAAAACTCACAGATGCTGTTAGTCCTACTCTGTCCCATCGGGTCGCTATGAATTGACATAGACTCGATGACAGTGTGGTTTGTTTTGTCTTGTTTGATATCCCCAAAGGAAACTGCATTTCACTAGCGAACATTTTTAGGATACCAATCTATTGAAATTTTAATATATTTATTTATAAATATTTCCATGATAACTTAGACAAATAATTATCTAGTTGGATATTCAATTTGGAATTATATCCTCTTAATATGCCAACACTATTTTATTTTCATTACAAAAATTCCCATAGTATTTTATTTGAAATTTAGCTAATTGTATGCCCAGTGTTTAGCTTCCATTTTATTCTACATAATTTTAGCACTTTTATCAAAATCAATCGACTTTTATAACATGTTTGCTAATTAATCTGTAAATTCTTTTTTTCTTTCTCTCTTTTAAAAATGGACCCATTTCCCTTGAATCAGAGGATACTGCAGTGCAGTGAGTTTCACATTGAGCTGCTAACCAAACATCAGAGCCAAAGAAGTTGCTCCCAGGAGAAAGATGAAGCGTCTGCGCCCAGTTCTAAAGTCCTAAAGGTGGGGAACTGCGAAAAACCCATTCTGCTTACTCCTGAAGAGTTGAAATCAACTGAATGGCAGTGTGGTTGTTGTTGCTGTCATTTTTTTTTTCTTTTTGACATCTTTGAATTAATGTAAGTGAATCTCATTTACATCCAGCAAGAGTGCTTATTTAAACCGGAAAATAGCTAATACATCTTTTACTGGATTTTGGAAAGTATTCTCTAGTAATATTTCAATAGATTTATATTTCTGGTAATCAAAGAAAAATAATTATAATTTTGAAATATTTTCAGAGTTTTCTCCTGAAAAGACCTGATGTCAAGGAAAGCAATTTGCCAAAGTCTGAGAGGCCTGGGCTTTTACCAACGCTTAACATACCTTATGGCAGGGACACACCTGATTTCATCCTCCCGTATGCTTCCCTTTGGTGGAAGGAAATGCTCACCTACAGTCATCTCGAGTTTTTCTGATTCTCCTTATAGGAAATTTGAAAAGCTTCAAAGTACTTCTCAGTACCACAGCCCACTGGCATAGGCTTAAAATGATACCGAGAACTCATCATTGGATTACAATACTCCCGACCCCTCACCTAACCATCACAGCAACAGGGTTTCAGTAAAAGGAATTCTAGAACCCAGTCCTGCAAAATTCATGTCCTATGTAAGAAGACTCATATAGGGAGTCTGAGACAACAGAGAAGGGGGAAAAGAGGACATCAGAAGAAATTTTAGTTTCGGAAACTGGAACAGCAAATTGTAAATACAGTCTGCTTCCTAGCTAAATAAATATGAAATCTTACATAAAAGTCTATCCACATCAGTTTTATTTGACACCACATATTTGGGATTCAACATAAATTTACAAGGCATGTCAAAAGGAAAAATATTATAATCTGAAAAGGAAAAAGTAAGTATCAAAATTAGAAATGGCAGAAAGTTTGAAATTATTAGACCAGGAATTTGAAACAACAGTTCATAAATAAAGAGATTTATTGGGAAAATAAATAAGCGACTAAACGAGGCAGCATGAAGTGGACACTGTACACAAATAGAAACTTAAGAAAATCATAAGGAAACATTAAAAATCATATACTCTGTAACAGAAATTGGAACACCAACATTTATTTAAAAAATTAGTAGACTGGAAAAAGCTAAGGAAAGAACGGATGAACTTGGAGATCGGTCAGTAGACATTATTTCCTAAACTAAAACGTAAGGAGCACACACAGTATAAAACAACAAAATTGAAATTGTTAAATTTAATAATAAGGCTTACAACAGATGGAACATACATGTTATAGAAATACTAGAAGGAAAAGAAAGAGAAGAAACAAGTGTAGAAATATTGCAAGTAACAATGGCTGGACGTTTCTAAAATTTTGATAGATACAATGTTACATATCTAAAAAATTCAGAGAGCGTGTCAGTATAAACACCACAATGGATGAGAGGCAATCTTAAAAGAAGACAAAGAAAAAAATGCAAAGCATATTACCTATAGCTAAACAGAGTTAAGAATTATACTTCAGAAACTATGCAAATAAGTTGGGAACAGAAGTAAATATTTAAAGTATTAGAAAAAACAAAACAAACAAAAAACCACCAATCTAGAATTCAATACCCAGTGAAATTATCCTTGAAAAGAAATAAGACTTCCTCAAAGAAATGAAAGGAAGCGTTACTAATAGACCTAAGCAAGGAATGGCCATCAATCCTCATCAATGAAGAAAATGAAGATGGTGAGAAAAGAAGATCATCAGAGATGAAATAATTAAAATGAAACAAAAACTTTTATCTATCTTACATTCAATTGATTAGGTATTTAGTCATTTGTTCAAAATAATATCAACAATATCGTGTGACTGTAGCTTGTGTATAAGTAAAATGTATAACAGCAATGAAATAAGGGATGATAGGTAGGAATGGAGAATACTACATAAAGTGAGCATGCATCACCCAGGTCTAATGCTATTTGGGCAGACAAATTAGTCATATGTGTATATTGTGGCTTCATTGAACGGTTTCATAGATCTGTTTACTCAATTAACATATATAGATAGAATCACCTATCAACAATAGAGGATACATTGTCTTCATGTTCACATGGAACATCACTGAGATACAGCACCTTCTAAATTATGAAACACATCTTTAAAAACTTGAAATGCTGCATACAGATTGTGTTCTAAAACTAAAATTAAATGGAAGTGCAAACCAATAGCAGAGAAAAGGCTAGAAAAATTACAAAATATTTTGAGTAAACAATACTCTTCTAAGTAACACATGGATCAAAGTTGAAGTCTCGGCAAAAGTTTAAATTACTTTATGCTAAATAAAATAGAAAATTAAAACAATCAAAATAGATAATATGCAGCAAAATAGTAAAATTAGGAGATAATATATAGCTTTGAATGTACATATGAGAAAATAAGAAATATAAAAATCAATGACAGAATTACTAGTCAGAAAGTCAGAAAAAATATTAAAAATTTGGCAAAAAAGATAATAATAAAAAAGCAAAAGAAGCAGGAGAAAATGATGGATAAAATTCAGAGCCAAATCAATAAAATTGAAATAAGCATAGTATGAGAGAATATTAGGAAAATAAAAGACAGTTTTTGAAAGGTCAACTTCTGATCCTCTTAACCAGGCCAAAAAGAGACATGACCCAATTTAGTAATAGCAGAAATGAAAACAGAATCACAACTATTGTTTCCATTGACAATAAAGATTAATGAAATACTTTGATCAACTTTTATCCACAAATTTGATAATTAAATGAAATGAGTCAATTGCAGTAAAGCCATCATCTGTCAAAACTCAGAGGAGAATGAAATAATCTCACTAACCATATAACAATTATAGAAATTGAATCAATGACTAATAATCTTCCAAATAATAATGCACCATGCCAGTATAGTTTTACTACTGTGGGTGCTAGGTGCATTGGGTCAGTTCTGGCTCATAAGCACTGTATGGTGCCCAACAAAAAGAAATACTGCGAAGTTGTGGCTATTTTGACCGTGGTTATGTTTAACTCATTGTTGTGGCCATCGTGCCAATCCGTTTATCAAGGGTTCTCTTCGTTTTCACAGGCTACCTACTTTACCAAGCATGCAGTTTCTTGGAAGGGGCTGGTCTCTCCTAATAACATGTTCAAAATATCAGAGACAGAATTTCACCTTTTAACTCTGTAAATTTCTTCCAAGATGGATTTATTTGTTACTCTGGCTGGCCATAATAAATGTAATATGCTTCACCAACACCATGATTCAAATACATCAACTCCCCCACCCACATTTATGGAAGAATTATATCATTCCCTATAATCTGTCCCAGAAAATATATGCATGAGAACCATTTCCAAAGTTATTCGACACGGCCCAAATTACCTAAACACCCAAACCACAAAAATAGACTACATAAAAGAAATCACGTACAGTTATGGAATGACTCCAAGTTCTAACTTCCAACTGTTCAAATATCAAAATCCCCCTCCCCCCACACACAAATATGCTCGTTATTCCTAACTTTGCTCAACCGTCAACCAAAACTCTGACTCGATGGATGTACTGAAGCACTTACCTAATGTTGAGAAAGACGATCCTCCACAGGTGTCTCTTTCACTTTCAGAAGTATGGGATAATAATATTGACAATAATTTTCATGTTAGATCATTCGAGAACACTCAAGGCTTAGTCTGGTTGCAGGAACATTCTGAAATATGTAAGCACATGAAATATATGTAAGTATTTATCACACCAGAGTAACTTATGGTTGATGGAAAGTAGTATACGCATAAAGTGATTTCTACTGACTCTTTTATGAGATCTGAAGATCAAAAGGGAGTTTTGAAAGTGGAGTTCAGAATAGTTAAATGGACACTTTATAAAAATAACACCATGAATTCTCTCAAAGGCACTGTGTTACATTGTTAGTAACTTTGGTCACAGCTTTTTCAAATTGAAATGGCTAATGGGTTGTAATGCTTAATGGTTTTCACTTGGTATCTCAGTAGTTGAAATAAAGTGGAGTCTCACTTGTGTTCATCTAGTCTGAATCTTAAAAGACTAGTCTTGTAGAAGTTGAGTCCCTGTAGCCCTACAAGGAAACTTGCAGTGACCCACTGTATGTATCATTGAAACACAATGTACTGCAAAGTTTGGAAGGTATATATGAAAAAAAGCTACCTAATCATGAGGGGAAGATATTGGTACTACCTCTATCATAAATGCCAATGTCACAAATGTTGCTGCTTCTCGGTACATCACCCAGCTGCAACATGAAAGCTCATCCCTGTTCATCGCATACGAGTTCCCAATTCAAAGCTATAAATGCCAAGTTGTCCATACCTTGTGATCCATGGAGGTATTTCACTTCATCCTGTTACTAGATCTTCTTAACTGAAAAAAATCATCAGAAATGCCCTTATTTCCTCTCCATTCAGTTCCAAAGTCTCACAGTCTTGTAACCACGGGTCTGACTTCCAATCCTGCTGTGTTGTTGCCTACAGTGATAGAGTAAAAGGGCACCCTATACAGGCTCTTATTCACATCCCCTGTTTTTCCTAATCAATGCTACTTCAACTTTCACATGTAGAGGAGGTGATTTAAAACACCAGGGCTTGGGTCAGGAACAACTTAGTCGATAAAGTAAAATCCTTGCTTTTCAAATTTTTAAACAAGCCTTACTTTATTCTATAGAGGAATTGGCTAAAAAAAAACGAGTAATTTGATCTGGGACTTTTATGAGCATTGATTATGAATCCAAGCAAGTTGAAAACCTTGACAATTTCATACTTCTCTCCATTCAGCATGCTGGGAACTATGGGTCCTGCTGTCAGAATTTTGGTATTCTTTACGTTGAGTTGAAATCCATGTTGAAAACTGCAATCCTTGCTCTTCATCAGCCAGCACTTCAAGTCTACCTCACTTTCAGCCCTCAAGGATGCGCCATCTGCACATCAGAAGATGCTAAGTAGCCTTCCTTCAACCCTATGGCTGCATTCTTCTTCATATAGTTCAGTTTCTTGGGTTATTTCCTCAGCATACAGGTTGAATAAATATGGTGAGAGGTTACAACCATAACAAATAATTTCCTGAATTCAAAACTCTTGTTATGTTTGAAAACTGCCTGTTGGTCTATGTGTAGGTTCTCATAAGGAAAATAAAGAGGTCTGGAATTCCCATGCTCTTCAAGTATTCCATATGTTGTTTTAATCTGTACAGTCGAGTGTCTTTGCATTGTCAATAAAACAGGCAGAAGCATCTTTCTGGTATTCTCTGGTGTAAGCCACGATCCATCTGACATCAGCAATGATATTCCTGGTAATACATTCTCTTCTGAATCTGACCTGAACTTCTGGCAGCTTCTTTTCAATATAGTGCTGCAACCATTGCAGGTTGATCTTCAGACAGATTTTTACTGATATGGGACATCAATGATATTGTTCTGGGGTCACTTTTCTTTGGCATGGAATAGATACAAATAAGAACGTCTTCGAGTCAGTTGATCAAGTATCTGTCTTCCAAACTTCTTAGCACGGGCAAGTAAGTGCTTCCGGAGCTTCATTAGCTTGTTGAAATATTTCAATTGGTATTCCGTAAATTCTTTGAACCTTGGTTTTGGCTAAATGCCTTCGGTGCAGCTTGAACTTCCTCAGCACCGTTGGTTCTGGCTCATATGCTATTGCCTGAAATGGTGGAATGTCAACTAGTTCTTTTTGATGCAGTACCTTTTGGTAGTGTTTCCATCTTCTTTGGATGGTTCTTGCCTCATTCCGTGTTTTGCCCACAGACTCTTGCAGTATTACAACTCTATGCTTGTTTTTTGTTGTTGTTGAGTTCTTCCACTTTAAGTTATGTTGAACATAACTCTAGAGCTATGCACCGTTCATTATAGCATTTTGCTTTGTTTTCACGAGCTCCCCTTGAAACTTTCTTTCTTTTGTTTTGTTATTCTATTATTTTTAAAATCATTTTATTGGGGGCTCATACAAGTCTTATCACAATCCATACATACATCAATTGTATAAAGCATATTTGCACATTCGTTACCCTCATCATTCTTAAAACATTTGATCTCCATGTAAGCCCCTGGCATCAGCTCCTCATTTTCCCCCTCTCTGCCCACTCTCTCTTCCCTCATGACCACTTGATAAGTTATAAAAGATTATTTTCTCATATCTTACACTGTCAAACATCTCCCTTCACTGTTCTCCCTTGAAACACTGTATCCCGCTCTTTGACTTAGTCATTATTTCCATTTGTTTAAGCTACTATATATTTAATAGCAAGTTTCAGAATCTCTTCTGACATCCACTTCAATCCTTTCTTTCTTCTCTGTCTTTTGAATGGTCTTTTGCTCTCTTGAGGAATGAGGTTCTTGATGGCCTCCCACAGCTTACCACATCTTGTCTTATTAACATTCAGTGTGCCAAACCCATTCTTGGGGTGTTTTCAAATTTCAGTTGCATATACTCGAATTCGTATTTTGGCTCTTGGGTACTTGTTTTCATTTTCATATTTGGCTTTATTCTGAAATTACATATGATGGTCTCATCCACAGTCAGCCCCCGACCTCGGTTTTAGATGCTGATATTGAGCTCCTCTGTAATATCTTCCCACAGATTTGTCAATTTGACATCTGTATATGCTATCTTGAGAAAGCCGTGTGCATAGTTGCTTTGTGTGTTGTTGAAAGAAGATATTCTTATGAACAAGCCACTGGCCTTCGAGAAATCTACCACGTGATCTCCACCTTATTTTTAATCACAAAGACCATATTTTCCAACTGTGATTCCTTTCTCTTTATTTCCTACTTTTGTATTGCCATTGTCAATAATTATCGGTGTGTATTGATTGCATGTTTGATCAATATCCAATATGAAATTTTTGGTAGAATTCTTCAATTTCTTAATTGCTAGCTTTTGTGGCTGGTGCATAAAGTTGAATAATAGTTGTATTGTAGGCTTTCCTTGAAGGTGAATCAATATAGTCCCATCACAGAAAACATTGTACTCCAAGATTGGTCTTGCTATGTCATTTTTGCCAATGAATACACTGTCATTCCACTTGAGTGTAGCTTTCGAGGCACAGGGAAGCATATGATTATCTGATTCAAAATGGCCAAGAAACACCACGCCGCTTATGCTTAACAATGCGGAGCATATCTGTCCTTAGGAATCCCATTTTATTCTTCACCATTTTCAATTTTCCTCTATTCAGACTTCACACATTCCAAGTGCTTTGTACCATGAGTCATGCCCATTCAGTAAATAAACTATGCACTCCCAAAGGCTTTTCCCCACTCCCGTCACCATGATCAACTTCACTCTGAGCAATAAGCTCCTCATTCGTCTTATTTTGAGCATCCTCTGACCTGATGGGCCCATTCTCTGTGTCTGTCTCTGACAATGTACTGCTTGTATTCATTAGTCCTTCAGTAGCTTCCAATGTTTCCAAGCTATGCATAAGGCTGT
The DNA here is from genome assembly GCF_050624435.1 of Tenrec ecaudatus. Lineage (NCBI taxonomy): Eukaryota > Metazoa > Chordata > Mammalia > Afrosoricida > Tenrecidae > Tenrec > Tenrec ecaudatus. Next base: position 141,115,057 of record NC_134540.1, on the reverse strand, counting down.
CAGCAACAACTGCTTAAGAAGGAGGCAGTTGATTGATTCTTAGTTTTCTTTTCTTGGTCTGCAAGGTCTGCTGAAACCTGTTTGCTTTGGGTGATTCCTGCTGGCATTTGAAATACCTGTGGCACACTTTCCAACATCACATCAACACAGAAGCCATCACAGTACAACAAACTGTGGGCTTCTCTGGATGGAGGTGTATAAATTCAGAGTGTGCCTGACCAGCTGGTACTGTTGGAGCAGAGCTGATGATTGATGACTTGGAGAGAGCGCTGCACACTTAATGAGGAGTTAAGCCTTTTCTCCCCCTTTATCTACCTGCTACCACCATGTCTAGAATATGGAGGTTTTGGATTGCTTAGTTTTTAATACATTCAACTTGATTGAAGGCCACTTAGATCCTACACATTTTTAATATAAATTTAACAGAGTTGTTTTATATCTTTAATTATATGTAAATTATTGACACATAAATTATGCTTCAAGTATATAAATAATCATCAAATATTAATATGTGTGAATCAGCAGAATGATTGGTAATTTGGACCCACCCAGAGGCTTTATGGGAGAAAAACTTGATTATTTGCTTCCATAAAAATTAAAGATACCCAAAGCCCATTTTTAGGCCACTGGACGCCCCCCCCCCCCCTTACAGAAGGGTCGCAGGGAGGAGATGAGTCAGTCAGGGTGACATATAGCAATAATGAAAAATACAACTTTCCTCTAGTTCCCAAATGCTTCACTCCCTCCCTCCCCCACTATCATGATCCCAATTCTACCTTGCAAGTCTGGCTAGACCAGAGGATGTACACTGGTACAGATAGGAACTGGAAACACAGGGAATCCAAGACAGATGAACCCCTCAGGACCAGCGGTGTGAATGGTGATACTGGGAGGGTAGATGGAGGGTGAGTTGGAAAGGGGGAACTGATTACAAGGATCTACATGTGACCTTCTCCCTGGGGGAAGGACAACAGAAAAGTGGGTGAAGGAAGACATCGGACAGGGCAATATTTGACAAAATAATAATTTACAAATTATCAAGGATTTATGAGAGAGAGGGGAGTTAGGAGGGAGGGGAAAATGAGGACCTGATGCCAGCGGCTTAAGTGGAAAGCTAATCTTTTGAGAATTATGAGGACAATGAATGTACAAATGTGCTTTACAAAATTGATGTATGTTTGAGCCCCTAATAAAATGATTTTAAAAAGTTAAAGACAGGGAAATCCAGTTCTACTCTATCACATAGGGTTGATTTGACAGTGCTAAAAAACAAAACAATCACCATTACATGCCTTACAGTAACTCTCTTCTTATTTTTTATGAGATTTTATATTTTCATTTCTGTACTAAGTCTGTAAGGGTGCAATGTACTGTTTAATTCTTTCATATTTACGTGTTTCATCACACTGTATTTACTGGCTTAATTTTCTTTATTATTGATTGCTCTTCTTTAGGTAATATTTTAATAAATTCTATTATAGTAATTTTAAGTCAGTCAGCAAACGACAATCATTGCATGACCTAAGTTATATAAAAAGAACGGGCTAGTAGAGAGAGGCTAAATGTATTAGTGACAACCAAGGGCAAAAGGAAGAGCAGAAGGGAAGATCTTATTGCTTATGAAGCACTGAGTTTTAGCTTTTAATGCCAGAAAATTTTCATTGGCTAAGTATAAATGATGCACACTCAATTAATGTAATTGCTATCAATAAATTTACATCTTTGAAGGATGAATTGGAAAACGTTGTATAATGGGTACATTTAAGGAACAGTCACTAAAGAACAGCTACTGAGTCTGCCTATGTATAAGCACATATTTCATGAGGTTTGGTGTCTTGACTTAGAGATTGAGGGATATGGTTTGATGGAATGTCTCAGGGGATTGGCTTAACCATATGTTTAGTGCTTTTGTTCCAGCCTCTAGTTCATGGTGTCGTGTCAGCCTGAAAGTGATGACATAAAAGTAACATGACTTATCTCTATTCACATGGAACAGCAGAGTAAAGGAGAGTGAAACACAAAGAGGAAATGAAAGGTGTGTCTAATAGTCCCTGTGAACAACTACTTTCTGTAATAGAAGACCAAAAAAACCTGGATGATGCCTGATCTCCATTACTATCATTACCAGAATATTTGGATCAAAATATTCATCAAAAGGGCAAAAATGTATATCTCAATTTAAAATGATCATAGAATTCAGAGTTTTCGGAGCCATGGAAGCTGCAAAAAACATAATTATTTGCTGTGAGATAATCTTTAAACCTTCTACCTAAAAATTCTCAGGCTTCTTCCTGAAACCAAACAATAGCTTCACTAGTAAAGAGCGTCTGCTCATACTCTTTTAAGAACTATCCATATTGGATGAAGGGCAATTCCAAGGATGAGCTAGAAAATGTGAGTTTTTATTAATGAAGGGGGAACAATTTGGTAAAGGAGAAAGAGAATGATTGTACAACTCAAGGGTGGTAATGAATGTCACTAAATAATGCATGTAGGCATTGGCAAATTTATTAATGTTCTGTTGTGTACATTCTCAATATCAACGGAAAAATAAAATTAGCTTTACAATATATTTTCTTGTTATTTCATATTATGTCCTTTTAAAAAAAGATTTAATCTATTTTCATAATTCTAGCTAGTTGGCGTTGCTATTTTTATTCATGAAGAGTCCAGATTATTTTAGCTCCCTGGATGTTGTGACCGTCTTCTTAAGGAAAAAGAGATCATCTCATTACACAGAATCTGTTTTCGCATTATTTCCCTGCACTCCATCTGCCCTTAGTGAAATTCTGGCAATATAAATGAGACCTTGATAAGATCTTTCCCATCCACTCACTCTGTTCTTTAAACGAGAGGCAGCATTTTAAGATGCCCCATTTGTCTTTTCCGACATATTTAGTTCAGTGTACTATACATCTCGCATTCTTAGCTAGATGTTTCTTGTTAAGGATGACAGCCTTCATTCTTTCCAACGCTTGTTAATTTTTGCCCTTGTCTTGTGTTTGTCATTTACAAAGGAATAGATAGGTGAAAGTGTAAACTACTTAGCTTGCATGGCTTTTAAACTCTAGAAAACAAACAAAAAAGCTCTTAATCAAAAGAAAGCATGCCAAATAGACAGTTTTGTTGCCAGTGTTTAAGCAAGTATATTTTGTGAGAGGTATGATTAATGTGTTTGTCTTAGGAAAGTAATCACTGAGTATCAACGTTTCAATTTAGTATTCCCCCCATGCTATTTGGAATACCTTGTGGTCAGGAATGTTTTATCAAAGTAGCATAACAGTGAGATCCAGGACAATAATGCCTTCCAAGAGAGTCCTGGGCAAAATAAATGAGCCTGTGTTTTTGAACATATAAGTGGATCCCCACAATAAGAGTTCATAACTTGTTATCCACCCTGATTTAGAATTTTGTTATCTTACATAAAACACTAGAAACATCACAACATTGTACTCCCCAGATAATATTTTAAAAGCTCAAAATAAGGAACTAATAGATTTTAGATTTTTTATAAAGAAAAAACTTCTGCATAGATTTATTCATTAGATTTTCCTTATTTGAGCTTCCAGATTACAGATATAATGTTTCTCTAATTTGTCAATAAGATTTGTCACCATCCATAGTTCTAATTAGGGGATGAAAACATGCTGTCCTCCGAGTCTTGTATAAAGGAAATGTTATCATATGCAATTATGAACCACACACATAGATTATGAAATATTTTTATTTCACATTTACCTCCTCAAATTTATAACTCAACCCAAAATTCATTGATTCAATTCCATTTCATAAAATTTCTACACACCAGTATAGAACTGTCCCACAGTGTTTCTGAGCCTCTAAATCTTTCAAGAAGTATAGCATCATCTTTCTCCTGCGGAGCAGCTTGTGGGTTTGAACAATTGACTTTGTAGTTAGTAGTGCAATGTTAAAGACATTGGGTGACCAGTGTTTCTAAAATGCCAATAAAAATATTTGCGAGATTTATAATAAGATGTGCTTGAATTTATTGATAAATGTTAGCATTGCACATATTTCTAAATGAAAATATTAGAATTAGCAATTGTTTTCTTAAAAGTAATATCACCAAATTTTTTTTAAAGTAATATCACAAAGGGGAATAAAAGTGAAGTTCAACATCAGCATCATCTACAGTCTATGAGGCTGGGGCCATACATGCCCCACTCTAATCTTTTTACCAATTTGACACCAACTAACTGTCATATAATATTCTCAAATTTGGGCTCAATAACAAACACACAAACTCAGAAAATACTCATGCTTTTGGGATTTATTAAGGAAGTTAATGCGTTAAAAATGCTCAGGATACAATCTTTGGACAGAACACCCTCTTCTTAACTGTGCATATGGGAATTGCCTCCTATGAAGTGTTGGTTGTTTCAAAATTGTGGCCATGTTGTTGGCAACCCAACGTGTGACCACTGCACACCAGCTGGGGCACATCAAGTGATTCAGTGCACTACGTTGTATCAACTTAACCTGTGCAAGTATGAAAAATGCAACCTTGAACTTTATGAGTGTTAGCTCTGCCATTTAGTTAGTGTTGGATGATGGCAATGCACTCAGTCTCTGGAAGACTGAATGACTGGTCCTGATAGTTGTGAGATTTCAAAATTATTGATTTGAAAAGCTTGGCAGATATGTTGATGGTCACTGAAATGAAAAAGAGATGCGGAAGAATCACAAATTTGTTTTCTAGCATATTGCACTTCAATTTTCTTCATAGTTGTCTTAGTAATAATATCACATAGGCAAGTAGATACAGGGTTTTGGAGTTGAAGAGAGTTTTAAGTTGAATACATATAAATATATAATTATTGGCATGTAGATGATATTAAAATATTCTGAGATTTGAAATAGCTACCTGCAGAGTGGTTAAGTAAAGATGCAACACGATTGTCAAAGATAGAAAACTCTAATACTTCAAATTTATATGAAAAGAGAGTTGGAAAATAAAAAGGTGGAAGACTGAAAAAAAAAGCCAATTGAGTAAAACAGAGCAATTAAAAGTGGTGTCCTATTGTTCAAATTAGAAGAAAATGTAATTATCTTTGATAATTTAGAAAGATAATTTTTGATAAAGATTTGAAAATTTACTATGGGATTTTGTATTGTGAACTTGATTGCTAATCATGAAAGAGATTTTATTTGTGGAGTGGCAGGGGCAAACACTTTATTGTTGCCTCAAGAGAGAATGGAAAACCAAGAGTGAAGATAGAAAAGCGAGATAATCCTCATAAATAGACGACATTGGAGAAATTAGAAAATAGATCACGGTAATACATCGGAATAAGAGAGGTTTTGTATATTAAGATAGAAAATAAAACAGAAATGCAGTATGTATCTACTGTTTGAGTATGATATTGTATTTTGTTTTGTTTTGTTTTACTTAGTAAGGTCAAATATTTTCCATACGGGTGAAGTTAATTCAAGCTTTTACTATCTGTGTGAAAGAACTGATCTTGTTCCACAGCAAGAGCCATTTGATATAATATCAAAGAAGAGTTTTTTAAATTAATAAATCTTTTTATTGGGGCTCATACAGCTCTTATCATAATCTGTACATACATCAATTGAGCAAAGCATCCTTATACATTCATTGCACTCGTCACTCTCATAATTCACCTTCCACTTGGGTTCCTGGCATCAGCTCGGTTTCCTTTTTTTTTTTTCAAAGAAGAGTTTTTATTACTATTCTTGCCATTTTTATTTCACTGGATCTTAGGTTCACAGAATTGAGGAAATCATAATATTCAGTTCAAATTCGCATTAAAAAACTTTTATTGAGAATTATGTGGGGATTTACACTTCAAATAATCATTTTTATGTTCAACAACTTAAACAGCTTATCAAACTTCTCTCCTTTCCCTCCTTCTCTCTCGTAGAATATTGTCTCCTGATTCCCCAGAGTTAACACTTGTCGACCCTGTAGCTTATTACATCCCCTTTCCTCCTTTTACTTCCCATGCATGGTAACTGAGTTAGTCCAGGTAGACCAGGGAAACAAATTCACTGACACTCATATATGTATATATAAAAAAGCTTTATATAAAAAGTAATTATGTATTAAGAAAGTATCACAGCCTAGTTCAGATCAAGTCCATAAATCCAATATTAGCCCATATGTCCAACATCAATCTATAAATCCCTCTTCAGACTCACATAACACATGCAATGACACTGAATGCAGAAAGAGCGTAGGCCAGTGAGTAGAAAGTCTTGTGGATCCAGTGGTGGTAGAAGCATTTAGGCACTGGCAGGGGTTTCCATGTGGCTTCTCCAGCTCCAGGGCTCTTGTTCTCTCCGCTTAGTTACATATGGCTTGTCAAGAGAAATGTCTCACAGGGAGAGTGAGTGTCCAGCAAGCTATTTATCTCCTTAGCACCTCCAAATAAGGTCATCGAGCTGGGCCCTGATTGACAGACTAGACTCACTCCTTTGCAAGTTGACAACATATCATGTAACTACCACAGTAACCATCAAAGCCTTGGTCTAGCATATCTACTTTTTTTTGCGCAATGATCATCTAATTGGATATTTGTTTCAAGTAATCTTTTGAAAGTCTTCTCTATTTCTTCAGTTAGCCAGTGGTTCTTGAGTAAAGTGTTATCTAATATCCATGTATTTGGTTTTTTGGGGGGCTGATCATTCTATGGTTAATTTTTAATTTTGTGGTGCTGTGAACAGAAAAGATGGTTTGTATTAGCTCAATGTTTTAAAAAGTATTGATGCTTATTTATGATCTAATAAATGATCTATTCTAGAATAGCTTCAGTGGTGCTACAGAAGTGATATGAATTGTTATTGGACAAAGTGTCCCCTATATATTTATGAAATCAAGTTGATCAATGTATTATTTAATATTTTTGTATCTTCCCTGGTTTTTGTCTCTAGTTGCTTGATCTTCAGTTGAAAGTGATATATTAAGTTTTCCTAATTTTATCAAATTATGATCTATTTTTCTCTTCATTTCTATAAGGACTTGATTAGTGTGTTTTGGTGGCCTTTTATCTGATGCACATATATTTCTATGGCGATGGTTTATTGTTCAATTAAAGCTTTCATAATATGTAGTGACCTTCTTTGTCTCTCATTGTGTAATTAACTTTAATAGCTATTTTCTCTGAGATTGATATTGATATACCAGTTTTCTTTTGACTGCCATTAGCTTGGTATAGTTTTTCCATCTTTGATTTTAATTTATGTTTGTAGCTTAAGTGCATATCTTGTAAACAGCATATTAGAGGTTCATGTTTCGTTACCGATTCTGTTAGTCTTTGTCTTTTAACTGGTAAATTCTGTTATATACATTTAGTGTAATTATTATTAAATGTGGTTTTGTTGATATTAATAGTTTGTTATTTTTAATAGTATTACAGGCTTTAGTTTTAATGATGTTTTTTGTTTTATATTTCTAATGTTTTTTGGTAGTCTTCTTGTTACTCTCTTTCTTGTTCTTTTATCTTATTGTTGGTATATAGCATATGTGGTTTTCATTTTGTTTATTTTGTTGAAGATTCAAATTTTTTCTTTGTAGATTGTGTGTGTGTGATTTCTTAATAATTTCATAGTTGGCTGTATTTTCTGAATGGTTCCTTATCTTCTCCACATGAGTTTTTATTATCTGCTCTGTTTCCTCTGCTCTTTATTTTAATCCTCATAGCACAATTTTGTCTAGAATTCCTAGTTTTAATTTATTTAGTTCCATTTCACTTTGAGTATTGCTGAATTAGAATTTTTTCTTATAATAATAATTTTTTTCTAAAGTTTTACGTTTCTGTTTGGTGTTATAGATTTTCTGTCCACAAAACTTATTTTAACATTTTTTGTAAAAGTGGTCACGTTTTTTTAAAAAAAATTCCCTTAGTAGTTCCTTTCTGTAATTTTTTTCCTCCATAATATTTGAGGGATCATTTTTCTGGATATAGGATTTTTGGTTGAATATTTTTTCTTTCAGTATTTTGAATTTATAATTCTGTTGCCTTCTTGCCTAAATGGTTTAGGTGCAAAAATCTGAACTTATCCTGATCATTTGGTCTTTTTGTGTAACTGTTCTTTTTTTGCTGACCAGTTTTCAAGGTTGCTTCCTTATCATGAATACTAGAAAGTTTGTTTATTATATGTCAAAATAATTTCCTTTTATATTTAATTTTGTTTGGCATTCTATGGACTTCCTACATTCCGTATATACTTGAGTATTAGCCAACCCAAATATCAGTCGAGCTAATTTTACCACAGAAATTGCATTAAAATGGACTGAAAAACTTGGCTTATACATGAGTATATAAGGTACATATTTATGTTCTGACATGAAGTTAGAGAAGTTCTCCCTTTATATTTTGTAGACTATTTTGTGAGTAGTTGCTATCTTCTTTCTGTGCTAGGACATTCATCAGGAATATGTTGCTTCTTTTGATGCTGTTCCATGGTGTCCTGAGATTATCTTCAGGATGTTTTGGGTTTTTTTTTCATATTATGATCTTCTATTTTGATTTGGAGAGATTTATTTTCAAGATCACTGATTCTTTGTTTCAATACTTATATCTTTCTGATTCGTTCTTTTACAATATTCTCAAGATTCTAATATTTTGGTGTTTGTCTTTTGTATTTCTGTTTGAAGTTGTATTACTTCTCATTTTAATTCATTTTGCCAGTGTGTTAGTCCTGCTTGACCAGAGAAACAAATCCAGAGATGCTCATGTATGTAAGAAAGAATTTTAATATAAAGAAGCAGTTATATATTGAGAAAATATTCCAGCCCAGTCCATATCAAGTCCATAAATCCGATATTAGCCCATAGATCAGATGCCAGTCCATAAAAAGACTAGCATAGCACATGCAATGACGCCGAATGCAGGAAGATCACAGGCTAGTGGGTAGCAAGTCTTATGGATCCAGTGGCAGTGGAGCATCTCAACACTGGTCCAGGTCTCCACACGTGTCTCCTCCAGCTCTAGGGTTCAGGCTGCCATCCGTGTGTCTTCATGTGGTTTGCCATAAGGAGTGTCAAGCAAAGAGAGAGTTCTCAGAATCCTCATAAAAAGAATACACCCAGAAAGAGGGTTGAAGCTGTAACCTGAATGAGAGGCTATACTTCACCTCTTCATTCTTGTTATTCAAGTTGACATGAAATTGTGTAACTTCCAGAGTCAGCATGTTCTTTGAAGACACATATGAGTTATTAAATTATGGCAAGTGTTTCTTCACTCTTTCAGTCTAATTTTTCCAACAGTCACAGTAACTGGAGACCATCCCTGTCATCGTCTTGGGAGGATAGTTGTTCCTCTCCTCCTCCAGGAGCTCCGCTAGATCCACATCTGTGTGTGGGGTGGCCACTTGTGCTGTTCTCCTCTGTTTCTGAAACTATGCAGTGTTCACCTGCCTCCAACACATAGTGTTATGATTAGTTAATTTGTTTTTAACGCTTGACTCTGCATTCAGAGTTATCCCCACACACCTGCTATGGAAGCTGGGTGGTCAAAGGTGGCTAGGTGATTCCACACCAAAGCATCCTCAACAGGGAGCAAAGTCCGCAAGCAATTAAATAAGGGCTCTGTCAAAGTTCTGGTCTTGTCTGGTTCCCAAGGCCACAAGGAGTACCTGGAAATTACTGAATAAACCATTGCATTGAGAGAAAAAAAAGTGATGAATTAGACATTCATCAAAACTATCCTTAGCTGTGGAGCCTGTAGGTGTTGAGCCTAACTATTATTTGGGCATATGTCTGTGGGAAAGCAGGTATTACTACTGTTTGAGAGGGTAGAGGGGGAGAGGGTTATGTTCTCAGCACTGTGGTCCGGGAGCAGCTGGTACCTAGGTAGTGTCCTGCCAGGTCAGACAGGAATCCATGCCTCCCCAACCCTTTCTGAGGTGCATTTGTCAGCTTCTCCCCGTGGCACCTTCCTCAACTGTACACTTTTCTCACGTGAGGGTTTGGGACTCAGGATGCAGTAATCTTTCCTCTAGTCCAAAATATTTGGGTGAGAGATCAATTAAGAGGTGTTCCGACTACTCAGCCTTGTTGCTCATTAGAACTTTAAATGACTGAAAAGTGTTAGCAATAATCTGAAGGAATGGTAATGTTGCAATTTGTTGATTTCTGTTTATCTATTCTAGGTTATAAAATAATCATTTTTGGATGCTTGACTTATTTAACTAATGCCTTCTAGCTCCAACCATATTATAAAATATTTTTGAGACTCATAATTGTTCTTTATGACTATGCAGCATTCCATTGTATGATTATCCATTAAACCATTGATAGGCACATTTTTAGTTTCCATTTATTGGCTATTGTAAATAAAGAGCCATTGAACAAAGATGTGCATATGTCTATTTGTGTCATTATTTTTAGTCAGGATTGACTTGATGGCCATGAGAAGTAGGGTTGCCGAATTACAAGATAGTGCTGTGTGTTTACGTGTGTGGGTGTGTAAAAGCATCATGCCATTTTCCCTAGTAACTGTACCATTTTCCATGTCACCAGAAATTGATAAGGGTTCCAAATGATGCCCTTATTCAGTAAGAGTTGTGGTTATCTGTGTTTTCATTGTGTCATTTCCTTTATGGGCAGGATAAAATAGTATCTCACTAAAGTTTGGCTAGAATTTCTCCAGTGTCTCATATTTGTGAGCATCTTTTCATGCATTTTTTATGTGCTTTCTCAGTTGTCCTTTTGGAGAAAGCTGTTCATGTATTTTGCCTGCCCATTTTGTGACTGAAATGTGAATCCTTCTGCAATTGTGTTATTTCAGGTTTCTATACATTTTAAAGATGATTACTTTATCAAATTAGTCATTTTCTGAAATTATTTTCTGAGTCTGTTGGTTGTTTATTTACTTTATAATAAAACATTTCATAAACATGTTTTTGCATTTATGAAGTCCCATACATATTTTTTTACGTGTGAATTTGTTGTACATTTATTAAGGAAAGAGAAAGAATTTAGGATAGGATGAATAGGATTAGAAATGACTGAAATAACAGTAATAAATTCACTAGAATTAATAATGTCAAACATTGCTGAATGAATAATATACATAGCAATTTCCATATTAATTTATGAAGAAATTGAGTAATTATTTGAGTGAAAACCTCAATGGGCATATATCAGATATACATTACAAATAATTTTTGCCTGTAAATATATGAAATTAAACATGTATGGAAAATAAAATTTCTGGGAGAAATAAAATTTACTCAGCCATACTTAAGGCATCTTTATGGCTCTGTTTGAAACCACTAGCTATTCCTCCAGAAAAAATATGGGGCTTTCTACTCCCATAAAGTGTTACAGTTGTGAAAATGCCCAGAGGAAGTCTTACCCTGTCCTATAGGGTCACCAGAATGAGGTATAGACTGGAGAGCAGTGTTTAGATGGCTCTGTTGTATTAAAAATTCAAATGCTAACCACAGTTCAAACCAACAACCTGCTCCTAGGGAAAAAGAGCAGGCTATTTTGTTCCATGAATAGTTATAGCCTTGGAAAGCCATAGGATTGCAAGGAGCTAGGATTGATTGCTAGGCAGGGGGTCTAAAAACACAAACTCACAGCCAATGAGTTGATGCTGTCTCAGAACAACCCTTTGGCACAGGGTAGGACAGATCCCTTTGAGTTTCTGAGACTGTTAATTGTTTGGGGAGTAGAAAGTTTTCTCTTTCTCTTATGGAGTGGTTGGTGGTTTCAAACTGTCGACTTGCATAACTAACATACAAGCAGAGCTCCTAGGCAGTGGGTAGACTCCAGATTTTAAAAGAAAAACAAAAACATATCAAATTGCTACTTAAAATATTTAACTAGTGCTGTATGGGCATTAATAAATCAGAGAGAACCGTAGATTTTTCAAAATTAAGACACATGAATAATTAAGCATTCTGGTTATTATTACTGTTGTTAGTTACCATTGAGTTGGTTCTGAGGCTAGCAATCAACCAACAACTGTCACACTAGTACACTAATCTTTGTAGAGTGAAACACGGCTTGGTCCTGTTTCATTCGCACGATTCTTCTTATGCTTGAGCCCCTAGTTGAACCAACAAGGAGCTGCCAAGGGTTCAGACTGGATTCAAAAGAGAATATGAAACAAAGGAGGTCATTGCCGATGTCACATGAATCTTGGTTAAAAGTAGAGCATACCACAAGATGTTTGCTTGTGTTTTACTGACACTTCTGAGGCATTAGACTTTGTGGATCATAAAAAACTATGCATAACCTTAAGAATGAGAATGCCTGAATACTTCATTGTGTTCATGAGGAACGTATACATGGATCAAGAGGCAATTGTGTGACCTTAACAAGGGAATTTAAAACATACTCATATTCAAATGCATGAACTAAGACAGTATATATTATTAATACTCTCATCAACACCTTAACAGAGTGATATGTAATTTAATGGATTATTTTGTAATTCTTTATTTCTATGTGTTTTCTAGTTAAATTTTAATTGTTGTAAATCAGATCTTGGGTTTTGCTATAGTCTTCCTATTTAGTGATGGTTGTTGAAATTACTAAAGGAGATATGTTAGGTTTCTCGGGTGGAAATATCTTGGTCATGGGCTTCAAGCAAGAAAGAATTCACTCCAAAGCCTGGTTTGTGATCTAAGTGAGTTTTATAAAGGATAAAAGAAGTTTCAGGTTTTATACAAGCACCCTCAGGCACTTCTCACCTGCACGTGGAAACCTGAGGCTGGAGGAGACAGAAACAAGGCGGCTGAGGAGCAGCTCAAAAAAATGGAAGAGGGGCTGCAGGCTTCGGATTCTGGCTTTTTCAGCCCTCCACTGCAAGAGGTGGTCCACAGACAGTACGGGTTGACCCCATTGGCTAAATTAAGCTCACCTGGCCCAGATGGGGGCCCACCCAGGTTTCCCGCCCACCTAGGTGTACCGCCCCTTCCTGGCTCAGAGTCTGAATTTTGGAGCATGCGCAGTGGACAGACACCCTGGTCCCTGTTCTGACGACCTAGCAGTAATGACATAGACTCTCTGAGTAGGGTCCAATTACTTCTACTGCTTCAGAAAAAGATGTCACACTAAAAAGATAGTATTATAAAATAATATAAATCTATTAAAATATCTAAAATATATATTAATTTTGACATATCTTGCATGTGGGTATATACACTTCTGAAAAGGGCATTTCCATTTCTCTAACACCTTGCCAGATAATTCTGTGCTCTTTGATTTACACCTTATGAAAATGACAGATCTGCCGTCCTCAAGGGACTCAAATTGTGTACATCTCTTTTAAATATCGCTCAAGTTTGGGGAACAATAAGAAGCTTGAAGTGTGAGATCAAAGCTGCGATGTGAACATGGTAAAGAATTAAGAAAATTTCTTAAGAAAACTCTTGGTGTCTTTGAAGAATGCCCAGGTGTGGTGTGATGTGGGAGAAAAATTCTTAGTATAAATACATTGGCATTTTTTTCTCACAACTGCGGTTTTAATTTTCTTGAAACGTCATAGTAATTCCCCATGATCATCATGTGTCCTTGAAGGTTACCTTCTCTGGGATCCCAAAATTCCGTTGCCATAATTTTCTGAACGGATTCTTCTGCTTTGAATTAAGCTGCCTTGGGCTATTCCTTAGAAGTCCTTTTATTGGGAGCTCTTACAGATTTCAAAACATTCCCTAGTTCCATCACCTCAAGCAGTGTCGCACAAATGCTACCACAATCAGTTTGAAAACATTTTCTTTCTTCTTGAACTCCTTGATATCAGCTCTCCTTTATCACCTCCCTCCCGACCCTGCCACCCAGGAACTCTACTTTGTTTGTTCGTTTGTCTATTTTTGTTGTATCTCACACATCCAATAAATCCCTTCCCATACACGTCTGTCATTTGATCCCACCGAGTGGAGTTAATAGAGTCGTAAGTGCTATCAGTTCCCTATCGCTCCCTTCCTGTTCTTGTCTCTTTCAGTACCTTCAGGGAACCATCACTCCTGTTACTGTTGCTGAAGGGTTATCTATCTCGGCGTTCATGTCTTCAATGATTTTAAATATACAGATGAGCCTGTGCAAATATAACATGGTTAAAGGAGTCACTATTTCCATAAGACCTTTACTTACCTGGGGATGCAGTGGTTATGCATTGGGCTGCTAATTTCAAGGTCAGCAGATCAAAATCTCAAGGCAAAAGATGGGGCTTTCCACTCCCATAAATTGTTATGTTAGGTTTCTGGGATGGTTGCCCCATTGTTGCTTCTCCAAGCTGAAAAAATTCATGCGGCAGAAGCAATTCTGTAATGCAAGTAACTTTGATGAGGGAAAGGGAAGTTTCGGGTAGTACATCTCAGACAGTACTATCACGGGAAAGCATGGTAGGCTGCATGGCAGAGCTGTGGGAAAGTTCACTACTAAAAACAGCAGCTTCAGGGGATCGTTCAATGGCCATTAAAAGGAGGCTACAGAATCAAAAGAGGAGTCCCAGAACCGAAAAGAGAAAGAGGGAGAGAGAGACTGCGCTAGGCACGCTGGAGGGATCCCGCCCTCCAACCTGAAAGAGGGTGGTCTGCTGTCAGTTGGCATTATTTATCCCCTCCTTTCTCAACTTGGGAGTAGGGGCTGGTGGGGCACATTGTTGAGGTGGCTGGCTGATTTTAGTGGCTAAGTTCAGGCGCTCCTGTGACTTGATTTCACTGGTGTCTAACGTGTGTGCCCAGGTTGACCTTCACCTGTGTCTAGGTGACCTTGGTTTGAACATCTCTCCAGTTTTGGATTATCCCCACAGGTGTCTAATGTGTGCCTGATTTTTTTTTCAAACCCCTTTACTGTGGCATGGTCAGCTAATTTTTGTTTGGCTTAGCCATTCGGTGAAGACAACTCCCTTTAATCTTTATCCTTAATCTTCCTATCTTTCAATTGCAGTTTTACAAATCACAGGGAGTTTCTATCCTGTTCAGTATAGTCACTGTGAGTCAGAATTAAGTTGATTGCAGTGAGTATGTTTGCTATGAGTCTGCATTGGCTTGATGGAAGTAGATTTAATAGTGATACTTAGACAAGCGTATTATCGATAACTCATCTGAAAATCATCCACCCATCACCAAGATAGAGATAATTATTTATTTGAAATTAATGTGTGATTTGTAGCTCTTGTAACAATAATTATTTGCTTAGCTTCACATTCAAATATTCATAGAGAATTATTTCTACTGACTACTTATATTTATCAAAATTTTTCATCTTTGGTTATTTTATGTGTTCTTAATAAACATGATTTCATTGTTTGGTTAGTTATTGATAAGCTTTCTCTTTGTTTAAATGGGTTTAAGGATAATAATTCTATTTAGAATGTATATTTCACTTATATTTAAAGTAGTTACTAATACTCATTTCCTTTTCTATGTCTTTCTAATATAATACACAAAGAGGCAATAAAAATAACTTCTTAAGATATATCTTAAATTTTCATTTAATTACCTAGAACTTTCAGCATCTATATTTGACTTCTATGTATAGCAAAGTAATTCATTTACTACCCTTATTATCAAAAAATATACTATCAGAGAACATTTTTATCTAATAAAAGTTATTCTTTTATTCAATGACTCTGAGAAATTAGATAATTTGTAGTGATGGAAATTGACTGCTTCATTCAGGCTGTTTGCATTTACCTACACATCAATTGATTTTTGTGCATGCATTGTTTTCCCTATATCAGAATCTTAATTTACATTAAAAATTACATTTGGTTGTTTCTGTTACATTTATTTACATCTGAAATTACCTTTGTCATGGATGGAGCAAACCTTATAAAATTTTCCTAAAAAATGAATTATTCTGTCATTCTTTCTATTTTTTTTCTCAAAAATGTTTTGCTCTTTTTCTTTGATTGAGATTTTCACTTGGTTTGTGATTTGATATTGCCAATTTCTTTGCATACCTTGCAGCTGTTATTGTACTCTTTCCTGCATTTTATTGTTGCAAACAAGATGTTACTGGTCATTATAATTATGGTTATTTCATATTTAATTATCTAGTTGTGAACTATTTTAAAATTATTTTTTAATTTTTATGACTTTTATCACACTTTGGCTTGAGTATATATTTGAATATTAAATCTCAAAATTAATTAATTTTTTCAGAAAATGTCCGTGCATGTGTTCTTTAATGCTTCTTCGCCTCCACTTGATTAAATGAACATTAGATTAGTTACGGTCTCCAATCCACATTACATAGCCTTTTAATTAGGTTTCCCCTTTAAAAAAATCTTTTTCACTCGATGATTTCTTCTGACTTATAATTTAATTAATAAAAATTTATTAGCTATATACACCATTATTTTCTTGAAGTTTAAGTATGATGTGTCTAGGTGTGCTTTTTTTCTTTCATCTTATTGTAAAGAGAGATTTTCTTAATGCTAGTATTCATTTCTTTGCTTTATTTGTATAACATTTTGATTCCACTTTTCACCATGCAGTATTCCATTCTTTTTCACATTATTGATCTGATATTAGAAACCATCATATTACCTAAGCTACTTTATTTATTTGCTTTATCTTACACTCCCCCCCCCAACACTATTATGATCCAAATTTTACCTTATAAATCTGGCTAGACCAGAGGATGTACACTGGTACAGATAGGAACTGGAAGCACAGGGAATCCAGGATAGATGGATCCCTTCAGGACCAATAGTCAGAGTGGTGATACCGGGAGGGTTGAGGAAGGGTGGAGTAGAAAGGGGGAACCCATTACAAGTATCGACATATAACCTCCTCCCTGGGGGATGGACAATAGAAAAGTGGGTAAAGGGAGAAGTCAGATAGTGTAAGATATGACAAAATAATAATTTATAAATTGTCAAGTGTTTATGAGGGAGAGGAATGGGGGAAATGAGGAACTGACACCAGGGGCTTAAGTGGAGAGCAAATCTTTTGAGAATGATGAGGGCAATGAGTGTATAAATGTGATTTACACAATTGATGTATGTATGGATTGTGATTAGGTTTGTATTAAGCCACTAATGAAATGATAAAAAAATAATTGAAGAAAAATTAAATAAAACCAAGATGCATACAATGAAAAACATTCACTGTACCATCTTGCAATACATGTGATAAACATTCAAATTTTAAGTATATTAAAATATATGTATTTTAAATTTTATAGATTTATTTTCATATTTGCAATCTGATTTTCTTGTTGCTCAGGCTAAAATGTATCAAGAATTTAAAAACTTTCATTTATTTCTATTTCTTTTTTGTTGATCTCTACTGTATGCAAATTGACTTATGTAAAATCACACAAATAAGATATAGTGCAGAAAATACCTGTTATGTAAGTTGATACCAGACTTGTCCCAGTCATGGGGGAAAAGCAGCTTTGCAATGAAAATTGGAATGATAATGGGCGTCTGTTCATATTTAGTAATTCAATATATTGCAGTACTAAAATGTTCTCTTATCACTTCCAGCAATGTCCCGTGTTTATACCGCAGATAGTCGCTTGAGTGTGACCATCTGTTTTGGATGAAGCACGGCCAAAGAGCTGCTTAGAGACATCGGGCATACTTTGACTATGTTGTCAGGAGAGACTAGCCCCTGGAGAAGGACATCATCTTGGTAAATTAGAGGGTAGGGATAAAGGGGAAAGCCCTCCGCGTGATGGACTGATAGAGTGGCTGCCACAATCGGGTTCAAGCACAGGAGCACTTGTGAGGATGGCTCAGGACCAGGAAGTGTTTTCTTCTGTTTTGCATATAGTCACTATGAGGCAAAAGTGACACCTTTTTTTTAACTGCTGAATGGCCTGCCTCTTTTCCCTCGCCTATCTCACAAATCTCACTGGGGATTCATTTCAAAATGTATTCATGTGTACCCAGTATTAGAATGTGGTAATTAATCTTGTTATTTTAAATTATTGTTCCTTTTATTGTTGTGACCAGAATGTTATAATCAATCCAGTACCCTGTAAAGCTAACTAACTCTAAAGAATATTAATATTAATTTTTCTTTCTGCTTCTGTCATACCTGCTTACTCTATAGGAAAATCCCTGATAAATGATAAATGAGTTTTTTGCCTTTATAAACTCACTGAGATTTCCACTCAAAACTGCTATCAAAAGAATTGCTTTTAGATTCTAACAGTCTGGTTATAACCAAATAAAGACTCTTCTAAATTATCAAGACGTTAGAGCGCCTATTATTTAGTTGAACCTGCAACAGTTATTGAAATGGACTCGATGGCATCTACAGATAACAGCATTTGAATGGAGACAGGCTTGTAGGTTTCAAGCATCTGGGGAGAAGAGATACTAGCTAGGTTGGTAAACTATTATTCATAGTTTGGAGACGATTATACATTTAGGAAGGCAATATTAAAAGACAGCTAGAAACACTTATGGAGCTAGCTCCAAGAATATCTCCTTCTTCCACTTGCCTCAAATTAAACTCACTGCCCTTCAGTCTATTGTGATTCATAAAACCCTGCCTATATCCTTTATAATACCTTGACTGTGATAAAGCCCTTTGAATTTGAGAACAAAACCATATTCACTACCATGAGTTGATTCTCACTCAAAACAACCTGCTGCTGCGGGTTTCTAAGACTGTAAATCGTTAAGGGGGTAATACCTCTCAACTTTCTCCACAGAGCAGCTGGTGGTCAACTTGAGTGAAGGGGTGGGATTTAGCCTGTCAATCAGGTCGCAGCTTGGTAACGTCATGTGAAGGTGCTAAGGAGATAAATGTTATCTGGAATCCGTACATAGACTCACTCCCTGCAAAGTATTCCTGATGATGAGACACATGGAGCTTCACTAGAGCTCTGCAGCTGGAGTAGCCACATGGAGACCCCTGCTAGTGCTGAGATGCTTCCACTGCCACTGCAGCCACAAGACTTCCCACCCACTGGCCTGTGATTTTCCTACATGCACTGTCACTGTATGTGTTTTGTTAGTCTAAAACAGAATTTATAGATTAGTATTGGAAATATGGGCTAATTTTAGACTTATGGACCTGATCTGGACTGGACTGGATGTTTTTTTTTCAATATTCAATTGCTCTTGTATGGAAACCACTTTCTTATACACAGATAATTATCAATGAATTTGTTTCTCTAGTCAACCAAGACTAACACATGGTTGTAAACTGCTGACCTAGAAGCCCAATGAATAGAGTTTGGATCGAGGAAGTTGATTTTATAATGAATATGGTATATTTTACTCAATGATTAGAATCCTGGATAGCAATTTGAACACATTGGGGCATCCTCTAAGTGTAATGGGTTTGTTTGGAAAGTTGACTAGATCTACATATTTTCTGTTCCAAATAAATTTCTAATTGTTAATGTTCACTCTGTAGAATACAGTAAATTAAAGTTGCATTGAAAAGTGATAACAATGATCTTGAGGATATCTGGGTGAAGATAAATCAAGTGTTCTGTTTTGGGCAGTAACTTTAAGATCTCTAGTAGCTTCACACATGGGTGTATGAAGTAGGTGGCTTATATACTCGCAGAGAGATTGTGTTAGGCAGGCTAAATACATAAATTTATAAAAGTGATTAAAATGGAACTTGATGAAATTCCTCTGAGTTAATATGAACATGGAGAAAAGGTTCACTGGGACAAACTAAAAGGAGGTAGACAATACTTTATGGTATAACGTGTACAAGAAACTGTGACTGCTGTATTTATGAAATATTGTCAAAAACAGAACTTACATATGGCCTTTGAAGTACTGAATGAATATTGGTTTTTTTGCTGAGCTCCCTCAGAAGACATCAAATTGTAAATTTTTAGATAGTGTCTAATTGTTGGGCTTTTAACTAAAATTATTGTGTTAGGTTGACATTTTCTTTATTTGGTATTTTTGAATAGCACTATTTTCCTGTTCATACAACCATAATTCCTTTGAGTCATTTAAAATCTTTTTTTCTATTTATTATTTTAAGTTCTTCTGTCAACATTTCTTTTTATACTTTACTATTATCGTAATTATTGCTGTTGTGTTAACCACAGAACTTCTTTTTCAAGATACTTTAGTCACTTCCTAGTTGTTATTATTATAATTAAAATTGAATATGCTTTTCAAGTAGATTTCTTATAATTTAGAATAAAAGAACAATTTATTTGAAAGTCTAGCCACTGCCTGCTGTTAGATAAAATTATTCTAGAACATTAAAGCCAAGAAAAAAAAATCAATCATTCAAGCACAATAAATGCATTGAGACAGTTTTGCACTTGCTTATTTGTTCTGGAAGTCAGCCAAATTAACTTGTGATTCTAAATAATCACAGATGTCAATGCCAAGTAATTTACTGTGACAATATATCCGTTTAAAGTGCAACCATAGCATTAGGTGACACAATTTGTGTACACTAGGTTCAATGAGGGCATTCCATTATGAGAGTTACATATTTTCAGCATAAAAAGAAACATTTCTAAAGCATATCATTCTGCCAACCAATACAGTAACAAGACTGTTGACTGTTGCTTCTGTTCCTCTTTTTCATATAGAAGCTGAAGGATGTTTTTATTTCATTGTTTTATTACTAACAATCTACTAATTGTATCAGCTAAGGAGTCTCGGTTGTGCAGTGGTTAGCTTTGGGATGTAATCAGCATGGTGGGTACTTCAAAACCTGGTGGAATTCCGTCAGCAAAAGACTGGGCCCACTAGTCCCATAAACTTTACAGTCTTAGGAACGCATAAAGAGGGTCTCAATGACTGTACAATGAGAGCGGATTCATATGTGTTTTCTCATATGTACTCACTTCTCAGAGAAAAACCTCATAGTGAAAGAAATATGATTTCTTCAATACGAAGGAAATCAAGAAACCAATTCTATTTACAATAGCATCTAAATTAATAGAATACCTTGGGATAATTTAATTAAGAAAGGAAAAGACTGCACATAGCCCTGGATCTAGCACCAGGACTCCCAGCACTCTCAGCCATTTCCTTTGTTTATAAAGCGAGCCCCGCCCTCTTCCAGCCTGGCAGAGTGACATCAGCCCCACCTATGAATAAGCTGCACTGGGGGCTCAAAGACCCAGCCAGAAAGGTGCACAGGACTAATCATGTCTTCATGATTACTAACAACACCCAGGGCATAAAAACACAGGGATTTTCTTTCTCTATCTTTGCCCCTCTCACCCCTGCTGGCTCTCGCTCTCTGAAATGCTTGGTCCTCTCTGCCAGCTCCTTTCTCTGCTTCTACCTTTGGGACCTTTTCCACCTTTCCCACCTAATTCCTTAGGTGGCTGCAGCAGTAAAAGCAACAGTCACAGAGTAGCAGCCACAGAGTAGCAGCCTCAGCAGTTGCAGCTGCAGCCATAGCAGCAGCTGTGGGCTAGGCAGAACTATTAACCCCATCTTTGCCAAACTCTATTTCAGTTTGATAATGGGGCTGCTTTAAAACCTGTTGTCCACTTTTGTTCCTGCTGTGGTGGCGCTTGTGGTCTCTGTTCCTTTTAAGTCAACTAATTCTCTGGCTTCAGACAAAGGTTCAGCTCTAATCTTCCTCTACGCAACTATCCTCAATTCCTTTAACCTTACCTGCTTTGACCTCTCATTCCCTATAAACTTCATTTCCCTGAATAAATTATCAAGGGCTCATAAGGGAGGGGGGGAAGGGGAGGAAGGAGAAAAAACAAAAAGAGGACCTCATGCAAAGGGCTTAAGTGGAGAGCACATGCTTTGAAAATGATTAGGGCAAATTATGTACAGATGTGCTTTATACAATTGATGTGTGTATATGTATGGATTGTGATAAGAGTTGTATGAGCCCCTAATAAAATGTTTTTAAAAAAATCTCACTCCATCTCTCGTCTCTGAAAGATCTTACACGTAGAAAACTAAAAACATTATTGAAAGATGCTAAAAAAGCTCCAATGTGATGGGTAGGCTTACTGTGCCAAATTGGTTAATAGGAACACATGGGATTAATAAGATCGCAGTTTAATTGGAGGGCAAAGAGATAAATGGCTCGGCAAACTCCTCCCCTCTCTCTCTTGCTCTTTGGTGATCAGACCAGTGTATGGCTGCTAGTTCTCTGCCTCAACTTGTGAGCTACACTACCTGTGGGACTGCCAACTCATGGATGTCACTACAGCTTGAGATTCCTTCAAGACCTGCTTCACATTGTGGCTGTTGCATACGTTGCTTGAGTTTGGGACTGTCAGATCCTGCCATGTCGCCTACTGTTGGTGACTGCCCTTATGTTGGCTGCCTATTGCCTGACTGCCTGCATTGCTCTACAGAAGAGTCAGCTGTCTGCTTCCTTGACTTTGGACCCAGCAGCCCTCATGAGTTGAAGGACTTCCAGTATATTAACTGCTCCATAGAAGTGAGTTGAATTAAGCCCTCTGTACTTCCGTGTGGACTGCTGTACTGCTTTCTGCTCTGTGTGTGTGTATAAAATGATAAGTGTCCTGGTTTTGTTTCTCTAGAGAACCCTGTCTAACACAATTGGTACCGGTAGTGGTTCTAGAGGGAAAATATCATAAATGTAGGCTTTTCAAAATGGCTTTCAAGTCTGATTAGTATTCACAGCACTGATAATGCGATCTCTACCCCTATAGGCATGGATAAGTTTGTCACTCTTACTAGAGAGGGTGGTGTGAATCCATGGTGTGAAGTAACAAAGCTAATTTCCATAGTATCATCAACAATAGATGAAGTGCTGGTGAGAGGATAGGCTCTGGGTGATCATGTGTTTGATATTTTCCAGCAGCTTTGTCAGGATGAGCAGTATAGGGAAGTTGGTTGGCTGGTCCACCTTACATAGAAAATGTAATCCAAGAAAGGGAGAATCTCAGAACCTCAGAAACACATCTCAGCAGAGTCAGCATTGTCACAGAGTCAGCAGAGCTGTAAACTTCTGCATATGGACATTAATCCCTGAAACATGGGATGAGAACATATAGACTGATGATCCAGAAGAGGAGGCTATTGATCCCCTAGCGTCGAATGAGCCAGCCCAGTCAATAGATCCACCCCATCCCAGCTGAAGGTGTTAATCCACTCTCAGTAAAATCCCACCCCTGAGTAGATTAACCGAACTGTTCAAGCTGAAATGCCAGATGGGACTGCATCTGTAGAATTTTCAGGGGGAGATGTCTTACAAGATATTGCTGAGAGACCCCAGGAAACACCCCAACCACCCATTATTTCCTCTAGACCTATAACTAGAATTAATTCTCAGAAAGCTCCTAAAGGTGAGATTGAGATGAAGACCCAGGAAGAAGTTTGCTATACTCATTAAGATCTGCTTGAGATTTCTAATATGTATAAGTAGTTGCCTGGGGACTATCCTGGGGAATGATTACTAGGGATGTGGGATGCTGGTGCAAGGAATGTAGCATTAAACCAGTCTGGGTTTCTTGATATGGGGCCCCTAAGCCCAGATTGTTCTTTCAATATCTCAGCAAGAGAGGTTAAGAGAGAATCTAATTGTATATTTGGTTGGTTTACTGAAGCATGGGCTGCCAGATGGCCTAGATTAGGCCAACTTGAGGTACTTGACCTACTGTGGTACACCGCAGATTAGAAGAAGGCATCCAACAGCTTAGTGAAATTGGCGTGTTGGAATGGATCTATCAGGATAATCACATAGACCAAAATGGGAGTGCCCTGAGGACATACTTTTCACCACAACCATAAGGAATAATTTTGTGAAGTGGGCCCCAGCATCTGTTAAAACACGTATGATTGCTATTTTATATATACACCAGGATTAATGGCCTTAAGTGACCTCTGGCATTTGCCTACAATTGGGCTAATTGGGACTCATGGCGGTAGAGGACAGGTGTCAGCATGGACAGCAATATTTCCTTAATAATCAAAGCAAACTGTCTCATGTGGACTTATGGCATTGGGTTCTGTGACAGTCTGGCTAGACTAGAGAAACAAATTCATAAACATGCATATGTATATAAGGGAGAGGTTTATATACAAGAGGAATTGAACATTGAGAAAACATCCCAACTCAGTCCAGTCTAAGGCCATAAGTCTGATATTAGCTCATATGTCTGATACCAATCTAGAAAGTCCTTTTCATACTCGCAAAACACATGCAATGAAGCCAAATGCAGGACAATCACAAGCCAGTGGGTAGAAAGTCTTTGGGTCCAGTGGCATTGTAAGCATCTCAGTGCTGGCAAGAGTCTCCCAGTGGCTTCTCTGGCTTCTGCAATCTGGTTGTATCCACGTGGCTTGCCTTCTGCAATGTCCCCCAGGGAATAGCAGAGAGAGAGAGAGAGATAATAGATAGATCTTCTGCCTCTAAGGAGGAAGTACCAGATTTCCCAGAATTCTCAGGAGAAGGCCATTCGCACACAGAAGTCTCATTGGATATATCAAGATTGACAGCCGAGACTCCACTCCTGCATTCTTAATCCTTAAATTGACACCAGATTAGGTGACTACCACAGCTACTTAGCCATGATGTCCCTAGGAATGAAATACATGGGAAACCTACTAAATATTTGCTTGATCTTTAATAGGTAAACCTACTAAATATTTATAGGCAGAGGAATATTAGATCAGGTGAACAGCAGACTATAGAGTCATGAGCATTTAATCAATTTCAAACTTGAGTCAGTTTACAGACCCAAAATCCCTTGGAGGAGGGGAAAACCACGTCCCTTTGAAGGAGGACCCTGCTACATCACCAAACATTTATACTGTTAGTCTTTCTTCTAGTCTTCCCCAAAGGGACCTGTGGTCTGTCACAAGAGTGACCTTTTTTGGGGGCAAAAGGAAATAATCAAACTTCTGGGGGATTACTGCACACTGGTTCTGATCTAACACTAATTCCAGGAGACCCAAAATGTTTTGACGGTCAACCAGTCAGATTGGGGACAGATGGAGGTCAAGTTATCAATGGCGTTTTTGCTCAAGTACGCTGCACTGTGGGTCCAGTAGGCCCCCAAACCCATCCTGCAATTATTTCCTGAGTTATAGAATGCATCATTGGAATAGACTTACTTAGTAAGTGGATCCATATTGGATCCCTGAAATGTGGAATAAGGGTTACTATGGTAGGAAAGGTCAAGTGGACACCATTAGAACTTCCAGTGCCTAGAAAAATAGTAAACCAAAAGCAGTACCGCATTCCTGGAGGGATTGCAGAGATCAGTGTCAACATCAAATACTTGAAAGATGCAGGGGTGGTGATTCCTAGCACATCCCTGTTTAACTATCCTCTTTGGCCTGTAAAGAAGACAGATGGATCCTGGAGAATGACAGTGGATTATCATAAACTTAACCAAGAGGTGACTCCAATTGCAACTGCAGTTCCAGATGTGATTTCATTGCTTAAGCAAATTGATACTTCTCCTGGTACCTGGTATGCAGATATTGATCTGGTCAATACCTTCTTCTCAGTCTTGAAGGACCACCAGAAGCAATTTGCCTTCAGCTAGCAGGGAGAGCAATACATATTCAAAACTCCACACTAGGGGTATATCAACTCTTCAGCCCTGTGACATAATTTAGTCCAAAGGGACCTTGAATGCCTTTCTCTTCTGAAAAATGTCAGACTGGTCCATTATATTGGTGATATTATGCTGAGTGAACACAATAAAGAGGATGTATCAAAAACCCCAGATTCGTGGTACAACATCTGTGTGCAAAAGGTTGGGAAATCAACCTAACGAAGATTCAATAAAAATTTTAAGGGTCCAGTAGTGTGGGCCATGTTGAGACATTCCTACAAAAGTGAAGAATAACTATTGGATCTGTCCCCCACCCTCAACAACTAAATAGGAGGGACAACATGTAGTCGGCCTCTTCAGATTTTGCAGGCAACATATCACCTCATTTGGGTGTTCTTCTTCAATCTATTTATCAAGAGACATGAAAGGCCTCCAATTTTGAATGGGACCCAGAACAAGAAAAGGCTTAGCAATAGGTTCAGGTTGCCCTGCAAGCTGCTTTGTCATGGGACCATATGATCTTCCTGACCCAATGGTGCTAGAGGTTCCAATTGTAGATAAAGATGTATTGTGGAGTCTCTGGCAGACCCCTATTGGTGAATCACAGTGTAGACCAGTGGTTCTCAACCTTCGTAATTCTGCAACCTTTTAATAAAGTGTCTCATGTTGTGGTGATGTTAACCATAAAATAATTTTCATCGATAATTCATAATTGCAATTTTGATTCTTTTATGAATTGGGAAACACCTATAAAAGGGTCATTTTAGCCCCAAAGGGGTTGTGACCAACAGGTTGACAACCGCTGGCACTGACCTTTGGGATTTCAGAGTAATGTGCTGCCATTCTCGGCAGACAACTACTCCCTTTTGAAAAACAGCTGTTGGCTTTTTACTGGATCTTAGTTGGGATGGTACACCTTGCCATGGGCCACCAAGTCACCATGAGGCCTGAGCTGCCCCCCAGGAACCAGGTATTGTCTGACCCACAGAGTCATAAAGTTGGACGTGCGCAGCAACGCTCCATCCTTCAATGGAAGTGGTGTACACGAGATTGGACGAGAGCAGAGGACCTGAAGGAACAAGTAAGCTTCATGAAGAAGTTACCCAAATACACCAAGTCTCCACTCCTGTCACAGTGCTGTCCTCCTTCCAGTCTGCACCTGGGGCCTCCTGGGGAGTTCGTTATGATCATTTAACTGAAGACCAAAAAAGTCATGCTTGGTTTATGGATGGCTCTGCACGATATGCAGGTTCCTCTCGTAAGTGGACAGCAGCAGCACTACAGCCCCTTTCTGGGATCTCCCTAAAGGACAGTGGTGAAGAGAAATCTTCCCAATGGGCAGAACTTCGAGCAGTGCACCTGCCATTGAGTTTGCCTGCAAGGAACAATGGCCAGATGTGAGAATGTATACTGATTCATGGGCTGTGGCTAATGGCTTGGTTGGATGGTCAGGGAAATGGAAGGAAGATGATTAGAAAATGGGTGATAAGGAGGGCTGGGGAAGAGGTATGTGGATAGACCTCTCTGAATAGACCCCAAAAGTCAAGATAATCGTGTCTCATATGAATGCTCACTGAAGGATTACTTCTGAAGAGGAGGACTTTAACAATCAAGTGGATAAGATGACACACGCTATGGAGACCGGTCCTCCTCTTTCCTCTGCCACTTCTGTAACCGCCCAATGGGCACATGAACAAAGTGGACATGGGGGCATGATGGAGGTTATGTTTGGGCACAGAAATATGGACTTTCACTCACCAAGGCTGACTTGGCCACTGCCACTGCTGAGTGTCCCATCTGGCAGCAGCAGAAACTGATATTAAGATATCAGTTAAGATATTAAGGTATGGGACCATTCTTTGGGGAGGTCAACCAGAAACCTGGTGGCAGGTTGATTACATAGGACCACTTCCATCATGGAGGGGACAGCATTTTGTTCTCACTGGAATAGACACTTACTCTGGGTAGGAATTTGCCTTCCCTTCATGCAATTCTTCAGAATGCCTTATCCACCAGCATGGCATCCCACATTGCATTGCTTCACATCAAGGAAGTCACTTCACAGCAAATGTAGTGTGATAATTGGCCTATTCCCATGGAATCTACTGGTCGTATCATGTTCCTCATCATCCGGAAGCAGCTGGCTTAATAGATGATGGAATGGGCTCCTAAAGATACAATTATGGCACCAACTATGTGGCAACAATTTGTGGGACTGGGACAATGTTCTCCAGGAGGCTGTGTACTCTCTAAGTCAGTAGCCAATATATGGTGCTGTGTCTCCAATATCCAGGACTCATGAGTCCAGGAACCAAGTAGTAGAAGCTGGCATGGCACCACTCACTATTACTCCTAATGATCCACATGTAACATTTAAATAAAATACTTTTATTGGCGACTCTTACATCTCTTATCACATTCCATACATACATTCATCCAGTGCGTCAAGCACATTTGCACATATGATGCCATCTTCATTTTCAAAGCATTCTATTCCCACTTGAACCCCTGATATCAGCTCCCCATTTCCCCCTTCCTTTCCCCACCATCCTTCATCTACCTTTGATAGGTTATAGATTAATATTTCCATATATTAAATCCTCCATTGCCCCTTACCCACTTTTCCATTAGTTGTCTCCCTGGGAGGGGGTTGCAGCTGATCCTTGTGATCAATTACACCTTTCTCCCTGCACCCTCCCCTAATCCTCCAAGTCTCTACTCTCCTTGTTGGCCCTGAGAGGTTTTTCTTTCCTGGATTCCCTGGGTTGTGGGCTCTTATCTATAGCAGTGTGCATGCTCTGGTCTAATGCAATTTGTAAGGTAGAATTGATTTCATGATAGTAGGGTTAAGGAAGCACCAACGGACTAGAGGAAAGGTGTGTGTTTCATTGGTGCTATACTGCACCCTGACTAGCTCATCTATTCTCTGCTACCCCTATCTGAGGGGATGTCCAATTGTCTACAGATGGGTATTGGATCTCCACTTGAGTATGATTGCTTGATTGTTATTTAGGCCTCTATAAATGCCCTTTGCCTCCTGGTTCTGTCCTCTATGTCCTTTTACTTTCCTCTTGTCCCACCCTCATGTTTGGTCTTCATTTAGGTTTAGTAATTTCTTGCTGCTATATTGCCCTTGATTGAGCCCCACTAGGCTTCCTACAACCTTCCTTTCATTGATTTTAGTTCACTTTTTGTTCCTTTGTCCCTGGATTGGTTCCCCTCCCAACCCATTTCCTTTCTTCCACCTCCCATTCTCCTGTATCCTCCCGGAACCACTGGGCCCATTCTTTTCATCTCCAAAGTATTTATCCCACCTAATTTATCCAGATAGACATACAGATACATTAATAAGTGCAAAATTCAGGAAAAGCCAAATAAAACCACAAAGAAAGTCAAACCCACAAAAAATAACAATAGTAACAAAAAAAACAAACAAAATAACAGTAATAAAAAGAAATCCACTCACAAAATGGAAAAGCATATAAATAGTTCAAGGTCTGTTTGTTGGCTTTTGCAATTGTTTTCCAGTCAAGTCTGATGGGGTGCCCTACTTTGTCTCCTAAGTCCATTTTTGGTATTCCCCAGGTGTTTCATCACTCTGCTCCCCCTGCTGCTCTGCTGCATGCCCTCAGTGACTTGCCACAGTGTGATGAGACCAGACCATACACTATTCCCACACTTTGTCTCCAGTACTGTTCCTCACAGCACCAAGGCTCAGTGAGGAAAGCTGTGTCCCATGGTGGGGCCAGCCCTACAGTTTTCCCTGTGAATTGTCTGCTCCAAGTAGAAGCATCATCCTTGGGGCTTGATGGGTCAGGATGTCCTCTCCTCCCTCTCCATCCCTTTTCATTTCTCCCCTGTGCTGCAATTCAAAGTGCCCCTCTCCCGAAGCTGTAGTCCTGGTGTTGTCCTCTGAAGTTCATTCTTTGGGGTGGGGGAGAGGCTGGGGACATGCACATAGTTGGGATTGGTGACTTTTTGCTTCCTGTCCCAGCAGCCTGGAGGGCTATTCCAGAAGGAAAGAACTCTTCCACTTGGAAATCCAGCACTGATTCCACTGAACTAGCAGCTGAGAATACCCCCTGGCCACTTAGGGCTTCTCATGCCTCTGAATCAACAGGACAGCAAGGGTGTCACTGTACTGAGTGGTGTGATTGATCCTGATTACCAAGGCGAAATTGGACTGGTGTTGCATAATGGAGGTAAAGAAGAATATGTCTTGAATCCAGGAGATACTATAGGCAGTCTCTTAGTACTTCCATGCCCTGTAATTAAAGTAATTGGTAAGTTACAGCAACCCAATCCTGACAGGACATCTAATGACCCAGACCCCTCAGGAATGAAGGTCTTGTTCTCCCCACCAGACAAAGAACCACAGTCAGCTGAGGTGCTGGCCGAGGACAAAGTTAATACAGAATGGATAGTAGAAGAAATTAGTTCTACCTATCAATTATGACCACAAGTTCAATTGAAAAATTAGGTTTGTGATTGTCAGTTTAATTTATTTATATATGCTTCTTAAATATATTTCCTTTATTCATATATGATATACAATAAGATTCACTGTGCTTTTATTTATATGTATGATAGATGTTAGGTATAAGTGTGATTTCATTAATGTACAGAAATTATATATGGCTAAAGAATTGTGCACAGGTTTCAAGTTGGCAAGGGTGGACTGTGATAGGTAGGTTTTTTGTGCCAAATTGGCCAATAGGAACACATAGGATTAATAAGGTCACAGTTTAATTGGAGGGCAAAGAGATAAATGGCTCAGCAACCCCGCCTCTCTTTCATTTGCTCTTTGGTGATCAGACCAGTGTGTGGCTGCTAGTTCTCTGCCTCAACTTGTGAGCTACACTACCTGTGGGACTGTCAACCCATAGATTCTGTTGCTATAGCTTGAGGTTCCTTCAAGACCTTCTTTGCTAAGCTGCTTTTGTATATCTCACTTGAGCTAGAGACTATCAGATCCTGTCGTCTTGCTGACGGTTGGTGATCCACCCCGCTGTTTGCTACCTGTGGCCTCACTGCTTGAATTGTTCAACAGAAGACTCAGCTGTCTGATTCCTTGACCTTGGACCCGGAGGTCCTCATGAGTTGATTGACTTTCAGTATATTAACTGTGCCACAGAAGTGAGTTGAACTGAGCCCTCTGTACTGCTGTGTGTACTAATTAGCTGTTATATTCCTTCGTGCTGTATCTATCTATCTATCTATCTATCTATCTATCTATCTATCTATCTATCTATCTATCTATCTATCTATCATCATCCCAAGTGTCCTGGGGTTATTTTTTTCTGTAGGGAACCTTGTCTAACACACCCAAATATATTAAGTGCATTCTATGATCATGTATAGGATAACTTAATACTGAATATTGTTAAGGTTTCAATACAATCTACAGCTATGTATGGGTTCTATGTAATATTCACCAAAATTGAATCATATATTCCAAGTTATAATTATTCATAGATGTTTGTATTCTCAATTTGAGTCATGCCCCCTTCAGAAAATGAGGTCCCTGAAGACTTACTCCCACAGTTTACTCCATTCACATCCTTATAGTTGACTTTACTTTGAGAACTTAGCCCTCCCTCATTCTTATTTTGAGTGCCTTCCAACCCAAAAAGTTCATTTTCTGGTCGTATCTCTGACGATGTTCTGGTGTTCTTCATTAGGTTTTCAGTATATGAAATTGCTTCTCTGGTATTCATAACGTTTTCAATGATTAATTCCTTTGAAGTGGACAGCCTATTCCTTCTTTGTAATCTGTTCTTACTCTGAAAGTTCAGCCGAAATCTGTTTTGTTCGGGTGACTGTACTGGCATTTGAAATCCCAGTGATAGCTACTAACATCACAATATGCAAGCCAAGAGAGTACAATAAATGACAGACACATGTTATAGGTGGCCCCAGATTGGTCCAAACCATTAACCTTTGGCTACTTGATAAGAGCATACCCATTTGTATCCTCCGTATATTCATTTAATTAATCATTAAATCATCAGCCTATGATTGAATTGCTACTAATCAATCTTACAATTCATATTAGAACTCCTCCATCATATTTACAAAGTAATAGTACTTACAGAAAGAGAGCAACTTGCCTTTCTTACACAGAGCAGCTGATGCGTTCAAACTATTGAAGTTAGCAGCCCGATGAAGAACCCACTATATCACCAGAATTACTCTATATATCTGACCCAAACCAAACTAATTTTCATCAGATTAATTCTGACTCACAGTGACAGTAAATACTGCATATTTTACACATTAGGTGTCAACCTAACTTTATGAATTAGGTGTCAGTACCAACCCCTAGTGACTCTATGTATAATAGAACAAAACATTGGCGGATCCTGCATAATCCTCAAAAAATGGTCTTATTCCATTTTTGTAGTCACCATGTCAATCCATCTTTTTGAGAGCTTTTTTTTTTTTCACTAACCCTCTGCTTCAGCAAGCATAAAGTTCTTCTCCATTAATGGTTGCTCCTGACAACATGTCCAAAGTACTGAGGCAAAGTCTCACCATCATTGGTTTTAAGGAGCACACTGAACTTACTTCTTCCAAGACAGATCAGTTTGTCCTTTCAGAAGTCCACGATAATTACATCGTTCTTCGCCCTCATCACAATTCAAATGCATTGAATCATCCTCAGTCTTCATTATCCAAGAGCCAGCTTTCACATCATGAGGCAATTGAATATATCATGGCTTGGTGCACTTTAGTCCTCAAATAACATTCTTCAATTTTAATACTCTAAAGAGGTCTTGTGCAGCGGAATTGCCAAATGTAACTTGTCTCGATCTTTTGACTGCTGATTTCATGAACATTGACTGTGGATCCAATTCAAACAAAATCTATGACAGTTTCAATTTTTCTCCATATTTCACGATGATAATTGGTCCCATTGTGAGGACTTTGATCTATTTTACATTGAGTTGTAATCCAGACTGAAGACTGAAATTCTTGATTGTCAACAACTGCTTCAAAAGTTGTGTTTGATTCATAATTAAGATAATTAACTAAAATTAAATGGGAATGAGGAGCAGTGGAGAATCATTCTCATGAGGCAAAACTGGGCAGTTATCAAAGAACTGGGAGCCACTGTGGTACACTGGTTAAGGATTTGACGGCTAACTGCAAGGTCAGCAATTCCAAACCACCAGACACTCTGAAGCAGCAAGAAGGGAAGTTTTACTCCCATAAAGAGTTACAGTCTTTGAATTTCACAGGGGCAGTTCTACCCTGTCCTACAGGGTCAACAAGAGTCAGAATTGGCTGGATGACAAGTGCGTAATCAAGGAACTGGTGACAAATAAACCACACATAAGGAAACTCATGCCTTTTGAACCTAATAGAGGAATGCAGCCTGTATTTTTATTATGTATAAACTATTCTCTGAGACTTGATGTTTAGAAATGTAGTATTATTTTACATGTGAGAAAACATGTTTCTTTAGCTAGAGGAGGGAAATTTAATGGACTTGAGTTTTCTGTTTTGGGTTTTTTGGGGGTGGGCAATGTTAAAGCGCTTCTACACACAGTTTATAATTAATATTCTCCTATTTATTTTAACTTATTTCAATTAGAATATTTTCAAATCATTCCTGTAGATGTTTGAGAATCTGAAAAGAAAACTGATTTTTATGACTTAAGTCATGATGTTTTGAATTGCTGCATGCCAATTTGAAACCCACTCAAAGAATCCCAAAATACTGAAGATTTGATGCCTTCGTATTATGCTGTTAACCAAAAATATTGAAGTTACCTTGAACTGCAACAAGAGCAAACAAATCTTTCTTAGAGGATGTATAAAAACTAGTCTACAGAGACTTCATATCAGGTCATTTGGATAGGTTTTCAGGAGAGATCAGCTCCTGAAAAAAATACATCATACTTGATTAAGTAGAGGGTCAATGAAAAACCAAAAGGAAGATGCTCCATTAGAAAGACACAGTGGCTTTAACAATGAGCTCAAACATAAGAGTTGCAAAACTATATCTGGACAAGGCAGTGTTTCCTTTGTGAATAGGGTTGCTGGGAATTGGAACTGATTTGACTGACCCTAACAACAACAAAAACAATGTAATTTGAGTGCTTCACCACATGATCTCTCCAGCAAGGTAGGGCAAAAGCCTCAAGCCTTTTCTCTCTCTGCTTTGGAAGTCCCAGAATGCCATTTCCCTCTAGAGTTGGTCAACTGGTCATCAAACTCATGGAAGGAAGAAGTCAATTTCTTAAAAAAAAACACATTTTATTAGGGGCTCATACAACTCTTATCACAATCCATACATACATCAATTTTGTAAAGCACATTTGTACATTCATTGTGCTCATCATTGTCAAAACATTTCCCTCCACTTAAGCCCCTGGCATCAGGTTCTCATTTTATACCCTCCCTCCGCCCCTCATGACTCCTTGATAATTTATAAATTATTATTTTGTCATATCCTATACTGTCTGACGTCTCCCTTCACCCACTTTTCTGTTGTCCATCCCTCAGGGAGGAAGTCACATGTAGGAAGAAGTCAAAATCATTGATAAACATGTTAGGCAAAACATATTCTATGTTCCCCTCTAATCTATCATACTGCCATGTAACTTATTTTTTAAAGTGTTATAATTCTGAGGATGGGGAAGTAGATCTATGTGCCTATATTTATAGGTTTAGTATTCAGGAGGAGGAAGGACCTTGGGCCTCCACACCATCACTCCCTCATTGCATAAATACTTCTATTAAATTGATATACTATGATGCTCACCCTCCTGACCCAACCACTGATGCCAAAGTGGGTGAACAAGTAAATGTGGTGAAGAAAGCTGATGGTTGCAGGCTATCAAAAGACATAGCATCTGGGGTCTTAAAGGCTTGAAGATAAAAAAGCAGCCATCTAGCTCAGAAGTAACAAAGCCCACATGGAAGAACACACCAGCCTGTGTGATCACGTCGTTCCAAATGGATCAGTTATCAGGTATTAAATAACAAATAATCATATCATTGGGTGCACACCTCCATGATATGATTGCTGAGAACAAACGGGTGCATAAGAAATTGTGGTGAAGAAAGCTGATGGTGCCCAGCTATCAAAAGAGATAGTGTCTGGAATCTTAAAGGCTTGAAGGTGAACAAGTGGCCACCTAGCTCAGAAGCAACAAAGCCCACATGGAAGAAGCACACCAGCCTGTGTAATCACGAGGTATTGAAGGGATCAGGTATAAGGCATCAACAGAAAAAAAAATCTTACCATAGTGAATGAAGGGGGAAGTGCAGAGTGGAGACCTAAAGCCCATTTGTCGGCCACTGGAGATCCCCTCACAGAGGGGTCTAGGGGAGGAGATGAGTCCGTCAGGGTGTGATGTAGCACCGATGAAGAATACAGCTTTCCTCCAGTTCCTAAATGCTTCCTCCCCACCCCTCCCCCCCACTACCATGATCCGAATTCTACCTTGCAAGTCTGGATAGAGCAGAGGATGTACACTGGTGCAGATAGGAGCTGGAGGCACAGGGAATCCAGGGTGGATGATACCTTCAGGACCAGGGGTGTGAGGGGCGATACTGGGAGTGTGGAGGGTGAGTGGGTTGGAAAGAGGGAACCGATTACAAGGATCTACATGTGACCTTCTCCCTCGGGGACTGTCAACAGAAAAGGGGGTGAAGGGAGACACTGGACAGGGAAAGATATAACAAAATAATAATATATAAATTATCAAGGGCTCATGAGGAAGGGAGGAGCAGGGAGGGAGGGGAAAAAGAAGGCTTGATGCAAAGGGCTTAAGTGGAGAGCAAATGCTTTGAAAATGATGAGGCAAAGAATGTACAGATGTGCTTTATACATAATTGATGTATGTATGGATTGTGATAAGAGTTGTATGAGTCCCTAATAAAATGTTAAAAAAGGAAAAAGAAAAGAAAACCAAGGCTTAAGGAACAAGTGGTTCAAAGGGCTAATGACAACATGAACCCCAGACTCTTCTAACCTGAGACTAGAAGTCGATGGTGACCAGCTACCACAACCAACCGCTTTTAAGCAGGACCACAATAGACACATTGCATGGATTGCAGGCAGTGTTATGAAACAATTTGAAGATGCACTGTTGATTGAAAAATAAAATGCTACGTTAATTTTCACCTAAAAAACGTGTTATAATTCTAAATCTTTCTATAACTTTTGTTACCACCAAATACTCGTTTAAATTAATAAACATCCAACTTTTTCTTTGTCTGTTTTGCACAATCATTGTTTTTCTCATTTTCTCCATACAAACCTCTAATTTCATTGTGGTCTTTTTAACTCTTGTTCTTTTTCAGAACTCTTCCCTGAATTTGAATCTGAAATTCTATGACCCCAATCAATTCTACCGGTTTAGCTAATAGTCACTTTGATCCATCTCCATACTGTACATCTACCTGTGTTTGTTCTACAGATGCTTTGATCTCCACATGTCTATGTCCACCTTTCATTTGTCTATTGTCCTTCTAATCTGTTTTCTGCCACCCAAATAACTCCCAGGAATAGACATAAATTTTCTTCTGGTTCTTCTTCCTCTTATCTAATTAAGGAATTTTCTCTTTGTATGTTTTTGGGCTATTAGTGATTTTCTTGGTTATTGTTTTTGTTTATAGTTTCACTATTTAGTTTTTTATACTAAATAAATAGCTTATTATACTAAATAAATAGTTTATACTAGAGAGTTTATTGCTTACATTGAGGCCACCTTCTGCTGATTAATTTCTTTTAATTAAGCCTAATTTCATTGAATTCACATTCCAAGCTGCACATTAAGAGATTTATTTAAAAGGTAAATCAATTCGAGTTTTAGTTTCTTTAAAAACAAGACATCCTTCTTGAATTTATAAACGATATCCTAAGTTTACAGGCCTCTGAATAATGTTGCTCCTCTTACTTCAACTTCTTTTCCTGCCATTCACAAATTAATTCAACAAGTAATCTATAATCCACCAACATCAACTGCGTTTCATTTTCTAAAAGGCTGCATATTTCCATGTATATCAAGCCTTGAACACAATGTTCTTTTTTACTGATAATCCCACCTCCATTCCTGACTCTTTCATTTGGCAGATTCTTACTCCTGGATGAGGAATCGCTTCCTTCCACCAGTCTTGTATGACTCTCCTCGGTGAAGATTATGTTTCCCCCCATGCAGTTGCCTAATGTGTCAAACTGGATTATCGCAGCATTTTATCATAGAGCATTTTCATTGAATTCTCTACTAAGCCATATGTTTCATAAGGAACTGAAGGACTTCTGTTATTTTTATCCGTTTCACTCCAACAGTTAATACCGATTCATTTTTCAGTTACTAGTTTCACACAAATATTTGATGGAAAGGTAAATGAATGTGAACTTTTTAAAGAAGGCGTGGTATTGACCCATTGATCTGCTTCCAGACTCAACTGCTTACCAGCTATAGAGAGTAATGCATATCACCTCTCTAAGGCTCGATTACCCATTTGCATGAAGAAGATAGTACTGTACCCCTACAGTTACATTGGTTAGGACACAACCTATGTATCATTTCTCAAGCTTCCTGATGGAGAGAATTTAATTCTCTAGATTGTCAACTGTTCTTCCCAAGTAGAAAACGCATAAACCAAACTCCCCAAAGCCATGGCTGTTAAGTTGATTAGGACTCATAGTGACCCTATAGAATAGAGTAGAATAACAGTGTCGATTTCCAAAGATTAAACTATTTTATTGAAGCATCTTCCAGCTGTGAAGTTGGCTTTCATCCTTTTGGTTAGCAGCTGAGCACGTTAACTGCTGCACTACTCAAGGGAAAGCATAAGCACAAAAATGACAGGTCTTCTCTCACTCTTATTTGTCATTCATTGTTTTGGTTTCACTAAAAGTAGCATCCATTTTTTTTAAATCTAAAAAAAGTTTTATTGGTAAATAATCTGCATATCATACAGCTCAATAGTGCAATCATATCAAGAAGAGTTTGCAATCATCACCACAGTTAATTTTAGAACATTGTCTTCTTTTTGTACTAATTTTAGAAATCATTTTATTGGGGGCTCATACAACTCATCACAATCCATACATACATCAATTGTGTAAAGTACATTTATACAACCGTTGCTCTCATCATTCTCAAAACATTTGCTCTCCATGTAAGCCCTTGGCATCAGCTTCTCATTTCCCCCCTCCCTTCCTGCTCCTCCCACCCACCATTAACCCTTGATAATTTATAAATTATTATTTTGTCATATCTTACACTGTCCGATGCCTCCCTTCACCCACTTATCTGTTGTCCATCCCCCAGGGAGAAGGTCACATATAGATCCTTGTAATCGGTTCCCCCTTTCCAACCCACCTTCCCTCCACGGACCTGGTATCCCCACTCTTACCACTGGTCCTGAAGTGATCATCCATCCTGGATTCCCTGTGTTTCCAGTTCCTATATGTACCAGTGTCTATCCTCTGGTCTAGCCAGATTTGTAAGGTAGAATTGGGATCATGATAGTGGGGGGTGGGGGAGAGGAAGCATTTAGGACCTAGAGGAAAATTGTATGTTTCATTGTTGCTACCACTGCACCCTGAATGGCTTGTTTCCTCCCTGTGACCCTTCCTTAAGCGGAGTAGCATCCATTCTTCATCTGACAAGCCATAGGCTCATAGATGTAGGCTTGAAGTTGTTTATCAGTGTACACCCTAGGAAGACAATATCCCTATCCCTCACAACTAATCTAAATTCTTAATATCTTATTAGTATTGAAATGATCTGATTTATCTAACAATCTATTTTAAAATTTATTTCTTAATATAGGAAGTTGTTTTTTGTCTTCTTAAACATCAAAGGCAAAAAAGTACCATGAAGATATTACTCATAAGATACCTGGTATAGCTATGTCAATACCAGATGTCAGCAGATAACAAAGAGAAATATTAACAGGAATAAAAATATCTATTTGATACTTAATTCTATTTCCTTATTATACTTTTGCATTTTTGTTTTGCTATATTATTTTTTAAAACATTTTATTAGGGGCACATACAACTCTTATCACAATCCATACATATACATACATCAATTGTATAAAGCACATCTGCACATTCCGTGCCCCAATCATTCTCAAAGCATTTGCTCTCCACTCAAGCCCTTTGCATCAGGTCCTTTTTTTTCCCCCCTCCCTCCCCGCTCCCCCCTCCCTCATGTGCCCTTGGTAATTTATACATTGTTATTTTGTCATATCTTGCCCTATCCTGAGTCTCCCTTCCCCCCCTTCTCTGCCATCCATCTCCCAGGGAAGAGGTCACATGTGGATCCTTGTAATCAGTTCCCCCCTTCCAATACACTCACCCTCCACTCTCCCAGCTTCGCCCCTCACACCCTTGGTCCTGAAGGTATCATCCACCCTGGATTCCCTGTGCCTCCAGCCCCCATATATTATTGCTATTTAGTTTTAATTTAAATGTCTCGGCAGAAATATTCTTTGATTGTTACACACAGTACAAAAATATTTTTCAGCTTTTAATTTTGTCAATAATTTTCTGTAATTCTTTTTCTCATATTGATTAGGTTGTCTCTTAAAATATAGATTTGCCTATTTTATATTTTAAATAAATAATATATTTAATGTTATTTGAACAGTAATGTATTTAAATTGAGACTAATTTAAAATATATATTCCATAAATAACTTGAGTATTTTTAATGTCAATATGGGTAGAATTCTTCTCAAACTATTATGTTTATGTATTTTTTCCAATGAATTATTACTGATACAAGGAAATTCCTTTTATTTTTTTCTGTTATTTTATTTGCAGAAAATGTGCGTTTCTTTGTATTAACTTCTTATCTTTCTATAGTTTGTCCATGAAGAAAAATACATTTAGTAAATGATATTAAATTTAATTAGCTATCCTTTATCCATAATTTCTTAAATAATGTCAAGAAGTGATACTATTTTAAGATAAAATTAAATGTTTGCATGGATTTTTTATTTTTTATATCCTTTTGATTAAACAATCTATAAAATCATTTTGAACAATTTTATATTTTAAATTCACTAAATCAAATTGGGATAGATATTTTTAAGTATTTTATTGAAATATAAACAATTTATCTTTAGATAAAACTGTCTTTCAAAGGAGGAGATATAAAACTTAATTGCATTTTTTAATTATTAACATTTTCTCCTTTTTAAAGAAATTGTTACTCTTATTACTCTTATGCTTTCAATAGTTTTCATATACAGCAAAATTATAGATTCATCTAGTTTCATGTAAAGCATATCTACTATATCTGTAATTAGCCTACATTTATATTTTTATGTACTTTGTTTCTTTCCTTTTTACATTTATATTCTTCTTGGTTTTCTGTCTAGATATGTGTCTGAAATATAAATCATAAACCTGTATACTCCATTTTTGAGGAATTTCATGTGCAGAGGATTACAAGTTGTAGATCATAAGTAAATTGTAATTGACTCATATTAAGGGGGGCATTTAAAATTAAACTTTTACTGTACTGGCATATCAAGAAATAGTCAAATAAAACTGATGGTGAACCAGAGATATAAGTATTACCAAATGATATACCACGTTCTGTGTTAGACGAGAATCAAAACCATTGATGATTTTCTTTGAGCGGTGTGGGGCAAGGGGTGGGGCACAGATAGAGATAGAGAGTTTGTATCAAGAAAAGGGCTCATGCTATTGAAGATTCAGGCAAGGCCAATCAAGTCCCAACTCTATAGCAAGAAGCTGGAGGCTTCTGTTGATCCATGTAGCTTTGGGGATGATGATCATCCCCAGATTGGCAGGAACACGCAGGTTAGCAGCTGGGAGGCAGATGAATCCTTGCTTGGTCAGCTGGTCCAGCTGTGGCCTGGAGAGGTGAACAAATCCAAGGTCAGCAAGTCTGATGACAGGACACTGATGACTCCTAGCATGGACAGGCAATATAGCAGGCCCTGGGCTCCAATCCAGAGAACAAAAGATTGACCAATAGCAAAAATCAAACAAGCTTCTTCATGGTGACCTGACATAGGAATCAGGCTACACCCCTGAGGACACTTCTGTTCAACTGCATCAGGGGTGTGAGTAGGGGAATTTCATTACATCTTAATCTTGTGACAAGTAATTGACTTCTTTTACACAGTTGGTTTCATTGTGTGGAGTCATATCATGAAGGAATTACTAGGCCTTAATTGGCAAACCATTGTCAGGGAAAGCCAGCCCCTAACACATCATTACGGGTCTGGTAGGTGCAATTGTACAACAATAATAAGTAAAGATCATAGTAAAGTTATAGAGAGCATGAGAGATAGAAATGAAGTATTGAAATAAATGGAGTCAGACACAATTCATGGTAGCATGCTCACCACCCACTTGGTGGTCCATGTGGAGGGAGAGAGAGATTTTAATGCTAGTCCAGGCATTTTATATTCTCTAGGGACATGTAAGCCCCCTAATTACAGGTGAGGACATACGTCACAGGAAGGGGCTGTGCTATAGGTAATAGGGACATATACACAGTAGGAAGAGGAGGGATTGGGGGTATATATGTGACAAGATGGGCAGATCCTAGATTTGGCATGGCACCTTAACCTTGGATATCACAGATCAGGTTTGGCCTGTTCCCTGGCTCAACTGATAGAGACCATTATCAGTGGGGTGTGAACTCCACCTACAGAACCAAGTTAATGAAGCTAATGGTCGCAGGCCCCCACTCCTTTGGTGTGGGGAGACAGCAGTCTGGCAGGGACTGCCTTCAGGGAAGATGCCTGTGAGCATCTGACCTCTCTCCCTCAAACCATTGCGATTACTGGCTCAGGCAGATTAACTCAAACCCCAGCTATCACAGGTTCCATGGTTGACTTTTCCATCAACTAAGTCTTAGCTTTTACACTATAAAAGTGGCAGCAGCCAGTCCATCTCAAGAGTTCTCAATTATTCATTTTTTTAGCATAGCATGGATCATACAAGCCCAACATTGCAAGTAGAACATATGGAGCTACATGGACTGGTTTGTTGTTTGCCCTCAAGTTGATCCCCCTTTCATAGTGACCTTACAGAATAGAGCGGGGCTTCCTAGGCTGACACCTTTATGGGAGCAGATGGTCGGGACTTCCTCCTGTGGATCATCTGAGTGGGCCAAATAACTCCTCTTCCGGTTAGCAGCCAATCACTCCAGTTGGATACCTGACTAGTTTTAAAAAAAGACATACCAAAAAAATGTCTTGAAAAAGCATTCAGAACTACAAAACTCATTTATCACAATCTTCCCCAAAGTTTTTGTCTCAACCTCTTTTGTTTGTGAAAGCAGTTTTCACTGACAGGGAAGCCAAAGTATCTCACCTGAGGAAAGACTGCTTACTCAGGGCTAATGCTTGTGAAGAAGAGTTTTTGGATGAACATCAAGATCTTTCAAAGACTACCAGATTTTATTGGATGGAGAGTATAATGGGGTGTGCTCGAGTTAAAACTTGGATGAGTAGTATGTGGAGTTAGTCAAACTTTATGTGCTTTTTTAAAAAACATTTTATTAGGAGCTCATACAACTCTTATCACAATCCATGCATAAACATACATCAAAGAATGTACAGATATGCTTTATACTTTATGTGCTTTTTAATGTTCTGGATTCTGGATAAATTGAGTGATTTCATCTAAGAAATATGGTCATATATCAAGACATGTAAAGTATGATCATGATAAAAATTATGCATTTTTCCTGTTTGAAACTTTTGAAATCATATTTCTTTCTTGTCTGGTGAACTTAAAAATATTATGTGGGGGAGCATAATTTGGAAGAAAGACACTTGACTATTTTTCAAAATCACTTTGTATCATATTTTTCCATGAACTTTTATTTTTATAGTGAAAGCCAATATTTTCAATAAAGGTATTCTGGGGCTATTATCAGGCCCCCTAAAACTGCTATTCATGAAACTTGAAGTTAAATAAATGATGCAACACAGAGAAGAACAAAGCTTTACAGAGCTATAGGAACAAGAGAAGTCCTTAACAATCAGTGATGAGACAACAAATATTTTTTAAAACTAGGTGGGGTTCAACACATAAACGCCCCCCAGCCCCATCAGGGGGATAAACAACACAAACCATGGGGGAAGGGAGACAGGTTGGTGTAAGGTTGAAAGTAGCAATACTTTATAATTTACCAAGGTGTTACAACGGTGGGGACATGGGGGAGAGGAGCTCATACCAATGGCACAATAGAAAGTAAATGTTTAGAAAATCATGACAGTAACATATGTAAAAACATGCTTGATACAATTGATATATGGATTGTTTATAAGAGCTGTAAGAGCCCCAATAAAATGACCTTTTAATAAAAATAAATAAAATAAAGTTAAGTATGCAGATTTGGAAATATAGTTGGGATCAAAAATAAAGGCATCCAAGAAACTCGGGATGAACAAGAATTCTGCTTTGACAAGATGGCCATGCAAGAAGGACTGATCTGGTATGAGGAATAGAGATTACAACAGAATGCTGTAAGATTTATGTCATGCAAATATTCCTTCCTTTTTCTTTAATTCCAGGCAGTAAAATTCCATGAAATCAGTTGGTGACTCTAACCTGACAACTATTGTCTCATTCTACTTTGTACCTCTGAGGTGATATGTCTTAAAGAAATGAATACTTTATGTACACCATTTTATATTTTATCTCAGTATTATTAAACTTTCTTTTTGAAAATCACTATGGAAACAATGAAATTAATTGAATAAAAATTGTTGCTGTACTAAGCATATATTATATAACTCCAAGCTATTTTACTCAAAATTTCATAATTTTATTTATATTTATCCTTGTTTCA
Source organism: Tenrec ecaudatus (assembly GCF_050624435.1). Taxonomy (NCBI): domain Eukaryota; kingdom Metazoa; phylum Chordata; class Mammalia; order Afrosoricida; family Tenrecidae; genus Tenrec; species Tenrec ecaudatus. Next base: position 141,071,828 of record NC_134540.1, on the reverse strand, counting down.
GTACTCTAAAATCAATTATACACACTAGCGGGGGTGGGGGAAATCAACCTCACTTATTTTTGCAAATTCAGCTCCTAAGGTCAGCTGGCAGTTAGTTCTCTTTCCTCTGTTTGAAAGTTATCTTAGAATAAACAGTTATGGGTCTCTATTTTCTGAAATATTCAACTCTCATTTTGATCAAATAACTATAAAGGAGGAAGTTTGTCTCAGAAAACTTTTGATAATTTCAGAAAATTTTCTCAAGCTTATGCTGATGTTTTTTTTCATATTTTTTATGGTTGGGGACATTTGAGGATGGACAAATGATGCTGTTTCCATAAACCCCAAGTTTACTACTATAAAAGTGATTCTGACTCAGAACATTTTATTGTGTTTCCAAGATTGTAAATCTTTATAGGTCAGACAGCTTAATCTTTCTTTTGTGGAGAGGCTAGTTGGTTTGAACGACTAAACTTTGTGTTAATAGCTCAATATCTACTTCGTAGTACCACCAATTGTCATCAGGGATTCAAATGACAGATATTAAATAAGTATCTTCTGAGATTTTGAAATGCTAGGAAAAGAGACTGAGCAAGTGTGTTGGGTCTGGTGAACTAGGCAAACATATCGAGAGACACTCGTGTATGCACTCATATGAGAAAGAGCTTTATTTCAAGAAGTAATTGTATGTCAAGAACATGGCCCAGCCCAGTCCAACTCACATCTATAAGTCCTATACCAGTCTCTAAGTCCCTCTTCAAACACACAACTACATGCAATATTTCAAAATTCAGAAAGATCACAGATCAAAATGTGCAGTGTCATATTCACTTACCCAAGGTCAGTGGGGGAAACATGGCAACTCTCAGGGTGGCCAGCTGAGTCCCAGAAAGCAGGAAGGTGAACTGGCAGAAAAGGAGGGTCCCAGGGTCTTCTTTCTAAGAAGTCCACATCCCAGGGAAGCACTTCTTCAAGTTGCCATAAGATCATCTAACTAGTGCAGGGAGTGCTGTTCGCAAACTTTCATTGACTAGAAAAGGAAGCAGTGATAGATAGGTTGGTGGTTCATGTGTTAGTTACTGGCTGACTCCTCCTTGGTTAGAAGCCAAAACAAACAAACAAGTAAAAGTGGTAGACTTTTATACATGCATTGTATTGTTCAATCATCAAAATTAATAGTCTATTTGAGGGACAAATTAGAGATTTTAATCATGATTTGTTCATATAATACATTTTCAATGTATATAAATAAGATAGGTTATAATCAGTTCTTATTTCCCAGGGTGAAAAAGAAAAACCTATGAAATGGAATTCTTACACATTTACATTAATAGATAGCTTAATTGTGGAGGTACATTTTAAAAAGTATTATTAATTGGGAACCGATACATATAGCATATCATTCCAATCACATCCAGCAGAATAGTACATTTGCAACCGTAATCAGTTTTCAAACAATCCTTTTCTCCATGGACTCCTTGGCGTCATCTCCCATTTATGCTGCCACCACCACAGTACCCCTGCCAATGAAACCCTTTGTCCTCTTGCTGTCTCTATAGGTTCATCAACCCCTGATTTTATATACCCAAAATAACAAAAACAAAAAACATATAAAACACTTTCAAGACTGTGACCTCCCAATTACCTAACACCTATGAGAACCACCCTACTATGTACAAACAAAAACCAAACCAAGCAATACAAAGCAAAAGTACAGAATATATTGGAAACTGGATCAGGTCCAGCATGGACCATTGGGGGGAATCTGCGGTAAAAGTCAAATTTATGCCTTTGTTCTAAGCTCAACTCTCTAATGCACTGTGTTTAATTACCACTTTCCTCCTACCCCTCAATGGTGGGCAAAGAACCTGAATACCAATTCACCAAGGATGACATTTGAATTCCTAATAAACACATGAAGAAATGGTCCTGTTCATTACCCATCCAGAGTATGCAAGTCAAAATAACCATGCGATATTTCCTAACACCCATATATATTACCCAATGTAGAGAAACTGAGAATCATAGCAAATGGTGGAGAGGTGGTGGTAAGACTAGAACTCTTCTCCACTGCAGGTGGGTTTGTTGGTATGTTTACTCACTGTAGAAGGCGATATGACAATACCTCAAACAGGTGATCATTGAAATACCATATGATCAGGTAATACCGTTACTGGACATATACCCAAAGGGAATGGGACACTGGGTTTGACTGGCCATTCACTCCCCAGGCTCATTGCAGAACTGTTCACAACAAATAGTTGAAAACAGCCTAGATTCCCATCTGGAGATGATTGGAAGTAAACATTTTTTGAGATATCATTAGCTTAATTTTACTCTTTCAAGGGAAAAAATAGACATGCTACAATGAAATATCTTTGGGAAGTTACAAAGCTTTTGTTTTACCCTCCCTTCCTTTAATTTCTTTTTTAAGAAAGAGTTTAGCAGGGTATCTTGGATAGGCTACTTTAAAAATTAAGTAGAGAAGCTGCTTTATTGTCAATATTTTCAAATTATTCTTTTTAATAAATACAATATAAGAACCTAATAAAAGTAATATAAATGGTTCTTAACAAAACCATTAAAACTCTTTATAAGGATGTTTTGGATAAGTGTCCTGAACCTCTACTCTCTCCTACTTCCATTTATATGAAAATTACCTGAAACTACACCTGTTACAGAATCTCACTTGCTTTATTTATCATAACGGGAGTACCCATTCAACTGCAACACAGAGTGCTTTGCTTCATGAAACAAGTTCAGATGTAGAATCAGATTCATTATGATTTCAAGAATGCAATGTCATAAGCAAGTGGAGGAGTTGAAATTGTCAGGTTTTACTGTTTGGAAAATTAGGGCACAAGAATGATTGATGTACATCCTGTGCCCTTTAAAGATAAAACTAAGTTTGCATACTATAAGAGTTATGCTAGTGGGTAGAGAGATTGTGAATACAATTTGAAGGCAGATGGATAGACAAAGTTACACAGCTCAATATCACAAGGCCACAATAGAAGTTCTGAAAACAGTTAACTCTTTGGTGACTGAGAGAACATTCAATTAGTTTTTCAAGAGCCATGAGAGACTCTTGCATTTATTTGAAATTGAGAAAATTAATGTAGAGTCCTAAGTAGTATATTTGGATGTTTACTAGCAGATTTAAGCACTTCAGACAGTCATTAAAGGTGTTAATTTATGTTTTCAGTCATTTGCTCATTGTATGATGAGCTAGTACTAGCTTTATGGTAGGCACAGTCACAAAGGTCAGATAGAATCTGGAGGAATTATAAATGGAGGGTATTATATTCCAATCGGATAATTCAATTTTGTAAGGGCCATAATTGACATTTTTACAAAGGAAATTCTGAAATAAAATCTCAAAAAATGGATTTCTTTCTACTACTCCACACACAAACACACAAGGAAGCTTCAGAAAAGTTCTTGGGAAATTTCCATTATTTTTAATTCTATTCTTCCATGAACTTTTTGAAACATCCCCCTCATATGTTTATATACATATGTTTATGTGTGTCTGTGTTTTGAGGTACCATGTGAATTAGTCATACAAATAAAGGTGGTGTACACAGCAGTGTTGAAGATGGTGGTGGTTATAATTCAAGATAAGAAGTTCAAATATGATACTTTCAAATTTTTACTATTTATTGTGTTTTGTCATAATTAAAGATACAAGCTACAGAACATGCCTCAATTCAATAGTTTTTTTCATGTAAGATTCAACGACTTTGATTACATGTTTCAAATAGTTCAAGTATTCTCACTTTGTTTTATGGACTTATTCATCATTCATTAATGTAAACTCACTGCCCCCTAATATTCCGATCTAATCCTCTGAGTTCTCAATATGACCCCTTACAGATGCATCTTAGAAAAACACAGTTTTGAAGGTAGATATCCATTATTAGCTAAATTCACCAATTATTTGGTTTTATGAAGACTTTGGGGGATTTTTTGCTTGTGTGCTAAAGATTATTATAGAAAATTACTTACAGATGTTTGTCCTATTATTGCACCAGTAAGTCTGGACTCTATGAGAATTAGAAATTCTGTTCTGCATTATCTGGTTTGACCAGGATTATCCTTTGGAATCTATAAACAAAATGTTCAGGAATGTTAAACAAGCACTGGGAATTATTCTACTGTTATAGCAAAAAATGTAATTATTCACAGAAATAATGGTTCAATTTCCTTCTCCTATTGTTGACTTTCTTTCTTTCTCGGTGGCTCCAGGAGCATAGGAATAAACTCTTAACCAGCTTGGAGGTAGAAATGAATCACTAAACATGTTATTAGGCCAATTCATTAGGATGTTCTAGAAATGCAGTTGGACACCCTTTATAAAATGTTACAGACTAAAGACTTCCCCACTGAAAATCTCCTTTTTTCAACAACATGTACAGGAACTCTCCATGTAGACTTCCAAAGAAAGGACATATAAGGGAATTTGTTTTGATCTGTGGAAAGAGATGATGGAGAAGTGCAATAGTATCTGTAAAAACAAGGTGAAATTGATCATCGGTAGTTCAAATATAGGTTAAATCTTGCTTGCTAACAGTGAGGAGAATATGAAGCACGTGTCAATGATAATCAAGGATTGTAGCCTCCACTATGGCTTACAACTCAATGTAAAAAATAAACGAACAAACAAAATACAAAACCCTCACAACTGGATCAATAGTTAACATTATGGTAAATGGAGAAGATATTGAAATTGCCAAGGACTTCATCTTACATAGAACCTCAATCCATGCTCACAAATAAACATCAGTTATGGGTCCAAATGACATATTGCATTGATTAATCTTCTGTGCAAGATCTCTGTAAAGGGTTGAAATGCAAGGGTGCTACTTGGAGGACAAAAGTTTTCCTGTCCCAAGCCATGCTCTTTTCAATTTCCACAGATACACGATAAATTTGATATTTCATAAGGAAATCAAAAGAGATTGTATGCATTTGAATTCTGGTCCTAACGACAAATCTTGAAAATACCACAGACTGTTAAAAGTAAAATCAAATCTGTCTTGGAAGAAGTACAGGCAGAGCAGTCTTTGAATACAAGGATAGTGAGATGTCGTCTCTCCTCTTTGGGATACGATATCAAGAGGGACCAGTCTGTGGAAAAGAGCATCATGCTTGGTAAAGTAGCTGTGCAGTGAAACAGAGCTAGATCTTCCACAAGGTGGATGGACACAGTGGCTTCAACAATGAGCCTAAACATGACAACACTTGTGAAGATGGCACAGGATTAGGTAGAGTTTCCTTTTATTGTGTATAGAATTGTTACGAGTCAGAAACAACTCCAAACAAATCCTACAACTAACAACACCAAGCAGTTCAGATTGAATGAAGCTGAAGAAAATTTTAAAAGGGCCACAAGTACTAAAATTTGACTTACATATATCCCACCTACTGTAGAGCCCAACTCAGACACAGATTTAACTTGCTGGATGTTAATGAGAGGAGATATCACACGTTGTGACATAACATCAAGAACATCATACTTGAACAAAGAAAATCATTAAAAAGACCAATAAAGCTGACTTCAAGGAGTTCAAAAAGAAAATAATGTTTTGAAAGTGACTGTGGTAGCAATTGTACAATACTGCTTGATGTGACTGAACCGTGGAATGATATGATATCTGTATTAGCTCTCAATGAAATATTTTTTTGCGGGGGGGGGGGGCAGATGGGGACGGGGAATCAAGAAAGGTGCCAGTAAAGATTATGAAGCTTATTCTTCAATTAAAGGGTAGTTAAAGTGAATTCATGAAATGTAAAGTAAAAGATCAAAAGAAAAATTTTCAAAGGGTAGCTCAAGGACAAATGTGAAATAGTATAATGGAATATGCAAAACCCGGGATTTGGAAAGTCTAAAAGGAATAACAAAATCAGTATATTTTAAACTGAAAGAAATGAAAAATTCTAAGCCTCACATTGCAATATTGATGCTTCCATAGGCCATATATTAAATGATGAAGGAAGCTTCAAAAGAGGGTGGAAAGAATACAATAAAAAACTATTCGGCTTTCAAATAGTTCAAGATTTAGCACATGATCAAGAATTGATACTAATAAGGAAGATGTGTAAGCTTCTTTGAAGGCATTAAAAGAAAGCAGGGCTCCAGCAATTGATGCAACATTATTCAACATGTTTCAATATGTCTAGTACAGGAAGTATTCATTCACATTTACTAGAAAATTTGGAAGAGAGCTATTTAGCCAATAGACTGGAAGAGACCCATATTTATACCCATTCCAAAGAAAAGTGATTCAAGAAAATGAGGAAAACATCTATGCTATATGCAAGTAAAATTTCATCAAAGTTAATTGAAAAATGATTCTACAGTGCAGATACAGGGACCAGTTAGAACTTCAAGTCAGATTCAGAAGATGACTTGGAGTGGAAGATGTAAATGTTGACATCAGATGCATCTTGGCTAAAAGTAGAGAATAGCAAAAAAAGTTACATTAATGTATTGACTATGAAAAAGTGTTAGACTGTGTAGAATGGGAATTCCAGAAGACTTAGTTATGATCCTTTGAGACCCGTATACAGAACAAGAGGCAATCATTAAAACACAACACAAATAGATTGCATGATTTAAAATCAAGAACCATGTACTTTAGGGCTGTATTTATGCACCATACTTACTCAATCTGACTGGAAGAGATCAATATATGTACCAGTTCCAAAGAAAGGTGACCCAACAGAATGCTCAACTATAAAAAAATCAGTAGTATCATATGAAAATAAAATTTTGCTAAATATGATCCAAAAGCAGTTTCTGTGGCAGTACATTCACAGGGCCCTGCCAAGGGTTAAGACTGGGTTTAGAAGAGGACTCGAAACAAAGGATATCCTTGCAGATGTCCTTTGGACTGAAAGCACAGAAGACTAGATAGATGTTTACTTGTGTTTTTATTGAGTAGGCTAAGGCATTCTACTATGTGGATCATAATAACTATGGATAACTTTGAGAACAATGGGCATTCCAGAACCCTTCATAGTGCTCATGCAGAACCTATGCATTGATCAAGAGGCATTTGTGTGAACAGAGCAAGGGAATAGTACATACTGTAAAATGAAAAGAGGTGTGAGTTCAGGTTGTCCTCTCTCATCGTTGTAATTGAATCTAGATACTAAGCAAATAAACAACCGTGAAACTGGATTTTATAAAGAAAATTGTGGTATAAAGGTTGAAGGAAGATTAGTAACAGGCCTTGCTTGCTGAAAGTGGGGAGGACTTGAAGCATTTGCCTATGACGATCAAGGATTGCAACCATCACAACTCAATGTAAAGAAAACCAAACTCTTCACAACTGTACCAATAAGTATCATCATGACAAACAGATCAAATATTGAAGTTGTCAAGAATTTTATATTGCTTGGATCCACAATCAATTCTTAGGGAAGCAAGACAACACTGAACCTACAGAGTAGGGAGATAAGCTGGTCTTCCTCACCCAGAAAGAAAAGGAGAGGGAGGGACTAGACCACATTCAGGCACATCAAATCCTATGGACAATGGCCCTGCAGGGAGCTGCTAAGGCACAGAGGGGACTGTAAGGGTGACAACAGCTTGAGACAGGATGTTCTCTTGCTGGTGCATACTGATACAGAGGACAATATGGGGAACACCATATGGGGAGTAAGCCAATCTGACAGAACATAACAGATCAGCAATGGGAGCAAAGCCACAAAACCCCTGAAGAGTCCCCGAAATAGGCTTCAGTAGTCTAAGAGGGGCAGTACCCAGAGCTCCTCAGGATCGGTGGGGAGATAGTCATAGAGGTCAGCATACAGACCTGGAATTGTGTATGGATTTTGTTTTCTATCTTTTTATAATTTTTCCCCTTCAGTCATTTGTTTTCTTTTTGTTTTGTCTTTCATTTGTGATGTTTTATCTGCCTTTATAAGATAGACATAAGAAAAAACCCAAGGAGAAAGCAACAGGATCAATGGTTCCAGTGTCTTGGGCATGGGGAAGAGGTGGGGGAAAGGGAGTGGTGAGCGAACAATACCTTGGACAGGGCAACAACTAGTGAGTTAAAATCAATGATGAGGGGGGCGTGCAGGGACCAGGGTGCTATTGGAGCAACAGTAGTGTAGCTGAGAGAAATTACTGAGGCAAATGAAGAATGAGCTTGACAGTGGGACAGGAAGAAAATAAAAAGAAACAGAGGAAATATCTAGGAAGCAAAACCATTGATAGAAGTAGAAACATAGCTGTGTACATATGTAAATATATTTATTTATAAAAATGGAGGTATTGACCTATGTACATATATTTATTTGGCAATATATTGAGGAAGTGAAGGGATTTTGGGTCTCTACTCCAGCCCTACGGCAACACAAGAACACTCTGTGTTATTAACCTGGCATTCAGGGGCGCTCAGCCTCCTGACTCGATCACTGAAGAAAAAATGGGTGCAAAAGCAAATGTAGTGAAGAAAGCTGATGGTGCCTGGTTATTAAAATTACAATATAGTGTCTGGGGTCTTAAAACCTTGGCGTTAAACAAGTGTCCATCTAGCAGAGAAGCAACGAGCCCACATGGAAGATGCATGCCACCATGTGTGATCACAAGGTGTCAATGGGAATCAATAACAGGCATCAGAAGACCCAAAACAATCATACTGTTTCGAATAAGGGAAGTTAGAGTGGAGAACCAGAACCTATATGTAGACAATTCAGCATGCCCTCACAGAAAGGTCACAAGGAAGGGATGACTCAGTCAAAGTGCAGTATAGCACCGAAGAAACACAGAAAATATTTCTCTGGTTCCTTGAGGCTTCCTCACCCCCAATGTCATGACGCCAGCTCTACCTTATGAATATGGCTAGATCAGCATATGCATATTATACAGACAAGAGCTCTCGACACACAGAATCCAGGACAGGTAAACCCCTCACAAACAGAATTGGGACTAGTACTACCAAGAAGGTAGTGGGGAGGTGAGGAGGTGGGGAGATAATGGGGAGAAAAGGGATAATGGATCACAATGATTGACATATAACCCCACCCCACTCAAAGAGGAAGACCTACAGAAACACAGGTGAAGGGAGACAGAGGTTGGTATAAGATATGAAAATAATAATAATTTATAATTTACAAGGGTTTATGAGGAGTGGGAGGGTGGGGGAAGGTGGGCACAAAGAGGAGCTAATACCAAGGGCTCAAACAGAAAGAAAATGCTTACAAAATGATGATGGCAACATATGTACAAATGCTCTAGGTACAATTGATGTATGGATTGTTATAAGAGCTGTAAGAGCCCCTGATAAAATGATTTTTAAAAACAGTCAAATAACACATTGCATTCAGTAAAATTACTGCACTAAACCTCTTTAAAGTGTTGAAAAACAGACATGTTCCTTTGAGGATTAAGGTGCACCTGGCCAAAGTCATGTTATTTTCAATTGCCTTATATGTATGTGCAAGTTGGTTATTGAATAAAGAAGCCCAAAGAATTGATGTACTTGAATTATGGTGGTAGTGTTAGTTCAGGTTGACTAGAGACACAAATCCAGATGCACTCATATATGTGTAAGAGACAACTTTAAATCAAAGAGCAATTTAATATACAGCAAACATCCGAGCCAAGTCTAGATCATGTCCATAAGTTAGCTATTAGTCCATATATCTGAGACCACTCCATAAATCCACCCCCCCCCCCCAGGCTCACAGAGCACATGAAATGATGCTGAATGCAGGAAGATCACAGGCAGGTGGCTGAAAAGTCTTGTGGATCCAGTGACAGTAGAAGAATCTCAGCACTGGCATGGGTCTCCACGGGGCTCCGCCAGATCTCTGAGTGTGGCTCTTCAACAGTAAAGTCAAGCAGAGAGAGTGTGCTCTTATAGATCTCAGTAAGTCTCCACACGGCTTGTCAACAGGCAGACCATGGCAGAGAGAAAGAAAGTTCACAGAATGATCATGAGAAGGCCATGCCCACAAGGAGGCATAATCAGGCTAGGACGTGATTGACAGGCTGGAGTCCTCCCCTTCACTCTTAATACCTTCAAGTTGACTGGGCATTGTGTAACTACCACAGTGCAGGTGATGACTATTTAAAGTACCATGGACTGCCAAAAGGACAAGCAAATCTGTCTTAAAAGAATGACAGTCAACGTGCTCCCTAAGAAGCAAGGATAAAGAGACTTCATCTCATGTACTTTGGACATGTTATCCGGAGAGACCAAGCCCTTGAGAGAGTCGATGGGGAAAAATAGAAGACCTTTAGAAAGATGAATTAATACAGTGGCTTCAACAAAGTGTTCCAACATCACAACAATTGTGAGGAGGATGCATGGGTGGGTGGTGTTTTGTTCGGTTGTATGTAAGGTCACTGTGAGTTGAAACTGACTTGACAACACATAACAACAACAAGAACATTCAATCTGTATGTTGAGCCAATAATCTAAGAAGCTAGAATATATGAAGAATAATGTATCATCAGGATTGGTGGAGGGCTTTTTAAAAGTCAGCTATGATATAAGTTTTATATCAGTTTAAGTGGGTCAATATTCTCCCATGATATGTATGACCTAACATGTTGTGGTCAACTCCATAATGGGATCTTTGATGAAGCAGCCAAGATGTTAATGTAGTCAATCTTGATACAGTTGAGGGAGATTTCATTCAGTATGTGGCCTACTCTTATTATAACCCTAACAACATGCAGTAGCTAGCTTACTTCTATGGGATTTAGGTCCTGTTTTTGGTTCATTAATCTATTACATTGCCTGCCAATCCCAGGAGCCAATAGTAGACTTCTAACCTAGGATTCATTTAGCCAATTTCAGATTCAGCATCTACTTGCCTCTAGTTTCCTGTTTCAACTTTCTGCTTCCTGTCCATAAGTAGTTGAATCTACAAGAAAAAGAAAAATCTTTTAGCTTATGTCTGACTCCTGGACTTGAACTGGACTTCTATAACTGTATGAGCCATTTCTTGGTATACATCTCTCTAAATAGATAACATATACATGTAAAAGTCATTGGTTTTTCTTCTGTAATCATCCTAACACAAAGTATATGCAGATAAAATAACCCTATTTGCTGAAAACAGGAAGTTGATGCCCTAGCTGATGAAAATCCAAGATTGCAGTATTTAGTATGAATCAGAACTCAGGGTCAAGAAAACAAAACATCCTTATATCTAAACCAATAGATAACATCAAGATAAAGTTGAAGAGTTTAAAATTATAAAGGATTTTAGCTTGCTTGAATCCACAATGTAGGCTCATGAAAGCCACCATCAAGACATCAGTGGCTGTGTTGCTGCACAAATCCTCTGTGAAATGTTAAAAGCGAAGACTGACCTTGAGGACAAAGTTGTCCCTGACCTGATCTATGGCACTTTCAGTTACTTCAATTGTATGTGAAAGTTATACAATGATTATGCAAGATTGGAGAAATGTTAATCAATCTGAATTATGGGGATGAATATGAATATTGGTTATGCCATGGACTGCCCGGGAACAAGCCAATCTGTTGGAGGAAGTGCTGACAGACTGTTCCTAAGAAGGAAGTAAGGAGAGATTTTATGTCCAGTCCTGTGGACCTGTTGTCAGGGGAGACCAGGCCCTGAAAAGGAATAAAGCCCTCAATGGGCTGACACAGTGGTTACCACAACGGCCTCAAACATAACAATTTCTGAGTATGGAACAGGATCAATCAGTTCTTTTGCTCTGATATACATAGAGTTGGTTTAAGCTGGAACTGACTCCATGATGCCCAACAACACTAATTGGTTAATTCATGACCTAATTCTCCAAACCAAGGAAACAAATCCCAAGAACTTTCTGGTTGTACATAAGCAACCTCAGTAGCAGTTGATCACTTTATTATTATAATTTTATTTTTATTATTCTGTAAATATAGTGACCTTTCTGACAGTCAGAACTACCTTGCTTTTCAGAGTCCCAAGTTTCCCTCCTTGGATATGGTAGAATCTTATCACTTTACTAGCACTAAATTATTAGTGAAAAATAGTATATATATCCAATTGAGCTTTTTATAGGTAGAATGCTACTGATAGATAGCAATTAAAAAATCACAACTGTAAAACGTTTTATAGTAAAGTCATGAGTAGAGGTTATAAGGGCAGTAATATAGCTGTGCTTGGCATAGAGGACATCAGTAACTGGTGATGTGAAACATGAGAACAACTATTGGCATTGACTCAACATTTGCTGAGCTTAAAACTTCAACAGTTTGCTTGAAGAAGAAATGCATTAACTAGTAAATTTCCACACTATACATCAATAGCACAATAGATAACCTATAGTCTAGGCCTAACCTACTCAGAAAGCACAAAAATCATTGCTTTCAAGAGGATTCTGACCCCAAATTATCCTCAATGTTTTTAAGACTAAATCCTTACTTATGAGACAGCTTCATCTTGCTGCCACGGAGGGGCTGGTTGATTTGAACCATGGACCTTGAGGTTAGGCACCCAACACAACTCACTGTAGCACTAGGACTGCTGTCCTAGACTATCGGTGCTTTTTCCATCATGTCTATTTTAAATGGAAACTGTCAATATAGTTTCACTCCCCATAAGATTCCCTTGAACATATAAAGATCACTAATTTTAAAATAAGAAATGAGAGTAACCTTTGTTTGTGTGGGTTTAAACTATTGATATTCACCAGAGTCAAAATGCCAAATTGTCATCTGTCTTCTACACTACGAGCATGGGGCACCATGCATTTTGGAAGGGATAGAATGGCAGAAGCCTTACCTCAATGTTAAATCAACATAATTTATTTAAATCACTTCTACCAGAAGTTAGAAAGTTACAAAATAACAGGATGGATGTGCTCATACACAAACACACACAAAACATAACCTAAGACTAGTCCAGAGATTTTGCTCATAAGCTCATTGAGTGTTTAAAATCATATGGAGTCACCATAAATTAAAATTGATTCCACAGTAACTAACAACAGTATCGATGAGAAGAGCAATCACAACATCCTTTTTGCTGTGTTCACATAGATATATGTATAAGGTGAAGACATTTTAAAATGCATGTTATTAATAAAAATTAAAAATGTTCAAGTGACTGATTTTTTTTCTAATTGTTTTTTGGTATATTTAATTTATCTTTTTGTTATTGGATATTTAAATATTCCCAATATTCTATCATAAATAAGTTTTCATATGAAGAAACCTAAAAATAAAAAAGACATTTGAAATTATGTAAATTGCTTGGAGTTGAGTTTTTTCAAAAAGTTTATACATCTTTTAAGACTATCTTTATGTATACTAATAATCTTCTGAAAGATATTTATAATGACCATTTTCCTCAGAATTTTCTAACTATAAAGCTATTTTTCCAATTTTTGTTATAAATTAGGGGCTTATATTTTAGTTCTTCAACGTTTTACTCAGCAGTTTAAACAAATAATCAAACCTACCAATAGTTTGCCCTTGACCTGTTCCTGGATTTCTCTTGTGGAATACTGTCTTCTATTACACCCAATTTAATATGCATCATCGATCTTGCTTTTTTGCTTTCCTCCCTTGAAACCAAAGTTAGTACCATTTGGTACAAAAGTCTTTTTTAAAATGTATTTATTTTCTCTTATAACAGTGGTTTCATACATTAGTCCTTTTGTCTTTGACTAATTTCACTCAACATGATGGTCTCCAGGCCCATCCATCCATGGGATAAAGTGATACATGGATTTTTAACTTGCTTTTAAAGCAATTCTTAACCTTCTAAAATCACACCAGAATACCTAGTAATTATGTTTAGGCAGTAAAATGATCTTTATTTGTAATTATGACTTACAGGGCAATCAAAATCCAATGTAATTTCACATTTAAATCCTATGTTTGAATCTACACAGGAAAATCTGGACAATCCCACTGTATATGTGTTTCATCATTACATCTTCGAAACTGGTTTTATATTCGTGTGGTTTTAAAACTGATTATATTTTTATTAATGTAGATAAAATGATATAAAGTTAATTTCATTCCATGACAGAAATCTAGCAATCGTTCTGGTGCTGGAGACATTAATAAATGAAACTACTTAGATAGTTGCTTTATAAAAATACTTCTTAACATGAAATGGAAGGGCAAAGGTCACAGTAACATTTTATAATATAATTTTCAATATCATATAATATCATTTTTCAAATTATGTGAAATGTCAAAATAGGCATCTCTAAAACACTCCTATAATTAATATAGATAATATGTTCTCATGAATATTAATGCTTAAAACTTTTTTGAATGATCTATAAATTATTACTAAAGTTAACATAAATGATCTGTTTTGACATTCGCAGGATATGATTCTCTTGAAAATAACATAAATTGATCTTATTAAAATTTTAAGTTGTTAGTAACTTATTTCTAACCCCTGCATAATTCTTATATGTAGGCAAAACCTATAAGAACAACCTGATTTGAATTTAGCATCAAGAAATATGAGATCATACATTTTTGCAACCACCTCATTGTGCATTAGATAACTAAAATACATGCACAGTGTTTAGCAGAAAAATCTTGGTTTAAAAATATTCAGTATAATCCATTCAAATGTGCTCATTAAGGAATGGTACAGCTTAGTTTTTACAGTTACCCTTCAGATACATAACTTTTATAACAAAAATGCATAAAGAAATATTGACTGGCTCCAAACCTGTACAGGATTAAGGTGAAAAACTCAGTATTATTCATAAATTTCTTAGATATTAACTGAGGCTAGCCTCTCTAGAATTGAAAAAGTATATAAGGTCAATCTAAATTTTATTTATTCACTCATTCTGTGTTTATTGAATCATTTTGTTATGTGCCACTGAGCCAGATATGAAATATACACACCATTTTACTAAATATGAAGCATATATATAAATGAGTAAAACACTCTTTCAATCTTCAAATATTTTACAGTTCATATAGAAAAAAACAAATATAGTTCAACAGGTAAGTACAGTCCTATGAAAAATTTCTATTGATCTACTTTTGAAAATCAGCCAATGAAAATACTATGTAGTTCCACCGTGCTTTCCACCCGATGCTGAGGATGACAAAGAACTTGGTAATATTACCTTCTATGATTCAGATTCAACAGACTATCAGCTAAAAAGAAAATGTATGTTTGTATATGAATGGGTTTCAAAAGTGTCTTGGAAAAAATCCATTACTTTTTATGTACCATTTTTTCTATCAACTTTTTTGAAGCCCCAGAGTGGTGTATGTGTACTCTGTGTGCAATATTCTGAAAAATTGCAAAAGCTAATCATCACTAATTGGGAATGAGAATGGTGCACTGAACTGTGAGCAAAACAGGTGAACAAGACTGCAGCCATTTTGATTTAAAGATGCCATGTTTATTCAGTATGATTAATTTTGTTATACACTTATCCTTGTGTGTTTTGACTGTTTCCAAGAGTTCCAAAATAGAGTTTGTTGTGCTGTTTTCTCTTTGAGCTCGGCTTGGATTTAAGTAGACCCTCCAGCTTTCTTGGTCATTGTAAAAGATTGATAAGGAGCAACCTGCTGAAAAATAGATGACAATTTGATGAATTAGAGAATTCTCCTTTTATGTTTTCACTGTGTCTTCACTTACCGTGTTTTGTGGCTTTATGTTGTATGTCATGGTTTCTAAGAATTATAGCCCATTTGAATGTAGCATGTGTTGAAATAAATGAGTGTAAATATTGCTTGGAAGTTGGAATAATTTGAGCATCCAATAAATAACTAGTTTATCTCCTGCTCCATTGGCTTGCCTTTGAGTCAGCCAGTTTTTATCCTTCTTTATTTTATTTGGGGCTATTGTTAACTAGGATCATCACAGGGCATAAATTTGATAATTGGGGTAACAAAGAGAAGATAGAAGCCATTGTCATGGAATCAAGTTAAGTTTCCCTAAATCAATGTTTGCTCACAATGACTCCATCACTGAGTGGCCTTTAACTTGTGTTTATTATATGAGGAGTTTGGTTGTTTCGTGGTTAAATCATTTGGCTCCTAACCAAGGGGGGTAACAGGTGGAACCCATATGGTGCTCAATGGAGAAAGCTGTGACATTCAGCTTCTGTAAAAATTACATCCTTGGAAATTCTAAGGGCCAGTGTTAATCTCTCCTATCTGGTGGCTATGAGTCAGAATCCACTGGAGGGCATTGGGCTTCATTTTCATTTATTTCTCATGTGAGATAAATTATGGATGAAATTACATGGATAATAACTTAAAGAAAATAGTTCACAAGCTTAAAAAACCCATCAAATCAATAAAAACACCCCCCCCCCAAATCTACTCCCATGAATCAAATTGAATTAATTAAATCTTTATGGGAGTAGTTACTTTCATCTTTATCCCACAGAGAGGTCTGTCAGTTAGAACTGCCTGTCTGGGAGTTAGCAACCCACTGCCTAATTCAGCCCCACTAGGACTTCTTGATACAAGTACATACAATGAGAGGTTCTTATTGTTTTAAAACATTTCAAAGTATTTAAAAAATTAACAACCCCTTATATTAAAAAACATTTGAAATTAACAACCGCTTATATTTCTGTAAATTAATTTTCCATCATGAAAATAATATTCTAACTTTGCAAGGCCCTGTGAAATAAACAAAAATGAATTTAACGATGGGAAAGCTGAGGACAAGAGATGTCTACATCCAAAGAGCTCTTAAACTACAGCCTTGGAAATACAGACCAGATATTTTGAAACTACTTTCATGTCCTTTTGTAAAATATATTGGCATGCTCTGCTACATGCATTCTATACAATATTGCTTCTTACAAAAAGGTCTAGCATTTCATCCTATGTTCTGTTATTAAAGCAGCTCACCACCCGTCTTTTATATGGTGTAGAAAATAGTTTTAAGCCTCTCCAGGGGCGCTGTTAACCTGGAAAGGAAGGAAATATATCACAGGTGAACGACAGCCGAACAATGTGACCCACTGCTAATTTGCTTTGGTATTCATGAGGGTGGGATTTGACATTTCTCGGTAGATGTATATTTGTGATTGATATTTCATTCTTTAAAGCACAGCCTTTAAAACAGCTGTGAAATGTCAAGTTATTAATTTACACATTGTAAAATGTAGTGCTAGGAAACCGGTGTACCTCTTCCTAAATTCAACCCCAGGGAGAGGAGACTTTTGAGATCAGCACATCACTAAGATTATCCCAATCAGCATAACTTGCTTCCCAAGTCTCACTTCCACAAATAAGAAAAGTTGAACCAGTCTAGTTACAGGGGTGGCTACCAAAAAAGGAAGAAGAATAAATTATGGAGAGTGGGACACATTTTACCTTTTACCTATAAGCATTTACCCTTGGTTGGTTATTTTGTTTAAATTTAAGGGTTTATGTAGCAGACAGTTCAACAGATTCATTTTTAATGCAGTAGAACTATCTTTCCAGGGAGATTTTAATTTTAAAATACATATCAAATTTATTTCCTTTTATGTTTTCTATATTTTATTAAATTGTCTAAAGAAATATTTTCCGTTCCCTATTGAGTAGATGCATACTACCTATAAACATAAAAAGAAATAAGATTATCAAGCATTGCCTCAGATGTATATTTTAAAATGCATGAAAGGCTTTCATTATAACCACTGGAGAGCAAATTCATGATTTTATGTGAAAATTCTACTAGGAATAAAACTTAATAATCACACAGAGTCATTATAGCAAAAATATCTGATCAACAATTAACAATTTTAAGCAATGGCACATGAACAAATACCTATAAAACTGAAGAAAAATGCCCAACTACACTAGCTAACCTGGTCTAACACACTTAGTAAAAGAAAAGTTAACAAATGGAGTGATGTGAATGTGTGAAGATGTGGAAATATTAGACAATGTTTCCCTTTGTTGAACAGGATTGCTATCAGTCAAAATCAACTTAATGCCACCTCAATTTAGTTATATTACTTTTATTATGGCAGTAAACACAACTGTCACCCCACCTCATATGAAAATGATCTTTTTAATGGTTTTAGTGTGATTTGGGTAAAAGTTTAAGGAACAAATAGGTTTTCTACTCAACAAGTCACACACATTTGAATTTCTAGCACGTATCACAATCCACAGATGCAAGTAAAATCACTCATCCCATTTGCTGTGCTGTGCTTTCCATCTATCTTTCTTTCCTATGCCTTGCCACCCTTGAATTATGTCTCTTGGGAAATACTTCCCTTTTGATCTTGTGTACCTGTCCGTTGTCAGGAGTGCCGTCTCTTTGTTCACCTGGTAGGCCTGTATATGGTTTGTTTGAAAGCAGAACCATGGGTTCAAATACAAGTCCAGACTTGAGGGCTGGTTAAAGATCGTAATATGATGAGATTTCACCAATTACTAGCAGACCAGTCAATCCAACTCTTGATCATTTTGAGTTCTATTCCCCACTTAAATTTAATTCTATGCGTGTTGTTAATAAACCTTCCTCCAATCCTAATCCCACATTCTTCTTCATATAATCCAGTTTCTCTGATGATTTGCTCAGTATATAAAATGAATAACTATGATGAAAGGGTACCACCCTGATGCACACCTTACTTGATTTTAAGCTGTGCAGCATTACCTTGTTCTAATCCCACAACTGCCTCTTAACCCATGGATTAACTTCTGGGATTCTCATTCATTTTAAGACTATCCATACTTTGTTATAATCTACATAGTCAAGTGCCTTAGGATAGTCAATAAAACATCTGTCTAATATTCCCTGTTTTCAGCCAAGCTCCATCTGACATCAGCAATGTTACACCTTGTTTCAAGTCCTTTTGTGAATCCATACCGAACCTCTGCCATCTCCTTGTTGCTGGATGATCTTCAGTAAAATTTTACTCGCCTATGATATCAATGCTATTGTACTATATTTCAGCACCCTATTTTGTCATCTTTGGAATGAGTACAAATATGGAACACTTCCAGTCAGTTGGCCAAGTAGGTGTCTTCCAAATTTCCTAAAATAGACAAGTCGTGTTGAAACATTTTAATTTCTATTTCATCAACACCTTAAATCTTGTTTTTGATTGATACTATCAATGCAGCTTGAACTTTTTCCTTCAATACCATTGATCCTTGGTCATATGCAACCACCTTAAATTGGTGAATATAGACTAGTTTCTTGGTATAGTTTCTCTGTGTATTATTTCCATTATCTTTGGATGCTTCCTGCATAATTTGATATTTTAGCCTTAGAATCTTTTACTATTACAAATTGAAGCTTGCCTTTTTTTTTCTTTTTAGTTTTTTGGATTTAAGGTATGCTGAGTGTGTGTGTTCTTTTGTTTGGTTTTCTAACTCTAGGTCTTTGCACATTTCATTAATATTTTTCCATATCTTCTCAATGGTCTTTTGAAATTTTCTATTCAGCTTATTCATGAACAAAAGTGTTTACTAGAGAAGTTAACATGGTACCCCAAAACAGGTTAGAAACATCCTTTCTTACTCTTCATTTTTATTCTTCTATTATTATAATTTTCTTAGTTCTGTTTCATTGTGTTTTTGTTTTTTATTGTTTCCATTACATTTCCCAATTTATGAATCACAGAAAGAGTAAAAGCATAGAGACAATGGCTGATGTTATGGTTATTGGGATCGTGGTGTGAAGGATGGAGGGAATTGGGGAGCAAACAATGAATGTAGATGGGGAGGGAGCACGGGAAATTGTGATTATGTATATGCAACTCTTTTTTTATAAGCATTTTAGCTATGGTAGTGTATGAAATGTGACAATTATACCCAGAAAAAATTTTAATAAAATAGAACCCAAACTTGACCTATGGGTAGAGGAAGAGTTTTTGCTTAGGGGTCCTTGAGTTTATGTTAACATTGGTGGAACATTTATGAAAAAGATATAAATAATGATTGTACCACATAAAGGGTATACTCAATGGCAGTGAATTACACATGTAGAAGTTGCTCTACTGGAGTATTTTGTTGTGTATATTTCTGCCACAATTAAAAAATGTCAGTACACAAACAGTGAGTTCAAGGAAGAAGAAAATGGTCTAAAATCGATTGTGGTATTGATTGTACAACTCTTCTTGATATGATGGAACAATTGAAATGTATGATATTTTTTAACTTTGCAATCATTGTAGGATCAAAGTCCTGTGACAACTTCACATTTGTTCCTATGACTGAGCTCATTGATTCAGCCCCTGTGTCCACCCATCTCGTTGAGATCTTTCCTCGTTTTTGCTGCCTCTTCACTTTACCAAGCATGACGTTCTTTTCCAGGGACTTGTCTCTCCTGATCTAAGTTTATAAGATGAGCTTTTGACATCCTTGACGCTATGGGGCTCTCTGGCCTTTCTTCTAACACAGGTTGGTTTGTCCTTTTAGAAGTCCATGGAACTTTCAATATTCTTCCCCAGCAGCACATTCAAAGGCACCTGTTCTTCCATGGTCTTCCGGATTCAATGTCACACTTTCACAGGTAGATAATGCAAAGTAAAATGCCATGGCTTGGGTCAGGTCACTTTGGTTCTCAAAGCAATGTTCTTGCTCGCCAATATTCCAAAGAGGCCTTGTGCCATCCTCTCACCTGTTGCTCCCATAAGAATTGATTGTGGAGCCACACAAGACAAAAGCCTTGACTTCAAACTTTTCTCCATTTATCTTGATATTATCTATTGGTCCAGTTGTGAGGAATTTGGTCTTCCTTATATTGATTTGTAATTCAAAACGAAGACTATAATCCTTCATTTCTATGAGCAAGTGTTCAAGCACTCTTCACTTTCAGCAAGCAAGGCTCTGAAATCTATATATATCACAGGTTGTTTGTAAGTTTTCATTCCATCTTGATAACACATTCTTCTTCATATAATCCAAGTTCTCTCATGATTTGCTTAACATGCACATTGAACAATGGTGAGAGGATACAGCCATGACACAAATCTTTCCTGTTTTAAAAAAGGCAATTCTCCCATGTTCTGTTTGCACAACTGCTTCTTGATCCATGAACACATGCTGAAGGAGAAGAATGAAGTGTTCTAGAATTCCCATTCATCTCAAGGTCATTCACAGGCATTATAGTCTACAATAGGCAATGAAGCACAGGTAAACATTTTTTTCTGGTATTCTCTGCTTTGAGCCAAGTTCCATCTGACATCAGGAATGATATTCCTTATTCCACATCCTTTTTTGCATCAAAACTGAGTTTCTGGTGGTTCCCTGTCAACATACTGCTGCAACCATTGTTGGATGCTTTTCAGCAAAAGAAACCCAAAAAACTTAACTGTGATATCAGTGATGCTATTCTTTGGCATGAACATTCTATTGAGTCACCATTCTTTGGAATGGTCACAAACGTGACTCTCTTCCACTCAGTTGGCCAAGTAGTTGTCTTCCAAATTGCCGGACATAGACAAGTGAGTACTTGTTCAGCTTGTTAAAATTTTCCAGTGGGTATTCCATCGATTCCTGGAGTCTTGTGGTTGGATAATACATTCAGTACAGTTTGAACTTCTTCCTTCAGCTCCATTGGTTCTTGCTAATATGCTACCTCCTGATATGATGGAATATCAACAAGTTCTCTTTTGTACAGTGACTCCTTGAATTTCTTTCCATCTCTTGATGCTTCCTGCATCATTCAATATTTTGTTATAGAATCTTAACAAAATTGCAACTTGAGGCTTAAATGTTTTGTTAAGTTCTTTCAGTTTAAGATATGCTCAGCCTGTTGTTCAATTTTTGATTTTCTAATCCTAGGTCTTTGCACCTTTTGTGAAAATACTTTATTTTGTCTTCTCAAACTGCCCTTGGAAATTTTTTATTGAGCTCCTTAGTTTCATGCTTTCTTCTATTTACAAAAGCTACTCTACAATTATGAGGAAGATTCAGAATCTCTTCTGACATCACTTTGATCTTTCATTTCTTTCTAGTCTTGTTCATGACCTTTGCTTTCTTCACAAATGATGGTCTTGAAGTCCTCCCACAGCTCATGAGGTCTTCTGTCATTAATGTTTGATGCCTCAAATTTGTTCTTCTATCATTCAATCTCCAACTTCATTTTTATCACAAGTCAACATATTACAAATACCATTCCTTCATTTTGTCCCCAACTTTACCTTCCACCTGCTAATAACTACCAATGCATCTTAATTGCATGCTTGATCAATTTCAGACTGGATTATTAGGTAGAATTGCATCATCACTAGCTTTTATGATTCGTGTGTAAATTTGAAAATAATGTTATTAATTGGAGTCCTTGGAGGCAAACAGCTAGAAGCCTATCACAAACAGCATTGTACTTTGATGGACTTAGCAAGATCCTTTCTGACAAAGTGTGCCTCGCCATTCCTCTTTATTACATTGAGCACTAAAATATGACTGACCAACGTCTCGGTATTTTCAGTTATGTCATATGCATGTGAGGGTTGGACATGGAATCAGGGAGACCGAGGAAGAGTTCATGCATTTGAGTTGTGGTGCCGGTGACGTGCATTGAAAGTACGTGGACTGCCAAAAGGACAAAGCAATCTGTCTCGGAAGAAGTATGACCAGAGTGCTCTTTAGAGCAAGGATGCTGTAACTTTGTCTTGCGTACTTTGCACATATTGTCAGGTGAGACCATTCCTGGAGAAGGGCGTCCTGCGAGGTAAAGCAGAGGGTCAGTGGAAAAGAAGAAACCCATCAACAAAATGGATTGACAAAGTGGCTCAACAACAGGATTAAGCATTGCATCACTTGTGCAGGGCACAGAGGGGCAGTGTTCGGTTCTGGTGTGCATAGGATTGCTATGGATCAGAACCTACTTAATGACACTGAACCAAAACAACATACTAAATAAAAATTCACCTGAAATAATTGAAGAATATTAAAATGAATGATTGACAGTGACAATATATTTGAATGTAATATTTACATTGGATTGCTCTAGGTACCTGCTTCATTGCACTTGCTAATAAAGGAAATTGAAGCTGCATTATTCACTTGGACCTGTTTAGCAGAAGGGGGAAAGGGCATTATGCTTTTTCCTTCTTTTTAAAATCAGAAATAGCTGTGCAGATATTGAGCTATCCAAGTGTGTCTGCAAACTGTCGGAACGTTTCTCTAAATCAGATCATGCTAATTTGGAGTAGTTGTTATAAAATATGGTCATCCATTTTTGTTAAGAATAAAATTTTATAACCCTTGAATCTATGTGTCCTCCATTTAATTGGAAGGGTTAAACAAGTGTCTTTGATTCTTCTAAAATTCTGATACTACTAATAATTCACAATTATAAAATCAGATATTTTATACAAATAATTATTCATAAACTGTTGAAAATGATAAAATGAAATGGAGATGAGTTGATTCTATTTCATCCATTCTTTAAATGGCCATCTGCCTTGTTAATGATCATTTCCAGAAAACATCTTGTTTATAGAGACACTCAGTTAGGCCTGACATATTAAAGTAAAATTCTCTCCAGAATAATAATAGATCTGTTATTTGAAATGTAAAGTTTTACTTCAGCAATTAACATTAATGTCTCAATGTATGGGTAGCTTTGTTTTAGAAATACTTGGAAACCTAAGACTGCATTGATTGTTAAAAAAATTACCATGAAAGTCACATCTTATAAGATACCAAGTTGCTCTTTCTCAAAGAAACATGAATCATACTATTGTGACTGAAAATGCTCATTAAGGTAAATGAGAGTGCAATTAGCTTTCAAAAATATTCAGTATTCTGTGTGCTATCAAGACAAGTTATACCCATAGAATATGCTTATTAACTGTTGTATGTGAATGCTTCTGATTTTCAGAATATTTTCGCTTACATTTAGGAACAATTTACCTTGAAGGGATTTCTAATGTATTTTTAAAAGCAATCTCACACTATTTTAAATAAATGTATGGGTTTAGTTATATTCTTTAATGTTTTCCTTATATTTCTTATCTCTAAATTAAAAACACTTGAATTAGTGCAAGAATTTTTATTCCCACCTTTTTGCTAATTAGTACAAGAATTTTTGTGTCCAACATTTTGCTAATCATTTTCTAGAAATGTGGTGTATACTGACTTTGAATTACCTCTTGAGTTTATAATTTATTAATTTTATCAAAACATTAATGGTTATTTTCTACATTTGGTATAACAATAATGACTATAAATTATTAATTTAAATTAATTATTCACTGAGGTATAATATTTTATACAAATATTAAAATCTGCCACTTCAAAACATTGAGATTCATTATATGTTGTTAAGTAAATATATATTTTAAAATAAATAAACAGCCTGGAAGAAATTAAGAAAAATCAACGTAGGCCCAAAGTGAGGAAACCTGAGATATATGTGGGTATGCACACACACACACACACACACACACACACACACAATTGTCCTGAAGGGAGTGGAGCTTTCTTAGTATGTATTTTTCCCACTAGGTGAGCATTGAGCACTGAGCTGAGTTAGCGCACACCCAGTGGTGTCACCTCAGAAGATGCAGTGAATTTTCTCATACAAGCAGTTTTGCTCCAACTTCCATTTTTTGATGGCTGATTTAAGAGACCAGCATGTAGCCATGAAATTTTGTTTCCTGCTCAGGAAAAATGCTGCAGAAACTGTCGTGATGTTGAACACAGCATGCAAGGACAGGGCAATAGGAAAACCTCAAATACAAGAGTGGTTTTCTCCTTTAAAAATGTGAAATGTCGATTGATGATAAACTTCATTGTGAATGTTTGTCGACTGCATGAAGGGACAAAAATGTGGACTCATAGTGCATTTGGTGTTGGTTCCACCAGGATAGACTGTTAATCAAGCTTTCTATTTAGGGATTGTGAAAAGATTGTATAACAGTGTGTAACAACAAAAAAGTCTAATTTGTGGCAGATGGGGCATTGGTTTTACAACCATAACAATGCACCTGTGCTCATGCAGCCATCTCAATGCATCAGTTTTGGGCAAAATATAGCATGTTTCCCTTGTCCCAGGTACCATACACACTTGACCTTGTTCCATATTGAGGTAGTTAGTTTCTTGTGCCAACCTGGCTGATAGACACTTGTGGGGTTAATGGAAGGTCGGAGGGATAAATGGTTCAGTGAGTCTCGCCTTTCTATTTCTTGGGTCTCTTGCTTTCTGATAGTCAGAGCAGGGTGCAGCTGCCTTAGCCAGTTCCCTGCTTCAGCTGGCAAGGCTCACTTACTGCAAGACATTCCCAAGGAGATGCCACATGGACCTACCCCAATTCAGCTCTAGGTGTTGAAGCACCCATGTGGAGACCCCTGCCAGCATTGAGATGCTTACACTGACTCAGCTTTCCTTCTGCAGTGGGCATCATTGAGTCTGTTTTGTGAGATGGAGGAGGACTTTGTGGATTAGTGTCTGGCATATGGGTTAACGTTGGACTTGTGAGGTTGCGCTGCACTGGGTTGGGATGTTTTCTTGATGTGCACTTACCCTTTATATAAAACTCTCTCTTATACATGAGTTCCTGTGGATTTGTTTCTCTAAAGTACCCAGACTAACACACATGTGATTTATTTTTGTTTCTGCCAATCAAGAGGGACATGAAATCACCATGATTTGACAATATAGAAGAGGTGAAGAAGAAAAAAAGGAGGAGGTGCTGTCAGCCACCCAAAGAGATGAGTTTGGAAAATGTTTCCAAGAATAGAATCAGAGATTTGACAAACGAATTAAGTGTAATGGATAGTATGTTGAAGGTGATAAGGTTGTTCTGTAAAAGAAAAGAAAATGCATTGCATTGAAAAATTTAAAAAATCCAGTTGGTACCCTCCCATAGGTTTACAGATGTATTTAACACATGGCATACATATCCATGAATTAAATTAGATTAGAAATTTACTGCACTGGGAGATAATTAGGGCTAAACTTAAAGATCATATCTTATATACCTCTAATGCTGATATTGAGCATAGTAGAAAAAACTTATCACAGAATAACACAATTAGATAATATTAAAACGTTCCATGCAGAATTATCTTCTCGTACACAGTAAAAGTTTTCAACTGTAAGACAAATCCGTCGAAGAAGGAAAACTAAAAAAAAAATTCATAAAAATGAATGATATAAAATAGTAAGACTGTACTCTGATCAGAGGCAGTAAACTTGTGAGACCTAAAAAACAATACAGTTCTGTCTAGTTCTGCTCTCATGAGTTTAATTGTAGTGAGGCAACGGAAAAGCCTTTGAAGATTTTGCTGTCAGGAGATCTTCATTGGTCAGAGTCATCAGTTTATTCGAGTTCTATCACACATGCACAGATCAACAGAGTCTTGACGCGCATAGCACGATCACCGATACAGTTCTGTGACAGGATGGCAGCAGCGTTTCTATCCTCTCCACTGTTCACAGAAAGATTTTCAGCTAGGGACAAGGCTGAAACCCGAGTTAGAGAAAGGTATTGACAGAAAGGGTAAATTTATGGAAGGGCGTACTTTGAAAAAGAATTCCAAATGGCCCCTAGCTACTCAGATAGGTCTCCCAGACTATAGAGTGGAATCTTTATTCTGCTAATGGTGGACCTCTATGTTGGGTACCTCCTCTTCCCAGGCATGCGCTTCTCTGCAGCCTAGTGCCCCAGACTTCAGGCTGTGCTCTTGTCTCCAGACACTAAACCCACCAATCTGTTCAGTCATTATAGGGCTAAGGTGCACATTCTGTCTTTCTCCCCCCAGACATTTTACTGTCTCAATAAGGAAATGAGGCTTAGCTGCCCTGCCTTTGTGCTCCAGGGGCATGTGGGGAAACAGACCTCCCTGTCTCCTGTGTGCTGAGATTCCTGCCAGCACCATCGCTCCTCCCTTTGCCCTCCCCTGTCTAGCAATAATTCCAATAACAATCACATAAGAACGCAATCAATACTCACGAACAGCCCTCATCCTGAGAGAGCGTTTGCACTAACAATATAAAACAGAATCACATATACAAGATCTACCTTCTTCATGGTTATTCTACTGTATTATGAATAAATCATTTCTTGGATAAATTTCTATCAAATTATCACCATCATTACTAATGTGGATCTGCAAGGGGTGCTGGGGGGTAATGGAGAACTAATAGTGATAAGTACAAGACAAGAACATGTTGTAAAATTGATTGTGTCGATGATTGTACAACTTTATTTGGTTGAACTACTGGATTGTATAGTTTGTGAATTGTATGCCAATAAAATTCTTTTAGAAATAAAAAAGTAAAAATACACATAATCATATCACCACATAAATATTTACTGCAAATTTAATCATGTAAAAGAATTTTAAAGTAGTGACACAACAGTAAATGGATTACCATAAGTTGTATATGTGAATTCTTAATAGCTATATTGGAACTGAAGAAGACAGGCTAAAAATTGGACAACTAACTACTAGGTCAGCAGTTCAGATCCAACAGCAACTCGGAGAGATAACTCTTCAGTAGCCAGATTTAGGGACAGGGGCTTTTCCCTCCCATGCCTGCAAAAGCCCCCATAGAGGAGGTAGGAAGAAATCAGGCAACAATTAGACACCTATGAAGATGCCAAAAGAGCATGTTCAATTTCAGCCCATAACTGTGTGGGAGCTACACCAGGGCGGTCCATACTAGACTCATGCTCACATCACCCAGCCAGTGGGGTCAACCAATAACTTCATCCATGCCGCCCCCCCTGCCAGGGGGCGGGCTAGAATAAAGGCAGGAAGCATGCTCTGATACTCACTTTCACGCTCTCTTAACCAGCTCCTAGTGTCAGGGGAGGGGGAGGGTCTCCCTCCCCAACAGAAGTGCACCTGCCTAGCTCCTGGCCTACTCACATCCCACAGTCACTCTTATTCTTTTACCCTGCTCCTGGTCAGCTGCAGGTCAGAGGGTGGGGACACACATGGAGCTGCCTAGGTGTGTTGGGGCCCATAGCCTCTGGGCTCACATGCTCTTAGCCTCTAAGTTTCCTGGACTTCTGGCCTCATGGGATTCCCCTCCCCCCAAACCCGTCCCCCAGCCCAGTTCTGAACTCTTGGGAGCTCTTTCCCATGAGGTTGTGAACCCAATTGAGACTGTAAAACCTGAAACTTCTCCCTCCTTCATAGAAACTCACTTTGATTACAAAGTGGGCTTCTGTGTGAATTCTTTCACAGGGCAAAGTCCAGAACCGAGGTATTACCCACTGCAGACGCCTTACAGAACAGTGAGGCTGTCTGCTCCTGTTAAGATTTGTATTGGTGGGAAGAATTCTGCCCTTCAAGGCTGTTATGAGTCTGAATCAACTCAAGATTAGTGGTGCATGTGGAGACACATGTTGCAGTCTATTTTAACATATGTTGAGAAATAAAAATCAACACAAACTATGAAAATATATCTTTAATCAATGAACACAAATTAAAAGTATTTTGATAAAAACAAAACAAAGTATCCCATAGTATCCTTCAAAGAACCAAACGGACCTCTAACATTTTAAACACAGGAAGAGAAATGATCTCAAACATTTGTGGGAGAAACAATCTTATAAACTTATGTACTATTAAAAACAAAACACTCATGGTATATATGGGTACAACTTTTTTATAAGTTACTATATAAAATGTCTAATTCTAGAGTTTGGAAACATAAAATAGACTTATGAATTATGTACATACATAAAATAGATACATAACGTAAATGAAGAAAAGGGACGTTTGGAACCAGGATACTTTATCATCTTTTCTGTTGGGAGAGGAGAAAAAAAAACAAAACACTAACATTGCCACTGAGTCAATTCTGCCTAATAGTGCTCTCTCGATAGGACAGGATGGAGCTGTCCAATAAATTTCCTGTTATGGAAGCAGATGGCTACTTCACTTTTCCACAACGTGACTGATAAGTTCAAACCACCAACAATTTTGTTAGCAGCAGAGTAGTAAATCAATCGGGAATCAACACATCTTAGGATAAGAGAAACTCACACACTGGAATTCAATCAATGCCAACTCATAGTGACCCTGTAGGACTGGGTAGAATTGATCCTGTGAATGTCTGAGACTGTAACTCTTTAAGCGAGTATAAAGCCCTGTTTTTCTACTATTCAAAAATGTTCAAGTTAGTAATGGAAAGCAATATAAAAGTAGTCACTGAAGGAAGAGAAATAATGTATTTAAATTCTATAGCAAATGATGGTAAAAAAAAGTGAAATAAAATGTATAATGCAAAACAAAACATCTGAAACAATACAAAGAAAAGTGAGAAAGACAATAAGGAAGCATTGCAGAAACAAGACTATTTCCTGGAAAAGCACCACATAGAGGGAAAAAATCAATTTCATTGAAAATTAAAATTAATGATAAATTAAAAAGTAAAAGCCAGATTATAAGGCATAAACCTAAAATGTAAGACATAAAATACTCAAAGTGAAAGTACAGAGATAAAATATCTTATAAACAACAGATCACTAGAGTAGCTTTATCAAATAAGTCAAAATATATATTGTCAAATTTAGATAAATTCAGTCTACTTGTATATTTATTGTTTTATTTGCTATTATGATATGAAGATTCCAAATTAATATAATAGTCATTTAGTTAAATACTTCTTTTTAAATTAGAAATCATTTTATTGGGGGCTCTTGCATCTCTTATAATATTCCCTACATCAAATGTATCAAGCATATTTGTACATAAGTTGCCCATCCTCATTTCCAAAACATTTTCTACTTGAGCCTTAGTGTATATAAGCTCCTCTTTTTTCCCCTCCCTCCTCCCTCCTCCAACTCTTGTGAGTCTTTAAGCAATTATATATTATTATTATTATTTCATATCTCACACTGTCCATTGTCTCCCTTCCCCCACATTTGTGTTATTTTTCCCCTTTGGTGGGAGGTGGGGCATAGGGTGGGCTCTATATTCAATCTTGTGATGGGTTCCCCCATTCTCACCCGTAAGGGAACACTTCCTGACCATCCCCTACTCTCCTGAAATCGCTACTCTCATTACTGTTCCTGAAAATAGTAATTCTTAACCTCTGTTCACCTAGACAGTCATCTACACAACTGAAAATTAAATAAAAGTCTATTTTTTTTTCAGAAAGAGACCAATCCCAATGTGTAGGTCAGGAATGTTTGTCACAATGTTCAAAGTCAGAGATAGTAAGCACATAGAAACAAACAACACAAAATCATCAAAACTCAGATATTGCTAGACATGAGAATGATATTTCATTTCCTGGACACCAAAGTAGAAAAGAGAAAAACTCTGAACAACAATCTCTGCTGTGGAAGGAGTGATTGCCTTTGTATTATTTTCTAATGCCACAAGGTAAAAACAAGTAACAATACTTTCTAAGATACATTAAGATATATATTCATACAAAGTGCTATTTTACAGTATTAAACACAAATGTGTACACAAATAAATGCATAAGTAAATATTGAATAAATAAGAATCATCCCTTGTATTGATATTGAATCTTGAGTAAAAGCAACCTAAAATGGTACTGTATGATACATTTTGGATAATGGTAAAACCATTCTAATACAAATAACATGTATTTAAACATCAAATAAAGGAATTACCATATTCAATAAAGGACTATTTTTAATCAAGACAATTGTTATTGCCTGACAGCGGAAGTAAGATGGCTACAAGGCCCTCACACAGAAAAACTTAAGCAATAGTCACAATTATAAAGGCTGATTAGGGAAGTTAGCTTTCCTGGTGCCTAGTGGTTAAGCTTTGGGCTGTGATCTGAATGGTCAGCTGTTCAAAACTAGCAGCCAACTCCTAGGGGAAAAGACGAGTTTCTACTCCCGTCAGATTTATATTCTCGAGTTAGTCAATCACAAAAGGACAAATATTGTATGAGTTCAATACTATAAGGAGAAACACCAATTAAACCGTAGCAGCTAATTACCAAACAAAGGGAAAGAAAGTCTCCCTACCATTAACTGTACATGAACCCACCTTATATGTACTTTATCAGGAGCGCCTCAAAAGAAGAGACTTCACATCGGCTGGGGTAACCCATTTGGGATGGGGCGAAAGGGAGAAGACTTCTGTTTTGATACTATGCCAAACTGAGACAAAGTTGCAACAAATCACCACTCCCCTCCTCAGGAATAAGAAGAGAACTTTACAGGAAAATCAAGTTAAGAGGGGGAGGGGAATATTTACATTTCAGAGGAGGCACTAATATATCTGTTGGTGGCTGTGGGGAGTAAATGGAGAGAAGCAACCTCACATCAGGAAGGGAGGATAAACAGTGAGTGGAGGGAACCTAATAGACTCCGTTCTATGTTCCTGGGTGGAGACTTTGAATAACTCTCTACCCAACCCGTGCTGAACCATGCGATGGGCTAAGCACTCTGATGACCTTAGATGTTCCACACCAGAAGGACTCCATGTGGAAGCCCGACTGAACACAGAGGGCCGTGCCTCAAAACTACCTGTATGTACCCTTGCCTAAGGACTGACATTTCCTGATCGGAGAGGAAGCAAAGCACAGTCCCAACACTGTGGAAAGGGCACTCCTTGAACCTTAGGTGGGAATTATGGCTTAGTGTATTTCACATCTCAATGCTCCCCTTGAATTAATAGGACAGATATTAATTTGATAGGCAAGGAGCTACCCTTGTCAGAAATGTTATAGGAAATTTGTCCCTAGCACCAATTCTCATGTTCAATGTAAACAGACTTTAATTAAGAAATCAGTCTGTACAAAGCAACAACTAATGGATCACAGTTTGCAGTTGAACTAGACTCAAATAAATGCCTCAGAGCAACAGTACCTTAATTTCAATGCCATTGGATAAATTACTAATGTGATCAATGAAATAAATCCCCATATACCCCAGGAGGATGATTGACAATTGTATTAGTCTGGGTACATTAGAGAAACAAATACACAGTAAATTATATGTATAAGAGAGAGTTTTATATAAAGGTTAAGTGCACATCAAGAAAACATCCCAACCCAGTGCTGTCCAAGCCCACAAGTTGAACATTAGCCCATATGTCTGACACCAATCCAAAGTCCTCCTCCATCTCACAAAACAGACGCAATGATGCCAATTGCAGGAGGAAAGATGAATCAGTGAATGTGTAAGCATCTCAGCGCTGGCAGGAGTCTCCACACAGCTGCTTCAGAACCCAGGGCTGCATCGGGGTAGGTCCATGCGGCTTCTCCTCAGGGGTGTCTTGCCAGCTGAAGCAGGGAACTGGCTAAGGCAGCTGCACCCTGGTCTGACCATCACCAAGCAAGAGACCTGAGAACTCAAAAGGTGAGGCTCATGGAGTCATTTATCTCTCTGCCCTTCAATTAACCCCACACGTGTTTATCGTCCAGGTTGGCACAAGAAACTAACTACCTCAACAATGGTTCTTCTCTTGCTTTCCTTTGGAGTTTTTTTGGTTCTTTTGGCTAGGGGGTTTGCTTTTGTCCTAATATGACTGCTTTAGTAAACCTGGGACATTCCTACCTATCCCATGGAAAAGCAAACTGATTCTGAGCGACCACTTAATTCTAGCCCTTAGCCAAAAAAGTTAGTTTTTATAACAAAGCTCCACTGAATACTTACCTTCTTGAAGAGGTCACCGAAGATAAGGGTGCTAGAGCAAAGTGTGGTAAAGTAAACAGAGGTCACCCAGCTCTCAATTGGAATAGTGTCTGGGGTCTTTAAGACTTGTATTCAAACAATCAGCCATCTAAGTGGGGCATCAACTAAGTCCACATGGAAGAAGCACACGAGCCTGCGTGATTCAAAGATGACAATAACAGAATCCAAATATGATGAAGGGAAATGTATCAGGGCTTGAATTGTTTATACTCAATAAATAGAAGGTTATGGAGGACAGATTGAGCCCAAAACCCATCTGAGAGTATCGAGTCAGATTAATTGTCTGACAGACCTCTGCTGGCTACACATGAAGGACTCCAGCAGCTTTACTACCAGAGAGAGTGTTGTAAGCTTGATTAGGGTGGATACTATTGTCTGATATGTGGTATAATATGCTTGATCAGCTGGCTTTCCTCTAGGCTCAAATATTTCTCCATTTCCCACAACAGAAATGTCCTTTCCAGCTTGATTTTTAAATATTGCTGATGGCCTTTTCTTTCTTTCTCTTTATTTTTATCTTTATATGATCATCATTTTTCTTCTTTCCATTTCGCTTTGTGTCTTTTTTCATGTTTACTGTTTCTCTTAGGTTTCCCAGAAGAAGTGGATGCAGAGAGGCAACATGTTATGGCTTACCTGGGAGCTGGGGATGGGGGGGTGGGGGGCAGATTATATTAAGGGGAGCAAAGAATGAATGCAGGGAGGAGGAGCAAGCAGAACTGGTCATGATGATGTATAGACAACTATTTTTTCAAAATGACGTAACTATGGAAATGTGTGATATGTGAATTTTAAACATCTACAAAAAAACTATATTTAAAAAAAAAAGAACCAAAGAAACCAATCTGGAACAATGGTTACCCTGGGTGAAGGAAGAAGAGTTGGAATTCAGGGTTTATTAACATAATAATTTGGACGAGAGTGAAATGATTTGGAAAAGTAAATCAATAACAGTTGCACAAGATGGATAGCTGTGGATCCTCTGGCATAATACCAGAACTTGAGACATTCAGGATGGAGGCACCGAAGATGCAACTGGACAAGAGGCATCTCCTCAAAGCAGAATCAACTTTAATGACAGGATTGGAAAAACAAAAAACAAAAAACAGGCACAGTGGCTGCACCAAGGTCGTCAACCAAGAATCATCAGAGATGGTGCCGGACCAGAAAATACTCAATCTATTATACATTGGGTCATTATGAATTTGCAAAAAAATTGATGGCACCTAACAAAACCTATCTTTGCTCATAGCAGGTTAATATGTTGCAAAATACAGGGGAAAAGAATACAGTTATTGGAATTGCATAATGACACAGTACATTTGTGGCAAAGTGCTGCCAATAAAATTAGGAAGCCATCGATATGAACCTCTTCCAGAATATGAATGTGTAAAAAATGCATTAAAAATGTGAAGGAGTGTAAAATCTTACCTTGAAGGACCACTAAATTAGCACATTTCTAAGCAAAACATTATAAAAGACCTTTTAGAAACCATACCAGGAAGAAATTGTTCACTTTTATGGTTTGAAATAGAGTAGAAATTGATTTCTTAAATATTACATCATCTTTTTCAAAAGGCCTAAATTGTCTTCCAATTTTCTGATGTAGGTCATGATGAAATTGGCAGCTATAACATTTAATTTGTAGTGTATATTGGGATAAAAAGTGATCGCATTAGTGAAAAAGAAATTTCATCACTTGTGTGACATATGAAAGTAGCAAAGTATAAATATGATTTTGTAAACTCCAGAAAAATCTAAAACTTCATAAGATAATATTTTCATAAAATCATTAATAAGGTGGTCATATCTTGAATTCCTACAAATAAACTGAATATGCGAATTATATTTTTATCTTTGAAATTTTAACATAATAAACATCAACATACTTTAATCCATTGTTTTCCATATGTTGGCAAATACTTAAGTGAAAAGTTAAGAAAATACTTATCTGTCATCATTAGGGTAAGCAAGGACTTAGAGCAAGCCAAGAAGACTGGGGATATAATGGGTTAACAGTTGGCCGACTAACTGCAAAGTCATAAGTTCAGACCCACGAGTTGAGGCTTTCTGGCGCAGCAAAGATTTATAGCCTTGAAAACCCAAAGGGACAGTTCTACACTGTCCTCAGCTTGGTTATTATTTTCTTACTGATATATGACCCTAGTACAATTGACTTATCAATTGTACCAATAATGGACATTTGTGTTGCTTTCAAATTTGATTAGAGTAATTAACTACACTAGAATCCCTAGAGGCACAGTCATTACATGTCGAGTTTCTAACTGCAAGTTCAACAGTTTGAAACTGGCAGCTACTCCTTGGGAGGATGACACACTTTCTACTCCCAGAGGTACAGTTTCAAGTACAAATCAGTAGCATTGGTTATATGTATCCTGTTTTGCAAATATTACCATTATCTCTTTCCAAATTTTCTCATCACTTTCCCAGAAACTAAGCATCTCATATATTATTATTATGTATACACACTCATGTATATTGTGCTCCCAAAATTGTCCCGATCATGAAGCTGAAAACACAACGGAATTTAAGATGTGACCTAATACTAGTTTTCAGTTACTGTCCAACAAATAATTATAAATATAGTGGCTAAGTAGTTTCAAATTATTATTTCATAGTGTCTATAGAATAAAATTCTCGGCATGGTATAACGGGGTTCTGCTCATGGTATCATAAAACTGAAATCAAATTGTTGGTCTGTGCTATGGTCTCATGTGCCTTTTGGGGTCCCCTATTAAATTCATTCAGGTTGTTAAAATAATTCAATGGTGTGATGGAGTGATTTCTGTCTCCCCAAAATATCTGCTAGCATCTTATTCCCTGTATATGTGGATTCATACAGGTGAAAAATGTTGAAAAAAATGAACAATTCATTACGTAGATATTTTATCACAATAAAAAGTTTGTTTAGGATAAAAAATAAGAGTTATTGTCTCAGAAACTCACAGGGACAGTTCTATCTTGTTCTATCGCATAGTTATGAGTAGGCACCAAGTCGACAGCAGTGAATTTAATAAATGAAAGTAAACTTCTAAGTTGTTTGAGCATGTCATATAATAGGCAGCATTCTTCAAAATGTTACTCATTTTAATCAACAAAGTCATTGCTCCATATCTTTGCCCACACTGTCAATGTAGACCTTAGATAATTATAATTTTACTGGATAATTACAATTTTATTGGTGGAGATGCAGTATCTCATTACAGTTTTTATAAGAATTGCTAATAAGAATGATTACTCAAATACTCCTTCAATGCATGAATACTTTTTCTATGAAATTGGCACTCTATGATGCTCACCTTCCTGACGCAACCACTGAAGACAAAAACGGGTGAATAAGCAAACGTGGTGAAGAAAGCTGATGGTGCCAGGCTATCAAAAGATATGACATCTGGGGTCTTAAAGACTAGAAGGTAAACGAGCGGCCATGTAGCTCAGAAGAAACAAAGCCCACATGGAAGAAGAATACCAGCCTGTGTGACCACGAGGTGCCGAAGGGATTAATTATGAGGCATCAGAGTAGAAAAATTCATATCATTGTGTGCTCACCTCCATGATACAATCGCTGAAGACAAATGGGTGCATAAGCAAATGTGGCGAATAAAGGTATTGGTGCCCGGCTATAAAAACATATAACATCTGGGGTCTTAAGGGCTTGAAGGTAAACAAGCGACCATCTAGCTCAGAAGCAACAGAGCCCACATGGAAGAAGCACACCAGCCTGTATGATCGTGAGGCGCACTATCATGATCCCAATTCCACCTTGCAAGTCTGGCTAGACCAGAGGATGTACACTGGTACAGATAGGAACTTGAAACACAGGGAATCCAGGGAAGATTCAGTGATGTGAGTGGTGATACTGGGAAGGTGGAGGGAGGGTGGGTTGGAAAGGGGAAGCGATTACTGGATCTCCATTTGACCTCCTCCCTGGGGAACGGACAACAGAAGAGTGGGTGAAGGGAGACGTCGCATAGTGCAAAATATGACAAAATAATAATTTATAAATTATCTAGGGTTCATTAGGGAGTGGGGAGCGGAGAAGGAGGACAAAAATGAGCTGATGCCAGGGGCATAAATGGAGCGCAAATGTTTTGAGAATGATGAGGGCTATGAATGTACAAATGTACTTTACACAATTGATGTATTATGGATTGTGATAAAATTTGTATGAGCTCCTAATAAAACGATTCTAAAAATAAAATAAATAAATAATAATTTAAAAATGATGATTACCGTATATTTATTTGACATTTGGTTATACCCCATGTAAGGAAATTTTATGTGTCATACAACTTTTTTGTTTTGGTTTGTTCTGGATGATCTTTATTCTGTTATAATAAAGTCTGCAAAAGTTAGAAAATAGTAATTTTTTTCCCTTCTCATCTCTTCTTGAGGAGCCCAGGTAACACAGTGATGTATGTGTTGGGATGCTAAAGTCAGTAACTTAAACAAACCAGCCCTCCTCCAGGAGGAAGATGAGACTTTCTACTCCCTTGAAGATTTAAAGTCTTGGAAGCACATGGTTCTTCTCTGTCCTACTGGGTATCAATGAGTTGGAGTCAACTCAGTGGCAATGAGAGAGTGTCTCCTTGTGAGAATCCATGTGCCTTCAGGAACGTCCCTTCAGCTCAGAGTCTACAGTGCCTTCTCTGTGCCAGCCCAAGGGAAGAGTTGGTCATGTCTGTTATAAGCTCTCTGCCATGTCTATTATAAGAGACCTACCAAATCTATTATAAGATACCTTCCACTGCAAAACTCGATCTTACCGAGGGTCTTCCATTTTCTGAGGACCCTCTTCACTTTGCCAAGTAGGATGTCCTTTTTCTGGGATGAGTCTCTCTTGATAGCACGTCCAATAGTGAACTAGCATTAGTTTTGCTTCCATGGACCATTCTACTTGACTTCCTCCAAGAAAGATTTTCCTGTTCTTCCCCTGAGTCTCTGTGGTATTTACAGTCTTATGCATCCACTCCATCAATCTTTCTGATCTGCAGTTGTCCAGGTTTCACATGGAGATGAAGCTATTGAAAATACCATGACTTGAGGTTAGATGCACCTTAGTACTCTTATAGATGGTTAAAAAGCTAAAGAGAAAAACAACAAGAACGACTCAAAATGAAGGTAATCCATTTTGAGCCTGCTCAACATTCTCAAGTAAATGTTATATATTGTGAGATAATAATAATAATAATAATAATACTAAATAATAATACAGCACAGACAGGGTTCTTTACTTCTAATAATAATATTTAACAAGGGGGAGTCCTAGGGCTCTGATCATTAATTAAGCTAAGCATGACTACTAGCTAAAATGTCATGGTCAAACTCCCCCAGGAACCTATGAAAGAAAAGACTTTGTGATATGCAAATGGGAAGCTTAGAGCCTAAACTATGTAAGGGTAATTCTACTCTGTCACATAATTTTTGTGTACTCAAATTCATCACACTTTAATATCTGTGAATTGCAGTTTTATACTTTGCATATTTTACTTCTGCTAAGAGAACTAAATTTGGAATATGTACTAGAAGCAGAATTTTGGAAAGATATAAGAAACAAACAAGCAAAATATGCCACTACTTGCTAACTTTTAGTCCTAAAAATGTTTAGATTTAGGAAGTATGAATGACAACATCAAAATGATCAGTTACATGTATTTCAATTTACAAGAAAAGAGGGAAAACATGATTCATAAGCTCATGTCAATGTGATATATAAAATTGTAGGGGTGGAAATTTAGCCTGTCAGTCAGGTCACAGCCTGATGATGACTCTTTGTGGGTGTGGCATTCTCATAAAGAAGGTCCTGGGAATCCCCCACCCCAGTCCCACTGCCTTCTCAGTCCTGCTGGCAAGCCACTTTGAGACCTGCTATTGCCCTGCAATGCACTGTGCCATTGGTTCTTCACAACCTTACACCAACCGACCTGTGAGGTCCCTGTATTCTGCATCACTACCTGTGGCAACGTGAGTCTGAAGAGGAACTTACAGACTAGAGTCAGAAGTATAGAATTGAGTTGGACTGGACTGGTATGTTTTCTTGATATATAAAGCTTCCTGATGTAAAGCTCTTTCTTAAACATATATGAGTCTGTCTGGATTTGTTTCTCTAGTTAACCCAGCCTAACACACTTAGAGACAAGGAACATCCTATAAAATTGACAATGGAAGCCCTATTTGTATATGATAATATTACAAAGTACTTTTTACAAAAGTATTAAATGCATTAACATGAGAATAAGACTCTTATGAGCTACCAAAAAAATTAAGTGGTAGCAGCAGGGAGTAAATAAAAGGATGATATTTGAATCAATATACAAAATTCAGATATCATATATGTAAGATACATAAAACCCATAAAATGTCTATAGTTAAGGAATCAAGTAATGCTATTTCTATGTGTACATTTATATACATTATATAATCTTATATATAGTATACATTTTAATACTAATTTATGTACTTAAGCACTGTGCCACTGAAGTTTTTGCCCTGTAAAGATTACAGCCTAAAAAGTCCTATAAGGCAGTTCTACTCTTTTGTAGAAAGTCATCATGAGGTGGTCTCAACTCAGCAGCACACATATTTTATGGCTCAGGACTCACTTAAAAACGGATCTTGAAAAACAAATAGGGTTTGAACTTGACCAAATCAAATGTATTTTGATTTTCTTTCCTTAGCCAAATTTGTGTTGAAGATCAAGGATTCTGAAGACAAAACTGCTCCGTACACAAGTTATGGATCATGCTGCCTTGTAGTGCATTGCTAGAGCTTAAGGCACCTTCGAGACCAGCATTGCCGCTTAAGCCTCCTGGGGAGTTCGGTGTGGTGAGATGACTGAGGAACAGAACATGTGTGGTTGCAGGTGCTACTCATAAGTGGACGACACCAGCACTACAGCCCCTTTCTGGGATCTCCCTAAAGGACAGTGGTGAAAGGAAATCCTCCCAATGGGCAGAACTTTGAGCAGTGCACCTGGCCATTCAGTTTTCCTGGAAGGAGAAATAGTCCAATGTACCACTGTATACTGGTTCATGGGCTAATGGTTTGGCTAGGAACAATAATTGGAAAATTGGTGACAAGGATGTGTGGGCATAGACCTTTCTGAATGGGTAAGATAAAGTAAAGGTAATCGTCTCTCATATGAATGCTCACCAAAAGCTTATCTTTGAAGAGGAGGATTTTAACAAAAAAGTGGATAAGATGACATGCAATGTGGAAACTGGTCCTTCTCTTTCCTCTGCCACTCCTGTCTTTGCCCAATGGTCACATGAACAAAGAGGGCATGGTGACAGAGATGGAGGTTTTACAAGGGTGAGACAACATGGAATTACGCACACCAGGCTAACTTGAGTCTGCATTGCCACAGCTGAATGAGTACCCCATCTGCATGCAGCAGCGTATTTAATTTCTAAGATATAAAGTTCATTCTGATTTATTGATACTGTATCTTAACTCAACCTGGTGACCGTGATGTTGGGCACATGATGTCAGTGCATGTCACTTTTGTTGTGCACATCCACATATTTGTACATGTTGTTTTACCCCTGATTTAATTTCACATGCCTTCTATAGGTGAAGTATCCTTTATGAGTTCTTCTTTCCCGAATATTATTCTTTTGATTTTCTTTTTTGCTTCTTCTAAATTCTATATATTTCTTAAGAACCATAGTAATCCTTTGAACAGTTTGAATATTAATTTTGTCTTCAGCCTTTATATTTAAAAACATTTTGGATTAGACTGGTTTTATATGTTTCATTTTCTTTTCTCCCTTTAACCCTTTTCAGTTGCAAATATTAGTCATTCCACATTTGGTGTATCTAATTCTACAACTTATTCTTAAAATGTGTAAAATGAAACATGGTAGTATATGCCTCACTTAGTCAATGTTTTTAGAATAAACACCAATAGAAAATTAAATATATTAAAATATATTTGTAAATATGCAATTCTTTCCCTTATAAACTTTAAGTGTAATTTAATCCAGAACATTAGCATAGAAATCACCAAAATCTATTTTATGGCCGTCTGAATTAGGAATTAGTTTTTATTTCCGTTATCTTGGGTTCATTTGAGACTCGGTGGTTTTAAACCCCCTGCAGCGAATGAAATTTAGTGATAGATAGCCTCCAGCTGTTTGGGGTTTTACAGCCCGATACCTCATTAATTGAATTCTTTGGGGCATAATGTTTTTTTAATCTGCTTAAGACAGGGAGCTTTTAATTAGTTACTTACCCACGAATACATATTTAACAATGTTAAGTGGGATCACTTTATCCTCAGTGCAGATACAGTTGTTTTAATTGCAGACTCTCAGCAATAGGGATTTTTAAAAATTTTTAGATGCTAAGGATACGACCAACATTTTGGCAAATATTTCAAAACAGATTTGTAAACATAATGCTTCCCTTTTCAACTGTCAGCACTTTGAAAAGTCAAT
This sequence comes from Tenrec ecaudatus, assembly GCF_050624435.1. NCBI lineage: Eukaryota > Metazoa > Chordata > Mammalia > Afrosoricida > Tenrecidae > Tenrec > Tenrec ecaudatus. The sequence continues at coordinate 141,030,857 of NC_134540.1, read as the reverse complement.
GTGAATCAACATTAGTTCAAAACTGTACATTTGACCATAGAACTTATGTTTCCAACGATAAAACAAGTGATACTTTAAATCAAAGTTAACTGACAAACTTTATAAAATGAAAGTGTGTGCTGTTTTGATAAACCACCGCATGTTATGGTTAAACATATCTGCTTTGTTTATATTCTTAGTACCCAGCATAAACATTAACAACCCTCCCCCAAAAATCTTTTAAATATATTTCATGTAGAAATATATTTATATCTTTAAAAAACTATTTTATATCAGTATATAAATCAGTTACGTAGACATATAGTCATACAAGATCCATTTTTGCCCAACTTTAATAAAGCTGACAAACTGTTGAAATGGAAGTGCTTTAGCATTCCACAGTAGAAGCAGCAGTTGGACGAGGGGGGGGGGAGGGAATAAACCAATAGCGTAAACCTACAGTTTCAGTACCACTCTCAGAGTGTGCTTCCCATTATGTAGCTAACTTCTAACCTCACTATGTACACAGCCAGCAAACCACTTAATGTAACCATTGCAGTTAACTTGCAGGGTGGTTTCACTGATCTACATACAGTGAGTTGGCATACACATATGGTGCGTGTTTATAAGTATATATATGTATATGCATATACACATGCATATGTATATGTATATATACATACATGTTTACTTATATACACCCACATGGTCATATTTCTGTGATTTTCTTAACTCTTAAAAACAAACGTGATTTTTTTTTTCATTTTGTGCAACTTTCTAAATCTACGTTTAAGGAAAAGAGTTTGCATTAAGTAAAGTCAGAAAATAGGTTTATGTTTCTCTAAAACAATTTCATCTTGCACATGGTTGTGTTATTGTTTTAAAAACATACACAACTGTAAGTGTAGATATTGGAACCCCCATATATTGTTAAAACATCATTTCTAATGTAAAATACAAGTTTTTAAGGAAAAAATATTCATTTGAAATATAAACACTGGATCCTTATAGTAGTTACATAAGTGAAGATATTCAAAAGTTTGTGTGTGTGGGGGTGGGTGGAGTTTAGCCTGTCAATGAGGTCACAGCCAGATGGTGTCTCCTCCTGTCATGGCCTTCTCATATGGAGGGCCCTGGGCACATCTCCTTCTCTATCATCCTTCACTTTCCTGCTGGCAGGCCACTCAGAGACCCGATGCTTCCACCACCATTGGATCTACATGACTTTGTATCCACTAACCTGTAATATTCCTGCATTCTGCATCATTATATATGGCTGTGTGAGTCTGAAGAAGGACTTATGGGCTTGTACTGGATGTATGGACTTGAGTTGGGCTGGGCTGGCAGGTTTTCTCAATATATACCATATATTCTCGAGTATAAGCCGACCCAAATATCAGATGAGGCACCTAATTTTACCACAAAAACTGCATTTAAAAATGTGCTGAAAAACTCATCTTATACATGAATATGTATGGTAATTACTTCTTTATATAAAACTCTTTTGCATGTCTCTAGATTTCTCTAGTCAACCAGTCTAACACTATCACAATATCTAAAAAATATATTTCTATTGAAAAACACAAGCCGAGACAGAGAGAGACAGAGAAGACAGAGTGAGAGTGAGAGAGAGAGAGAGAGAGAGAGAGAGAGAGAGAGAGAGAGAGAGAGAGAGAGAGAGAGAGAGAGAGCAGAAAAGTAGATCCAAAAATTCAAGGAAGCAAATAAAATGAAAAGGAAAAAAAAAGTAACCCAAGTTTACCGATACTGCACCTTTCAACAGGCATCTTAAAGTAACGCATTTGGAATTTTAAATAAACAAGCTTAAGTTTATTCACATCTTCCGGTCCAAAGAGACGTCTTATCCCATGATTCTGCTTGCTGTTGGTCAAATTCACCAATTAGGTTTTTTATTTGAGCAAACTTATAATGAAGATACTCCCATTTGTATTTTTATTCATGGTAATTGGGATTAAGTTGCATGATGCTCTGATAATCTTGTAGGATTTCTTTATGAATATGCTGAAATTCTTCTGTACACAATGTATTTCCTATTACTCACAATAAAATAGTTAGAAAGCAATGTACATGAACTATTGCTCTGAATTATGGTTGTGTCAGTCTGGGTTGATTAGAGAAACAAATCTAGAGACACTCATACATGTATAAGATAGAAATTTATAAAAAAGGAGTATTTTTATACATCCCAGCCCTGTCCAGATCAAGTCCATAAGTCCAAAATTAGTCTATAAAACATATATGGTAGTTACATAATCTCATGTCAACTTGAGGATATTAAGAGTGAAGGAGTGGAATCTAGCCTGTCAAGCAGGTCACAGCTTGATGCCTCCTTGTGAGCATGGCCTTCTCTCTGGAGCTGGGACACACCCTCTCTCTGCTCACATTCCTCTTGACAGGCTACAGGAGCCAGGCTGGTGGCAGCCAGAGCCCTGGTGCTGGAAGAATCACATGGAGACATGTGCCAGTGCTGAGGTGTTTCCATAGCCACTGCCCGCACAGACCCACGGACCTGTGATCTTCTTGCATTCAGTATCATTGCATGTACTGCGCGAATCTGGAGGAATTTATGGACCAGTATCAGACATATGGGCTAATATCACACTTATAGACTTGATCTGGACTGGGCTGGGATGTTTTCTTCGTGTACAATTGCTCTCTGATATAAAGTTCTCTCTTACACACATGTGAGTATCTCCTTGGATTTATTTCTCTAGTCTACCTGGACTAACACAAACCACCACAGCAGTAGTTCTGGCAAAAGCTTATGTTGTTTTTGTCAAAAATAGAATACAAATTTACATTTACTATCCAGGTTCTTCCACTTATTCCTCTTGTTTGCTTCCCACAGCATCTCCTTCCAAGTTTCTTTCTCTCTTTGCAATGACTGGTGACGTTTTTAAAATAGAAACTGTATTTAATATCCTGGAGTTTAAGTAAGAGCAAAGATGTGATTAATTGGAGGAACTTAAATAGGATTTCTTCTCTTTTTGGATTCAACGTTCTAGTTCCAATGGCCTAGTGGTTGCTCACTGGGCTGTTAACTACAGGGTCAGCATCCTGAAAACATCAGCTGCTTGGTGGGGGAAAGATGAGATTTCCCCGAAATAGTTGCTCTGCTCTTGTCAGTCATTTTTTCTGCATTGTGTTGACTGTGTGCTGCTGTAATGCTGGAGGCTATCTCAAATCTCAGCAGGGTTATCAAAGTTTTAGCAGAGCTTCCAAACTAAGAACAGACTATGAAGAAGGAATCAGCGGCCCTCTGCGGTGGTAGTAGGCACTGGAAAACTTATGTGTACAATCAAAACATCATCAGTTACTGAAGGCTGAATGAATGGACACAGAGCATTGATGGATATAGTGCCAGAAGAAGGACCCTAATGACAGACTCTCTGATGACCTGTGGGATGAAAAAAAGACCACCATTCAAAAAAAAAAAAAAAAAAGACCACCATTCATGAAGAAAGCACAAGGTCATTTGTAAGACAGGAAACAAAGAAACCATCAAAGTGGATGCCAGATAAAACTCTAAAACTTTCTATTTATCACACAATAGCTAAGGGAAATGGCAGAAATTCTAAAAGTCAAAATGCTAAATAGCAATTTTAAGTGATAGTTCAAGAAGTCAAAATAAAAGCTTATAGTGAACTATACAAAGACTTAGTGTTAGAAAACGAAACAGAAAGAACATGTGCAGCATATATTAAACTTAAAAACTCATGAAAAAAAGTGAAATATTGAAAGTCACAATATTGAAGGGTTCTATGGGAAAAATCCCAAATGATGCAGGAAGCATCAAAAGAAAATGGAAAAAATACACAGAGTCACTGTAACCAATATAACTGGTCATCATGCCATCATTTCGGATGGTAGCATATGAACAAGAACCAATGAGGCTGATAGAAGAAATTCACAATATATTGAAAGCATTAACCAAAAACAAGACTCCAGGGGTTGATGGAATGCCAACTGAAATGTTTCAACAAGCAGATGATGCATTGGAAGCAGTTACTTGACTGTGCCAGGGAATTTGAAAGGGAGGTACATGGCCAATGACTGAAGGAGATTCTTATTTATACCTTTTCCAAAGAAAGGTGACCCTAGAACAATAGAATTGATATCTGTTGTTTTGCTACAAGTAATTTTTTTTCCTGAAGATCATCCAACCATGGTTGCAGCAATATAGTGACAGGGAGCTGCCAAAAGTGCAGTCCAGATTCAGAAACATATTCAGAACAGGGGATCGATATCTTTGCTGATGTCAGATGGACTTTGACTGAAAGGAGAGAATCTCAGAAACATGTTTACTTGTGTTTTATTAACTATTCCAGGATACTTGGTTGTGTAGATCATAACAAACTAGATATAGTCTTGAAAATAGGAATTTCTGACTCCACGGTATTCACGCAGAGCATGAAATGCCTCAAGACAGTTATGTGAATAGAACGAGGAACAACTCCATGGTTTAAAATCAGGAAAGGTGTGTGTCAGAGTGGGATTCATTCACCATGTTAGCCAATCTGTTTGCTGAGAAAATTGAGGTGCTGGTGAAGAGCATTGAAAATACTGCGGAGTACTACAAGGACAAACATCTTTCCTGTGAGAAGTATGGCCAAACTGCTCCTTAGAAGCAAAGATGGTGAGACTTTTTCTTATGTCCTTTGGACATGTTGGCAAGAAAACCCAGTCCCTGGAATATCATTATGGGGAAAGTAGAATGGGAGTGAAGGAGAGGAAGACTCTCCACAAGATGTGTTGACATAGTGGCTACAAGAGCGGAACAATGGTGAGGTGGTCACATGATTCACCTGTTTTGCATAGAGAGGGTACTCATCAGTCTGAACCAAGTCACTGGCATCCAATAACAGCAAAGAGTTACAGTCTCAGAAAGCCCCACGGGCAGTCTCACCCTGTCCTGGAGGGTGGCCATGAGTTAGCATTGACTCGATGGCAGTGTGTTAGTTGAGTTACCATTATGTCTATCCACTATATGAAGGAGCTTTGTGAAAAAAACATGCGTTACTCTTGAACTGCATTTAGCCATAAACTTGTTGAAAGTCCCTCAGATTTTGTCCCTTGTATCCATTTCTCAGGAGTCCTAGGCAGCTGTGCTGCAAGAGTAAGTTAAGGTTGTCTATCCCTGCAAAGATTTACCACCTTGAAATCCCTGTACAGGGTGAGTATGAGTTGATATTGCCTCAATGGCAGTAAGTGTTTGTAGCTGTTTTTGCACAAATGTTTATCCCATTCCTCAGATTACAGGGTCTCTGCTGCCTCAGTATGTCATATTATATCGACTCTAAGTTGTCTGCGCCGTCCCTTTTTTATTTTCCTTTTCTCTGCCCTAATCCAATTCCTCTTACTTCAAAATAACAGGTGAGAAAACAAATTGGTATTTTTTATGAAGTCACATTGTTTAAAACACAAACTGACTTCATTCTGAGAAAAGATGTGGACAGAGATCATCATTTTGAATCTATGCTATACAGAATACCCATTATATGAAAAAAATTAATTATGTTGATTTACTCCATAGAAAATAAAGGAGAAATTCAAGGTACCATTTCTCTTGAAGAAATAAGCTCAGTTACAACATCATTAAATTCTAAAATGTATCGAATGGCCCAGAAACCTTGACTATAGAGAATATCAGAGAGGAGTGGAAATGAAGACTTTCATTTTTTCTCCCTCACACGTGATGTAGCCTGGAAGTTCCATCTTTTGCTACATTTCTCCTCTCAGAACCACATGTTGCTTCTGCCTTTCTCTTATACAATCTAAATATGAATTATTTCTGCTGTATAATCTGCTATATAATCTAAATATGAATTATATGAAAAAACATGAATTATACTTAATTAGAAAATATGGACACATTGACCTATTTCAGATTATTGGTTAGAACTTCAAAGGACATTTACTTAAGGCATCACTAGCTGCACACATTTTATAAACCATTTAATGTACACTCATATCATCTGATCTGGGCTTTATTTAGAAGACCCATTTAATATATTTAATGTGAGATTACAAATATCAGATCTGTGTAAAACATACACTCACTGAAAATTGCTGATGGATTCAAACAGCTGCATCCTAGGGGTGAATACTTTGTGTCGACGTTTCATATTATTAGTGGTATCATCCTTGATTACACGATCGCACTTACTTGTGTAAACTCACAAAACCAGTTACAGGCATTTATGCTTGTCCGGTAAATGAGCTAAACTTACTGAATTTCCCGTGTTTTAAAATCTGCTGTAGAACAAATACAGTTGGGGTGCACCTTAGCAGGGCGGATAGTGAAACTTCAGTTCAAAAACTTGGACTGTTATCACGAGGAGCCACTCTCTGGAGAAGGACTTCCTTCTTGGTAGAATAGAGGCTCAGCAAGATTGAGGGAGCCCCTCAATGAGGTGAGCTAACATGGTGACTACAGCAATGGAGTCCAGCATACGGAGGTTGGGGGTACAGAGTTTCCTTCTATTGCTCATATGGTCTCTCTGTGTCGGAACCGAACTGACTGCAACTAACAGCAACTAGAGCTACATGTTGTTACTTAGTGTTGTCAGTTCTTAGTCTGCAACCCCTAGGTATGCAGAATACAATGGCACTCCACAGGGTTTTAAACGTTTCACTCTTCAAAAGCAAATCAAGAGATGCGTTTTCTGACTGAAGTAGTTAAAATTATTTGCAATGTACTGCTCAAATCTATTTTGAATTGGTTTTAAAAGAACAACGCAGAAAAGATGGGGTAGCGGGCTACATGTTAGGCTTGCTAACCCAAGGTTAGGATTTGGAAAATATCATGCACTGCGGGAGAAAGATGAAGCTTTCTCTCCCTGCAAAGAGTTACAGTCTTGATAACCACAGAGGCCCTTCTACCCGGTCCTATCGGATCACTGTGAGTTAGATTCAACTTGATAGCAGTGAGTTTGAGTGTGGGGTAAACAGGAATTCATATGTGCGATTTTTGAAAAGAGATTATGTGTACTAAAATAAGAATTTTTCATTTAATATTTTTAAAAGTATTTGATAATCATCAACTTTTTGAAAATTGTATAACTTCCTAAGCAAACAAAATTCCAAGTTGATTTTTCTGGAAATTAGAACAGGTTCCATTCTCTAAATGCCATGAAACACTTTGAAAATTCAGTCTCAGGCCACATTTTCATAGGAAAGCTTCTAGAACTCAAACAAGAAAATATAAACATAGTCCAGCAGTTAAAAGTCCTTTTTTCCACTTAACTTACTGATAACATCTGAGGAGGTTGAGTGAGCTAATGGGAAGTTAAATAGGCCGAGAGAAGAAAACCTGGGAGTTACATGATCTGACTTCTTCAAACTCCTCTACTCTTGACTGCCTGCGGAACAGAAGCGTGTGGCGAAATGGACACTGGAGCTGACATCTGTGTTCTTGTTTTGAAAGTATAAAATTGCCAATTGTCTACCAATCCAGATTACTTCATTTGAGGCAGTCAGTAGTGAAATACACACATAAAATGATATATTTATTATTTATATCCACTAATAAAATATTGTGTAGACTATTATATCATATATTTTAATATTTTCAAAATGCATCTATTTTACTAAATAAAATAATCATATTATGAAACCATTTTAATGAACATAATAAGTCCAATCCAGAAGTAAACTAAGACATAGACTCACACTCACAATATATCACATTGTTCTAAAAAGGCAGAAATATATCAACATATAGCCATATATTAAAATTAATGTAAGTGAATATACTTTGAGTTTTAAAACTGTATTAAGTGCAGGTTGATTTGATCTATAAAAGTGTTTTTACTATTATTTATTTAACTATATATTTATTTAATTAAAATAACTATAGTTATGTATTATTATCTATTTTATTATTTAAAATGATGACTATTGATTAAGAATGCTTTCAAGGTACCAAAAATAATTTAGGAAATGCTTTCCTAATGATTGCTACTTAGAACTTATAATAATGAGTTTATCAGGAAAATTGTAGCATTCCAACTTTTTGTCAATATGACAAGCCTTTTTCTTTTTTGGGGGGGCTAGGTAAACACCAAACAAAGCCAGCCAATACCTATTCCTCAAGAGATTAAAGGAACTGGTATCAGACCTCAAATTGTAAACACCTGGTTTGCAGAAGGCATTGGCTGAGAGTGGAAGTCCAAAATCCATTTGCAGAGTCCCCCCCTCCCCCATGGATAAAGCCTCTCATGCAGCAGTTCTCAACCTGTGGGTCGCTACCCCTGTGGGTGTCAAAGGACCCTTTCATAGGGGTTGCCTGATTCATAACAGTAGCAAAATTACAGTTATGGAGAATCAATGAAAATAGTTTTACGGTTGAGGGATCACCACAACACGAGGAACTGTATTAAAGGGTCACCGCCTTAGGAAGGTTGAGAACCACTGCTCCAGTGTATCTCCTTTAAACGTAGTCCAAGGATGTGCGTAGCCTTGCTACCACACAGAGAGTATTGTAACATCAACTATGACAGATGTAATTAGGTTAAAATATGATACCTTATCTTCACCCTCCTACTTGTATTTTGCTGAGAGCATATATAGTACAACAGTTTCTACATTCACAGTTTAGTGATATGGATTACATGCTTGCAGCTGTACGGCCATTTGCACCCTTGCTCATTAACAAATTCCTTAACGCATAATTCTTTATCTGATCTTTACAGTGTGCATTGAAATGTGATTCCCACGCAGATGGTGTTGAAATAGCATAATGCTTAGGCAGGCAGGCTATCTTTAAGAAGACTCAGGAATACTTTATCACATGATCTACTTTTGACCCCCCAAGGGCAGTTCTACTCCATCCCATGGGGTTAATAGATGGATATTAAACTTCTATTGTGAATTGGTTTAAGGTATCAGATGATCAGTTTTAAATTCAACAATCACACATTTCCCCCTCAATGTTGATAGATTGCAATCCCATCAAAATGCCTTCTCTCATTTCACTTCCTCACTCTGTTTCCATTCTGCCTTCTCTTCTAACTCACCGAAATGTGTCCTTGGGAAAATACTGCCCGTTTGATTTTGAATTGTTGATTAGTCTAACATGGAAGGGAGTTGAGTTCCAAATCTGATGGGTGACAAAGGGTTATAGTTTTGGGTCCATCTAACCCCGCCTCCTTGTCATCCTCTTCCTGCTTCTCTTTATAAAGAGAACATGTATAAAGTCATAAATAGGGAAAGGATAGGACAATAATAAATATAAATGCATACATATTTATGCATATATGTATACCCTTATAAACACACACACCGATAAATCACACCTAACACTCACTAGAATGGCTAGAAACAAGACAGAAGACTGGAGAGATTCGACCTCACAGCACTGCTGGAAGAATGTGACATAGCGCAGTTGCTCTAGGAAATGGTCTCAGAACTCTTCCAAAGGTTAAATATAGAAAGATCAAAAAAATTATCATAAGATACAATAATTCCACTCCTGGGCATATAACCAAGAAAAATAGAAATATGCGTTCCCATTTTAAAACTTACATATAATTTACAATTCACAATGATTTATAATAACCATAGGTTAAGCAACTCAAGTATTTATTAGCAGATATCCCAATGTTATCCTGTCCACTTGGATTCCTAATGTCCCTGTGGAACAAAGCAAATGTCCTCCATGGAGTGTCGAGGCAGTCAGTCCTTGTGGACGTAGACTGCCGTCCATATAGCAGTTGCTAGATTCAACACAATACATTTTCAGTTAGCACCCCACTGCTTAGCCCACTGAACCACTAGATCCTTATTCACTACAGAAAATAATTAAAGAAAATATACCTATAATGGAATATTATTTTCCTTAAAAAGGAATGAAGTATGCTTATTGGTCCTTATAGCAACCTTGATCAAGCTTAAAAATATTATGCTAAGTTGCAAAAGACGATTTATTGTTTAATTCCATTTATATTAAATATCCAGAGGAAGAAAACCAATGGTGTAATTTCGTGCTATGGTGTCACCTCCATCTCATGTAAATCATATGTATGAAACGACAGCCATTACCCAGCATAACCTGTCCGCTTAACCGCTGCTGTGTTTCCACCAACGGTTGCAGCTATTGTGTCAATCCATCTTGTTGAGGGTCTCCATAATTTCCACTGACTATTTGTCCAAGCATGGTGTCCGGTTTTCCAGGGACTGGTCTCTCCTGATAAAGTGTCCAAACTTCATGCGACAAAGTCTGGTCATCCTTGCTTCCAAGGAGAATGTGCTTCCTTAGAGACACTTTTGTTTACTATGCTAACATGCTTAGAAATATTCTTCCCTAGCACCATAATTCAAGTGTTTCGATTATTCTCTGGTCTCCCTGCATCACTGACCAAGTTTCACATACATGAGTCCACTGAAAACACCATGACTGGATAAGGTGGCCCTGATTCCTCAAAGTGATATATTTGATCTTCATCCCTTCAATGTGGTCTTTGCAGCAGTTTTTGCAAATCCAACACATTGTTTGATTTCTTGGCAATTGCTTCCATGAGCATCAATTGGAAGTAATATGTAACTCCTGACAGCTTCGATCTTTTCTTCATATATCACAATGCTGCCTATTCAACCAGTGTGAGGATTTGTGTTCACTTTACATAAAATTCTAATCCACACTGAAGGCTGCAGGTGCTGTGGAAATAACTGTACATGGGGTTTTCTATTTTAGTGGACAAGTTGTCTATTTCACCTGCATATTATAGGCAGCTAATGAATCTTTCTCCAATGTTGAAGTCACCTTCTTCTTCATATTGTCCAGCTTGTCAAATTATTAGCTCAGCACAAAGACCGCAAAATATAGTGAAAGAGCACAAGCCTGAACACACACCTTCTCTGATTATAAATCATTCTGGAACACTTTATTCCGCTTGAATAGCTGCCTCTTGGTAGTTCAACATGAGCATAATTAAGCGTTCCAAAATTCTCATTCATTTTAGTTTGTTATTGTCCATACCATTGAATGACTTTGCATAGTCAATAAAACACAAGTAAAAACCTTTCTTATCTTCTCTGCTTTCTGCCAAAATAAATCTGATGTCAGCATGATATCCCTTGTTTCCTGTCTTCTGCTGAATCTGATTTGATTTTTCAGTAGCACTGTGTCAAGATAATTAAGTTTTTTGAGCCACTGTGGCACCTGGACAAAGAGGTGGATAGAGTCTGCCTGTCAATCAGGACACAAGCTGGTAGCTTCTACTTGAGGCTGTTCCCTATATATAAGAAGACCTTGTGGTGTGCTGGCCATCCCTCTTTATTCACTTCTTTCCCAGTTGCACTGCACTGCATGCTGTGGCTGCCTTTCATCACTGTCTTGTGCCACCAGGAACCTCTGCCTCACATCACCACGTGGCAGCTTCAAGCACAGCTAGTCTTTATCATGTGTTCGACCTCCTGAAGCTCTGTGGCCATTGTGAGTTGGAAGGATCTTCACCAAATCATCTGACCCACAAAAGTGAACCAGGCTGTTCAGTCTCGCTCTATTGATACAGTTATGGATGATAGAGATGATATGATAGAGATTATAGAGATAGATATACCACTGTGTGGGCTGTTTTCTTGTTATAAATGTATTTCATGGGCTAAACAATATGGACTTCCACTCCTTAAGACCAACTTAGCTATGCCCACTGCTGAGTGACCAATCCACTATCCACAGAAACCAACACTGCTGATATCAAGGGCTCAAGTAGAAAGCAAATGCTTTGATAATGATGACGGCAACAAATGTACAAATGTGCTTGACACAATGGATGCATGTATGAATTGTGACAAGAGTTGTACGAGCTCCCAATAAAATGATTTAAAAAATAACACTGAGTCTAATTTATAAGACCCTTCCACAGGAATATCAATGAACAACCTGGTGACAAGTTGTTACCTGAGAGTATTTCCATCATGTAAAGGGGAGTGCTTTATTCTTACTGGAATAGACACTTAATCTGGATATGAATTTTCCTTCCTTGCATACAATTCTTCTGCCAAAACTACTATTAGCTGACTCACAGAAGCTCATCCTCTGGCATGGGATCCCGCACATCGTGTGAAGATCAAGGGGCTTGCTTAAAAGGAAATGAACTCCCACAATGGGTCCTTGTTCACAAAATTTCACTGGTTTTTCCATGTTCTTCAATATCTTGAAGCAGTTTCTTTAATAGAACAATGGAGTGACTTTCTCTGAACGCAATTATGGACCAGCTAAGTGGATTTCTGGGAGGCTGTATATTCTCTGCAACCAGATAATATATCGTGTACTAACTCCAATAGCAGCTTCATGGCTACCAGAACCAGTGGGTACAGTTAGAGTGGCACCACTCACTATTTCTTCTAGAGATGCACTTGCAGCATTTTTATATCCTGTGGGGGCAACCCTGTGTTTTTTGTGTCTGGAGGACCTAGTTCTGTAGGGAGGATGGTCTTAGGGACAGAGACACCACTCCTCTGTCCATATACAGGTGTGTCCACCCACGTGCAGATACACCCACATATGAATTTCCAGCATGATGATATCATACACCTGTATAAATACAGGTGTATGTGACAGGGTTGGCGCCATAATGCACTTATGGGGACAAGTCACACATGTGTAGAGAGCAGCTACTGTGTTGAAGGCAGCTACTATATAGAGAGTAGCTGCTGTGTTGAAAGCAGCAGTATTGGAGGTAAAACAACACTTCATGAATTATAATTATTGGGTAAATGTAAAATCATGTACTGTAAAATCATCAGCTATTGCAAAGTTATATATCTGTACCATGGGGACTTAATCTGGATGCTTAATCTTTTTATATTCAACTGTGGTTGATGTGAACACTGCCCCCTTGTGATACTAACAGGTGTGTAAAAAACACAACACTGAATGGTAAAAAACAGGAAACTTTTAATGAACTGTATTGACTGAACTGTGCCATGTATCAGCTTTTGTATTGTTAAAGCTATTGTTATGTATTATTTTCATGAGAAAACCATCCCCTGACAATGGATCATGCAGAGACAAATGTTAAGAAAAGAAAATATAATGAGGATTTTTTTACAATATGGTTTTACCTCAATAATGACAGCAGGAATTGAGAAACCTCAGTGTGTTATTTGTTGTAAGGTTCTATCAGCCAAATTTAGGAAGCCGGACAAAATAAAATGACATTTTGATAGCAAGTACCCAAGGTTTGCCAGCAAGGATAAAACTACTTTAGAAGCAAAGTTGATGGACTCAAGAAAGCCAGACTTGATACTGGTGGCAAGTACCAAAAACAAAACGTAACAGCCATTGAAGTTTCATATTTGGTGGCACCCAGAATTGTCTGAGTTATGAAACCTCAAACCATTGCTGAGGATTTACTGTTGCCAGTGGCCAAAGACATTGTTCGAGTTATGTTCGGAGATGGATTTGTTAGGAAATTGAATGCAATTTTCTTATCTTTCTATCTTCTGTCCACAGAAGAAAAGATGACATGCCTGCTGATATTTTGGATCAGATAATTCAGGAAATTAAATCTGCTCCACTTCCAATATTTAGCACCCAGCTTGATGAATCTACAGACGTTACAAACTGTTGAAAGTGACTGGTTTACGTGAGTTACATTAATGACGGTGACTTTAAAGATGAGTTTCTGTCTGCAAACCTCTTGAAAGGACAAAGAGTGCACGTGATGTATTTGACACAGTTGGTTCACTTCTGAAGGAGCATACGGTCTCTTGGGAAAGGATTTGTGGTGCTTGCACAGATGGTGCTCCAGCTCTGCTAGGATGTCGATTTGGATTTCAACCTTTGGTACTGAATGAGTCACCTGAAGTCATCGGAACTCACTGTATGATTCCTTGGCAAATGTTAGCAATGAAGACGCTGTCACAAGAGTTACAAGAAGTCATGAAAAGTGTCATAAGTTTGTCAATTTTGTAAAGGTGAGTGCTGTAAACAGTTCACTGTTTTTACGACTGTACAATGAGTTGGATGCTCTGAATAATGCTGTCCTTTTACACACTGAAGTGAGATGGTTGTCATGAGAAAATGTTTTAAAATGTGTTCTTGAATTTCGTGATGAACTCAAAATTTTTTTTAATCAGAAAGCAAGACCGCAGTTCCAAGCACTTTTCAGCAATAAAAGTGGGCTGGAGAAAATAGCTTACTTGGTTAACATCTTTGTCATCTTGAATGAGTCAAATGTATCACTGCAAGGACCAACTGCAACATGCCTCGATTTGTCTAGAAAGATACGATCATTCCAAATGAAACTTCAGCTTTGGTTAAAAAAATTGGATGAAAATAAAATTTACCTGTTTCCTACCTTCTCTTCTTTCTTTGAGGAACATGACATTGACCCAGATAAAAGGATTGTGGTGATGATTTCTGTGAAAGAACACTTGCACATGTTTGCGCACGAAATTTCATCATACTTTCCAAATCTACCTGACACCACATTTGCACTTGGCAGAAGCCCATTCACCGTCAAAGTTGAAGGTTCCTGAGACAGCACCAGAGGAGGTCATTGAACTTATTAACAGCTATGCAGCGAGAACTGATTTCTCTACAATGCCAGCTACAAAATTCTGGACCAGGTGTTTGCAGTCATATCCTGTTCTGTCTGAGACTGTGTTGCACCTTCTTCTTCCATTTCCAACGATGTATCTTTATGAAACAGTGTTTCCTAGCTTGTTGATTAGCAAGTCTAAATAGAGAAGTAGACTTGTTGTGGAAGATGATCTTCATTGGGCTCTTGTAAGGACAGCTCCAAGCCGGCCAGTGCGATCACGAGGTGCCAAGGGACCAGGTATAAGGCATCACGCAAAAAAAAAAAAAGATATATGTGTGTGTATGTATGTGTATATGTATATATATGTGTGTGTATATATATATGTGTGTGTATGTATGTGTATATGTATATATATGTGTGTGTATATATATATATGTGTGTGTATATATATATATACACCATATTGAATGAAGGGGGAAGTGCAGAGTGGAGACCCAAGGCCCAAGTGTCGGCCAATGGAGATCCCCTCATAGAGGGGTTTAGGAGAGGAGATGGGTTAATTAGGGTGCGAGGTAGTACCGATGAAGAACACAGCTTTCCCCCAGATCCTGGATGCTTCCTCCCCCCAACTACCATGATCCGAATTCTACCTTGCAGGGCTGGATAGGGCAGAGGTTGTACACTGGTACATATGAGGGCTGGAGACACAGGGAATCCAGGGTGGATACCTTCAGGACCAAGGGTGTGAGGGGCGATGCTGGGAGAGTGGAGGGTGAGTGGGTTGGAAAGGGGGAACTGATTACAAGGATCCACATGTGACCTCTTCCCGGGAGAGGGATAGCAGAGAAGGGGGGGAGGGGAGACTCCGGATAGGGCAAGATATGACAAAATAACGATGCATAAATTACCAAGGGCACATGAGGGAGGGGGAAGATGGGAGGGAGGGAAAAAAAAAAAGAGGACCTGATGCAAAGGTCTTAAGTGGAGAGCAAATGCTTTGAGAATGATTGGGGCAGGGAATGTATGGATGTGCTTTATACAATTGATGTATGTATATGTATGGACTGTGATAAGAGTTGTATGAGCCCCTAATAAATTGTTAAAAAAAAAAAAAAAGGACAGCTCCAAGAATTTCTGATCTGGTGAGAAGGAAGCTATTTCAACCTTTGCACTGAAATTGGCTTTTTATACATACTGTTGCAAGATGTAGCAAGTAGTTTACTGTTGCTCTATTAAGAGTGTTAGCCATGCTACACAATGCTTCAAGACAAAAATGCATTTATTTGTAATTATAAATAAATATTTCACAATATATAATAACATATAGCTTTTGTGATTAATCACCATGCTTTAATTATATTCAATTTGTAAGAATGAAAACACATCCTGCATATGAGATATTTACATTAAGATTCATAATAGTAGCAAAATTACAGTTGTGAAGCATCAAATAAAATAATTTTATGTTTGGGGGTCACCACAACCTGAGGAACTGTATGAAAGGGGTGTGGCACTAGGAAGGTTGAGAACCACTGCGCTAATTCATTCAGTGCAAGCCCAACTTCCCCAGAGGCACTCCATCCTGCAAGCCAGCCTCCTGCACAAAACCACTAGTCTTAACTTGTTCCATGAGTGTTGCAGCCCATCCCTCTTCCAGTCTCTGACCCTGCTTCTGCTTCCACTCTTTGATGACCGTGCTGTCATCTGGATCCAAGAGGTTCACTGCACAGAGATCCTGGGTTCAGAGGACATGCTGTCAAGCTGCCACTTACTAGGAATGAGGTCGCTCCTCCTACTTCGCAAAGGGATCCTTTTATTTACTGCGGAATGGCACTCTAAGGATTCCTGTTTGCAGTTACTCACAGATGAAGACTATCAGTGTCTTCAGTATCTGCCCTCACATTCTTACCAGACCCATGAGGACAGGTCTTTAGGCGGAGTTAAGGACTTTGGGTAGAAGAACCAAACCAAAGTCACTGCCATCGAGTCAATCCTGACTAAGAGTGACCTTCTAGGGCAGGGCAGAACTGCCCCTGAGGGGTTTCGAGGCTGTGCTTTGCAGTAATCGAAAGCATCATCTGCCCTCCTTAGAGTGGCTGGTGGTTTCAAGGTGCTGAGTTTGCAGTTAGCGGACCGATGTGTAACTGCGGGGCAGCCTGGGCCCCTGTGCCTTGAAGAGTCACATTAAATAACCCACTATCCCTGTAGCAGTCTTGTGCATCTGCTAAAATCCATTGAATTGTAAACTTAAATGGATGAGCTTTCTGATAGGCAAATTATATTTGAAGTTTAAGCACTAAGTAAATGCAGACCCTTACAAAGTTTGGGAAAATGCCACTGCACCTGGAGAAGGTTTAAGAGATTAAGATTCCAAAGTGGGAATAATTCGGCTGCCAATTTCTGTGTATATTTCTTCCCACTTGAGAGAAGAAATCTTATAAATAATGTTTGGTTTAGGCCAGGGGTGAACAACCTTCTAAGACTGAAGAGCCAATCCTGTCCCTCACAAGTGTCTTTTCCTGATGGAAAACGTTGTATGTTTGCATTATTTGCTGTGAAATAAGCATGCCTTATTTCCATTATGGTAATACATAGCTATATAGATAATATTGCTGAAATATAAAATTTATTTTAATGTTACTAAGGCACCGTGTTTTATATGGAATATTTATTTCCTAATGGAAACCAAAAGACACTGATCACAGAGTTACATTTTCAACCTCTCTTTACATATGGGGAAATAGGCACTGAAATAAATAACAAATTCCATCAGCAGTCTTCCTAAAGAAAAAATGTAATGATATTTTCATATTCAGATTAATTTCAAGGATATTCTATGCTTTCTAACAATTTTGAAATATAAATCAGAAGATACAAATTTTGAATACTAGGGCAAGTAGCTATAAATTATCTCCTAAAAAGAATTTTATGGAATTTTCTTAATATGCATTATCTGTTCACATATCTAAATTATCTATTTTAAAAAAGGATGACAAGAAGTCTGTTTTCTCTTCTAAGTCTTATTCAATAATTGCCACTTCAATTTGCCTCCACTGACCATAAATCATGCAGCGATTAGCACTAATGAAGTTCAGTAATTGAAAGAAATGTTAATTTGACATTATAATTCCCATTAACCTTTTACTTTATTTTTTATACCTCTTTCCAACTTATAACTTTTCTGACAGTGATATCTTTTTCCATACAATTTACTACTTTGTCATTATAATTCTACCTTCTTAATATGAAGGTGAGCCTACCAGGCCCACTATGATTCAAAATCTAAATTTGTGAAAACTTGGGAATTTAGAGAGAATAATATCCAAGTTTCTAAGGTAACAAAAGTGTTGTATCAATCTTATCTAAAGGATGAAGACAGGGATATAATCCTTTATAATATATACTTTAATTCAAAACAATATTTATTTCTTAATTTGTTTTTTAATATACTAAATACATAGACTATTTTACATGATTAAGTGTTCTGAACTTTTTTCCTCAAAGCAAGGTATGTTCTTTATTTTATTTTTTCAACAGTTTTATTGGCACAAATTTACAGATCATACAATTGAATAACTCAATATTTCAATCATATCAAGGGGAATTGTACAATCAGCACCACATCTATCTTAGAGCACATATACCCACCATTTAAATTGTCTTTAAATTGAGTTGTACAATCATGATCAGTTCTAGTACTTCCTCCCCACTACTGCCTTCATTATTTACTCACCAAATCCCCTTTCCCTCCCTATCACCTATCCCAGAGTCCTGCATTCCCTATTACACATTGCATCCATTATTATCATTACACATCCTCTCCTCCTGTACTTCACAGCTGGGAAACTCAACAGAAGACAATGAAAAACCAATCGCCCCTGAGGCTGATGACCCCAAATATAGCAGCCAGTCCACAGAGAGAACCACATGGCCAGTCCCACTATGAAACATGACGATCCTCACTGACCCATGACCCTGCAGGGGACAGCACCGGAGACACAGTGTGGGAATTGCGCCCGGCCTGATCCCACCACACCGAGGCAAAGCACTGGGGGAGTGCAGCTGAAGAGCAAGGTCCCCAGGGAATACTGAAAGCAGACTTTGGGGCCAGGGCGTGGTGCCCTGTAAGACTGGACTGGAAAACACTCCTAAAGGCCAACAAACTATTCTTGAATTAACTACAAGCTTTTCATTCTTGATTTGTTTTGTTTTGTTCTTTGTCAG
Organism: Tenrec ecaudatus; assembly: GCF_050624435.1. Lineage (NCBI taxonomy): Eukaryota > Metazoa > Chordata > Mammalia > Afrosoricida > Tenrecidae > Tenrec > Tenrec ecaudatus. Next base: position 141,012,141 of record NC_134540.1, on the reverse strand, counting down.
TGGTTTGTTGTTGTTTTGTTGTATACTGTTGCTTAGTTTTGCTCTGTCTTGTGTTTGTGCATGTTATTATCTCTGCAGGTCTGTTTAAATAAGATAGGCTGGATGAACTATCTGTAGTAAAAACAACAGTACTGACAGTTTCAGGGGCACATGGGATAGGGGGAGGTGGGGGGTAAGGAAGTGGTGTTAACAAACCCAGGGACAAGGGAACAACAAGAGATCCAAATTGGTGTTGAGGTGGGTGTGGCAGGCCTGGTAGGGAATGATCAAGGGTAAGGTAACAAAGAGGTATAGCTGACACTCAGATGAGGATGGAGCATGATATTGTGATAGGAGGAAAGTCAAGGGAAACAGAGGAAAGAGCTAGGAGGCAAAGGACATTTACAGAGGTCTAGACAAAGACGTGTGCATATGCAAATATATATATGAGGAGGGGGAAATAGATCTTTGTGCCTTTATTTATAGGTTTAGCATTAAGGTAGCAGAAGGACCTTGGGCCTCTACTCAAGCACTCCCTCAATGCATGAATACTTTCTTCTCTTGAATTGGTATTCTAGGATACTCACCCTCCAGACACAACTGGTGAAGCTAAAGCAGGTGAACAAGCAAGTGTGGTGAAGAAAGCTGATGGTGCCTGGCTATCAAAAGCGATAGTGTCTGGGATCTTAAATGCTTGAAAGTAAACAAGCGGCCATCTAGCTCAGAAGCAACAACACCTACATGTAAGAAGCACACCAGCCTGTGCGATCATGAGGTGTTGAATGGATTAGGTATAAGGCATCATAAAAAAAAATCTTACCATAGTGAATGAAGGGGGAATTGCAGAGTGGAGATCCAAAGCCCATTTGTTGGCCACTGGAGATCCCCTTGCAGAGGAGTCTAGGGGAGATGAGTCAGTCAGTGTGCGATGTAGCACTGATGAAGAATACAGCTTTCCTCTAGTTCCTAAATGCTTCCTCCTACCCAACCATCATGATTCGAATTCTACCTTGCAAGTCTGGATAGAGCAGAGGATGTACAGATAGGAGCTGGAGGTACAGGGAATCCAGGGCGGGTGATACCTTCAGGACCAGGAGTGTGAGTGACATTACTGGGAGGGTAGTGTGTAAGTGGGTTGGAAAGAGGGAACCGATTACAAGGATCTACGTGTGACCTCTTCCCTGGGGGACGACAACAGAAAAGGGAGTGAAGGGAGATGTCGGACAGGGCAAGAAATGATAAAATAATAATTTATAAATTATCAAGGGCTCATGGGGAGGGGGAAAAAAGAGGACCTGATGCAAAGGGCCTAAGTGGAGCGCAAATGCTTTGAAAATGAGGGCAAAGAATGTACAGATGTGCTTTAAACAATTGATGTATGTATGGATAGTGATAAGAGTTGTATGAGTCCCTAATAAAATGTTAAAAAAAGAAAAACCAATCACACTTAGGTAGTAAGGATAAGATCATATTAGTATAAAGACATAAATAAAAATAATGCATAAGAGGGAGAAGACCCCAATCAACATTCAAGAAGCCAGGGAATAAATGGCTCTCATGAAACAGCTAAGAAATACTTGCACCCAGAACAAATTCAGGTCATGTCTATAGGGAGGTCCAATGGCCAAGTATGGAGCTCGATCCAGCACCATCAAAATTACAGTGGTCTCTGCCTAATGTCTGAGACGCTTGCATTTGGCTAAAATAGATCTGCCATCAGCTCTGTTTGACTCGATATACTCTGCTAATGGGTTTTGAGCTCCCAGTCTCCTCTATATCTTCTACAAATTTGGTGTTCATAATTTTAGCTCCGCTACATTTCTCTTCACTGTATTCAAATTTTGTAATTGTTTTTCTTGGATCACACAACCTGGTGTGCTTCTTCTGTGTGGACTTAGTTGGCTCCTCACCTAGATGCCTGCTATTTGAATATATGTCTTTAAGACCCCAGACAGTATTCCGATTGATAGCTAGGCACCATCTACTTTCTTCACCACACTTTGCTGTAGCTACTTTATCATCCGTGACCATTTCATGAAGGTGATTATCAAGACTGCCATGAAGCAAAAGCTACCTGTTCTTAAGTTGGAGTCTAGGGTTCAGTGTGAGCCCAAAACTCATTCCTGGATCAATGGGGTATTTTTGTTTTATTTTAATTTGCTGGAACTTGAAAAATTATATACATATGTCATAAAATTCCATTGTTCAATTATGTCAAGCATAATTGTATAATTGCTTCTGTAATCAGTCTCCAAATATATGTTTCCTTCTTGATGCCATCTCCTTATCTCCCGCATCCCTATGGATCCCCCCCACCCAAATCCTTGTTATGCTTTCTTTCTTTATGGGATCAATGTTCCTGGGTTTCATTCACCAAAAAACATAAACAACACAGATTCAAGAGGGTGAGTCTGAATGGAGCTGCATCTCTGAGATACACCTTAGTACACACGAGCAAAAGCAAAATATGACTGAAGTACTGTCACAGGGTTGCAGGAATACTCTGTCTCTTTATAAGGCATACGGTGCATTGATGTAACAAGATCTTGTTTGTCCCACAACCAACAGTACATCACTCTTGAGCTGTCTTCTCTTTCCTCAGATACCATGTGTTTTCTGGCTTAAGTCCTCAGGTTACAAAGGTTTCTGATTAAATCAAGACAAATTCTTATTCACCTTTAGGAAGTCAGTTTCTAACACCAAGCATCAAGTAGCTGGTCCAACTCCCCTTGAAATAAAATTTTAATCATCATATCTATTACATAACACCTTTTAAAATGATGCCTTCTTGTCTAACTTGAATGTTTTCTTTTATATTGCATATGTGAGAAGTTGATATACTATCTGAAAGTAACAAAACAACATGTTTATGAACATAAAAATATTTTCTATGCCAAACTTTTGAATTTTTCTTTCAGCCAACCAATGGTTACAAAATATATTTAAACACATTTTGTTTGGAATAAACCTGCACATATATGACCTGAAACCCTATTAGCAATATTTATATATGTTCTAGAAATTCTGGGGTTCTTTTAAATTTATTCCTTAACAATGCAATACAATTGCATCATACTATCAAATTAATAATTAATTCTTGTATGCCAGAGCTGGACTATATGAAGAAGATCGTGGTATCAAGATCCAAGAAAGGCTCAATAACAACCTGAGAAATGCCGGTGCCCACGCCTAGCTTTCTGAAAACAAATAGGACATGAAACACTCATTGATGAAATTCCAAACCTACCTACAGCCCTCGGGATAATTAAAATTCAATATACCGAAAATAGCAACCTTTACATCTGGACAAAGACTGAAATTGTCAAGGAGTTTATTTTACTAAGATTCACAATCAACACTCATGGAATCATCAATCAAGCAACCATTAAGCAAAAATTGCATTGGACAAAAAATCTGTGGCACCCAACCTCTTTAAAGGGCAAGATTTCACTTTGAAGATTAAAGTTATGGTATTGTCTTTGTTTAAAAAAAGACTATAATAGTTAAGATGTTGTATCAACTTACCTGGGTCAGAATTCTCAGAGGTTTGATAGGTAGCGCCTAATAATGCCCCATAACTTGACCTAGCATAATGTCATCACACCCAGTCAGTGGTAAACATTCAAAATGGGATAAGGATGGGATACCACACCGTTACGCAGGTTGCAACCAAGATGCAATACATTGTTAAGGGTGTGGCCTACTTCCAGTATAACTTGGTACATGGGAGAGCTTGCTCAATTTTTACTGGGTCTGAATCTTTCATCTGAGTCATGAACTTCCTAGTCTTTGTCATACACGTATTGTCTACCAATCCCAGGACTGTTTAGCAGCCTGCCCTCTGACCTGTTGCCATTGGACTCATTTGCCTCTGCAGCCACCAACTGCTTATGTCCTTGTTGATCTCTCCACCTCCACAGCTATGTGATTGAAAAGAAGACCTCAGTTTCACACCTGTCTCAGAAACTTGGAACTTGCTCAACATGGACTTACCCACGTTTACAATTGTGATACAAATTATTTTTTGTATACATATATGAGCTTCACTTATTTTGCTTCTCTAGAGGGCCCTGCCTAAGATTCAGGCATACACATGCATCTCTTCCTGCAGGTTAGCCTGGTACCGATCTTCCAAACGCCTTGGCCTTGATAAGTAAGAACATCCTTGACTATATTCTCTTGTTGAAACATCTCAATTGGTATTCCATCAATTCTTTTACCTTGAATATCTCAACATTTCAACTAGAGGTTTGGATTTTCCTTCAGTTCTTAGTTCTGGAGAAATGTTTAGTCTATTCTTTCCTTCTGGTTTGCTTACTCCAGGATTTTACTCATTTGCTGACAATACTTACTCGTCTTCTCTAAACACTCCTTTGAAGCCTCTTTAAGGGCTTTGCCCTTTCTTATTGAAGCTTTAGCTATTTTACTTTTCAAGAACAGATTTCTGAGTCTTTTCTAGCATTGATGTTAGTCCTTCAATAAAAATCTTGCCTTTGTGATGGTCTTTTTCTTTCTTTGTGTCCTTTTGTCCCCAAGCTCTGTGGTGTTCTGTCATTAGGATTCAGTACATCACTGTGTTCTTGAGATGATCTCTCAGTTCAGGTGGTGTGATGGCAAGGTTTTGACCCTACATAAGGTGTGTAAGACTGCACATCTCTGTGAAAACAGATAGCCTCCTCTATCCTCTGAGGAGTCACTGGTGAATTTGAACTGATGATCTCTTAATTAGCACTCCAGTGTTTACCTGACAGTGCTATCAGAAATCCTTTGAAGCAGGACTAAGTCTGGCTAGATCTTGCAACCCTAAATCACTCACATCACCATTTGTAGTTTCCTTGGTGTTGTGGCCTTAGCATGTCCCTCCTATTTCGTTGCACTTTTAATTAGCTATATCTTTTACATCTGCGTTAAAACAAGAGCAAGTTCCTATGGAGTTCCTACATTCCTTAATAGTCAATCTACAGATTGGATTAAAATATTTGCAAATCATCTATCTGATAGAGAAATTTTTATCTAGAATATATAAAAACTCTTAGAAGTCCAAAATAAAAACACAAACTAGTTTTGATATAAATGATCTGAATAAACATTTCTCAATTTGCAGTGTAATAATCGTGATTGACTACATGAAAACATGTTCAACCTCATTAGTAACCAGGAACATGCAAATCAAAACCACAATGAGATGTCACTTTACACCAATAGAATGACTATCATGAAAAAGACAGAAAACAACATGTTTTAATAAGAATGTCTGGAAATTGCTTATTGGAATATGCATTCTTTTTGAAAACATGTTGACAGTTTCTCAGAGAGAAAATAAAAATTCTCACACGGTGCAGCATTTACATATATAGGCTACCTCATGTGAGAACATAGGAGCATTAAAAACAAATGATCATACAAATCCATGTTCATTAATGTTCATGGCAGTACTTTTCAAAATAGAATCAAAACAGAAATACACCAAAATGCTTGTCATTCGTGAGTGATAAATGACATGCTGTAAATCTATACAGTGAACTTTTATTCAGCCATAAAAAAGAATGAAGTAATAATACTAGTTTGAGATAAATGATTTGAATAAACATTTCTCATGCTACAACATGGGTAAATCATGGAAACATGATAATGGAAGGTAGGGCGAAGCAAAGAGCTAGCTATGTGTGATTTGTATAAACTGTCCATAATAGCTAGGTCTCTAGAGACAGAAAGTAAATTCATGTGTACAAAGAGCTGAGAAAATGGAATAAATGGAATATTGCTAGTTGGTGATTAGTTTGGCGCATAATAAAATTTAATGGAACTAGAATGGTAATGGCTACATAGTGTGACACTATGTGTGACTACAGTAATAACCACAGAACTGTGCAATTAAAAGTATATAATAAAATCAACAAATGATAAATTTGGACTCATATCTATACCTTCTTTAAAATGTTAGAAAAGGTCAGAAAATGAAATCTACAATAACATGATGTTGCTTAAACATTTTTTCATTGCATAGAAGAAATGCAAAGCATTTTTTAATATGAAGTATACAGAGCATTCTAGTCAATTACAGCTTAAATATTTTTATAGAAGAGCTAAATTATGTTATTTCATATCAAGTGTGCTGTCAAGTATATTGCATTGCCTCAGATGACAAAGTTGGACTGTCTCATAGGATTTGAGCTGACAATGTCAGGTAAGCCTTGAATTGCTAACCACAAGGTCAGAGGTTCAAGACCACCAGTCACTCCACAGACGAAAGATAAAATTAACCGATCCTGTTAAGATCCACAGCCCTGGAAACCCCATTGAGGGTTAGAGTGAGTCAGAATTGGATCACTCACCATGAGTTTGGTTGGGGTTTTGAATTGACAGCTGTTTGTTTATTTTTCTCATACTTCTTAAATTTTTTTTTAAAACCTCCAAAGTATATAATGACCAAAATCAATTGGTTAATTATTGGGTAGAAACTGTTTTTGAAAAATGGTACTTGGTTATGTGTTGTTCAGAAAGATGAAATAAATCGTTAAAGGAAAACTTTGAGTCTTAGTTATAATTAATTCATGGACCTACTTTTTAAGAAATCATGAATTCAGACTAATAAACTCCAATAATATAACTTGATTTCACTTCCAATGTGAGAATGAAGTGCTAGTATAATAGATAAAATGTTGAGCTTTACTCTGTGACTTTCAGTAATAAATGAAGAATGTTGAGCTTACCACTGGCTTGAATTATTTTATACGAATGAAAGAAATGGTGTTGAGAACTTGTCTGAGTCATGGGCAGGAACTTCCTTTCAGACGTCTTTTGCATTGTGTGTGAATGTGTGATTCAGTGCTTGGCAACAGACATAAGAGGAAGAAATCTGTTCCTCTCTGGAATTTAGGACTTAGGGCTCAAGAGACGCCTTCCTGTGCTTTTTTGTTTTTGCTTCCCCTCCCCCACTTTACCTTTCAGTGAAACAAAAAGTTATCAAACACCCACCATGAAGACTAACATAAGTCTTATCAGATGGAGGAAGATATTTGTGTAATGTCCAGGTCATTTTCAGCTCTCTGCCATCAACTTTGGATTTTTCATGTGGAAAAGAAAAATCTTGAAATGAGAATGGTCTGTCCACAGTTTACCTGTATGTCTCCAGCTTTTCAAGTGTTTCCTCAGATGCCACCTTAATAAAGTCTACACGCACCACTCTGGATTCTAGCTGTGATCTCTCTGACACTGCTTTCTCTTATTGTCTTCATAGATCTCAATAGAAGCTTTTCAATATCTTGATTCAGAAAATAATTTTAGTTGTTTAATCTTCCTATTTTTCCCTTTTCTATTGTTTGCTTTGTAATTATTTCATATAAAATTACATTGTTTCATTCCATTCCTTATCCGTTTTGTTTCCTTTGTAATGAGCATGCTATCCAAAAAGAGTTTTTGTTATCAGGAAAAATTCTGATGCTTCTCATTTTTCACTTCCTATTTTCATAGCTGTGTCAGAGGCACATACACAAAGAGCATCAAAGAGTTCACTATGAAACCATCAGTTCTGAGCTGCCAGTCCAGTTCACTAGGAAACCATCAGTTCTGAGCTGCCAGTCCAGTTCACTAGGGAACCATCAGTACTGAGCTGCCAGTCCAGTTCACGAGGAAACCATCAGTACTGAGCTGCCAGTCCAGTTCACTAGGGAACCATCAGTACTGAGCTGCCAGTCCAGTTCACTAGGAAACCATCAGTTCTGAGATGACAGTCCAGTTCACTAGGGAACCATCAGTACTGAGCTGGCAGTTAAGTTCACTATGACATCAGTTCTGAGCTGGCAGTCTAGTTCACTATGACATCAGTACTGAGCTGGCAGTCTAGTTCACTAGGAAACCATCAGTTCTGAGCTGACAGTCTAGTTCACTAGGAAACCATCAGTTCTGAGCTGGCAGTCTAGTTCACTATGATATCAGTACTGAGATGGCAGTCTAGTTCACTATGACATCAGTTCTGAGCTGGCAGTCTAGTTTGCTAGGAAACCATCACTTCTGAGCTGGCAGTCTAGTTCACGAGGAAACCATCAGTTCTGAGCTGGCAGTCTAGTTCTCTAGGAAACCATCAGGTCTGAGCTGGCAGTCTAGTTCACTAGGGAACCATCAGTTCTGACCTGACATTCTGGTTCACTAGGAAACCATCAGGACTAAGCTGGAAGTCTAGTTCAATATGACATCAGTTCTGAGCTGGCAGTCTAGTTCACTATGACATCAGTTCTGAGCTGGCAGTCTAGTTCACTTGGAAATCATCAGTTCTGACCTGGCAGTCTAGTTCACTAGGAAACCATCAGTTCTGAGCTGGCAGTCTAGTTCACAAGAACACATCAGTTCTGAGGTGCAAGTCTAGTTCACTATGACATCAGTTCTGAGCTGACAATCTAGTTCGCTAGGAAACCATCAGTTCTGAGCTGGCAGCCTAGTTCACTATGACATCAGTTCTCAGCTGGCAGTGTAGTTCACTAGGAAACCATCAGTACTGAGATGGCAGTCTAGTTCAGTATGACATCAGTTCTGAGCTGGTAGTCTAGTTCACTATCAAAACATATGTTCTAAGCTGGCAGTCTAGTTCACTAAGACATCAGTTCTGAGCTGGCAGTCAACTTCACTGGGAAAACATCATGACTAAGCTGGCAGCTAGTTCAATATGACATAAGTTCTGAACTGGCAGAATAGTCCACTAGGAAACCATCAGTTCTGAGCTGGCAGTCTAGTTCACTAGGAAACCATCAGTACTGAGGTGGCAGTCTAGTTCGCTATGAAACCATCAGTTCTAACCTGGCAGTCTAGTTCACTATGACATTAGTACTGAGCTGGCAGTCTAGTTCACTAGGAAACCATCAATTCCGAGATGGCAGTCTAGTTCACTATGACATCAGTTCTGAGCTGGCAGTCCAGTTCACTATAACATTAATACTGAGCTGGAAGTGTAGTTCACTAGGAAACCATCAGTTCTGAGCTGGCAGTCTAGTTCACTATTACATTAGTACTAAGCTGGTACTCCAGTTCACGAAACATCAGTTCTAAGCTGGCAGATTAGTTCACTAGGAAACAATCTGTTCTGAGCTGGCAGTCTAGTTCTCTATGACATTAGTACTGAGCTGGCAGTCTAGTTCACTAGGAAACCATCAATTCTGAGATGGCAGTCTAGTGCACTATGACATCAGTTCTGAGCTGGCAGTCTAGTTCACTATGACATCAGTTCTGAGATGGAAGTCTAGTTCACTATGATATCAGTACTGAGATTCCAGTCTAATTCACTATGACATCAGTAGTCAGCTGGCAGTGTAGTTCACTAGGAAAACATCAGATCTGAGCTGGCAGTCTAGTTCAGTTGGAAATTATCAGTTATGAGCTGGCAGTCTGGTTAACTAGTAAACCATCACGAATAAGCTGGCAGTCAAGTTCAATATGACATCAGTCCTGAGCTGGCTGTCTAGTTAACTAGGAAACCATCATTCTGAGCTGGCAGTCTAGTTCTCTAGGAAACCATCAGGTCTGAGCTGGCAGTCTAGTTCATTAGGAAACCATCCATTCTGAGCTGGTAGTCTAGTTCACAAGGGAAGCATCAGTTCTGAGCTGGCAGTCTAGTTCACTATGACATCAGTTCTGAGCTGGCAGTCTAGTTCACTATGAAACTATCAGTTCTGAGCTGGCATTCTAGTTTACTAGGAAACCATCAGTACAGAGTTGGAAATCTAGTTCACTATGATATCAGTCCTGAGCTGCAGTCTAGTTCACTAGGAAAACATCAGTTCTGAGCAGGCAGTCTAGTTAACTAGGAAACCATCAGTACTTGAGTGGCAGTCTAGTTCACTAGGAAGCCATCAGTTCTGAGCTGCCAGTCTAGTTCACTAGGAACCATCAGTACTGAGGTGGCAGTCTAGTTCACTAGGAAACCATCTGTTCTGAGCTGGCAGTCTAGTTCACTAGGAAACCATCAGTTCTGAGCTGACAGTCTAGTTCACTAGGAAACCATCTGTTCTGAGTTGACAGTCTAGTTCACTAGGAAACCATCAGTACTGAGGTGGCAGTCTAGTTCACTAGGAAACCATCAGTACTGAGGTGGCAGTCTAGTTCACTAGGAAACCATCAGTACTGAGCTGGCAGTCTAGTTCACTAGGAAACCATCAGTACTGAGGTGGCAGTCTAGTTCACTAGGAAACCATCAGTACTGAGGTGGCAGTCTAGTTCACTAGGAAACCATCAGTACTGTGGTGCCAGTCTAGTTCATTATGAAAATATCAGTTCTGAGAGTCAGTCTAGTTCACTATGACATTAGTAGTGAGCTGGTAGTACAGTTCACTATAACATCAGTACTGAGCTGGCAGGCTAGTTCACTAGGAAACCATCAATTCTGAGCTGGCAGTCTAGTTCACTAGGAAACCATCAGGTCTAAGCTGGCAGTCTAGTTCGCTATGACATCAGTACAGAGCTGGCAGTCTTGTTCACTATAACATCAGTTCACAGCTGGCAGAATAATTCACTGGGAAACCATCAATTCAGAGCTGTCAGTCTAGTTCACAAGGAAAACATCAGTACTGAGCTGGCAGTCTAGTTCACTAGGAAACCATCAGTTCTGAGTTGGCAGTCTAGTTCACTATTAAACCATCAGTACAGAGCTGTCAGTCTAGTTCACTATGACAGCAGTACTGAGCTGGCATTCTATTTCACTAGGAAACCATCACTTCTCAGCTGACAGTCTAGTTCAATATGACATCAGTACTGAGATGGCAGTCTAGTTCACTCTGACGTCAGTTCTGAGCTGGCAGTCTAGTTCACTAGGAAACCATCCGTTCTGAGCTGGAAGTCTAGTTCACTGGGAAACCATCAATTCTGAGCTGGCAGTCTACTTCACTAGGAAACCATCAGTTCTGAGATGGCAGTCTGGTTCACTAGGAATCCATCAGGACTAAGCTGGTAGTCTAATTCAATATGACATCAGTCCTGAGGTGGCAGTCTGGTTCACTAGGAAACCAGCAGGACTAAGCTGGCAGTCTAGTTCAATATGACATCAGTTCTGAGCAGGCAGTCTGGTTCCCTATTAAACCTTCAGTACTGAGCTGGCAGTCTAGTTCACTATGACTTCAGTACTGAGCTGGGAGTCTAGTTCACTAGGAAACCATCAGTTCTCAGCTGACAGTCTAGTTCAATATGACATCAGTACTGAGATGGCAGTCTAGTTCATTCTGACGTCAGTTCTGAGCTGGCAGTCTAGTTAACTAGGAAACCATCCGTTCTGAGCTGGAAGTCTAGTTCACTGGGAAACCATCAGTTCTGAGCTGGAAGTCTGGTTCACTAGGAATCCATCAGGAATAAGCTGGCAGTCTAGTTCAATATGACATCAGTTCTGAACAGGCAGTCTGGTTCCCTAGGAAACCTTCAGTACTGAGCTGGCAGCCTAGTTGACTATAACATCAGTACTGAGCTGGCAGTCAAGTTCAATAGGAACCCATCAATTCTGAGCTGGCAATCTAGTCCACTAGGAAACCATCAGTTCTGAGCTGGCAGTCTGGTTCCCTAGGAAACCATCAGTACTGAGCTGGCAGGCTATTTCACTATGACATCAGTACTGAGCTGGCAGTCTACTTCACTAGTCAACCATCAGTTCTGAGCTGGCAGTCTAGTTCACTATGACATAAGTACTAAGCTGGCAATCTAGTTCACTATGACATCAGTTCTGAGCTGGCACTCTAGTTCTCTATGTCATCAGTTCTGAGCTGGCAGTCCAGTTCACTAGGAAACCATCAGTTCTGAGTTGGGAGTCTAATTTCCTAGGAAACCATCTAACAGAGCTGGCTAGTTCACTAGGAAACCATCAATACTGAGCTGTTAGTCAAGTTCGCTATGACAGCAGTACTAAGCTGGTAGTCTAGTTCACTATGACATCAGTATTAAGCTGGCATTCTAGTTCACTATGACATCAGTACTGAGCTGGCAGTCTAGTTCACTAGAAACCATCATTTCTGAGCTGCAGTCTAGTTCACTATGACATTAGTACTGAGCTGCTAGTCTAGTTCACTAGAAAACCATCAGTTCTGAGCTGGCCGTCTCTTTCACTAGGAATTCATCAGTTCTGGGTTGGCAGCCTACATCACTATAACATCAGTACAAAGCTGGCATTCTAGTTCACTGGAAACCCATAAGTAGATAGCTGGCAGTCTAGTTCACTATGACATCAGCACTGAGCTGGCAGTCTAGTTCACTAGGATAACATCACATCTGAGCTGCTAGTCTAGTTACCAATGACATCAGTACTGAGCTGGCAGTCTAGTTCACAATAAAACCATCACTTCTGAACTGGCTGTCTAGTTCACTATGACATCAGTACAAAGCTTGCAATCTAGTTCACTATGACATCAGTTCTGAGATAGGAGTCTAGTTCACGAGGAAATCATCTGTTCTGAGCTGGCAGTCTAGTTCACTATGACATTAGTACTGAACTGATAGTCTAGTTCACTATGACATCAGTACTAAGCTGGCAGTCTAGTTCACCATGACATCAGTTCTGAACTGGCAGTCTAGTTGACTAGGAAACCATCGGTTCTGAGCTGGCAGTCTGGTTCGCTATGTCATCAATTCTTAGCTGAGAGTCTAGTTCACTGGGAAACCATCAGTTCTGAGCTGGCATTCTAGTTCACTATGGCATTAATACTGAGCTGGTAGTCTAGTTCACTAGTAAACCATCAGTAATGAGCTGGCAGTCGAGTTCGCTATGACACTAGTAATAAGCTGGCAGTCTAGTTCATTGTGACATCATTACTACGCTGGCAGTCTAGTTGACTATGACATCAGTTCTGAGCTGGCAGTCTAGTTCACTAGGAAACCATCAGTTCTGAGCTGGCAGTCTAGTTCACTATGGCATTAGTACTAAGCTGGCAGTCTAGTTGACTATGACATCAGTACTGAGCTGGCAGTCTAGTTCGCTAGGATACCATCAGTTCTGAGCTGGAAGTCTAGTTCACTATGACATTAGTAATTAGCTGGTAGTCCAGTTCACTATGACATTAATACTGAGCTGCTAGTCCAGTTCACTATAACATCAGTACTGACTTGGCAGTCTAGTTCACTATGACATCAGTTCTGAGCTGGCAGTCTAGTTCATAATGACATCAGTACAAAGCTGGTAGTCTAGTTTACTATGACATCAAAAATAAGCTGGCAGTCTAGTTCAGTATAACATCAGTACTGAGCTGGCAGTCTACATCACTAGTCAACCATCAGGTCTGAGCTGGCAGTCTAGTTCACTAGGAAACCATCAGTTCTGAGCTTGCAGTATAGTTCACTATGACATAAGTACTAAGCTGGCAATCTAGTTCACTATGACATCAGTTCTGAACTGGCAGTCTAGTTCTCTATGTCATCAGTTTGAGCTGGCAGTCCAGTTCACTAGGAAACCATCAGTTCTGAGTTGGGAGTCTAGTTTCCTAGGAAACCATCTAACAGAGCTGGCAGTCTAGTTCACTAGGAAACCATCAGTACTTAGCTGGTAGTCGAGTTCCCTATGACACCAGTACTGAGCTGAAAGTCTAGTCCACAATAACATCAGTACTGAACTGGCAGTCTTGTTCACTAGGAAACCATCAGTTCTGAGCTGGCAGTCTAGTTCACCATGACATAAGTACAAAGATGCCAGTCTATTTCACTATGACATCAGTTCTGAGCTGGCAGTCTAGTTCACTAAGAAAACATCAGTACTAAGCTGGCAGTGTAGTTCACTAGGAAACCGTCAGTTCTGAGCTGGCTGTCTAGTTCACTATGACATAAGTACTAAGCTGGCAATCTAGTTCAATATGACATCAGTTCTGAGCTAGCAGTCTATTTCACTAGGAAAACATCAGTTCTGAACTGGCAGTCTAGTTCACTAAGAAACCATCAATACTGGGTTGGCAGTCTAGTACCCTAGGAAACCATCAATTCTGAGCTGGCAGTGTAGTTCACTATGACATTAGTACTGAACTGGCAGTCTGGTTCACTATGAAATAGGAACTGAGCTGGCAGTCTAGTGCAATGTGACATCAATTCTTAGCTGACAGTCTAGTTCACTGGGAAACCATCAGTTCTGAGCTGGCCTTCTAGTTCACTATGGCATTAATACTGAGCTGGTAGTCTAGTTCACTAGGAAAAAATCAGTACTGAGCTGGCAGTCGAGTTCGCTATGACACCAGTACTAAGCTGGCAGTCTAGTTCATTGTGACATCATTACTAAGCTGGCAGTCTAGTTGACTATGACATCAGTTCTAAGCTGCCAATCTAGTTCACTAGGAAACCATCAGTTCTGAGCTGGCAGTCTAGTTCACTAGGAAACCATCAGTTCTGTGCTGGCAGTCTAGTTCACTAGGAAACCATCAGTTCTGTGCTGGCAGTCTAGTTCACTATGACATCAGTTCTGAGCTGGCAGTCTAGTTCACTATGACATTAGTACTGAGCTGGTAGTCCAGTTCATTATAACATATACTGAGCTGGCAGACTAGTTCACTAGGAAACCATCAGTACTGACCTGGCAGTCTAGTTCGCTAGGAAAGCATCGGTACTGAGCAGGCAGTCTAGTTCACTAGGAAACCATCAGTTCTGAGCTGTCAGTCTAGTTCAGTATGACATTAGTACTGAGCTGGTATTTCTGTTCACTATGACATCAGAACTGAGCTGGAATTCAACTTCACTAGGAAACAATCAGTTTTGAACTGGCATCCTAGTTCACTAGGAAACCATCAGTACTGCGCTGGCATGTTAGTTCACTAGGAAACTATCAGTTCTGAGCTGGTAGTCTAGATCACTATGACATTAACACTAATGTGGAAGTCCAGTTCACTATAACTTCATTTCTGAGCTGGCAGTGTACTTCACTAGGAAACCATAAGTTCTGAGCAGGCAGTCTAGTTCACTATGACATTAGTACAGAGCTTGTAGTCTAGTTCACTATGACATTAGTACTAAGCTGGCAATCTAGTTCACTATAACATCAGTACAGAGCTGGTAGTCTAGTTCACTAGGAAACCATCAGTTCTCAGCTGGCGGTCTAGTTCGCTAGGAAACCATCAGTACTGAGCTGGCAGTCTAGTTCACTATGACATTAGTACTCAGCTGGTAGTCTAGTTCACTAGGAAACCATCAGTTCTGAGCTGGCAGTCTAGTTCATAAGGAAAGCATCAGTTCTGAGCTGGTGGTCTAGTTCACTATGACATTAGTACTAAGCTGGTAGACCAGTTCACTATGACATCAGTACTGAACTGGCAGTCTAGTTCACTAGGAAACCATCAGTTCTCAGCTGGCAGTCTAGTTCACTAGGAAACCATCAGTACTGACATGGCAGTCTAGTTCGCTAGGAAACCATCAGTACTGAGATGGCAGTCTAGTTCACTATGACATTAGTACTGAGCCGGTAGTCTAGTTCACTAGGAAACCATGAGTCCTGAGCTGGCAGTCTAGTTCATAAGGAAACCATCAGTTCTGAGCTGGTGGTCCTGTTCACTATGACATTAGTACTAAACTGGTAGTCCAGTTCACTATGACATCAGTACTGAGCTGGCAGTCTAGTTCACTAGGAAACCATCAGTTCTATGCTTGCAATCTAGTTCGCTAGGAAACCATCAGTACTGAGCTGGCAGTCTAATTCACTGTGACATTAGTACTGAGCTGGTAGTCTAGTTCACTATCACAGCAGTTCTGAGCTGGTAGTCTAGTTCCCTAGGAAACCATCAGATCTGAGCTGGCAATCTAGTTCACTATGACATAAGTAATGAGCTGGTAGTCCAGGTGACTATGACATCAGTACTTAGTTGGCAGTCTAGTTCACTATGAAACCATCAGTACTGAGATGGCAGTCTACTTCACTAGGAAACCAATAGTTCTAAAATGGCAGTCTAGTTCACTTAGAAACCATCAGTACTGGGTTGGCAGTCTAGTTCGCGAGGATACCATCAGTTATGTGCTGGCAGTATAGTTCACTATGACATTAGTACTAATATGGCAGTCTAGTTCACTATGACATTAGTACTGAGCTGGTAGTCTAGTTCACTATGACATCAGTACTAAGCTGGCAGTCTAGGTCACTAGGAAACCATCAATTCTGAGCTGCAATCTAGTTCACTATGACATCAGTACTAAGCTGGCAGTCTAGTTCACAATGATATCAGTTCTGAGCTGGCAATCTAGTTCACTATGACATTTGTAAAGAGCTGGTAGTCCAGGTCACTATGACATCAGTACTGTGTTGGCGGTCTTGTTCTCTATGAAACCATCAGTACTGAGTTGGCAGTCTAGTACCCTAGGAAACCACCAATTCTGAGCTGGCAGTGTAGTTCACTAGGAAACCATCAGTTCTGAACTGGCAGTCTAGTTCACTAAGAAACCATCAATACTAGGTTGGCAGTCTAGTACCCTAGGAAACCATCAATTCTGAGCTGGCAGTGTAGTTCACTATGACATTAGTACTGAACTGGTAGTTTAGTTCACTATGACATCAGTACTAAGCTGGCTTTCTAGTTCGCTATAACATCAGTACTGAGCTGGCAGTGTAGTCAGTAGGAAACCATCAGTACTGAGCTGGAAGTCTAGTTCGCTAGGAAAACATCAGTTCTGAGCTGGCATTCTAGTCCACTATGACATAGTACTGAGCTGGCAGACTAGTTCACCATGACATCAGTTCTGAACTGGCAGTCTAGTTCACTAGGAAACCAACGGTTCTGAGCTGGCAGTCTGGTTCACTATGAAAGAGGAAATGAGCTGGCAGTCTAGTGCAATTTGACATCAATTCTTAGCTGACAGTCTAGTTCACTGGGAAACCATCAGTTCTGAGCTGGCATTGTAGTTCACTATGGCATTAATACTAAGCTGGTAGTCTAGTTCACTAGGAAACCATCAGTACTGAGCTGGGAGTCGAGTTCGCTATGACACCAGTACAGAGCTGGCAGTCTAGTTCATTGTGACATCATTACTAAGCGGGCAGTCTAGTTGACTATGACATCAGTTCTGAGCTGCCAGTCTAGTTCACCAGGAAACCATCAGTACTGAGCTGGCAGTCTACTTCACTATGACATCAGTTCTGAGCTGGCAGTCTAGTTCACTATGACATCAGTTCTGAGCTGGCAGTCTAATTCACCAGGAAACCATAAGTTCTGAGGTGGCAGTCTAGTTCACCAGGAAACAATCAGTTCAGGGCTAGCAGTCTAGTTCACTATGACATCAGTTCTGAGCTGGCAGTCTATTTCACCAGGAAACAATCTGTTCTGAGCTGGCAGTCTAGTTCACCAGGAAACAATCAGTTCTGAGCTGGCAGTCTAGTTCACTAGGAAACCATCAGTTCTGAGATGGCAGTGTAGTTCACTATGACATCAGTTCTCAGCTGGCAGTCTAGTTCAATATGACATAGGTACAGAGCTGGCAGTCTTGTTCACTATGACATTAGCACAAAGGTGGTAGTCCAGTTCACTATAACATCAGTTCTGAGCTGGCAGTCTAGTTTACTAGGAAACATCAGTTCTGAGCTGGCAGTCTAGTTCACTAGGAAACATCAGTTCTGTGCTGGCAGTCTAGTTCACTAGGGAACCATCAGTTCTGAGCTGGGAGTCCAGTTCACTATAACATCAGTACTGAGCTGGCAGTCTAGTTCACTAGGAAACCATCAGTTCTGACCTGGCAGTCTAGTTCACTAGGAAACATCAGTTCTGAGCTGGCAGTCTAGTTCACTAGGGAACCATCAGTTCTGAGCTGGTAGTCCAGTTCACTAGGAAACCATCAGTTCTGAGCTGGCAGTCTAGTTCACTAGGAAACCATCAGTTCTGAGCTG
Organism: Tenrec ecaudatus; assembly: GCF_050624435.1. Taxonomy (NCBI): domain Eukaryota; kingdom Metazoa; phylum Chordata; class Mammalia; order Afrosoricida; family Tenrecidae; genus Tenrec; species Tenrec ecaudatus. The sequence continues at coordinate 140,994,359 of NC_134540.1, read as the reverse complement.
GCAGTCTAGTTCACTATGACATCAGTACAGAGCTGGCAGTTTAGTTCTCTATGACATTAGCACAAAGCTGGTAGTCCAGTTCGCTATAACATCAGTTTTGAGCTGGCAGTCTAGTTCACCAGGAAACCATCAGTTCTGAGCTGGCAGTCTAGTTCACCAGGAAACCATTAGTTCTGAGCTGGCAGACTAGTTCACTATGACATCAGTTCTGAGCTGGCAGTCTAGTTCACTATGACATCAGTTCTGAGCTGTCAGTCTAGTTCACTATGACATCAGTTCAGAGCTGGCACTCTAGTTCACCCGGAAACCATAAGTTCTGAGCTGGCAGTCGAGTTCACTAGGAAACCAGAAGTTCTGAGCTGGCAGTCCAGTTCACTATAACATCAGTACTGAGCTGGCAGTCTAGTTCACTAGGAAACCATCAGTTCTGAGCTGACATTCTAGTTCACAATGACATCAGTTCTCAGCTGGCAGTCTAGTTCAATATGACATAGGTACAGAGCTGGCAGTGTTGTTCACTATGACATTAGCACAAAGGTGGTAGTCCAATTCACTATAACATCAGTTCTGAGCTGGCATACTAGTTTACTAGGAAACCATCAGTTCTGAGCTGGTAGTCTAGTTCACTAGGAAACATCAGTTCTGAGCTGGCAGTCTAGTTCACTAGGGAACCATCAGTTCTGAGCTGAGTCCAGTTCACTATAACATCAGTACTGAGCTGGCAGTCTAGTTCACTATAACATCAGTACTGTGCTGGCAGTCTAGTTCACTAGGAAACCATCAGTTCTGAGCTGGCAGTCTAGTTCACTATGACATCAATTGTGAGCTGCAATCTAGTTCACTAGGAAACCATCAGTACTGAGCTGGCAGTCTAGTTCAGTATGACATCAGTTCTGAGCTGGCAGTCTAGTTCACTAGGAAACCATCAGTAATTATTTGGCTTGCTAGTTCGCTAGGAAAACATCAGTTCTTAGCTGGCAGTCTAGTTCACTATGACATTAGCACTAAGCGGGTAGTAAAATTCAATATAACATCAGTTCTGAGCTGGCAGTCTAGTCACAAAGAAACCATCAGTACTGAGCTTGCTGTCTAGTTCACTAGGAAACCATCAGTTCTGAGCTGGCATTCTAGTTCTTATATCATCAGTTCTGAGCTGGCAGTGTAGTTCGCTAGGAAACCATCAGTTCTGATCTGGCAGTCTAGTTCACCATGACTTCAGTTCTGAGCAGGCAGTCCAGTTCACTAGGAAACTATTAGTTCTGAGATGGATGTCTATTTTCTTAGGAAACCATCAATACAGAGCTGGCAGTCTAGTTCACTATGACATCAGTTCTGAGCTGAGAGTCTAGTTTACTATTACATGAGTTCTGAGCTGGCAGTCTAGTTCACTAGGAAACCATCAATACTGAGCTGGCAGTCTAGTTTGCTAGGAAACCAACAGTTCTGAGCTGGCAGTCTAGTTCACTATAACATCAGTACTGAGCTGGCAGTCTAGTTCACTAGGAAACCATCAGATCTGTGCTGGCAGTCTAGTTCACTGGGAAACCATCAGTAATGAGTTGGCTTGCTAGTTCACTAGGAAAACATCAGTTCTTAGCTGGCAGTATAGTTCACTATGACATTAGCACTAAGCTGGTAGTAAAATTCAATATAACATCAGTTCTGAGCTGGCAGTCTAGTTCACTAGGAAACCATCGGTTCTGAGTTGGCAGTCTGGTTCAATATGAAATAGGAACTGAGCTGGCAGTCTAATTCATTATGACATCAGTACTGAGATGGCAGTCTAGTAAACTATGACATCAGTACTGATCTGGCAGTCTAGTTCACTATGACATCAGTTCTGAGCTGGCAGTCTAGTTCACTAGGAAACCATCGGTTCTGAGCTGGCAGTCTGGTTCAATATGAAGTAGGAACTGAGCTCGCAGTCTAGTACACTATGACATCAGTTCTGAGCTGACAGTTTAGTTCACTAGGAAACCATCAGTTCTGAGCTTGCAGTCTAGTTCAATAGGAAACCATCAGTTCTGAGCTGGCATTCTAGTTCACTAGGAAACCATCAGTTCTGGTCTGGCAGTCTACTTCATTAGGAAACCATCAGTATTGAGCTGGCAGTCTAGTTCGCTAGGAAAGCATCAGTTTTGAACTCGCAGTCTAGTACTCTAGGAAACCATCAGTTCTGAGCTGGCAGTCTAGTTCACTATGACATTAGTACTGATCTGGCAGTCTAGTTCACTATGACATCAGTACCAAGCTGGCAGTCTAGTTCACTATGACATCAGTTCTGAGCTGGCAGTCTAATTCACCAGGAAACCATCAGTAATGAGCTGCAGTCTAGTGCACTATGACATCAGTACTGAGCTGGCAAACTAGTTCAGTATGACATCAGTTCTGAGCTGGCAGTCTAGTTCATTAGTAAACCATCAGTTCTGAGCTAGCAGTCTAGTTTACTATGACATCACTACTGACCTCCTAGTCTGGTTCACTAGGAAACCATCAGTTCTGAGCTGACAGTCTAGTTCACTAGGAAACCATTAGATCTGAGCTGGCAGTCTAGTTCACTAGGAAACCATCAGTTCTGAGCTGGCAGTCTAGTTCACAATGACATCAGTTCTCAGCTGGCAGTGTAGTTCAATAATACATAGGTACAGAGCTGGCAGTCTTGTTCACTATGACATTAGCACAAAGGTGGTAGTCCAGTTCACTATAACATCAGTTCTGAGCTGGCAGTCTAGTTTACTAGGAAACCATCAGTTCTGAGCTGGCAGTCTAGTTCACTAGGAAACATCAGTTCTGAGCTGGCAGTCTAGTTCACTAGGGAACCATCAGTTCTGAGCTGGCAGTCCAGTTCACTATAACATCAGTACTGAGCTGGCAGTCTAGTTCACTAGGAAACCATCAGTTCTGAGCTGGCAGTCTAGTTCACTATGACATCAGTTCTGAGCTGGCAGTCTAGTTCAATATGACATAGGTACAGAGCTGGCAGTCTTGTTCACTATGACATTAGCCCAAAGATGGTAGTCCAGTTCACTATAACATCAGTCCTGAGCTGGCAGTCTAGGTTACTAGGAAACCATCAGTTCTGAGCTGGCAGTCTAGTTCACTAGGAAACATCAGTTCTGAGCTGGCAGTCCAGTTCACTAGGGAACCATCAGTTCTGAGCTGGCAGTCCAGTTCACTATAACATCAGTACTGAGCTGGCAGTCTAGTTCACTTGGAAACCATCAATTCTGAGTTGGCAGTCTAGTTCACTATGACATCAGTTCTGAGCTGGCAGTCTAGTTCACTATGACATCAGTTCTGAGCTGGCAGTCTAATTCACCAGGAAACCATAAGTTCTGAGGTGGCAGTCTAGTTCACCAGGAAACAATCAGTTCAGGGCTAGCAGTCTAGTTCACTATGACATCAGTTCTGAGCTGGCAGTCTATTTCACCAGGAAACAATCTGTTCTGAGCTGGCAGTCTAGTTCACCAGGAAACAATCAGTTCTGAGCTGGCAGTCTAGTTCACTAGGAAACCATCAGTTCTGAGATGGCAGTGTAGTTCACTATGACATCAGTTCTCAGCTGGCAGTCTAGTTCAATATGACATAGGTACAGAGCTGGCAGTCTTGTTCACTATGACATTAGCACAAAGGTGGTAGTCCAGTTCACTATAACATCAGTTCTGAGCTGGCAGTCTAGTTTACTAGGAAACATCAGTTCTGAGCTGGCAGTCTAGTTCACTAGGAAACATCAGTTCTGTGCTGGCAGTCTAGTTCACTAGGGAACCATCAGTTCTGAGCTGGGAGTCCAGTTCACTATAACATCAGTACTGAGCTGGCAGTCTAGTTCACTAGGAAACCATCAGTTCTGACCTGGCAGTCTAGTTCACTAGGAAACATCAGTTCTGAGCTGGCAGTCTAGTTCACTAGGGAACCATCAGTTCTGAGCTGGTAGTCCAGTTCACTAGGAAACCATCAGTTCTGAGCTGGCAGTCTAGTTCACTAGGAAACCATCAGTTCTGAGCTGGCAGTCTAGTTCACTATGACATCAGTACAGAGCTGGCAGTTTAGTTCTCTATGACATTAGCACAAAGCTGGTAGTCCAGTTCGCTATAACATCAGTTTTGAGCTGGCAGTCTAGTTCACCAGGAAACCATCAGTTCTGAGCTGGCAGTCTAGTTCACCAGGAAACCATTAGTTCTGAGCTGGCAGACTAGTTCACTATGACATCAGTTCTGAGCTGGCAGTCTAGTTCACTATGACATCAGTTCTGAGCTGTCAGTCTAGTTCACTATGACATCAGTTCAGAGCTGGCACTCTAGTTCACCCGGAAACCATAAGTTCTGAGCTGGCAGTCGAGTTCACTAGGAAACCAGAAGTTCTGAGCTGGCAGTCCAGTTCACTATAACATCAGTACTGAGCTGGCAGTCTAGTTCACTAGGAAACCATCAGTTCTGAGCTGACATTCTAGTTCACAATGACATCAGTTCTCAGCTGGCAGTCTAGTTCAATATGACATAGGTACAGAGCTGGCAGTGTTGTTCACTATGACATTAGCACAAAGGTGGTAGTCCAATTCACTATAACATCAGTTCTGAGCTGGCATACTAGTTTACTAGGAAACCATCAGTTCTGAGCTGGTAGTCTAGTTCACTAGGAAACATCAGTTCTGAGCTGGCAGTCTAGTTCACTAGGGAACCATCAGTTCTGAGCTGAGTCCAGTTCACTATAACATCAGTACTGAGCTGGCAGTCTAGTTCACTATAACATCAGTACTGTGCTGGCAGTCTAGTTCACTAGGAAACCATCAGTTCTGAGCTGGCAGTCTAGTTCACTATGACATCAATTGTGAGCTGCAATCTAGTTCACTAGGAAACCATCAGTACTGAGCTGGCAGTCTAGTTCAGTATGACATCAGTTCTGAGCTGGCAGTCTAGTTCACTAGGAAACCATCAGTAATTATTTGGCTTGCTAGTTCGCTAGGAAAACATCAGTTCTTAGCTGGCAGTCTAGTTCACTATGACATTAGCACTAAGCGGGTAGTAAAATTCAATATAACATCAGTTCTGAGCTGGCAGTCTAGTCACAAAGAAACCATCAGTACTGAGCTTGCTGTCTAGTTCACTAGGAAACCATCAGTTCTGAGCTGGCATTCTAGTTCTTATATCATCAGTTCTGAGCTGGCAGTGTAGTTCGCTAGGAAACCATCAGTTCTGATCTGGCAGTCTAGTTCACCATGACTTCAGTTCTGAGCAGGCAGTCCAGTTCACTAGGAAACTATTAGTTCTGAGATGGATGTCTATTTTCTTAGGAAACCATCAATACAGAGCTGGCAGTCTAGTTCACTATGACATCAGTTCTGAGCTGAGAGTCTAGTTTACTATTACATGAGTTCTGAGCTGGCAGTCTAGTTCACTAGGAAACCATCAATACTGAGCTGGCAGTCTAGTTTGCTAGGAAACCAACAGTTCTGAGCTGGCAGTCTAGTTCACTATAACATCAGTACTGAGCTGGCAGTCTAGTTCACTAGGAAACCATCAGATCTGTGCTGGCAGTCTAGTTCACTGGGAAACCATCAGTAATGAGTTGGCTTGCTAGTTCACTAGGAAAACATCAGTTCTTAGCTGGCAGTATAGTTCACTATGACATTAGCACTAAGCTGGTAGTAAAATTCAATATAACATCAGTTCTGAGCTGGCAGTCTAGTTCACTAGGAAACCATCGGTTCTGAGTTGGCAGTCTGGTTCAATATGAAATAGGAACTGAGCTGGCAGTCTAATTCATTATGACATCAGTACTGAGATGGCAGTCTAGTAAACTATGACATCAGTACTGATCTGGCAGTCTAGTTCACTATGACATCAGTTCTGAGCTGGCAGTCTAGTTCACTAGGAAACCATCGGTTCTGAGCTGGCAGTCTGGTTCAATATGAAGTAGGAACTGAGCTCGCAGTCTAGTACACTATGACATCAGTTCTGAGCTGACAGTTTAGTTCACTAGGAAACCATCAGTTCTGAGCTTGCAGTCTAGTTCAATAGGAAACCATCAGTTCTGAGCTGGCATTCTAGTTCACTAGGAAACCATCAGTTCTGGTCTGGCAGTCTACTTCATTAGGAAACCATCAGTATTGAGCTGGCAGTCTAGTTCGCTAGGAAAGCATCAGTTTTGAACTCGCAGTCTAGTACTCTAGGAAACCATCAGTTCTGAGCTGGCAGTCTAGTTCACTATGACATTAGTACTGATCTGGCAGTCTAGTTCACTATGACATCAGTACCAAGCTGGCAGTCTAGTTCACTATGACATCAGTTCTGAGCTGGCAGTCTAATTCACCAGGAAACCATCAGTAATGAGCTGCAGTCTAGTGCACTATGACATCAGTACTGAGCTGGCAAACTAGTTCAGTATGACATCAGTTCTGAGCTGGCAGTCTAGTTCATTAGTAAACCATCAGTTCTGAGCTAGCAGTCTAGTTTACTATGACATCACTACTGACCTCCTAGTCTGGTTCACTAGGAAACCATCAGTTCTGAGCTGACAGTCTAGTTCACTAGGAAACCATTAGATCTGAGCTGGCAGTCTAGTTCACTAGGAAACCATCAGTTCTGAGCTGGCAGTCTAGTTCACAATGACATCAGTTCTCAGCTGGCAGTGTAGTTCAATAATACATAGGTACAGAGCTGGCAGTCTTGTTCACTATGACATTAGCACAAAGGTGGTAGTCCAGTTCACTATAACATCAGTTCTGAGCTGGCAGTCTAGTTTACTAGGAAACCATCAGTTCTGAGCTGGCAGTCTAGTTCACTAGGAAACATCAGTTCTGAGCTGGCAGTCTAGTTCACTAGGGAACCATCAGATCTGAGCTGGCAGTCCAGTTCACTATAACATCAGTACTGAGCTGGCAGTCTAGTTCACTAGGAAACCATCAGTTCTGAGCTGGCAGTCTAGTTCACTATGACATCAGTTCTGAGCTGGCAGTCTAGTTCAATATGACATAGGTACAGAGCTGGCAGTCTTGTTCACTATGACATTAGCCCAAAGATGGTAGTCCAGTTCACTATAACATCAGTCCTGAGCTGGCAGTCTAGGTTACTAGGAAACCATCAGTTCTGAGCTGGCAGTCTAGTTCACTAGGAAACATCAGTTCTGAGCTGGCAGTCCAGTTCACTAGGGAACCATCAGTTCTGAGCTGGCAGTCCAGTTCACTATAACATCAGTACTGAGCTGGCAGTCTAGTTCACTTGGAAACCATCAATTCTGAGTTGGCAGTCTAGTTCACTATGACATCAGTTCTGAGCTGGCAGTCTAGTTCACTATGACATCAGTTCTGAGCTGGCAGTCTAATTCACCAGGAAACCATAAGTTCTGAGGTAGCAGTCTAGTTCACCAGGAAACAATCAGTTCTGAGCTGGCAGTCTAGTTCACTAGGAAACCATCAGTTCTGAGATGGCAGTGTAGTTCACTATGACATCAGTTCAGGGCTAGCAGTCTAGTTCACTATGACATCAGTTCTGAGCTGGCAGTCTATTTCACCAGGAAACAATCTGTTCTGAGCTGGCAGTCTAGTTCACCAGGAAACAATCAGTTCTGAGCTGGCAGTCTAGTTCACTAGGAAACCATCAGTTCTGAGATGGCAGTGTAGTTCACTATGACATCAGTTCTCAGCTGGCAGTCTAGTTCAATATGACATAGGTACAGAGCTGGCAGTCTTGTTCACTATGACATTAGCACAAAGGTGGTAGTCCAGTTCACTATAACATCAGTTCTGAGCTGGCAGTCTAGTTTACTAGGAAACATCAGTTCTGAGCTGGCAGTCTAGTTCACTAGGAAACATCAGTTCTGTGCTGGCAGTCTAGTTCACTAGGGAACCATCAGTTCTGAGCTGGGAGTCCAGTTCACTATAACATCAGTACTGAGCTGGCAGTCTAGTTCACTAGGAAACCATCAGTTCTGACCTGGCAGTCTAGTTCACTAGGAAACATCAGTTCTGAGCTGGCAGTCTAGTTCACTAGGGAACCATCAGTTCTGAGCTGGTAGTCCAGTTCACTAGGAAACCATCAGTTCTGAGCTGGCAGTCTAGTTCACTAGGAAACCATCAGTTCTGAGCTGGCAGTCTAGTTCACTATGACATCAGTACAGAGCTGGCAGTTTAGTTCTCTATGACATTAGCACAAAGCTGGTAGTCCAGTTCGCTATAACATCAGTTTTGAGCTGGCAGTCTAGTTCACCAGGAAACCATCAGTTCTGAGCTGGCAGTCTAGTTCACCAGGAAACCATTAGTTCTGAGCTGGCAGACTAGTTCACTATGACATCAGTTCTGAGGTGGCAGTCTAGTTCACTATGACATCAGTTCTGAGCTGTCAGTCTAGTTCACTATGACATCAGTTCAGAGCTGGCACTCTAGTTCACCCGGAAACCATAAGTTCTGAGCTGGCAGTCTTGTTCACTAGGAAACCAGAAGTTCTGAGCTGGCAGTCCAGTTCACTATAACATCAGTACTGAGCTGGCAGTCTAGTTCACTAGGAAACCATCAGTTCTGAGCTGACATTCTAGTTCACAATGACATCAGTTCTCAGCTGGCAGTCTAGTTCAATATGACATAGGTACAGAGCTGGCAGTGTTGTTCACTATGACATTAGCACAAAGGTGGTAGTCCAATTCACTATAACATCAGTTCTGAGCTGGCATACTAGTTTACTAGGAAACCATCAGTTCTGAGCTGGTAGTCTAGTTCACTAGGAAACATCAGTTCTGAGCTGGCAGTCTAGTTCACTAGGGAACCATCAGTTCTGAGCTGAGTCCAGTTCACTATAACATCAGTACTGAGCTGGCAGTCTAGTTCACTAGGAAACCATCAGTTCTGAGCTGGCAGTCTAGTTCACTATGACATCAGTTCTCAGCTGGCAGTCTAGTTCAATATGACATAGGTACAGAGCTGGCAGTCTTGTTCACTATGACATTAGCACAAAGGTGGTAGTCCAGTTCACTATAACATCAGTTCTGAGCTGGCAGTCTAGTTCACCAGGAAACCATCAGTTCTGAGCTGGCAGTCTAGTTCACTAGGAAACATCAGTTCTGAGCTGGCAGTCTAGTTCACTAGGGAACCATCAGTTCTGCGCTGGCAGTCCAGTTCACTAGGAAACCATCAGTTCTGAGCTGGCAGTCAAGTTCACTATGACATCAGTACAGAGCTGGCAGTTTAGTTCACTATGACATTAGCACAAAGCTGGTAGTCCAGTTCGCTATAACATCAGTTCTGAGCTGGCAGTCTAGTTCACCAGGAAACCATAAGTTGTGAGCTGGCAGTCTAGTTCACCAGGAAACCATCAGTTCTGAGCTGGCAGTCTAGTTCACTATGACATCAGTTCAGAGCTGGCAGTCTAGTTCACCAGGAAACCATAAGTTCTGAGCTGGCAGTCGAGTTCACTAGGAAACCAGAAGTTCTGAGCTGGCAGTCTAGTTCACTAGGGAACCATCAGTTCTGAGCTGGCTGTCCAGTTCACTATAACATCAGTACTGAGCTGGCAGTCTAGTTCACTAGGAAACCATCAGTTCTGAGCTGGCAGTCTAGTTCACAATGACATCCGTTCTCAGCTGGCAGTCTAGTTCAATATGACATAGGTACAGAGCTGGCAGTCTTGTTCACTATGACATTAGCACAAAGATGGTAGTCCAGTTCACTATAACATCAGTTCTGAGCTGGCAGTCTAGGTTACTAGGAAACCATCAGTTCTGAGCTGGCAGTCTAGTTCACTAGGAAACATCATTTCTGAGCTGGCAGTCTAGTTCACTAGGGAACCATCAGTTCTGAGCTGGCAGTCCAGTTCACTAGGGAACCATTAGTTCTGAGCTGGCAGTCCAGTTCACTATAACATCAGTACTGAGCTGGCACTCTAGTTCACTTGGAAACCATCAATTCTGAGTTGGCAGTCTAGTTCACTATGACATCAGTTCTGAGCTGGCAGTCTAGTTCACTATGACATCAGTTCTGAGCTGGCAGTCTAATTCACCAGGAAACCATAAGTTCTGAGGTGGCAGTCTAGTTTACCAGGAAACAATCAGTTCAGGGCTGGCAGTCTAGTTCACTATGACATCAGTTCTGAGCTGGCAGTCTAGTTCACCAGGAAATAATCAGTTCTGAGCTGGCAGTCTAGTTCACTCGGTAACCATCAGTTCTGAGATGGCAGTGTAGTTCACTATGACATCAGTTCTGAGCTGGCAGTCTAGTTCACTATGACATCAGTTCTGAGCAGGCAATCTAGTACAATATGACATAGGTACAGAACTGGCAGTCTTGTTCACTATGACATTAGCACAAAGGTGGTAGTCCAGTTCACTATAACATCAGTTCTGAGCTGGCAGTCTAGTTTACTAGGAAACCATCAGTTCTGAGCTGGCAGTCTAGTTCACTAGGAAACATCAGTTCTGAGCTGGCAGTCTAGTTCACTAGGGAACCATCAGTTCTGAGCTGGCAGTCCAGTTCAGTATAACATCAGTACTGAGCTGGCAGTCTAGTTCACTAGGAAACCATCAGTTCTGAGCTGGCAGTCTAGTTCACTATGACATCAGTTCTCAGCTGGCAGTCTAGTTCAATATGACATAGGTACAGAGCTGGCAGTCTTGTTCACTATGACATTAGCACAAAGGTGGTAGTCCAGTTCACTATAACATCAGTTCTGAGCTGGCAGTCTAGTTCACCAGGAAACCATCAGTTCTGAGCTGGCAGTCTAGTTCACTAGGAAACATCATTTCTGAGCTGGCAGTCTAGTTCACTAGGGAACCATCAGTTCTGCGCTGGCAGTCCAGTTCACTATAACATCAGTACTGAGCTGGCAGTCTAGTTCACTAGGAAACCATCAGTTCTGAGCTGACAGTCTAGTTCACAATGACATCAGTTCTCAGCTGGCAGTCTAGGTCAATATGACATAGGTACAGAGCTGGCAGTGGTGTTCACTATGACATTAGCACAAAGGTGGTAGTCCAGTTCACTATAACATCAGTTCTGAGCTGGCATACTAGTTTACTAGGAAACCATCAGTTCTGAGCTGGCAGTCTAGTTCACTAGGAAACATCAGTTCTGAGCTGGCAGTCTAGTTCACTAGGGAACCATCAGTTCTGAGCTGGCAGTCCAGTTCACTATAACATCAGTACTGAGCTGGCAGTCTAGTTCACTAGGAAACCATCAGTTCTGAGCTGGCAGTCTAGTTCACTATGACATCAGTTCTCAGCTGGCAGTCTAGTTCAATATGACATAGGTACAGAGCTGGCAGTCTTGTTCACTATGACATTAGCACAAAGGTGGTAGTCCAGTTCACTATAACATCAGTTCTGAGCTGGCAGTCTAGTTTACTAGGAAACATCAGTTCTGAGCTGGCAGTCTAGTTCACTAGGAAACATCAGTTCTGTGCTGGCAGTCTAGTTCACTAGGGAACCATCAGTTCTGAGCTGGGAGTCCAGTTCACTATAACATCAGTACTGAGCTGGCAGTCTAGTTCACTAGGAAACCATCAGTTCTGACCTGGCAGTCTAGTTCACTAGGAAACATCAGTTCTGAGCTGGCAGTCTAGTTCACTAGGGAACCATCAGTTCTGAGCTGGTAGTCCAGTTCACTGGGAAACCATCAGTTCTGAGCTGGCAGTCTAGTTCACTAGGAAACCATCAGTTCTGAGCTGGCAGTCTAGTTCACTATGACATCAGTACAGAGCTGGCAGTTTAGTTCTCTATGACATTAGCACAAAGCTGGTAGTCCAGTTCGCTATAACATCAGTTTTGAGCTGGCAGTCTAGTTCACCAGGAAACCATCAGTTCTGAGCTGGCAGTCTAGTTCACCAGGAAACCATTAGTTCTGAGCTGGCAGACTAGTTCACTATGACATCAGTTCTGAGCTGGCAGTCTAGTTCACTATGACATCAGTTCTGAGCTGTCAGTCTAGTTCACTATGACATCAGTTCAGAGCTGGCACTCTAGTTCACCCGGAAACCATAAGTTCTGAGCTGGCAGTCGAGTTCACTAGGAAACCAGAAGTTCTGAGCTGGCAGTCCAGTTCACTATAACATCAGTACTGAGCTGGCAGTCTAGTTCACTAGGAAACCATCAGTTCTGAGCTGACATTCTAGTTCACAATGACATCAGTTCTCAGCTGGCAGTCTAGTTCAATATGACATAGGTACAGAGCTGGCAGTGTTGTTCACTATGACATTAGCACAAAGGTGGTAGTCCAATTCACTATAACATCAGTTCTGAGCTGGCATACTAGTTTACTAGGAAACCATCAGTTCTGAGCTGGTAGTCTAGTTCACTAGGAAACATCAGTTCTGAGCTGGCAGTCTAGTTCACTAGGGAACCATCAGTTCTGAGCTGAGTCCAGTTCACTATAACATCAGTACTGAGCTGGCAGTCTAGTTCACTAGGAAACCATCAGTTCTGAGCTGGCAGTCTAGTTCACTATGACATCAGTTCTCAGCTGGCAGTCTAGTTCAATATGACATAGGTACAGAGCTGGCAGTCTTGTTCACTATGACATTAGCACAAAGGTGGTAGTCCAGTTCACTATAACATCAGTTCTGAGCTGGCAGTCTAGTTCACCAGGAAACCATCAGTTCTGAGCTGGCAGTCTAGTTCACTAGGAAACATCAGTTCTGAGCTGGCAGTCTAGTTCACTAGGGAACCATCAGTTCTGCGCTGGCAGTCCAGTTCACTAGGAAACCATCAGTTCTGAGCTGGCAGTCAAGTTCACTATGACATCAGTACAGAGCTGGCAGTTTAGTTCACTATGACATTAGCACAAAGCTGGTAGTCCAGTTCGCTATAACATCAGTTCTGAGCTGGCAGTCTAGTTCACCAGGAAACCATAAGTTGTGAGCTGGCAGTCTAGTTCACCAGGAAACCATCAGTTCTGAGCTGGCAGTCTAGTTCACTATGACATCAGTTCAGAGCTGGCAGTCTAGTTCACCAGGAAACCATAAGTTCTGAGCTGGCAGTCGAGTTCACTAGGAAACCAGAAGTTCTGAGCTGGCAGTCTAGTTCACTAGGGAACCATCAGTTCTGAGCTGGCTGTCCAGTTCACTATAACATCAGTACTGAGCTGGCAGTCTAGTTCACTAGGAAACCATCAGTTCTGAGCTGGCAGTCTAGTTCACAATGACATCCGTTCTCAGCTGGCAGTCTAGTTCAATATGACATAGGTACAGAGCTGGCAGTCTTGTTCACTATGACATTAGCACAAAGATGGTAGTCCAGTTCACTATAACATCAGTTCTGAGCTGGCAGTCTAGGTTACTAGGAAACCATCAGTTCTGAGCTGGCAGTCTAGTTCACTAGGAAACATCATTTCTGAGCTGGCAGTCTAGTTCACTAGGGAACCATCAGTTCTGAGCTGGCAGTCCAGTTCACTAGGGAACCATTAGTTCTGAGCTGGCAGTCCAGTTCACTATAACATCAGTACTGAGCTGGCACTCTAGTTCACTTGGAAACCATCAATTCTGAGTTGGCAGTCTAGTTCACTATGACATCAGTTCTGAGCTGGCAGTCTAGTTCACTATGACATCAGTTCTGAGCTGGCAGTCTAATTCACCAGGAAACCATAAGTTCTGAGGTGGCAGTCTAGTTTACCAGGAAACAATCAGTTCAGGGCTGGCAGTCTAGTTCACTATGACATCAGTTCTGAGCTGGCAGTCTAGTTCACCAGGAAATAATCAGTTCTGAGCTGGCAGTCTAGTTCACTCGGTAACCATCAGTTCTGAGATGGCAGTGTAGTTCACTATGACATCAGTTCTGAGCTGGCAGTCTAGTTCACTATGACATCAGTTCTGAGCAGGCAATCTAGTACAATATGACATAGGTACAGAACTGGCAGTCTTGTTCACTATGACATTAGCACAAAGGTGGTAGTCCAGTTCACTATAACATCAGTTCTGAGCTGGCAGTCTAGTTTACTAGGAAACCATCAGTTCTGAGCTGGCAGTCTAGTTCACTAGGAAACATCAGTTCTGAGCTGGCAGTCTAGTTCACTAGGGAACCATCAGTTCTGAGCTGGCAGTCCAGTTCAGTATAACATCAGTACTGAGCTGGCAGTCTAGTTCACTAGGAAACCATCAGTTCTGAGCTGGCAGTCTAGTTCACTATGACATCAGTTCTCAGCTGGCAGTCTAGTTCAATATGACATAGGTACAGAGCTGGCAGTCTTGTTCACTATGACATTAGCACAAAGGTGGTAGTCCAGTTCACTATAACATCAGTTCTGAGCTGGCAGTCTAGTTCACCAGGAAACCATCAGTTCTGAGCTGGCAGTCTAGTTCACTAGGAAACATCATTTCTGAGCTGGCAGTCTAGTTCACTAGGGAACCATCAGTTCTGCGCTGGCAGTCCAGTTCACTATAACATCAGTACTGAGCTGGCAGTCTAGTTCACTAGGAAACCATCAGTTCTGAGCTGACAGTCTAGTTCACAATGACATCAGTTCTCAGCTGGCAGTCTAGGTCAATATGACATAGGTACAGAGCTGGCAGTGGTGTTCACTATGACATTAGCACAAAGGTGGTAGTCCAGTTCACTATAACATCAGTTCTGAGCTGGCATACTAGTTTACTAGGAAACCATCAGTTCTGAGCTGGCAGTCTAGTTCACTAGGAAACATCAGTTCTGAGCTGGCAGTCTAGTTCACTAGGGAACCATCAGTTCTGAGCTGGCAGTCCAGTTCACTATAACATCAGTACTGAGCTGGCAGTCTAGTTCACTAGGAAACCATCAGTTCTGAGCTGGCAGTCTAGTTCACTATGACATCAGTTCTGAGCTGGCAGTCTAGTTCAATATGACATAGGTACAGAGCTGGCAGTCTTGTTCACTATGACATTAGCCCAAAGATCGTAGTCCAGTTCACTATAACATCAGTCCTGCGCTGGCAGTCTAGGTTACTAGGAAACCATCAGTTCTGAGCTGGCAGTCTAGTTCACTAGGAAACATCAGTTCTGAGCTGGCAGTCTAGTTCACTAGGGAACCATCAGTTCTGAGCTGGCAGTCCAGTTCACTAGGGAACCATCAGTTCTGAGCTGGCGGTCCAGTTCACTATAACATCAGTACTGAGCTGGCAGTCTAGTTCACTTGGAAACCATCAATTCTGAGTTGGCAGTCTAGTTCACTATGACATCAGTTCTGAGCTGGCAGTCTAGTTCACTATGACATCAGTTCTGAGCTGGCAGTCTAATTCACCAGGAAACCATAAGTTCTGAGGTGGCAGTCTAGTTCACCAGGAAACAATCAGTTCAGGGCTGGCAGTCCAGTTCACTATGACATCAGTTCTGAGCTGGCAGTCTATTTCACCAGGAAACAATCTGTTGTGAGCTGGCAGTCTAGTTCACCAGGAAACAATCAGTTCTGAGCTGGCAGTCTAGTTCACTAGGAAACCATCAGTTCTGAGATGGCAGTGTAGTTCACTATGACATCAGTTCTCAGCTGGCAGTCTAGTTCAATATGACATAGGTACAGAGCTGGCAGTCTTGTTCACTATGACATTAGCACAAAGGTGGTAGTCCAGTTCACTATAACATCAGTTCTGAGCTGGCAGTCTAGTTTACTAGGAAACATCAGTTCTGAGCTGGCAGTCTAGTTCACTAGGAAACATAAGTTCTGTGCTGGCAGTATAGTTCACTAGGGAACCATCAGTTCTGAGCTGGGAGTCCAGTTCACTATAACATCAGTACTGAGCTGGCAGTCTAGTTCACCAGGAAACCATCAGTTCTGAGCTGGCAGTCTAGTTCACTAGGAAACATCAATTCTGAGCTGGCAGTCTAATTCACTAGGGAACCATCATTTCTGAGCTGGCAGTCCAGTTCACTAGGAAACCATCAGTTCTGAGCTGGCAGTCTAGTTCACTATGACATCAGTACAGAGCTGGCAGTTTAGTTCACTATGACATTAGCACAAAGCTGGTAGTCCAGTTCGCTATAACATCAGTTCTGAGCTGGCAGTCTAGTTCACCAGGAAACCATCAGTTCTGAGCTGGCAGTCTAGTTCACCAGAAAACCATTAGTTCTGAGCTGGCAGTCTAGTTCACTAGGGAACCATCAGTTCTGACCTGGCAGTCCAGTTCACCATAACATCAGTCCTGAGCTGGCAGTCTAGGTTACTAGGAAACCATCAGTTCTGAGCTGGCAGTCTAGTTCACTAGGAAACATCAGTTCTGAGCTGGCAGTCTAGTTTACTAGGGAACCATCAGTTCTGAGCTGGCAGTCCAGTTCACCATAACATCAGTACTGAGCTGGCAGTCTAGTTCACTAGGAAACCATCAGTTCTGAGCTGACATTCTAGTTCACAATGACATCAGTTCTCAGCTGGCAGTCTAGTTCAATATGACATAGGTACAGAGCTGGCAGTCTTGTTCACTACGACATTAGCCCAAAGGTAGTAGTCCAGTTCACTATAACATCAGTTCTGAGCTGGCAGTCTAGTTCACCAGGAAACCATCAGTTCTGAGCTGGCAGTCTAGTTCACTAGGAAACATCAGTTCTGAGCTGGTAGTCTAGTTCACTACGGAACCATCAGTTCTGCGCTGGCAGTCCAGTTCACTAGGAAACCATCAGTTCTGAGCTGGCAGTCTTGTTCACTATGACATCAGTACAGAGCTGGCAGTTTAGTTCACTATGACATTAGCACAAATCTGGTAGTCCAGTTCGCTATAACATCAGTTCTGAGCTGGCAGTCTAGTTCTCCAGGAAACCATAAGTTCTGAGCTGGCAGTCTAGTTCACCAGGAAACCATCAGTTCTGAGCTGGCAGACTAGTTCACTATGACATCAGTTCTGAGCTGGCAGTCTAGTTCACTATGACATAAGTTCAGAGCTGGCAGTCTAGTTCACCAGGAAACAATAAGTTCTGAGCTGGCAGTCGAGTTCACTAGGAAACCATAAGTTCTGAGCTGGCAGTCTAGTTCACTAGGGAACCATCAGTTCTGACCTGGCAGTCCAGTTCACTATAACATCAGTACTGAGCTGGCAGTCTAGTTCACTAGGAAACCATCAGTTCCTAGCTGGCAGTCTAGTTGACAATAACATCAGTTCTCAGCAGGCAGTCTAGTTCAATATGACATAGGTACAGAGCTGGCAGTCTTATTCACTATGACATTAGCACAAATGTGGTAGTCCAGTTCACTATAACATCAGTTCTGAGCTGGAAGTCTAGTTTACTAGGAAACCATCAGTTCTGAGCTGGCAGTCTAGTTCACTATGACATCAGTTCAGAGCTGGCAGTCTAGTTCACCAGGAAACCATAAGTTCTGAGCTGGCAGTCGAGTTCACTAGGAAACCAGAAGTTCTGAGCTGGCAGACTAGTTCACTAGGGAACCATCAGTTCTGAGCTGGCAGTCCAGTTCACTATAACATCAGTACTGAGCTGGAAATCTAGTTCACTAGGAAACCATCAGTTCTGAGCTGACAGTCTAGTTCACAATGACATCAGTTCTCAGCTGGCAGTCTAGTTCAATATGACATAGGTACAGAGCTGACAGTGTTGTTCACTATGACATTAGCACAAAGGTGGTAGTCCAATTCACTATAACATCAGTTCTGAGCTGGCATACTAGTTTACTAGGAAACCATCAGTTCTGAGCTGGCAGGCTAGTTCACTATGAAACATCAGTTCTGAGCTGGCAGTCTAGTTCACGAGGGAACCATCAGTTCTGAGATGGCAGTCCAGTTCACTATAACATCAGTACTGATTTGGCAGTCTAGTTCACTAGGAAACCATCAGTTCTGAGCTGGCAGTCTAGTTCACTATGACATCAGTTCTCAGCTGGCAGTCTAGTTCAATATGACATAGGTACAGAGCTGGCAGTCTTCTTCACTATGGCATTAGCCCAAAGGTGTTAGTCCAGTTCACTATAACATCAGTTCTGAGCTGGCAGTCTAGTTCACCAGGAAACCATCAGTTCTGAGCTGGCAGTCTAGTTCACTAGGAAACATCAGTTCTGAGCTGGTAGTCTAGTTCACTAGGGAACCATCAGTTCTGCGCTGGCAGTCCAGTTCACTAGGAAACCATCAGTTCTGAGCTGGCAGTCTAGTTCACTATGACATCAACAAAGAGCTGGCAGTTTAGTTCACTATGACATTAGCACAAAGCTGGTAGTCCAGTTCGCTATAACATCAGTTCTGAGCTGGCAGTCTAGTTCTCCAGGAAACCATAAGTTCTGAGCTGGCAGTCTAGTTCACCAGGAAACCATCAGTTCTGAGCTGGCAGACTAGTTCACTATGACATCAGTTCTGAGCTGGCAGTCTAGTTCACTATGACATCAGTTCAGAGCTGGCAGTCTATTTCACCAGGTAACCATAAGTTCTGAGCTGGCAGTCTAGTTCACTAGGGAACCATCAGTTCTGACCTGGCAGTCCAGTTCACCATAACATCAATACTGAGCTGGCAGTCTAGTTCACTAGGAAACATCAGTTCTGAGCTGGCAGTCTAGTTCACTAGGGAACGATCAGTTCTGAGCTGGCAGTCCAGTTCACTATAACATCAGTACTGAGCTGGCAGTCTAGTTCACTAGGAAACCATCAGTTCTGAGCTGGCAGTCTAGTTCACTATGACATCAGTTCTGAGCTGGCAGTCTAGTTCAATATGACATAGGTACAGAGCTGGCAGTCTTGTTCACTATGACATTAGCCCAAAGATGGTAGTCCAGTTCACTATAACTTCAGTTCTGAGCTGGCAGTCTAGGTTACTAGGAAACCATCAGTTCTGAGCTGGCAGTCTAGTTCACTAGGAAACATCAGTTCTGAGCTGGCAGTCCAGTTCACTAGGGAACCATCAGTTCTGAGCTGGCAGTCCAGTTCACTATAACATCAGTACTGAGCTGGCAGTCTAGTTAACTTGGAAACCATCAATTCTGAGTTGGCAGTCTAGTTCACTATGACATCAGTTCTGAGCTGGCAGTCTAGTTCACTATGACATCAGTTCTGAGCTGGCAGTCTAATTCACCAGGAAACCATAAGTTCTGAGGTGGCAGTCTAGTTCACCAGGAAACAATCAGTTCAGGGCTGGCAGTCTAGTTCACTATGACATCAGTTCTGAGCTGGCAGTCTATTTCACCAGGAAACAATCTGTTGTGAGCTGGCAGTCTAGTTCACTAGGAAACCATCAGTTCTGAGTTGGCAGTGTAGTTCACTATGACATCAGTTCTCAGCTGGCAGTCTAGTTCAATATGACATAGGTACAGTGCTGGCAGTCTTGTTCACTATGACATTAGCACAAAGGTGGTAGTCCAGTTCACTATAACATCAGTTCTGAGCTGGCAGTCTAGTTTACTAGGAAACATCAGTTCTGAGCTGGCAGTCTAGTTCACTAGGAAACATAAGTTCTGTGCTGGCAGTATACTTCACTAGGGAACCATCAGTTCTGAGCTGGGAGTCCAGTTCACTATAACATCAGTACTGAGCTGGCAGTCTAGTTCACTAGGAAACCATCAGTTCTGAGCTGGCAGTCTAGTTCACTAGGAAACATCAATTCTGAGCTGGCAGTCTAGTTCACTAGGGAACCATCAGTTCTGAGGTGGCAGTCCAGTTCACTAGGAAACCATCAGTTCTGAGCTGGCAGTCTAGTTCACTATGACATCAGTACAGAGCTGGCAGTTTAGTTCACTATGACATTAGCACAAAGCTGGTAGTCCAGTTCGCTATAACATCAGTTCTGAGCTGGCAGTCTAGTTCACCAGGAAACCATCAGTTCTGAGCTGGCATTCTAGTTCACCAGGAAACCATTAGTTCTGAGCTGGCAGACTAGTTCACTATGACATCAGTTCTGAGCTGGCAGTCTAGTTCACTATGACATCAGTTCTGAGCTGGCAGTCTAGTTTACTAGGAAACATCAGTTCTGAGCTGGCAGTCTAGTTCACTAGGAAACATCAGTTCTGAGCTGGCAGTCTAGTTCACTAGGGAACCATCAGTTCTTAGCTGGCAGTCCAGTTCACTATAACATCAGTACTGAGCTGGCAGTCTAGTTCACTAGGAAACCATCAGTTCTGAGCTGGCAGTCTAGTTCACTCTGACATCAGTTCTCAGCTGGCAGTCTAGTTCAATATGACATAGGTACAGAGCTGGCAGTGTTGTTCACTATGACATTAGCACAAAGGTGGTAGTCCAGTTCACTATAACATCAGTTCTGAGCTGGCTTACTAGTTTACTAGGAAACCATCAGTTCTGAGCTGGCAGTCTAGTTCACTAGGAAACATCAGTTCTGAGCTGGCAGTCTAGTTCACTAGGGAACCATCAATTCTGAGCTGGCAGTCCAGTTCACTATAACATCGGTACTGATCTGGCAGTCTAGTTCACTAGGAAACCATCAGTTCTGAGCTGGCAGTCTAGTTCACTAGGAAACATCAGTTCTGAGCTGGCAGTCTAGTTCACTAGGGAACCATCAGTTCTGCGCTGGCAGTCCAGTTCACTAGGAAACCATCAGTTCTGAGCTGGCCGTCTAGTTCACTATGACATCAGTACAGAGCTGGCAGTTTAGTTCACTATGACATTAGCACAAAGCTGGTAGTCCAGTTCGCTATAACATCAGTTCTGAGCTGGCAGTCTAGTTCACCAGGAAACCATAAGTTCTGAGCTGGCAGTCTAGTTCACCAGGAAACCATCAGTTCTGAGCTGGCAGACTAGTTCACTATGACATCAGTTCTGAGCTGGCAGTCTAGTTCACTATGACATCAGTTCAGAGCTGGCAGTCTAGTTCACCAGGAAACCATAAGTTCTGAGCTGGCAGTCGAGTTCACTAGGAAACCATCAGTTCTGAGCTGGCAGTCCAGTTCACTATAACATCAGTACTGAGCTGGCAGTCTAGTTCACTAGGAAACCATCAGTTCTGAGCTGACAGTCAGTTCACAATGACATCAGTTCTCAGCTGACAGTCTAGTTCAATATGACATAGGTACAGAGCTGGCAGTGTTGTTCACTATGACATTAGCACAAAGGTGGTAGTCCAGTTCACTATAACATCAGTTCTGAGCTGGCATACTAGTTTACTAGGAAACCATCAGTTCTGAGCTGGCAGGCTACTTCACTAGGAAACATCAGTTCTGAGCTGGCAGTCTAGTTCACTAGGGAACCATCAGTTCTGAGCTGGCAGTCCAGTTCACTATAACATCAGTACTGATCTGGCAGTCTAGTTCACTAGGAAACCATCAATTCTGAGCTGTCAGTCTAGTTCACTATGACATCAGTTCTCAGCTGGCAGTCTAGTTCAATATGACATAGGTACAGAGCTGGCAGTCTTGTTCACTACGACATTAGCCCAAAGGTGGTAGTCCAGTTCACTATAACATCAGTTCTGAGCTGGCAGTCTACTTCACCAGGAAACCATCTGTTCTGAGCAGGCAGTCTAGTTCACTAGGAAACATCAGTTCTGAGCTGGTAGTCTAGTTCACTAAGGAACCATCAGTTCTGCGCTGGCAGTCCAGTTCACTAGGAAACCATCAGTTCTGAGTTGGCATTCTTGTTCACTATGACATCAGTGCAGAGCTTGCAGTTCAGTTCACTATGACATTAGCACAAAGCTGGTAGTCCAGTTCGCTATAACATCAGTTCTGAGCTGGCAGTCTAGGTCTCCAGGAAACCATAAGTTCTGAGCTGGCAGTCTAGTTCACCAGGAAACCATCAGTTCTGAGCTGGCAGACTAGTTCACTATGACATCAGTTCTGAGCTGGCAGTCTAGTTCACTATGACATCAGTTCAGACCTGGCAGTCTAGTTCACCAGGAAACCATAAGTTCTGAGCTGGCAGTCGAGTTCACTAGGAAACCATAAGTTCTGAGCTGGCAGTCTAGTTCACTAGGGAACCATCAGTTCTGACCTGGCAGTCCAGTTCACTATAACATCAGTACTGAGCTGGCAGTCTAGTTCACTAGGAAACCATCAGTTCTGAGCTGGCAGTCTAGTTCACTATGACATCAGTTCTCAGCTGGCAGTCTAGTTCAATATGACATAGGTACAGAGCTGGCAGTGTTGTTCACTATGACATTAGCACAAAGGTGGTAGTCCAGTTCACTATAACATCAGTTCTGAGCTGGCATACTAGTTTACTAGGAAACCATCAGTTCTGAGCTGGCAGGCTAGTTCACTAGGAAACATCAGTTCTGAGCTGGCAGTCTAGTTCACGAGGGAACCATCAGTTCTGAGATGGCAGTCCAGTTCACTATAACATCAGTACTGATCTGGCAGTCAGGTTCACTAGGAAACCATCAGTTCTGAGCTGGCAGTCTAGTTCACTATGACATCAGTTCTCAGCTGGCAGTCTAGTTCAATATGACATAGGTACAGAGCTGGCAGTCTTGTTCACTATGACATTAGCCCAAAGGTGTTAGTCCAGTTCACTATAACATCAGTTCTGAGCTGACAGTCTAGTTCACCAGGAAACCATCAGTTCTGAGCTGGCAGTCTAGTTCACTAGGAAACATCAGTTCTGAGCTGGTAGTCTAGTTCACTAGGGAACAATCAGTTCTGCGCTGGCAGTCCAGTTCACTAGGAAACCATCAGTTCTGAGCTGGCAATCTAGTTCACTATGACATCAGTACAGAGCTGGCAGTTTAGTTCACTATGACATTAGCACAAAGCTGGTAGTCCAGTTCGCTATAACATCAGTTCTGAGCTGGCAGTCTAGTTCTCCAGGAAACCATAAGTTCTGAGCTGGCAGTCTAGTTCACCAGGAAACCATCAGTTCTGAGCTGGCAGACTAGTTCACTATGACATCAGTTCTGAGCTGGCAGTCTAGTTCACTATGACATCAGTTCAGAGCTGGCAGTCTAGTTCACCAGGAAACCATAAGTTCTGAGCTGGCAGTCTAGTTCACTAGGGAACCATCAGTTCTGACCTGGCAGTCCAGTTCACCATAACATCAGTACTGAGCTGGCAGTCTAGTTCAATAGGAAACCATCAGTTCTGAGCTGGCAGTCTAGTTGACAATGACCTCAGTTCTCAGCTGGCAGTCTAGTTCAATATGACATAGGTACAGAGCTGGCAGTCTTGTTCACTATGACATTAGCACAAAGGTGGTAGTCCAGTTCACTATAACATCAGTTCTGAGCTGGCAGTCTAGTTTACTAGGAAACCATCAGTTCTGAGCTGGCAGTCTAGTTCACTAGGAAACATCAGTTCTGAGCTGGCAGTCTAGTTCACTAGGGAACCATCAGTTCTGAGCTGGCAGTCCAGTTCACTATAACATCAGTACTGAGCTGGCTGTCTAGTTCACTAGGAAACCATCAGTTCTGAGCTGAGAGTCTAGTTCACTATGACATCAGTTCTGAGCTGGCAGTCTAGTTCAATATGACATAGGTACAGAGCTGGCAGTCTTGTTCACTATGACATTAGCACAAAGGTGGTAGTCCAGTTCACTATAACATCAGTTCTGAGCTGGCAGTCTAGATTACTAGGAAACCATCAGTTCTGAGCTGGCAGTCTAGTTCACTAGGAAACATCAGTTCTGAGCTGGCAGTCTAGTTCACTAGGGAACCATCAGTTCTGCGCTGGCAGTCCAGTTCACTAGGAAACCATCAGTTCTGAGCTGGCAGTCTAGTTCACTATGACATCAGTACAGAGCTCGCAGTTTAGTTCACTATGACATTAGCACAAAGCTGGTAGTCCAGTTCGCTATAACATCAGTTTTGAGTTGGCAGTCTACTTCTCCAGGAAACCATAAGTTCTGAGCTGGCAGTCTAGTTCACCAGGAAACCATCAGTTCTGAGCTGGCAGACTACTTCACTATGACATCAGTTCTGAGCTGGCAGTCTAGTTCACTATGACATAAGTTCAGAGCTGGCAGTCTTGTTCACTATGACATTAGCACAAAGGTGGTAGTCCAGTTCACTATAACATCAGTTCTGAGCTGGCAGTCTAGGTTACTAGGAAACCATCAGTTCTGAGCTGGCAGTCTAGTTCACTATGACATCAGTTCAGAGCTGGCAGTCTAGTTCACCAGGAAACCATAAGTTCTGAGCTGGCAGTCGAGTTCACTAGGAAACCAGAAGTTCTGAGCTGGCAGTCTAGTTCACTAGGGAACCATCAGTTCTGAGCTGGCAGTCCAGTTCACTATAACATCAGTACTGAGCTGGAAGTCTAGTTCACTAGCAAACCATCAGTTCTGAGCTGACAGTCTAGTTCACAATGACATCAGTTCTCAGCTGGCAGTCTAGTTCAATATGACATAGGTACAGAGCTGGCAGTGTTGTTCACTATGACATTAGCACAAAGGTGGTAGTCCAGTTCACTATAACATCAGTTCTGAGCTGGCATACTAGTTTACTAGGAAACCATCAGTTCTGAGCTGGCAGTCTAGTTCACCAGGAAACCATCAGTTCTGAGCTGGCAGTCTAGTTCACTAGGAAACATCAGTTCTGAGCTGGTAGTCTAGTTCACTAGGGAACCATCAGTTCTGCGCTGGCAGTCCAGTTCACTAGGAAACCATCAGTTCTGAGCTGACAGTCTAGTTCACTATGACATCAGTACAGAGCTGGCAGTTTAGTTCACTATGACATTAGCACAAAGCTGGTAGTCCAGTTCGCTATAACATCAGTTCTGAGCTGGCAGTCTACTTCACCAGGAAACCATAAGTTCTGAGCTGGCAGTCTAGTTCACTATGACATCAGTTCTGAGCTGGCAGTCTAGTTCAATATGACATCAGTTCTGAGCTGGCAATCTAGTTCAATATGACATAGGTACAGAGCTGGCAATCTTGTTCACTATGACATTAGCACAAAGGTGGTAGTCCAGTTCACTATAACATCAGTTCTGAGCTGGCAGTATAGTTCACCAGGAAACCATAAGTTCTGAGCTGGCAGTCTAGTTCACCAGGAAACCATCAGTTCTGAGCTGGCAGACTAGTTCACTATGACATCAGTTCTGAGCTGGCAGTCTAGTTCACTATGACATCAGTTCTGAGCTGGCAGTCTAGTTCACTAGGGAACCATCAGTTCTGAGCTGGCAGTCCAGTTCACTATAACATCAGTACTGAGCTGGAAGTCTAGTTCACTAGGAAACCATCAGTTCTGAGCTGGCAGTCTAGTTCACTATGACATCAGTTCTGAGCTGGCAGTCTAGTTCAATATGACATAGGTACAGAGCTGGCAGTCTTGTTCACTATGACATTAGCACAAAGGTGGTAGTCCAGTTCACTATAACATCAGTTCTGAGCTGGCAGTCTAGGTTACTAGGAAACCATCAGTTCTGAGCTGGCAGTCTAGTTCACTAGGAAACTTCAGGTCTGAGCTGGCAGTCTAGTTCACTAGGGAACCATCAGTTCTAAGCTGGCAGTCTAGTTCACTATGACATCAGTACAGAGCTGGCAGTTTAGTTCACTATAACATTAGCACAAAGCTGGTAGTCCAGTTCGCTATAACATCAGTTCTGAGCTGGCAGTCTAGTTCACCAGGAAACCATAAGTTCTGAGCTGGCAGTCTAGTTCACCAGGAAACCATCAGTTCTGAGCTGGCAGACTAGTTCACTATGACATCAGTTCTGAGCTGGCAGTCTAGTTCACTATGACATCAGTTCAGACCTGGCAGTCTAGTTCACCAGGAAACCATAAGTTCTGAGCTGGAAGTTGAGTTCACTAGGAAAACATAAGTTCTGAGCTGGCAGTCTAGTTCACTAGGGAACCATCAGTTCTGAGCTGGCAGTCCATTTCACTATAACTTCAGTACTGAGCTGGCAGTCTAGTTCACTAGGAAACCATCAGTTCTGATCTGGCAGTCTAGTTCACAATGACATCAGTTCTCAGCTGGCAGTCTAGTTCAATATGACATAGGTACAGAGCTGGCAGTCTTGTTCACTATGACATTAGCACAAAGGTGGTAGTCCAGTTCACTAAAACATCAGTTCTGAGCTGGCAGTCTAGTTTACTAGGAAACCATCAGTTCTGAGCTGGCAGTCTAGTTCACTAGGAAACATCAGTTCTGAGCTGGCAGTCTAGTTCACTAGGGAACCATCAGTTCTGAGCTGGCAGTCCAGTTCACTATAACATCAGTACTGAGCTGGCAGTCTAGTTCACTAGGAAACCATCAGTTCTGAGCTGACATTCTAGTTCACAATGACATCAGTTCTCAGCTGGCAGTCTAGTTCAATATGACATAGGTACAGAGCTGGCAGTGTTGTTCACTATGACATTAGCACAAAGGTGGTAGTCCAGTTCACTATAACATCAGTTCTGAGCTGGCATACTAGTTTACTAGGAAACCATCAGTTCTGAGCTGGCAGTCTAGTTCACTAGGAAACATCAGTTCTGAGCTGGCAGTCTAGTTCACTAGGGAACCATCAGTTCTGAGCTGGCAGTCCAGTTCACTATAACATCAGTACTGATCTGGCAGTCTAGTTCACTAGGAAACCATCAGTTCTGAGATGGCAGTCTAGTTCACCAGGAAACCATAAGTTCTGAGCTGGCAGTCTAGTTCAATATGACATAGGTACAGAGCTGGCAGGCTTGTTCACTATGACATTAGCACAAAGGTGGTAGTCCAGTTCACTATAACATCAGTTCTGAGCTGGCAGTCTAGGTTACTAGGAAACCATCAGTTCTGAGCTGGCAGTCTAGTTCACTAGGAAACATCAGGTCTGAGCTGGCAGTCTAGTTCACTAGGGAACCATCAGTTCTGAGCTGGCAGTCCAGTTCACTAGGAAACCATCAGTTCTAAGCTGGCAGTCTAGTTCACTATGACATCAGTACAGAGCTGGCAGTTTAGTTCACTATGACATTAGCACAAAGCTGGTAGTCCAGTTCGCTATAACATCAGTTCTGAGCTGGCAGTCTAGTTCACCAGGAAACCATAAGTTCTGAGCTGGCAGTCTAGTTCACCAGGAAACCATCAGTTCTGAGCTGGCAGACTAGTTCACTATGACATCAGTTCTGAGCTGGCAGTCTAGTTCACTATGACATCAGTTCAGACCTGGCAGTCTAGTTCACCAGGAAACCATAAGTCTGAGCTGGCAGTCGAGTTCACTAGGAAACCATAAGTTCTGAGCTGGCAGTCTAGTTCACTAGGGAACCATCAGTTCTGAGCTGGCAGTCCATTTCACTATAACATCAGTACTGAGCTGGCAGTCTAGTTCACTAGGAAACCATCAGTTCTGAGCTGGCAGTCTAGTTGACAATGACCTCAGTTCTCAGCTGGCAGTCTAGTTCAATATGACATAGGTACAGAGCTGGCAGTCTTGTTCACTATGACATTAGCACAAAGGTGGTAGTCCAGTTCACTATAACATCAGTTCTGAGCTGGCAGTCTAGTTTACTAGGAAACCATCAGTTCTGAGCTGGCAGTCTAGTTCACTAGGAAACATCAGTTCTGAGCTGGGAGTCTAGTTCACTAGGGAACCATCAGTTCAGAGCTGGCAGTCCAGTACACTATAACATCAACACTGAGCTGGCTGTCTAGTTCACTAGGAAACCATCAGTTCTGAGCTGGCAGTCTAGTTGACAATGACATCAGTTCTCAGCTGGCAGTCTAGTTCAATATGACATAGGTACAGAGCTGGCAGTGTTGTTCACTATGACATTAGCACAAAGGTGGTAGTCCAGTTCACTATAACATCAGTTCTGAGCTGGCTTACTAGTTTACTAGGAAACCATCAGTTCTGAGCTGGCAGTCTAGTTCACTAGGAAACATCAGTTCTGAGCTGGCAGTCTAGTTCACTAGGGAACCATCAGTTCTGAGCTGGCAGTCCAGTTCACTATAACATCAGTACTGATCTGGCAGTCTAGTTCACTAGGAAACCATCAGTTCTGAGCTGGCAGTCTAGTTCACTATGACATCAGTTCTGAGCTGGCAGTCTAGTTCAATATGCCATAGGTACAGAGCTGGCAGTCTTGTTCACTATGACATTAGCACAAAGGTGGTAGTCCAGTTCACTATAACATCAGTTCTGAGATGGCAGTCTAGGTTACTAGGAAACCATCAGTTCTGAGCTGGCAGTCTAGTTCACTAGGAAACATCAGGTCTGAGATGGCAGTCTAGTTCACTAGGGAACCATCAGTTCTGAGCTGGCAGTCCAGTTCACTAGGAAACCATCAGTTCTAAGCTGGCAGTCTAGTTCACTATGACATCAGTACAGAGCTGGCAGTTTAGTTCACTATGACATTAGCACAAAGCTGGTAGTCCAGTTCGCTATAACATCAGTTCTGAGCTGGCAGTCTAGTTCACCAGGAAACCATAAGTTCTGAGCTGGCAGTCTAGTTCACCAGGAAACCATCAGTACTGAGCTGGCAGACTAGTTCACTATGACATCAGTTCTGAGCTGGCAGTCTAGTTCACTATGACATCAGTTCAGACCTGGCAGTCTAGTTCACCAGGAAACCATAAGTCTGAGCTGGCAGTCGAGTTCACTAGGAAACCATAAGTTCTGAGCTGGCAGTCTAGTTCACTAGGGAACCATCAGTTCTGAGCTGGCAGTCCATTTCACTATAACATCAGTACTGAGCTGGCAGTCTAGTTCACTAGGAAACCATCAGTTCTGAGCTGGCAGTCTAGTTGACAATGACCTCAGTTCTCAGCTGGCAGTCTAGTTCAATATGACATAGGTACAGAGCTGGCAGTCTTGTTCACTATGACATTAGCACAAAGGTGGTAGTCCAGTTCACTATAACATCAGTTCTGAGCTGGCAGTCTAGTTTACTAGGAAACCATCAGTTCTGAGCTGGCAGTCTAGTTCACTAGGAAACATCAGTTCTGAGCTGGCAGTCTAGTTCACTAGGGAACCATCAGTTCTGAGCTGGCAGTCCAGTTCACTATAACATCAATACTGAGCTGGCTGTCTAGTTCACTAGGAAACCATCAGTTCTGAGCTGGCAGTCTAGTTCACTATGACATCAGTTGTGAGCTGGCAGTCTAGTTCAATATGACATAGGTAAAGAGCTGGCAGTCTTGTTCACTATGACATTAGCACAAACGTGGTAGTCCAGTTCACTATAACTTCAGTTCTGAGCTGGCAGTCTAGGTTACTAGGAAACCATCAGTTCTGAGCTGGCAGTCTAGTTCACTAGGAAACATCAGGTCTGAGCTGGCAGTCTAGTTCACTAGGGAACCATCAGTTCTGAGCTGGCAGTCCAGTTCACTAGGAAACCATCAGTTCTAAGCTGGCAGTCTAGTTCACTATGACATCAGTACAGAGCTGGCAGTTTAGTTCACTATGACATTAGCACAAAGCTGGTAGTCCAGTTCGCTATAACATCAGTTCTGAGCTGGCAGTCTAGTTCACCAGGAAACCATAAGTTCTGAGCTGGCAGTCTAGTTCACCAGGAAACCATCAGATCTGAGCTGGCAGACTAGTTCACTATGACATCAGTTCTGAGCTGGCAGTCTAGTTCACTATGACATCAGTTCAGACCTGGCAGTCTAGTTCACCAGGAAACCATAAGTTCTGAGCTGGCTGTCGAGTTCACTAGGAAACCATAAGTTCTGAGCTTGCAGTCTAGTTCACTAGGGAACCATCAGTTCTGAGCTGGCAGTCCATTTCACTATAACATCAGTACTGAGCTGGCAGTCTAGGTCACTAGGAAACCATCAGTTCTGATCTGGCAGTCTAGTTCACAATGACATAAGTTCTCAGCTGGCAGTCTAGTTCAATATGACATAGGTACAGAGCTGGCAGTCTTGTTCACTATGACATTAGCACAAAGGTGGTAGTCCAGTTCACTATAACATCAGTTCTGAGCTGGCAGTCTAGTTTACTAGGAAACCATCAGTTCTGAGCTGGCAGTCTAGTTCACTAGGAAACATCAGTTCTGAGCTGGCTGTCTAGTTCACTAGGGAACCATCAGTTCTGAGCTGGCAGTCCAGTTCACTATAACATCAGAACTGAGCTGGCAGTCTAGTTCACTAGGAAACCATCAGTTCTGATCTGACATTCTAGTTCACAATGACATCAGTTCTCAGCTGGCAGTCTAGTTCAATATGACATTGGTACAGAGCTGGCAGTCTTGTTCACTATGACATTAGCACAAAGGTGGTAGTCCAGTTCACTATAACATCAGTTCTGAGCTGGCATACTAGTTTACTAGGAAACCACCAGTTCTGAGCTGACAGTCTAGTTCACTAGGAAACATCAGTTCTGAGCTGGCAGTCTAGTTCACTAGGGAACCATCAGTTCTGAGCTGGCAGTCCAGTTCACTATAACATCAGTACTGATCTGGCAGTCTAGTTCACTAGGAAACCATCAGTTCTGAGCTGGCAGTCTAGTTCACTATGACATCAGTTCTCAGCTGGCAGTCTAGTTCAATATGACATAGGTACAGAGCTGGCAGTCTTGTTCACTATGACATTAGCACAAAGGTGGTAGTCCAGTTCACTATAACATCAGTTCTGAGCTAGCAGTCTAGTTCACCAGGAAACCATAAGTTCTGAGCTGGCAGTCGATTTCACTTGGAAACCATAAGTTCTGAGCTGGCAGTCTAGTTCACTAGGGAACCATCAGTTCTGAGCTGGCAGTCCAGTTCACTATAACATCAGTACTGAGCTGGCAGTCTAGTTCACTAGGAAACCATCAGGTCTGAGCTGGCAGTCTAGTTTACAATGACATCAGTTCTCAGCTGGCAGTCCAGTTCAATATGACATAGGTACAGAGCTGGCAGTCTTGTTCACTATGACATTAGCACAAAGGTGGTAGTCCAGTTCACTATAACATCAGTTCTGAGCTGGCAGTCTAGGTTACTAGGAAACCATCAGTTCTGAGCTGGCAGTCTAGTTCACTAGGAAACATCAGTTCTGATCTGGCAGTCTAGTTCACTAGGGAACCATCAGTTCTGAGCTGGCAGTCCAGTTCACTAGGAAACCATCAGTTCTGAGCTGGCAGTCTAGTTCACTATGACATCTGTACAGAACTGGCAGTTTAGTTCACTATGACATTAGCACAAAGCTGGTAGTCCAGTTCGCTATAACATCAGTTCTGAGCTGGCAGTCTAGTTCACCAGGAGACCATAAGTTCTGAGCTGGCAGTCTAGTTCACCAGGAATCCATCAGTTCTGAGCTGGCAGACTAGTTCACTATGACATCAGTTCTGAGCTGGCAGTCTAGTTCACCAGGAAACAATCAGTTCTGAGCTGGCAGTCTAGTTCACCAGGAAACCATCAGTTCTGAGCTGGCAGTCTAGTTCACTAGGAAACCATTGTTCTGAGCTGGCAGTCTAGGTCACTATGACATCAGTTCTGAGTTGGCAGACTAGTTCACTAGGAAACCATCAGTTCTGAGCTGGCAGTCTTGTTCACTATGACATCAGTACAGAGCTGGCAGTTTAGTTCACTATGACATTAGCACAAAGCTGGTAGTCCAGTTCGCTATAACATCAGTTCTGAGCTGGCAGTCTAGTTCTCCAGGAAACCATAAGTTCTGAGCTGGCAGTCTAGTTCACCAGGAAACCATCAGTTCTGAGCTGGCAGACTAGTTCACTATGACATCAGTTCTGAGCTGGCAGTCTAGTTCACTATGACATCAGTTCAGAGCTGGCAGTCTAGTTCACCAGGAAACCATAAGTTCTGAGCTGGCAGTCTAGTTCACTAGGGAACCATCAGTTCTGACCTGGCAGTCCAGTTCACCATAACATCAGTACTGAGCTGGCAGTCTAGTTCAATAGGATACCATCAGTTCTGAGCTGGCAGTCTAGTTGACAATGACCTCAGTTCTCAGCTGGCAGTCTAGTTCAATATGACATAGGTACAGAGCTGGCAGTCTTGTTCACTATGACATTAGCACAAAGGTGGTAGTCCAGTTCACTATAATATCAGTTCTGAGCTGGCAGTCTAGTTTACTAGGAAACCATCAGTTCTGAGCTGGCAGTCTAGTTCACTAGGAAACATCAGTTCTGAGCTGGCAGTCTAGTTCACTAGGGAACCATCAGTTCTGAGCTGGCAGTCCAGTTCACTATAACATCAGTACTGAGCTGGCTGTCTAGTTCACTAGGAAACCATCAGTTCTGAGCTGGCAGTCTAGTTCACTATGACATCAGTTCTGAGCTGGCAGTCTAGTTCAATATGACATAGGTACAGAGCTGGCAGTCTTGTTCACTATGACATTAGCACAAACGTGGTAGTCCAGTTCACTATAACATCAGTTCTGAGCTGGCAGTCTAGATTACTAGGAAACCATCAGTTCTGAGCTGGCAGTCTAGATTACTAGAAAACCATCAGTTCTGAGCTGGCAGTCTAGTTCACTAGGAAACATCAGTTCTGCGCTGGCAGTCCAGTTCACTAGGAAACCATCAGTTCTGAGCTGGCAGTCTAGTTCACTATGACATCAGTACAGAGCTTGCAGTTTAGTTCACTATGACATTAGCACAAAGCTGGTAGTCCAGTTCGCTATAACATCAGTTCTGAGTTGGCAGTCTACTTCTCCAGGAAACCATAAGTTCTGAGCTGGCAGTCTAGTTCACCAGGAAACCATCAGTTCTGAGCTGGCAGACTACTTCACTATGACATCAGTTCTGAGCTGGCAGTCTAGTTCACTATGACATCAGTTCAGAGCTGGCAGTCTAGTTCACTAGGAAACCATCAGTTCTGAGCTGACATTCTAGTTCACAATGACATCAGTTCTCAGCTGGCAGTCTAGTTCAATATGACATAGGTACAGAGCTGGCAGTCTTGTTCACTATGGCATTAGCCCAAAGGTGTTAGTCCAGTTCACTATAACATCAGTTCTGAGCTGGCAGTCTAGTTTACTAGGAAACCATCAGTTCTGAGCTGGCAGTCTAGTTCACTATGACATCAGTTCAGAGCTGGCAGTCTAGTTCACCAGGAAACCATAAGTTCTGAGCTGGCAGTCGAGTTCACTAGGAAACCAGAAGTTCTGAGCTGGCAGTCTAGTTCACTAGGGAACCATCAGTTCTGAGCTGGCAGTCCAGTTCACTATAACATCAGTACTGAGCTGGAAGTCTAGTTCACTAGGAAACCATCAGTTCTGAGCTGGCAGTCTAGTTCACTATGACATCAGTTCAGAGCTGGCAGTCTAGTTCACCAGGAAACCATAAGTTCTGAGCTGGCAGTCGAGTTCACTAGGAAACCAGAAGTTCTGAGCTGGCAGTCTAGTTCACTAGGGAACCATCAGTTC
Source organism: Tenrec ecaudatus (assembly GCF_050624435.1). Classification (NCBI taxonomy): domain Eukaryota; kingdom Metazoa; phylum Chordata; class Mammalia; order Afrosoricida; family Tenrecidae; genus Tenrec; species Tenrec ecaudatus. The sequence goes on along the minus strand of NC_134540.1, from coordinate 140,961,333 downwards.
TGAGCTGGCAGTCCAGTTCACTATAACATCAGTACTGAGCTGGCAGTCTAGTTCACTAGGAAACCATCAGTTCTGAGCTGGCAGTCTAGTTGACAATGACATCAGTTCTCAGCTGGCAGTCCAGTTCAATATGACATAGGTACAGAGCTGGCAGTCTTGTTCACTATGACATTAGCACAAAGGTGGTAGTCCAGTTCACTATAACATCAGTTCTGAGCTGGCAGTCTAGGTTACTAGGAAACCATCAGTTCTGAGCTGGCAGTCTAGTTCACTAGGAAACATCAGTTCTGATCTGGCAGTCTAGTTCACTAGGGAACCATCAGTTCTGAGCTGGCAGTCCAGTTCACTAGGAAACCATCAGTTCTGAGCTGGCAGTCTAGTTCACTATGACATCTGTACAGAACTGGCAGTTTAGTTCACTATGACATTAGCACAAAGCTGGTAGTCCAGTTCGCTATAACATCAGTTCTGAGCTGGCAGTCTAGTTCACCAAGAGACCATAAGTTCTGAGCTGGCAGTCTAGTTCACCAGGAATCCATCAGTTCTGAGCTGGCAGACTAGTTCACTATGACATCAGTTCTGAGCTGGCAGTCTAGTTCACCAGGAAACAATCAGTTCTGAGCTGGCAGTCTAGTTCACCAGGAAACCATCAGTTCTGAGCTGGCAGTCTAGTTCACTAGGAAACCATTGTTCTGAGCTGGCAGTCTAGGTCACTATGACATCAGTTCTGAGTTGGCAGACTAGTTCACTAGGAAACCATCAGTTCTGAGCTGGCAGTCTTGTTCACTATGACATCAGTACAGAGCTGGCAGTTTAGTTCACTATGACATTAGCACAAAGCTGGTAGTCCAGTTCGCTATAACATCAGTTCTGAGCTGGCAGTCTAGTTCTCCAGGAAACCATAAGTTCTGAGCTGGCAGTCTAGTTCACCAGGAAACCATCAGTTCTGAGCTGGCAGACTAGTTCACTATGACATCAGTTCTGAGCTGGCAGTCTAGTTCACTATGACATCAGTTCAGAGCTGGCAGTCTAGTTCACCAGGAAACCATAAGTTCTGAGCTGGCAGTCTAGTTCACTAGGGAACCATCAGTTCTGACCAGGCAGTCCAGTTCACCATAACATCAGTATTGAGCTGGCAGTCTAGTTCAATAGGAAACCATCAGTTCTGAGCTGGCAGTCTAGTTGACAATGACCTCAGTTCTCAGCTGGCAGTCTAGTTCAATATGACATAGGTACAGAGCTGGCAGTCTTGTTCACTATGACATTAGCAAAAAGGTGGTAGTCCAGTTCACTATAACATCAGTTCTGAGCTGGCAGTCTAGTTTACTAGGAAACCATCAGTTCTGAGCTGGCAGTCTAGTTCACTAGGAAACATCAGTTCTGAGCTGGCAGTCTAGTTCACTAGGGAACCATCAGTTCTGAGCTGGCAGTCCAGTTCACTATAACATCAGTACTGAGCTGGCTGTCTAGTTCACTAGGAAACCATCAGTTCTGAGCTGGCAGTCTAGTTCACTATGACATCAGTTCTGAGCTGGCAGTCTAGTTCAATATGACATAGGTACAGAGCTGGCAGTCTTGTTCACTATGACATTAGCACAAACGTGGTAGTCCAGTTCACTATAACATCAGTTCTGAGCTGGCAGTCTAGATTACTAGAAAAATATCAGTTCTGAGCTGGCAGTCTAGTTCACTAGGAAACATCAGTTCTGCGCTGGCAGTCCAGTTCACTAGGAAACCATCAGTTCTGAGCTGGCAGTCTAGTTCACTATGACATCAGTACAGAGCTTGCAGTTTAGTTCACTATGACATTAGCACAAAGCTGGTAGTCCAGTTCGCTATAACATCAGTTCTGAGTTGGCAGTCTACTTCTCCAGGAAACCATAAGTTCTGAGCTGGCAGTCTAGTTCACCAGGAAACCATCAGTTCTGAGCTGGCAGACTACTTCACTATGACATCAGTTCTGAGCTGGCAGTCTAGTTCACTATGACATAAGTTCAGAGCTGGCAGTCTAGTTCACCAGGAAACCATAAGTTCTGAGCTGGCAGTCGAGTTCACTAGGAAACCATAAGTTCTGAGCTGGCAGTCTAGTTCACTAGGGAACCATCAGTTCTGAGCTGGCAGTCTAGTTCACTATGACATCAGTTCTCAGCTGGCAGTCTAGTTCAATATGACATAGGTACAGAGCTGGCAGTCTTGTTCACTATGACATTAGCACAAAGGTGGTAGTCCAGTTCACTATAACATCAGTTCTGAGCTGGCAGTCTAGTTTACTAGGAAACCATCAGTTCTGAGCTGGCAGTCTAGTTCACTATGACATCAGTTCAGAGCTGGCAGTCTAGTTCACCAGGAAACCATAAGTTCTGAGCTGGCAGTCGAGTTCACTAGGAAACCATAAGTTCTGAGCTGGCAGTCTAGTTCACTAGGGAACCATCAGTTCTGAGCTGGCAGTCCATTTCACTATAACATCAGTACTGAGCTGGCAGTCTAGTTCACTAGGAAACCATCAGTTCTGATCTGGCAGTCTAGTTCACAATGACATAAGTTCTCAGCTGGCAGTCTAGTTCAATATGACATAGGTACAGAGCTGGCAGTCTTGTTCACTATGACATTAGCACAAAGGTGGTAGTCCAGTTCACTATAACATCAGTTCTGAGCTGGCAGTCTAGTTTACTAGGAAACCATCAGTTCTGAGCTGGCAGTCTAGTTCACTAGGAAACATCAGTTCTGAGCTGGCTGTCTAGTTCACTAGGGAACCATCAGTTCTGAGCTGGCAGTCCAGTTCACTATAACATCAGAACTGAGCTGGCAGTCTAGTTCACTAGGAAACCATCAGTTCTGAGCTGACATTCTAGTTCACAATGACATCAGTTCTCAGCTGGCAGTCTAGTTCAATATGACATAGGTACAGAGCTGGCAGTCTTGTTCACTATGACATTAGCACAAAGGTGGTAGTCCAGTTCACTATAACATCAGTTCTGAGCTGGCATACTAGTTTACTAGGAAACCACCAGTTCTGAGCTGGCAGTCTAGTTCACTAGGAAACATCAGTTCTGAGCTGGCAGTCTAGTTCACTTTAACATCAGTACTGAGCTGGCAGTCTAGTTCACTAGGAAACCATCAGTTCTGAGCTGGCAGTCTAGTTCACTATGACATCAGTTCTCAGCTGGCAGTCTAGTTCAATATGACATAGGTACAGAGCTGGCAGTCTTGTTCACTATGACATTAGCACAAAGGTGGTAGTCCAGTTCACTATAACATCAGTTCTGAGCTAGCAGTCTAGTTCACCAGGAAACCATCAGTTCTGAGCTGGCAGTCTAATTCACTAGGAAACATCAGTTCTGAGCTGGTAGTCTAGTTCACTAGGGAACCATCAGTTCTGCACTGGCAGTCCAGTTCACTAGGAATCCATCAGTTCTGAACTGGCAGTCTAGTTCACTATGACATCAGTACAGAGCTGGCAGTTTAGTTCACTATGACATTAGCACAAAGCTGGTAGTCCAGTTCACTATAACATCAGTTCTGAACTGGCAGTCTAGTTCTCCAGGAAACCATAAGTTCTGAGCTGGCAGTCTAGTTCACCAGGAAACCATCAGTTCTGAGCTGGCAGACTAGTTCACTATGACATCAGTTCTGAGCTGGCAGTCTAGTTCACTATGACATCAGTTCAGAGTTAGCAGTCTAGTTCACCAGGAAACCATAAGTTCTGAGCTGGCAGTCGAGTTCACTTGGAAACCATAAGTTCTGAGCTGGCAGTCTAGTTCACTAGGGAACCATCAGTTCTTACCTGGCAGTCCAGTTCACTATAACATCAGTACTGAGCTGGCAGTCTAGTTCACTAGGAAACCATCAGTTCTGAGCTGGCAGTCTAGTTGACAATGACATCATTTCTCAGCTGGCAGTCCAGTTCAATATGACATAGGTACAGAGCTGGCAGTCTTGTTCACTATGACATTAGCACAAAGGTGGTAGTCCAGTTCACTATAACATCAGTTCTGAGCTGGCAGTCTAGGTTACTAGGAAACCATCAGTTCTGAGCTGGCAGTCTAGTTCACTAGGAAACATCAGTTCTGATCTGGCAGTCTAGTTCACTAGGGAACCATCAGTTCTGAGCTGGCAGTCCAGTTCACTAGGAAACCATCAGTTCTGAGCTGGCAGTCTAGTTCACTATGACATCTGTACAGAACTGGCAGTTTAGTTCACTATGACATTAGCACAAAGCTGGTAGTCCAGTTCGCTATAACATCAGTTCTGAGCTGGCAGTCTAGTTCACCAGGAGACCATAAGTTCTGAGCTGGCAGTCTAGTTCACCAGGAATCCATCAGTTCTGAGCTGGCAGACTAGTTCACTATGACATCAGTTCTGAGCTGGCAGTCTAGTTCACTATGACATAAGTTCTGAGCTGGCAGTCGAGTTCACTAGGAAACCATAAGTTCTGAGCTGGCAGTCTAGTTCACTAGGGAACCATCAGTTCTGAGCTGGCAGTCCATTTCACTATAACATCAGTACTGAGCTGGCAGTCTAGTTCACTAGGAAACCATCAGTTCTGATCTGGCAGTCTAGTTCACAATGACATAAGTTCTCAGCTGGCAGTCTAGTTCAATATGACATAGGTACAGAGCTGGCAGTCTTGTTCACTATGACATTAGCACAAAGGTGGTAGTCCAGTTCACTATAACATCAGTTCTGAGCTGGCAGTCTAGTTTACTAGGAAACCATCAGTTCTGAGCTGGCAGTCTAGTTCACTAGGAAACATCAGTTCTGAGCTGGCTGTCTAGTTCACTAGGGAACCATCAGTTCTGAGCTGGCAGTCCAGTTCACTATAACATCAGAACTGAGCTGGCAGTCTAGTTCACTAGGAAACCATCAGTTCTGAGCTGACATTCTAGTTCACAATGACATCAGTTCTCAGCTGGCAGTCTAGTTCAATATGACATAGGTACAGAGCTGGCAGTCTTGTTCACTATGACATTAGCACAAAGGTGGTAGTCCAGTTCACTATAACATCAGTTCTGAGCTGGCATACTAGTTTACTAGGAAACCACCAGTTCTGAGCTGGCAGTCTAGTTCACTAGGAAACATCAGTTCTGAGCTGGCAGTCTAGTTCACTTTAACATCAGTACTGAGCTGGCAGTCTAGTTCACTAGGAAACCATCAGTTCTGAGCTGGCAGTCTAGTTCACTATGACATCAGTTCTCAGCTGGCAGTCTAGTTCAATATGACATAGGTACAGAGCTGGCAGTCTTGTTCACTATGACATTAGCACAAAGGTGGTAGTCCAGTTCACTATAACATCAGTTCTGAGCTAGCAGTCTAGTTCACCAGGAAACCATCAGTTCTGAGCTGGCAGTCTAATTCACTAGGAAACATCAGTTCTGAGCTGGTAGTCTAGTTCACTAGGGAACCATCAGTTCTGCACTGGCAGTCCAGTTCACTAGGAATCCATCAGTTCTGAACTGGCAGTCTAGTTCACTAGGAAACATCAGTTCTGAGCTGGCAGTCTAGTTCACTAGGGAACCATCAGTTCTGAGCTGGCAGTCCAGTTCACTATAACATCAGTACTGAGCTGGCTGTCTAGTTCACTAGGAAACCATCAGTTCTGAGCTGGCAGTCTAGTTCACTATGACATCAGTTCTGAGCTGGCAGTCTAGTTCAATATGACATAGGTACAGAGCTGGCAGTCTTGTTCACTATGACATTAGCACAAAGGTGGTAGTCCAGTTCACTATAACATCAGTTCTGAGCTGGCAGTCTAGGTTACTAGGAAACCCTCAGTTCTGAGCTGGCAGTCTAGTTCACTAGGAAACATCAGGTCTGAGCTGGCAGTCTAGTTCACTAGGGAACCATCAGTTCTGAGCTGGCAGTCTAGTTCACTATGACATCAGTACAGAGCTGGCAGTTTAGTTCACTATGACATTAGCACAAAGCTGGTAGTCCAGTTCGCTATAACATCAGTTCTGAGCTGGCAGTCTAGTTCACCAGGAAACCATAAGTTCTGAGCTGGCAGTCTAGATCACCAGGAAACCATCAGTTCTGAGCTGGCAGACTAGTTCACTATGACATCAGTTCTGAGCTGGCAGTCTAGTTCACTATGACATCAGTTCAGACCTGGCAGTCTAGTTCACCAGGAAACCATAAGTTCTGAGCTGGCAGTCGAGTTCACTATAACATCAGAACTGAGCTGGCAGTCTAGTTCACTAGGAAACCATCAGTTCTGAGCTGACATTCTAGTTCACAATGACATCAGTTCTCAGCTGGCAGTCTAGTTCAATATGACATAGGTACAGAGCTGGCAGTCTTGTTCACTATGACATTAGCACAAAGGTGGTAGTCCAGTTCACTATAACATCAGTTCTGAGCTGGCAGTCTAGTTTACTAGGAAACCATCAGTTCTGAGCTGGCAGTCTAGTTCACTAGGAAACATCAGTTCTGAGCTGGCAGTCTAGTTCACTAGGGAACCATCAGTTCTGAGCTGGCAGTCCAGTTCACTATAACATCAGTACTGAGCTGGCTGTCTAGTTCACTAGGAAACCATCAGTTCTGAGCTGGCAGTCTAGTTCACTATGACATCAGTTCTCAGCTGGCAGTCTAGTTCAATATGACATAGGTACAGAGCTGGCAGTCTTGTTCACTATGACATTAGCACAAAGGTGGTAGTCCAGTTCACTATAACATCAGTTCTGAGCTAGCAGTCTAGTTCACCAGGTAACCATCAGTTCTGAGCTGGCAGTCTAGTTCACTAGGAAACATCAGTTCTGAGCTGGTAGTCTAGTTCACTAGGGAACCATCAGTTCTGCGCTGGCAGTCCAGTTCACTAGGAATCCATCAGTTCTGAATTGGCAGTCTAGTTCACTATGACATCATTACAGAGCTGGCAGTTTAGTTCACTATGACATTAGCACAAAGCTGGTAGTCCAGTTCACTATAACATCAGTTCTGAGCTGGCAGTCTAGTTCTCCAGGAAACCATAAGTTCTGAGCTGGCAGTCTAGTTCACCAGGAAACCATCAGTTCTGAGCTGGCAGACTAGTTCACTATGACATCAGTTCTGAGCTGGCAGTCTAGTTCACTATGACATCAGTTCAGAGTTAGCAGTCTAGTTCACCAGGAAACCATAAGTTCTGAGCTGGCAGTCGAGTTCACTAAGAAACCATAAGTTCTGAGCTGGCAGTCTAGTTCACTAGGGAACCATCAGTTCTGACCTGGCAGTCCAGTTCACTATAACATCAGTACTGAGCTGGCAGTCTAGTTCACTAGGAAACCATCAGTTCTGAGCTGGCAGTCTAGTTGACAATGACATCAGTTCTCAGCTGGCAGTCCAGTTCAATATGACATAGGTACAGAGCTGGCAGTCTAGTTCACTATGACATCAGTTCTGAGTTGGCAGACTAGTTCACTAGGAAACCATCAGTTCTGAGATGGCAGTATAGTTCACTATGACATCAGTTCTGAGATGGCAGTCTAATTCACCAGGAAACCATAAGTTCTGAGGTGGCAGTCTAGTTCACCAGGAAACAATAAGTTCTGAGCTGGCAGTCTAGTTCACCAGGAAAAAATCAATTCTGAGCTGGCAGTCTAGTTCACCAGGAAACCATAAGTTCTGAGCTGGCAGTCGAGTTCACTAGGAAACCATCAGTTCTAAGCTGGCAGTCTAGTTCACTATGACATCAGTACAGAGCTGGCAGTTTAGTTCACTATGACATTAGCACAAAGCTGGTAGTCCAGTTCGCTATAACATCAGTTCTGAGCTGGCAGTCTAGTTCACCAGGAAACCATAAGTTCTGAGCTGGCAGTCTAGTTCACCAGGAAACCATCAGTTCTGAGCTGGCAGACTAGTTCACTATGACATCAGTTCTGAGCTGGCAGTCTAGTTCACTATGACATCAGTTCAGACCTGGCAGTCTAGTTCACCAGGAAACCATAAGTCTGAGCTGGCAGTTGAGTTCACTAGGAAACCATAAGTTCTGAGCTGGCAGTCTAGTTCACTAGGGAACCATCAGTTCTGAGCTGGCAGTCCATTTCACTATAACAACAGTACTGAGCTGGCAGTCTAGTTCACTAGGAAACCATCAGTTCTGAGCTGGCAGTCTAGTTGACAATGACCTCAGTTCTCAGCTGGCAGTCTAGTTCAATATGACATAGGTACAGAGCTGGCAGTCTTGTTCACTATGACATTAGCACAAAGGTGGTAGTCCAGTTCACTATAACATCAGTTCTGAGCTGGCAGTCTAGTTTACTAGGAAACCATCAGTTCTGAGCTGGCAGTCTAGTTCACTAGGAAACATCAGTTCTGAGCTGGCAGTCTAGTTCACTAGGGAACCATCAGTTCTGAGCTGGCAGTCCAGTTCACTATAACATCAGTACTGAGCTGGCTGTCTAGTTCACTAGGAAACCATCAGTTCTGAGCTGGCAGTCTAGTTCACTATGACATCAGTTCTGAGCTGGCAGTCTAGTTCAATATGACATAGGTACAGAGCTGGCAGTCTTGTTCACTATGACATTAGCACAAAGGTGGTAGTCCAGTTCACTATAACATCAGTTCTGAGCTGGCAGTCTAGGTTACTAGGAAACCCTCAGTTCTGAGCTGGCAGTCTAGTTCACTAGGAAACATCAGGTCTGAGCTGGCAGTCTAGTTCACTAGGGAACCATCAGTTCTGAGCTGGCAGTCTAGTTCACTATGACATCAGTACAGAGCTGGCAGTTTAGTTCACTATGACATTAGCACAAAGCTGGTAGTCCAGTTCGCTATAACATCAGTTCTGAGCTGGCAGTCTAGTTCACCAGGAAACCATAAGTTCTGAGCTGGCAGTCTAGATCACCAGGAAACCATCAGTTCTGAGCTGGCAGACTAGTTCACTATGACATCAGTTCTGAGCTGGCAGTCTAGTTCACTATGACATCAGTTCAGACCTGGCAGTCTAGTTCACCAGGAAACCATAAGTTCTGAGCTGGCAGTCGAGTTCACTATAACATCAGAACTGAGCTGGCAGTCTAGTTCACTAGGAAACCATCAGTTCTGAGCTGACATTCTAGTTCACAATGACATCAGTTCTCAGCTGGCAGTCTAGTTCAATATGACATAGGTACAGAGCTGGCAGTCTTGTTCACTATGACATTAGCACAAAGGTGGTAGTCCAGTTCACTATAACATCAGTTCTGAGCTGGCAGTCTAGTTTACTAGGAAACCATCAGTTCTGAGCTGGCAGTCTAGTTCACTAGGAAACATCAGTTCTGAGCTGGCAGTCTAGTTCACTAGGGAACCATCAGTTCTGAGCTGGCAGTCCAGTTCACTATAACATCAGTACTGAGCTGGCTGTCTAGTTCACTAGGAAACCATCAGTTCTGAGCTGGCAGTCTAGTTCACTATGACATCAGTTCTCAGCTGGCAGTCTAGTTCAATATGACATAGGTACAGAGCTGGCAGTCTTGTTCACTATGACATTAGCACAAAGGTGGTAGTCCAGTTCACTATAACATCAGTTCTGAGCTAGCAGTCTAGTTCACCAGGAAACCATCAGTTCTGAGCTGGCAGTCTAGTTCACTAGGAAACATCAGTTCTGAGCTGGTAGTCTAGTTCACTAGGGAACCATCAGTTCTGCGCTGGCAGTCCAGTTCACTAGGAATCCATCAGTTCTGAATTGGCAGTCTAGTTCACTATGACATCATTACAGAGCTGGCAGTTTAGTTCACTATGACATTAGCACAAAGCTGGTAGTCCAGTTCACTATAACATCAGTTCTGAGCTGGCAGTCTAGTTCTCCAGGAAACCATAAGTTCTGAGCTGGCAGTCTAGTTCACCAGGAAACCATCAGTTCTGAGCTGGCAGACTAGTTCACTATGACATCAGTTCTGAGCTGGCAGTCTAGTTCACTATGACATCAGTTCAGAGTTAGCAGTCTAGTTCACCAGGAAACCATAAGTTCTGAGCTGGCAGTCGAGTTCACTAAGAAACCATAAGTTCTGAGCTGGCAGTCTAGTTCACTAGGGAACCATCAGTTCTGACCTGGCAGTCCAGTTCACTATAACATCAGTACTGAGCTGGCAGTCTAGTTCACTAGGAAACCATCAGTTCTGAGCTGGCAGTCTAGTTGACAATGACATCAGTTCTCAGCTGGCAGTCCAGTTCAATATGACATAGGTACAGAGCTGGCAGTCTTGTTCACTATGACATTAGCACAAAGGTGGTAGTCCAGTTCACTATAACATCAGTTCTGAACTGGCAGTCTAGGTTACTAGGAAACCAACAGTTCTGAGCTGGCAGTCTAGTTCACTAGGAAACATCAGTTCTGATCTGGCAGTCTAGTTCACTAGGGAACCATCAGTTCTGAGCTGGCAGTCCAGTTCACTAGGAAACCATCAGTTCTGAGCTGGCAGTCTAGTTCACTATGACATCTGTACAGAACTGGCAGTTTAGTTCACTATGACATTAGCACAAAGCTGGTAGTCCAGTTCGCTATAATATCAGTTCTGAGCTGGCAGTCTAGTTCACCAGTAGACCATAAGTTCTGAGCTGGCAGTCTAGTTCACCAGGAATCCATTTGTTCTGAGCTGGCAGACTAGTTCACTATGACATCAGTTCTGAGCTGGCAGTCTAGTTCACCAGGAAACAATCAGTTCTGAGCTGGCAGTCTAGTTCACCAGGAAACAATCAGTTCTGAGCTGGCAGTCTAGTTCACTAGGAAACCATCAGTTCTGAGCTGGCAGTCTAGTTCACTAGGAAACCATTGTTCTGAGCTGGCAGTCTAGGTCACTATGACATCAGTTCTGAGTTGGCAGACTAGTTCACTAGGAAACCATCAGTTCTGAGATGGCAGTATAGTTCACTATGACATCAGTTCAGAGTTGGCAGTCTAGTTCACCAGGAAACCATAAGTTCTGAGCTGGCAGTCGAGTTCACTAGGAAACCATAAGTTCTGAGCTGGCAGTCTAGTTCACTAGGGAACCATCAGTTCTGACCTGGCAGTCCAGTTCACTATAACATCAGTACTGAGCTGGCAGTCTAGTTCACTAGGAAACCATCAGTTCTGAGCTGGCAGTCTAGTTGACAATGACATCAGTTCTCAGCTGGCAGTCCAGTTCAATATGACATAGGTACAGAGCTGGCAGTCTTGTTCACTATGACATTAGCACAAAGGTGGTAGTCCAGTTTACTATAACATCAGTTCTGAGCTGGCAGTCTAGTTTACTAGGAAACCATCAATTCTGAGCTGGCAGTCCAGTTCACTATAACATCAGTACTGATCTGGCAGTCTAGTTCACTAGGAAACCATCAGTTCTGAGCTGGCAGTCTAGTTCACTATGACATCAGTTCTGAGCTCGCAGTCTAGTTCAATATGACATAGGTACAGAGCTGGCAGTCTTGTTCACTATGACATTAGCACAAAGGTGGTAGTCCAGTTCACTATAACATCAGTTCTGAGCTGGCAGTCTAGGTTACTAGGAAACCATCAGTTCTGAGCTGGCAGTCTAGTTCACTAGGAAACATCAGTTCTGAGCTGGCAGTCCAGTTCACTAGGGAACCATCAGTTCTGAGCTGGCAGTCCAGTTCACTATAACATCAGTACTGATCTGGCAGTCTAGTTCACTAGGAAACCATCAGTTCTGAGCTGGCAGTCTAGTTCACTATGACATCAGTTCTGAGCTGGCAGTCTAGTTCAATATGACATAGGTACAGAGCTGGCAGTCTTGTTCACTATGACATTAGCACAAAGGTGGTAGTCCAGTTCACTATAACATCAGTTCTGAGCTGGCAGTCTAGGTTACTAGGAAACCATCAGTTCTGAGCTGGCAGTCTAGTTCACTAGGAAACATCAGTTCTGAGCTGGCAGTCTAGTTCACTAGGGAACCATCAGTTCTGAGCTGGTAGTCCAGTTCACTAGGAAACCATCAGTTCTGAGCTGGCAGTCTAGTTCACTATGACATCTGTACAGAACTGGCAGTTTAGTTCACTATGACATTAGCACAAAGCTGGTAGTCCAGTTCGCTATAACATCAGTTCTGAGCTGGCAGTCTAGTTCACCAGGAGACCATAAGTTCTGAGCTGGCAGTCTAGTTCACCAGGAATCCATCAGTTCTGAGCTGGCAGACTAGTTCACTATGACATCAGTTCTGAGCTGGCAGTCTAGTTCACCAGGAAACAATCAGTTCTGAGCTGGCAGTCTAGTTCACCAGGAAACAATCAGTTCTGAGCTGGCAGTCTAGTTCACTAGGAAACCATCAGTTCTGAGCTGGCAGTCTAGTTCACTAGGAAACCATTGTTCTGAGCTGGCAGTCTAGTTCACTATGACATCAGTTCTGAGTTGGCAGACTAGTTCACTAGGAAACCATCAGTTCTGAGATGGCAGTATAGTTCACTATGACATCAGTTCTGAGATGGCAGTCTAATTCACCAGGAAACCATAAGTTCTGAGGTGGCAGTCTAGTTCACCAGGAAACAATCAGTTCTGAGCTGGCAGTCTAGTTCACCAGGAAACAATCAATTCTGAGCTGGCAGTCTAGTTCACCAGGAAACCATAAGTTCTGAGCTGGCAGTCGAGTTCACTAGGAAACCATAAGTTCTGAGCTGGCAGTCTAGTTCACTAGGGAACCATCAGTTCTCACCTGGCAGTCCAGTTCACTATAACATCAGTACTGAGCTGGCAGTCTAGTTCACTAGGAAACCATCAGATCTGAGCTGGCAGTCTAGTTGACAATGACATCAGTTCTCAGCTGGCAGTCCAGTTCAATATGACATAGGTACAGAGCTGGCAGTCTTGTTCACTATGACATTAGCACAAAGGTGGTAGTCCAGTTTACTATAACATCAGTTCTGAGCTGGCAGTCTAGTTTACTAGGAAACCATCAGTTCTGAGCTGGCAGTCTAGTTCACTAGGAAACATCAGTTCTGAGCTGGCAGTCTAGTTCACTAGGGAACCATCAGTTCTGAGCTGGCAGTCCAGTTCACTATAACATCAGTACTGAGCTGGCTGTCTAGTTCACTAGGAAACCATCAGTTCTGAGCTGGCAGTCTAGTTCACTATGACATCAGTTCTGAGCTGGCAGTCTAGTTCAATATGACATAGGTACAGAGCTGGCAGTCTTGTTCACTATGATATTAGCACAAAGGTGGTAGTCCAGTTCACTATAACATCAGTTCTGAGCTAGCAGTCTAGTTCACCAGGAAACCATCAGTTCTGAGCTGGCAGTCTAGTTCACTAGGAAACATCAGTTCTGAGCTGGTAGTCTAGTTCACTAGGGAACCATCAGTTCTGCGCTGGCAGTCCAGTTCACTAGGAATCCATCAGTTCTGAACTGGCAGTCTAGTTCACTATGACATCATTACAGAGCTGGCAGTTTAGTTCACTATGACATTAGCACAAAGCTGGTAGTCCAGTTCACTATAACATCAGTTCTGAGCTAGCAGTCTAGTTCTCCAGGAAACCATAAGTTCTGAGCTGGCAGTCTAGTTCACCAGGAAACCATCAGTTCTGAGCTGGCAGACTAGTTCACTATGACATCAGTTCTGAGCTGGCAGTCTAGTTCACTATGACATCAGTTCAGAGTTAGCAGTCTAGTTGACCAGGAAACCATAAGTTCTGAGCTGGCAGTCGAGTTCACTAAGAAACCATAAGTTCTGAGCTGGCAGTCTAGTTCACTAGGGAACCATCAGTTCTGACCTGGCAGTCCAGTTCACTATAACATCAGTACTGAGCTGGCAGTCTAGTTCACTAGGAAACCATCAGTTCTGAGCTCGCAGTCTAGTTCACTATGACATCAGTTCTCAGCTGGCAGTCCAGTTCAATATGACATAGGTACAGAGCTGGCAGTCTTGTTCATTATGACATTAGCACAAAGGTGGTAGTCCAGTTCACTATAACATCAGTTCTGAGCTGGCAGTCTAGGTTACTAGGAAACCAACAGTTCTGAGCTGGCAGTCTAGTTCACTAGGAAACATCAGTTCTGATCTGGCAGTCTAGTTCACTAGGGAACCATCAGTTCTGAGCTAGCAGTCCAGTTCACTAGGAAACCATCAGTTCTGAGCTGGCAGTCTAGTTCACTATGACATCTGTACAGAACTGGCAGTTTAGTTCACTATGACATTAGCACAAAGCTGGTAGTCCAGTTCGCTATAACATCAGTTCTGAGCTGGCAGTCTAGTTCACCAGTAGACCATAAGTTCTGAGCTGGCAGTCTAGTTCACCAGGAATCCATCTGTTCTGAGCTGGCAGACTAGTTCACTATGACATCAGTTCTGAGCTGGCAGTCTAGTTCACCAGGAAACAATCAGTTCTGAGCTGGCAGTCTAGTTCACGAGGAAACAATCAGTTCTGAGCTGGCAGTCTAGTTCACTAGGAAACCATCAGTTCTGAGCTGGCAGTCTAGTTCACTAGGAAACCATTGTTCTGAGCTGGCAGTCTAGGACACTATGACATCAGTTCTGAGTTGGCAGACTAGTTCACTAGGAAACCATCAGTTCTGAGATGGCAGTATAGTTCACTATGACATCAGTTCAGAGTTGGCAGTCTAGTTCACCAGGAAACCATAAGTTCTGAGCTGGCAGTCGAGTTCACTAGGAAACCAGAAGTTCTGAGCTGGTAGTCTAGTTCACTAGGGAACCATCAGTTCTAACCTGGCAGTCCAGTTCACTATAACATCAGTACTGAGCTGGCAGTCTAGTTCACTAGGAAACCATCAGTTCTGAGCTGGCAGTCTAGTTGACAATGACATCAGTTCTCAGCTGGCAGTCCAGTTCAATATGACATAGGTACAGAGCTGGCAGTCTTGTTCACTATGACATTAGGACAAAGGTGGTAGTCCAGTTTACTATAACATCAGTTCTGAGCTGGCAGTCTAGTTTACTAGGAAACCATCAATTCTGAGCTGGCAGTCCAGTTCACTATAACATCAGTACTGATCTGGCAGTCTAGTTCACTAGGAAACCATCAGTTCTGATCTGGCAGTCTAGTTCACTATGACATCAGGTCTGAGCTGGCAGTCTAGTTCAATATGACATAGGTACAGAGCTGGCAGTCTTGTTCACTATGACATTAGCACAAAGGTGGTAGTCCAGTTCACTTTAACATCAGTTCTGAGCTGGCAGTCTAGGTTACTAGGAAACCATCAGTTCTGAGCTGGCAGTCTAGTTCACTAGGAAACATCAGTTCTGAGCTGGCAGTCTAGTTCACTACGGAACCATCAGTTCTGAGCTGGCAGTCCAGTTCACTATAACATCAGTACTGATCTGGCAGTCTAGTTCACTAGGAAACCATCAGTTCTGAGCTGGCAGTCTAGTTCACTATGACATCAGTTCTGAGCTGGCAGTCTAGTTCAATATGACATAGGTACAGAGCTGGCAGTTTTGTTCACTATGACATTAGCACAAAGGTGGTAGTCCAGTTCACTATAACATCAGTTCTGAGCTGGCAGTCTAGGTTACTAGGAAACCATCAGTTCTGAGCTGGCAGTCTAGTTCACTAGGAAACATCAGTTCCGAGCTGGCAGTCTAGTTCACTAGGGAACCATCAGTTCTGAGCTGGTAGTCCGATTCACTAGGAAACCATCAGTTCTGAGCTGGCAGTCTAGTTCACTATGACATCTGTACAGAACTGGCAGTTTAGTTCACTATGACATTAGCACAAAGCTGGTAGTCCAGTTCGCTATAACATCAGTTCTGAGCTGGCAGTCTAGTTCACCAGGAATCCATCAGTTCTGAGCTGGCAGACTAGTTCACTATGACATCAGTTCTGAGCTGGCAGTCTAGTTCACCAGGAAACAATCAGTTCTGAGCTGGCAGTCTAGTTCACCAGGAAACAATCAGTTCTGAGCTGGCAGTCTAGTTCACTAGGAAACCATCAGTTCTGAGCTGGCAGTCTAGTTCACTAGGAAACCATTGTTCTGAGCTGGCAGTCTAGTTCACTATGACATCAGTTCTGAGTTGGCAGACTAGTTCACTAGGAAACCATCAGTTCTGAGATGGCAGTATAGTTCACTATGACATCAGTTCTGAGATGGCAGTCTAATTCACCAGGAAACCATAAGTTCTGAGGTGGCAGTCTAGTTCACCAGGAAACAATCAGTTCTGAGCTGGCAGTCTAGTTCACCAGGAAACAATCAATTCTGAGCTGGCAGTCTAGTTCACCAGGAAACCATAAGTTCTGAGCTGGCAGTCGAGTTCACTAGGAAACCATAAGTTCTGAGCTGGCAGTCTAGTTCACTAGGGAACCATCAGTTCTCACCTGGCAGTCCAGTTCACTATAACATCAGTACTGAGCTGGCAGTCTAGTTCACTAGGAAACCATCAGTTCTGAGCTGGCAGTCTAGTTGACAATGACATCAGTTCTCAGCTGGCAGTCCAGTTCAATATGACATAGGTACAGAGCTGGCAGTCTTGTTCACTATGACATTAGCACAAAGGTGGTAGTCCAGTTAACTATAACATCAGTTCTGAGCTGGCAGTCTAGTTTACTAGGAAACCATCCGTTCTGAGCTGGCAGTCTAGTTCACTAGGAAACATCAGTTCTGAGCTGGCAGTCTAGTTCACTAGGGAACCATCAGTTCTGAGCTGGCAGTCCAGTTCACTATAACATCGGTACTGAGCTGGCTGTCTAGTTCACTAGGAAACCATCAGTTCTGAGCTCGCAGTCTAGTTCACTATGACATCAGTTCTGAGCTGGCAGTCTAGTTCAATATGACATAGGTACAGAGCTGGCAGTCTTGTTCACTATGACATTAGCACAAAGGTGGTAGTCCAGTTCACTATAACATCAGTCTTGTGCTGGCAGTCTAGGTTACTAGGAAACCATCAGTTCTGAGCTGGCAGTCTAGTTCACTAGGAAACATCAGTTCTGAGCTGGCAGTCTAGTTCACTAGGGAACCATCAGTTCTGTGCTGGCAGTCCAGTTCACTAGGAAACCATCAGTTCTGAGCTGGCAGTCTAGTTCACTATGACATCTGTACAGAACTGGCAGTTTAGTTCACTATGACATTAGCACAAAGCTTGTAGTCCAGTTCGCTATAACATCAGTTCTGAGCTGGCAGTCTAGTTCACCAGGAGACCATAAGTTCTGAGCTGGCAGTCTAGTTCACCAGGAATCCATCAGTTCTGAGCTGGCAGACTAGTTCACTATGACATCAGTTCTGAGCTGGCAGTCTAGTTCACCAGGAAACAATCAGTTCTGAGCTGGCAGTCTAGTTCACCAGGAAACAATCAGTTCTGAGCTGGCAGTCTAGTTCACTAGGAAACCATCAGTTCTGAGCTGGCAGTCTAGTTCACTAGGAAACCATTGTTCTGAGCTGGCAGTCTAGTTCACTATGACATCAGTTCTGAGTTGGCAGACTAGTTCACTATGAAACCATCAGTTCTGAGATGGTAGTATAGTTCACTATGACATCAGTTCTGAGATGGCAGTCTAATTCACCAGGAAACCATAAGTTCTGAGGTGGCAGTCTAGTTCACCAGGAAACAATCAGTTCTGAGCTGGCAGTCTAGTTCACCAGGAAACAATCAGTTCTGAGTTGGCAGTCTAGTTCACCAGGAAACAATCAGTTCTGAGCTGGCAGTCTAGTTCACTAGGTAACCATCAGTTCTGAGCTGGCAGTCTAGTTCACTAGGAAACCATCAGTTCTGAGCTGGTAGTCCAGTTCACTATAACATCAGTACTGAGCTGGCAGTCAAGTTCACTAGGAAACCATCGTTCTGAGCTGGCAGTCTATTTCACTATGACATCAGTTCTGAGTTGGAAGTCTAGTTCACTAGGAAACCATCAGTTCTGAGATGGCAGTCTAGTTCACTATGACATCAGTTCTCAGCTGGCAGTCTAGTTCAATATGACATAGGTACAGAGCTGGCAGTCTTGTTCACTATGACATTAGCACAAAGCTGGTAGTCCAGTTCACTATAACACCAGTTCTGAGCTTGCAGTCTAGTTTACTAGGAAATCATCAGTTCGGAGCTGGCAGTCTAGTGCACTAAGACATCAGGTCAGAGTTGGCAGTCTAGTTCACCAGGAAACCATAAGTTCTGAGCTGGCAGTCGAGTTCACTAGGAAACCGTCAGTTCTGAGCTGGCAGTCTGGTTCCCTAGGAAACCATCAGTACTGAGCTGACAGTCTAGTTCACTATGACAGCAGTACGGAGTTGGCAGTCTAGTTCACTAGGAAACCATCAGTTCTGAGCTGGCAGTCTAGTTCCATAAGAAACCATCAGTACAGAGCTGTCAGTCTAGTTCACTATGACAGCAGTACTGAGCTGGCAGTCTAGTTCACTAGGAAACCATCAGTTCTCAGCTGACAGTCTAGTTCAATATGACATCAGTACTGAGATGGCAGTCTAGTTCACTGTGACGTCAGTTCTGAGCTGGCAGTCTAGTTCACTAGGAAACCATTCATTCTGAGCTGGAAGTCTAGTTCCCTGGGAAACCATCAATTCTGAGCTGGCAGTCTACTTCACTAGGAAACCATCAGTTCTGAGCTGGCTGTCTAGTTCACTAGGAATCCATCAGGAATAAGCTGGCAGTCTAGTTCAATATGACAGCAGTTCTGAGCAGGCAGTCTGGTTCCCTAGGAAACCTTCAGTTCTGAGCTGGCAGCCTAGTTGACTATAATATCAGTACTGAGCTGGCATTCTAGTTCACTAGGAAACCATCATTTCTCAGCAGGCATTCTGGTCCCCTAGGAAACCATCAGTACTGAGCTGGCAGGCTAGTTCACTATGACATCAGTACTGAGCTGGCAGTCTAGTTCACTAGGAAACCATCAGTTCTGAGCTGGCTGTCTACTTCACTAGGGAACCATCAGTTCTAAGCTGGCAGTCTAGTTCACTATGACATTAGTACTGAGCTTTTAGTCTAGGTCACTAGCAAACCATCAGTTCTAAGCTGGAAGTCTAGTTCAGTATGACATTAGTACTGAACTGGTAGTCCAGTTCACTATAACATCATACTGAGCTGGCAGTCTAGTTCACTAGGAAACCATCAGTTCTGAGCTGTCAGTCTAGTTCACTATGACATCAGTACTAAACTGGAAGGATAGTTCAATATGACATCAGTTCTGAGTTGTTCATCTAGTTCACTAGGAAACCGTCAGTTCTGAGCTGGCAGTCTAGTTCTCTAGGAAGCCCTCAGGTCTGAACTTGCAGTCTAGTTCACTAGGAAACATCAGGAATAAGCTGGCAGTCTAGTTCACTATGAAATCATTTCTCAGCTGTCAGTCTAGTTCACAAGGAAACCATCAATTCTGAGCTGTCAGTCTAGTTCACTATGACATTAGTACTGAGTTAACAGTCTAGTTCACTAGGAAAACATCAGTTCTGAACTGACAGTCTTGTTCACTAGAAAACCATCAGTTCTGAGCTGGCAATCTAGTTCACTAGGAAACCAACAGTTCAGAGCTGGCAGTCGCGTTCAATATGACATTAGTAATGAGCTGAGAGTCTAGTTCTCTAGGAAACCATCAGTTCTGAGCTGACAGTCTAGTTCACTAGGAAACCATCAGTTCTGAGCTGTCAGTCTAGTTTACTATGACATTAGTACTGAGCTAACAGTCTAGTTCCCTAGGAAACCATCAGTTCTGAACTCACAGTCTTGTTCACTAGAAAACCACCAGTTCTGAGCTGGCAGTCTAGTTCACTAGGAAACCAAGAGTTCAGAGCTGGCAGTCTCGTTCAATATGACATTAGTACTGAGCTGACAGTCTAGTTCTCTAGGAAACCATCAGTTCTGAGCTGACAGTCTAGTTCACTAAGACTTTAGTACTGAGCTGGTAATACAGTTCACTATAAAATCATACTGAGCTGACAGTCGAATTCACTAGGGAACCATGAGTTCTGAGCTGACCGTCTAGTTCACTATTACATTAGTACTGAGATGTTAGTCCAGTTCACTATTACATCAGTTCTGCGCTGGCGGTCTAGTTCCCTAGGAAACCATCAGTTTTGAGCTGGCAGTCTAGTTCACTATGAAATCAGTACTGAGCTGGAAAGCTAGTTCACTAGGAAACCATCAGTTCTTAGTTGGCAGTCTAGATCACTAGGAAACCATCAGTACAGAGCTGTCAGTCTAGTTCACTATGACATTAGTACTGTGCTGGCAGTCTAGTTCACTAGGAAACCATCTGTTCTGAGCTGGCAGTCTAGTTCACTATGACATTAGTACTGAGCTGATAGTCAAGTTCACTATAACATCATGCTGAGCTGGCAGTCTACTTCACTAGGGAACCATGAGTTCTGAGCTGACAGTCTAGTTCACTATTACATTAGTACTGAGATGTTACTCCAGTTCACTATTACATCAGTACTGCGCTGGGGGTCTAGTCTCCTAGGAAACCATCAGTTTTGAGCTGGCAGTCTAGTTCACTAGGAAACCATCAGTTCTGAGCTTGCAGTCAGGTTCACTATGACATCAGTACTGAGCTGGCAGATTAGTTCACTAGGAAACCATCAGTACTGAGCTGGCAGTCTAGTTCACTAGGAAACCATCAGTAATGAGCTGAAAGTCTAGTTCACTATGAAATCAGTACTGAGCTGCCAAGCTAGTTCACTAGGAAACCATCAGTTCTTAGTTGGCAGTCTAGATCACTAGGAAACCATCAGTACAGAGCTGTCAGTCTAGTTCACTATGACATTAGTACTGAGATAGTAGTCCAGTTCACTATTACATCAGTACTGTGCTGGCAGTCTAGTTCACTATTACATCATTTCCTATCTTGCAGTCTAGTTCACGATGACATCAGTTCTGAGCTGGCCGTCTAGTTCACTAGGAAACAGTCAGTTCTGAGCTGGCAGTCTGGTTCCCTAGGAAACCATCAGTATTGAGCTGGCAGTCTAGTTCACTATGACATCAGTACTGAGCTGGCAGTCAAGTTCACTAGGAAACCATCAGTTCTGAGCTGGCAGTCTAGTTCACTATTACATCATTTCCTATCTTGCAATCTAGTTCACTATGACATTAGTTCTGAGCTGGCCGTCTAGTTCACTAGGAAACCGTCAGTTCTGGGCTGGCAGTCTAGTTCAGTATGACATCAGTACTGAGCTGGCAGTCTTGTTCATTAGGAAACCATCAGTTCTCAGCTGACAGTCTAGTTCAATATGACATCAGTACTGAGATGGCAGTCTAGTTCTCTCTGACATCAGTTCTGAGCTGGCAGTCCAGTTCACTAGGAAACCATCCTTTCTGAGCTGGAAGTCTGGTTCACTGGGAAACCATCAATTCAGAGCTGGCAGTCTGGTTCACTAGGAGTCCATCAGGAATAAGCTGGCAGTCTAGTTCAATATGACATCAGTTCTGAGCAGGCAGTCTGTTTCCCTAGGAAACCTTCAGTTCGGAGCTGGCAGGCTAATTCACTATGACATCAGTACTGAGCTGGCAGTCTACTTCACTAGGGAACCATCCGTTCTAACCTGGCACTCTAGTTCACTATGACATTAGTACTGAGCTGGCAGTCTAGTTCACTAGGAAACCATCAGTTATGAGCTGGCAGTCTAGTTCACTATGACATTAGTACGAAGCTGCTAGCCCAGTTCACTATAACATGATACAGAGCTGGCAGTCTAGTTCACTAGGGAACCATGAGTTCTGAGCTGGCAGTCTAGATCACTATTATTTTAGTACTGAGATGTTAGTCCAATTCACTATTACATCAGTACTGCACCGGCAGTATAGTTCCCTAGGAAACCTTCAGTTTTGAGCTGGCAGTCAAGTTCACTAGGAAACCATTAGTATTGAGTTGGCAGTCTAGTTCACTAGGAAACCATCAGTTCTGAGCTGGCAGTCTAGTTCACTAGGAAACCATCAGTACTGAGGTGGCAGTCTAGTTCACTGGGAAACCATCAGTCCTGAACTGGCAGTCTAGTTCACTAGGAAACTATCAGTTCTGAGAATCAGTCTAGTTCACTATGACATTACTACTGAGCTGGTAGTCCAGTTCACTCTAACATCAATACAGAGCTGGCAGTCTAGTTCACTAGGAAACCATCAGTTCTGAGCTGGCAGTGTAGTTCACTATGACATCAGTACTAAGCTGGAAGGCTAGTTCAATATGACTTCAGTTCTGAGCTGTTCATCTAGTTCACTAGGAAACGTTCAGTTCTGAGGTGGCAGTCTAGTTCTCTAGGAAACCCTCCGGTTTGTGCGTGCAGTCTAGTTCACTAGGAAACATCAGGAATAAGATGGCAGTCTAGTTCACTATGACATCAGTTCTCAGCTGGTAGTCTAGTTCACTAGGAAACCATCAGTTCTGAGCTGGCAGTCTAGTTCAATATGACATCCATCCTGAGCTGGCCGAATAGTTCACTAGGAAACCATCAATTCTTAGCTGTCACTCTAGTTCACTAGGAAACCATCAGTTCTGAGCTGCATTCTAGTTCCCTAGGAAACCATCAGTTCTGAGCTGTCAGTCTAATTCACTATGACATTAGTACTGAGCTAACAGTCTAGTTCTCTAGGAAACCATCAGTTCTGAACTGACAGTCTTGTTCACTAGAAAACCATCAGTTCTGAGTTGGCAGTCTAGTTCACTAGGAAACCAACAGTTCAGAGCTGTCAGTCTAGTTCACTATAACATCAGTACTGTGCGGGCAGTCTAGTTCACTAGGAAACCATCTGTTCTGAGCTGGCAGTCTAGTTCACTATGACATTAGTACTGAGCTGGTAGTCAAGTTCACTATAACATCATGCTGAGCTGGCAGTCTACTTCACTAGGGAACCATGAGTTCTGAGCTGACAGTCTAGTTCACTATTACATTAGTACTGAGATGTTACTCCAGTTCACTATTACATCAGTACTGCGCTGGGGGTCCAGTCTCCTAGGAAACCATCAGTTTTGAGCTGGTAGTCTAGTTCACTAGGAAACCATCAGTTCTGAGCTGGCAGTCTAGTTCACTATGACATCAGTACTGAGCTGGCAGACTAGTTCACTAGGAAACCATCAGTACTGAGCTGGCAGTCTAGTTCACTAGGAAACCATCAGTAATGAGCTGAAAGTCTAGTTCACTTTTACATCATTTCCTATCTTGCAATCTAGTTCACGATGACATCAGTTCTGAGCTGGTCGTCTAGTTCCCTAGGAAACCGTCAGTTCTGAGCTGGCAGTCTGGTTCCCTAGGAAACCTTCAGTACTGAGCTGGCAGTCTAGTTCACTATGACATCAGTACTGAGCTGGCAGTCTAGTTCACTAGGAAACCATCAGTTCTGAGTTGGCAGTCTAGTTCACTAGGAAACCAACAGTTCAGAGCTGGCAGTCTCGTTCAATATGACATTAGTACTGAGCTGACAGTCTAGTTCACTAGGAAACCATCCATTCTAAGCTGGCAGTCTAGTTCACTATGACATTAGTACTGAGCAGGTAGTCCAGTTCACTATAACATCATACTGAGCTGGCAGTCTAGTTCACTAGGAAACCATCTGTTCTGAGCTGGCAGTCTAGTTCACTAGGAAACCATCAGTTCTGAGCTGACAGTCTAGTTCACTAGGAAACCATCAGTACTGAGCTGGCAGTCTAGTTCACTATGACATTAGTACTGAGCAGGTAGTCCAGTTCACTATAACATCAGTACTGTGCTGGCAGTCTAGTTCACTAGGAAACCATCAGTTCTGAGCTGGCAGTCTAGTTCACTATTACATCATTTCCTATCTTGCAGTCTAGTTCACTATGACATCAGTTGTCAGGTGGCCGTCTAGTTCACTAGGAAACCCTCAGTTCTGAGCTGGCAGTCTGGTTCCCTAGGAAACCATCAGTACTGCGCTGGCAGTCTAGTTCACTATGACATCAGTGCTGAGCTGGCAGTCTAGTTCACTAGGAAACCATCATTTCTGAGCTGGCAATCTAGTTCGCTAGGAAACCATCAGTTCTGAGCTGGCAGTCTAGTTCACTAGGAAACCATCAGTTCTCATCTGACAGTCTAGTTCAATATGACATCAGTACTGAGATGGCAGTCTAGTTCACTCTGACATCAGTTCTGAGCTGGCAGTCTAGTTCACTCTGACATCAGTTCTGAGCTGGCAGTCTAGTTCACTAGGAAACCATCCGTTCTGAGCTGGAAGTCTAGTTCACTAGCAAACCATCCGTTCTGAGCTGGAAGTCTAGTTCACTGGGAAACCATCAATTCTCAGCTGGCAGTCTACTTCACTAGCAAACCATGAGTTCTGAGCTGGCAGTCTGGTTCACTAGGAATCCATCAGGACTAAGCTGGCAGTCTAGTTCAATATGACATCAGTTCTGAGCTGGACTTCTGGTTCCCTAGGAAACCTTCAGTACTGAGCTGGCAGTCTAGTTGACTATGACATCAGTACTGAGCTGGCCGTCTAGTTCACTAGGAAACCGTCAGTTCTGAGCTGGCAGTCTGGTTCCCTAGGAAACCATCAGTACTGTGCTGGCAGTCTATTTCACTATGACGTCAGTACTGAGCTGGCAATCTAGTTCACTAGGAATCCATCAGTTCTGAGCTGGCAGTCTAGCTCACTAGGAATCCATCAGTTCTCAACTGACAGTCTAGTTCAATATGACATCAGTACTGAGATGGCAGTC
Organism: Tenrec ecaudatus; assembly: GCF_050624435.1. Lineage (NCBI taxonomy): Eukaryota > Metazoa > Chordata > Mammalia > Afrosoricida > Tenrecidae > Tenrec > Tenrec ecaudatus. The sequence continues at coordinate 140,936,840 of NC_134540.1, read as the reverse complement.
TAGTTCACTCTGACATCAGTTCTGAGCTGGGAGTCTAGTTCATTAGGAAACCATCAGTTCTGAGCTGGCAGTCTAGTTCACTAGGAAACCATCAGTACTGAGCTGGCAGTCTAGTTCACTATGACATTAGTACTGAGATGGTAGTACAGTTCACTATAACATCAGTACTGTACCTGCAGTCTAGTTCACTAGGAAAACTTCAGTTCTGAGCTGGCAGTCTAGTTCACTATTACATCATTTCCTATCTTGCAGTCTAGTTCACTATGACATCAGTTCTCAGCTGGCAGTCTAGTTCACTAGGAAACCCTCAGTTCTGAGCTTGCAGTCTGGTTCCCTAGGAAACCATCAGTACAGTGCTGGCAGTCTATTTCACTATGACGTCAGTACTGAGCTGGCAATCTAGTTCACTAGGAATCCATCAGTTCTGAGCTGGCAGTCTAGTTCACTAGGAATCCATCAGTTCTCATCTGACAGTCTAGTTCAATATGATATCAGTACTGAGATGGCAGTCTAGTTCACTCTGACATCAGTTCTGAGCTGGCAGTCTAGTTCACTAGGAAACCATCCATTCTGAGCTGGCAGTCTAGTTCACTAGGAAACCAAGAGTTCAGAGCTGGCAGTCTAGTTCACTATAACATCAGTACTGTGCTGGCAGTCTAGTTCACTAGGAAACCATCTGTTCTGTGCTGGCAGTCTAGTTCACTATGACATTAGTACTGAGCTGGTAGTCAAGTTCACTATAACATCATGCTGAGCTGGCAGTCTACTTCACTACGGAACCATGAGTTCTGAGCTGACAGTCTAGTTCACTATTACATTAGTACTGAGATGTTACTCCAGTTCACTATTACATCTGTACTGCGCTGGGGGTCTAGTCTCCGAGGAAACCATCAGTTTTGAGCTGGCAGTCTAGTTCACTAGGAAACCATCAGTTCTGAGCTGGCAGTCTAGTTCACTATGACATCAGTACTGAGCTGGCAGACTAGTTCACTAGGAAACCAACAGTTCAGAGCTGGCAGTCTAGTTCACTAGGAAACCATCAGTAATGAGCTGAAAGTCTAGTTCACTATGAAATCAGTACTGAGCTGGCAAGCTAGTTCACTAGGAAACCATCAGTACTGAGCTGGCAGTCTAGTTCACTATGACATCAGTACTGAGCTGGCAGTCTAGTTCACTTTTACATCATTTCCTATCTTGCAATCTAGTTCATGATGACATCAGTTCTGAGCTGGCCATCTAGTTCCCTAGGAAACCGTCAGTTCTGAGCTGGCTGTCTGGTTCCCTAAGAAACCTTCAGTACTGAGCTGGCAGTCTAGTTCACTAGGAAACCATCAGTTCTGAGTTGGCAGTCTAGTTCACTAGGAAACCAACAGTTCAGAGCTGGCAGTCTCGTTCAATATGACATTAGTACTGAGCTGGTAGTCAAGTTCACTATAGCATCATGCTGAGCTGGCAGTCTACTTCACTAGGGAACCATTAGTTCTGAGCTGACCGTCTAGTTCACTATTACATTAGTACTGAGATGTTACTCCAGTTCACTATTACATCAGTACTGCGCTGGGGGTCTAGTCTCCTAGGAAACCATCAGTTTTGAGCTGGCAGTCTAGTTCACTAGGAAACCATCAGTTCTGAGCTGGCAGTCTAGTTCACTATGACATCAGTACTGAGCTGGCAGACTAGTTCACTAGGAAACCATCAGTACTGAGCTGGCAGTCTAGTTCACTAGGAAACCATCAGTAATGAGCTGAAAGTCTAGTTCACTATGAAATCAGTACTGAGCTGGCAAGCTAGTTCACTAGGAAACCATCAGTACTGAGCTGGCAGTCTAGTTCACTATGACATCAGTACTGAGCTGGCAGTCTAGTTCACTTTTACATCATTTCCTATCTTGCAATCTAGTTCACGATGACATCAGTTCTGAGCTGGCCGTCTAGTTCCCTAGGAAACCGTCAGTTCTGAGCTGGCAGTCTAGTTCCCTTGGAAACCTTCAGTACTGAGCTGGCAGTCTAGTTCACTAGGAAACCATCAGTTCTGAGTTGGCAGTCTAGTTCACTAGGAAACCAACAGTTCAGAGCTGGCAGTCTCGTTCAATATGACATTAGTACTGAGCTGACAGTCTAGTTCACTAGGAAACCATCCATTCTAAGCTGGCAGTCTAGTTCACTATGACATTAGTACTGAGCAGGTAGTCCAGTTCACTATAACATCATACTGAGCAGGCAGTCTAGTTCACTAGGAAACCATCTGTTCTGAGCTGGCAGTCTAGTTCACTAGGAAACCATCAGTTCTGAGCTGACAGTCTAGTTCACTAGGAAACCATCAGTACTGAGCTGGCAGTCTAGTTCACTATGACATTAGTACTGAGCAGTTAGTCCAGTTCACTATAACATCAGAACTGTGCTGGCAGTCTAGTTCACTAGGAAACCATCAGTTCTGAGCTGGCAGTCTAGTTCACTATTACATCATTTCCTATCTTGCAGTCTAGTTCACTATGACATCAGTTGTCAGGTGGCCGTCTAGTTCACTAGGAAACCCTCTGTTCTGAGCTGGCAGTCTGGTTCCCTAGGAAACCATCAGTACTGCGCTGGCAGTCTAGTTCAATATGACATCAGTGCTGAGCTGGCAGTCTAGTTCACTAGGAAACCATCATTTCTGAGCTGGCAATCTAGTTCGCTAGGAAACCATCAGTTCTGAGCTGGCAGTCTAGTTCTCTAGGAAACCATCAGTTCTCATCTGACAGTCTAGTTTAATATGACATCAGTACTGAGATGGCAGTCTAGTTCACTCTGACATCAGTTCTGAGCTGGCAGTCTAGTTCACTAGGAAACCATCCGTTCTGAGCTGGAAGTCTAGTTCACTAGGAAACCATCCGTTCTGAGCTGCAAGTCTAGTTCACTGGGAAACCATCAATTCTCAGCTGGCAGTCTACTTCACTAGGAAACCATGAGTTCTGAGCTGGCAGTCTGGTTCACTAGGAATCCATCAGGACTAAGCTGGCAGTCTAGTTCACTATGACATCAGTACTGAGCTGGCAGTCTGGTTCTCTAGGAAACCTTCAGTACTGAGCTGGCAGTCTAGTTGACTATGACATCAGTACTGAGCTGGCAGTCAATTTCACTAGGAACCCATCAATTCTGAGCTGGCCGTCTAGTTCACTAGGAAACCGTCAGTTCTGAGCTCGCAGTCTGGTTCCCTAGGAAACCATCAGTACTGTGCTGGCAGTCTATTTCACTATGACGTCAGTACTGAGCTGGCAATCTAGTTCACTAGGAATACATCAGTTCTGAGCTGGCAGTCTAGTTCACTAGGAATCCATCAGTTCTCATCTGACAGTCTAGTTCAATATGACATCAGTACTGAGATGGCAGTCTAGTTCACTCTGACATCAGTTCTGAGCTGGCAGTCTAGTTCACTAGGAAACCATCCATTCTGAGCTGGAAGTCTAGTTCACTAGGAAACCAACAGTTCAGAGCTGGCAGTCTAGTTCACTATAACATCAGTACTGTGCTGGCAGTCTAGTTCACTAGGAAACCATCTGTTCTGAGCTGGCAGTCTAGTTCACTATGACATTAGTACTGAGCTGGTAGTCAAGTTCACTATAACATCATGCTGAGCTGGCAGTCTACTTCACTAGGGAACCATGAGTTCTGAGCTGACAGTCTAGTTCACTATTACATTAGTACTGAGATGTTACTCCAGTTCACTATTACATCAGTACTGCGCTGGGGGTCTAGTCTCCTAGGAAACCATCAGTTTTGAGCTGGCAGTCTAGTTCACTAGGAAACCATCAGTTCTGAGCTGGCAGTCTAGTTCACTATGACATCAGTACTGAGCTGGCAGACTAGTTCACTAGGAAACCATCAGTACTGAGCTGGCAGTCTAGTTCACTAGGAAACCATCAGTAATGAGCTGAAAGTCTAGTTCACTATGAAATCAGTACTGAGCTGGCAAGCTAGTTCACTAGGAAACCATCAGTACTGAGCTGGCAGTCTAGTTCACTATGACATCAGTACTGAGCTGGCAGTCTAGTTCACTTTTACATCATTTCCTATCTTGCAATCTAGTTCACGATGACATCAGTTCTGAGCTGGCCGTCTAGTTCCCTAGGAAACCGTCAGTCCTGAGCTGGCAGTCTGGTTCCCTAGGAAACCTTCAGTCCTGAGCTGGCAGTCTAGTTCACTAGGAAACCATCAGTTCTGAGTTGGCAGTCTAGTTCACTAGGAAACCAACAGTTCAGAGCTGGCAGTCTCGTTCAATATGACATTAGTACTGAGCTGACAGTCTAGTTCACTAGGAAACCATCCATTCTAAGCTGGCAGTCTAGTTCACTATGACATTAGTACTGAGCAGGTAGTCCAGTTCACTATAACATCATACTGAGCTGGCAGTCTAGTTCACTAGGAAACCATCTGTTCTGAACTGGCCGTCTAGTTCACTAGGAAACCATCAGTACTGAGTTGACAGTCTAGTTCACTAGGAAACCATCAGTACTGAGCTGGCAGTCTAGTTCACTATGACATTAGTACTGAGCAGGTAGTCCAGTTCACTATAACATCAGTACTGTGCTGGCAGTCTAGTTCACTAGGAAACCATCAGTTCTGAGCTGGCAGTCTAGTTCACTATTACATCATTTCCTATCTTGCAGTCTAGTTCACTATGACATCAGTTGTCAGGTGGCCGTCTAGTTCACTAGGAAACCCTCAGTTCTGAGCTGGCAGTCTGGTTCCCTAGGAAACCATCAGTACTGCGCTGGCAGTCTAGTTCACTATGACATCAGTGCTGAGCTGGCAGTCTAGTTCACTAGGAAACCATCATTTCTGAGCTGGCAATCTAGTTCGCTAGGAAACCATCAGTTCTGAGCTGGCAGTCTAGTTCACTAGGAAACCATCAGTTCTCATCTGACAGTCTAGTTCAATATGACATCAGTACTGAGATGGCAGTCTAGTTCACTCTGACATCAGTTCTGAGCTGGCAGTCTAGTTCACTAGGAAACCATCCGTTCTGAGCTGGCAGTCTAGTTCACTAGGAAACCATCCATTCTGAGCTGGAAGTCTAGTTCACTGGGAAACCATCAATTCTCAGCTGGCAGTCTACTTCACTAGCAAACCATGAGTTCTGAGCTGGCTGTCTGGTTCACTAGGAATCCATCAGGACTAAGCTGGCAGTCTAGTTCAATATGACATCAGTTCTGAGCTGGCCTTCTGGTTCCCTAGGAAACCTTCAGTACTGAGCTGGCAGTCTAGTTGACTATGACATCAGTACTGAGCTGGCAGTCAATTTCACTAGGAACCCATCAATTCTGAGCTGGCCGTCTAGTTCACTAGGAAACCGTCAGTTCTGAGCTGGCAATCTGGTTCCCTAGGAAACCATCAGTACTGTGCTGGCAGTCTATTTTACTATGACGTCAGTACTGAGCTGGCAATCTAGTTCACTAGGAATCCATCAGTTCTGAGCTGGCAGTCTAGTTCACTAGGAATCCATTAGTTCTCATCTGACAGTCTAGTTCAATATGACATCAGTACTGAGATGGCAGTCTAGTTCACTCTGACATCAGTTCTGAGCTGGGAGTCTAGTTCATTAGGAAACCATCAGTTCTGAGCTGGCAGTCTAGTTCACTAGGAAACCATCAGTACTGAGCTGGCAGTCTAGTTCACTATGACATTAGTACTGAGATGGTAGTACAGTTCACTATAACATCAGTACTGTACCTGCAGTCTAGTTCACTAGGAAAACTTCAGTTCTGAGTTGGCAGTCTAGTTCACTATTACATCATTTCCTATCTTGCAGTCTAGTTCACTATGACATCAGTTTCAGCTGGCAGTCTAGTTCACTAGGAAACCCTCAGTTTTGAGCTTGCAGTCTGGTTCCCTAGGAAACCATCAGTACTGTGCTGTCAGTCTAGTTCACTATGACATCAGAACTGACCTGGCAGTCTAGTTCACTAGGAAACCATCAGTTCTGAGCTGGGAATCTAGTTCGCTATGAAACCATAAGTTCTGAGCTGGCAGTCTAGTTCACTAGGAAACTATCAGTTCTCATTTGACAGTCTAGTTCAATATGACATCAGTACTGAGATGGCAGTCTAGTTCACTCTGACATTAGTTCTGAACTGGCAGTCTAGTTTACTAGGAAATCATCCGTTCTGAGCTGGAAGTCTAGTTCACTGGGAAACCATCAATTCTGAGCTGGCAGTCTACTTCACTAGGAAACCATCAGTTCTGAGCTGACAGTCTGGTTCACTAGGAATCTATCAGGACTAAGCTGGCAGTCTAGTTCAATATGACATCAGTTCTGAGCTGGCCTTCTGGTTCCCTAGGAAACCTTCAGTACTGAGCTGGCAGTCTAGATGACTATGACATCAGTACTGAGCTGGCAGTCAAGATCACTAGGAACCCATCAATTCTGAGCTGACAGTCTAGTTCACTAGGAAACCATCAGTTCTGAGCTGGCTGCCTGTTTCACTAGGAAACCATCAGGACTACGCTGGCAGTCTAGTTCACTAGGAAACCATCAGTACTTAGCTGTCAGTCAAGTTCACTAGGAAATCATCAGTACAGAGCTGGCCGTTGAGTGCGCTAGGAAACCATCAGTTCTGAGCTGGCAGTCTAGTTCACTATGAAATCAGTTCTCAGCTGTCAGTCTAGTTCACAAGGAAACCATCAATTCTGAGCTGTCAGTCTAATTCATTATGACATTAGTACTGAGCTAACAGTCTAGTTCTCTAGGAAGCCATCAGTTCTGGACTGACAGTCTAGTTCACTAGAAAACCATCAGTTCTGAGCTGGCAGTCTAGTTCACTAGGAAACCAACAGTTCTGAGCTGGCATTCTCGTTCATTATGACATTAGTACTGAGCTGACAGACTAGTTCTCTAGGAAAGCATCAGTTCTGAGCTGACAGTCTACTTCACTAGGAAACCATCAGTTCTGAGCTGGCAGTCTAGTTCACTAGGAAAATATCAGTTCTGAGCTGGCAGTCGAGTTCACTTGGAAACCATCAGTTCTGAGTTGGGAGTCTAGTTCCCTAGGAAAACATCAGTTCTGAGCTGGCAGTCTAGTTCACTATGACATTAGTTCTGAGCTGGCAGTCTGGTTCCCTAGGAAACCATCAGTACTGAGCTGGCAGTCCAGTTCACTAGAAAACCATCAGTTGTGAGCTGGCAGTCCAGGTCACTAGGAAACCAACAGTTCTGAGCTGGCAATCTCGTTCAATATGACATTAGTACTGAGCTGACAGTCTAGTTCTCTAGGAAACCATCAGTTCTGAGGTGACAGTCTAGTTCACTAGGAAACCATCAGTTCTAAGCTGAAAGTCTAGTTCACTATGACATTAGTACTGAGCTGTTAGTCCAGTTCACTATAACATCATACTGAGCTGGCAGTCTAGTTCACTATTACATTAGTACTGAGATGTTAGTCCAATTCACTATTACATCAGTACTGCACTGGCGGTATAGTTCCCTAGGAAATCATCAGTTTTGAGCTGGCAGTCTAGTTCACTAGGGAACCATGAATTCTGAGCTGGCAGAGTAGTTCACTATTACATTTGTACTGAGATGTTAGGCCAGTTCACTATTACATCAGTACTGCACTGGCGGTATAGTTCCCTAGGAAACCATCAGTTTTGAGCTAGCAGTCTAGTTCTTTAGGAAGCCATGAGTACTGGGCTGGCTGTCTAGTTCACTATGACATCAGTACTGAGCTGGAAGTCTAGTTCACTAGGAAACCATCAGTACTGAGCTGGAAGTCTAGTTCCATAGGAAACCATCAGTTCTGAGCTGGCAGTCTAATTCACTAGGAAACCATCAGTTCTGAGCTGAAAGTCTAGTTCACTATGACATTAGTACTGAGCTGTTAGTCCAGTTCACTATAACATCATACTGAGCTGGCAGTCTAGTTCACTATTACATTAGTACTGAGATGTTAGTCCAATTCACTATTACATCAGTACTGCACTGGCGGTATAGTTCCCTAGGAAATCATCAGTTTTGAGCTGGCAGTCTAGTTCACTAGGGAACCATGAATTCTGAGCTGGCAGAGTAGTTCACTATTACATTTGTACTGAGATGTTAGGCCAGTTCACTATTACATGAGTACTGCACTGGCGGTATAGTTCCCTAGGAAACCATCAGTTTTGAGCTAGCAGTCTAGTTCTTTAGGAAGCCATGAGTACTGGGCTGGCTGTCTAGTTCACTATGACATCAGTACTGAGCTGGAAGTCTAGTTCACTAGGAAACCATCAGTACTGAGCTGGAAGTCTAGTTCCATAGGAAACCATCAGTTCTGAGCTGGCAGTCTAATTCACTAGGAAACCATCAGTTCTGAGCTGACAGTCTAGTTCACTAGGAAACCATCAGTTCTGAGCTGGCTGTCTAGTTCACTAAGAAACTATCAGTACAGAGCTGTCAGTCTAGTTCACTATAACATCAGTACTGTGCTGGCAGTCTAGTTCACTAGGAAACCATCAGTTCTGAGTTGGCAGTCTAGTTCACTATGACATCAATTGTGAGCTGCAATCTAGTTCACTAGGAAACCATCAGTACTGAGCTGGCAGTCTAGTTCACTATGACATCAGTACTGAGCTGGCAGTCTAGTTCACTAGGAAACCATCAGCACTTAGCTGTCAGTCAAGTTCACTAGGAAATCATCCGTACTGAGCTGGCAGTTGAGGGCGCTAGGAAACCATCAGTTCTGAGCTGGCAGTCTCGTTCATTATGACATTAGTACTGAGCTGACAGACTAGTTCTCTAGGAAAGCATCAGTTCTGAGCTGACAGTCTAGTTCACTAGGAAACCATCAGTTCTGAGCTGGCAGTCTAGTTCACTAGGAAACTATCAGTTCTGAGCTGGCAGTCGAGTTCACTTGGAAACCATCAGTTCTGAGTTGGGAGTCTAGTTCCCTAGGAAACCATCAGGTCTGAGCTGGCAGTCTAGTTCACTATGACATCAGTTCTGAGCTGGCCGTCTAGTTCACTATTATATCAGTTCTGAGCTGGCCGTCTAGTTCACTAGGAAACCGTCAGTTCTGAGCTGGCAGTCTGGTTCCCTAGGAAACCATCAGTACTGAGCTGGCAGTCTAGTTCACTAGAAAACCATCAGTTCTGAGCTGGCAGTCTAGGTCACTAGGAAACCAACAGTTCTGAGCTGGCAATCTCGTTCAATATGACATTAGTACTGAGCTGACAGTCTAGTTCTCTAGGAAACCATCAGTTCTGAGGTGACAGTCTAGTTCACGAGGAAACCATCAGTTCTGAGCTGGCAGTCTAGTTCCATAGGAAAACATCAGTTCTGAGGTGGCAGTCTAATTTACTAGGAAACCATCAGTTCTGAGCTGAGAGTCTAGTTCAGTATGACATCAATTCTGAGCTGCAGTCTAGTTCACTAGGAAACCATCAGTTCTGAGTTGGCAGTCTAGTTCACTAGGAAACCATCAGTACAGAGCTGTCAGTCTAGTTCACTATGATATTAGTACTGAGATGGTAGTCTAGTTTACTATAACATCAGTACTGAGCTGACAGTCTAGTTCACTAGGAAACCCTCAGTTCTGTGCTGGCAGTCTAGGTCACTAGGAAACCAACAGTTCTGAGATGGCAATCTCGTTCAATATGACATCAGTACTGAGCTGACAGTCTAGTTCACTAGGAAACCATCAGTTCTGAGCTGGCAGTCTAGTTCACTATGACATCAATTCTGAGCTGCAATCTAGTTCACTAGGAAATCGTCAGTTCTGAGCTGGCTGTCTGGTTCCCTAGGAAACCATCAGTACTGAGTTGGCAGTCTAGTTCACTATGACATCAGTACTGAGCTGGCAGTCTAGTTCACTAGGAAACCATCAGTTCTGAGCTGGCAGTCTAGTTCACTATGACATCAATTGTTAGCTGCAATCTAGTTCACTAGGAAACCATCAGTACTGAGCTGGCAGTCTAATTCACTATGACATCAGTACTGAGCTGGCAGTCTAGTTCACTAGGAAACCATCAGTACTTTGCTGTCAGTCAAGTTCACTAGGAAATCATCAGTACTGAGCTGGCAGTTGAGTGCGCTAGGAAACCATCAGTTCTGCACTGACAGTCTATTTCACTAGAAAACCAACAGTTCTGAGCTGGCAGTCTAGTTCACTAGGAAACCAAGAGTTCTGAGCTGGCAGTCTCGTTCATTATGACATTAGTACTGAGCTCACAGACTAGTTCTCTAGGAAAGCATCAGTTCTGAGCTGACAGTCTAGTTCACTAGGAAACCATCAGTTCTGAGCTGGCAGTCGAGTTCCTTGGAAACCATCAGTTCTGAGTTGGGAGTCTAGTTCCCTAGGAAACCATCAGTTCTGAGCTGGCAGTCTAGTTCACTATGACATCAGTTCTGAGCTTTCCATCTAGTTCACTAGGAAACCGTCAGTTTTGAGCTGGCAGTCTGGTTCCCTAGGAAACCATCAGTACTGAGCTGGCAGTCTAGTTCACTAGGAAACCATCAGTACAGAGCTGTCAGTCTAGTTCACTATGACATTAGTACTGAGATGGTAGTCTAGTTCACTATAACATCAGTACTGAGCTGATAGTCTAGTTCACTAGGAAACCCTCAGTTCTGAGCTGGCAGTCTAGGTCACTAGGAAACCAACAGTTCTGAGCTGGCAATCTCGTTCAATATGACATTAGTTCTGAGCTGGCAGTCTAGTTCCATAGGAAACCATCAGTTCTGAGCTGGCAGTCTAATTCACTAGGAAACCATCTGTTCTGAACTGAGAGTCTAGTTCAGTATGACATCAATTCTGAGCTGCAGTCTAGTTCACTAGGAAACCATCAGTTCTGAGCTGACAGTCTAGTTCACTAGGAAACCATCAGTTCTGAGTTGGCAGTCTAGTTCACTAGGAAACCATCAGTACAGAGCTGTCAGTCTAGTTCACTATGACATTAGTACTGAGATGGTAGTCTAGTTCACTATAACATCAGTACTGAGCTGACAGTCTAGTTCACTAGGAAACCATCAGTTCTGAGCTGGCAGTCTAGTTCACTATGACATCAATTCTGAGCTGCAATCTAGTTCCCTAGGAAACCGTCAGTTCTGAGCTGGCTGTCTGGTTCCCTAGGAAACCATCAGTACTGAGCTGGCAGTCTAGTTCTCTATGACATCAGTACTGAGCTGGCAGTCTAGTTCACTAGGAAACCATCAGTTCTGAGCTGGCAGTCTAGTTCACTATGACATCAATTGTGAGCTGCAATCTAGTTCACTAGGAAACCATCAGTACTGAGCTGGCAGTCTAGTTCACTAGGAAACCATCAGTACTTAGCTGTCAATCAAGATCACTATGAAATCATCAGTACTGAGCTGGCAGTTGAGTGCGCTAGGAAACCATCAGTTCTGAGCTGGCAGTCTAGTTCACTATGAAATCAGTTCTCAGCTGTCAGTCTAGTTCACAAGGAAACCATCAATTCTGAGCTGTCAGTCTAGTTCACTATGACATTAGTACTGAGCTAACAGTCTAGTTCTCTAGGAAACCATCAGTTCTGGACTGACAGTCTATTTCACTAGAAAACCAACAGTTCTGAGCTGGCAGTCTAGTTCACTAGGAATCCAAGAGTTCTGAGCTTGCAGTCTCGTTCATTATGACATTAGTACTGAGCTGACAGACTAGTTCTCTAGGAAAGCATCAGTTCTGAGCTGACAGTCTAGTTCACTAGGAAACCATCAGTTCTGAGCTGGCAGTCTAGTTCACTAGGAAACTATCAGTTCTGAGCTGGCAGTCGAGGTCACTTGGAAACCATCAGTTCTGAGTTGGGAGTCTAGTTCCCTAGGAAACCATCAGTTCTGAGCTGGCAGTCTAGTTCACTATGACATCAGTTCTGAGCTGGCCGTCTAGTTCACTATGATATCAGTTCTGAGCTGGCCGTCTAGTTCACTAGGAAACCGTCAGTTCTGAGCTGGCAGTCTAGTTCACTATGACATCAGTTCTGAGCTGGCCGTCTAGTTCACTAGGAAACCGTTAGTTCTGAGCTGGCAGTCTGGTTCCCTAGGAAACCATCAGTACTGAGCTGGCAGTCTAGTTCACTAGGAAACCATCAGTACAGAGCTGTCAGTCTAGTTCACTATGACATTAGTACTGAGATGGTAGTCTAGTTCACTATAACATCAGTACTGAGCTGACAGTCTAGTTCACTAGGAAACCCTCAGTTCTGAGCTGGCAGTCTAGGTCACTAGGAAACCAACAGTTCTGAGCTGGCAATCTCGTTCAATATGACATTAGTACTGGGCTGACAGTCTAGTTCTCTAGGAAACCATCAGTTCTGAGGTGACAGTCTAGTTCACTAGGAAACCATCAGTTCTGAGCTGGCAGTCTAGTTCCATAGGAAAGCATCAGTTCTGAGCAGGCAATCTAGTTCACTAGGAAACTATCAGTTCTGAGCTGGCAGTCGAGTTCACTTGGAAACCATCAGTTCTGAGTTGGGAGTCTAGTTCCCTAGGAAACCATCAGTTCTGAGCTGGCAGTCTAGTTCACTATGACATCAGTTCTGAGCTGGCCGTCTAGTTCACTATGACATCAGTTCTGAGCTGGCTGTCTAGTTCACTAGGAAACCGTCAGTTCTGAGCTGGCAGTCTGGTTCCCTAGGAAACCATGAGTACTGAGCTGGCAGTCTAGGTCACTAGGAAACCAACAGTTCTGAGCTGGCAATCTCGTTCAATATGACATTAGTACTGAGCTGACAGTCTAGTTCTCTAGGAAACCATCAGTTCTGAGGTGACAGTCTAGTTCACTAGGAAACCATCAGTTCTGAGCTGGCAGTCTAGTTCCATAGGAAACCATCAGTTCTGAGCTGGCAGTCTAATTCACTAGGAAACCATCAGTTCTGATCTGAGAGTCTAGTTCAGTATGACATCAATTCTGAGCTGCAGTCTAGTTCACTAGGAAACCGTCAGTTCTGAGCTGGCAGTCTGGTTCCCTAGGAAACCATCAGTACTGAGTTGGCAGTCTAGTTCACTAGGAAACCATCAGTACAGAGCTGTCAGTCTAGTTCACTATGACATTAGTACTGAGATGGTAGTCTAGTTCACTATAACATCAGTAGTGAGCTGACAGTCTAGTTCCCTAGGAAACCATCAGTTCTGAGCTGGCAGTCTAGTTCACTATGACATCCATTCTGAGCTGCAATCTAGTTCACTAGGAAACCGTCAGTTCTGAGCTGGCAGTCTGGTTCCCTAGGAAACCATCAGTACTGAGCTGGCAGTCTAGTTCACTATGACATCAGTACTGAGCTGGCAGTCTAGTTCACTAGGAAACCATCAGTTCTGAGCTGGCAGTATAGTTCACTATGACATCAATTGTGAGCTGCAATCTAGTTCACTAGGAAACCGTCAGTTCTGAGCTGGCTGTCTGGTTCCCTAGGAAACCATCAGTACTGAGCTGGCAGTCTAGTTCACTATGACATCAGTACTGAGCTGGCAGTCTAGTTCACTAGGAAACCATCAGTTCTGAGTTGGCAGTCTAGTTCACTATGACATCAATTGTGAGCTGCAATCTAGTTCACTAGGAAACCATCAGTACTGAGCTGGCAGTCTAGTTCACTAGGAAACCATCAGTACTTAGCTGTCAATCAAGTTCACTAGGAAATCATCAGTACTGAGCTGGCAGTTGAGTGCGCTAGGAAACCATCAGTTCTGAGCTGGCAGTCTAGTTCACTATGAAATCAGTTCTCAGCTGTCAGTCTAGTTCACAAGGAAACCATCAATTCTGAGCTGTCAGTCTAGTTCACTATGACATCAGTACTGAGCTAACAGTCTAGTTCTCTAGGAAAACATCAGTTCTGGACTGACAGTCTATTTCACTAGAAAACCAACAGTTCTGAGCTGGCAGTCTAGTTCACTAGGAAACCAAGAGTTCTGAGCTTGCAGTCCCGTTCATTATGACATTAATACTGAGCTGACAGACTAGTTCTCTAGGAAAGCATCAGTTCTGAGCTGACAGTCTAGTTCACTAGGAAACCATCAGTTCTGAGCTGGCAGTCGAGTTCACTAGGAAACTATCAGTTCTGAGCTGGCAGTCGAGTTCACTTGGAAACCATCAGTTCTGAGTTGGGAGTCTAGTTCCCTAGGAAACCATCAGTTCTGAGCTGGCAGTCTAGTTCACTATGACATCAGTTCTGAGCTGGCCGTCTAGTTCACTATGATATCAGTTCTGAGCTGGCCGTCTAGTTCACTAGGAAACCGTCAGTTCTGAGCTGGCTGTCTAGTTCACTATGACATCAGTTCTGAGCTGGCCGTCTAGTTCACTAGGAAACCGTTAGTTCTGAGCTGGCAGTCTGGTTCCCTAGGAAACCATCAGTACTGAGCTGGCAGTCTAGTTCACTAGGAAACCATCAGTACAGAGCTGTCAGTCTAGTTCACTATGACATTAGTACTGAGATGGTAGTCTATTTCACTATAACATCAGAACTGAGCTGACAGTCTAGTTCACTAGGAAACCAACAGTTCTGAGCTGGCAATCTCGTTCAATATGACATTAGTACTGAGCTGACAGTCTAGTTCTCTAGGAAACCATCAGTTCTGAGGTGACAGTCTAGTTCACTAGGAAACCATCAGTTCTAAGCTGAAAGTCTAGTTCACTATGACATTAGTACTGAGCTGTTAGTCCAGTTCACTATAACATCATACTGAGCTGGCAGTCTAGTTCACTATTACATTAGTACTGAGATGTTAGTCCAATTCACTATTACATCAGTACTGCACTGGCGGTATAGTTCCCGAGGAAATCATCAGTTTTGAGCTGGCAGTCTAGTTCACTAGGAAACCATCAGTACAGAGCTGTCAGTCTAGTTCACTATGACATTAGTACTGAGATGGTAGTCTAGTTCACTATAACATCAGTACTGAGCTGACAGTCTAGTTCACTAGGAAACCATCAGTTCTGAGCTGGCAGTCTAGTTCACTATGACATCAATTCTGAGCTGCAATCTAGTTCCCTAGGAAACCGTCAGTTCTGAGCTGGCTGTCTGGTTCCCTAGGAAACCATCAGTACTGAGCTGGCAGTCTAGTTCTCTATGACATCAGTACTGAGCTGGCAGTCTAGTTCACTAGGAAACCATCAGTTCTGAGCTGGCAGTCTAGTTCACTATGACATCAATTGTGAGCTGCAATCTAGTTCACTAGGAAACCATCAGTACTGAGCTGGCAGTCTAGTTCACTAGGAAACCATCAGTACTTAGCTGTCAATCAAGATCACTAGGAAATCATCAGTACTGAGCTGGCAGTTGAGTGCGCTAGGAAACCATCAGTTCTGAGCTGGCAGTCTAGTTCACTATGAAATCAGTTCTCAGCTGTCAGTCTAGTTCACAAGGAAACCATCAATTCTGAGCTGTCAGTCTAGTTCACTATGACATTAGTACTGAGCTAACAGTCTAGTTCTCTAGGAAACCATCAGTTCTGGACTGACAGTCTATTTCACTAGAAAACCAACAGTTCTGAGCTGGCAGTCTAGTTCACTAGGAATCCAAGAGTTCTGAGCTTGCAGTCTCGTTCATTATGACATTAGTACTGAGCTGACAGACTAGTTCTCTAGGAAAGCATCAGTTCTGAGCTGACAGTCTAGTTCACTAGGAAACCATCAGTTCTGAGATGGCAGTCTAGTTCACTAGGAAACTATCAGTTCTGAGCTGGCAGTCGAGGTCACTTGGAAACCATCAGTTCTGAGTTGGGAGTCTAGTTCCCTAGGAAACCATCAGTTCTGAGCTGGCAGTCTAGTTCACTATGACATCAGTTCTGAGCTGGCCGTCTAGTTCACTATGATATCAGTTCTGAGCTGGCCGTCTAGTTCACTAGGAAACCGTCAGTTCTGAGCTGGCAGTCTAGTTCACTATGACATCAGTTCTGAGCTGGCCGTCTAGTTCACTAGGAAACCGTTAGTTCTGAGCTGGCAGTCTGGTTCCCTAGGAAACCATCAGTACTGAGCTGGCAGTCTAGTTCACTAGGAAACCATCAGTACAGAGCTGTCAGTCTAGTTCACTATGACATTAGTACTGAGATGGTAGTCTAGTTCACTATAACATCAGTACTGAGCTGACAGTCTAGTTCACTAGGAAACCCTCAGTTCTGAGCTGGCAGTCTAGGTCACTAGGAAACCAACAGTTCTGAGCTGGCAATCTCGTTCAATATGACATTAGTACTGGGCTGACAGTCTAGTTCTCTAGGAAACCATCAGTTCTGAGGTGACAGTCTAGTTCACTAGGAAACCATCAGTTCTGAGCTGGCAGTCTAGTTCCATAGGAAACCATCAGTTCTGAGCAGGCAATCTAGTTCACTAGGAAACTATCAGTTCTGAGCTGGCAGTCGAGTTCACTTGGAAACCATCAGTTCTGAGTTGGGAGTCTAGTTCCCTAGGAAACCATCAGTTCTGAGCTGGCAGTCTAGTTCACTATGACATCAGTTCTGAGCTGGCCGTCTAGTTCACTATGACATCAGTTCTGAGCTGGCTGTCTAGTTCACTAGGAAACCGTCAGTTCTGAGCTGGCAGTCTGGTTCCCTAGGAAACCATCAGTACTGAGCTGGCAGTCTAGGTCACTAGGAAACCAACAGTTCTGAGCTGGCAATCTCGTTCAATATGACATTAGTACTGAGCTGACAGTCTAGTTCTCTAGGAAACCATCAGTTCTGAGGTGACAGTCTAGTTCACTAGGAAACCATCAGTTCTGAGCTGGCAGTCTAGTTCCATAGGAAACCATCAGTTCTGAGCTGGCAGTCTAATTCACTAGGAAACCATCAGTTCTGATCTGAGAGTCTAGTTCAGTATGACATCAATTCTGAGCTGCAGTCTAGTTCACTAGGAAACCGTCAGTTCTGAGCTGGCAGTCTGGTTCCCTAGGAAACCATCAGTACTGAGTTGGCAGTCTAGTTCACTAGGAAACCATCAGTACAGAGCTGTCAGTCTAGTTCACTATGACATTAGTACTGAGATGGTAGTCTAGTTCACTATAACATCAGTACTGAGCTGACAGTCTAGTTCCCTAGGAAACCATCAGTTCTGAGCTGGCAGTCTAGTTCACTATGACATCCATTCTGAGCTGCAATCTAGTTCACTAGGAAACCGTCAGTTCTGAGCTGGCAGTCTGGTTCCCTAGGAAACCATCAGTACTGAGCTGGCAGTCTAGTTCACTATGACATCAGTACTGAGCTGGCAGTCTAGTTCACTAGGAAACCATCAGTTCTGAGCTGGCAGTATAGTTCACTATGACATCAATTGTGAGCTGCAATCTAGTTCACTAGGAAACCGTCAGTTCTGAGCTGGCTGTCTGGTTCCCTAGGAAACCATCAGTACTGAGCTGGCAGTCTAGTTCACTATGACATCAGTACTGAGCTGGCAGTCTAGTTCACTAGGAAACCATCAGTTCTGAGTTGGCAGTCTAGTTCACTATGACATCAATTGTGAGCTGCAATCTAGTTCACTAGGAAACCATCAGTACTGAGCTGGCAGTCTAGTTCACTAGGAAACCATCAGTACTTAGCTGTCAATCAAGTTCACTAGGAAATCATCAGTACTGAGCTGGCAGTTGAGTGCGCTAGGAAACCATCAGTTCTGAGCTGGCAGTCTAGTTCACTATGAAATCAGTTCTCAGCTGTCAGTCTAGTTCACAAGGAAACCATCAATTCTGAGCTGTTAGTCTAGTTCACTATGACATTAGTACTGAGCTAACAGTCTAGTTCTCTAGGAAAACATCAGTTCTGGACTGACAGTCTATTTCACTAGAAAACCAACAGTTCTGAGCTGGCAGTCTAGTTCACTAGGAAACCTAGAGTTCTGAGCTTGCAGTCCCGTTCATTATGACATTAATACTGAGCTGACAGACTAGTTCTCTAGGAAAGCATCAGTTCTGAGCTGACAGTCTAGTTCAATAGGAAACCATCAGTTCTGAGCTGGCAGTCGAGTTCACTTGGAAACCATCAGTTCTGAGTTGGGAGTCTAGTTCCCTAGGAAACCATCAGTTCTGAGCTGGCAGTCTAGTTCACTATGACATCAGTTCTGAGCTGGCCGTCTAGTTCACTATGATATCAGTTCTGAGCTGGCCGTCTAGTTCACTAGGAAACCGTCAGTTCTGAGCTGGCTGTCTAGTTCACTATGACATCAGTTCTGAGCTGGCCGTCTAGTTCACTAGGAAACCGTTAGTTCTGAGCTGGCAGTCTGGTTCCCTAGGAAACCATCAGTACTGAGCTGGCAGTCTAGTTCACTAGGAAACCATCAGTACAGAGCTGTCAGTCTAGTTCACTATGACATTAGTACTGAGATGGTAGTCTATTTCACTATAACATCAGAACTGAGCTGACAGTCTAGTTCACTAGGAAACCAACAGTATTGAGCTGGCAATCTCGTTCAATATGACATTAGTACTGAGCTGACAGTCTAGTTCTCTAGGAAACCATCAGTTCTGAGGTGACAGTCTAGTTCACGAGGAAACCATCAGTTCTGAGCTGGCAGTCTAGTTCCATAGGAAACCATCAGTTCTGAGCTGGCAGTCTAGTTCACTATGACATCAGTACTGAGCTGGCAGTCTAGTTCACTAGGAAACCATTAGTTCTGAGCTGGCAGTCTAGTTCACTATGACATCAATTGTGAGCTGCAATCTAGTTCACTAGGAAACCATCAGTACTGAGCTGGCAGTGTAGTTCACTAGGAAACCATCAGTACTTAGCTGTCAATCAAGTTCACTAGGAAATCATCAGTACTGAGCTGGCAGTTGAGTGCGCTAGGAAAACATCAGTTCTGAGCTGGCAGTCTAGTTCACTATTAAATCAGTTCTCAGCTGTCAGTCTAGTTCACAAGGAAACCATCAATTCTGAGCTGTCAGTGTAGTTTACTATGACATTAGTACTGAGCTAACAGTCTAGTTCTCTAGGAAACCATCAGTTCTGGACTGACAGTCTATTTCACTAGAAAACCAACAGTTCTGAGCTGGCAGTCTAGTTCACTAGGAAACCAAGAGTTCTGAGCTGGCAGTCTCGTACATTATGACATTAGTACTGAGATGGTAGTCTAGTTCACTATAACATCAGTACTGAGCTGACAGTCTAGTTCACTAGGAAACCATCAGTTCTGAGCTGGCAGTCTAGTTCACTATGACATCCATTCTGAGCTGCAATCTAGTTCACTAGGAAACCGTCAGTTCTGTGCTGGCAGTCTAGTTCACTATGACATCAATTCTGAGCTGCAATCTAGTTCACTAGGAAATCGTCAGTTCTGAGCTGGCAGTCTGGTTCCCTAGGAAACCATCAGTACTGAGCTGGCAGTCTAGTTCACTATGACATCAGTACTGAGCTGGCAGTCTAGTTCACTAGGAAACCATCAGTTCTGAGCTGGCAGTATAGTTCACTATGACATCAATTGTGAGCTGCAATCTAGTTCACTAGGAAACCATCAGTTCTGAGCTGGCAGTCTAGTTCACTATGACATCAATTCTGAGCTGCAATCTAGTTCACTAGGAAATCGTCAGTTCTGAGCTGGCAGTCTGGTTCCCTAGGAAACCATCAGTACTGAGCTGGCAGTCTAGTTCACTATGACATCAGTACTGAGCTGACAGTCTAGTTCACTAGGAAACCATCAGTTCTGAGCTGGCAGTATAGTTCACTATGACATCAATTGTGAGCTGCAATCTAGTTCACTAGGAAACCATCAGTACTGAGCTGGCAGTCTAGTTCACTAGGACATCAGTACTGAGCTGGCAGTCTAGTTCACTAGGAAACCATCAGTTCTGAGCTGGAAATCTAGTTCACTGGGAAACCATCAGTTCTGAGCTGACAGTCTAGTTCACTAGGAAACCTTCAGTTCTAAGCTGGAAGTCTAGTTCACTAGGAAACCATCAGTACTGAGTTGGCAGTCTAGTTCACTATGACATCCATTCTGAGCTGCAATCTAGTTCACTAGGAAACGGTCAGTTCTGAGCTGGCAGTCTGGTTCCCTAGGAAACCATCAGTACTGAGCTGGCAGTCTAGTTCACTATGACATCAGTACTGAGCTGGCAGTCTAGTTCACTAGGAAACCATCAGTTCTGAGCTGGCAGTATAGTTCACTATGACATCAATTGTGAGCTGCAATCTAGTTCACTAGGAAACCATCAGTTCTGAGCTGGCAGTCTAGTTCACTATGACATCAATTCTGAGCTGCAATCTAGTTCACTAGGAAACCGTCAGTTCTGAGCTGGCAGTCTGGTTCCCTAGGAAACCATCAGTACTGAGCTGGCAGTCTAGTTCACTATGACATCAGTACTGAGCTGGCAGTCTAGTTCACTAGGAAACCATCAGTTCTGAGCTGGCAGTATAGTTCACTATGACATCAATTGTGAGCTGCAATCTAGTTCACTAGGAAACCATCAGTACTGAGCTGGCAGTCTAGTTCACTAGGACATCAGTACTGAGCTGGCAGTCTAGTTCACTAGGAAACCATCAGTTCTGAGCTGGAAATCTAGTTCACTGGGAAACCATCAATTCTGAGCTGACAGTCTAGTTCACTAGGAAACCTTCAGTTCTAAGCTGGAAGTCTAGTTCACTAGGAAACCATCAGTACTGAGTTGGCAGTCTAGTTCACTATGACATCAGTACTGAGCTGGCAGTCTGGTTCTCTAGGAAACCTTCAGTACTGAGCTGGCAGTCTAGTTGACTATGACTTCAGTACTGAGCTGGCAGTCAACTTCACTAGGAAACCATCAGTTCTGAGCTGGCAGTCGAGTTCACTAGCAAGCCATCAGGACTAAGCTGGCAGTCTAGTTCACTAGGAAACCATCAGTACTGAGGTGGCAGTCTAATTCACTAGGAAACCATTAATTCTGAGCTGTCAGTCAAGTTCACTAGGAAACCAACAGTTCTGAGGTGGCAGTCTCGTTCAATATGACATTAGTACTGAGCTGACAGTCTAGTTCTCTAGGAAACCATCAGTTCTGAGCTGACAGTCTAGTTCACTAGGAAACCATCTGTTCTGTGCTGGCAGTCTAGTTCACTATGACATTAGTACTGAGCTGGTAGTCCAGTTCACTATAACATCATACTGAGCTGGCAGTCTAGTTCGCTAGGAAACCAAAAATTCTGAGCTGGCAGTCTACTTCACTAGGAAACCATCAGTTCTGAGCTGGCAGTCTGGTTCACTAGGAATCCATCAGGACTAAGCTGGTAGTCTAGTTCAATATGACATCAGTTGTGAGCTGGCAGTCCAGTTCACTAGGAAACCATCATTTCAGAGCTGGCAGTCTGGTTTACTAGGAAACCATCAGGACTAAGCTGGCAGTCTAGTTGACTATGATATTAGTACTGAGGTGGTAGTCCAGTTGACTCTAACACCAGGACTAAGCTGGCAGTCTAGTTCACTAGGAAACCATCCGTACTGAGCTGGCAGTCTGGTCTACTAGGAATCCATCAGGAATAATCTGGCAGTCTATTTCAATATGACATCAGTTCTGAGCTGGCAGTCTGGTTCCCTAGGAAACCTTCAGTACTGAGCTGGCAGTCTAGTTGACTATGACATCAGTACTGAGCTGGCAGTCAAGTTCCCTAGGAACCCATCAATACTGAGCTGGCAGTCCTGTTCACTAGGAAACCATCAGTTCTGAGATGGCAGTCTGGATTCCTAGGAAACCATCAGTACTGAGCTGGCAGTCTAGTGCACTATGACATCAGTACTGAGCTGGCAGTCTAGTACACTAGGAAACCATCAGTTCTGAGATGGCAGTCTAGTTCACTATGACATTAGTACTGAGCTGGTAGTCTAGTTCACTAGGAAACCATGAGTTCTGAGCTGGCAATGTTTCCCTAGGAAAACATCAGTACTGAGCTGGCAGTCTAGTTCACTAGGAAACCATCAGAACTAACCTGGCAGTATAGTTCACTAGGAAACCATCCATTCTGAGCTGGCAGTCTAGTTCACTAGGAAACCATCAGTACTGAGCTGGCAGTCTAGTTCGCAAGGATATCATCAGTTCTGAGTTGGCAGTCTAGTTCACTACGACATTAGTATTGAGCTGGTAATCTAGTTCACTATGACATCAGTACTAAGCTGGCAGTCTAGTCCACTATGACATCATTTCTGAGCTGGCAGTCTAGTTTACTACGACATTAGTATTGAGCTGTTAGTCCAGTACAATAGACATCAGTATTGAGCTGGCAGTTTAGTTCACTAGGAAAAAATCTGTTCTGAGCTGGCAGTCTAGTTCACTAGGAAACCATCAGTACTGAGTTGGCATTCTAGTTCACTATGACATCAGTACTGAGCTGGCAGTCTAGTTCACTAGGAAAACATCAATTCTGAGCAGGAAGTCAAGTTAGCTAGGAAACCATCAGTTCTGAGCTGGCAGTCTAGTTCACTAGGAAACCATCAGTTCTCATCTGGCAATCTAGTTCAATATGACATCAGTACTGAGATGGCAGTCTAGTTCACTCTGACATAAGCTCTGAGCTGGCAGTCTAGTTCGCTAGGAAACCATAAGTTCTGAGCTGGCAGTCTAGTTTACTACGACATTAGTATTGAGCTGTTAGTCCAGTACAATAGACAACAGTATTGAGCTGGCAGTTTAGTTCACTAGGAAAAAATCTGTTCTGAGCTGGCAGTCTAGTTCACTAGGAAACCATCAGTACTGAGTTGACAGTCTAGTTCACAATGACATTAGTACTGAGCTGTTAGTCCAGTACAATAGACATCAGTATTGAGCTGGCAGTTTAGTTCACTAGGAAAAAATCTGTTCTGAGCTGGCAGTCTAGTTCAATAGGAAACCATCAGTACTGAGTTGACAGTCTAGTTCACTATGACATTAGTACTGAGCTGTTAGTCCAGTACAATAGACATCAGTATTGAGCTGGCAGTTTAGTTCACTAGGAAAAAATCTGTTCTGAGCTGGCAGTCTAGTTCACTAGGAAACCATCAGTACTGAGTTAGCAGTCTAGTTCGCTATGAAACCATGAGTTTTGAGCTGGCATTCTAGTTTACTATGACATCAGTACTGAGCTGGCAGTCTAGTTCACTAGGAAAACATCAGTTCTGAGCAGGAAGTCAAGTTAGCTAGGAAACCTTCAGTTCTGAGCTGGCAGTCTGGTTCACTAGGAATCCATCAGGACTAAGCTGGTAGTCTAGTTCAATATGACATCAGCTGTGAGCTGGCAGTCTAGTTCACTAGGAAACCATCATTTCTGAGCTGGCAGTCTGGTTTACTAGGAAACCATCAGGACTAAGCTGGCAGTCTAGTTCACTATGATATTAGTACTGAGGTGGTAGTCCAGTTGACTCTAACACCAGGACTAAGTTGGCATTCTGGTTCAATAGGAATCCATCAGGACTAAGCTGGCAGTCTAGTTCAATATGACATCAGTTCTGAGCTGGCCTTCTGGTTCCCTAGGAAACCTTCAGTACTGAGCTGGCAGTCTAGTTGACTATGACATCAGTACCGAGCTGGCAGTCAAGTTCACTAGGAACCCATCAATTCTGAGCTGGCCGTCTAGTTTACTAGGAAACTGTCAGTTCTGAGCTGGCAGTCGGGTTCCCTAGGAAACCATCGGTACTGTGCTGGCAGTCTATTTCACTATAACGTCAGTACTGAGCTGGCAGTCTAGTTCACTAGGAATCCATCAGTTCTGAGCTGGCAGTCTAGTTCACTAGGAATCCATCAGTTCTCATCTGACAGTCTAGTTCAATATGACATCAGTACTGAGATGGCAGTCTAGTTCACTCTGACATCAGTTCTGAGCTGGCAGTCTAGTTCACTAAGAAACCATCAGTACTGAGCTGGCAGTCTAGTACACTATGACATTAGTACTGAGATGGTAGTACAGTTCACTATAACATCAGTACTGTACCTGCAGTCTAGTTCACTAGGAAAACTTCAGTTCTGAGCTGGAAGTCTAGTTCACTATTACATCATTCCCTATCTTGCAGTCTAGTTCACTATGACATCAGTTCTCAGCTGGCAGTCTAGTTCACTAGGAAACCCTCAGTTCTGAGCTTGCAGTCTGGTTCCCTAGGAAACCATCAGTACTGTGCTGGCAGTCTAGTTCACTATGACATCAGTACTGAGCTGGCAGTCTAGTTCACTAAGAAACCATCAGTTCTGAGCTGGGAATCTAGTTCGCTATGAAACCATAAGTTCTGAGCTGGCAGTCTAGTTCACTAGGAAACTATCAGTTCTCATCTGACAGTCTAGTTCAATATGACATCAGTACTGAGATGGCAGTCAAGTTCACTCTGACATTAGTTCTGAGCTGGCAGTCTAGTTTACTAGGAAATCATCCGTTCTGAGCTGGAAGTCTAGTTCACTGGGAAACCATCAATTCTGAGCTGGGAGTCTACTTCACTAGGAAACCATCAGTTCTGAGCTGGCAGTCTGGTTCACTAGGAATCTATCAGGACTAAGCTGGCAGTCTAGTTCAATATGACATCAGTTCTGAGCTGGCCTTCTGGTTCCCTAGGAAACCTTCAGTACTGAGCTGGCAGTCTAGATGACTATGACATCAGTACTGAGCTGGCAGTCAAGTTCACTAGGAACCCATCAATTCTGAGCTGACAGTCTAGTTCACTAGGAAACCATCAGTTCTCAGCTGGCTGCCTGTTTCTCTAGGAAACCATCAGGACTAAGGTGGCAGTCTAGTTCACTAGGAAACCATCAGTTCTGAGGTGACAGTCTAGTTCACGTGGAAACCATCCGTTCTGAGCTGGCAGTCTAGTTCCATAGGAAACCATCAGTTCTGAGCTGGCAGTCTAATTCACTATGAAACCATCAGTTCTGAGCTGAGAGTCTAGTTCAGTATGACATCAATTCTGAGCTGCAGTCTAGTTCACTAGGAAACCATCAGTTCTGAGCTGACAGTCTAGTTCACTAGGAAACAATCAGTTCTGAGTTGGCAGTCTAGTTCACTAGGAAACCATCAGTACAGAGCTGTCAGTCTAGTTC
This sequence comes from Tenrec ecaudatus, assembly GCF_050624435.1. Lineage (NCBI taxonomy): Eukaryota > Metazoa > Chordata > Mammalia > Afrosoricida > Tenrecidae > Tenrec > Tenrec ecaudatus. The sequence continues at coordinate 140,911,953 of NC_134540.1, read as the reverse complement.
ACTATGACATTAGTACTGAGATGGTAGTCAAGTTCACTATAACATCAGTACTGAGCTGACAGTCTAGTTCACTAGGAAACCATCAGTTCTGAGCTGGCAGTCTAGTTCACTATGACATCAATTCTGAGCTGCAATCTAGTTCACTAGGAAACCGTCAGTTCTGAGCTGGCTGTCTGGTTCCCTAGGAAACCATCAGTACTGAGCTGGCAGTCTAGTTCACTATGACATCAGTACTGAGCTGGCAGTCTAGTTCACTAGGAAACCATCAGTTCTGAGCTGGCAGTCTAGTTCACTATGACATCAATTGTGAGCTGCAATCTAGTTCACTAGGAAACCATCAGTACTGAGCTGGCAGTCTTGTTCACTAGGAAACCATCAGTACTTAGCTGTCAATCAAGTTCACTAGGAAATCATCAGTACTGAGCTGGCAGTTGAGTGCGCTAGGAAACCATCAGTTCTGAGCTGGCAGTCTAGTTCACTATGAAATCAGTTCTCAGCTGTCAGTCTAGTTCACAAGGAAACCATCAATTCTGAGCTGTCAGTCTAGTTTACTATGACATTAGTACTGAGCTAACAGTCTAGTTCTCGAGGAAACCATCAGTTCTGGACTGACAGTCTATTTCACTAGAAAACCAACAGTTCTGAGCTGGCAGTCTAGTTCACTAGGAAACCAAGAGTTCTGAGCTGGCAGTCTCGTTCATTATGACATTAGTACTGAGCTCACAGACTAGTTCTCTAGGAAAGCATCAGTTCTGAGCTGACAGTCTAGTTCACTAGGAAACCATCAGTTCTGAGCTGGCAGTCGAGTTCCTTGGAAACCATCAGTTCTGAGTTGGGAGTCTAGTTCCCTAGGAAACCATCAGTTCTGAGCTGGCAGTCTAGTTCACTATGACATCAGTTCTGAGCTGGCCGTCTAGTTCACTAGGAAACCGTCAGTTCTGAGCTGGCAGTCTGGTTCCCTAGGAAACCATCAGTACTGAGCTGGCAGTCTAGTTCACTAGAAAACCATCAGTTCTGAGCTGGTAGTCTAGGTCACTAGGAAACCAACAGTTCTGAGCTGGCAATCTCGTTCAATATGACATTAGTACTGGGCTGACAGTCTAGTTCTCTAGGAAACCATCAGTTCTGAGGTGACTGTCTAGTTCACTAGGAAACCATCAGTTCTGAGCTGGCAGTCTAGTTCCATAGGAAACCATCAGTTCTGAGCTGGCAGTCTAGTTCACTAGGAAACTATCAGTTCTGAGCTGGCAGTCGAGTTCACTTGGAAACCATCAGTTCTGAGTTGGGAGTCTAGTTCCCTAGGAAACCATCAGTTCTGAGCTGGCAGTCTAGTTCACTATGACATCAGTTCTGAGCTGGCCGTCTAGTTCACTATGACATCAGTTCTGAGCTGGCCGTCTAGTTCACTAGGAAACCGTCAGTTCTGAGCTGGCAGTCTGGTTCCCTAGGAAACCATCAGTACTGAGCTGGCAGTCTAGGTCACTAGGAAACCAACAGTTCTGAGCTGGCAATCTCGTTCAATATGACATTAGTACTGAGCTGACAGTCTAGTTCTCTAGGAAACCATCAGTTCTGAGGTGACAGTCTAGTTCACTAGGAAACCATCAGTTCTGAGCTGGCAGTCTAGTTCCATAGGAAACCATCAGTTCTGAGCTGGCAGTCTAATTCACTATGAAACCATCAGTTCTGAGCTGAGAGTCTAGTTCAGTATGACATCAATTCTGAGCTGCAGTCTAGTTCATTAGGAAACCATCAGTTCTGAGCTGACAGTCTAGTTCACTAGGAAACCATCAGTTCTGAGTTGGCAGTCTAGTTCACTAGGAAACCATCAGTACAGAGCTGTCAGTCTAGTTCACTATGACATTAGTACTGAGATGGTAGTCTAGTTCACTATAACATCAGTACTGAGCTGACAGTCTAGTTCCCTAGGAAACCATCAGTTCTGAGGTGGCAGTCTAGTTCACTATGACATCCATTCTGAGCTGCAATCTAGTTCACTAGGAAACGGTCAGTTCTGAGCTGGCAGTCTGGTTCCCTAGGAAACCATCAGTACTGAGCTGGCAGTCTAGTTCACTATGACATCAGTACTGAGCTGGCAGTCTAGTTCACTAGGAAACCATCAGTTCTGAGCTGGCAGTATAGTTCACTATGACATCAATTGTGAGCTGCAATCTAGTTCACTAGGAAACCGTCAGTTCTCAGCTGGCTGTCTGGTTCCCTAGGAAATCATCAGTACTGAGCTGGCAGTCTAGTTCACTATGACATTAGTACTGAGCTGGCAGTCTAGTTCACTAGGAAACCATCAGTTCTGAGCTGGCAGTCTAGTTCACTATGACATCAATTGTGAGCTGCAATCTAGTTCACTAGGAAACTGTCAGTTCTCAGCTGGCTGTCTGGTTCCCTAGGAAATCATCAGTACTGAGCTGGCAGTCTAGTTCACTATGACATCAGTACTGAGCTGGCAGTCTAGTTCGCTAGGAAACCATCAGTTCTGAGCTGGCAGTCTAGTTCACTATGACATCAATTGTGAGCTGCAATCTAGTTCACTAGGAAACCGTCAGTTCTGAGCTGGCCGTCTGGTTCCCTAGGAAACCATCAGTACTGAGCTGGCAGTCTAGTTCACTAGGAAACCATCAGTACTTAGCTGTCAATCAAGTTCACTAGGAAATCATCAGTACTGAGCTGGCAGTTGAGTGCGCTAGGAAACCATCAGTTCTGAGCTGGCAGTCTAGTTCACTATGAAATCAGTTCTCAGCTGTCAGTCTAGTTCACAAGGAAACCATCAATTCTGAGCTGTCAGTCTAGTTCACTATGACATCAATTGTGAGCTGCAATCTAGTTCACTAGGAAACCGTCAGTTCTGAGCTGGCAGTCTGGTTCCCTAGGAAACCATCAGTTCTGGGCTGGCAGTCTAGTTCCATAGGAAACCAACAGTTCTGAGCTGGCAGTCTAGTTCACTATGACATCAGTTCTGAGTTGGCCGTCTAGTTCACTAGGAAACCATCAGTTCTGAGCTGGCAGTCTAGTTCCATAGGAAACCATCAGTTCTGAGCTGGCAGTCTAGTTCCATAGGAAACCATCAGTTCTGAGCTGGCCGTCTAGTTCACTATGACATCAGTTCTGAGTTGGCCGTCTAGTTCACTAGGAAACCGTCAGTTCTGAGCTGGCAGTCTGGTTCCCTAGGAAACCATCAGTACTGAGCTGGCAGTCTAGTTCACTAGAAAACCATCAGTTCTGAGCTGGCAGTCTAGGTCACTAGGAAACCAACAGTTCTGAGCTGGCAATCTCGTTCAATATGACATTAGTACTGAGCTGACAGTCTAGTTCTCTAGGAAACCATCAGTTCTGAGGTGACAGTCTAGTTCACTAGGAAACCATCAGTTCTGAGCTGGCAGTCTAGTTCCATAGGAAACCATCAGTTCTGAGCTGGTAGTCTAATTCACTAGGAAACCATCAGTTCTGAGCTGAGAGTCTAGTTCAGTATGACATCAGTTCTGAGCTGCAGTCTAGTTCACTAGGAAACCATCAGTTCTGAGCTGACAGTCTAGTTCACTAGGAAACCATCAGTTCTGAGTTGGCAGTCTAGTTCACTAGGAAACCATCAGTACAGAGCTGTCAGTCTAGTTCACTATGACATTAGTACTCTAATGGTAGTCTAGTTCACTATAACATCAGTACTGAGCTGACAGTCTAATTCACTAGGAAACCATCAGTTCTGAGCTGGCAGTCGAGTTCACTATGACATCCATTCTGAGCTGCAATCTAGTTCACTAGGAAACCGTCAGTTCTGAGCTGGCAGTCTGGTTCCCTAGGAAACCATCAGTACTGAGCTGGCAGTCTAGTTCACTATGACATCAGTACTGAGCTGGCAGTCTAGTTCACTAGGAAACCATCAGTTCTGAGCTGGCAGTATAGTTCACTATGACATCAATTGTGAGCTGCAATCTAGTTCACTAGGAAACCGTCAGTTCTGAGCTGGCAGTCTGGTTCCCTAGGAAACCATCAGTACTGAGCTGGCAGTCTAGTTCACTATGACATCAATTCTGAGCTGCAATTTAGTTCACTAGGAAACCGTCAATTCTGAGCTGGCAGTCTGGTTCCCTAGGAAACCATCAGTTCTGAGCTGGCAGTCTAGTTCACTATGACATCAATTCTGAGCTGCAATCTAGTTCACTAGGAAACCATCAGTACTGAGCTGGCAGTCTAGTTCACTAGGAAACCATCAGTTCTGAGCTGGAAATCTAGTTCACTGGGAAACCATCAGTTCTGAGCTGACAGTCTAGTTCACTAGGAAATCTTCAGTTCTAAGCTGGAAGTCTAGTTCATTCGGAAACCATCAGTACTGAGTTGGCAGTCTAGTTCACTATGACATCCATTCTGAGCTGCAATCTAGTTCACTAGGAAACCGTCAGTTCTGAGCTGACAGTCTAGTTCACTAGGAAAACATCTGTTCTGAGCTGGCAGTCTAGTTCACTATGACATTAGTACTGAGCTGGTAGTCCAGTTCACTATAACATCATACTGAGCTGGCAGTCTAGTTCGCTAGGAAACCATAAGTTCTGAGCTGGCAGTCTACTTCACTAGGAAACCATCAGTTCTGAGCTGGCAGTCTGGTTCACTAGGAATCCATCAGGACTAAGCTGGTAGTCTAGTTCAAATGACATCAGTTGTGAGCTGGCAGTCCAGTTCACTAGGAAACCATCATTTCAGAGCTGGCAGTCTGGTTTACTAGGAAACCATCAGGACTAAGCTGGCAGTCTAGTTGACTATGATATTAGTACTGAGGTGGTAGTCCAGTTGACTCTAACACCAGGACTAAGCTGGCAGTCTAGTTCACTAGGAAACCATCCGTACTGAGCTGGCAGTCTGGTCTACTAGGAATCCATCAGGACTAATCTGGCAGTCTATTTCTAATGACATCAGTTCTGAGCTGGCAGTCTGGTTCCCTAGGATACCTTCAGTACTGAGCTGGCAGTCTAGTTGACTATGACATCAGTACTGAGCCGGCAGTCTAGTTCACTAGGAAACCATCAGTTCTGAGCTGGCAGTCTAGTTCACTAGGAAACCATCAGTTCTGAGCTGGCAGTCTAGTTCACTAGGAAACTATCAGTTCTGAGCTGGCAGTCGAGTTCACTTGGAAACCATCAGTTCTGAGTTGGGAGTCTAGTTCCCTAGGAAACCATCAGTTCTGAGCTGGCAGTCTAGTTCACTATGACATCAGTTCTGAGCTGGCCGTCTACTTCACTAGGAAACCGTCAGTTCTGAGCTGGCAGTCTGGTTCCCTAGGAAACCATCAGTACTGAGCTGGCAGTCTAGTTCACTAGAAAACCATCAGTTCTGAGCTGGCAGTCTAGGTCACTAGGAAACCAACAGTTCTGAGCTGGCAATCTCGTTTAATATGACATTAGTACTGAGCTGACAGTCTAGTTCTCTAGGAAACCATCAGTTCTGAAGTGACAGTCTAGTTCACTAGGAAACCATCAGTTCTGAGCTGGCAGTCTAGTTCCATAGGAAACCATCAGTTCTGAGCTGGCAGTCTAGTTCACTAGGAAACTATCAGTTCTGAGCTGGCAGTCGAGTTCACTTGGAAACCATCAGTTCTGAGTTGGGAGTCTAGTTCCCTAGGAAACCATCAGTTCTGAGCTGGCAGTCTAGTTCACTATGACATCAGTTCTGAGCTGGCCGTCTAGTTCACTATGACATCAGTTCTGAGCTGGCCGTCTAGTTCACTAGGAAACCGTCAGTTCTGAGCTGGCAGTCTGGTTCCCTAGGAAACCATCAGTACTGAGCTGGCAGTGTAGTTCACTAGAAAACCATCAGTTCTGAGCTGGCAGTCTAGGTCACTAGAAAACCAACAGTTCTGAGCTGGCAATCTCGTTCAATATGACATTAATACTGAGCTGACAGTCTAGTTCTCTAGGAAACCATCAGTTCTGAGGTGACAGTCTAGTTCACTAGGAAACCATCAGTTCTGAGCTGGCAGTCTAGTTCCATAGGAAACCATCAGTTCTGAGCTGGCAGTCTAATTCACTAGGAAACCATCAGTTCTGAGCTGACAGTCTAGTTCACTAGGAAACCATCAGTTCTGAGTTGGCAGTCTAGTTCACTAGGAAACCATCAGTACAGAGCTGTCAGTCTAGTTCACTATGACATTAGTACTGAGATGGTAGTCTAGTTCACTATAACATCAGTACTGAGCTGACAGTCTAGTTCACTAGGAAACCATCAGTTCTGAGCTGGCAGTCTAGTTCACTATGACATCCATTCTGAGCTGCAATCTAGTTCACTAGGAAACCGTCAGTTCTGAGCTGGCAGTCTGGTTCCCTAGGAAACCATCAGTACTGAGCTGGCAGTCTAGTTCACTATGACATCAGTACTGAGCTTGCAGTCTAGTTCACTAGGAAACCATCAGTTCTGAGCTGGCAGTATAGTTCACTATGACATCAATTGTGAGCTGCAATCTAGTTCACTAGGGAACCATCAGTTTTGAGCTGGCAGTCTAGTTCACTATGACATCAATTCTGAGCTGCAATCTAGTTCACTAGGAAACCGTCAGTTCTGAGCTGGCAGTCTGGTTCCCTAGGAAACCATCAGTACTGAGCTGGCAGTCTAGTTCACTATGACATCAGTACTGAGCTGGCAGTCTAGTTCACTGGGAAACCATCAGTTCTGAGCTGGCAGTCTAGTTCACTATGACATCCATTCTGAGCTGCAATCTAGTTCACTAGGAAACCCTCAGTTCTGAGCTGGCAGTCTGGTTCCCTAGGAAACCATCAGTACTGAGTTGGCTGTCTAGTTCACTATGACATCAGTACTGAGCTTGCAGTCTAGTTCTCTAGGAAACCATCAGTTCTGAGCTGGCAGTCTAATTCACTAGGAAACCATCAGTTCTGAGCTGGCAGTATAGTTCACTATGACATCAATTGTGAGCTGCAATCTAGTTCACTAGGAAACCGTCAGTTCTGAGCTGGCAGTCTGGTTCCCTAGGAAACCATCAGTACTGAGCTGGCAGTCTAGTTCACTATGACATCAATTCTGAGCTGCAATTTAGTTCACTAGGAAACCGTCAATTCTGAGCTGGCAGTCTGGTTCCCTAGGAAACCATCAGTTCTGAGCTGGCAGTCTAGTTCACTATGACATCAATTCTGAGCTGCAATCTAGTTCACTAGGAAACCATCAGTACTGAGCTGGCAGTCTAGTTCACTAGGAAACCATCAGTTCTGAGCTGGAAATCTAGTTCACTGGGAAACCATCAGTTCTGAGCTGACAGTCTAGTTCACTAGGAAATCTTCAGTTCTAAGCTGGAAGTCTAGTTCATTCGGAAACCATCAGTACTGAGTTGGCAGTCTAGTTCACTATGACATCCATTCTGAGCTGCAATCTAGTTCACTAGGAAACCGTCAGTTCTGAGCTGACAGTCTAGTTCACTAGGAAAACATCTGTTCTGAGCTGGCAGTCTAGTTCACTATGACATTAGTACTGAGCTGGTAGTCCAGTTCACTATAACATCATACTGAGCTGGCAGTCTAGTTCGCTAGGAAACCATAAGTTCTGAGCTGGCAGTCTACTTCACTAGGAAACCATCAGTTCTGAGCTGGCAGTCTGGTTCACTAGGAATCCATCAGGACTAAGCTGGTAGTCTAGTTCAAATGACATCAGTTGTGAGCTGGCAGTCCAGTTCACTAGGAAACCATCATTTCAGAGCTGGCAGTCTGGTTTACTAGGAAACCATCAGGACTAAGCTGGCAGTCTAGTTGACTATGATATTAGTACTGAGGTGGTAGTCCAGTTGACTCTAACACCAGGACTAAGCTGGCAGTCTAGTTCACTAGGAAACCATCCGTACTGAGCTGGCAGTCTGGTCTACTAGGAATCCATCAGGACTAATCTGGCAGTCTATTTCTAATGACATCAGTTCTGAGCTGGCAGTCTGGTTCCCTAGGATACCTTCAGTACTGAGCTGGCAGTCTAGTTGACTATGACATCAGTACTGAGCCGGCAGTCTAGTTCACTAGGAAACCATCAGTTCTGAGCTGGCAGTCTAGTTCACTAGGAAACCATCAGTTCTGAGCTGGCAGTCTAGTTCACTAGGAAACTATCAGTTCTGAGCTGGCAGTCGAGTTCACTTGGAAACCATCAGTTCTGAGTTGGGAGTCTAGTTCCCTAGGAAACCATCAGTTCTGAGCTGGCAGTCTAGTTCACTATGACATCAGTTCTGAGCTGGCCGTCTACTTCACTAGGAAACCGTCAGTTCTGAGCTGGCAGTCTGGTTCCCTAGGAAACCATCAGTACTGAGCTGGCAGTCTAGTTCACTAGAAAACCATCAGTTCTGAGCTGGCAGTCTAGGTCACTAGGAAACCAACAGTTCTGAGCTGGCAATCTCGTTTAATATGACATTAGTACTGAGCTGACAGTCTAGTTCTCTAGGAAACCATCAGTTCTGAAGTGACAGTCTAGTTCACTAGGAAACCATCAGTTCTGAGCTGGCAGTCTAGTTCCATAGGAAACCATCAGTTCTGAGCTGGCAGTCTAGTTCACTAGGAAACTATCAGTTCTGAGCTGGCAGTCGAGTTCACTTGGAAACCATCAGTTCTGAGTTGGGAGTCTAGTTCCCTAGGAAACCATCAGTTCTGAGCTGGCAGTCTAGTTCACTATGACATCAGTTCTGAGCTGGCCGTCTAGTTCACTATGACATCAGTTCTGAGCTGGCCGTCTAGTTCACTAGGAAACCGTCAGTTCTGAGCTGGCAGTCTGGTTCCCTAGGAAACCATCAGTACTGAGCTGGCAGTGTAGTTCACTAGAAAACCATCAGTTCTGAGCTGGCAGTCTAGGTCACTAGAAAACCAACAGTTCTGAGCTGGCAATCTCGTTCAATATGACATTAATACTGAGCTGACAGTCTAGTTCTCTAGGAAACCATCAGTTCTGAGGTGACAGTCTAGTTCACTAGGAAACCATCAGTTCTGAGCTGGCAGTCTAGTTCCATAGGAAACCATCAGTTCTGAGCTGGCAGTCTAATTCACTAGGAAACCATCAGTTCTGAGCTGACAGTCTAGTTCACTAGGAAACCATCAGTTCTGAGTTGGCAGTCTAGTTCACTAGGAAACCATCAGTACAGAGCTGTCAGTCTAGTTCACTATGACATTAGTACTGAGATGGTAGTCTAGTTCACTATAACATCAGTACTGAGCTGACAGTCTAGTTCACTAGGAAACCATCAGTTCTGAGCTGGCAGTCTAGTTCACTATGACATCCATTCTGAGCTGCAATCTAGTTCACTAGGAAACCGTCAGTTCTGAGCTGGCAGTCTGGTTCCCTAGGAAACCATCAGTACTGAGCTGGCAGTCTAGTTCACTATGACATCAGTACTGAGCTTGCAGTCTAGTTCACTAGGAAACCATCAGTTCTGAGCTGGCAGTATAGTTCACTATGACATCAATTGTGAGCTGCAATCTAGTTCACTAGGGAACCATCAGTTTTGAGCTGGCAGTCTAGTTCACTATGACATCAATTCTGAGCTGCAATCTAGTTCACTAGGAAACCGTCAGTTCTGAGCTGGCAGTCTGGTTCCCTAGGAAACCATCAGTACTGAGCTGGCAGTCTAGTTCACTATGACATCAGTACTGAGCTGGCAGTCTAGTTCACTGGGAAACCATCAGTTCTGAGCTGGCAGTCTAGTTCACTATGACATCCATTCTGAGCTGCAATCTAGTTCACTAGGAAACCCTCAGTTCTGAGCTGGCAGTCTGGTTCCCTAGGAAACCATCAGTACTGAGTTGGCAGTCTAGTTCACTATGACATCAGTACTGAGCTTGCAGTCTAGTTCTCTAGGAAACCATCAGTTCTGAGCTGGCAGTATAGTTCACTATGACATCAATTGTGAGCTGCAATCTAGTTCACTAGGAATCCATCAGTTTTGAGCTGGCAGTCTAGTTCACTATGACATCAATTCTGAGCTGCAATCTAGTTCACTAGGAAACCGTCAGTTCTGAGCTGGCAGTCTGGTTCCCTAGTAAACCATCAGTACTGAGCTGGCAGTCTAGTTCACTAGGACATCAGTACTGAGCTGGCAGTCTAGTTCACTAGGAAACCATCAGTTCTGAGCTGGAAATCTAGTTCACTGGGAAACCATCAGTTCTGAGCTGACAGTCTAGTTCACTAGGAAACCTTCAGTTCTAAGCTGGAAGTCTAGTTCACTAGGAAACCATCAGTACTGAGTTGGCAGTCTAGTTCACTATGACATCCATTCTGAGCTGCAATCTAGTTCACTAGGAAACCGTCAGTTCTGAGCTGGCAGTCTGGTTCCCTAGGAAACCATCAGTACTGAGCTGGCAGTCTAGTTCACTATGACATCAGTACTGAGCTGGCAGTCTAGTTCACTAGGAAACCATCAGTTCTGAGCTGGCAGTATAGTTCACTATGATATCAATTGTGGGCTGCAATCTAGTTCACTAGGAAACCATCAGTTCTGAGCTGGCAGTCTAGTTCACTATGACATCAATTCTGAGCTGCAATCTAGTTCACTAGGAAACCGTCAGTTCTGAGCTGGCAGTCTGGTTCCCTAGGAAACCATCAGTACTGAGCTGGCAGTCTAGTTCACTATGACATCAGTACTGAGCTGGCAGTCTAGTTCACTAGGAAACCATCAGTTCTGAGCTGGCAGTATAGTTCACTATGACATCAATTGTGAGCTGCAATCTAGTTCACTAGGAAACCATCAGTACTGAGCTGGCAGTCTAGTTCACTAGGACATCAGTACTGAGCTGGCAGTCTAGTTCACTAGGAAACCATCAGTTCTGAGCTGGAAATCTAGTTCACTGGGAAACCATCAATTCTGAGCTGACAGTCTAGTTCACTAGGAAACCTTCAGTTTTAAGCTGGAAGTCTAGTTCACTAGGAAACCATCAGTACTGAGTTGGCAGTCTAGTTCACTATGACATCAGTACTGAGCTGGCAGTCTGGTTCTCTAGGAAACCTTCAGTACTGAGCTGGCAGTCTAGTTGACTATGACTTCAGTACTGAGCAGGCAGTCAAGTTCACTAGGAAACCATCAGTTCTGAGCTGGCAGTCGAGTTCACTAGGAAGCCATCAGGACTAAGCTGGCAGTCTAGTTCACTAGGAAACCATCAGTACTGAGGTGGCAGTCTAGTTCACTAGGAAACCATTAGTTCTGAGCTGTCAGTCAAGTTCACTAGGAAACCAACAGTTCTGAGCTGGCAGTCTCGTTCAATATGATATTAGTACTGAGCTGACAGTCTAGTTCTCTAGGAAACCATCAGTTCTGAGCTGACAGTCTAGTTCACTAGGAAACCATCTGTTCTGAGCTGGCAGTCTAGTTCACTGTGACATTAGTACTGAGCTGGTAGTCCAGTTCACTATAACATCATACTGAGCTGGCAGTCTAGTTCGCTAGGAAACCATCAGTTCTGAGCTGGCAGTCTGGTTCACTAGGAATCCATCAGGACTAAGCTGGTAGTCTAGTTCAATATGACATCAGTTGTGAGCTGGCCGTCCAGTTCACTAGGAAACCATCATTTCAGAGCTGGCAGTCTGGTTTACTAGGAAACCATCAGGACTAAGCTGGCAGTCTAGTTGACTATGATATTAGTACTGAGGTGGTAGTCCAGTTGACTCTAACACCAGGACTAAGCTGGCAGTCTAGTTCACTAGGAAACCATCCATACTGAGCTGGCAGTCTGGTCTACTAGGAATCCATCAGGACTAATCTGGCAGTCTATTTCAATATGACATCAGTTCTGAGCTGGCAGTATGGTTCCCTAGGAAACCTTCAGTACTGAGCTGGCAGTCTAGTTGACTATGACATCAGTACTGAGCTGGCAGTCAAGTTCCCTAGGAACCCATCAATACTGAGCTGGCAGTCCTGTTCACTAGGAAACCATCAGTTCTGAGCTGGCAGTCTGGTTTCCTAGGAAACCATCAGTACTGAGCTGGCAGTCTAGTGCACTATGACATCAGTACTGAGCTGGCAGTCTAGTACACTAGGAAACCATCAGTTCTGAGATGGCAGTCTAGTTCACTATGACATTAGTGCTGAGCTGGTAGTCTAGTTCACTAGGAAACCATGAGTTCTGAGCTGGCAATCTGTTTCCCTAGGAAAACATCAGTACTGAGCTGGCAGTCTAGTTCACTAGGAAACCATCCGAACTAACCTGGCAGTATAGTTCACTAGGAAACCATCCATTCTGAGCTGGCAGTCTAGTTCAGTAGGAAACCATCAGTACTGACCTGGCAGTCTAGTTCGCAAGGATATCATCAGTTCTGAGTTGGCAGTCTAGTTCACTACGACATTAGTATTGAGCTGGTAATCTAGTTCACTATGACATCAGTACTAAGCTGGCCGTCTAGTCCACTATGACATCATTTCTGAGCTGGCAGTCTAGTTTACTACGACATTAGTATTGAGCTGTTAGTCCAGTACAATAGACATCAGTATTGAGCTTGCAGTTTAGTTCACTAGGAAAAAATCTGTTCTGAGCTGGCAGTCTAGTTCACTAGGAAACCATCAGTACTGAGTTGGCATTCTAGTTCACTATGACATCAGTACTGAGCTGGCAGTCTAGTTCACTAGGAAAACATCAGTTCTGAGCAGGAAGTCAAGTTAGCTAGGAAACCATCATTTCTGAGCTGGCATTCTAGTTCACTAGGAAACCATCAGTTCTCATCTGGCAATCTAGTTCAATATGACATCAGTATTGAGATGGCAGTCTAGTTCACTCTGACATAAGTTCTGAGCTGGCAGTCTAGTTCGCTAGGAAACCATAAGTTCTGAGCTGGCAGTCTAGTTTACTACGACATTAGTATTGAGCTGTTAGTCCAGTACAATAGACATCAGTATTGAGCTGGCAGTTTAGTTCACTAGGAAAAAATCTGTTCTGAGCTGGCAGTCTAGTTCACTGGGAAACCATCAGTAATGAGTTGACAGTCTAGTTCACTATGACATTAGTACTGAGCTGTTAGTCCAGTACAATAGACATCAGTATTGAGCTGGCAGTTTAGTTCACTAGGAAAAAATCTGTTCTGAGCTGGCAGTCTAGTTCACTAGGAAACCATCAGTACTGAGTTGACAGTCTAGTTCACTATGACATTAGTACTGAGCTGTTAGTCCAGTACAATAGACATCAGTATTGAGCTGGCAGTTTAGTTCACTAGGAAAAAATCTGTTCTGAGCTGGCAGTCTAGTTCACTAGGAAACCATCAGTACTGAGTTAGGAGGCTAGTTCGCTATGAAACCATCAGTTTTGAGCTGGCATTCTAGTTTACTATGACATCAGTACTGAGCTGGCAGTCTAGTTCACTAGGAAAACATCAGTTCTGAGCAGGAAGTCAAGTTAGCTAGGAAACCTTCAGTTCTGAGCTGGCAGTCTGGTTCACTAGGAATCCATCAGGACTAAGCTGGTAGTCTAGTTCAATATGACATCAGCTGTGAGCTGGCAGTCAAGTTCACTAGGAAACCATCATTTCTGAGCTGGCAGTCTGGTTTACTAGGAAACCATCAGGACTAAGCTGGCAGTCTAGTTGACTATGATATTAGTACTGAGGTGGTAGTCCAGTTGACTCTAACACCAGGACTAAGCTGGCAGTCTGGTTCAATAGGAATCCATCAGGACTAACTGGCAGTCTAGTTCAATATGACATCAGTTCTGAGCTGGCCTTCTGGTTCCCTAGGAAACCTTCAGTACTGAGCTGGCAGTCTAGTTGTCTATGACATCAGTACCGAGCTGGCAGTCAAGTTCACTAGGAACCCATCAATTCTGAGCTGGCCGTCTAGTTCACTAGGAAACTGTCACTTCTGAGCTGGCAGTCTGGTTCCCTAGGAAACCATCAGTACTGTGCTGGCAGTCTATTTCACTATAACGTCAGTACTGAGCTGGCAGTCTAGTTCACTAGGAATCCATCAGTTCTGAGCTGGCAGTCTAGTTCACTAGGAATCCATCAGTTCTCATCTGACAGTCTAGTTCAATATGACATCAGTACTGAGATGGCAGTCTAGTTCACTCTGACATCAGTTCTGAACTGGCAGTCTAGTTCACTAGGAAACCATCCGTTCTGAGCTGGAAGTCTAGTTCACTAGGAAGCCATCAGTTCTGAGCTGGGAGTCTAGTTCATTAGGAAACCATCAGTTCTGAGCTGGCAGTCTAGTTCACTAGGAAACCATCAGTACTGAGCTGGCAGTCTAGTTCACTATGACATTAGTACTGAGATGGTAGTACAGTTCACTATAACATCAGTACTGTACCTGCAGTCTAGTTCACTAGGAAAACTTCAGTTCTGAGCTGGCAGTCTAGTTCACTATTACATCATTTCCTATCTTGCAGTCTAGTTCACTATGACATCAGTTCTCAGCTGGCAGTCTAGTTCACTAGGAAACCCTCAGTTCTGAGCTTGCAGTCTGGTTCCCTAGGAAACCATCAGTACTGTGTTGGCAGTCTAGTTCACTATGACATCAGTACTGAGCTGGCAGTCTAGTTCACTAGGAAACCATCAGTTCTGAGCTGGGAATCTAGTTCGCTATGAAACCATAAGTTCTGAGCTGGCAGTCTAGTTCACTAGGAAACTATCAGTTCTCATCTGACAGTCTAGTTCAATATGACATCAGTACTGAGATGGCAGTCTAGTTCACTCTGACATTAGTTCTGAGCTGGCAGTCTAGTTTACTAGGAAATCATCCGTTCTGAGCTGGAAGTCTAGTTCACTGGGAAACCATCAATTCTGAGCTGGCAGTCTACTTCACTAGGAAACCATCAGTTCTGAGCTGGCAGTCTGGTTCACTAGGAATCTATCAGGACTAAGCTGGCAGTCTAGTTCAATATGTCATCAGTTCTGAGCTGGCCTTCTGGTTCCCTAGGAAACCTTCAGTACTGAGCTGGCAGTCTAGATGACTATGACATCAGTACTGAGCTGGCAGTCAAGTTCAATAGGAACCCATCAATTCTGAGCTGACAGTCTAGTTCACTAGGAAACCATCAGTTCTCAGCTGGCTGCCTGTTTCACTAGGAAACCATCAGGACTAAGCTGGCAGTCTAGTTCACTAGGAAACCATCAGTACTTAGCTGTCAGTCAAGTTCACTAGGAAATCATCAGTACAGAGCTGGCCGTTGAGTGCGCTAGGAAACCATCAGTTCTGTGATGGCAGTCTAGTTCACTATGAAATCAGTTCTCAGCTGTCAGTCTAGTTCACAAGGAAACCATCAATTCTGAGCTGTCAGTCTAGTTCATTATGACATTAGTACTGAGCTAACAGTCTAGTTCTCTAGGAAACCATCAGTTCTGGACTGACAGTCTAGTTCACTAGAAAACCATCAGTTCTGAGCTGGCAGTCTAGTTTACTAGGAAACCAACAGTTCTGAGCTGGCAGTCTCGTTCATTATGACATTAGTACTGAGCTGACAGACTAGTTCTCTAGGAAAGCATCAGTTCTGAGCTGACAGTCTAGTTCACTAGGAAACCATCAGTTCTGAGCTGGCAGTCTAGTTCACTAGGAAACTATCAGTTCTGAGCTGGCAGTCGAGTTCACTTGGAAACCATCAGTTCTGAGTTAGGAGTCTAGTTCCCTAGGAAACCATCAGTTCTGAGCTGGCAGTCTAGTTCACTATGACATTAGTTCTGAGCTGGCAGTCTGGTTCCCTAGGAAACCATCAGTTCTGAGGTGACAGTCTAGTTCACTAGGAAACCATCAGTTCTAAGCTGAAAGTCTAGTTCACTATGACATTAGTACTCAGCTGTTAGTCCAGTTCACTATAACATCATACTGAGCTGGCAGTCTAGTTCACTATTACATTAGTACTGAGATGTTAGTCCAATTCACTATTACATCAGTACTGCACTGGCGGTATAGTTCCCTAGGAAATCATCAGTTTTGAGCTGGCAGTCTAGTTCACTAGGGAACCATGAGTTTTGAGCTGGCAGTCTAGTTCACTATTACATTTGTACTGAGATGTTAGTCCAGTTCACTATTACATCAGTACTGCACTGGCGGTATAGTTCCCTAGGAAACAATCAGTTTTGAGCTGGCAGTCTAGTTCTTTAGGAAGCCATCAGTACTGGGCTGGCTGTCTATTTCACTATGACATCAGTACTGAGCTGGAAGTCTAGTTCACTAGGAAACCATCAGTACTGAGCTGGAAGTCTAGTTCCATAGGAAACCATCAGTTCTGAGCTGGCAGTCTAATTCACTAGGAAACCATCAGTTCTGAGCTGACAGTCTAGTTCACTAGGAAACCATCAGTTCTGAGTTGGCAGTCTAGTTCACTAAGAAACCATCAGTACAGAGCTGTCAGTCTAGTTCACTATAACATCAGTACTGTGCTGGCAGTCTAATTCACTAGGAAACCATCAGTTCTGAGCTGGCAGTCTAGTTCACTATGACATCAATTGTGAGCTGCAATCTAGTTCACTAGGAAACCATCAGTACTGAGCTGGCAGTCTAGTTCACTATGACATCAGTACTGAGCTGGCAGTCTAGTTCACTAGGAAACCATCAGTACTTAGCTGTCAGTGAAGTTCACTAGGAAATCATCAGTACTGAGCTGGCAGTTGAGGGCGCTAGGAAACCATCAGTTCTGAGCTGGCAGTCTAGTTCACTATGAAATCAGTTCTCAGCTGTCAGTCTAGTTCACAAGGAAACCATCAATTCTGAGCTGTCAGTCTAGTTCACTATGACATTAGTACTGAGCTAACAGTCTAGTTCTCTAGGAAACCATCAGTTCTGGACTGACAGTCTATTTCACTAGAAAACCAACAGTTCTGAGTTGGCAGTCTAGTTCACTAGGAAACCAAGAGTTCTGAGCTGGCAGTCTCGTTCATTATGACATTAGTACTGAGCTGACAGACTAGTTCTCTAGGAAAGCATCAGTTCTGAGCTGACAGTCTAGTTCACTAGGAAACCATCAGTTCTGAGCTGGCAGTCTAGTTCACTAGGAAACCATCAGTTCTGAGTTGGGAGTCTAGTTCCCTAGGAAACCATCAGTTCTGAGCTGGAAGTCTAGTTCACTATGACATCAGTACTGAGCTGGCCGTCTAGTTCACTATGACATCAGTTCTGAGCTGGCCGTCTAGTTCACTAGGAAATCGTCAGTTCTGAGCTGGCAGTCTGGTTCCCTAGGAAACCATCAGTACTGAGCTGGCAGTCTAGTTCACTAGAAAACCATCAGTTCTGAGCTGGCAATCTCGTTCAATATGACATTAGTACTGAGCTGACAGTCTAGTTCTCAAGGAAACCATCAGTTCTGAGGTGACAGTCTAGTTCACTAGGAAACCATCAATTCTGAGCTGGCAGTCTAGTTCCATAGGAAACCATCAGTTCTGAGCTGGCAGTCTAATTCACTAGGAAACCATCAGTTCTGAGCTGAAAGTCTAGTTCAGTATGACATCAATTCTGAGCTACAGTCTAGTTCACTAGGAAACCATCAGTTCTGAGCTGACAGTCTAGTTCACTAGGAAACCATCAGTTCTGAGTTGGCAGTCTAGTTCACTAGGAAACCATCAGTACAGAGCTGTCAGTCTAGTTCACTATGACATTAGTACTGAGATGGTAGTCTAGTTCACTATAATATCAGTACTGAGCTGACAGTCTAGTTCACTAGGAAACCATCAGTTCTGAGCTGGCAGTCTAGTTCACTATGACATCCATTCTGAGCTGCAATCTAGTTCACTAGGAAACCGTCAGTTCTGAGCTGGCAGTCTGGTTCCCTAGGAAACCATCAGTACTGAGCTGGCAGTCTAGTTCACTATGACATCAGTACTGAGCTGGCAGTCTAGTTCACTAGGAAACCATCAGTTCTGAGCTGGCAGTATAGTTCACTATGACATCAATTGTGAGCTGCAATCTAGTTCACTAGGAAACCATCAGTACTGAGCTGGCAGTCTAGTTCACTAGGACATCAGTACTGAGCTGGCAGTCTAGTTCACTAGGAAACCATCAGTTCTCATCTGGCAATCTAGTTCAATATGACATCAGTACTGAGCTGGCAGTCTAGTTCACTCTGACATAAGTTCTGAGCTGGCAGTCTAGTTCGCTAGGAAACCATAAGTTCTGAGCTGGCAGTCTAGTTTACTACGACATTAGTATTGAGCTGTTAGTCCAGTACAATAGACATCAGTATTGAGCTGGCAGTTTAGTTCACTAGGAAAAAATCTGTTCTGAGCTGGCAGTCTAGTTCACTAGGAAACCATCAGTACTGAGTTGGCAGTCTAGTTCACAAGGAAACCATCAGTTTTGAGCTTGCATTCTAGTTCACTATGACATCAGTACTGAGCTGGCAGTCTAGTTCACTAGGAAAACATCAGTTCTGAGCAGGAAGTCAAGTTACTTAGGAAACCATCAGTTCTGAGCTGGCAGTCTGGTTCACTAGGAATCCATCAGGACTAAGCTGGTAGTCTAGTTCAATATGACATCAGTTGTGAGCTGGCAGTCTAGTTCACTAGGAAACCATCATTTCTGAGCTGGCAGTCTGGTTTACTAGGAAACCATCAGGACTAAGCTGGCAGTCTAGTTCACTATGATATTAGTACTGAGGTGGTAGTCCAGTTGACTCTAACACCAGGACTAAGCTGGCAGTCTAGTTCACTAGGAAACCATCAGTCCTGAGCTGACAGTCTAGTTCACTAGGAAACCATCAGTTCTGAGCTGGCAGTCTAGTTCAATATGACATCAGTTCTGAGCTGGCAGAATAGTTCACTAGGAAACCATCAATTCTTAGCTGTCAGTCTAGTTCACTAGGAAACCATCAGTTCTGAGCTGGCATTCTAGTTCACTAGGTAAACATCAGTACTGAGCTGGCAGTGTAGTTCACTATGACATCAGTACTAAGCTGGAAGGCTAGTTCAATATGACATCAGTTCTGAGCTGGCAGTCTAGTTCACTAGGAAACCATCAGTACTGAGGTGGCAGTCTAGTTCACTAGGAAACCATCATTTCTGAGCTGTCAGTCAAGTTCACTAGGAAATCATCAGTACTGAGCTGACAGTCTAGTTCGCTAGGAAACCATCAGTTCTGAGCTGGCTGTCTAGTTCTCTAGGAAACTCTCAGGTCTGAGCTTGCAGTCTAGTTCTCTAGGAAACATCAGGAATAAGCTGGCAGTCTAGTTCACTATGACATCAGTTCTCAGTTGGCAGTCTAGTTCACTAGGAAACCATCAGTTCTCATCTGGCAGTCTAGTTCAATATGACATCAGTTCTGAGCTGGCAGAATAGTTCACTAGGAAACCATCAATTCTTAGCTGTCAGTCTAGTTCACTAGGAAACCATCAGTACTGAGCTGGCAGTCTAGTTCACGAGGAAACCATCAGTTCTGAGCTGGCAGTCTAGTTCAATATGACATCAGTTCTGAGCTGGCAGAATAGTTCACTAGGAAATCATCAATTCTTAGCTGTCAGTATAGTTCACTAGGAAACCATCAGTTCTGAGCTGGCATTCTAGTTCACTAGGAAAACATCAGTTCTGAGCTGTCAGTCTAGTACACTATGACATTAGTACTGAGCCAAAAGTCTAGTTCTCTAGGAAACCATCCGTTCTGAACTGACAGTCTAGTTCACTAGAAAACCATCACTTCTGAGCTGGCAGTCTAGTTTACTAGGAAACCATCAGTTCTGAGCTGGCAGTCTAGTTCACTATGACATTAGTACTGAGCTGTTAGTCCAGTACAATAGACATCAGTACTGAGCTGGCAGTTTAGTTCACTAGGAAACAATCTGTTCTGAGCTGGCAGTCTTGTTCACTAGGAAACCATCAGTTCTGAGCTGGCAGTCTAGTTCACTATGACATTAGTACTAAGCTGATAGTCCAGTTCACGAGACATCAGTTGTGAGCTGGCAGTCTAGTTCACTAGGAAACCATCAGTTCTGAGCTGGCAGTCTGGTTCACTAGGAAACCGTCCGTTCTAAGCTGGCAACCTGTTTCACTAGGAAACCATCTGTTCTGAGCTGGCAGTCTGGTCCACTAGGAAACCATCAGGACTAAGCCGGCAGTCTAGTTCAATATGACATCAGTTCTGAGCTGGCAGTCTGGTTCCCTAGTAAACCATCAGTTCTGAGCTGGCAGTCTAGTTCACTAGGAAATCATTAGTTCTGAGGTCGTAGCATTTGTTTTCTTGTCTGCTTGAAGTGTGAGTCATCTGAAATTTGGTTTCTTTTTTCTCGATTGGTGTTTAAAACATGTTAGTCAGCCTACTTAAGTGATTCCTCAATTCCACTATTTAATCTTATTCTTTATTCCAAAAAGAAATCATTTTCCCCTTTTATCCTCTTCTTCCTCATTTTTTATTCCTTCTACGTTCTTCTTCCCATCATTGTTACTCTCATATAATCTTTCCGTTTTAAAAAAAGACAAACCTCATTCTGTAATGTCTCTTCTCTTTGTTTATCCATGTAGAGAATATCTTAACAACTACTAAGTTTCCATTTTAATGTACTCTGAAGAAGAACTGTTCTTATTGTGGTTAGTTGCTATCAAGTCAGTCCTGACTCCTTGTAATTACACATAAAATATTGCAGGTTTTGTTAAACCTTCACAATTATTGGTATTGTTGATTCCATTGCTGTGGTCCATATATTTTCAGTGCCTTCCCATCAACTCTCAGAAATATATTGAACAATAATCTGTTGTGATCAAAGGATTTTAAATTAATTTTCAGAAGTAGGTTACAAAGAATTTCTTCCTAGTCTTTCTTAGTCTGAAAATCACTGAAGAGTATAACAAATACATATAGTATAATATGTAGTGTAATAGATATAGTAATAATAATAGTATAGTGATATATATTAATAGATATAGTCTAACAAGTAGATATAGTTTCACCAGACCATCACCTCTATGGCTGTAATTTTGGGTTTGGGGTTTTATAACTGCCTTTAACTGTCCATTTGGGAAATATATGTTCAGTAATCATTTTTAATTGATTTAAAAATGATACTTTGATGCTACTATAACCAAAAAAATACAATTCTACTGATAACTGAAAACAGTAAGCATGGATTTTGTTTCATCTATGTAGGATTACTCATGTAAAGCTTATCAAGAAATATGATGCACCGTAGATGGAGAGTTAAGGCTGACTCATTATCATCCTGTAGACTAGAGCAGAACTGCCTCTGGATTCCCGGGACTGTAAACCTTCATGGAAGTGGAAGTAGAAAGACTCATCTTCCTTCTACAGAGGGGCTTGTGGATTCTAACTGCTGACCATGTGGTTAGCAACCCCATATGCAATCCCCTATGCTTTCAAGGATCCTCATAGGTAGCCCATGTATACAAATATATATATAAAGATTAGCGTTATTAGTAACTGGAGGCACATTTTATATGTTTGAAATATTATATCGAAACATATATTCAGGTGGAATCCAATTAACTAGTTTTAGATTTGTTACTTCTGTATGGACTACTTAAAGGAGCTGCCATGGTTGAAGCCCTTGGCTCCTAACTGAAAGGTCATGGTTAAACGTCAATAGCTCAAAGAGACAAAGATGTTGCAGTTGTTCCTATAATGAATTCAACCTTGAACACTGTATGGGATGCTCTACCCTGGACTATTGGATCTCAATGAGTCAAAATTAACTCCAAAGTAATGGACTCTCTTTGTATAATCTACCTAGTTTGAACTGACTGGTAAGAACGCCAGCATTTATTCAAAAGAATTCTATGTTTACCAAGGCCGCATATTTGTTTTCCTCACACACACATACTCTCAAGTAAATAAATTGTCAATATATTTGCAATACATACATGATAATAGTAATAATAAAATGCACCTCACGTTTTATTTTGTTTGTACTGTTCATTGTTCCCCTACCTCTCCAATGACTCCAGCTATCACATCATTTCCATGAGAGATCCACATGAAGATACATGTTCATGAATCCTGAGGATGGCATTAATTCTCACTAAGACAGTGTTAATGTCTCTTTCACTAGTGTTCCTTACTACTGTGATCACTGAAAATGACGTTTGCTGTCAGCAAAATCAATGCCTGACATTTAGGTGTCTGTATCAGAGAACAACAAGTGTTACTAATGCCCAAGAATGAATTTCCATTGAATAGGTTTGAAATGAAACCGGAATAAAGAGCTAAGGGAAAAAATGTCAAGAGTAAGTGAAAGAGTCACATCATTTGGTCAAAGATGAGGCTTAGGCATTTTCCTGTGCAAATGGAGCCTTCGCAAAGATTTCGATGTAGGAAATGAAGACGAATGATGTACATTTCACTTGGATTACCATTTTTGTATGAAATATCCATGTAAAGCTTTGATTATTTGTTATGTGGTTAGGACTTACCTATTTTCAGAATAATAAAAATTAACTCTGCACCAAATTAGACTATATCATTCAAAACACATTGTCCCAATGCTTTTCTTGAACAGCAAATCAAGAAAACCACTTCAGCTGCTTCTACGGGTTACACCCGAGGCTACGATTTGCACGGTCTGCTGTTTGAGATTACCAGCAGCTCCGTGGGAGACAGACTGAGCTTTCTACTCCCACACACAGTTGCAAGTCTCAGAAGCCCACAGGGGGTTGCTATGAGCCAGCAGTGACTTGAGGGTGCTTGTTCAGCTTTTTTACACACATGGCTGCTAGTATATATGCAACTACCATTTTACTCCATCTATTATTAATAGGGACATTTTACTATATCTGGTAATAGGTGAACAATATATAGATCACATCAATTTAATTTTTAATTGTAAATGCATTTCTTTTCCCATTTTACTGTGGCTCATATGGTTTCATGAGTCTGTTCCAAGATCTTATAACTAATAAGTGAACCATGAAAATTGAAAACCTAAACTGCTCTCTCTAAAGCCTATACTAGTATCCTTATATATAATTCCAATATGGAAATTATCGTAAGGTTGGCTATCAAGCTTTCCAAATTGACTTACAGGTTGTTGTGAATGTGTCATACGTATTTACTTTTAGCTAATAGTTTAACACTAGAATTGGATGCATCATAGATCATTGAAAATTAAATGAGCTCTTTTTTTCAATTTCCACTCATGTCAACTGTATACCAATGCCACTTTTGATTACATGTATACATATAAATAAAACATTGTCCAACTTTTAAAAATACACATGCAATTCAGTTATATTGATAACATTCCTCATGTTGTGCAACTCTCACTGATACCCTGTGTCAAGTTTTACTCCATTGACATACACACATTGACAAAATTCTGAAAAGTAACCCAATCTTTCCCCTTTCTCTCAGGTTCATCCATAGATATCTTTATACCTCTTCCTGTTCTGGGCATTTCCCACAAGAAGTGGCGTTTGCTTCACCAAGGACTACACACTTTTGCTTTACTTTCAGTGATGTCACTCCAAGGTTTAGCATCTGGTTGTGATTTCAAACAGAAAATTCAACATGGGTATCTGCCAGTAATCATCAGAGTTGGCTTCCATATGGATTTTTTAATCATATTTTTCCCTAAACTTGCTCTAATGCATGTCACGATGTCATTTTGTTTATGTCAGAAACCGGTAACACAAACCACCAGGGTTCATGGTGACTTCCATTTCACGGGTAGTGAATTTGGTGCTTGTTCTCATCTACAATCTCAATCATATTATCTCTTTTAGACAATAACCCTTCCCACTCTAGTATTTTGTTTGTTTGTTTTGTTTTGTTTTTTAACTTCCATGAGCTCAGTTCTTTTTGTTTTGCCTTATTTGTAAATGACCAATTTCACAATGACAATAATATATTATAAACCTCTCTTGTTACATGAATGAATACAGACATTAAAATTAAAGGGCAACATTAAGAATTAATGTTAAGCAATTTTTCAAATTTCATATAGAAGTTTCACTCCCCAAATATACATTGTTAGCAAATGCCCTGCATTGAAAAATCTGTTTATACACATGATTATATAAAAAGTTAATGGACTATTGATGTGATGTATGCTAAGCACAAATCACATCACATAATACATATCTGACTGAGAAGAGTCAGTTAGTTCAATTGTAATTTGAGTACGTTAGTACCTAATCAAATCTATGTGATTGAAGCATATGTTGCTTAAATATGAACAGAGTGGGCAGAATTGATGATATCAATATGGCCTGCAAAGTGAGAATTAGTGATCAAGTGTCAGTTTATATTAGATTGCTTACAATTGTCAAGTGTTTACCTAAGTATCCATTATAACAACAATTTCTTCCTAGAAAATTAAATCTGAATGGTAATTCTGTAACAACTAGGAGCAAGTAGTTATTAGGTGGGGAAAAAAGTGAACAATCACATTATTTAAACAACCACGTTTTAATAAAATTATATGCTAAAGTATTTTAATATAAATATCTTTTATAACTGTAACATTCATCCATTGCTGTATTTTAAAAAATCTTCCAAATCATTGTGACTTCAAAGAAGAATGCCTTTATTATTGTTGCTCTCCTGTGGATCAGAAATCTGGAAACAAGTTAACTGAGTTTTCTGCTTCAAGATTTCTAAGAGGATTCAGTGAGAATACAATAATCTCAAGACTTGCCCAAAGATGATTTGGCTTTAGAGTTCATCCGTGATTGTTGATGGGACTGTACTTCCCACTTACAGGTGAAGCAGGAGCCTGGCTGGAGCCTTAGCTCCATGCCATGCAATTCCTTCTCCAATGTGATCACTTGCTTTTGAAAAGCCAAAAGTCCAGGAAGCAAAGAGCAGGAATGCCAGCAATATCAAATTTACCATATTTTATAATATAATCATGGATATTGGAACCCATCATTTTACTGGATTCTATTCACTAGAAGCAAATCACTAGGTTCAACCTGCATTCAAAGATAAGTGGTTAAAAGAAAATGAAAAGCAAGAGGTGGGAATAATTGGGAACCATAATACAGGTGGAGTGCCACAAAGATGTGGCAACTTAGTATTGGTTCTCTCCCAAGAATGTTATTTCCCACCATGTCTCCCTTAGATAAAAGCAATATACTTCAGCAATAATAGATGCATTCTCTTCATCATTTGCATTTTCAATGCTCATTTTAGCCTTTATGTTATAATAAATTTCATATTTCTGAAGAAAAAAGCCAAATAAATATGTGTATTAAATAAGAAAGTTAATAAATTGAATTTAAGTAGACATACCACAAAGAAAATAATCTAATTAAAATGTTATATAATTGAAAGATTTCAAAACAAACAAACATCTATCTCATCTATATAAATAAGATTTTTACAAATAACCTGTAAGGTAGAATTTAAATATTTTTAAGTTTTTAGAATGGAAAGGTTTTGCTACTCATTTATACTTCAGTGTAATTTTTGTGACACATTTTAAATGAATCAATATATAACTTCTGACCATTTTCAAAAATAATTACATACTTTTGTTGTTGTTGTTTTTGTTGTTAGGTGCCATGGAGTTGATTCTAACTCAAGCGCAGGACCCCGTGCACAATAGAAGGGCACACTACCCTATGCCATGCCATCCTCCCAATGGTTTTCTGCTTGAGGCTATTGTGGTGGCCACTGGGTCAATTTATATCTTTTAAGGCCTTCCTCTTTTGTCTGTCCCTCTGTTTTCCCAAGCATGATGTCCTTTTCCATGAACTGGCCTCTCTTGACAAGATGTCCAAAGCGTGTGTGTAATAAAGGAAGTCTGCTCTCCATCTTTGCCTCTAAGGAGCACTCTGGCAATACTTCTTGCAACCAGTACTTAGTACATTCATTACCGTTCGCTAGCACCACAATCCAAATACATTGAATCTTTCTCAGTCTTCCTGACACCATGTCCAACTTTCCCATTCATTTGAGACAGCTGAAAATACTGTGGTTTGGGTCAGATACACCTGGGTCTTCAAATTAACATTCTTGCTTTTAAATACTCTAACGAGACCTTGTACACCAGATTTATCTAATGCAATGCACCTTTTGATCTCTTGACTTCTGCTTCCTTTAGCCTTTATTGTGGATCCAAGCAAGACAAAATCCTTGACAACTTCAACCTATTCTCCATTTATCACGATATTGACTATTAGTCCAATTGTGAGGATTGTGACCTTCTTCACATTGAGTTAGCATCCAGACTGAAGGTGGCAATCTTTGACCTTTATCAGCAGTGCTTCAAGTCCTCCTCACGTTCAACAAGAAAGGTTGAATCATCTGCATGTCGCATATTGTTAATAAGCCTTTCTCCAATCCTCATACCATATTCTTCTTCACACGATCTAGGTCCTCTTATTATTTGCTCAACATACAGATTGAATAAATATAATGAGAGACTGTAACCCTCACTCACACCTTTTCTGATTTCAAACCATGTAGTGTTCCTGGGTTCTATTTGCAAAACTGCTTCTTGAGCCATGTACAAATTATGCATGAATATAATGATGTTTTCCAGAAGTCCAATTCCAACCTTACCCACTCTCCAAATTTACAACTAAATCTATTAATTCTTTAAACTTTAGTCTGTCCTTACCTTTTAAAAATATTTCTTTCCATAGCATTCTATTTACAATGAGTTATTAAGTGATGACAAATTTTGCATAATGGGCTTCCATGTTTGTATGCCTTAAACCAATTTCTTGACATCGTTACAATCAACTCAAGTCAGGGCACTACGGAGAAAGCCGCAGACTGGCTTTTCTGACAGGTTGTAGCATCTGCAGAGAAAAACAGAGGAAAAAATACACAAAATGCTCATTAAAAATAATATGGATGGATATAAGATAGGACAAAATAATAATTTATCAATTATAAAGGGTACATGAGGGAGAGGGAGTGGGGACGGAAGAGGAAAATGAGGAGCTGATACCAAGGGCTAAAGTAGAAAGCAAATATTTTGAGCATGATGAAGGCAACAAATGTACAAATGTGCTTGACATATAATGTATGTATGTATGAATTGCGATAAGAATTGTACAGGCCCCCAGTAAAATTATTAAAAAATAATAATGTAGATGCCCATTATTTTTCACATTTTTCTATTGCTTTTGCTTTCCCTTCTTTTTGTATGTATAACTCACTTATTTTTATAGTTAGGTTTTGTGTCAATTTTGCTGGGCTGAGACTACCCCGTGATGTGACCTACCATAATGTAAACAAGGTCACGCTGGAATCTAATGTGAGCAGCAAGGCAATCATTCTGGTATTGGGGAGAGGTGGACATTTCTTTCTCAGGTTGCCCCCCGGCTTCAATTGAAAGGAAGTCTCCTTGGGGTAGTGGACTACTCCTCTTTAAGCAGACTTTGAGGGAAGGCTTCTCGTTCTTGCTGGTCCAACTGCATAGACCTACCTTACTGCCTGCTACTGTGCATGCTCTCAGCGGCCTGCCATATTTCCTGTCTACAGTGTGTACACTTGACATACTGTCTTGATGTACCAAAAGATTGACATACGGACTTTAGATTCAGCCTCTCTGCCCCCATCACCCTGGGGTCTTCTTGCTTCATGGTTGAAATTCCTGCTATCTGTTCAGTAGCCATGGCAGCTACGCAAAGCAGGAAAAGCCTCCTGCTTGACATGAGAACCATAAGTTCAAACAAGACCGGGCTTGACCATTTCCACAACTGTGTGAGCCATTTCCTTCATATCAAATGTGTCTGTGCATCTTTGGTTTTATTTCTCCAGAGAACTAATGTTGGCTTATTTTACTGAACAGAGAATTTGAGATGAGTTGCTTTATTTTAGTTTTCATTTTCTTTCACAATATTAAATATTTCATTCTACTTTCTGCTTTCTTCTGTGGTTTGTATGAAGAGGTTTGTTTAGTTTTAAAATTTATTTTCTGTTGGTAAAATGACCTTCATCATTCTTCCCCTTCATCAGTTCCTAAATATTTTCTCTTTTTAAATTATTTTTGGAAGTTTGAACATGATATGTTTATAATTAACCTTTAAGGTATTTTTCCCAGTAGATTTTCTACCATTTCTATCTTCTTTTACTTCATTTGTCGCATCAGTTCATTTCACCATTTCTGTTATTTAATTTTTTTATTACAAATTCACCGAGCATGATGGGGCCTGATCATGCACTCTTTCCGTACTGTGCCTATCTGTAGACAATTGAACATCCCCACACAGAGGGGTCACAGGGAAGATATAAGCCAGTCAGGGTGCAGTCTAGCACCGATGAAACACACAACTTTCCTGTAGCTCTTTGATGCTTCCTTCTCCCCACTATCATGACCTCAATTCTGCCTTACAAAGGGGATTAGACCAGAGCATGCACACTTCTACAGAAAAGAGCCCACAATACAGGGAGTCCGGGATAGATTACCGCCCCCCCCCCCCAATGGCCAACAAGGTGAGTAGAGATACCAGGAAGATTACGGGAGAGTGAGGGGAGAAAGAGGGAAGTGATCACAAGAATCATCTAGAACCCCCTGCCACGGTGACGAATAACAGAAAAATGAGTGAGGAGCAACAGAGGATGAAGTAAAATATGGAAAAAGTAATCTATAAGTTATCAAGGGTTCATGAAGGAGAGCAGGTGGGGGAGTGAGGGGGAAGAAATGGGTAGCTAATATCAGGGACTCAAGTGGGAAGAGAATGCTCTGAAAATGATGATGGTGGCTAGAGCCCAGAGATAGGGAGATTATTTAATTTAATTCTGTTCTAGCTGGCCGGGAAGGGCGGGGGGAGGAGGGATAAAAATAAATCCTCTGACCTAGTAGGGCACCAGCAGTCCTTATAGGACAATACGTGCAGCTTCCCTCTCAGTGATTCTGCACACAGCTAGGGAGGTCCTGCCTGTCCTGGGGGCCTACATGGGGCCGAGAGAACACTCCGCCCCACACCCCACTGCTGTAGTCCTACATGCAGCACAAGGCATGTACCAGTGAACTAGAGCACTCCATACCACCGTGGGAACTGATGGCTGCTGCTGGTGTGATCTCGCCTTCAAGAATCATCCCACTCTGCATCTGTGGAACCCTACATCATGTGGGCACACCACCCTGAGGAAGAGTTGGAACTCCTCCAGGCTCATGAACAGGTGATCAAGTCTCAGTTATCTCCTTAATTACCACTCTATTTCTTCTTTCTTTATTCTCTCACATTTCTATATTTTAAAAATTACAACATATGTGCAAATAAAGAACAGATGTTTGGTGCACCTTGGACATACATTTACCAATGTGCTCATGCATCCACCATGTATGTTCATGTATGCTTTTTTGCTGCTTTTTCACATAAGTAGCATCATGTGGTGGACTAAATAATGGAACAAATTGTACTTCGTTATTTAACCAACCACTATATTCATGAATCAGAATTGACTTTATGTCTATTAGATTTTAAGCTATTCTGTTTTATACCATAATTTTATTGTTTTGCCTACATATCACAACATGTTTCTGTGATATTTTATCATCACTGGAAAAAATCAAGTTATAAACTCCATCTGTTTCATACATTCTGCTTTTGTTGCAATATATTTTATTAATGCTTGTTATGATTTGTTCATTGTTATTACTTGTAAAGATTAATATTTCCAAATGTTAATATGGTCAGTTACCATAATTTATAAATCTGTGATATTTATCTACTTACTTATCATGGCTGTTCTCTTTGATATTTTATCGAACTAATTTTTTCATATGGGATCATTTTTCTTTAATTTTTAGAATTCTTGTAGTGTATTGCTGGCAGTAAGTTGTGTCCATGTCTTTGACTCAAAATTTTATTTCCCCTTATTTTCAAGGGAAATTTTCTCTGCCTACAGAATTATAAATTGGCACTTAATTTTTCATATATCTAAGTATGTCTTTTCATTGTAATTTTTATTCCGGTTGAAAATTTCCATTAACCATCAATGGGTTCAATTTTTCTTCTGTAAGATTTTCTATCTATATATATCTATATAGATATTCTATATTTTATTTTCAACAAGTTGACCATTTTGTACATACACACTTATGAATTTCAGCTATCCACTATTTATTGTACAGCTTGGCATTTCTCAGCTACTCTTTTCATTACATAAGTCCAAGTCTTCCCTTTAGTTGGTCAGATATTTCTCTCCCATTTTTTCTTGTCTATTAATTTGAAACTTCAAATAGATTCTTACTAGATCCTCTGATTGGGAAGCAAAAATGTTTGCGGGCTGGAACCTGCTTAATTGTTCAAAATTTAAAATCGAGCTGTGTATTTTTATAGCCAAGGTGTTATGATCCATTATGCTGCATCTTGTAGTCATAGAAAATTCTGCTTTCTCCCAGAAGACACACTCATCAGCTCAGTTAAATTAAACAAACTAAACACTCCCAGAGAACAGTCCTGGTCTTTGATCTCAGCTGATCAAGAAAATGAGTAAGAGACCATTCTTCTCAAATAATTAATTTGCTTCCATATTTCTGAAATTCTTTAACTCCTTTTTCCCCATTTATGAATCTACATGTCTTCTCTTTTCATTTATCCATTTCATTGCAAAACGGGTATAGTGTGCTTCTCGGCTGGTATATTTTCTTATTACTAATGGGAAACATTTGAACAGTATTCAACTTTTATTGTTAAAACATTATTCTAAAATTTTATATGTATGCTAAACGCATGTAAGGGCAAGCATGAAGAGAAGAGAGCCACATTCCTTGCTAACAAAAGCATCTTCAAAGCAGCATCTACTTTTGTGTCAGGTGTATGCTATAAAAATATATTTACCAGGAAATACATTACTTTGAAGGGGACTCGGATAATTAATCGAGGTTACCCACTGTTACCAAAGTCATAATGTTCTATTTATGTTGAAATTTCAGATACATCATATCTAAACTGACCCCCCCCAAAAAATGACTTCATGAACAGACAGAGTAAATCATAGTCCTACTGAATTAATAAAATATGATCAGGATGCTAGGTTTTCTGCTTAGTTATCTATGATAAAGGGTGTAACCTCTGTTGTAGGAAAGCATGAAGTATTTCCATGCATATTATATTTAGAATGAAACACTAGGCTCTGACTAGCTTCTATGGTATTGGGTGGCCTATATTGTAAATGTCTCTCATCCTACTCCTTACAAAAAGTAAAATTGAAGACAATTTAATCCCTCTTTCTTATCTTCTGTTCATGGTACCATATAATCTCTTGCTGTTAAGTACCCATGAGTTGGATCTGAATCATAGGAACCCTGTGTTCAAACAAAGCAAAAACTGCCAGATCCTGAACCTCCTCCTAGTCAATTGTGTGTTTGAGCTCACTATCGCCCCCACCGTGTCAATTCATCTCACTGAGGATCTTTCTGTTTTATATTTATCCTTTACCGATTTACCAGACATGATGTCCTTTTCCAGAGACTGGTCCCTCCAGATATTATATCCAAAATACAGAAGGCAAAGAATTGCCATCTCTGATTCCAAATACTACTCTGGCTGGATTTTTTGCTAAGACATATTTGATCTTTATTTTCACAGTTCACAGTATATTTAATGTTGCTAACAACATAATAATTTGAATTCATCAATGCTTCTTTAATCTACCTTCCTTATTGGCCAGTTTTCAGATGTATATCAGGTGCACTGTAGTCCTTAAAGTTATATCTTTGTTTTGTGATTGTCTGTTGGATATTCTCAAGAATCTGCATAGAGTATCTCAATATTTTATTTTCTTTACTCTGAAATATATTTATTTTTCTCTTAAGAATAATAATAAAAAATTAAAATTAACATTGCAAATGCTTTTTCATCACCAAGCATTATTAACAAATTTATCGATATTAGGTCTTGTACATACTATTGTTTGTATGGGACTATTTTTGCCCAATGGTTTTATAGAATAGTTATCATATTAATTTTTAGAATATATATATATATTCAAAATATGTTTTTCAACTTCATATTCTAATAAGTACATCATGGAATTTTGGGTACATATCTTGTGTTTTCTGATGATCATATCTTGTGTTTTCATTATCAAATTACCTGTCTTGTACAAATTATTGGAAAAGGAGAACTAAATGGAGCTTGGTAACTAAAATCTCTTTGGTTTCTTTCAGTAGTCACCAACACATTGAACTGTTTGTAAGCAGTTTATACATAATGAGAACTTTGCTTAATTTTCTATCATACAAAGTCAGAATTGTGTTTAGTGTATAGGCATAGGCCTTTCTAAAAATATTGGGATTAAATATGTGATAAATTAACTATTGTAAGAAATTAAATCAAAGAATAGGGCTTCATGCAG
Source organism: Tenrec ecaudatus (assembly GCF_050624435.1). Classification (NCBI taxonomy): domain Eukaryota; kingdom Metazoa; phylum Chordata; class Mammalia; order Afrosoricida; family Tenrecidae; genus Tenrec; species Tenrec ecaudatus. Next base: position 140,879,813 of record NC_134540.1, on the reverse strand, counting down.
GTCTTATGTTTTGATAAGTGAATTTTGCTTTTCTAATATTAAACAAATTATTTTTATTTCTTTTACCCAAAGCAGTTTACTACTTTCCAATTAGGTTTCCTTGATCATAAAGTGCAATAGCAAATATTCTTTTTTTAAGAAAACAACCTATTTTTCAAGTTCCAACAGACTGGAGAGAACAAAAGAGCAAAGTAACATATGATAAACTAGAGTTGAGCAGCAATGCATTACTACTCATCTTCGTATGTTATTAAGTCCTCAGGCTTTTCTATTTACCTGAGTTGGAATACAGTAAGATTCCCACAAATGTTAGCAGTCCAAAGAGTACTTGGAGAGAGCATAAGAAGGGTTTGGTTAATATAGAAATATTGGTTATATGTAATATATAAATAATATCATTAGAAATGCCTTAATCAGGAACCTGACTTATAGGTATGTATAATTAATTAAAACAGTTTTTATCTTGATAAATGATATTTTAGAATATATTATAATTTATAAAATATAAATTATATTCATATATATAATTGTATAGCTGAAAGATTTCATTTTAAATGTTTTTTAAAAATTACAAATATTGGACTAGTATTGGACTTATGGACTTGAATTGGACTGGAGGGCATGTCTTCCTGATGTACAGTTAGTTCTTAATATAAACCTCTATCTTTCACGTATATGACTGTCACTGGATTTATTTCTCTAATCAATGTGGCTTAACACAGATATCTTATGGCAATCAGACTATCTAGGTTGAACTTGTTAAATGTGTTTCAAAATGACTGTACTGCACTCAGTCTAAGTTTCTAGTGAGAGTGATTTTGAAAAATGGAAAGTTAAAACAAATTGTTCAAATGAGAATAAAATGTAATGATATAATTTAATTAATGATTTGTTGTATATTCTTATAATTTAGTAATATGGTCAAATATCCTGCCAAAAAGAAACCAAAAAATACCACTATGTGAAAATGAAATAAATAATTTTAGTTAGTCTACATTTAAACAAAGACATCCTGTTGTGTGTCAGGGTTGTAATTTCACCATAGTTACTTCATCTGTATTCTGAGCAAATAATCATACACACTGGATTAATAGGAAGAAAAATGTAGCATCAGGATTGGAGGAACACTTATCAACAACCTGTAATATGCATATGACACAACCTTGCTTGCTGAAAGTGAGGAGGACTTGAAGGATTTGCTGATGAAGATCAAGGATTGTAGCCTTCATTATAAATTATAACTCAATGCGAGGAAGACCAAAATAATACAACTGAACCAAAAATGTCAAGAATTTCATCTTTCTTGGATCTACAATCAATGATAAAAGAGGAACGAGTCAAAAAATAAAATAATGCCCTTTCTTAGGTGAATCTGCTTCACAAGATTTCTAAAGTTTGGAAAAGCAAGGATGTTACTTTAAGTTACATGGCGGCACCATGCACTGCCAGAAAGAACCTATCAGTACCTCTCAGTCTTGGAAGAAAGAGAGATGTCCAAATGCCCCTCAGAGGAAAGAATGATGTGACTCTGTCTCCCATGCTTTGACCATGCTATCGGGAGAAGCCAGACCCGAGAGAAGGGCATCATGCTTCATAATGGGGAGGGGCAGCGAAGAAAAAGGAAAGGCATTGAGGATACAGGTTGGCACAGTGACTGCAACACTGGGCTCAAACATAAGAACAAGTGTGAGATGTCAAAGACCAGGCTGTGTCCTGTTCTGTTGTACACAGGGTTGCTATGAATCAGAACTCACGAAACTGCACCTAAAACAAGAATGCAATTATGTGAGTCATTTTTTAAGAAAATTCCACAAATTTAGCCAAACACAACTTATAAATCTTTGTTTTCTTATCTATAATATATTTGCAAACGTAGGAGTTATAAATAAACCAATATACTTTAAAAAATTTACCTACCACAGTACTGACATATATCTCACCAGTAGCAGTGCCGCCTAGATGGAAATCCCGCGTGTGTGAGTAAAGCTGTCTTCCAATGGGTGATTTTGCAGAAACACAGGGTGCTTCAAGAGCTCATGACACGTTTTCATGATCTCTTCATTCAATTTTCCCATGAACTTTGTAAAGCGCCCAAGATTTCGGTCAGTCGAAGAGCACATTAACCGTTTGCACCACCTAGGTTTCATGATTCACTAAAATACCTTCAGTGTTTTCCCCCAGTAGCTCAATGCTCAATTTCTCACTGTCAAAAGACAGGCCTTTCCATGCCCTGCCCAGCAATTATTCCTAAAAGGGAAGATCATGTTTTTGCTTGGGTAACATTGATATTAAAGACATAATGAGAAAAATTAATTTAAATATTCCCATGGCACGCTTTACAAATACCCTAACTATGTGGCTGCCTTCTTAGTCACAGTTTAAGAAGAAAGAAGTGAAAAGAGACAGCCATTCAGCAGACACTGAATAACCATTTCAACATTCACACATTTGATACTTTAAATATATTTTAATTGAAGGGAGTTCCTCAAAGTGGATTGAGCTAACTGTTGTTTATTTTCCATATATAAATCTAAATGCAAACATTAGGAAGGGGAGTACAAATCATCTACACACCTTTTAAAATCATCTTGAATAAGTTTCAAATATCAAAGATACATTTGTTCAATTAAAATGTATTTGGAATGCGACTGTAGAGATCATTGTGAGGCTCTGCGGCTTTACTGAGGACATAAAAGATTAGCTAAAGATGAACTCACATAATTCTCTATACAAGTGACATTATAATAATGTTGGTCCATTTTAAGGGTATATTGCACAAAAACAAGAGATAAAGTTTTGAGCACTTTCAGAAGATGGTGTACTTTTATTTAGTGTTTTATTTTTCCATCTTGTGTTTACATTATTGACATATAAGACATGAGGAATTCTTCTGAAGTGGCCAACTCTTGAAAAGCCATCTGCGATCACACTAGGTGGTTTGCTGGCAGTTGGTATTAAAAAGTCACTCAGCTCATTAGTGGTTCCAATTAGCTGATATGTAGTGCAGCACCCTGGCAAGTTATCTCAACTGCTATGTAAAATGTAGGCAGGATTCTCAATGGTGCAAACTGTCAGTGAAATGAAGCAGGTGAACCTCCTAGTGGATAACATCACCTAGAGACCAATGTTTATGTACCACTGATATCTCCTAGGATTCTGTTCACGATTCATAGTGTGTCCAAATAAACAACATAATCAAAATCTTATATCATTTCAATATATTGTTAGTAGTTGGTACATTTGGTTTGTGACAGATTTGGTGTGATAGTACTGCATATCAATCCAGTTTTAAATTAGTTGTATTTTAGTTTGAAGCAAAGTATTACCTTGTTTCAGTTAATTCATGAGACAAATTATTGTGCTTTATATACAAATTAAGGAAGACAAGTTTTGTAAACTTCTGTGTATCTGAGCAAATCTCCAACACATAAATTGGGAAATTTTTTATGAAAAAATCAGAAACCAAAATTAGTAATGCATAGTATTCATAAATGTATTATTATATGCTAAAAGGATGTGTCTTGACTGTTAGTCGTGGTTCTCAACCTTCCTAATACCATGACTTGTTAATATAATTTCTCATGCTGTGGGGACCATCCCAACCATAAAATTATTTTGTTGATACTTCATAACTGTAATTTTGCTACTGTTATGGATCATTCGATCCCCAATTAGGTCATGACCCACAGGTGGAGAATCACTGGACTAGTAAAGGAAATCCAACAATACCCATATATGTGTAAGAAAGAGCTTTACATCAAGGTGTAATTGGATATCAAGAAAAAATCCCAGCCCTATCCAAATCAAGTCCATAAGTCTGATACTAGTCCATAAATCACTCCTCAGACTCACAAAGCTATCTGCAATGATGAAGAATGTGGGGTGATTACAGGTTGATGGGTGCAGAGTCTTGTGGATCCAGTGGTTTTGGAAGCATCCCCAGGGGTCTCAGAGGTCTCAGCATGGTGGATTGAAGCATAAATGTGTAGAGAGGAAGTTCCTGGAATCCTCATGAGAAAGCCATGCCCACAATGAAGCATTATTAGACTGTGACCTGATGTGATGGCAATGTAGACTCCACCCCATACTTATTTACTAAGTTGAGATGAAATTATGTAACTACTACATTGATGCCAAGCAAACAAAAAATACCAGAAATATGTGTCCTTGTGTGTTATTGACGATGTCAAGGTATTTAACTGTGTGGATCATAACAAACTGTGATTAGCCTTGGTAAGAATGGAGATTGAAGAACACTTCATGGTGCTCGTGAGTAACTTGTACATGTATCAATAGTCAGTTTTGCATATGGAATGAGAATATATTTCATGGTTTAAAATCAGAAAAGGTTTGAATGAGAGTTAGATCCTCTCACCATGCTTATTCAATCTGTATGCTGAGCCAATAATCCGAAAAGCTGGATTGTATGAAGAGTGTGACACCAGGACTGGAGGGAAACCTACGAATAACTTTCATTACGCAGCTTAAAGCATCATTTACTGAAAGTGAGGAGGACGTCAAGCACTTGCGGACAGAGGTCAAAGATTGTAGCCTTCAGTGTGGATTACAACTCAATGTAAAGAAGACCAAAATCTTCACAACCAGATCCATGGGCAAGAGTCTGGTAACTGGGGAAAACTTTGTGGTTGTCAAGGACTTTGTCTGGCTTTGACCCACAATCAAAGCTCATGGAAGCAGCAGTCAAAAAACACATTGCATTAGGTAAATCTGCGGCACAAGAACGCTTTAGAGCAGCAGTTCTCAACCTGTGGGTTGTGACCCCTTTGGGGGTTAAACGACCCTTTTACAGGGGTTGCCCAATTCATTACAGTTGCAAAATTACAGTCACGAAGGAGCAATGAAATAATTTTATGGTTGGGGGTTGTGTTAGACAGGGTTCTCTAAAGAAAAGAACCAGGACACTAATAATTTTATATGTATTTATATAGATAGATAACATAAGAAATAAACAATCAATCTATAAAGCAGTACAACTCAGTGCAACTCACTTCTGTGAGACAGCTAGTATACCGGCAGCCCTTCAATTCTTGAGGGCCGCCGGGTACTCCTCAATAGAGCAGTTCAGGCTATCCGGCCACAGGCATCAAACAGCAAGGCAGGTAACTAACAGTCAGCTAGATGACAGAGTGCGACAGTCCCCAGCTCAAGATATATACATCCCAGTATCATGGCGAAGCAGGTCTTCTTGAAGGAGAATCAAGTTACAGCGACACAGTCCACAGGTTAGGTGTCCCACAGGTAGTGTAGGATTGGGTTGCTGTAACTTACCTATTACTTTAATCTCAGGGCATGGTAGCACTAAGAGTCGACCTAGGGGATCTCCTGGATTCCAGACATATTCTTCTTTACTTCCATTATGTAACGCCTTGCTAATCAGGATCAATCACATAACTCAGTACAGTGACACCCTTCCTGACCTGTTGATCCAAAGGCATGAGAACCTCAATGTAGCCAGGGGCATTCTCAGCTGCCAGTTCAGTGGAATCTGTGCTATGTTTCCAGGTAGAAGAGTTCCCCCCTTCAGGACCAGGAACCTACAGACCTGAAGCACATATGGAACAGGAAGCAAAAATGCTGCAAGGGGATCACTAGGAGTCATAGTGAGTGGTGCCACTCCAGCTTCCTCCCCTTGGTTCTTGGACCCATGAATTCTGGCTATTGGAGACACAGCACCATATATAGGCTGCTGGTTTAGAGCGTATACAGCTTCCTGGAGAACATTGCCCCAGCCCCGCAAGTTGTTGCCACCTAGTTGGCACAGTAATTGTGTCTTTAGGCGCCCATTCAATCGCTCTATCAAGCCAGCAACTTCAGGATGATGAGGGACATGATATGACCAGTTGATTCCATGGGCATGGGCCCATTGCCGCACTGCATTTCTTGTGAACTGAGTTCTTTGATCTGAAGCAATGCTATGTGGGATGCCGTGCTGGTAGATGAGGCATTCTGTAAGTCCATGAATGGTAGTTTTGGCAGAAGCATCACGTGCAGGGAAGGCAAATCCATATCCAGAGTAGGTGTCTATTCCAGTAAGAACTAAACGCTGCCCTCTCCATGACGGAAGAGGTCCTATGTAACCAACCTGCCACCAAGTTACCAGTTGATCTCCCCAAGGAATGGTCCCATATCTTAGACTTAATGTTGGTTTCTGCTGCTGGCAGATGGGACACTCAGCAGTGGCAGTGGCCAAGCCAGCCTTGGTGAGTAGAAATCCATGTTGCTGTGCCCATGCAAAAGCTCCATCCCTGCCGCCATGTCAACTTTGATCATGTGCCCATTGGCAATAACCGGAGTGTCAGAGGAAAGAGAAGGACCAGTCTCCACAGTGCGTGTCATCTTATCCACTTGATTGTTAAAGTCCTCCTCTTCATAGGTAAGCCTTTGGTAAGCGTTCACATGAGACACGATTACCTTTACTTTCTTGGCCCATTCAGAGAGGTCTATCCACATACCTCTCCCCCACACCTCCTTGTCAACAATTTTCTAATCATGTTCCTTCCAATTCCCTGGCCATGCAGCCAAGCCATTAGCCACATCCCATGAATCAGTATACAGTCTCACATCTGGCCATTTTTCCTTGAGGCAAACTGAATTGCCAGGTGCACTGCTGAAAGTTCTGCCCATTGGGAAGATTTCCCTTCACCACTGTCCTTTTGGGAGATCCCAGAAAGGGATTGTAGTGCTACTGCTGTCCACCTATGAGTGGCACCTGCATACCATGCAGAGCCATCCTTAAACCAAGCATGACAATTTTGTTTTTGAGTTAAAGTATGGTAAGGAACTCCCAGGTGGCCATAGGTGCAGACTGGGAGAAAGAAGGTAATGTGACAGGAATGGAGACTGTGGACATTTGGGTAACTTCTTCAAGCAGCTTACTTGTTCCTTCAGGTTCTGCTTTGGCCCGATCTCGTATATACCACTTCCATTTAACAATGAAGTGTTGCTGCTCATGTCCAACTTCCTGAATTTGTGGGTCAGACAATACCGAGTTGATGATGGGCAGCTCAGGCCTCATGGTGACTTGGTGGCCCATGGTGAGGTATTCAGACTCCACTAAGACCCAGTAACAGGCCAACAACTGTTTTTCAAAGGGGAAGTCGTTGTTTGCAGAGGCTGGCAGGACTTTAGTCCAAAATCCCAATGGTCAATGCTATGATTCACCAATAGGGGTCTGCCAAAGACTCCACACTGCATCCTTATCTACAACTTAAACCTCTCGCACCATTGGGTCAGCTGGATCATATGGTCCCAGTGGCAAAGCAGCTTGCACGACAGCCTGAACCTGTTGAAGAGCCTTTTCTTGTTCTGGGCCCCACTCAAAATTGGAGGTATTTCATGTAACTTGATAAATAGGTCGAAGTAGAACACCCAAGTGAGGGATATGTTGCCTACAAAATCCAAAGAGACCTACTAGATGTTGTTCCTGTGGTTTAGTTGTTGGGGAAGCCAGGTGCAATAGTTTATTCTTCACTTTAGTAGGAATATCTCAACATGCCCCACACAACAAGACCCCTAGAAATTTCACTGAGGTGGAGAGTGCTTGAATCTTCATTGGGTTAATTCCCCAACCTCTTGTATGAAGATATTGGACCAATGAATCTAGAGCCTTTGATACATCCTCCTTAGTGGGTCCAATCAACATAATGTCACCAATAGAGTAGACTAGTGTGACATTTTGTGTAATAGGCAGGCGATCAAGGTCCCTTCGAATTAAATTATGGCACAGGGTGGAAGAGTTGTTGTACCCCTGGGGGAGGGTTGTGAAAGTATATTGTTGCCCCTCCCAGCAGATGGGAAATTGTTTCTGGTGTTCCCTTGAGACTGTTATTGAGAAGAAGGCATTGGCCAGATCAATAGCTACATACCAAGTACCAGGAGAAGTATTAATTTGCTTAATCAATGAAATCACATCTGGAACTGCAGTTGCAATTGGAGTCACCTCTTGGTTAAGTTTCCGGTAATCCATGGTCATTCCCCAGGATCCATCTTTTTGCTTTACAGGCCAAATAGGTGAATTAAACAGGGATGTGGTAGGAATCCCCACTCCTGCATCTTTCAAGTCTTTGATGGTGACACTGATCTCTGTAATCACTCTAGGAATGCAGTACTGCTTTGGGTTTGCTTTTTTCCTAGGCAATGTCAGTTCTAATGGTGTCCACTTGGCCTTTCCTACCATGTTAGCCCTTATTCCACATTTCAGGGATCCAATACCTGCCAGTTACCAAGTATGTCTATTCCAATGATGCACTCTGGAACCAGGGAAATAAAAGCAGGATGGCTTCGGGGGCCCACTAGACCCACAGTGAGGTGTACCTGAGCTAAAACTCCATTGATGATCTCCATCTGCCCCCAGTGTGACTGGCGGGTCTTCGAAACACTTTGGGTCTCCTGGAATTAGTGCCAGTTCCAAGACAGTGTCCAGTAATCCCCCCAAAAGGTTGATTGTTGCCTTTCCCCCAATGAACAGTCACTCTTGTAAAAGGACACAGGTCCCTTTGGGGAAAGCTAGAAAGTGTAACACTATAAACTTTTGTTGATGTAGCAGGGCCTCCTTTAATGGACCACAGGGGGTCATCAAAGCATGATGAACTGTGTTAAAGGGTCATAGCATTAGGAAGGTTGGAAACTACTGCTTTTGAGGATTGAAAGGCAAGGATATTACTTTGAGGACTAAAAAGTGCCTAACCAAAACCATGGTGTTTTCAATTGCCTCATATGCATGTGAAGTTGGATATTGAATAAGATAGCCCAAAGAACCATTGCATTTGAATTGTGGCACTGCAGAAAAATACTGAAAGTAACAGACTGCTAAAAGAACAAACACATTTTCCTTCAAGGAAGTGTGGCCAGAGTCCTCTTTCGAGGGAAGGATGGGGAGACTTCTCTTACAAACTTCAGACATATTGTCTGAACAGACCCGTCCCTAAAGACGTCGTGTTTGGTAATATAGACAGGCATCAAAAAAGAAGCTGTCTCTCAAAGAGTTGGATTATCCCAGTGGCTGCAAACATGGGCTCACGCATAAGAACGGCAGTAAGGATGGGGCAGGACAGGGCAGGGCTTCATTCTGCTGTGCTATGGGTTTCTGTGGGTTGGACCCAACTCTGAGACACCTAAAATAGCAACAACAATTGAATTGTATATCTGAAGTAAACCATACAAACTATATAATTAAAAACATGTTGCATTATTTTCACATCAATCGTCTTCAATCCTCCATACCCAAACAGATAGTTCTTAATTTATCCTTTAAAAAGATACAATAATAACAAATGTACAGAGTATTTAATGGCTATAGTTTGGAATATCTCCTGTCTCTAATATGCAACCAAACTCTCACTGCCATTGAATCAATTCTATTTCACAAGGACCCCAGCATTCAAGCTAAAGCCATCCACCCATACAAACATACATATACAAACATATATGACTTTAATATTAATTAAATTCATATATGGGTTTTAAATAAAATATTTTAATTTTAATATATTATATCTTAAATAAAACCTTATGAGATATTCATTTTCTTTATTTAAGTATCTTATCTGACAATATTGTATCATTAAATACATGTATATTACCGAACGTATGGAGGCCTGGTGGCATAGTGGGTACATGTTGAGCTGCAAACTGCAAGGTCAGCAGTTCAAAACCACCAGCTGCTCCTTGGGAGAAAGACGGGGATTTCTACTCCTGTAAAGAGTGGCAGTTTCAGAAAGCCACAGCAGCAGTTCTACTTTGTCCTGTGACAACAGTTGAGTACAAGTCAAGTGCAGCAGATGTAGCACCTCGGCTTTTTCTTACAAAGTGAAGTGATCCTTTCTCCAAGGTTTTAAACATGCATTTCATAACAAGTACTTGGTCATCAGTCAATTCAATGTTAAATATGATATATAGATATAGATCGATGATGTAGATAGATAGATAGATAGATAGATAGATAGATAGATCGAGAGAGATAGATCGAGAGAGACAGATCGATAGATTACTATTTGTATTGCATTTAGATATCAGTGAGTCCATTTAAACTCATCAGGACTCCGTGCAACATCACTGCGTGGTCGTGCAATCCTCCCAAACATTGTTATGTTTAAGTTCATTTTTGCAACCCCTGGGTCTATCCAGCTTGTTCAGGGTCTCCCTCACTTTTGTTGCCCTTCTAGTTGACCAAGTATGATATCCCTTTCTAGAACCTAGTCTCTCCTGATAACGTGTTCAGAGTACAAGGGAAGAAGTTTCACCATCATTTCTTCTAAGGATCATTTTGGCTGTAATTTTTCTAAGGCAGAATGTTTGTTCCGTTGGAAGTATGTGGTACTTTGTATAGCCTTGGTCAGCACCATAGTCCAAATTCACCTTTGTGTTTAAATAATATTTTCTCATTTAAATTCTAGTATCTATGCTCTTACATCAATTCTTCTCCCTTGGTCTTCATGGTTCAGATTTCATTTTCATAAGTGGTGTCTATGGTCAGGTAGACTTTAGACCTCAGTGTGGTGTTTTTGCTCTTCAACACTTTAAAGAGGCTGTACGCAGCAGATTTCCCAATGCAAATATGTCTATTTGATTTTGTGGCTGCTACTTCAGCAATGAGCATTGACTGCAGATCCAAGCAAGATGAAATCATTGACCACATTAATCTTTTTTTTTGCATTCTGCATGATATTTTCTAAAGGTCTAGTTGTATGAAATTTGTATTTATTTTGCGTTTAATCAGCACTCAGATCCTTACATTCAGCAAGCAAGAGTGTTCTATCTGTGTCTTGGTGGTGGTAATTATTATTTCTCAGAGACTTGCGGGAAGATGGCAGCAATGTAATTTTGCCTGCAGGAAGAGCTTCTCGTTTGAATGACAGATTTATGGAAGAGGAGGCCTAGTTAAGGGACGGGGATGTGAACCCGGGTCTAGCAGCACCCCGAGTTTCTTTTCTCAGACCTCCCACGCAGAGCCCAGCTGCGCTCGTCACACGTGTGATCCTTTTGCACTGCGCTTGCCTGCACAATCACTTTTCACACAACCCACCCGTGCCTTGCCTCTGCCATTAGTGGGACGGCAACTCCTGACCTCTTCGCTAGCATTTGCTTCCCTCCCGCCCCCAGCGGCAGCTTGCCAGTGTGGGGAGGTGGCCCAGTGTGCTCTACCCCTTAGGGGCATTCCAAGGATGGCCACACAGTCTCTTGTAAGCCCTGGATGCTCCCATTGGGGATAGTCCCTAGTTAAGACCCAGGTTCCTGCCCCAGTACCCTGCTATCTCGAGAGGGATCTGGCACCAGTGGGGAAGAGACCGACTGGAACCTACAGTCCAGGGGGCTCCCGGAAATTGTTAGATTATTTTCCTTACCCCACCAGAGGAAATGGGTCCCAGCATTTCTGAGTTTTTTTGGCTGTTTTTTTTTTGCCACAAGATAAGTAGTGGAAGTGGTTACCATGACCCTTAGGCAAATCGTCCTCTGATCAGAATGCCCTCTTTCCTGAGGCATACACTGTAATATCCCATTTTCATCTTACTACCACACTGTAGGGAGTGAATACTTCTGAGTTGTGCAGGAATCCACTGTTATCAGCACAAGAGTGTAAGGACGGCACTCTCACTACATAATGTACACCAGATAAAGGACTCTGATAGAGTATTTACCCCAACCACCACAATTTCTGAAAACTGTTCCCCATACCTCAATAACACACACTCTCCTTTAACTTACCAAGTAAAATCACATATATGATAACCCTCTTCTCCAACTCATTAAAAATTATTCCTTTACCCTATACACCTTCAGAACAACCAAGATGTAATATAACCAACAGCCAACACCAGCATTTACCATAAAAATAGAGATAAACAAATGTTAATTACTGTACATGACACAAACCCCATGTTTTACCCTAGTAGTTCTCAACCTGTGGGTCGTGACCCCTTTGGGGGTCGAAAAACTCTTTCACAGGGTCGCCTAAGACCATCAGAAAACACATATTTCCGATGGTCTTAGGAGCAAGGCACTGCTCCTCTACCCATCTCCAGGAATGTCTGCCCACATGCAGATGTGACCACATATAAGTACCTGGTGTGAAGACTCTTACCCATGCTACACTATGCTTCAAGACAAAATTTCATTCATTTGTAATTAGAAATAAATATTTCAAAAAAAGAGAAAAAATATTTCACAATATATAATTTCATATTATTTTTGTGATTAATCCCTATGCTTTAATTATGTTCAATTTGTAACAATGAAGATACATCCTGCATATCAATATTTACATTATGATTCATAACAGTAGCAAAATTAGTTATGAAGTAGCAACAAAAATAATTTAATGGTTGGGGGTCATCACAACATGAGGAACTGTATTAAAGGGTCCTGGCATTAGGAAGATTGAGAACCACTGGTTTACACAGAAGAAGCTGGCCTTGAATTGCTAGAGAAAGAATACATGAGTATGCTGTTTAGGGCCATAAAAGAAATTGGGGGATCAAGCCTGAAAACTGATGAAAAAATAGATACACTAGAATCTTCACACTGTAGGGAAATCCAGGAGTTAAAGAATAATGTAACCGAAATAAATAACACAATGAATGGTCTCACCAAAAAAGAAAAGAAAATGATTAGGGCAAAGAATGTACAGATGTGCTTTATACAATTGATGTATGTATATGTATGGACTGTGATAAGAGTTGTATGAGCCCCTAACAAAACGTTTAAAAAAATGGAAGAAATGGAAAAGTGAATCAGCAATCTCAAAGAAAATCAAGCAGAATTTAGCAAATGAGAGAAAGAACAAAAGAATCTGAAGAAAGCCTGAGGGTGACATAGAATTGCATGAAGTGAAATAATATTCAAACTCTTGGGGTGCCCAAAAAAGAAGAAACAAATAAGTCTATATATAAAATGGTAAGGGAATTCTTGGAAGAAAATGTTCCCAATATCACAAAGGAGAAGACGATAACCATTCTGGAAGCAGAGAGAATACCAATTAGATTAACACCCACCTCTGCCCCTGAATCCACCCCCAAAACACATCAAACCACATTGTAGTCAAATTATGCAATTTCAAGGAAAAGGAGAGAGAGCAGCAGGAGTGAAGAAAAGCAGTCACATATCTAGGTGGGCATCTTCGCAGAGACCAGGCAGAAACAAGAAATTGGGGCAACTTATTCCAAAAGTTGAAAGAAAACAACTGCAATCCAAGAATCATTTATGCAGCACAACTCTCCATCAAATTTGAAGGAGATAAAATTTTTCTCAAAGAATGATATGTTAGACAATTGATAAAAACAAAGCCAGCAATATAAAGAGCACTTTGAAGTTCTTTATGGGCAGAAAACCAACAACTTCAGCATACAAGCATGAGATCACTATAAGGTGGAAAACCACCCAGAAACCAATACACAGACAACACTACCCAAACATTACAGAGCCACTGGAGAAAAGAAGAAAAAAAAAATAAACTCGTAACACACACACACAACACCCTATAAGAAGGGGAAAAAAGGAAAATATCAAATACAAATAGTACAAGATGACAGAAACTAATCTACATTTAGACTTAATTACACTGAATGTTCAAGGTGTAAATTCACAAAGCACAGCAGACTGGATTAGATGCAAAACCCATCAATCTCCTGGCTTAAAAAGACACATCTCATACTCAAAGACAAACACAGATTCAGTCTCAAAAGATCATGAAAAATTTTCAAAGCTAATGAAAATAACATTTAAAAAAATGACACGAGAGGTAATATCAATCTCTAAGAAAATAGACCTAAAGGTACATGAGATAAACCGAGATAAACATGGGCATTACACAATACTCAAGGGATCAGTAAACCAAGAACCCATAAACATAATAAATATATATATATATGCCCAATGAAAGACCTCGAAAATCATCAAACAAAACTTCCAAGGGATGAAAAGGGAAATCACTGGATCAACAATTATAGTAGGTGATTTTAGTACTCGGCTCTCAAAGAAAGATCAACAGGTAAGAAACTCAATAAAGAAATTGAAGAGCTGGACAACAAAACTGATCAACTCGATTGCCTAGACATTTTCAAAGCTCTATAACCAACAACAATAGAGATGTATGTGTATATATATGTATATATATGTGCACACACATTCTTCTGCAATGCACATGGCTCATATTTGAAAATGGACTACAAACTGGGACACAAGGAAAACTTGAGAAAATTTAAACATGTAGAAATTATCCAAATCATCTTCTGTGAACACAGCGCCATAAATCTGGAACTCAACAATTGAAAGAATAGAAAAGCAAGACAAACACATTGGGACTCACTCAATAACACACTTCTCCAAAAAGAATGGGTAATAGACCAAATTATAGCTGAAACTGTGAAATTCCTAGAATCCAATAAGAATGAAAACACAACATAACAATACCTATGTGGTACAACAAAGACAGTTTTCAGAGGTCACTTTATTGTAATAAATGCACACATGAAAAAAGAAGGGAGAGTATTATGGTCAGCATCTTATCACCACATCTCTAGCAGCACAGAGTCAATAGCATTAGCCATCAACAACCAAAGAAAAATCATAAAACTTAGACAGGAAATAAATGAACTAGAAAACAGAAGAACAATGGAAAAATCAGCAAAGCAGATAGTTGGTACTGTGAAAGGATCAACAAAATCAATACATCACTAGCAAACGTAAGAAAGGAAAATAAGGAGCAGAGTCAATATCTAGAATTGGGAATGAAACAGGGGAAATCACAACAGGCCTTAATTAAATAAAAAGAGTAATTGCACAATACTATGAAAGAGTGTATACCAATAAATTTAACAATTTGGAAGACATGGACTAATACCAAGAAAAATAATTTTTTTCTTCAAATTAACTCATATGGAAGTTAAGTATTTGAACAAACCCAGAACAAATGAAGAAATTGATGAGGTTATCCTGAAACTCCCAACTTAAAAAAAGCCCCGGTCCATACGGCTTCACAAGAAAATTCTACCAAGCATTAAATTTAGAAAAGAGATGACACCAATCCTACACAAAATCTTCCAAAACACAGAGGGATAGCAAACTCTCAAACTCATCCATGAAGCCAGCATAACCCTCCTACCAAAACCATAGAAAGACCTCCCAAGAGAAGGAATTACAGACCGATATCTGTCATGAACATAGATGCAAAATCCTCAACAGAATCCTGGCCAATAGACTCCGACAACATAGATATAAAAAATAATATATCGTGACCAATAGGCTTCATACCAAAGATGCAGGGATGGTTCAACATTGGAAAAACAATTAATGTAATCCACTATATCAACAAGAAAAAAGGACAAGAACCATATGATCCCATCAGTTGATACAGAAAAAGCATGTGATAACATCCAACACACATTTCTGGAAAAGACTTTCAAGAATATAGGATTAGAAGGGAAAATTCTCAGAACAATAAAAGCCATATATGGAAAACCAAGAGCTAAAATTACATTCAATGCAGAAAAGCTGAGAATATTTCCACTGAATAAAGG
Organism: Tenrec ecaudatus; assembly: GCF_050624435.1. Classification (NCBI taxonomy): domain Eukaryota; kingdom Metazoa; phylum Chordata; class Mammalia; order Afrosoricida; family Tenrecidae; genus Tenrec; species Tenrec ecaudatus. The sequence goes on along the minus strand of NC_134540.1, from coordinate 140,864,280 downwards.
AACTTGTTGAGGGTGTCCTTTATCCCAACTTTTCTATTCAATATTGTGTTAGAAGTCCTGGTCAATACTATAAGACAACATCAAGATATCAAGGGTGTATGACTGGGTAAAGAAGTGAAACTTTTGCTATTTGTAACCCATATTGTTTTATATATTGAGAATCCTAAGAGGTCAACAATAGGATTGCTGGAAACAATAAAGGAGCTTAGTAGAATAGCAGGATACAAGATTAACAAGCAGAAATCAATTGGATTCATATACACCAGTGATGGGAATACAGAAAAAGATATCAAGGAATCAGTACCATTCTGAATAGCCATGCGAAATCTGAAATACCTAGGAGAAAACGTAACAAAAAAAAAAAACCCTAAAGGACCTGTATGAAATGAACTATAGAACATTTACTACAAGAATAAGGTACCTACACAAATGGAAGTAGGTTTCATGTTCATTGATCAGCAGACTCAATATTGTGAAAATGTCAATATTACGTCAAGCAATCTACAAATTCATTGAAATCCTGATCTAACTTCCAGCATCATTCTTCAAAGAAATGGAAAAATGGATTACCAACTTCATATGGAAAGGGAAGAAGCCCAGGATAGGCAAATAACTCCTCAAGAAGAACAAAGTAGGTGGTCTTGCACTTACTGGCCTCAAAACCTACTATACAGCCACCGATGTCAAAACAGCCTGGTACTAGTGTCATGATAAATGCTTGGACCAATGGATCAGGACAGAAGAGCAAGAAATTAAAACATCTGCATACAAATAACCTATTTATTACAAAGACTCCAAAATATTAAATGGAAAGCAAATGTCCTCTTCAATAAATGGAAAATCTGGATATCCACTTTCAGAAGAAATGAGACACATATTTCACTCCAACTCAAAAACAAACTCACGGTGGATCAAAAACCTAAATGCAAAACCCAGATCTATCAGTATCATCAATGAGAAAATTGGGATAAAGTTAGGAGCTCAAGTTCAGGGAGTACATGAGCTACCAGATATAACAAAGGAAAGAGTCAGTGTAAAATAATATACATGAGTGGGCTCTATTGAAAATAAAACACTGTACATTGAAAGTCTTCATTAAAAGAGTAAAATGAGAGCCCATAGGCTGGGAAAAGATATTTAGTAATGACATAACAGACATGGACTGACTACTAAAATCTACAGAATTTTACAAGCGTACAAGAAGCCATCTGTGAAGGTGGGCAAAGGACCCGACCAGTCAATTCACAAATGACGACACTCTCATAACCCAAGAGGAAAGGCTCCTAGTCAATAGCCATCTGGGAAATGCAAGTCAAAGCAACTATGGTATACCACATAATACCCATAACTATAGCCCAATTTTTTAAAAAATGAGAACAACAAACGTTGGAGATGTTGTGGTGAGATTGGAACTCTTCACTGCTGGTGGACTTGTAAATACAGACAGCCACTGTGGAAAGTGATAAAGTAATTCTTAAAAGAGATCACAATTGAAATCCCATGCGATGCAGCAATGACATTACTGAGCATGTACCCAAAAGAGGTAAGAGACAGATCATCAACAGATGTTTGCTCCCTTATGTTCATTGCAGCACTGTTCACAATAGCAAGATGTGGGAACAGCCTAAATTCCCAACAATAGAAGGATGGATTAAGAAAAAAAACTCGGTCGTACACATGCCAGAATTCCCTGTGTGCACTGTATTCTACCTCAAATACCTGTGCAACCAGAGGACTTAAGTCAGAAAGCACATGGGTCTGAGGAAGCAGAAAACCGCTGTATCAAGAGCAATGTACTATAGGCTGGGGGACAAGCAAGGTCTTACTACATAAACGTATTAAGATACGTATTATTCCAGCAATCCTATGACAGACATTCTGTTTTATTTTGTTAAGGCTTGTTCACATTCTGACGTATCTAGGTACATTAGAGTAGTGTATGAATTTATATGTATATGTAATGAGAAACCTATTTACTTCTATTTATATGAGTGAGCTTTTAAAAGTTAATGGAAAAATTGTCTTTTACCTCCATACTTCTACATAAATGTTGACTCTACCTCATATGGACTTATTATTCTTAGATAACTGAGAGTTAGATGGTATGTCAATGTGGCTGGGTCAGGATTCTCTATAGTTTGGCCGGTGAGTCCTCTATCATGATGTGATAACAGTGTAAACAACTCTGGGATGAGATGTGCTGTGAGCATTCAATCAGTTGTGAGAAGTTTAAGGTAGAGTGCTCACCCCTTATTTAGGTAACAGCCTTCGTCATGTTTCCTACATCATATATATAAGATGCTTTGTAAAACTTAGTTTTCTTGCTGCTCTGGGTTTTGTATCAGCCTTAGCACCCTCTGGTTCTTGGGATTTGAACCAGAGGCTCACCATATTTCCTGCCAACTCTGAACGCCATCAGAGCCTAACAACTGACCTGTCAACGTTAAACTCAGCTCAGTCTTCCTGTTTCCTCTCTCTGCTAGTTGGCTCAGCAGTCCTCTTAGCTATGTAAGCGTGGAAAAGTCTTCACTTAACAGTTGACCCACAGTCTTGAACCAGATTGAACTTTGCCATTTCAACAATGGTGTGAGCCACTTCCTTCGAACCCATTTATATGTTGTGCTGAGTTCTCTAGAGAAGCAAATCTTTACATCCAGTGACACACATGTTTATTTAAATCATTGGATTTACTTATCTAGAGAACTCAGCTTAATACAGTGCCAAATAGAACATGGCATATTTGAAAAGAAGATTAAGGACACATAAATAAGGTCATATTTTACTATATATAAGAAGTAGACAGTTTAGTTATCTCTATCACAGAAACACAAAATAACTAAACATCAAAAAATAGTCTTACTAAAAATAATTCTGATAGTTATGCACATATGAAAACCTATCAATATAGAAGATAAGCACAAACTATGGAATGATTTCCTTTGCATTGTGTTCTGTTTTTTTCACTTGAAATTAGAAGTAGTAACCAATTTTCCCCCATATCCACTAATCAAATCAAATAAGATAGAGCTGATCATCTTTTAGTGAGTCAACTATTCTGATATGAAAACTTGTGTTAAGCTGAAACAAGGTACATTTTCCAATTAGCACCAATAACATGTAATGGTTTTGTTGGTGTTGGTGTTGTTTTTTATTAACAAGGCCTCCATACACACTGTAATTATTATGATGGGTTTTGCAGTCATGGGTAACATTTTTGATAACCACAGTGGGAAGCAATACATGTTAAATTTAATTATTCTGAGCTAATAGCAAACAAGTTGTCATCTGAACTTTGTACTTTTTCTCTACTCTATTTCTTCTGATAAATTCAGGGCTATTTGACTTGGTTTCTTATGATACTAACCACAGGGAGGAAAATACTCTCTTAAATGAATTCTTCAGGCTATTAGTTTGGTTGTGCCCCATTTATTTGTGCTTTGCTACTTCCTTGTACATATGTTAGAAATAATGTAAGTTGAGTCTACTACTTTCCATCACTCCACTATTCAATCTGTGATTGTCTTTGTCTCTTTGCCTTGCTTTTAACTAAGGACTTTTATTGTAAGTCTAAAGAAGCCTGCAGCTAATGCATATTAAGAATTATGCACTATATACCTAATCATTTGAAATTCTACATTTGATCAATATTCAAAGCATTTAAATATTTTAAATAAAACTAAATAATTGGTTGATTCGAATTTTTATGGGAGAGTGGGGCATAGAAAGGGCAAAAAAGGAGCTGATACCAAGGCTCAAATAGAAAGAAAATGTTTTGGAAATGATGATGACAACCTATGTTGCTTGATACAATTGATGTATGGGTTGTTATAAGAGCTGTAAGAGCCCCCAATAAAATGATTTATTGAAATAAACTAAGAAAGACATAAATAAATAAAATGAGAAAAAATTTCTAAAGTTTGTGTTTGTTCAAAGAGAATTATTTTCATAGAACTGTTTTAACTAACTGCTTTGTGAGAATTCACTAAAATATTTTTATCACAGTCTGTTAAACATTTTATTTTGAAATGACATAGACCTTTTTAGAGAAAATGTATGATGCCCTCCAATAAACCTTCCAGCTGCCAAAAAAAAAAGGGAAAAAAAGAAAACATATGAATATATAAACTATTCATGTCCATGAATACACTCTGGAACTTATGAGAATGGGGAAAAATTGGTTCATATCCATACATGTATTGATATAGATGCCTATAAGATCATAATTATTTTTTTAAATCCCAATCTTATTTATTGTTTCAAAAGCTGTGAAGATATATAATGCTATTTTATTGTAAGATAGCAAGTTTCCCAGCTACAGTTGCTGTCAGTATGCTGGCAGAAGATAGCAGTTACTGTCAGAGGGCTTAGCATTTTTAATTCACAAGAGTAATAACAGAGCATCTGCATTTTCTTATACCAGGTTTCTGAGCCGAGTCCCTACAAGGTGATGAAAAGAGAGCAGAGCCAAAGGGAGCATAGAGTTGCATAATTGGAAAAGAAACATTCATTTAGGGAACACAAATATTTTATACTAGATTCCAGAAATAGGCTATCTCTTTCTCTCCTAAGGTGGTTTGCTATGGATAACTTCCTTAGAAGATCATTTAGAACACATTTTTAAGTCCATTTGCTTGTAAAAGGTATAGAAATGTAAGGTCTTATTTCTCAACAAAGCTTCAGTTGAATGTTCATTTTAAAATAACTCAATCTGCATAATAATTCCAGATTATCAAAAGAGATATTCCTATTTGTTTCTTGCATATTTTAACATTTAGAGGAATTCAACATCATATCTTTTTCTCTTCTTATTAATCATTTTATTGGGAGCTCTTACAGATATGTGTTAGTCTGGGTAGACGGGATAAACAAATTCATAGACATACATATGTATATAGGAAAGAGTTTTATATACAAGAGCAACTAATTACTGAGAAATCATCCCAGCCCAGTCCAGAGCAATTCCATAAGTCTGCTATTACCCATTTGTCCAATACCAATCTATAAATTCCTTTTCAGACTTATGATACACATACAATGACACTGAATGCAGGAAGATCACAGGCCAGTGAGTGGGAAGTCTTGTTGATCCAGTGGCGTTGTAAGCATCTCAACTCTGGCAGGGGTCTCCACATGATTTCTCCGGGTTCAGAGGTTACTAGCACAGTTCCATGTGTCTCATCAGCCCCAATGCCTCCCAGGGAAGGAGTCGAAAGGTGTTCCCCACCTCCAAAGAAATAAATACAAGAGTTCCCAGAATCCTCAGGAGAACGCCATGACCACACACAGAGGCCTCATTGGCTAAGACCCAATTAACAGCCTAGACTCCACCCCTTTACGCCTAATCCTCTCAAGTCCCAAATTGACACCAAATTATGTAACTATCACAAGATGGGATAGCATTCCATAATTCAAGTGAATCAAGCATAATTGTACAATTGCTACTACAATGTGTTTCAACAGTTTTTTATGGAACTCTTTGATATCAGCTCCCCTCTATCCCCTCTTTCCCCCACCCTTCCACCCAGAAACCCTTTTTATTATTGTTATATATTAATATTGTTCAATTTTATATATGCTGTATCTTACCCCATCCAATATCTCTCTATATATATACCTAGAAGTTTGTTATTTGCTCCCCACAGTGGCATTATACATCTATCATTGCTACCCACCACTCCTCACATACACACCACCACCACTCCCATCTTCCTGTACTCTCAGGGAATCACTACTCCCATTGCAATTACCGAAGGGTAATCCATCCTGGCATTCCTACACTGAATCATCTTAATTATACAAATGAATCTACATAAGTCTAACTGTATTCGCGAGGCCACTGGATCCACAGGACTTTGTGCCCATTGGCCTGTGATCTTGCATTTGGTGTCATTGCATGTGCTGCTTGAGTCTGAAGAATTTATACACTAGTAACGGAAATATGGGCTATCGAATTTATGATCTTAACCTGGACTGGGCTGGGATGTTTTCTTAATGTACACTTGTTCTTTGATATAAAGTTCTCACTTACACATATATAAGAGTCTCTGGATTGTTTCCCTAGTCAAATTGGACTAACACATTAAAGTAAAATCCCAGCCCAGGCTGACGCAGGTCACTATATGGCTTTTCCTGCTCTCTGAGTGTCTCAACCACAGTGATGGGAAGACAAAGAGATAGTAGGTCCAGCCTCCACTGAGCTTTTGACCTCCTCCATGCCTCTAAAGGAAGTCATCAAGCTGTGACCTGATAGACAGGCTAAACCTCACCCCTTCACTCTTACACCCATTTTCTCTTCAGCGTTAGTGTCCAAAAGGCACACATCCTACTAGTCCCCTACTAGTTCTCATTGCTCTTCCTGCATTCAGGGATGAAGCGGTCTAGTACTCCCCACCACGCCTTACACCTGGAGACTTTAAGTATGTTCCCCTGTGAGTAGCCGCCAACCAGTTAGGGAGATGTGCCAAGTGCTGCCCCCAGCATCGGAAGTCCACAATCAGGATTCCTTGGGGACTTTGAGGCCTCACTTCCAACACTGGTCTGTTGAACTCTCCTCTTGGTTTACCCCCATGTGTGCAGGTCAGACTGGCTGCTCTCCACAAACTGCATCTTCAGGGCTGTCCTCTATAGAGCTGTCATCTAGGGAGGGGATGCCATGTCTGAAGCGGGGACCAGCCCTGCAGTCATCTCTCGGAACAAGCTGCTCTAAACAGGTGTGGTGTCTTCAAGGATTGGCACCCCAAATGACCTCTACTCTCTTTCTCCCTTTCCTGTGGAGATATAAACAATATCTGCGCCTTAGGTGCAGTAGTGTCCTGGTCCCCTATTGCCATCTTTTTTCTTCTACCATACGAGAGGGGGAAAGATACTTTTCAGGACAGGTGCTATCTGCATCGTTATTTTTTTTAACTATTTATTTATTTATTTATTTTTAATTTTATGACAGAAGTATCATTAGATTTGACCTAGCACATGCTATAGTAGCTGGTCCTCAGCTTGGGCGCTGTGTGATATGTATATTTTATCCTATAACTGTTCAGTTGTTTGAACTTACCTCAGTGTACTCATGTTGTATTTGCCCTTTTGTGGTGGGCTAATGTGTTAGTCTGGTTACTTTAGAGAAACAAATCCACAGAACTCATGTATAAGAAAATTATATAAATGTTAAGTGTGCATCAAGAAAGTATCCCAGCCCAGTGCTACCTAAGCCCACAAGTCCAACATTAACCCATTTACCCATGTGTCCGACACCGATCCACAAAGTCCTCCTCCATCTCACAAAACACACACAATGATGCCAACTGCAGGAAGAAAGCCAAGTCAGTTAATTTGTTAACTTAGCGCTGGCAGGGGTCCCCACAAGGCTGCTCCAGCATCCAGGGCTGCATCGGGGTAGGTCCATGTGGCTTCTCCTCAGGGATGTCTTGGAGTAAATGAGCCTTGCCAGCTAAATCAGAGAACTGACTAAGGCAGCTGCACCTTGGTCCAATCATCATAAACAAGAGACCTGAGAACACGAAAGGCAAGGTTCACCGAGCCATTTATCAATCTACCCTTCAATTAATCCCACATTTGTTTATGGGCCAGGTTGGCACATATTTCCATCTCTTTTAGGTATCACTAAATCATTTTCCACAGAGGCTGTATGTATGTATCTACAGGCACACCAGCAGTGAATGAGAGTTTCTAACTCACCACAACCCTCCATTTGTTGCATTCTGATATTTTGAATTGGACTATCTTTATGATGTTAAGTGTATCTGATAATTGTTTTAATTTGCATTTCCCAGATGGCTAATGATCAGGAATATTTTCTCAACTGTGTATTGGTCATATGGGTTCCCTCCTTTGTTAATCTTTTGTTTAAACTTGTGCCCAACTCCTCAGAGAGCAATTCATTTTTTCCTGTTGTAGCTTCTAGGACACTGCAGATTTTAGTGATAAGCACCTTTGTCTGATGTGTCATTGCTAACTAAATCTCTTTTCCCAGTCCGTGGGCTCTCTTATTACTCTCTCGATAAAGAGTTTAAATGTACACAAGGTTTTTTTATTTTTTGTAATGTCCCACTCATCTATTTTATCTTCCTCTGTGTGGTAGTTACTTAATCAATTGTTAATTTGAGGCTTAAGAGTGAAGGGGTGGAGGTTAGCCTGTCAATCAGATCACAGCTTGGTGACCTCTTTTGGAGTCACTAAGGAGATAAGTAGCTCATTGGAAGTGGGATACTCACTCACTCCCTGGGAGGCATTGCAACTGATGAGTCACATGGACACCACTGCTAGTGCTGAGATGCTTCCACTGCCACTGGATTCACTAGGCTTCCCACACACTGGCCTGTGATCTTCCTGCACTCAGTGTCATTGCATGTGTTTCATGAGTCTGAAGAAGACTTATAGATTAGTATTAACATGTGGGCAATATAACACTTATGGACTTGATATGGACTGTGCTTAGATTTTTTTTTTTAAGATTTTTTTAAATATTTAATTTTATATATATATTTACTTTTTCTTTACCCTAACCCTAACCCTAGCTCAGATTTTTCTGAATGTATAATTACTCTACATCAAGCTTTTTCTTATACACATGAGTGTCTATGAATTTGTTCCTCTAGTCTACCCCGACTAACATGCTCTGAGTGTGTATCCTTCCTTAATTCTGATAGCACATGTATTCTTGTGCTATGTTTCTGAGCTTTGTCCCAATTTTCTCATTGATGATCCTGATAGTTTGGAATTTTACCTTGATGTCCGTGATCCACCTTACATTTGTTTTTATATATGTGGGGTGTGTCTTGTTTTATTTTTCTAAAGATAGATATCCAGTTTCCCAGCAACATTTGTTTAAAAGGGTATTCATTTCTCATTTGATATATTTAGGGCCTTGTCAAAGATAAGTTGACTCTATGCAGCTGATTTTATTTCTGGATAGGATTCCTCTCTATTTGTGCATATATTTGTCATTATAACAGTACCATCCTGTTTTGACAACTGTGACTTATAACATCAGGTAATGCAAGTCATCCTACTTTCTTCTTCTTCTTCTTCTTCCTCTTCTTCTTCTTCTTCTTCTTCTTCTTCTTCTTCTTCTTCTTCTTCTTCCTCTTCCTCTTCCTCTTCCTCTTCTTCTTTTTAACTTTATTTCTTCTTGAAGAGTCCCTTGCCAATTCTGAGATTTTTCTCTTTTCATAAGAAGTTGGTAGTCAGTTTTTCAATTTCTTGGAGAGGGGGAAGATACTGATATTTGTATTTATATAGTGTTTCGGGTAGGATAGACATCTTTACAATATTGAGTCTTCTGATTCATGAGAATGGGACGTTCTTCCATTTGTGAAGGTCCTTTTCAGTTTCTTAAAAAAATGCTCTGTAGTTTTCCCTGTACAGAACTTCAGTTTTTTGGGTTAGGTATATTCCTAGATATTTCCACTTAGGTTGGCTATTGTGAGTACCAAGAAAGCTTGGCTTCTTGAACTTTTTGTCTGTAATTCCATCAGTTATATATAGCAATTTGATTGACTTTTACTTGTTGATCTTGTGTCCTACCACTCTACCCTATTCCTCTATAGCTTCCAGCACTCCAATTGTGGAGCCTTTGAGGTTCGCAATACATAGAATCATATAATCTGAAAATAATAATTTCACTTCTTTTTCCCCAAATGAATAACTTTGATGTCTTTTCATTGCCTTATGTAATTAGCTAGGACTTCAGGACAATATTGAATAAAAGTAGGAACAAGGGGCATCTTTGTCTGGTCCCCTTTATCATTAGCATTGTTTTCATCTTTTCTCCATTGATTTTAATGCTGGCTGTTGGTTTTACATGTGTAGCTTGTGTTATGTTGAGGTAATTTCCTTCCAATCCTCTCTTCTCGGGTGTCTTAATTAGGAATGGGTGTTGAATGTTGTCCATTTTTTTTTCTGCAACTATTAATATTTTCATTTGGTTCTTGAGTTTTCTGTCAATGTGATCAGTAGTGTTGATAGATTTTCAGATGGTGAACCATACCTGCATCCTTACTATGAATCCCACTTGGTCATGATGAATTATTTTTTTATATAATTTTGTATTCCATTGGCCAATATTTTGCACCAATGTTCATTAGGGATATCAGCCTGTAGTTCTCTATTTTTGTCGTTCTTTGTCCAGTTTTAGTATAAGTGTCATAGAAGTTTCATAGAATGTGTTTGGGAGATTACCATCCATTTCTATGTTCTTGAAGAACTTGTGTAGATTTGGTGTCAGTTCTTCCCCAAATGGCTGGTAGAATTCTCCTGTGAAGCCAACTGACCCGTGTTTTTTAATAGTTGGTAGCCCATTTGACAACCTTATCTATTTCTTCTTTAGCTATGGGTCTTTTCAGGTTCTTGAAATCTGTATGGGATAATATGAGTAGGGTTGGTTTTTCCAAGTATTTGTCCATGTCTTCCAAGTTGTTGGAATACAGTCTTTTAATTTTATTAATGTCCATTGTAATTTACACTCTTTCATCCCTCATCCTGGATATTGATGGCTGCTTCTTCCTATCTTTGTTAAATTTGCCAGTGGTTTCTTGATTCTGTTAATTTGTTCACAGAACCAGTTTTTTTACTGCATTGACTTTTTTGCATTATCTTCTTTTATCTCTGCCCTGATTTTTATGATTCCTTTTCTTTTTCTATTAGAAGGTGAGATAGTTAACGTTTATTGTGCCAACCTGGCTTATAAACACATGTCGGGTGTATTGAAGAACAGAGGGATAAATGGCTTGGTGAGCCTTGCCTTTCTAGTTCTTGGGTCTCTTGCTTTCTGATGGTTGGACCAGGATGCAGCTGCCTTAGCAAGTTCCCTGCTTCATCTAGCAAGGCTGACTTCCTGCAAGACATCCCCAAGTAGAAGTCACATGTACCTACCCTGATGCAGCCCTGGGTGCTGGAGTAGCCGGGTGGAGACCCCTCAACAGCGCTGACATGCTTACATGCTCACTGATTTGGCTTTCTTCCTGCAGTCAGTGTTATTGCATGTACTTTGTGAGATGGAGGAGGACTTCGTGAACTGGTGTCAGACATTTGGGTTAAAGTTGGACTTGTGGGCTTGGGCAGCACTGGGTTAGGATTTTTTTTGATGTGCACTTAACCTTTATCAAAAACTCTTTCTTATACATGAGCGTCTGTGGATTTGTTTCTCTAAATTAGCCAGACTAACACAGAAGGATTATCCCGTTAACTCTATCGAGTGCTGAAGGTTTTGTGTTAGAATATCAACCATGTGTCTCTGTTACTTCTTCATACATGCATCTATCACTATCAAACATCCTCTGATAATTGCCGTTGTTGTATTCCATAGGTGTTGACATATTGAAATTTATTCTCATCAGTTTTTAGAAACTTCTTAATTTCATCTCTATTTTGTGCCAGTAACCACTCATCCTCCAGGTATTTTCCTGTGTTCTTTTTTATTATTTTTTTATTTCCAGCTTTATCGCATAATGGTCAGAGAAGGAAGTCTGAGGGACCTTTGTATGCTTGAATTTACTCAAGCTTGACTTGTGTCCCAGCATGTGTTCTATTTTTTATGCATGTAATATGCACTGGAAAACATGTGAATTATATTGCAGTTGTGTGGAGAGCTCTGAATATACCTCTCAAGTCAAGTTGTCTAATTGTAGACTTCTGTAGCCTCCTTCTTGAGCTTCTTTCCAACTGAACTGCCTTCCTCAGACAGTGGTGTATTGAATTCTTCTGCTATGATTGTTGATCCTGTGAATTTTTTTCATCTTTTAAAGGATTTGATTGACGCATTCCATGGGTCCCTCATTTAATGTGTGTGTGTGTGTGTGTGTGTATGTGGTGTGTATACATACATAATGCTTACTGGGCCTTGATCTATTGATTTCTTAAGCAATTTATAGTGTCCATCTCTATCTCTTGCTATGTTCTGCACCTTGAGATGGGTTTTGTCAGAGATTAGGATTGCAACTCCTGCTTTTAAAGAATTGCCAATAGCTTCGTATACTTTTTATCAGACTTTGATCCTCCACCTGTTTTTGTCTTTCTGTGACCTTGAGATGTGTCAACGGCACACAACAGATTGATAGGTTTTGTTCCTAATCCAGTCTGGTAGCCTTTGTTGTTTAATGGGTGAATTCAGAAAATTGGTGTTCAGAATTATCACATTCACCTATGGTTCTTTTCGGTCAACTCATGCCTTTTGCATTAGATATTTTCCTACGTTCATCCTTGGTAGTGTGTTGTGTAGGTGTGGAGGCATTCACTCTTGCCTTCTTTTCACCATGGGGTCAATGATGTCTCTAGCACTGCTTTCAGTGCATTGAATTCTGGACAGAGTTACACTATGAAGAGTCCCATATTTGTTGGTTCTCTGTCCAAAGCGCATTGGAAAGAATTTTATGTAGTGCTTGTTTTTGTTATTGTTGTTGATGTTTTTACATGTTCCCTAAAAATTTTCTGGTCTGGGAAACCTCTTATTTTTCCATCTAGTTTGATGGATAGTTGTGTGGGATAGAAGATTCTTGGGTTACCATTATTCTCCCCCAATCGTTCCTCTTCTTCATGGTTTCTGCTGACAAGTCCTAGTATATTCTATCTTATTACCCTTATAGATGACTGCATTCTTTTCTCTAACTGCTCTTGTGATTTTTCTCCTTTTCCTAAAAAATGGATAATTTAACTCCTATATGCCGTGGTGTATTTTTCTAATCTGTCTTCTCTGTTTTGTGGATGATTGTCTAATTCCCATTCATTAAATTGGGGAAGGTTTCTTCCTGGAATTCCCTTGCTCTTTTGGCTGTTGATTTCTTCCTTATAGCTTGTTCTGGTATCCCAATTATTCGAATACTGTTCTACTTCATAGCATTGCTCATTGTTCCCTGGTTTTTCTTCAGCTGCCTTGAATTTCTTATTTGATTGCCTTTCCAGCTTGTTGAATTCTACTTGACTATCTTTGAGGTAGCTGATGCGGTTCTCTTCTTCTTAAAGCCTGTTGGTTAAGTCTGTCACCATCATATTCTTTGATTCTGTTGCATTGTTCTTTATCTCTGTATTTCCCTTTGGTATGTGGACTCTATCCTATCTATTATTTCATTCGTTTTCTGTCTTGAATACCTCATCTCCTGTTTGACCCTAAGCAGCATTCTGAAGATTTCTTTTTTTTGGTCACTCAAAGACTGCTTCTCCTATATATCTATATCTATATCTATATCTATATCTATATCTATCTCTATCTCTATCTCTATCTCTATCTCTATCTCTATCTCTATCTCTATCTCTATCTCTATCTCTATCTCTATCTCTATCTCTATATCTATATCTATCTATATCATCTATCTCTTTCTCTATCTCTTTCTCTATCTCTATCTCTTTCTCTATCTCTATCTCTATCTATATCTATATCCACATCAATAGCTATATCTATATATATCACTGGGTTCAGATTCTCCTCAGACATTGTGTTTTGTTTCTCTTGCTTTCTTGTAGTGCTTGCTGATTTGTGTTGTTTTCTCCATGTCATTTTGGTGGAACTTATTGCTATTTTCCAAAGAGTCCAGTACTCTTGTGTTTTCTCTCTTAGAGACTAGTAATATCAATTCTAACGGCTACCTGGGACCAACTGAGCTTATATTGAGTTCTCTCTATCTCATTGGGGTTTACTCTCTCTCTAAACAGCCAGGATTATCTATTTGGAGGGTAGCTTGGTTGGCCCTCTCAGGCAGCACATGCAGAGCAGTCATGGGCAGCAGTGCTAGTGCTGGGAAGGCCAATCACATGCAGTGTATGCCAACACCCATGGGGGGAAGCTACTCAGGTGACCTGGGCACACCAGTCATAGATGTCAATCACTGGCAGCAGTGCAAGGCCTGTCATGAGCAGCAAGTGTGGCACTGGGCAGGCTGATCACATATAGGGAGACCATTGTTCACATGCTTCAGATGCAGAGGGATTGACTCAGGGGACCTGGGCACAGGGGGTTATGGGTGATCTGTATTAATTCGTGGAGAATAGCCAATCCCAAAGTGTAGGAAGCTTGTGCTCGAGGTTGTGGTGGTTGTGTATACATGAGGCTATGTATTTTCAATCTACCAGAGTCCTTTATCTAACCAGGAAATTGTGAATGCAGAGTGAAGGTCTCTAATTATTTATAACAGAAGGACCCTTTATAGTAGGTTGTTACACCACTCCAAAGTCTCACCTTAGTACAGTCCTATGGTAGATAGAGATCAGCAGTTTTCAATCTGTGGGTCATGACTCCTTTGGTGGTTGATCAACCTTTTCACAGGGGTCACCTGTCACATGGGAACATGCTTATTTTCAAAGGTCTTAGGAACCATGGCATCACTCCTCTAAATGTCTCCAGGAGGGTCTGCCTACATGCCAATATGTCCACATACGAGTGCCTTGCATGATGACTTCATTGTGCCAACCCATCACACAAATACAGATATATGTTATGGGGTTTGTGTCATAATGTACTTCTGCAGATCAGTCACACATGTGAAAGAGCAGCTACTGTGTAGAAAGCAGCTGCTGTGTTAAAAGCATCAGTAATGGGGATAAAATGACACTTAATGAATTATAATTACTGGTTAATGCAAAATTATGTACTATAAAATTATCAACCACTGCAAAAAAATCTGTACCATGGGAACTTAATCTGGATGCTTAATCAGTCTTTTTTAATTCCGCTGTGGTTGATTTGAATACTGCCCCCTTGTGATAGTAGCAAATATATAAAAAACAACTCAGAATGGCAAATCATAGGAAACTTTAATCAACTGTATTGACTGAACTATGCCAAGTATCATCTTTTTTATTATTAGTTGTTGTTATATATTATTTTCACTAGCAACCCATCCCATGACAATGGATTGTGTAGAGAGGAACATTAAGAAAAGAAAATATAGTGAGGATTTTTTACAGTATGATTTTACCTTATAATGACAGCAGGAATTGAGAAACCACAGGTGTCATTTGTTGTGAAATTCTACCAGCCAAATACATAAAACTGAACAAAGTAAAATGCCATTTTGATAGCAAGCATCTGAGCTTTGCCGGCAAGGATACCAACTATTTTAAAAGCAAGCTGATGGACTCAAGAAAGCCAGACTTGATGCTGGTGGCAAGTACCACAAACAAAATGTAGCAGCCATTGAAGCTTCTTATTTGGTGGCACTCAGAATTGCCAGAGCTTTGAAACCTCACACCATTGCTGAAGATTTACTTTTGCCAGTGGAGTGGCCAAAGACATTGTACGAGTTATGATCGGAGATGGATTTGTTAAGCAATTGAGTATAATTTCCTTATCAAACAACACTGTCCATAGAAAAAAAGATTACATGTCTGCTGATATTCTTGAGCAGGTTATCCAGGAAATTAAAACTGCTCCACTTCCGAAATTTAGCATCCAGCTCGATAAATACAGACACTGCAAATTGTTGACAGTGAGTGGTTTATGTGAGTTATATTAATGACGGTGACTTTAAAGATGAGTTTCTGTCTTTGCAAACCTCTTGAAAGGACAGAGACTGCATGTGATGTATTTGACACAGTTGGTTCACTTCTGAAAGAGCATGAGGTCTCTTGGGAAAAGGTTTGTGATGTTTGCACAGATGGTGCTCCAGCTATGCTAGGATGTATATCTGGATGTAAACCTTTGATACTGAATGACTCACCAAAAATCATTGGAACTCACTGTCTGATTCATCGGCAAATATTAGCAATGAGGCGCTGCCACAAGAGTTACAAAATACAAAAAGTAATGAAGTGCCAAAAGTTCTGTCAATTTTGTGAAGGCGAGCACTTTAAACAGTCAACTGTTTTTGCAACTGTGCAATGAGTTGGATGAACTGAATCAAGCTCACTATTTCACATTAAAGTGAGATGGTTGTCAAGGGGAAAGATTTTAAAACATGTTTTTGAGCTTCGTGATGAACTCAAAAAGTTCTTAATCAGAAAGCAAGACGGAGCAATTTGAAACACTTTTCCATGATAAAAGTGAGCTGCAGAAATAGCTTATTTGGTTGTCATCTTTGCCATCTTGAATGAGTTAAATTGATCACTGCAAAAACCAAATGTAATATGCATCAATTGGTCTGAAAGATCTGATTATTCCAAATGAAAGTTCATCCTTGACAAAAAAAAAGGATGAAAATAAAATTTACACAGCCTACCTTATCTGCTTTCTTTGAGGAACATGACATTGAACCAGACAAAAGGATTACGATAATAATTTCTGTGAAAGAACACTTGCATATGTGTGCAGACTTAATTTCATTGTACTCACCAAATCTACCTGACACCCCATTTGCACTTGCCAGAAGCCCATTCACAATAAAAGGTGAATATGTTTCTGACATAGCACAAAAGGAGTTCATTGAACTTATAAACAGCGATGAAGTGAGAACTAATTTCTCTACAATGCAAGCTATAAAATCTGAATCAAGTGTCTGTAGTCATATCCTGTTCTGTATGAGACTGTGTTGTGCCTTCTTCTTCCATTTTCAACAACATATCTTTGTGAAACATGGCTTTCCAGCTTGTTGGTTATCAAGTCTAAGTACAGAAGTACTTAATCTAAATACAGAAATATTGTTGTGGAAGATGATCTTCATTGTGCTCTTGCAAAGACTGCCCCAAGAATTTCTGATCCAGTGAGAAAGGAGCTATCAATCTTCGCACTGACATTGGCTTTTGATGCTTAGTGTCGCAAAATGTAGCAAGTAGTTTACTATTCCTATTAAGACTGTAACCCATGCTAGACCATGCTTCAAGACAAAATTTCATTTATTTGTAATTAGAAATAAATATTTCACAATATGTAATTATATATTGTTTTATGATTAATCACCATGCTTTATGTTCAATTTGTAAGAATGAAAATACATCCTGAATATCAGATATTGACATTAAGATTTATAACAGAAGTGTGGTAGTTATATAATCATTTGCCAATTTGAGGATTAAGATTATAGGGCTAAAGTCTAGCCTATTAATCAGATCATAGCCAATGAGGCCTCTGGGAGGGTATGGCCTTCTTCTGAGAATTCTGGGAAATCTGGTATTTCCTCCTTGGAGTCCAGTGGGAGACTCTCTGCTCACACCCTGGGAGGCATAGCAGCTGAAAAGACACATGAACCCACCCTGATGAAGAGACCTCTGCCAGCGCTGAGATGTTTCCAATGCCACTGGATCCAAGGACTTTCTACCCACTGGCCTGTAACCTTCTTCATTTGGCATCTTTGCATGTGCTTTGTGAGTCTGAAGAGGACTTTATATATTGGTTTGGACATAGGGACTAATATTGGACTTATGGACTTGATCTGGACTGTACTGGAATGTTTTCTCAATGTTCAATTGCTCTTGTATATACATCTCTTTCTTGAACACATATATGTGTCCAGAGTTTTTTTTCTCTAGTCTACCTAGACTAACACAGTTGAAAAACTACAGTTATGAAGTAGCAAAAAAAATAATTTTATTTTGGGCGTCACCACAACATGAGGAAATGTGTTAAAGAATCACAGGATTAGGGAGTTTGAGAACCATTGATATAGATTACTGTTGTGGGTGCACCTGTGAGGAGGGGCTTCTGATCAGAAGATGGTGTGAGTAGGGTCAGTGGGACCCCATGTTCACTGGCTACCTCATCAGGGTGGGGAAAGTTGTCAAGCACCCTTGATGAGATGAGATCCAATTCCTGTGGCGGGGAGTGGATGGAGCCTTGTGCATTCTTTCTAAGAAACTAATAAGAATAGACCTAGTTGGGGCATGGGGCACTAATCCACCCAAGGGGAGGGTATTGTTTATATCTCCACAGGGAAAGTGGGACCAGACTTCAACCCAGTGCCGCAAGGTGTGAATGCAATATCCCGGCGTGCAGTAGGGAACCAGTGGAGAGGTCTGGGAGGCTGGCCCCAGCACCATAAATTAAGTGGATTCCTGCCTCCCCACCCTGAAAAGCATTTGTTCCAAAGGATGACATTGACTCTGCAGCTCCGGGAGGTGGACATATCTGATCAGAGCACATGGGAGCAGATGAAGGGGCAGGAGGAGAGAGTGGAAGACAGCCTGGCCCACCAGGCCGTGAGGATGATGTTCCTGAGTAGGGCAGCCAGTCCACAGAGAGGACAACATGGCTGGCCCCACTATGAAAATGATGCCCCTCAGTGACTAAGGGCGACACAGGGGACAGCACCGGAGACACAGTGTGGGAATTGCACCTGACCTGATCCCACCACACCGAGGCAAAGCACTGGGCAGTGCAGTAGAACAAGGGAATGGAGGGGCAAGGTCCCCAGGGAATGCTGAAAATGGACTTTGGGACCAGGGCATGGTGTCCAACAGACTGGGCTGGAAAACGCTCTTAAGGGCCAACAAACGATCCCTGAACTAGCTGTAAGCTTTTCTTTTGTGAAGTGTTTTGTTCTTTGTCAGTGGTTTCTTTTTGTTGTTTTGTTGTCTGGTTGTATACTTTTGCTTTGTTTTCCTCTGTCTTGTTTTCATGCATGTTAGTGTCTCCACACGTCTGTCTGAATAGGACATGCTGGATGAACTATCTGGAGGAAAAACAACGGGACCGAAAGTTCCGGGGGGACTTGGGGTGGGGGGGTAGGGGGGGTAAGGAAGTGGTGTTAACAAACACAGGGACAAAGGAACAACATGGGACCCAAAATGGTAGAGAGGGGGGAGTGGCAGGCCTGGTGGGGAATGATCAAGGGTAAGGTTGTGGAGAGAAGAGGTATAGCTGTAGCACAGGTGGTGACGGAGCATGGTAGTGGGGGAGGAGGAAAGTCCAGGGAGATGGAGGAAAGAGCTAGGAGTCAAGGGACATTTATGGAGGTCTAGACAAAGACATGTACATGCAAATATATATAGGAGGATGGGGAAATAGTTCTATGTGTCTATATTTATAGGTCAAGTATTAAGGTGGCGGAAGGACCTTGGGCCTCCACTGAAACACTCCCTCAATGCATGAATACCTTCTTTTATTAAATTGGAACTCTATGATGCTCACTCTCCCAACACAACTGCTGGAGCCAAAGTGGGTGAACAAGTAAATGTGGTGAAGAAAGCTGATGGTGCCCGGCTATCAAAAGAGATAGTGACTGGGGTCTTAAAGGCTTGAAGATAAACAAGCGGCTATCTAGCTCAGAAGCAACAAAGTCCACATGGAAGAACACACCAGCCTGTGTGATCGAGTGGTCCCGAAGGGATCAGTTATCAGGCATCAAAGAACAAAAAATCATATCATTGACTGCATACCTCCATGATAGGACCGCTGAAGACAAATGGGTGCATAAGCAAATGTGGTGAAGAAAGCTGATGGTGCCCGGCTATCAAAAGAGATAGTGTCTGGGGTCTTAAAGGCTTGAAGGTGAACAAGTGGCCATCTAGCTCAGAAGCAAAAAAGCCCACATGGAAGAAGCACACGAGCCAGTGCGATCATGAAGTGCCAAAGGAACCAAGTATAAGGCATCATGAAAAAAAATTAGATATATATATGTATATATGTGTGTACATATGTGTGTATGTACATATGTGTGTGTATATATATACATATATATATATATACCATATTGAATGAAGGGGGAAGTGGAGAGGGGAGACCCAAGGCCCAAGTGTCGGCCACTGGAGATCCCCTCATAAAGGGTTTTAGGAGAGGAGGTGGGTCAGTCAGGGTGCAAGGTAGTACCGATGAAGAACACAGCTTTCCCTCAGATCCTGGATGCTTCCTCCCCCCAACTACCATGATCCGAATTCTACCTTGCAGGGCTGGATAGGGCAGAGGTTGTACACTTGTACATATGGGGCTAGAGGCACAGGGAATCCTGGGTGGATGATACCTTCAGGACCATGGGTGTGAGGGGCAATTCTGGGAGAGTGGAGGGTGAGTGGGTTGGAAAGGGGGAACTGATTACAAGGATCCACATGTGACCTCCTCCCTGGGAGATGGACGGCAGAGAAGGTGGGGGAGGGAGACTCCGGATAGGGCAAGAGATGACAAAATAACAATGTATAAATTACCAAGGGCACATGAGGCAGGGGGGAGGGGGGAGCGGGGAGGGAAAGGAAAAAAATGAGGACCTGATGCAAAGGGCTTAAATGGAGAGCAAATGCTTTGAGAATGATTGGGGCAGGGAATGTGCAGATGTGCTTTATACAATTGATGTATGTATATATATGGATTGTGAGAAGAGTTGTATGAGCCCCTAATAAAATGTAAAAAAAGAAAAGAGGAGAGAAAAAAAAAGAAAATCATTAGGGCAAAGAATGTACAAATGTGCTTTATACAACTGATGTATGTATATGTATGGATTGTGATACAAGTTGTATGAGCCCCTAATAAATTATTTAAAAAAAAAGAAAAGAATAGACCTAACAATTATCTGGATCCAACTATGCTGCAAGTTCTAGTTGCACCTCTGTCTTCTTGGGCGCTACCTCTCTCACTAGAAATCTGCAATTTTACTTGTTAAGTTAAAGGACAGAATGTGTTTTGTGGACCCAAAGGGAACAGGTTCTAGAGGTTATTGTGGTTACAGTGAAGGAGGAGTAGAGTAGGGTCCTTTGTTAAACCTGGGTTTTTTCTGAGGACAGTGCTTGATGGATTGATGTCTTATTGCCTTATGGTAATGTAGGGTGTCAGAGAGGGGGTGAGATTCAGTCTAGGGGGATGATTTGGTGGCTTCTATGGCTGTGAGAGCTGTAGTCTAATGATCTGAGTTAATTTTATTTAGAGAGTTTACCTGTGGTGAATCACATGAGAGGGAATGGGGTTTGCTATTTCTGGATGGTGGCGGTGACCAAGTGGGGTGGAGCGATGGGGTCTATTCCTGTCATCTACCCAGATAGCTTAGGGAGGGGGCGATTGCAATGTCTTACTGAACAGGCAGGTATCTTGTTTGGAAGGCTTGTTTTGCTGACTTACTATTATATGGTCTTTGAATAGTCTTTCAGAATCCAAGCAGTCTTGGTAGAACTTGTTTTTAGCCCAGGAGTTCACTGACTTTAGGCCCCAGGTAAGTTTTTTTCTTGCTTTTTCATGTTAAAGCTTTGTTAATTAACCAGGGTGGCTTCTGTTCACAGTAAGGAAAAGGAACACATTCTCAGAATGACTGCACTTTTTAAGGTTTAAAAAAGTATTTTGGGGTCTGTGACATACTGTCCCCCAGGAAAGGGAGATTAGATTGGCTGAGTATGTGTGGGGCTCATCGGGTCTGCATTCTCCACCTTGCTCATTATTGGCTGCCCTACAAGCACACTACCTGCTGCTCACTGTTTCAAGGCTCAATAAGATAAGTTGTGCTTCAGAGTAAACAAAACAAGGGTTTTGTAAAAGGTAGATGTCGCTACTCTCTATGCTGCAGTAAATTTGTGTCTAATTATCTTTCATTACAACATCCTGTCAGGCCGGTGCATGGGGCTGGAGAGAGGGGGGAAAGGGGTTCCTGATATTGTCTCTCTGGTCCTAGGTGGGAGGGGAGCTGCAAAGCCTTTGAATGCACATGCAGGGAGGGGAACCGAGAGGAGAACCTAAGGTGAGCTCTTGTGACTGATTTTTTGCAGGCTATCCACGGGCCCGGGATTATAACCCATATGATATTAGCAATCTGGCTGGGGAAATTACAGCACACTGGCAGGTCTCAGATCTTGGCTACAGAAAGGAGTAGTGGACGCTGTCACACTAGGCCTGGCAAGGGATGTGGAAGCCTCTCAATTCACAAAGTCTTTAGGGGATATCTTACCCACAGACCCTAGGACAATGGGATTCTCTTTCTAGCACCCGGTTTCCCAATATTGGCTTCCATACCTCTTAACTTTCAAATAAACAATGGGAACACCAGATAGGTGATTCTACCAGGATGTCATCGTGCTTCTCTCAACAATATATCAATATGCTCTGATCAAGAAAATAGATAAGAAATATTTTCTTAGTATTTTAATATGTCAAAATCAAGCCAGATCAGAGGAAATTGTCTTATGTATTAGAGGACTGTAGGTGGATTAAGGAAACCCTAGTTGATCAGTAGGTTCTAAACTGCTAACTTAAAAGTCAGCAATGTGAACACACAAGTTGGAAACTCTATCAGCCAGTTTAACTCTGTTCTATCAGGTCAGAGTTAAAATATACTCTACAGCAACAAGTTTTATTTTTCTCTGTTAGAATTACTGTAACATTCAAGTTCTTTAACTCAAGATCATAAACTCATCTGTTCTTTCGTTCTCAAAATCACAATCCTATCACATTTAAAAAAATCATTTTATCAGGGGCTCGTACAATTCTTATCACAATCCATACATACATCCATTGTGTCAAGAACATATGTACATTTGTTGCCATCATTATTCTCAAAACATTTGCCTTCTACTTGAACCCTTAATATCTGCTGCTCATTTCCCCCTCCCACCCCACACCCCCCACCCAGTGAGCTCTTCATCATTCATATATTATTATTATTTTGTCATATATTTCACTGTCTGAAGTCTATCCCTGCCCTCTTCTCTGCTGTCCCTCCCCCAGGGAGGAGGCTATATGTAGATTCTTGTAATCAGTTCCCCCTTTCTACCCCACATTCCCTCCACCCTCCAGGCATCACCACTCTCATCACTGGTTCTGGAGGAGTCCTCTGTCCTGGATTCCATGTGTTTCCAGTTGCTATCTGTATCAATGTACATCCTTTGGTCTAGCCAGATTTGTAACATAGAATTGGGATCACGATAGTTGGTGGGGAGAAAGCATTTAAGAAATAGAGGAAAGTTATATGTTTCATTGTTGCTACCCTTCACCCTGCCTAGTTCATCTCCTCCCCACAACCCCTTTGAAAGGGGTGTCCGTTTGGCTACCCTTGGGCTTTGAGTCCCCACTCTGCACTTACCCACATTTTCAATGATATAATTTTATGTTCCCTGATGCTTGATACAACCCTATCACATTTTAAGGCAGCCATTTTTAAAGTATTTAAGGCCAAAGTCAATATTGCAAAAGAATATACATATATATTCCAAAATACTTTCCTTTCTCAGTCTTGTCTGTCATTACCAGAGAGAAATCTATATGCTCATACTTGTGTATTGCTATGCATTGTTTAAAGTTATTAGAAATTTCATGGGAAATAAAATATTGTGCATTTGGATTAGATATATCTTTAATATATCACTGTCTGAAAACCATTCCAGAGCTAGGTGATTGTCCAAGTAAAACAACGATTGTGACCCTGTCACAAGAACAGGTCATGTTATTTTCGATTATGTTAGATCTCTCAGGGGAGAAATATAGCTCGTTCCTTGGATCCACATGAGAAAGATTTCACGCCGAAGCCTGGTTTGTGATCCAGGTGAGTGTCACGAGAGGTAGAAGAAGTTTCAGGTTTACACAGGCACCTGCAGGACCCCTCACCCCGTGCAGCCTCCCTAGAAGCTGGTCGGAAAGTCATGCGGTCAGCACTGGGTTCCTGCCTTTTTCAATTTATTCTGTGGGAGGCCTGGTGGTTGACCTTGGTCAACTCCACTGGCTGAATTGAATTTACCTGGCTGAGGCAGGACAATCCAGATGCAGCGCCCACCCAGGTGTACCTCCCTTTCCTGACCAGAAACCTGAGCCTCTGACCATGTGCAGTGTACCACTCCTTCATGCCCAGTAGCTTGGATCTCTGAGCATGTGTAATGGACACCCCAGTCCTTAAGCTGAACTACCTAACAGCTGTACCTAGGATCACCATAAATTAGAACCAACTTTACAACAATTAATAACAGCATATACGTATTTTATGTAATTATTTTATTCTTGTGTTTATCCTCATGTGCAGACACGTAAAAGGTGAACTTTATGGCTATGGAAAATAAACAAATAATATTTTAGTTCTTCTCTTAATTCCTGTTATCTCATACATGAAATGTGTAGATTAAGTAATAAATTTAATTAAAATTATTTCATAATGTGGAAATTTATGATAATTAGATCACATATGTTATGATATTTATATTATTCTATTTTGACATTATTTAATATATGTTAAAACTTAGAAAGAATGCTTCTTTTTTTAAGCAAAAGGGAAGAAATTTATTGGAGCCCATACGGGAAACCCTAGGGGGGCCCAGCATACCCTACTGTACAGGCATGCCCAGCAAAGAGTTATACCATTCACTGTACCCCCATGTCCCAGAGGGACACCCCTTGAGCCAAGCCCCAGGACTGGCTTGGTGTGGGGACAAAGAATGCTTCTTAGAAGGGAGGCCGGCAAGATTCTGTTACACTTATTTTGCGTATGTTATCATGAAAGGCCAGTCCCTGGAAAAGGACAGCATTGTTGGTAAAACAGAAGGTCAGTGAAAACGAGGGAGGTCCTCAAGAAGATTCACTGAAGAAGTGACTACAATGGCATCAACACAACAATTCTGAGGATGATTTAAGCCTTGGAAGCATTTCATCTTGCTTTTAGGACTGCTGGAAGTTAGTACCTAATAACAAAAATGATCATATCTGGAACAGAACTTGAGTAAATTTTGAGATTTTTCTTGGTAAAAATAAACAATATTGAAGTCAGAAGAAATCATTAACTATTGTAGACTACTTAGAATTGTTTAAGCTAGAAAAACATATTCAATGGCAAACCATTAAAAATATCTCCATCTTTTCTGACTCCATTTAAAGTCAGAAAAACTCCATGCATGCTTGGTTCAGTCTTATTAGGAACCTTAAACTGGATTTCCTATTGAATGCCAAGCATTTCAGAATGTCCTACAATGGGTACTAAGGAAAATACATGATAGAGTGCAAGTTGACTAAATCTACTGACCTTGAAACATAGTTATATATGCTAGTATATATACTAGTAATTTAGTTTGCATTAATGTTGGTAGCAGAAATAATTGGGAATATAAATTAATAAAGGAATCCATTTTCAAATTTTAGCATATCATAGAAATATTATGTAATCCCTAAGCAATGGCTTAGAATCAAATGCTGTTTCAATATAATTGACCCTTAAATTAAAATGTGGATTAATGATTAAAATGAACTTGTGGATTAACGCACATTATAATATTTATATCAAATTTAAAAACATACACATATACTAAGAAGTTTCAAAGGGTTCATGGGACACATCATCTTTTCATACAATTTCCCATTACTTTTTTGAGGCCCCATTGCAACCTTTGAATTCAAGCATAATAAAATACTTTGTATAATTCATCAATACACATAAAGCAGAAGTAAAGACATGGACATCGCTGACCTATGTGGACTAATGCCAGTGATCCAGAAGTGGGATTATCTGAGCAGGTGCTCTTCTTTCGTGTTCTCCTTTTTCCAGGGAGGGAATTAGCATCCTGTGGTTTCCTTCTCTTGGCTGACGTTGACAGCCTGCAGGTAAAGTGCTGTTTTCACAGATGAGATACTTCACCTTGTCTTGAAATAGTCAACTGAGGAACTCTGTGCATGCTGGGCCAGATACAGGGAGATATTTCTGTCTTACATTGACTCTGTCTTTAACCTCAGCCTGGGTATTTTGCATTTTGTTTCTAGATTAAGCTAATAATTAACTTGCCTGACTTGTCAGAGCTCATTCAACAGGGATCACGATTTCTGTTAAAAATTATGTAGGCATGCTAAAATTTGCGGTGACATTGCGTTCATATTTTAGTGTTGTGTTAGATAATACCCATTTTCTGTCAGTTTGTTGTATTGAGGTGCCTTATAATGCTTTGTGATTCTGAAAGTTGGGCTACCAGTACTTTAAATACCAGCAGGGTAGACCATGGTAGGAAGGGTTCAGTGTGTTTTCCAGTCGAAGGTAGACTAAGAAGAAGAGGCTGAAAACCACTTCTAAATAGTTTCAAAATATTTGAAATCCAGGTAGATAACAACAGAACACTTTTTTCTTGTTTGCTTTGGGCACAAGATCAGATCAGATCAGATCAATCACTGGAAGAGTACACAGTGTTTAGTAAAGTAAAGGCTGAGTAGACGGTGAGTGTAAATGATGGAAACATTTAGTGAGATGGGTTTGCTGCATTGTTAGTCTTGAAAATGTTTTGATAATAAAGATCACACAGGACTGGGCACCAGTTTATTGCGTGGTATGTGAGCTCATCATGAATTAATCCAATTAATTAATGAAAGCTATTCTTCTTTGAGTTCGTTGGCTTATCTCTGTACTATCTACCTGTCTGTTTACATATCTATCTTTTTATGATTTATCTAGTTTGTTAGAGCTCTGATAACATCAACAAAACCTTACACACATGACTTTAAAACGGTAATTGATTTCTGAAGTTTTGGAGACCCAAAGTCAAATCAGGTCATTTCCCATTTCAATTTCCTTTGAAACCTAGGGAGAGAAATTTCTCCAGTCTAGTACCTGCTGACAATGTCTTTGCCATTCCTGGATGAGACCCAGTGGCTAGTAGTTATGCTCAGAGTCAGCAGTTTGAAATTACCAGATGCTCTGCAGGAGAAAGGCTAAGCTTTCTACTCCATTAAGGATTCATAGTCTCAGAAACTCACAGGATTCATTCTACCGTGTCCTATAGGGTCCCTATGAGTCAGCCACAAACTCTTATGGCAGTGAGTTTGGTTTTGGGGGGGTTTGGACTTGTTAGAGACAGCGTGATTCTCCTCATTTGTACATAGCTTTCTCTATGTCTATTTCATGGTTTTTATAGTATACTCATGCATCTCAGGAAAGATTAGGATCCACCCTACTTTTGTATTTGCATTTACCATAAAAACTTACTTTAAATAATGCCATCTCCACAGTTTGCTGAAACTCCTTTGGCTGCACTAGGGAAGCAACGTCACCGTATGCAGGCTGTCTGGCTCTACCTTTGAGTGAAATCCAGATCCCAGAGACAAAGGGTCATCCGTCAGACCTCAGCCAATGTGCCTGGGAAACCCTGAACGCATTTCAAAACATCTCCATGCTACACTTTTGTACATATTCTATTTATGGTTTCTTCTGACTTCTGTCATTCCAACTGCAACTGTCATGAATTAATCTGTCTTTAATCATGGTTTTTTTGGGACAGTTTCCTTTGTTCTTGACAGCCAATAGAGGTGGCTGTACGGCTGTGAATTCTTGACCACTTTTATGGCCTTGTGGTGATGATTTCCCTCAAAGGGATAAATTAACTTTGTCTTCTTTTGTTTTATTTAAGACATCACAAATGGGTTCACTGTAAAATTCTCTTTTTCAGCTAGAATTGTGTTGAACTATTTATGCATTTACTCATGTTATGAGCAAGAACACATTCTTCAAATATCCCACATTCTTCAAATATCCTGGACAAAAATGTGTCATCAAATTACTAACAATAGCAATAACTTTCAAATCTGTTTCTAGCCTGCCATTTTCTCTTCACATGCTGTTCCTTCTTGCCAGATACGTTTTCCAAAGGCTCAGCTCTGATAAAAATGTTTCTCAACAGAGAAATTGTACTTGATATAAGACCTGATTAGTAATTGCTCTTGACACATAATGGTGTTGCATCCTGTCTCTAGTGAGGTCCTCTCATTTCTCCAACTGATAGAACATCCTTACGTCAAACATCTCATCTAGCTTTTCCTGGGTTCTTTAAGTTTGTACAAAGAAAAATTTCTGATCTCTGAGATCTGCGTCCTAAATGCTTTATATACAAGAAAATGTTGCTAATAAAGGTTGTGTAATATTTTCTTCCAACACTTGTCTGTCAGTTTGCCATACTGCAGTGGCTTCTGTGTTGTGATGCTGCAAGCTATGTCCCTGGTATTTCAGCTAACAGGAGGTTTGCATAAAATTAACAGGTTTCAGCAGAGATTCCAGGATAAGAACAGACTAGGTTGAAGACCTAGGCTGTCCACGTTAAAGGGACTGACCACTGAAAACGTTATGAATAACATCAAACCATTGTCCATTACTGAAGACCTGGTGAGTTGAAGCAGAGCAGAGTGTTGTCAGATTTAGTGCCAGAAGCTAAGGCCCTCAGGTTAGAAGACACTGAAATTACGACTTAAGAAGAGCTGCCTTCTAAAAGTAAAGGCGACCAAAATGACACCGATGGCGTAAAGCCCATCGGCATCAAGCCTGTGGGGCCTTCATTTGCTAAGAGAGCACAACTCAAAATGAGAAGAAACAGTTGCAAAGGTCCACGAATAAACAGAACTTGGAATGCACACAATATGACCCTAGAAAAGTTGCAAGTCTTCAGAAATTAAATAGAACTCATAGAGATTGGCATTCTAGGTGTTAGTGAATTCAAACAGACTAATATTGGCCATTTTGAATGAGAAAATCATTTGGTTTGCTATGCTTGAAATAACACAATCAAGAGGAGTGGCAATCCATTCATCATCAAAGAGGACATCTCAAGGTCTACCTTGAAGTACAAAGCTTTCTGTGATAGCATAGTGTAATTAGTTAATACGAGATCGTACCTCATAATGGAAGATGTACTATAATATGACTGTGGTCTTAATCACAGAGGCAGAGAAACACAGACACACAAAGAAGAGATTGGGGAGAAATGGAAGTAGAGATTGAGTATATGATGCCACAAGCCCAGGAACAACTGGGGTACCAGCGTTGAGAAAGACAAGTCAAGGGCTTCTTATAGAGGGTTCAGGAATAGGATGGCTGTTCTAGCCCCTTGAATTCAGTCACTTAGACTTCTGGACTGCTTAAAAGCATATATCTATTGTTTTACACCACCCACTGTATGATTGTTTTTATGATCACAGTAACTTTCTGGTGATCATTTTATGATCATATTATGATCACAGCCCCAGAAAATTATGTACTACTGAATATTAGTTTAATTTTGGAATTTGTCACTTTTTACCTATTAGTAATTTAGTAATAATTTTAAGAGCAGATTATTACATCTTACGCAGAAGATATTTTGTTTCACAGTATGATTTGTACCCTTTGGTGTGCCTTTGATATTTTCCTCAGATTTTATAATTATCTTTTAATATTTTTGCTTCCCAATAGAACCAAGCCAAGTATCATATAAAAAAATCTAAATGTTCTATACTTAATACTGAATTGGAAACTATGGACAACATATTATGTGATACAATATTTACTAAATACCTTGTACTAAGGAAATTAACTCAAAAACATTGCTATAAATATTATTGAGCAAAATGTATACCTATTGTTTCTCTGAATATCCTTCATCTAAATCCACACACTACTGAAGACAGTTTTTGCATCTCAGTAACCCTTTCCACAACTCAACTCCTTGGGGCAAATATGAGGCTTTCTACTTCTCTAAATATTACGGCCTTTGATACCCACACGGGCAGTTCTAGTCGGAACCCACTGAATGGCCACGTGCTTTTTGAGTTTCAGTTTCCCTCCATCTCATCTGTGAGTTTGTCATGTTGTGATGACCTGCTTATTGCTGTGACATTGTAAGCTGGGCCACCAGTATTTCCAATACCAGTTTTGCCATACCTGGTGGACAGGTTTCAGAAAAACTTCCAGACTAAGAGATATGAGATAGAAATTGCAGGTAGTGCAGGCCTAAAAGATAAAATAGAGTACATCAATGTTTTTCTCTAGTATTAGTAGGCTGGAAGATTGGTAGGATGTGACGATTTTGAAACACTTGCTGCTAAAATTAAAAGACCACTGTTCTATAATGAATGACATCTCAATACAAAGAAGATATAAATGATCATAAATAGACCATGATAAAAGGAGAAAATATTGAACGTGTGAAGAATTTCCTTTTGCTTGGTCTGCAGTCTATGCTGTTGGAAAGACCAGTCAAGGTATCACATTCTATATTGCATTGCACAAATCTGCTGCTCAGGATCGCTTTAACATTTCTAACAGCAAATACGTCACTTTGAGGACTAACGTGCTCCAGATCCAAATCATGATCTTTTCAATTACTTTATATTCATGTGAAATTCAGACTAAAGAAATCAGTTGAACAAAGGATCATGGAAGAATTGATGCATTTAGAAGGCGGCAAAGAGTATCAAAAGCCTCACACACTGCCATAAGAGCACACAAATCTGTCTTTGAAGATGCCTCTTAGAAGTTCGGACGGTGAGGACTGTACTTTGGACAGCAGGAGGGACCGGTCCCTGGAAAAAGGAACCATGTTTGGTAGAGTGGAGCATTCTCAAAAAGAAGAAGCTCCTTAATGAGATGGATTGTCCTAGTGACGGCAACAGTGTGCTCAAACATAAAACTGTGAGGATGGTGCACAGCAGGGAGGGTTTCCAATGTGTGGTGTTTAAGTTGCCCTAAGTTGGAATTGACTATTGCAACGAACAAAGATTCTGCACTTTTCCATAAACAACACATCAAAAAGGAGGTTTAGACATCCTTCAGGCATATAAATTATGTTCTTTTAAAAATATTTTTTTAGTTTGGGGAATAAAAAGAAGCCTGAAGGAGAAGATAAGGGCTGTAGGGTAGAAGAAGTAGGATTTCTTTCATTTTTAAAATCATTTTATTAGGGATTCATACAACTCCTATTACAATCCATACATGCATCAATTGTATAAAGCACATTTGTACATTCATTGCCCTAATCATTCTCAAAACATTTGCTCTCCACCAAAGCCCCTGGCATCAGGTCCTCATTTTTCCCCTCCCTCCCCACTCCTTCCTCCCTCATGAGCCCTTGATAATATATAAATTATTATTTTGTCATATCTGGCTCTGTCCTACATCTCCCTTCCCCCACTTTTCTGGTGTATGTCCCCCAGGGAGGAGGTCACATGTAGATCCTTGAAATAGGTTCCCCCTTTCCAAACCCCCCTTCCTGTTCCCTCCAAGTATCGCCATTCACACCACTGGTCCTGAGGGGATTATCCGCCCTGGCTTCCCTGCGTTTCCAGTTCCCATCTGTACCAGTGTACATTCCCTGGTCTAGTCAGAACTGGAAGGTAGGATTCGGACCATGACAGTGGGAGGTTGGGGGGGGGGGCAGGAAGCACCCAGGAAGTAGAGGAAAATTGTATTTTTCATCGTTGCTTCATCGCACTCTGACTGTCTCGTCTCCTCCCCAAGGCCCTTCTGTAAGGGGATATGTAGTGGCCTACAAATGGGCTTCTAGTTCCCACTCTGCACTCCCCCGCTTATTCACTATGGTAAGACTTTTTGTTATGATGATGCCTGATACCTGATCCCTTTTGCACCTTCTGATCGCACAGGCTGGTGTGCTTCTTCCATGTGGGCTTTGTTGCTTCTGAGCTAGATGGTTGCTTGTTTGCCTTCAAGCCTTTAAGACCCCAGATGCTATGTCTTTTAATAGCTGGGCACCATCAGCTTTCTTCACCACATTTGCTTATGCAACCATTTGTCTTCAGCGATCATATCGTGGAGATGCATGCAATGTAATGATTTTTGTTCTTTGGGTACTGATAACTGATCCCTTCAGCATCTCGTGGTCACACAGGTTGGTGTGCTTCTTTTCTGTGGGCTTCATTGCTTCTGAGACAGATAGCCGCTTATTTACCTTCAAGCCTTTAAGAACCCAGACGCTATATCTTTTGATAGCCGGGCACCTACAGCTTTCTTCACCACATTTAATTGTTCACCCACTTTGTCTTGTGTGGTTGTGTCGGGAAGGTGAGCATCATAGAATGCCAATGTAATAGAAAAAAGTGTTCTTGTACTTAAGTGGAGGTCCAATGTCCCTCTGCTACCTTAATACTAATCTTATAAATATATGCATATATATCTATTTCCCCATCCTCATGTATAAATATATTTGCATATGTACATGTCTTTATCTAGACCTCTATAAATGTCCTCTGCCTCCCAGCTCTTTCCTCTATTTCCTTTGACTTCCCTCCTGTCCCACTATCATACTCAGTCTCCACCAGGGTTTCAGCAATTCCTCTTAGTTACATTACCCTTGATCATGCCCAACCAGGCCTCCCATACCCTCCTCACCACCGATTTGGATTGCTTGTTGTTCTCTTGTCCCTGGGTTTATTAACACCACTACCTTTCCCCCCACCTCCCTGTCTGCCATGTCCCCACGGAACTATTGGTCCCGTTGTTTTCTCCTCCAATTGTTCATCTAGCCTATCTTACTTAGACAGACCTGCGGAGATAATAACATACACAAAAACAAGACAGAGCACAACTAGCACCAATACACAACAAAACAACAACAAAACAATGACAAATACAATACAAAACAAAACACAACAAGAAAGAAAAGCTTGTAGTTACTTCAAGGATTGTTTCTTGGCCTTTAGGAGTATGTTCCAGTTCGGTCTGTTGGGGCACCATGCCCTGGCCCCAAAGTACACCTTTAGCATTCCCTGGGGGCCTCGCCACTCCATTCCCTTGCTGTTCTGTTGCACCCCCATAATGTTTTGCCTTGGTGTGGTAGGATCCAATCGGGTGCAATTCCCTCACTGTGTCTGTGGTGTTGTGGCCTGTAGGGCTATGGGTCAGGGAGGGACGTCATCTCGAAGAGGTAGGATTTCCTAACCAAATTTCCACAGGACAGTACTACGGATCTTCAAAGAAGGAGTAGAAGAGTTGTGAGAGAAAAAAAAAATCTTGGCACAATTTCTTAGCGTTTTTGCCCTTTTTCTCTCTCACCAAGAAGCTTTCAAATTTCTTAATACGTCTTCAAAATAAGCTAATGTAATTGTCCTGTCATTCAAAATAGCTATCAAAATTACCCCTCTGAGGTGGGAAAATAATTTGCATAACCATCAGAATTGATTATTAGATCTTTAAGTGGTTTTGGGGATGACACGGAAAGCTTAATTTTGATCAGACCGTGGTGTTGAAGGCACTCTAACATGACTAAGACAAATGTCCTACTGAGTGAACTTGTCCATTGCCATCCCTTTATTCCTGAGGCATGCTTAAATTTGGTTTATCTGGAATAAGATACTAGATGTAACAACTGGAGCCTTAAACCCAATACTATTGGACTTATTATTATATTACCATATCAGCTTTATTTATTTTTCTATTAACTTAAAAATAAATCAAGCAAATAATTCTATAAGTTTAGTTATCTTTTAAACGCATACATTTTTCTTTCTTATTTTTTTTATCCATAGGTAAAATATGTAACACTGATTGCTCCTTTTACAAATTATTAGACTTTGATATAATTAGTTATCCCACAATATTGTCAATCAATTCTTTCAGAGCTTCTGGTGTATTCTATTTAAAAAAATAATTTGGCCAAGCTATCAAAACCTTAATCATTAATAAGCATATAAAGTCCATTTTATTCCTTAAGATTTAATATTTAAAAAGTGAGTTCAAAATCTCTTATTCTGTATCAAAAAGCAGAAGAAGCCTGAGCATTCATCACTAGATGAATGTTATGTTGAAGATTAAGTTGAACATTAAAAATGTTAATTAATATGATTTGATTTGAAAACTATTTTAGCTATGTTAAAATATGAAATTGTTGAGGTTGTGCTCATGCAGAAGCTATATACGGATCAAGAAGCATTTGTGAAAACAGAGCAAGGGAATACTGCGTGTTTTAAAATCAAGAAAGGTGTGAATCAGGTTGTATCCTCTCACCATACTTATTCAATCTGAGACTGAGCAAATAATCAGAGAAGCTGGATTATGTGAAGAAGAATGCAGCATCAAGATTGGAGGAAGGCTTATTAACAGCCTCCAACATGCAGATGATACAACCTTGCTTGCTGAAAGTGAGGAGGACTTGAAGTACTTGCTGATGAAGATCAAGGGCTACAGCCTTCAATATGTACCACAAATCAATGTAAGGAAGACCCAAATCCTCACCACTGGACCAGTCGGTGACATCATTATAAATCGAGAAAAGGATAAGATGTCACGGATGTTTGTCTTACATGAATCCAAAGCCAATGCTCACAAAAGCCGCAGTTGTGAGATCAAATGATACATTGGATTAGGTAAATCTTCTGCACAAGACCTCTTTAAAGTCTTGAAAAGCGGAGATGTTATTTTGTAGACTAAGTGGCACCTAACCCAAGTCATGGTGCTTTCAATCGCCTCATATGTATGTGAAAATTGGCCATTGAATAAAGAAGACCAAAGAAGAATTGGTGCATTTTAATGATAATGCTGTTGGATAATTCTTAAAGTATCAAAAATTGCAATAAGAATAATAAAATGCCGGATAGGGCAAGATATGACAAAATAACAATCTATAAATTATCAAGGGCTCATGAGGGAGGGGTACCTGATACAAAGGGCTTAAGTGGAGAGCAAATGATTTGAAAATGATTAGGGAAAAGAATGTACAGATGTGCTTTTTACAATTGATGTATGTATATGTATGGATTGTGATAAGAGTTGTATGAGCCCCTAATAAAATGTAAAAATAAATAAATAAAGAGATAAATAAATAAATAAGAAAATGATTAGGACAAAGAATGTACGCATGTGCTTTATACAATTGAAGTATGTATATGTATGGATTGTGATGAGTTGTACCAGCCCCTAATAAAATGTAAAAAAAAAAAAGAATAATCAAACGTATCTCAAAAGTAGTACAGCTAGAATGCTCCTCTAAGTCAAGAATAGCGATACTTTCTCAAGTGTTTTTCAAGAAAGACCAGACGCTTGGTAAAGTAGAGGACCAATGTAAACTAGGAAGACCTTGAGCACAGAGGCTGCAACAACGGGCTCAAACCTATGACCACTTGTGAGGCTGGGTCAGGACTGAGGATGGTTCATTCTGTGGTACATTGTGTCACTCTCAGTCAGAAGGCACTTACAAGAACCTCACCACAAGTCAGGATCTTTTCCTCCTTCCAAGTCTTCCTGGTTCTCCAATGTTTTGGCTCATTTTATTCACTTAATTCTATTCATTTATTTGCTTTCTACAGAGAAGAGTTACCATTATAAAGATTCAGGGGATCCCTTATTCTAGGGATTTGAATACCAAGTGTTCAGACTGAAGGGAACAGAGACCATAAAGTAATGAGATCCTTGGAAACTGCAGATATCCCATGGAGGGATGTCTATCTTTGGCAAAAGAATTCACAGATAAATAATTGTCAACAGATTCTTGTGCCAACCATGAAATGTGACTATTCACCCTGCAAAGAAAACGCTGCCCTTCAGTAGTGGCTTTTTGCTCCAATAGTGAAAGCTGGTTGACTGTATGCAAGTCATTATCTTTGTCCTATGTGTTCTATGTGTACAAACATATACTGCCTCCTCTCTCCAACCCAGTCTCCTTGACTGTAGGTGTTAAACAAAGATCACTGTTTAGTGGTTGGATTTCAGGACTCACAGGAAAGAGAATCTTTTCACATTATAGTGAGGCTTCTAATCAAAGGTGAATGTCATGATGCTGCTTACATATAACTCAGAATCTTCTGGCAGCCTTCATACTCCTGTGATTTATACTCAATCCTCTTCATTCAAAGGATAGAAACAATGTAACATAAATAAAACTGATACAACACAATGCACTTTATATATTAAAGAAATAATTCGTTTTATTTCATCCCTTGTCTTTACAAGAATTGTCTTTATAGTCGAATAGTCTCTAATAATAAGGAACAAATATTTTGTAGTATGTGGACCCAGAAAATGTGTTCCTTAAATGTACTTCAGAAAGTGATTTGATACTTTGTTGGTCTAACACTCTCTTTTTAATATTTCTATTAACCTCCTCTGATCACCTAAGACCATCTAGTAAATTGTAAAGAGATAATTACTTTATCCATATGTAAATTATTAAAATAATTCATTTAACTATCAGTGATGGGCAATGATTTTATTCAGATAAAATCCAATAATTTCTAATATTTTTATATGAATGTATTCAATGCATTCAATGCTATAAATGTTCTCTGCTGACTGTGAGACTGCTCAGCATATCCAAAGAGAAGGGTGCACTTTGTCTTTTGTTCATAGTGGTGGCTATTCAGAACATTAGCTACAGCCCACCCCGAATGATTATTGCCAATGTCTTTTTAACTATAAATGATAAAACTTAATAAGGCTATAATTAATTTATAATGATGATTCCTTTCAAAGAATTAAACTTAACACTAATTAAGTATAAAAAAAGATAATTTTCAATAGTCCATTAGAAATCTTAAAACTATATCTTATTTTAAAGAAAATGTTAAATAACTGCATAATACTCTTGACATAATATTTAATATATGAAATTACACATTTTATAAAAGATATGATTTAAATGTTATATGTGTAGGCAGAGTAACTCTCTTAGTTAAACTCATTGGTTTATGCTGTCAGATTGAAAAGTAATAAAGTTGCACTGCAGTTTAATTTTTAAAAATTTAAATTAATACATTCATGACAGTACCATATGCCTACTATCTAATATTAGACAAAAAACATAAGTGGAAACACCAACATAACTTTTCAATTCAAAAGAGAAGTAGATAGCTCTTTCATTAAATGAAAACCTTTTAGCAGTTTTTCTTTATTAAATTAAATACTTTTATTAGAGGCTCTTACATCTCTTATCACAATCCATACAGTCATCCAGTGTGTCAAGCACATTTGTATATGTGTTGCCATCATCATTTTCAAAGCATTTTCTTTCTACTTGGGCCCTTGGTATCACGTCATTCCCGCCCCCCTCCTTCCCTCCCTCATGAACCCTTGATAAGTTACAGATTATTATTTTCATATCTTATATCATCCTCTGTCACCCTTCACCCACTTTTCTCTTGTTTGTCCCCAGCAGTTTTTCATAAACAGAAAAAAATCTTTTATGACCTTATATGAAGTTCCCTGTAGTCATAAGAAGTTTATTATGCTTTGGAATTTATTCTGTTAAACCCATTTCATTAAGTTGCATTATACAAGTATAAAAATTAAGTCTTAAACTCACTAATAACTAAAGAAAATTTGCTATTGTAACACGAAGAAACTTGATGCTTTACCCTTTGATATTAACACTAAGAAAATTTACAAATTAACCTATAAAATCATTAGAAATAAACAAGAACCTCGATCATATCAAATAATAAACTTTAACAAACATTTCAGTAGTTCTTGCCTTTGTTATATATTTTTCATACCATAATCCTTTTTTTAAATGAATTCATTTGCTTTTTGACCCAAATATACATTCTTCTGTTCTTTGTGGCAATGTTCATCGGACTTCAAACTTACTATAGATCTTCAAATTAAGTTGAATTTTATAATCTCTATTCTGCATAATTAGTCATTTCATTATAACTAAAAGAGTAACACTTTCTTTTACCTCTATTAAGTTTTCTTCTGAGCATCTGTGGCTTATTCAGACTTTCTATTGCATTCTATAACCACCTAAACTATTTTTCCTTTTTATATCTTGGTTGTATGATTTTTCATTGTTCTTTTATTATTATTAAAATATACATCATATAATTCGAAAGCTTAATCACTTATTGAAGATTTGTACAATTGCCACTATAATCAGTTCCCAAGCATTCTTTTTCTACATGGACTTCTTGAAATCATTTCCCCTTTACCTCCTTCCACCACTGAACCATCCTCCCCTTGAAACCCTTATTCTACTTACTGTGTCTATAGGCTCATCAATCCTGGGTTGCCTATACCAAACAATGGAAAAACTTACAACTTCAAGAGTGTGACCTCCAATGACATGATACCTCAGATATGCATCCTAATATGGACATGGAAAAACCAAACAGAACAATAGAAACCAAAGATACAAAAAAATTTAGAAAACTAGATCAGGTCCAGCTTGCATCGTAGGAGGGATCTGCTGACAAAGTTTTAACTGGTCAAGTCAGATTTACACTTTTGATTTTGTTTACTCATCTCTCCAAAGCTCTCTGTTTAGTAACTACTCTCTTGCCTTCCCTCAGTTATAGATAGAGGGAACTCTATGGATATATATTTCCTATGTAGTTCCACAAATGAATCTTGGGCTCCTCTCTTATCTATATCCTTCTGCAAACCAGGTTCTTACCATTTAGGCTCTGATACTAGTCCCTCCCTTGACTTTGGATAATATGAATTCCCATCCTTCCGTGACTGAGAATGGTTTACTTCTTCAATGTGGTCTTATTTGACATCTCACTTAGATGGCTGCTTGTTTGGAAACATGTCTTTAAGACCC
The DNA here is from genome assembly GCF_050624435.1 of Tenrec ecaudatus. NCBI lineage: Eukaryota > Metazoa > Chordata > Mammalia > Afrosoricida > Tenrecidae > Tenrec > Tenrec ecaudatus. Next base: position 140,826,249 of record NC_134540.1, on the reverse strand, counting down.
CAGGTGCTATTTTATCTGATAGCCAGGGATCATTTATAATCTCTACATTTTGCTATAGCACCCATGTCATCTGTGTCTTCTCCCTGAAGGTCAGTATAGAGGTAGGCCAGGATATAAAAACGAATTGTCCTTAAGTTGAAGCTAGGATTTACTGTGAAGCCAAATCCCATTCCTGGGTCTGTATTTTGTTTTTTTCCTTTTAACTTGTTATTACTTGGAGGTTAATACATATGTCATATCATTGCATAGTTCAATCTTGTCAAACAGAATTATATGGTTGCTTCTATAATCAGTTTCCCAACATACTTTTCCTTCCTGATCACCTTAATATCATCTCCCCTTTACCTCGCCCACCCCTGGTGGACCCCACACCCCTGGCCTTTGTTCTATTTGCTGTGCCTTTACATTCACCAACCTGGATTTTATTTACTGAGAAACAGAAAAAAAACAAAGAACACATTTTCCACAGGTTGACTGTGTTAGTCTGAGTAGACTGGAGAAACAAATCCACAGAAACGCATTTGTACATAAGAGAGAGTTTTATATAAAGGGTAAGTGCACATTAAGAAAGCATCCCAACCCAGTGTTGTCCAAGCCTATAGGTCCAACATTAGCCCATATGTCCGACACCAATCTACAAAATCCTCCATCTAACAAAGACACACAATGATGCCGACTGCAGGAGGAAAGTCGAATCAGTGAACGTGTAAGTATCTCAGCGCTGGCAGTGGTCTCCACACGGCTGCTCCAGCACCCAGGGCTGCACCAGGGTAGGTCCATGTAGCTTCTCCTCCAGGATGTCTTGCAGGAAGTGAGCCTTGCCAGCTGAAGCAGGGAACAGGCTAAGGCAGCTGTACCCTGGTCAGGCCATCAGAAAGCAAGAGACCTAAGAACTAGAAAGGCAAGGCTCACCAAGCCATTTGTCTCTCTGCCCTCCAATTAATCCCACGTGTGTTTTGGCACAATAAACCTTCACTATCTCAGTGACCCTCAATTACATAGCACCTCTGAGATCTACCCAATTATGACCAAGCATACACAAATGAAACAGAACATCCATCAAACATTTGCTGAAATATTATATATATCTAATATTGATATTATATATCTTAAATATATGTCGGAATGATATATATCTTAATGCAATATGTAGGATGTTGAAGCAGGACCTTGATAGTCTGACTACCAACAGTTCACCATTCTTGGTACAGCTGTCTGGTGCTTCCTCAGACACCTTGTATTTTCTAAATTCAGTCCTCAGTTTACAAGCAAGTCTGAGGCAGGTGCTACTTCATCCAGTAGAGATTCTGCTTGGGATTTCACTGGCGCAGCCTCTGAAGCATGCTGTGTGCTCCAAAGATCCAGCATTCAGGGGACCTGGCCTGCTTCCCACACATTCCCCTAAACTCCCGAGACCAATGTGGCCCATTTGTTGCATGCCACCAAAGTCACTCACCCCTAGTGTCCCCAAAAGCATTTTCAGTCATTCTTTCCCCTACCTGGGGACCAGTCTTGCCTCTCTTCCTACCAACAGACATGCCTTTGTGCTCCCCCAGATGTGTTTGGTCTCTTTCCCCTCTGCTGTGTGATCTTCCCCACCGATCTCCCTTATTCCTCTGATCTGCCTGTCTACATACCAGGAGTGTGTGTGGGGGGGGCGGGGCCGGGGGAGTGCATGGGGGACGTCATCATAGATTTTTACATGACAGCCACCACTCGGTGGACAACATCCTCTCCACTTCCTTAGCCATCTGTTCCCAGCTGAGGTGAGGTGCCCTCCAGCCAAGTGATCTATAAAACACATACCTAGAGCAGATGGTTTATAGTTGGCATGGGTCAGGCTCTCTACCAGGCTGTCTGTGCCCCCCACCCTGAAGCTAGAAGACTGGATGCCCTACAAGACTGAGCTTGTGCGTGTTCTGCTGTTTGTTCCTACCGCAGTGGACTCTAGAGCAGTCTTTTTGTGCTTGACTAACTTTACTGAGCATAATGTCTTCCACTTCCCTCCAGGTTTTGAGCTATTTCCTCGTTTCATCACTGGGTTCAATGTGTCAGATTCTATTGTGTGTATATACCAGAATCTTTCCATGCAATTTTCTACGGATGAGAATTTAGGCTGTTTCCAGCTTTTTGCTATTGTGAATTGAGCTACAATAGACACGGGGGAGCAACAGTCTCTGTGTAATCTCCTTCTTATCCCTTTTGGGTATACGCTCAATCATGGTATGCCTGCATCATATGATAGCTCTATTGTCACCTGCTTTAGGTGTCGCCATATCCCCGTCCACCTGGCTGTACATATTTACCAGTTCACCAGCAGTGGATAAGAGTTCCAATCTCACCACACCCTCTCCAACATTTGTGAAGTTTTCTTTAATTGGCAAAATTTTCACCATCCTTTCATGTTTCCGTCAGTGTATTTGAGATGTGTCTTTTAAAGGCAGCAGCTTGATGGTTTTTGTTGTCTAATCCACTCTATTTGCTGTCTTTTCATTGATGCGTGTATACCATCGAGCTTCAAGGTAATTAAGTCTAATTGTAACTTAGTTCATTAGTCACTATCATCTCGTCTTCCTTGTGTTTGATATTTCCCTTTCTTTCCCTTTTGTAGGGATGCTTGTGTGCATGACAAATCTATTCTTGACTTCGTTTCTCCACTAGATCTATAGTGTCTTGGGTACTGTTGGCAATGTGTTGGTTTCTGCATGGATTACGCCCTGTGGTGGTCCCATGTTTGAGTACTGTGTTTGCTGGTTTTCTGCCTATACAGAACTGGAAATAGCTTTTTGTAATGCTGATTTTGGGTTTTATGAATTCTCTAAATCTTTCCTTATTTTAGTAAACATTTCTTCTTAATTTGATGGGGGAGGCTAAAGGATTCTTGGATTGCACTTGTTGATTTTCAACTTTTGCACTATTGTAAATTGCCCCAATGTCTTCTTTTCTGCATCATCCATGTGGAGAGATCCGAGCATATCCTTATCTGTTTCCCTCTGATGTGACTGCTTTTCTCTCTCTCCCTGCTCTCATGATTCTCTCCCGTTCCTTGAAATTGGATAATTTGACTGCTCTATGTTTTGAAGTGTTGGGGGCCAGGTAGTGTTAATCTAATTGGTGTTCTCTCTGCTTTCTGAATGCTTATTGTCTTCTCTTTTGTGATACTGGGAAAATTTTCTTCCAGGAATTCCCTTACTATTTTAACTGTAGACTTATTGGTTTCTTCCTGCCCATGCACCCCAATATGTTTTCCCTTTATGGAATTCCACATCATTCTCAGGCTTTCTTCAGATTGTTTTGCTTCTTTTTTGTTTGGTTGTTTCTCTTGTTTGCTGACTTCTGCTTGCTTATCTTCAAGATTCCTGGTTCAGTTTTCCATTTTTTTCCATTTTATTGGTAATATCATTCACCTTGCTCCTGATTTCTGCTACCTCATTCCTTAACACCTGGATTTCCCTTCAGTATGAGGATTCTAGTATCTCAATTTTTTCATCAGTTTTCAGGATTGAGCCCCTACTTCATGTAGGGTCCTAACCAACATTCTCTTGTATTCTCTATCTGGCAATTCAAGGGCTGCTGTTTCTTTGTAATCAGTTGGGTTGTCATCTTCAGTAATTGACTTTTGTTTCTATAAGTTTTTTGTGGTAACTGCTGCCATTGGCTGTTGTTTCCGCCGCATTGTGAAAGAGCTAAGGGGCTACCTAGGCTTTTAGGATGCGTGGGGAGTCAGAGGAGGTGGGGGCTGGTGCTGAAAGTTAGGGGAGTATCAGATAGGTGCTGGAAAACATATTGCAGATGATGAAGGAGTGTTAGTTGGGTGAATAGGAGAACTAGGATATAGGTGCTCAGGAGTGGGTTTTAATGGTAGTATTAATCATAGAAAGGCTTCCTGCTAAGTATACTAATTTTAATGGGTTGATGAAGAGGTTTATAAGAGATGAAATTTTACTTGGTAAGTTAAAGGTGATTGTGCTACTGAGTTGGAGGAAGCAGGGGCTAGAAGTTATGGTGCTTGAAGTCCACGTGGGGTATGTAAAATTTACCCTTATCAACTGTACATTATGTAGAGAGAGTGATGTCCTTCGGTTGTTTGTGTTTATAACTGAAGGCTCCCTTGTAGTGGATGGCTACACAACCCAGAACTCTCTGCTCCTTATGTGTGGTCCCAGAGCATACATTGGTTATAGTAGTTGAGGGTGATTTGGTTAAGGACAGTGGTATCCATGGTGGCAGACTACCTAGCCAGGTAGGGAAGGCTGCTGAATAACCTGGAAGTATGGAGTTCTGATTCTTCTGGAAGGGAAAGGAGCCCTGTGTTTTATTCCTCAAAAGACAATAGGAGCAAATCTACTAACTTTCTGGAGCCCCCTACACCGCCGTTGCCAGCTGCATCTGTGTTGCACCAAGTCTGGATCTCTCCCTAGATAGCTGGGGTTATCTACCAGGAAGGCCAAGCCACACCCTTGCTATTAGGAGAGTGTGCAGGGTCTTGGCAAGGGGTATCCCAATTGGAATTCTGTTCTGCCCTCCAGGGCCTTCAGAAATCCAAGCAGATGCCCTTGGGATGCCCTAGAGAGACTGTCCTGGGCCACCCCAAACTAATGGATCTCTGCACCCAAAGGGGAACAGGAAGAGAGTGCCAGTCAGGCTTCAATGACCAGAGAGGCAAGGACGGGAGTGCAGTGCGTGGGTCCCAGAGACCAGAGGTGCTAGACACTGAGGCTGGGGAAGGGTGGACATGAGGGTGTCACTGCTCTGGTCACCGAGGCCCAGGCATGCAGCTTGTGGGACGCTGATGGTTAGGCACTAGGCATCCGGATCACCTAGGCAGGGAAGTTCAGGGAAATGCTTCCCATAAGGCACCGGGGCAGAGGGATGCTGCTTCCAGGGTGCGAGGCAGGGGAATGGAGCACAGCTGAGCCCTCTATTGGGAAACCAACAAACTAACCCTGGGAGAGAGATGTGACCTCGTGAATTCTCCCAACTGGACTTCTCACCTGCAGATCTGGCCATCACTCAGGGGACCCTACATCAGCGCCATCTTCCTGGAGTTACCTTTATTCTTCTTTTTTCACAAACTTCTTATTCTCATTCTGAAACTACTAAATTTCATTTAAAAATTATGCTTTTTCTTTGATGGAACACATAATATAAAGCTAAATTAAATTAGGTAGGAATATTTTATTTTCAAGGTTGTTATAAAAACAAAACCTCTGTTAAAATTAATCAACTTTATTAATTTGCCACATTGGCAAGACTATTTAACTCATAATCACTCACTTGTCTTTAAGCCAAATCAGAATGCTTTGCTTTTTTAAGGTTTTGTTGAAACAATTAAAACAAACAATTTCTCTTTTTGTGATGCATTCTTTAAATCAAATATCCTTAGAATCTAAAGTCAAAACCAAAAGCACGAAGTACTTTTTCTTGAAAGAGGAAAAATAACTGAGATTTTCTTTTAGATTGCTGTATAAAAATATCAGCAATGGCCTTCAGCTTGATTCAAAAACAGAAACTTAGAGAAAACTCTCAAATCAAAGTGAAAAATATATATCTTTAAACTCTTTAAGATGCTGTATACTATAAGCATATAAGGAACTTAGTTTCTGAAAATGAATGCATTTAGTCATGAAAGTGTCTACATACATCATGCCATCCCATTTATTACTCCGTGTACAAAACAAATACACCTGCAGAATTGGATGTAAATCATCAGATCCATTATCTGTCCACTTATCCCATTAGCCAAGTCCTTCTGTGACCAAACTTGGTTATATATCACTTTAAGGTTTACTTTCCCCCAAAGCAGGACCAATTTCCTAGAAGGAATCCCACATCCTTGTCTGCAGTTTGTTTGTTACATTCAGTGTCACAGGCTCTACCTGTGTAGCTCAAGTCATGAAGTTAGGCCCCAAATCAGCAGTGTAAGGTTTTAGGCACTTCTGACCATGAAAGAGCAGCAAAGCATAGAAGAGCATCTCCAATTAAGTGATCAGATTTCAGGCAAGGGCTGTCAACTTTAAAGAAAACTCAATAAGAATGAGGACAAAACAATGTTGTGCAAAAACAATAATCATATTCTGCTAATTTTCTGGTACACTAACCAACCGTTCTTTACCAAACTAACCCACAAGATTTGTTGCTGTCACCTCAAGAGCGCTTGTCATCAGTCTGGGATCCTAAAATTGGATCGCCTTATAGAAGTATATCTGATGCCTAACTGAGTCTTAGAAAGAACACACACACCCACAGTTGATCTGTGCACTAACCGAGTTGGCGTTTCTTGTGCTCTCCTTTGACTCCCTTACAATGGAATCTTCCTCCACTGCCAGTCTTGAGGGCCCAGGGACCAGAGACCTTTTAAACCTGAGGAGGGATGTATGACCTCTGTCTCAATTCTTAGAACCAGTACCATCAAAATTTGCACTTTGAGTAATTTCAGATAGGTGATATATGTAATGCATAAAAATTATGATCATGATCAAATTCATTCATTCATGTCCCTTCTATTTTACCTTAATGTTAAACATGTTCTGAGGAAGAAAAGTACTTTATTAAAACTATTAACACTGGGGCATAGTCACTGAAGTTGCTTTAATTCACATATCATTGATTGATTGGATAGGACCAATGCCTAAAGTGAAACTGGGTTTCTTTTGTTTTATATTGTTCCTCTCTATATCAAATTTAGAAAAAACTTCCTCAAGGAAAAGTGCATGCAGAACCTACAAATGGCAATCCTTGGGTTATACTCAGTGATACCATTTTGAGGTGTTTCTTGGGAAGCAGCGTGGGCTGGAAAGAAAGGCAATACAAGGTGATGATGAGTGTGTAAACAAGCTGATGCCACGACTCTAATAAATAGTAGGAGAAAATTTTGTGTTGTTGTCATTCATATATATATATGAATATATATATAGCATTATTATATATATATATATAGCATATATATATATAGCATTATTTTATATATATATAACATATTTTAATGGTCCCTAAGAAGTTACCATACATGTTAGGTTGGGTTCCCTAGATAAGCAAACGAAGTGATGTTTACATGTGTAGACAAGAAGAGGCATTTACATCAAGAAAGAGGTTTACCCAGTTGTAGAGGTGAGTAAATCCAGTGCAGTCCATGTTGATGAGTCAAAACTTAAACTGGAGATTTTTATTCATGTGGCTGCTGTTGTCGATGAATCAGAAACAGGAAGATGAACCGGGCACCTGGAAGACTACAGACTGGTAGATGCAGGGTTGCTTGAGCCCAAGGTCTGAAGTTCAGGCTCATGGCTGCAGAATCCAATGACTCCATGGTCAGCAGGCAGTATGATGGTCCCCTGCTCGTTCCAGTAGAGCAGGCAGTTGGTTCAAGTCCAAGGAAGTGAGGGTCAATATGACAGAGATAGGGTCCACCCCAGTGAGAAGAGAGTCTGATTTCCCACCGAGTCTGCTGAAGTAGGAGTAGGACACCTCCCAAAGGACATATTCTTTCAATTGCCCCAGGGCTGTGGCCTGAAAGGAAGGGCGCACTCCTCCCTAATCCTCCCACCAGTCCTTTGCTGCCCAGCCTACAGCTTATGGATGAAGGCACAGTTCCCCTACTGCGTATAGAAAGGGGAACGACGCTCATTTTCTAAGTTGACCTTTCTCCATCCGCCACTTTTCTGTCACACTGTGGTGGCTTGTGGTGGCATGATCCTGGAGGCTACATCACTGGCAGAGCTTCCAGACTAAGAACAGACTACAAAGAAACACCGGCTGTTCAGAGGAATTAACCATGGAAACCCCTGTGGATAGATAGCATGAAAACATTATCGGCTCCTGGAAACCGAAGGCCTGAAAGCAGAAGGTAAGATGGCACTCAGCACGTAACTGAGCAAGAGCCTCGTTCTCAAAGTAGTCAGCCGTAACGATGCAAAAGGAGTAAGACTTGGAGAGCTTCGTGTGTTGAGGGGGCACTGCTCAAAATAAGAAGAAGCAGCTGCAAGCACATCTGTTAATAATTGGGCCTTGGAATATAAAAAGTAGGAAAATTGGAAGTCATCAAAAAAAAGAAAGGAACTGTAAACATAAATATCAATATTCAAAGCAATAATGAATCAGACTTTCTACAATCCTCATGGCTCATTTGTATTCATATAATGTGTTTCTATGATTATTTCCTCAACACACAGATTAAATACAACTCGACACACACTTTATTCCCGGAATTGAATCCGTGCAATATTCTGTGTTCTCGCAGGCCAACCGCCTCTGGATCCATGTACACATGCTCTGTGAGCACAGTGAAGTGTTCCGGCATTCCCATGAATAAATTCACAGCACGGACATTTGCTTTTTCCACGCAAACCAGAGCGCTTCTCTCTCATTTCTGTTGACCTGACAGAAAGAGACATATTCATGTTTTAATAAGGAGCAAGTGATTATGTAAGGGCCCTTCAGGCAAACTTGATATTGTACTTTTTAGCTACCTTCCAGTTGGTTCCAACTCATAGTGACCCTACATATAGTAAAGCAAAACACGGTCTGCTCCTGCCCCAGCCTCACAGTTGATGTTGTGTTTGAGCCTGTTTATTTCAAGCACATATCTTCCTCTTTTTCACTGCCCCTTCTTTTGGGAAGCATGATGTCCTTCTCTAGGAAGCATGATGGCCTCTTCTGACAACAAGTCCAAAATCTGTGAGAGAATGTCTTACCCGTTGCATCTAGGGCACATCTGGGTGTACTTCTTCAATGACAGATTGGTTTCTTCTTTTGGCAGTCCATGGTACATTCAATATTCTTTGCCAGCATAATTCAAATGCATCAGTTCTTCTTTATTTGATTATTCATTATTCAATGTCCAACTTCCACATACGTACAGGCAATTGAAATAACATGACTTGGGAGAGGTGCACTTCAGTGGTCAAAGTGACGTCCTTTACACACTTGAGAGAGGTTTCGTGCAGTCGATTTACCCAATGCAATGCATACATTGGTCTCTTAACTTCTGCTTCCATGATCATTGATTGTGGATCCAATCAAGATGAAATCCTTGACAAGATTAATATTTTCTCCATTTACATTGATGTTACTTGTTTATCCAGTTATGAGGATGTGGGTCTTCTTTACACTGAGTTGTAATCCATACAGATGGTGGTAATCCTTGATCTTCATCAGCAAGTCTTCCTCACTTTCAGCAAGCAAGGTTCTGGCATGGACATAGGAAAGGTTGTTAATAAAACCTTCCTCCAATCCTATTGGGACAGTCATCTCATATAATCCAGCTTCTCTGATGATTTTCACAGTATACTGATTGAGTAATTATAGTACGAGGAGGCAACTCTGATGCACATCTTTGTTGTAAAGTGAGGTACTTCCTTACTGTGTTCAAAGGGCTGCCTCTTGACCTACATACAGGTTGCACATGAGGACAATGATGTGTTCTGGATTTCCCATTGTTCTCAAGGCTATCTGTAGTTTGCTATTGGGCACTCAGTCGAGTGTCTTTGAATAAACATTAAAGCTAAAGTAAGTGTCTCTCTGGTAGTTTCTGCTTTCAGTTGAGATCCATCTGACATAATCAAGGATATCCCTTGTCTGAATCCTGCTTGATTTTGTGGCATCTGCTTGTCAATATACTGCTGTAAGGATGACCTTCAACCAAAATTTATGTTCATCTGATATCAGTGATATTGTTCTTTAATTTTCCACATTCTGTTCAATCACCTTTCTTATGTAAGATCGTATACATAATCTCCCAGTTAATTTCCCAGGGAACTGTCTTCCAGAATAGAGAAAAATGTTCTAAAATTGATCATGGTGATGATGGTACAGCTCTTCTTGATGTGCTTGAATTATTGAATTGTGTGTTGTGAATTATATGCCAATAAGAATGTTGAAAATCTTGGTATAGACCAACAAGTGTTTCCAGTGCTTCTTGCTCATTGAAACATTTAAATAAATATTCCATCAATTCCTGGAGTCTTGTTTTTTATGCATTCCTTCAGTGCAGATTGGACGTCTTCATTCAATACTGTTGGTTCTTGATCATATGCCACCTCTTCAAGTGGTTGAATATCAACTGGTTATCCCTGGTAAAGTGATTGTGTATTCTTTCCACTTTCATTTGATGCTTCCTGCATTGTTCAATATATTTCCGGTAGAATGTTTTAATATTGTGGCTCGTGGTTGATTTAAATTAGTTCTTCCTATGTAAAAGATGATCTGCATGTTCTTCCTTTTTGATTTTCTAACCTCAGGTCTTTGAAGTTCTACTTGTAATATTTTACATTGGCTCCTTGAATTTCCCTTTGAAATGTTCTGTATACCTTTTTGACTTCACTTCTTCCATTTGCCTTATTATGCTAGGAATAAGAGTAAGTTTCAGACTCTCTTCTTATATGGATCTTCTTTCTTTTCTGTCTGTTTAATGAGCTTTTTCTTTCTTCATGTATGACGCTCCTTATGTCATCCTACAGCTCTCAGATCTTGTCATTAATGTTCAATGAAGCAAATCTGTTCTTGAGATGTTCTTGAAATTCAGGTGGTATATACTGAAGGTCCTATTTGAATCTGGTGGGCAAGTTTTTAATTTCATCCAGCTTCAGCCTGAACTTCATATGAGGAATTGGTGGTCTGTCTATGAAGCCATAGACTTCATGCGAGCTACTGATGTTAGCTTCTCTGTATTTTTGTTGTTGTTTTGTTTTTTAACCACAGAAGTAGTGATTTGGTTTCTTTGTATTCCATCTGAAGTTTATGTGTATAGTGGCCATTTTCTCTATTGAAAAAAATTATTTGCAATGAAGATGTTGTTCATCTTGCATAATTCTATCATGTGATCTCCAGCTCTGCTTCTATGCCCAAGGCCATCTTTTCAAACTACTGTTCCTCTTGGTTTCCTACCTGTGCATTCCTATGGGCAATAGTTATTATTGCATCTCATTTGCATGTTTGATCAATTTCAAACTGAAGATATTGGTAAAATTCTTCAATTTCTGCATCACTAGCTTTTGTGCTTGCTGCATAAATTTGAATAATAGTTTTATTGACTGGATTTCCTTGTATGAGAATAAATATTATGAATCCTTCTTTTGGGTTAATGTGTACAGTGCAATTTGGATTTCTTCTTTCAGTACTCTCGGGTCTTGATAATGTATACCTCAAGACCGATCCTGAAATGTTCTTTTTGATGATGAATGTAATGCCATTCCACTTGAAATGGTCAATCTTGGTGTAGTAAACCACATGATTTTGTATTTTAAAATGACTATTATCAGTCCGTTTCATCTCACTAATGCCTAGCATATTGATCTTAAGAATGTCCGTCTCATTTTTAAAATTTATTTTTCCTAGATTCATTCTTCAGAATTCCAAGTTCCAAATATTAACAAATGTTTGTAGCTGTTTCTTCTCTTTTGGAATGGTGCCTCAGAGCAAATGAGAGTCTCTAGAGCTTTACTGCATCCACATGGTTGACTCTCTAACACAACAAGCTATTTCTCCGTCGTATTTTGAGTGTCTTCCAATCTGAGGGTTTCATCTTCTATTCCTGATTGAACTTTCCAGCATCTAACAGTGCTTTTCTGCTATTCATAATTTTTTCAGTGACTCATTCCTCTAAAGTGGACAACCTCTTCACTTCTTATAGTTTGTTCTTAGTCTGGAAATTTTACTGAAACCTGGTCATTTAGGTGACCCTGCAGGTACTGAAATTGTAATGATATAGATTGTACCATCACAACAACCCACAGGACACCACAAGATGACAAACTGACAGGCAAGTTGTGGAAGCTCAATATACTTGTTATTCTAAGAGCAATTGAGGAACATCTGATAGAAGTTAAATTAATCATATATTTGGATTTGGGGATTATGCAGGATGTTGCCAGCTCTGTGTGGGCCATTTAGGTACACAGCCACACACTAATGTCAGAATGACAGTGAAGAAATTAGAAATAGTCTTCTGAAACACTCATCTTTTAAAATTTCATCATTTTTGAAGCAATTTAAAGGCTTATGGCTATCTGTGCAACTGGAAATTGAAAATGTAACTACTAACAAAAACTGCCCTCTGAAGATTTTACCTTCTAGTCAAATTTTCATGTTTGCTTTTACATAGTATTTAAAAAAACACAATTTATCAATTATTGATGATAACCTATTTGAATCTTGGGAGCTGATCTGTACCCAATGTTTTGCATTTCATCAGTCACTTACTTAAATCAATCCTTGTCACCCAAAGATGTCTCAATTCTCTCTCATATTAAAATTCATCAGTGTCTGCAACTTTGTCCAGTTTGGAATCTTCCTATTCCATATACATGCTTCTTAAGACTGTGTAGTTATTTCATATACTAATTACTATTTTGTTATATCTTGTCAAATATAAAGAATTTGGCCATTCCATTTCTTCTTACAAACTGATCAGTCCATTTAGTTCTTTCATATACTCATTACTGTGTTGTTATATCTTATATGTGTGTAATATGGCTTATTAATTTTTTGCCCAAGTTCTTCCCCTCTGGTTAGCAGTTCCTTGGGATTATGATTCGCATACTAATGTAGTGCAAACAGCAATGAAACCAAATGTTTTTATTAATATGGGATCCCTGGTGGAATAGTAGGTTTCACATTTAGCTGATAATGACTGTACAGTTAGCAGCTTAAACCCAAGAGCAGCGCCATGGGAGAAAGAAGAGGCTCTCTGTGCCCTTAAAGAGTTACAGATTCTGAAACACAAGAGATCTATTTAAGATCCCTATGAGTCACAATAAGCTAGATGGTAGTGGGTATAGTTTATTAAAAAATACATGAATGTATTTAATGCTTCCATTGCTTACTTCTAATATGTTTTTGGCCACCTACCGAGTGACTGCTAAGTCAACAGCATATACACTAGATTTTAATTTTTATAGTAGTGACTATAGATGTGAATTCTACATATGACTTACTTAGAGAAACAAAAAAGTTTTTTCTTACTCATGCTCAATTATTCTGTAGAACTATTGGTGAAATCTTCTTCTTCACAGTAGGGTCTGGAATTGTGAAAACTATACCCTCTATTACTGTACCATTTGGGATAGGTGGTCTTCAAAGATGCTGCAAAAATAGGAGAGGAGAAGAAAGAGGTCCACTGTTCCTTCAGGGGCCCATACCAATGAACACAGAGTACAGAATACACAATCAGGCTCAGAAAGACACCACCCGTATGCACAATGTTCCTCAAGTCAACAACCTGGAAAAAGAATAAATATGAAGAGCAAAAATATATGAAAGATAGTAAATACTTTGTTTTGCATTGTGAGTGTGTTGGTATCAAAATGCCTCAGGTGAATGCTTTTTAGGACAGAACTTCATCAGATCACCATTTGAAGGTTAGAAGTGAGAATTCAGAGCGTCCACAGGGCTTACTCACTAGAAGATCAGCCTGTGGCTCTTTCACCTTCTGGCAATAGCCAGTGATTCTTAGTGTTTCTTACCTCCTAGTGGGACCCACATATGCTATGTGCCCAAGTCTGTCTTTGTAACCCTGTTTTTATATTTCTTTTTATAAAACACAGCCAGATGGGACTAAGTTTTAGACCCATTCTACTCTGGTAATCTCTTTTACATTAAATAAAAAAAACACACCCAAAAAATCATATTGACACACAGGTCATAGACACAGATTAAGAAGTTAGGGCTTCAATGTATTTTTTGGAGGAAACGCAATTTAGTCAATAACATATAATAGATAAAATTATAATAAAAGATGAGGCTTGGCTTACGTGTTCTATTATTTAGGCAATAATGTACAGTGAATGCTGTGAACGTTTCTGGAAGGATAACTTCAGTGCTTTGTGTTATTTTGTTGTTGGTGAAGTCCAACAATCTATTTGTTTTCACCATTGGAAGCTCTATGGAAATACCTCTATAAAACAGCCTAAATTTTATAATGATGGTAGAAAATAGTGTTGACTTTTGACTTAAATAGTTCTTTTTCTGTTCTAGTCTGCTGACATCAGCTCTAATGGATTTTTGATCATGTTTCTTAAATCATGTATGTCAGAATTACGTAAGCTTTTCAGGTAAAGTGCAAGTGGTTGTGCCCACTATTGTAAAAGGTCAAAACAAGTTTTACACACAAGAAAACATGTTGACTCCCATCCAAGAACTAACCAGGTCCGATCCTGCTTAGCTTCCGAGATCAGAAAGGACCTGACCTACCACACCACACCCAGAAGGAAGCTAAAGCAAAGGAAGGAGGAAGAACTGAGCAGAGCACACCTGGGCCTACCAAGCTCAGAGGACGATAGCCCGGCTCAAAGGCCCAGTGTACAGAGAGGACCATATAGCCAGCCTCATGGCGAGATGTGACATCCTGCACTGACCCATGGCTCTACATGGGACAGCACCTGAGACACAGTGGGGGATGTGCGACTGAGCTGACCCCACCACACTGAGGCAAAGCACTGGGGGCACGCAATGGAGTAGCAGGGGAAGCAGAACAATGAGGTCCTGAGGGAGTATAAAGGATGGACTTTGGGGCCAGGATATGGCACCCCATCAGACTCATTCGGAAAACACTCCTAAATGTCAACAAACAGACCTTGAAATACTAACAGGCTTTTTTTTTTCCCTTGCTGTCTTTTTTTTCCCTCCTCTTTTAAATTTTGTATGTCTGTGGTTTTTTTGTTTGTTAGCTTGTCAGTGTTGATACAGTTGATGCCATGTTCTTATGTGCCACTTTGGTGCTGTCAAAGCCATCCGCAATTTTATGCACATATTACTATATTTGCAGGTCCACCTAGATAAGGGAAGGGAGGAGGTGTTGGCCAACCCAAGGTCAAGGGAACAAGGAGTGGTTCAAAACCAGTGGAGGGAGGGGATGGGAGGACTGGTAGGGAGTGACCAAGGGCAACAGGATTACTGAAACCAGAATGAAGGCTAAACATGATAGTGGAACAGGAGGAAAGTGTAAGGAAATAGAGGAAAGGAGTAGGGGGCAAAGGGCATATATAGAGGCCTAAATACAGGCAGTTACATATGTAAATACATTTATGATTATGGGGGAAATAGACCTATGTGCATATATTTATAGGTTCAGTAGTAGGGTAGCAGGTGGACATTGGGCCTCCTCTAGTGCATTCCCTCAGTACAAGAGCACCTTGTTTAACTAAATGGTCATTTCATGATACCCACCTTCCCAATATGATCGCTGAAGACAGACGTGTGCATAAGCAAACATGGTAAAGAAAGCTGATGGTACGCGGCTATCAAAAGATATAGGGTCTTGGAACTTAAAGGCTTGAAGGCAAATAAGCGGCCATCTAGCTCGGATGCAACAAAGCCCACATAGAAGAAGCACACACGTTTATGTGAACACGAGATGTTGAAGGGATCAGGTAGCAGACACCAAAGAATAAAAACCATCATTGTGTGATCACCTTCCCCACATAAACACTGAAGACGAATGTGTGCATAAGTAAGTGTGGTGAAGAAGGCTGATAATGCCGGCTATGGAGAGATATAGCATCTGGGGACTTAAAGGCTTGAAAATAAACAAGTGGCCATTTAGCCCAGAAGCAACAAAGCCCACATGGAAGCAGCACACCAACATGTGTGATCATGAAGGGTCGAGGGGATCAGGTTTCAAGCACCAAAGGTGGGGGGGGAAGAGCATATCATCGTGAATGATGGGAGCACGTGATGGGTACCCAATGCCCATCTGTAGACAGCTGGACATCCCTTGCAGAGGGATAGTGGGGAGGAGATGAGTCACTCAGTGTTTAGAGTAGCAATAATGAAACTCACAACCTTCCTCTAGCTCTTAAACGCTTCTTCCCCCCAACTATCATGATCCCAATTCTACCTTGCAAACCATGTTAGACCCGAGGATGCAGAGAGGTACAGATGGGAACTGAAAACACAGGGAACCTAGGACAGATGAACCCCTCAGGACCAACGGTGAGGGTGGCGATACTGGGAGGGAAGGGCGGGTAGAGAGGGGGAATCGAACTTGGAGATCTACATATGGCCTCCTCTCTGGGGAGTGGGCAAAAGAGAGTTGGGGGAGGAGAGACAACAGGCAGTGTAAGATAAGATAAAATAATAATTTATAAATTATTAAGGGCTCGTAAGGGAGGGAGGAGCAGGGAGGGAGGGGGAGGCAAAAAGGAAAATAAGGAGCTGATTTCAGGAACCCAAGTGGAAGGCAAATTATGAGAATGTTGAGGGCAACGAATGTATAAGTGTGCTTCACACAATTGATGTATGTATGGATTGTGATAAGAGTTGTATGAGCCCCAATAAAAAGATTTTTTTTAATGTTGACTCATAGTGATCCTTATAACAAGGTAGAACTGCCCCAGTAAGTTTCCAGCACAGGAACTGTTTATGGGAGTAGAAAGTCACATCTTTCTCCTGTGGAAAAAACTGGTTTTGAACTTCCAACTTGTCAATTAGTACCAGATAACAGGCATCTGCTAATTTGAACAAGGAGAAGTCAATATACAATAACCGATGATCAGCACAATATCTACCCCCAGTGGTAAACAACTATAGTATTATTACCTTTGGGAAAACGAAAACACTGTAGGTACACAATAGATACATACAACAAAGGTAAAGAGTATTACACAAACAATCTTGCATAATCTTGTGTTAGATTTGGTTGACTGGAGAAACAAATCCAGTGACACCCATATATCTGTTAGAAAGCTCTTTATATCAAGAAGTAACTATATATTGAGAAAACATCCCAACCCAGTCAAACTTAAGCCCATAAGCCCACTACTAGTCCATAAGTCCCTCTTCAGACTGATGAAGCCACGTTCAATGATGCAGAATCCAAGGGGATCCCAGGCCAGTGGGTGCAAAGATGTGTGGATTTAACGACTATGGACACATCTCCATGGCTTGGCAGCAACCAGGCTGAGCCTGCGGGAAGATAAAGGAAGAGAAAGAGAAAGAGGCAGATGAAGGAAGAGATTCCCAGGACCATTCTTAAGAGAAGACCATACTCATGAGGTGTCACCATCAGGCTTTGACCTGATTGACAGGCTAGACTCCACCCCCTATGCTTTTATATGTCTTCAAGTTGACACGGAATTATGTAACTACCACAATCATGAAAAATAAACAATGCACAAGTGGATATACAGGCAGACAAATAAAATGAAATGGACTGCTAGAAGAAAAAAATTAAAGAGAAAAAAGGAAAAATATACAGATTATTTAGTATTTTTCAAGTAATATTGTTTTTCTTTGGTGCAATTGAGTCAACATAGTGACGCTATACACAACAGAACAGAACCCTGCATCTTCCTGTGCCATCCTCATAACTGTCCCCATCCCTGAGCCCATTAATGCAGCCACTGTGTCAATCCATCTAACTGAGGGTCTTCCTCTTTTTTGCAGATCATCCACTTTCCTAAGCATGATGTCCATCTCCAGGTATTGGTCTCTCCTAAAAACGTGGTCTCTATTAATATTGAATCAGAATTTGTTACAATGGAACAATGCATGTTAAAATTGTTATCATGTGCATAATTTGCCGAGAATGTTTAAGACAACTTCTCAGAGGAGCAGGATTGGGGAGACCCTATCTAGGAACCCCACTATTTGAACTGGACTCTAACTCAGACACACTTGTGTCCCGAGGACTTCAGCTGGAAAGCGCAGGATGTCTGCAGAAGCAGACGACGGCTGTACCGATGGGTACTGTTGATTGGCGGACCAACGAGATTTTGCTCCATCAACACCCTGTATGCAGTATTAAGATAGGTACTATTCTGCCGGTCCTGTGACAGCCATGCTGTCATATTTTGCTTGTGCATATTAGGGTATATCTCAGAGGTGCACCACCATTGGGGTTCACCCTCTTGAAGCTGTGTTACCTGTTTCTCTGTTTTTAGGTAAATGAAACCCAGAGGCATTGAGTCTGTAGGAAAAGAAAACATAACAAGGGCTTGGGGTGGGGTATGCTATAGAGGCATGGTCTGGAGGGGTGGAGAGATAAAAGGGAAATTATATCAAGAAGTCCAGGAAGGAAAAGTATGTTTGGAGACTGATTATGAAATGAATTGTACAATTCTATTTGATATGCTCAAATCATGAAATGGTGTGACATATGTATTAATTTCCAAGTTACAGCAAATTAAAAAGGAACAAGAAGAATGTACATAGATCCAGAAATGAGTCCTGGCCTTGCACTAAATCCTAGCTCCAACTTAAGAACATTTAGTTCTTACATCAATGCCCTGCTCAGTACTCAACTTCATGGAATTACCACTGAAGTTAAGTGTGCTACAACAAAGTGTGGTGAAGAAAGCAGATGGTGCCCAACTATCAACTGAAATAGAGTATGGGGTCTTAAAGGCCTGTATTCAAACAAGCAGCCATCTAAGGGAGGAGCCCACTAAGTCCACACCTAAGAAACATACCAGCTTGTGTTGTCCAAAGATAACAATGACAAAATTCAAATATGGTGATTATAAAAGTAGCAGAATTATAATTATGAATATCCTGTTGTAGAAGACTATGGAGGAGTGTGGGAGCCCAAACTGTGTGTGTGTAAGAAAGAGCTTTATATGAAAGAGCAATTGTGTATAGAGAAAACATCCTGTGAAGTCTAGATCAAGTCCCTAAGTATGATATTAGCCCATATGTCCTATACTAATCCATAAGTTCCTCTTTACACTCACACAGCACCTGCAATGATGCTGAATGCAGGAAAATCACAGACCAATGGGTAGAAAGTCTTGTGGATCCAGTGGTGGCGGTAGCATCTCCATGTGGCTCCTCCAGCTTCGGGGCCCTGACTGCCATCTATATGGCTTTATGTGGCTTCTCAACAGGAATGCTGAGCAGCGAGAGCGTGTGGCTTGGCCTCCAATGAGGTGTTTATCTCCTTTGAGCTCCAAATGAGATCATCAAACTGCTCGACCTGATTGTCAGGCTAACCTCCACTCCTTTGCTCTTAAGTTTCAAATTGACTACGGATTATGTAACTACCACAGTGCTCTAGCCAAAGGCAAAGGTTTTGAACAGCCTTAATGTCAGGCAGAGACTGTAGTAATACTGATTATATGGCATTGAACTCAGCACCAGGCTAGTTATTCTCCCTATAGACACAAGCTGAATTAGTACTGGGTGCATGCATCTCTTAGATGTCCCATGACAGATATTTCTTGGGTTTTTGAAAGTTGATGGGGGTCTTTTCCTTCCCCTTCTCACAAAAATGTTTCTATTTTTGTCTTTATACTACTATGAGTTTACCTTTACAAGCTTAGTGCACTTTTCACAGTGCTGTTTTCTGTTGACTTCCCCAGCTGTGAATCATAGGCAGAATGGACGTATGATGATGGTAGCTGATACACGGTGTTCAGCGAATCCAGGGAGTGGGGGGTGGGAGATGGGGAGACAAGAGGTATTTGGGGAGTGAACAGTGGGGGTAGGAGGAAGGAGGAAGCACTAGAACTGATCGGGATTGCATAGATTAATTTAAACTCACTGTTACCAAGGGAGGGGAGGTTGGGGGAGCAGTCTCTCAGATGGACGTGGTGGTGATTGTACAACTCCTCTTGAGGTGATTGAATGGTTGAGCCGTTCAATTGGATGATATGTGAATTATGTGCCAATAAAACTGTTCGGGGAGAAAGAAGAAAGAATTAGAACTGAGAGGAGTGTGAAGTGTTACAACTATGGAGATTGATGGGCAGTATCTTTAAAATGGAAGCTTTGCCATTTGCAGAAGAGTATACCCATTCTCTCACCAGAAGAAATCTTTGATGTTAGCTCCCATAAAGATTACAACTAGAGAACTGTATGGGGAAGTTCTATACTGTCGCATGGGATCACTAGGTGTTGGAAATCAAGTCAACATCACCTACAAGCAACAGCCAAAATGGAATATATGCATACGTTTAGCTACAAGTATCCAACTCCTATTGATGTTCTCAATAGAAAACCATACATATACTTAACAAATTCCAACACAGTATATATGCATATATACAATACTGTAACCTGTAAATAATAGATATTTTCAATAGTCAAGGGCAAACAAATAAATACAATATGCTGCAGAATTAGTAAAATGCTAACGCATTTCTGTAAGCAGAAATGAAAACTGATAAAATAGTGCTACAGTCCATAGCAGGAATAAATATTAAAATTAAATTAAAAGAAAACATAATCAGATATAAATCAATAATCATTCTACAATATTTGAAAGCAGACATATATAAACATAGTGGGAAAAATCCACCATTATCACTTTTAGGAAAAGATGCTTGATGAATGTGGGAAAAGCGAGATGTTTGCTTAGTGGCTCTTTTTCTGATAACTGGCAGTGTGCCATGCTGCTATTGTTACTGAGTTTCATGTTTTGTGTACATCTTTGAAAATATTTTTTGTTCGATTTGATTATTTTAAAATGCAAATCAAAGGGAAGGCTTGACAAGTTAATATCATATAAAATTATTATGGATTTTCTCAGTCTGAAGTTGGCACAATGGTTAAATACTGGAAAAGTTGTTGGTACAAATCCACTAGAGAAAGGATGTAATCCTCTAAACAAAAGATCTGGTTCTCTGCTACCATAAAAGTAATGACCTAAGAAATCATACAGGGGAGTTATCCTCTGTAAAATAAGATATTCTTGAATCAAAATCAGCTCTATGGAATATAACCACAAAACAAATTATTATTAAATATAAGCAAGTTGCTTGTATTTTTATTTCAGTTTCTTATCTATAAAAGACTTGGGGTTGGGGGGTAGGGGGGTAAGGAAGTAGTGTTAACAAACACAGGGACAAGGGAAAAACATGGGACCCCAAATGGTAGAGTGTGGGGAGGGGCAGGCCTGGTGGGAAATGATCAAGGGTAAGGTTGCATAGAGAAGAGGTATACTCTAGCCCAGGTGGCGACGAAGCATGGTAGTAGGGCAGGAGGAAAGTCAAGGGAGATGGAGGAAAGAGCTAGGAGTCAAAGGGCATTTATGGAGGTCTAGACAAAGACGTGCACATGCAAATATATATAGGAGGATGGGGAAATAGATCTATGTGTCTATATTTATAGGTTAAGTATTAAGGTGGCGGAAGAACCTTGGGCCTCTACTCAAACACTCCCTCAATGCATGAATACTTTCTTGTATTAAATTGGAACTCTATGATGCTCACTCTCCCAACACAACTGCTGGAGCCAAAGTGGGTGAACAAGTAAATGTGGTGAAGAAAGCTGATGGTGCCTGGCTATCAAAAGAGATAGTGACTGGGGTCTTAAAGGCTTGAAGATAAACAAGCGGCCATCAAGCTCAGAAGCAACAAAGTCCACATGGAAGAACACACCAGCCTGTGTGATCGAGTGGTCCCGAAGGGATCAGTTACCAGGCATAAAAGAACAAAAAATCATATCATTGACTGCACACCTCCATGATAGGATCGCTGAAGACAAATGAGTGCATAAGCAAATGTGGTGAAGAAAGCTGATGGTGCCCGGCTATCAAAAGAGATAGTGTCTGGGTTCTTAAGGACTTAAAAGTGAACGAGCAGCCATCTAGCTCAGAAGCAGAAAAGCCCACATGGAAGAAGCACACCGGCCAGTGTGATCACGAGGTGCCAAGGGACCAGGTATAAGGAATCATGCAAAAAAAAAAAAGATATATGTGTGTATGTATATATGTGTGTGTGTGTATGTATGTGTATATGGGTGTATATGTATATATATGTATATATATATACCATATTAAGTGAAGGGGGAAGTGCAGAGTGGAGACCCAAGGCCCAAGTGTCGGCCAATGGAGATCCCCTCAGAGAGGCGTTTAGGAGAGGAGATGGGTTAATTAGGGTGCGAGGTAGTACCGATGAAGAACACAGCTTTGCCCCAGAACCTGGATGCTTCCTCCCCACAACTACCATGATCCGAATTCTACCTTGCAGGGCTGGATAGGGCGGAGGTTGTACACTGGTACATATGAGGGCTGGAGGCACAGGGAATCCAGGGTGGATGATACCTTCAGGACCAAGGGTGTGAGGGGCGATGCTGGGAGAGTGGAGGGTGAGTGGGTTGGAAAGGGGGAACTGATTACAAGGATCCACATGTGACCTCTTCCCTGGGAGAGGGACAGCAGAGGAGGGTGGGAAGGGAGACTCCGGATAGGTCAAGATATGACAAAATAACGATGTATAAATTACCAAGGGCACATGAGGGAGGGGGAGAGGGGAGGGAGGGGAAAAAAAAGAGGACCTGATGCAAAGGGCTTAAGTGGAGAGCAAATGCTTTGAGAATGATTGGGGCAGGGAATGTATGGATGTGCTTTATACAATTGATGTATGTATATGTATGGATTGTGATAAGAGTTGTATGAGTCCCTAATAAAATGTAAAAAAAGAAAAGAGGAGAGAAAAAAATGATTAGGGCAAAGAATGTACGGATGTGCTTTATACAATTGATGTATGTATATGTATGAACTGTGATAAGAGTTGTATGAGCCCCTAATAAATTGTTTAAAAAAATTTAAAAAAATAGGATGTATAATTTACAGATAGATGTAGTAAAATATATAATTACACTATATAGTGTGTAGGTCTAGAAATAGTAATTGGTGGTGGGAGTGTTTCCTGTTGTTACAGTTAATTTGCATCAACTAGACTCCAACAGGATTTTCAGTGGTTTGGTAGCTATGGTCTAGTAATACTTCATGTTTCCTAACACAGCATAATCAACTCCATTATGGGATATGCTGTGAACGACCAATCAGTTATACGAAGATTAGGCTATACTGCAATAGCTCTACTGAGGCCAAAGTCCTGGTGGAGTTTCCTCAGGGGTATTGCCAACTTCCTATATCAGTAAATTGTGTGGGGAATTTGATTGTTCCTTGCCGAATGGGGCCCTGTATCTGCCTAATTTATCTCCAGTTCTTTAAACTTAAGCCAAGGTCCCTCCTGTTGATCCAGCAGCAGTCTGTCACCTGACCTGTTGATTTTGGATTCATTGGAGTCTGTAGCCACAAGCCTAACCACATTGAATTCATAAGCCTTTACAGCCACCAGATTTCCCTTCTGTATCTTCCTCGTTCCTGGTTAATCAGGCCCTGAAACTCCTTCGGTTAGGAGAAACCTGCAATTTAACATCTGATCCACAGACCTGAAGCAGACTAGACTTACATAGTTCTATAATTGTATTATCCACTTTCTTGATAATAAATATATCTCTCCATATATATGTATATATGCATAGACACACACATACACACACCAAAGATCCGTCTTCCCTATCCTTCTCATCTAGACAAAATTGAAAAAATGCTCAGAGCCTCAGTTCTCACCAATATTTGATCCTGATCTCTGAATGACGACACTTTGTTTATTAATCGTGGCTCCTTAGGTTGCGGATTAGTGGCACTGTCTCTCCTAATGGAGCAGAGTTGTCAATGTTAATAGAAGAAGAGTTATCAGTGCCTTTAAAATTGATGAAACTTGAGAAAAATATTGAAAACTCATTTGTATGATTTTATTTTTCTACAAACACTACTGGTATCAAATGTCTTTGGCTGGGTTCTCTAGAGAAGCAAGACCAATTATATCAAATATATAACACACACGTATATCATATATATATATATATATATATATATATAAAACTAGTCTTACATACACTTGATATATATAACAAAAACATAGATATAACACACATATTTGATATACATGCATATGTGTGTATACACATACATACAGAGAGAGCATGTCTTGATGACATAGAAGGTTATATGTGTTAACTGCTAATGGCAAGGTCAGCCGTTCTAACTAGCAGTCACTCCAGGCAGTGGAAGGATGCAAATGATTGAACAGTAAGTTGCTGCCTTAATGACCATTTAAAGTATTTAAAGAGATACTTTGAAAGGTAAATTATTATTTCATTCAGTTAATACTTAAATAAAATAATGAAAGAGGTGCACAAAACTAGATTATGTTGAGTTTTAAAATATTAATGAAAAATATTAAATGATATTTATGACAAACAGCAATAAAATATTTTAAATACTTCCTTATTGTTTCTTATTAGTATCCTCACTTTCAATATTCTTCACTTTTATCTATGTATCATTGGTTTTGTGATTTATTCTTAACCATTTTTTTGCTTTAGAAATGGTTCCCATTCCTTTAGAGTTTAGAAGAAGGTCAAAATCAAAGACAAAATCAACGACACTCATATGTGTATAAAAAAGAGAACCAAAATCGAAGACACTCGTATGCGTATAAAAAGAGCTCTATTTAAAAGAGCAATTGTATATGGAGAACAACCCAGCCCAGTCCAGATCTAGTCCAGAAATCCAATACTAGTCCATAAACTCCTCTTTTGACTCAGGAAGCCATGCAATAATGCCAAATGCATGAAGATCACAGGCCAGTGGCTGGAAAATCTTGTGGATACAGTGGTGGTGGAAGCATCTCAGTGCTGGCAGGGTTCTCCGCGTGGCTCCTCCAGCTCTGAGGGCTCTGGCTGCATCAGCATAGCTCCATTGCGCTCTTAGTCAGTAACATTTCTCAGGGAGTGACAGTGTGTCCCATCTCCAGTCAGAGATTTATCTCCTTAGTGCCTCCAATTGCGGTCATCAAGCTGCAACCTGATTGACAGGCTAAACTCCACTCCTTCACTCTTAAGTCTCAAATTGACTACAGATTATGTAACTATAACATTATACAACCAATTGGACAATAGTTATTGTATTTTATATATTAAAACAGATAGGTGACTTTGTTTCTCTGAACATATTATGTTCAACTTGGAAAAACAAAACCCTTTTTGCTTCTGCTGAACTTAAAGCAATTTTTCTGACAACTTTTTAGCTCTTTGAACATTTTGGGAATTGCATAATTCACTTATAATATTACTTGGGAATTTGGGGATTAACACAAATCTGAAACAAATGAAAGCATGTCACCCTCTGACATGTTTTGTCTTTATGATATATGTTTGTTTACTGAAGTACAAATAAGGGGATAAAATGTACTATCTTATGGATGGAATGAACATTACTACGGGTGCTTAGAATATGCTGTTGCACAGATGAGTAAGTTAAAAGGGTAAGGAGTGTATATCTGCACTTCCACATTGTGCAACTGCCTAGCCACGCATCTTAAAGATAACCCTGCTTATGAGTTCCATTTTAACAACTGGTTCTCTGAACTCAACAAAATTAGGGCTCATTTCTATTATCAGTTCTGCTAAATAATGCCAATGGCTTATTCTGGCCATTGGTTGTAATGTATACGGAAGGTTAAAATCCCACCACTGGCCCTAGGTGAACAGAATGAGGTATTCTACTTCCAGAAAGAGTTATGGTCTCAGAAACCAACAGGGGCAATTCTGCTCTGCTCTATAGGACCACTATGAGTAAGAACTGATGAGATGGAAGAAATTGGAGTTGGTATACATACATATACATGCAGAAATTTATATATTAAAAAATCACTCCCACTGTTTTAAATATGAGCATGTTTCAAATCCAGGGAAATTCCAAGTCTGTGGGTCAGATGTTAAGCTAGAAGCACATTTTTTTCTAGAGCACCACTTGGAGGAAAGACTGGACAGAATTCCGGAAGAGATCAAGAAGTCAAAGTGCAGAATAGAGTATCTCAAAGAGCAGCTTGAGAAGATGAAGCAAAATATTATAATGAAATTGGCAAAGACTTCGATTTAGGAAATGCAGAATTAAGAGCATACTCAGAATATCTTAAATGGAAAGAACTCAAGAAAAAATTCAAACTTTGAATTGCAATATTAAAAGATTCTATGGGAAATATATTGAGTGATGCTAGGAAGCATCAAACGAAGATGGAAAGAATACACAGAATCACTGTCCCTAAGAGCAATCGTGGACTTCCCACAAGTTCAGTAGCTATTACATGTGCATGTACCAATGATGCCAAAGTATGAAGTTGAAGCTGCATTTTGGTTGGGTTATAACTCAATATAAAGAAGAACAAAGTCCTTACCACTGGACTAATAGGTCACATCAGGAACAGTGGAGAAAATGTTGAAGTTGTCAAGGATTGTCTCCCGCTTTGATCTACAATCAAGAGATCAAATGAGGATTTGCACTAGGTCAGTCTGCTGCATAAGACCTCTTTAGAGTATTGACAAGTAAGGATGTTACTTTGAGGACGTAGGTGTTCCTGGCCTACGCCATGTTTGTTCAGTTACCTCATATGCTCGTGAAAGTTGGACTTTCAATATGAAAGACCAAAGAACAGTGGTTCTCAACCTTCCTAATGCCATGACCCTTTAATACAGTTCCTCATATTGTGGTGACCCCCAAACATAAAATTATTTTCATTGCTACTTCATAAATGTAATTTTGCTACTATTATGAATCATAATGTAAATATATGGTAGGCAGGATGTATTTTCATTGTTATAAATTGAACATAATTAAAGTATGGTGATTAATCACAAAACAATATGTAATTATATATTGTGAAATATTTATTTCTACTTAAAAGTAAATGAAATTTTGTCTTGAAGCATAGTGTAGCATGGGTAACAATCTTAACAGAGCAGCAGTAAACTACACTGCTAAGTTTTGTTACAGTATGCATAAAAAGCGAACGTCACTGCAGAGGTTAAGATGGCTTCTTTCTCGCCATATCAGAAATTCTCGGGTCAGTGTTTGCAAGAGCACAATGAAGATCATCTTCCACAAAAAAAAAATCTACTTGTATATTTAGATGTGATAACAAACAAGCTGTAAAACCCTCTTTCATAAAGATACACTGTTGGAAATGGAAGAAGAAGGTGCGACACAGTCTCAGACAAAACAGGATATGACTGCAAACACCTGATCCATAATTTTGTAACTGGCATTGTAGAGAAATCGGTTCTCGCTGCATCACTGTTAATAAGTTCAATGAACTCCTCTTGTGCTGCCTCCGGAACATCTTCAGACTTGACTGTGAAAGGGCCTCTGAGAAGTGTCAAGTAGATTTGGAAAGTATGATGAAGTTTTGTCTGCAAACATGTGCAAATGTTCTTTCACAGAAATTATCATCATCATCCTTTTGTGTGGTTCGATGTCATGTTCCTCAAAGAAAGCAGATCAGGTAGGCAACATGTAAATTTTATTTTTGTCCTATTTTTTTCTTTGTTTAACCAAAGGTGAAGTTTCATTTGGAATGATCAAATCTTTTCAGACAAATCAAGGCATGTTGCATATGGTCCTTGCAATGATGAATTTAACTCATTCACGATGGCAAATATGGCAACCAAGTAAGCTATTTTCTGCAGTTCACTTTTATCTATAAAAAGTTATTTGAACTGCAGGCTTGCTTTCTGATTAAAAAACATACTGAGTTCATCACAAAACTGAAAAACACGTTTTAAAACGTTTCCTCATAACAACCATCTCACTTCAGTATGAAATAGCAGAGCATTATTTGGCGCATCTAATTCTTTGCACAGTTGCAAAAATAGTCGACTGTTTAAAGTGCTCGCCTTTACAAAATGACAGAACTTAGAACAAGTTACTTCTTGTAACTTTTGTGGCAGCGTCTTCATTGCTTATATTTGTCGATGACTCATACAGTGAGTTCCGATTATTTTGGGGACTCATTCAGCAACAAAGGTTGAAATCCAGATCAATATCCTAGCATAGCTGGTGCACCATTTATGCAAACACCACAAACTTTTTTCCCAAGAGATCTTATGTAGCAATTGTGCAAAATACGTCTCCATGTACTCTTTATCCTTTCAAGAGGTTTGCAAAAAAGAGACTCATCTTTAAAGTCGCCATCATTAATATACCTCACGTGAACCAGTAACTGTCAACAGTTGCAATGTCTGTAGCTTCATCGAGCTGGATACTAAATATTGGAAGCGGCACAGGTTGAATTTCCTGATCAAGAATATCAGTAGACATGTAATCTATTATTCGGTGCACAATGCCGTTAGATAAGAAATTTGCACCCAATGTCATAACAAATCGGTCTCTGATCATAACTTGAGCAATGACTGTCCGCTGGCAACAATAAGTCCTCAGCAATGGTGTGAGGTTTCATAGCTCTGGTGATTCTGAGGGCCACCAAATAGGGAGTTTCCATGGCTGCTACATTCTGTTTGTGGTACTTGCCACCAGTGTCAAGTCTGGATTTCTGGAGTCCTTCAGCTTTGCATCTAAAATAGTTGGTATCTTTTTCGACAAAGGTTGGTTGCTTGCTGTCAAAATTGCATTTTAGTCTTTTTGTCTTCATAGGTTTGGCTGATAAAACTTCATAACAAATTCATTGCGGTTTCTCGATTCCTGCTGTAATTATCGAGGTAAAACCATACTATAAAACATCCTCACTATATTTTCTTTTCTTAATGTTTTTCTCTACATGATTCATTGTCATGAGATGGTTTGCTAATGAAAATAATATGTGACAACAGCTTTACTAATACAAAAAAATTATACATGCCATAGTTCATTCAAGTTTACTATGATTTACCATTCTGTTGTTTTTTTTTTAATTTACACACCTGTTACTATCACAAGGGGACAGTATTCACATCAACCAGACCTGAATATAAAAAGACCGATTAAGCATCCAGATTAAGTTCCTGTGGTAGATATATATATATTTGAAGTAGTTGATGATTTTACAGTACATGATTTCATGTTTACCCAGTAATTATAATTCATTAAATGCCATTTTACCTCCAATACTGCTGCTTTCAACAAAGCAACTGCTTTCTACACAGTAGCTGCTCTCTACATATGTGTGACTGGTCCGCATAAGTACCCTGTCAAATACACCTGTGTATGTCCGGGGTGTATGTGATGGGGTTGGTGTGATGATGTCATCAAGCGGGGTACTCGTTTTGGGGTGTATCTACATGTGGGTGGACCGGCCTGGAGACAGAGGAGCAGTGTCTCCGTTCCTAAAACCAAAGTGTTTACAACCCACATGTTGAGAACTGCTGGTCCAACCTGTGAATCAAGTCACAGCCTGATGATGACTCCTTGTGGACGTGGCCTTCCCAAAAGTAGGGTCCTGGGAACCCCTCTCTTTTTGCCTTCACTTTCCTGCTGCCCAGTGTTCTAGCACCTACCAGAACCCTGTGATGCTTCCCCACCATATAATCCATAAGGCTCTGATATTCCTGTGGTCTTCATCATTTCATGTGACTTTGTGAGTCTGAAGAGGGACTTATGGACAAACATTGGACTTATGGACTTTATTTGGGATAGCCTGGGATGTTTTCCTGATATACAATTACTTCTTGAGATAAAGCTCTTTCTTACACACATATGAGTGTAACTGGACTTGTTTCTCTAATCCATGTGGCCTAACACATTATGGTACCGGGAGTGGGGTATGAACCCACGTGAACATGTCTCCATTGGAGAGTGTTATATGATGAATGTGTTTCCATGTTATGCCTACATATTTAGAAAAATTTTCGGGCTATAAGATGATAGTAGGCAGATGTTTTTATTTTATAAGCATGTTTTACTGTCATATAAGTTACACCAGAGTAGATAAAAGAAGAGAGGGTGAATTGTAAGCTAATGTGCTTCCTATAACTAACACACACCATTATATAACAAAGGAAAAGCTAGAATTTAGTGTCAATGAAACACAAGTAGAAATGTTAAAATAAAATTTCCTATTCAGATTAAAGGGAGGGTGGATTAAAAATAACTATGAATTTACCAGTTTGGGCATTTAAAATTAACATATTTTGAAAATGGAGTGCAGATATTGAAGGGGCAGTGGCAGATGATAAATTTAACTTTATCCATCAACATGTCAAAGTCTTTACTAGGCAAGGTCAAATAAAAATAAAATAACAATTCCAGACGTAGATAAAGAGACACTTTATTCAAGAGAATTACACTAAGACAGAAAAAGAGAGAGTGGGACTATTGCCATACAGAGAACACTTGACTCATGAGGTCTACAAATATCTCAAAGTCTTGGAAAAAGAGTATATTTCTTTTTCTTCTTTTTTTAGGGAGGAATAAACAAACGTACATGATGAGAAAACATCATAGATAAAGAAAACAAAAAAAATTAAAAGACAGAAAATAGAGAAAAGCTTTCAGTGTAGTTAGTTACTTACTATGTCCCTTTGGCCTCTATTTTGTGGTGTATTGTAAATTCTGCCCCTACATCTATGGTTCTAATCCCACTTTAGAATGAGTTATTTGTAGTGCCGATCAGGCAGGTTTAAGGTGGAGTATATTTCGAGTCCTCGGCTTAATAAAGGGTATGACTCGATTTACCCCCACTGTATTTCCTAGGGAAATAGTCTGCAGATTAGCCTCCATCTTTGATAGCCATATTACAACAATAACTAACTAATGGATTTATGTTCTTCCCTTAAGGGCAAAACACCACCTGCCTGCTTAATTGAGAAAAGTAGGAAGGTAATGTCGCAGACCGACTGAGACTAGCTCTAGTCCACCTAAGATGTGCTGAGGATATACTTGACCTAATCTTTTGATAACAGAAAGTTTAAAAAATGGGGTGCCTACATCAAAGCCCAAAATGTGGGCAAAGTTTTATCTGACCCCAAAATTCTGATTGAGAATATAAAATGAAATCTATCATTGCTGAAGTCAAATGGACTTGACCAAACCCAGATAATTTCAGAGTTTTATTTAGCTGTGTTGTATTGACTATGCAAAAGCATTTGATTGTGATGATAATAGTAAATCAAACTAATGTTGTTCAGAATGAGAATTCCAGAACACTTCATTACGCTCAAGTAGAACAAGCACATAGACAAAGAGGCAATGAGAGGCACAGAAGATACTACTTTGTGATCTAAAACTAGAAGAGGTGTCAGCGTCTTATTTTTTCATCATACTTAATCTGTAGAATGATTAGAGAGCTGAAATATATAAAGAAGCATTTGGCATTAGGATCAAAGGAAGACTCATTTAAAATCTGTGATAAGCGAATGTCATAAATTTGCTGGCTTAAAACATAGAACATGAAGCACATTCTGATGAAAATAAAAGACTATAGACTTCATTAGAAATGATCATTCAGCATTCAGATAAAAAATGCTTGCTACTGTAACAACCAGCATCAAAATTTCCACAAAAGACCTTTGCTATATGTTAAAATTCAACAATGCAATTTTCAGTGCTAAGGTCCCCTAAGCAAGGCCCTGGTATACCATGATAAGTTCTGTGAAATAGGAAATTGTGTGACTTAAGCATTGTTGGAAATTGTGTGACTTGAGCAT
The DNA here is from genome assembly GCF_050624435.1 of Tenrec ecaudatus. Lineage (NCBI taxonomy): Eukaryota > Metazoa > Chordata > Mammalia > Afrosoricida > Tenrecidae > Tenrec > Tenrec ecaudatus. Next base: position 140,795,046 of record NC_134540.1, on the reverse strand, counting down.
TGTAGTCTGAACCTGCATTTTCTTTACATAGCTTGAAAAAGTGTCATGTCTTAGTGGTGATCATAAACCTGCTGGGAGGAATTCATAGTTCTGGTTGGTCCTCATTCCACATCTGTAACAATTTCTCCATATCTGATATAGTTCCTACTTCACATTTTATAGGACTGTAGCATTTAGTGTATCTGATTAAGAACATGCATAATTTTTTCATCACTCTTCAAGTGGGATGTAGCTATAATTCAAGCACATCATTAATTCATTTTCAACTTCTTATTGTATAATATATATTTTTCCCACTTCCAAATCAATACTCTTCCTTTGCTTCTGGCCACGATTGTCACCAGCAGGATTTTTGCTGTGTTTGGAAGCCATTGTACATTTCATGGTAAAACTGTTAAAGAATGTAAACAATAGGAAAATGCTATAAAACTCAAGATATCTGTGATATATACGATTGGATCATACTAGGTTAGGGTCAGGGGAATAAAGAGAGAAAGAAGATTGGATCATACTGCCTACAAGTTGAAAATTACTTGGATATAAAGTAAAATATAATATATATATCCTATTTTATATATGCCAGTAATACATGTCTGTATTATGGCAATGAAGACATATGTATTATAAATTATATAGGTATTGTATCATTATATGCCTGGGACCACAATAGCTTTGTATAGATAAGACACATGTATTGCATGCTGCTGGCTACTGTGTTCATTATGTTATAATCTCTGATTGAGAATACAATAATGTATACTATAACCCATGGGAACATGAAAGTATATGCAGCTGCATTGGGCCAAATGGACTTTGTGCAGCCTATGATTCCACTTTCGAAAGTTCTCATATGCATGCAAAAGCAGAACCATAAATAAGAAAGACAAAAGAAGAATGTATACTTTTGAGATATCATGTTGGTGAAGAATATTGCAAATACCATGGGCCTTTAGAAGAAGGGACAAATCTGTCTGGGAAGAAGTGCAGAAATGATCCTCCGGAAAGTTCACTGTGCATTCATTGACCATATTATAAGGAGAGAACAGTCCCTAGGGAGGGACAGTTTGTTTAGTAACGTAGAGGGTCAGAAGGGAAAAAGAGATGTATTGACACAATACATCAATGAGACGTATCGACACAGTAAGTGCAGCAATGATCTCAAACAGTGCCACAATTTTAAGGTGGTGTAGGATCAAGTATTTTTACTTTAGTTGTACATGGGTTTCACTGGACTTGAAGAGACCTAAGAGCAACAAACAAACTAAAATAGGCCGGGTTTGAGAGAGTGAATGGAAAATTTCCCCCATCTGCATGCAATCGGAAGAGTGGTGATGACAAATCGCCTTACTGGTGGCAAGTGGCACCAACCCTAGTGATGCCACCACCTTGGGGGCCTTTCCTCCATGAAGCTATGACCTCCCACTGCCACTACTTACCCTGGGGTCATTTCCCCTTGTTCATCCAGTTTCCTCTTAAACAGATCAAAGAAAAAGCTTTTTACTTTTTCTTTTGTAATGCTTGAATATTTCTGAGATCAGAGGCATCTCCTAATCGCCAGCCAATGAGCATGCAGAGGGGTGACATTTGGCACACTCTGGTGGAGGAGGAACTCTGCTGTGGACAATGAGAGAGCAGAGGATCTGTGGGGAGCCATGGTGGATGGACACAGAAGCAGATGGGCAGTATAATGTAATATAGCACTTGGCCCCATGTGGTCAGGAGCTCACAAGTCAGTACCAGCCCCCCAGGTCAATGACGCCATGATTTACCACACTAGCTAACATCACTGTCAGCATCCAAGGAAAACTGGGTGTAAGTGTCAAAAGAGTCATAAATTGCCTATTGTTTCTTATGTGTTGATTTCTATTTTCATCGATCTATTCCTCCTCCTTTCCTTCTATCATTCCCTTTGTTGTTATCAGTAGGAAACTCAGTGACTAGCATTGAGTATGTATTCAGTATTTACCAATACACAATTAAATAAGTGAGTACGTGACACAGTTTCATAGACCTGATCAAGTTAGCTTTAAAGTATCAAGGGTGGTATTATGTTTAGTTTTGTTTATTACTATTTCAGTCATTAAGTGAGTTAGACTGTAACACCCTTCAGGATAGAGGAGTGCTGTCCGTAGGGATTCGATGTCGATAATCATTCTCCTGTGCAGTGCTTAGTAGTCTAGACCCCCAAACTTTTATTAGCAGACGGACACCAACCATGCTATCCTACAATATGATTCCACTTACTCATTCAGGTTTCCCTTTTATTGTTATATTATTCTGTAACCAAGTAAATATTAAAAGTCTTTATTTTTAATTCTCCATTCAACTCTGCGTTCTTAAATCTTTTTCACAAAAAATATCCCCACATGTTTTATTGTATTTGTGTAGGTGCTCATATGCACTTAGATCTTTTTAACTATTATATGGGAACTGTTTTGTTAATCATCATGAGAAATCTTATCTGTAATGTGAGCGCACAGAGAGCTGGTGGTGACATGGTTAAAATATGGACAGCCAATGAAAATGTTGGCAGTTTGAACTTATCGAGTGGTTCTACGGTGATACGCTTCATAACTATTAAAGCCTACAACTTACAAGGCAGGTCTGATCTGTCACATGGGGAGTTTATGAGGGAAAATCGACTACACAACACTCAACAAGAACAAAATGTTCATAGCGTATTGAGTTCTACAACTGCAATCAGAAAATTAAAAAGCACACTGCTACAAGAAATTGAAATCAACAAGGTATGAGCTAAAGAATGGGAGGATTAACCAACCCTAAAATTTATAGAACATGTCAAATCGCAATCAATAAAGATTGGTACGGAGGACAGGGGATTGACAAGCTCAAGAAGGTTTCTTGTTTTCCATGGAACAGTATGCTAGTTTTCTTTTTCTCTTTTTAATTCAATTTAAAAAACCTAATTATAAGAAAACTAGAATTGCTAACTCGAAAATTGGGCCACACATTTTGAAAAGGAAAGTTTATGATTCATAACTAGTGTGAGGCTAAGCATTTGTCTAAAATGGTTCACGCAGCTCCCTGTGGGTTGTCAAAGGTGGTCTACTTTTCATTAATTTTTAACTACAGATTTGAAACCTGTTATTTTGAACCCCTGGGTGATAGTGCCTCCTTCTGAGGTCACAAAGCAGTGTAGAATAACGCACGCTGCATTGTACTCATGGTATGCTGCAGTTTCCTTCTTAAGAACGAATTGCTAACATTTTTCTGTTGTTCTTACATTTGTTCTACTCCAAGTAAGGATTTCTATAATAAAGGAAATTGCCAGTACTCTGGCCAGGAGAGTAAATGCAAATTTGAATTAATGGTACCATAAGCAGTTATTTGTATAGAAAATTATAATGTCCTAACATTCAATGGTAGGCTTTGTTCCTACAAGAATGATTTACTTAGAATTAGCACTTATTTAAGGAGGGAACAGCTGTGTACAACTATTAGCCATAGAGATGCTCGCTTGATAACTTCTAGGAATATTTCTGTATTTCTTTTAAAGAGTGTCATTAAATTACTTTTTATATAAATTTGGAAATTATTCAAAGTTTATGTGAATATCAGTATGCTTTCAAGGTCGCTTCTCTTTCCTAGAAACTTAGGGAAGTGTGAAAATCAAGGGAGAAAAAAACCTGGACAAGAATAAAAAAAATCTAAGTTACATATATTTAAAATTCTTAGTCTCTAAATTATTTCTTCTTACTGAGGTATAAATGGCATGCCATGACATGCTGAGGTGAATGACCTTCTCTGATATCGCAAGGAAAAAGGCCAATCGAATTCAACATCAGCTGGAGGCCAATCCCTATGAGAAACTAACCAGACATGCCTCCATCTCCACCTTCTGATGAAGTCCTTCCTTTCCAAGGCACTTCCTATTTATCTGCTGTGTCCAATCGTTCATTGAAATAGTCGTGCAGATCATACTCATAATTCTGCGGTTATTAGAGAGATTAAAATGTTACTATTTAAGCAATTGAATGCTCAGTTCTTCTGATTAATTAGGAGTGCTCACTTCTCCCTAGTCTTCCTTGTTCCAGCACACGATCCCTTGGCCTCTGCACTGCTTGGGCAATGAATGCAATATAGGTCTTTTACGTCTTCTGATGAACGCCTAACAGGCAGGCCACTTCACCAAAAGTCAGCCTGAAAGTAAGGCTGCGACCCTTTAATACAGTCCCTCATGGTGTTATGGCCCCCAATCATAAAATTATTTTCATTGCTATTTCATAACTGTAATTTTGCTACTGTTATGAATAGGGCAACCCCTGTGAAAGGGTTGTTCAACCCCCAAAGGGGTCATTACCCACAGGTTGAGAACTGCCACTCTAGCCACATGGGTTGGGAGGTTGGTAATGTTGTCCCATGCTCTGGCTTTAGGTTCTGATGCCTCTTCTGCCGCTGCTCCTTTGGTTCTCAGATGCTGATGTCAAAGGTTTGCTTCCGGGATCAAGGAGATCTAGTGCCTGGACTCCCTGGGTCCAGAGTACATGCTCCATCACGGCTCTTTTTCCTTTTAGCCGACTTCCCCTTCTGTTTCCAAAGTAGCTCATTTTAAAACAGTAGAATGGCAAGACTAACTAATCCAGTCCAGTTCAGTACCATACATCTTATTTGCATGGCCCCACCTGGTCATTTTGTGGAGTTACACATTGATAGATAGAAAATCAAAGCAAATATTTCACTGAACCACGTATGTAAAGACCTTATGTGTGCAAGGTGACATAAGGATTTACATCCATGTTAGCTCTGCTTCTATCAAGACATAGAATATTTCTGTCACTTTAAAAGGATGTTCAGGTCCTGTCGCTGATCTTCATTATTCTTTGAAATATTTTCTCTTTCACACCAATGTTTTGATTTCTGATTTTTTAGCCCAGAATCAAATTGCCTCTTTTAAAACATCATATAAGTAGAAAATCTGTGTGTAACCTTTTAACCTTTTGGCTCCTTTTAGCAACTTAATTACTTTTTAAAATCATTTTATTGGAGGCTCATACAACTCTTATCACAACTTAATTATTTTTCTGTTAATCTACATTGATCCATACATTCCTAGTTAATTCTTTTATTGATAAGTAGTATTCCTCTATATGATTAAAGGGGTCCTGGTAGCATTGTTGAGTAAGCATTGGATTGTTAATTACAGTTGGCAATTCAAGGCCACAAATCACTCTGTGAGAACAAGTTGAGACACGAAGAACAAGTTGAGACACGAGACACTCTCTTCCTATAAAGACTTCTAGCCTTGGGAACCATGTGCAGTGCAGGGTTGCTCTCAGGTAGAATCTACATGATAACCATGTGTCTGTACTAATAAACATTCCACATAGCCTCGTGATGGACATTTAAGATGGTTCCAGTTTGGAGCTATTATGAAGAAAATGCCTTTGACCGCGCGCGCGCGCGTGTGTGTGTGTGTGTGTGTGTGTGTGTGTGTGTGTGTGAGAGAGAGAGAGAGAGAGAGAGAGAGAGAGAGAGAGAGAGAGAGAGAGAGAGAGAGAGCGCTAACTCTCCGTGGGGAGAGCCCACAAGTGGAACTTGTAGCTCATGCGCGGACCGTAACCTTAGGAGAGAAAGAATGCCAGAATACTATCCAAAGTAGTTGCATAATTGTCACTTTGTTAATGATGTGGTGTGGTCAGAAAAGAGTTGAACTCTCACCCTCCAGCCACTCTTCAGAAAAAGATGAGGCTGCATGCTCGGGGGAGGGTTTACAAGCACAGAAACCCTGTATGTGGCCTCTGTGGGTCAGGATTGACTGTAGCAGTGAACTTGGTCAGTTCGTCCTTTAGGAGCCATTGGGCATAACCGTTGAGTGGTGGCCTTCTCTGTGGGAGAACTACTATGTGGCAATCTGCTCTGTAGAGGCTACAGCCATTGGACAGTTCTACTCGGTCCCACAGGATCCCTATGAGTTAGAACTGTCGCTTTTGTCACCAATGAATGATTGGTTGTTTTTTTGTCTGTTTGGGGTATATTTTCATGAATATTTTCTGTTCCTCTCCCCCTTTTTAATTAAAAAATAGCAATGTGGTGTTACTTTATATTCTCCAAAGGATTAAAAATGAAGTCGGTTTTGTTGTACATGACCTATTAGCCCTCTTTTTGTTTTACTAATATAGCCATCCCCTCATTCTTGTAATTAATATTTCCATTATGCACATTTTCCTGGTATTTACCTTTAAACACCTTTCTCTTGAGTATTGCTTTAATGCAGTAAAAAATTTATGACTTAATTATGAAGAGTCTAAAAATGTCAAGATTCATTTTCAATTTGAAAATTTTTATATGGTAGGGAGTTCTAGGATAAAAAGTCAATGTTTTTAAATATTTTGTCATATTAAATTTTTAATGACCTGTGTTTTTTATTCAACTGGTTTTGAAGTGCAATCTTTGTCATTGGTTTTCAGGCATTTGATTATGTTATGACCATGAGTGATATTTAAATGTGTAATTGTGTAAGCCCACTTAGATCTGTGGGTTTCAGTTATTTGAAAACTCAGAAAACCTATTGCACACAAAGTGCTTAAATTGCACACACATTAGAACACAATATTTTTCCCTCTAATCATAAGGTTTTCTTTCATACAGTGTTGTGTTTTGCAGTATTTCTACTGCTTGGTAATCAGAATCACTATGTTCTTAAGCATTGTCTATATGTCATTAATCATATCCAGCGATTTTTTTTCTCCACTTCATGAAAATGAAATGTAGAAAGATAAGGGATAAAGGAGGCTGTTTCCACTGAATCCCTCCACTAAACGAACATAAGCTGAACATGCCACAATAAAAGGAGTTCAAGGATATCAGTCACACATTAGACAACCAAAGCTGAGCATGCTCAGATCCAGGTTACCTAGGCCCAGGGGGAGACCAACCTGGGCTTATCCACACGAGGCACCAGCAACATTACATCGCACAGGTGCGCCTAAACTCGACCGCTAAAGACGGCCAATACCTTGCACCACTCCTCCTCAGACAGGAGGAACAGACAAACAACAGACTGGGGGCAAACTGAGCCCTCTCTTGCAGGTGCTCCTTGCTGGTCAGAATACAGGATCTGTCCTGTGTACACTCTCTCTATGCGGAGCTTTCTTCCTTTTTCGGTTCAGGCACTCAGCTCTGTGGACAACTCTTAGCAGCCATTTTCCATGTCATTTTTCTTCACACTCCGCTGAAGTGGCCATTGCTGGTCGCGAACATTCCCACAGCTCCTGCCATGTGGCCCGGCACCCTTTCCAGAGAGAGCATGTACTGTTTGAGACTATATTCCCAGAAGCTTCACTAGCTAGTTTACAAGGCTTGGTGAGATCTAGAGATGACCCTTTTATTTGACAATTGCTGACCTCTCACAGTTGACTGGCTTTCTGGTGGGTTTCCACATGGATTATCTCTCCATGGTACAGGATCTATGCATTCCTGGAGGCCAGCATCCCAGGCTTCATGCTGTGCCCTTGTCTCCAGACCCCAAACCCAAGAAGCCACTCAATGACTGTGATAGCATGAGCATCTGTGTTTCTCCACTCAGCTGTCTCTCTATTGGTCTTTTACATAGGGGAATGAATGTGTCTTAGCCACCTTTCTGTGTCCTTTGTGCTGCAGAAACATGTGGGGAAATGTGTCTCCACCACTCCTCTGTGTAAAGATTGCCACCAGATTGCTGCCATTATCACTCTTTTTCAGCCTCTGTCTCACCCATTGGTTCTCAACCTTCCTAATGCCCGACCCTTTAATACACTTCTCATGTTGTGGTGACTCCCCCAACCATACATTATTTCCGTTGCTGCTTCATCATTGTAATGTTGCTACTGTCATGAATTGGTGACTCCTGTGAAAAGGTTGTTTGACTTCTGCAAACATGGCCCAGGGATTGAGAACCGCTAGTCTAACTAAAATACAAAAAAACAACAACAAAGCATAAACATCATAAAATGAAACCTTGCTTCCATGGAATCCATTCAAACTCATAGGGAGCCTGGAGGACAGGGTGGAACCGCTCCAGTGGGTTTCAGAAAGTGTGGCGAGCCTTATATGTCTCCTATAGAGCGGCTGATAGCTTTGGACTGCTGACCTTTTGGCTAGCAGCCCAATACTTAACCCCAAGGCTACAATGGCTCCTGTGTAGCTAATAAGTAGCATATTAATTGTGGACTAATTTCATTCAAAAGCTAAAGTGATTCTTCTGGGATCATGGGAGCACTAAATTGTTCCATGTGGTCTCTTCACTTTAAATATTTTGGACATACTATACCCAGGTAGAAACAAGAGGCAGTTGTATAACCAAAACAATAGACATGTTTTAAAATCAGGAAAAGTGTGTGTCAGGAATGTATAATATCATCATCCATATTTAATCTGTAGGCTGAGAAAATCATCGGTAAAGTTGGATTATAAAGAGTGGCATATCAGGATTAGAGGAAGGTTTATTGACAAACTTCGATATGCAAGATGACACAAACTTGCTTACTGAAAATAAGGAGGACTTGCACCTGATGATGAATTTCAAGGATTGAAGCCTTCAGTATAGACTGCAACTCAATGAAACACAAACTAAAATCTTCACATCTGAACAAATCGGTAGCATGCTGCTAAGTGCAGAAAAATTTGAAGTTGTCACAGATTTCATCTTACTTGTACTTGTACCTAATTACTTCTTGATATAAAGACATAAAGATCTTTCTTATAGATGAGGGTCATTGGAGTTCTTCCTCTAGTCCACCTGTCCTAACACAACCAGTCCCTGGAGAAGGATATCATGTTGGTAAAGTAGAGGATCAGGGAAAAGGAAGATACTCAATAAGGTAGATAGACACAGTGGTTGCAATAATTGGTTCAGACATGAAGACAATTGTGAGATGGCACAGGATCAGGCTAGGTTCATTTTGTTGTATATATGATTGCTATGTGTCTTAGTGACTATATGACACTGTGATAGTTACATATCCGGTTGTCAATTTGAAACTATTAAGAGTGAACGGGTGGAGTTTAGCTTGTCAATCAGGTTGCAGATGATGACCTCATTTGGAGGCATTAAGGAGATAAATAGCTTTCTGGTGGTGGAACACACTTTCATTCCCTGAGAGACATTCTGGTCATGTGGAGAGCCCTGTCAGAGCTGAGATGCTTCCACTGCCTCTGGATCCACAAGACTTTCCACCCACTGGCCTGTGATCTTCCTGCATTCAGTGTCATTACATATGTCTCATGAGTCTAAAAAGAAATTTATAGAATTGTATCAGACATATGGATTAATATCGGACTTGTAAACTTGATCTGGACTGCACTAGTGTATTTTCTAAATACAAAGTGCTCTTTATATAAAGATCTTTCTTATACAGATATGAGTGTCAATGAATTTGTTCCCCTCGTCACCCCAGACTGACACATTATGAAAACAGGGGTGGGGTACTAGAGAAACAAGTAAATAAAGAGCAGATGCTTGTTCGACCTCTGCCTCATGGTAGTTTTTCTTCTGTGGCTAGCCAGCAGTCAGATATGTTCATGGGGTTTACTGGGTAGTTTTATGGAAAGAATATGGGAAGTTAATGTTGAGATTATTGTATTTAGTTGTAGTCTTTGGTTATTCTTGTTGGAAATGGTGAAAATGAATGTTGTAGTATATATTTGAGATCAGGGGTAGAAATTGTCCCTTGCATTTCTCAGATGCCAGGCTGCTTAGTGAAAATTACTGACAAAATATCAAAATGGTTATAGAAAGCCTGGCTCTGACTTAATGCTATCGGAAGCCTAATCCCATACTTTGTCCCAATGGAATAGGTTAGAGAAAGATTTAGATGAACTAAATAAGTATTGAACTTGACTGATTTAAGAATTGAGTTTTAAGAAACTGATTCTATTTTGTTTATACTGATATCTTCTGCTTATTATCATTGATTTAATGATGGATAAAAATGATTATTGGGAAATATGAAAATAGAAAGCTTGTAAGCCCCCTTGCCTCCAGCCTTTAAAATTAGATCTTCAAATGGGTTTACCACATGACTGCAAAGAAGGCTCTGTAAAGATAGGCCCCACCCAGAGTCTTGAGTACTCAGGACATTTGAAAGTGAAGAGACTTGCCTTGGGGGCTGTCGACAGATTGAAGAAAGAAAAGGAACTCTTTGGATTTTTGAATTGTGAACTAGTGGTTTTTGTCAGAAGCTGGAAAAAATCTGGAACCATGAAGAAAATGTCTCTCTATGACTGAACTTTAAAGAGAGCCTATGGGCAGACTGAACTGCTTGCTAGGTGACCACCTGGATCCACTTATTGAGTGGAAGTGGGAGAAATGCATCAATAAAATGAGAGATTGAGTCAGGTCACTGACAGCCGTGGACCTGGTTTACAGCAACTAGAGGAGAAGATGAGAGTGGATTGATTTGTCCAAAGTTCATGTCCTAGCCCAAGGGGGATAGGGTTGTTGAGAATTTGTGATGGGGCCCATTGTTTTAAAGTAAGGCAGCCAATGGGCACACTGGTGAGGCTAAGTGAAGCAGCTCACATTGAGTTAACCAGAACCTAACCAGAAGAGGAGATTATTACTTTTGAGCATGTGAACTGGTGCATATTTTTGCTGACTTTATGGATGGCCTGTGCTGATTTGACTTTATTTATGGATGTAAACTCACAAGGTTCCAACTGAAATGAAGATTCTTTCGATCAAAGTATATGATCGCCTCCTCAGAGCATAGGGTTGATGTAAGTGGACAGTATAGAAACGGAATACCCAAATTTGGGAGGATAAAGGCATGACGTGGTTGGTTTACAAACTTCCATGGCTGCTGGAATATATTCTTAGGAATATCTTCACAGGATTATGGCATGGGTGTTCACATAAGTATAGGATTCTTTGGTTTTGTTCACTTGTACACTGTTCTGGTTAAATGAGGGTGGCACATGTGGAATTGTATGAATGTTAGCTTTAGCCTATTAAGTACAAATGTGATTTGACTATTGTGGTTTGAAAATTATGTTTTGCTAGAGTTGTGTGAAAATGTCAAAATGACAAGAAGTGGTCTGTGGTAGTAGAGACTGTTAAGAGTGCAGACGTGGAGTTTAACTTGTCAATCAGTTTGCAGCTTGATGACCTCATTTCGAGACACCAAGAAGATAAATACCTCGCTGGAGGCAGAACACACACTCACGTCCTGGGAGACATTCCTACTGACAAGACACATGGATGCTACACTAGTGCCCTGGAGCTGGAGGAGCCTCACAGAGGTGCCTGCCAGAGCTGAGATGCTTACACCACCACTGGATCCACAAGACATTCTACCCACTGACCTGTGATCTTCCTGTATTTCGTGCCATTGCCTGTGTTTTGTGAGTCTGAAGAGAACTTTATAGATTGGTATCAGGCACATGGGCTAATATCAGACTTATGAACTTGATCTGGACTGGGCTAGGATATTTTCTTAATATACAATTGCTCTTTATATAAAACTATTTTTATACATCTCTGAGGGTCAATGAATTTGTTTCTATAGTCAACCCAGACTAACACAGACACCTAAAAAACGTGATGGTTGCCAGTGGTGTGAGGAGGAGTTAGGAAAGGATAAGTACCAGGTTACAGAGTACGCAAGTGTTAACGTGAGTGAAGAGTAAAATATTATCCTACAATTGGGGCATATGTAAATATAGGGTGGGGTAAACCCAAGGCAAGCCATTGAGAAGTGACATATGTGGGTTAAGTGCAAAAATGATTCTCTGAAATGTAAACTCCCACCTAATTCATCATATGCCATATATGAAGAGAGCAAACATTTATTTAAAAGATAGTAAAGAAAGAAATTATCAAAATGGATGTCAGAAGAGACTGGAACTTGCTCTTAATTAGAGAGTAAATAAGGCAAATGGAAGAAATAATAAAGTCAAATAGCTGAACAGAAAATTTCAGAGTTGATAAGGAAAATGAAAAAAAATATTATAAGGAAATGTGCCAGAACTAAAGTTAGAGGAAAAAAGAGCAACACACTCAGTATAAAGGAAATGGAAAGAAAAAACACGAAGAGAAAGTTCAAGCCTTGAGTTACAATATTGAGAGATTCTATGGGCAAACTATTGAATGATGCAGGAAACAGCAAAGTAAGAGGGAAAGAGAACACACAGAGTCCTTATACCAAAAAGAACAAGTCGGCGATCCACCAGTTCAGGAGGTAGCATATGAGCAAGAACCAATGAACCAATGGAAGGTCCAAAAGTTAAACCTCAGGATTGTATCCTTCACCAGAGTAGTCAATCTGTATACTTAGTAAATCATCAGAGAAGATGGACTACATGAAGAAGAATACAGCACCGTGACTGGAGAAAGGCTTATTAACATGCTACAATAAGCAAATGACACAAGTCTGCTTGCTGAAAATGAGAAGAACATGAAGCATTTGCTGATGAAGATCAAGGATTGCAGCCTTCAATGTGGATTACACTGAAATGCAAAGAAGGCCCAAATCCTAAAAAATAGATCAATAGGTAGGGTCATAATAAGCAGAGAAAGGGTACAAGTTGTCACAGATTGTGACTTGCTTAAATCCACAATCAATGGAAGCAGCACTTAAGAGATCAAAAGAGGCATTGCATTAGGTAAATGTGCTGCACAAGACCTCTTCAGAGTACTGATAAGCAAGGATGTTACTTGGAGGACTAAGGAGCTCCTGTCCCAACCCATGGATTGTCAACTGCCCCATGTCATAGTGAAAGTTGAAGAATGAATAAGGAGGACCAAAGAAAAACCAATGGGTTTGAAATGTGGTGCTACCCCAGAATATCGAAAGGATCACGGACTGCCAAAAGGACACACAAATCTGTCTTGGAAGAAGTGTGGTCCAAATGCTCCTTATACGCAAGGATGGTGAGACCTAGTCTTAGCCTACTTTAAACATGTTGTCAGGAGAGACCAGGCCTATGAGAAAGGCATCATGCTTGGTACAGAAAAGGGGCAGGGAAAAAAGAGGAAGCCCTCAGTGAGATGGATTGATACAGTGTGTTAGTCTGGGTGAACTAGAGAAACAAATCCAGGGAGACTCGTTTGTGTATAAGAAAGAGATATACAGTATATACAAGAACAGTTGAATATTGAGAAAGCATCCCAGTGCAGTCCAGATCAAGTCCATAAGTCCGATATTAGCCAAAATGTTTGATATTGATCCATAAAGTCCTCTTCAGACTCACGAAACACATGCAATGATGCCAATTGCAGGAAGATCACAGGTCAGGGAGTGGGAAGTCTTGTGGATCCAGTGGCATTGCAATAAATATCTCAGCACTGGCTTGGTCTGCATGTGGCTTTTCCGGTTCCCAGGCCATGGAGTCTATCAGTGTGGTGCCATGTGTTTTATCAGTAGAGTGTCTCCCAGGGAGTGAGCAGAGAGAGAGTGTGTGTGTCTCCCACCTCCAAGGAGGAAATACCAGAGTTTCCACAATCCTCAGGGGAAGGCTATACCCACACAAAGGCCTCATTGACTATATTCTGATTGACAGGCTGGACTCCACCCTTGCATGCAGTGGCTGCAACAATGGGCTCAATCATAGGAACTTCTGTGGGGATGATGCAGGACCAGACAGTGCTAACTTCTGTTGTGCATTGGATCCCTATAAGGCCATGTAATGAGAACATGGAAATAATGTTGAATGATGCATGAAGCATCAAAAGAAAATGGAAAAAATACACAGTCATTGTTCCAAAGGATCCCTGGTTGTGTAGTAGTTAAGCATTGGGCTGAGATCCACATGATTGACCATTCCAAACCACCAGCAGCTCCAAGGAAAAAAACTGGTCTTTCTATTCCTATAAATAGTGACAGTCTTGGAAACCCACAGAAGTTCACTATGAGTCAATATTGACTAGATGACAGTGATACATTCTTTCCATGTTGTACTAAAAAAACTAGTCAACTGTAAGATAATATAGAGCCTGGCTCTTATTTTACAATCAAATGGTTTCAAGAGGATAAAATCTACAAGGAAAAAACATATACAAAAGGGAAAGCCAAAAGTTGAGCCATAGATTTCCCTGCAGTACAGACACTTCAGGGAGGGGGGAGGGAGTTCCTACCTTTATTAGAGGCAAGCTTAAATAACATTCCTGCATGTAGCCTGCAACTCATGACAGGATGACACAAAGGGACAATTCACAATTCTGTAAAGGTTTACAAAGAAGCATTAACACATCAGCTAAGTTATTCACAGACAGGAAGAGAGGATAAGGTTCAGATCATGAAGTGACTGATAAGTTTGCAGACCGCTGCTTTGTGCAGCTTCAGTCAGAGAACGGGAGGCAAGGCTCTGTTTATCTCAGCGGGACAGACAGGATTATCAGTCCCCATGGCTGAACCATCAGCATTCTCCCACGGGCTGCGAAAGGTGATGGTCCAGTCCTGTTTGTCTAAGGAGCAAACTGCTTTCCCCCCCACAGTCAACATGCCATCATTTCGGGAAGTAGTATATGAGCAAGAACCAATCATATTAAAGGAAGATGTTCAAGCATCACTGAAAGCAGCAGCCAAAAATAAGGTTCCAGGATGATGGAATTGAAATGTTTTATCAAGCTGATGAAGTACTGGAAGCACTCCTTCTTCCGTGCCTAGAAATTTTGAAGATAGCTACTTGACCAATTGATCAGAAGAGATTCATATTTGTACCCATTCCAAGGAAAGGAAACCAAACAGAATGCACAAATTATAAAAAAATGTCATTGATATTACTTACAAATAACATTTTGCTTACGACCATCCAACAATGGGCGCAGCGGTGCATTGATGGGAGCAGACAGAGCTTGGAGCTGGATTCCAAAGACAATGTGGAACAAGAGATATCATCGCAGATGTCACAGACATCTTAGCTGAAAGTAGAGAACACCAGAAATACCTTTACTTTTATTTTATTGACTACACCAAGGCATTCGACTGTGTGGACCTGTGTTAGTCTGGGTACTTTAAAGAAACAAATCTACAGAAACATATGGATAAGAGAGAGTTTTATATAAAGGTTAAGTGCACATCAAGGAAACATCCCAACCCAGTGCTGCCCAAGCCCAAAGTCCAACATTAAACCGTTAACCAATATGTCCAGCACTAACCCACAAAGTCCTCCTCCAACTCACAAAACACACGCAATGATTCTGACTGCACAAGGAAAGCCGAATCAGGGAATGTGTAATCATCTCGCCGCTGACAGGGTTCTCCACACGGCTGCTCCAGCACACAGGGCTGCATCAGGGTAGGTCCATGTGGCTTCTCCTCAGGGATGTCTTGCAGGAAGTGAGCCTTGTCAGCTGAAGCAGGGAACTGGCTAAGGCAGCTGCACTCTGGTCTGAACATCACAAAGCAAGAGACCTGAGACCTAGAAAGGTGAGGCTCACCAAGCCATTTATCCCTCCGCCCTACAATTAACCCCACATGTGTTTATCGGCCAGGTTGACACAATAAACTGACTACCTCAGGACCATAACAAACTATGTATGTTCTTCAGGAGAATGTGAATTTAGAACATGATATTGTGTCCATGCAGAACCTGTACATGCATCCAGAGACAGTTGTGTAAACAGAACAGAACATGAGGTTTAAAATCAGGAAAGTGTTATATCAGGGTTGCATCCTCTCATCGTACGTATTTAATCTACATGCCGACCAAATAATTAGAGAAGCTAGATTATAGAAAGAAGAATGTAGCATGAGGATTGGAGGAAGGCTTATTAGCAACCTTTGGTATGCAGACAGCATACCTTGCTGAAAGTGAGTAGGATTGGAAGCACGCACATACTGACCAAATTCAAGGAATGCTGTTCACAGTATGATCTACATCACAATATAATGAAAATCAAAATCCTCGTAATTGAAACAGTGGGTAACATCATAATAAATGTAGGGAAAAATGAAGTTGTTAAGGATTTCATCTTGCATGGCTCTAAACAGTAGTGCTCATTCAAGCAGCAGAGATCACAGGAAGTATTGCGTTGTTTAAATATGTTACGCAAGACTATTTTTAAAGTGTGGAAAGCAAGAATGTAATTTTAAGGACTGAGGTAAACCCGACCCAACCTGTCGTATTTTCATTGGCTTCATGTGCGTGTGAAAGCTGGGTGTCAAATAAGGAAAATCTAAGAACAATCGATGTATATGAATTATGATGCTGGAGGAAAATATAGAAAGTGCTAACGATGGCCAAAAGGGCAAACAAAGGTGTCTTGGAGGAAGTACAACCAGGATGCTCCCCAGAGGCGAATATGGCAAGACTTTGTCTCACCTACTTTGGGCATGTTGTGAGGAGAGATTAGTCCCTGGAGAAGGGGAAGGACATTATGCTTGGTGAAGTAGTGGGACAGATGGATTGATACAGTGGGTACATTGATGGACTCAAACATGGAAACTTTGCGGGTGGCACAGGGCCAGGAAATGTTTCATTTTCTTGTACGTAGGGTTCCTATGCGTTTGAAATAACTCAAGGGTACTTAACTAACAACAACAACAACAGCAATACATGGCATACAGAGTTATGTGAAATCTATCTCAGCAATATTTGCTTTTTTTGTTAACTAAAGATAAACATTGATTTAATGATAGAAAACACCAACAACATATTTTCAAAACAAAAAATCATACCATTTGAATTCTTTAAATAGAGTCAGAGTTCAGAGAATTTGTTCCTTTTCAAAGTTGTAAAAGAAATTAAGTGCTCCAGGTTTTGAAAAGCTACCGACTGACATTTGAAAACTACTCACCCCTGAGTTTTAATTAGAAAATTGTTATTCTTCAGGAAGGTGTTTATTGCTATCTTGGGGGAGAAAGGGAAAGTATGCATGGGCCAATCTTGTTCCTGTTGCCCAAGGGCAGAAGCTTGGCGTGTTTGCAGAAATTCAAACTGTCCAAGAAGCTTCTACAAGATAATTAAGATCAAAATTCCCATGAACCTCTTTGCAAGTCATTTAGGGTGTGAAAAGTTAATATCGTTGCATCATCTGCTTTAACAGAATATCTAGCAGATCTTTAAATAATATGTTCTGTGAGTGAATGATCTCTCCCATTTGTAAACTTTTTTAGGACACCCTGATTTTTGGGAGATACAAAATCTATACATCTTACTATCTGGGAGAGGAGCAAATACTTATTATAACGCAGTTCCCAAATGAAATCAACCTTGTGAGATTAGAGAAAATCGCACTAAATATGAAACATTTGCTCCTTGAGTGACATCAAACTAGTCAGCATGCTATGCAAATGATTGCCTTCTGATCTGAGTTTTCTGGATATTCCTTGATGTTCTATGTGTTTCTTGAGATGTACAAATAGCAGATCACACACTCACTGCCATTGCGTAATGTCCCACTAGTAGTCACCTTACAGGATAGATCAGAAATGCCCCTGTGTTGTCTGAGACTTTATGGGAGTAGAAAGTTACCTCTTTCTTCTGCAGAGCAACTTGTGGTTTTGAACTTCTGACCATACGGCTAGCCACCCAATTCATAACCCACTATACTCCAAGAACTCCTTCCACACAGAGAGTAATGTTTTGCTTCATTTTGTTTTAATTGGATCAGTCTTTTTCTTTATAAGGCAAACAGTATAGCAGTGTTTCCTCTTTTCAAAAATATTTTTACTTTATTATTGTAGTTCAGAGTATAGACAGCAAAACTTATCAACTCAAGATTGTCTATATGTATAACTCATCTACCGTTTTTGAGATATCCCTCCCCGTTAACTTAAACTCACTGTCCCAACTCTGTGTAATGTTTGTGACAGCGGCCCTAAGCTTGATCCCCTATAGAGTTTTTAGAAGAGCATGACCCCTACACGAGATGAGATCGCATTTACGTTGAGCTACACTATTGTTTGGTTTTAAGAAAACTTCAGGGAAATTTTCTTTTGACAGTGCAATGTCCACAACGTGAATCCTAATATAGCGGTTTTACTTTTGCAGCTATATTTAATCTCTGACTGCATGTGTTGTTTTTAAAGTCTATGTAAACCATTTGATTGCGTAGTAAATGCATATTAAAAGACATGAGGTCATGAAATCCCCCTTACCAATGTCATTGCTCGATTTTATTAAAATTAGGTCAATGCATCTACAATGGCAGTACTTTTTTTAATGATATTTTGTTTGTATCAGTGCTGCATTTCACCTGTACTATTATGCTATCATTTTTGTCACATGTGTCCATGCCCCTTACTTCTCATAAATGTGTGTCCTGTTTTCTTTATATTTCCCTCACTATATTTCACATTACAAATGCGTAAGAAATAGTCTTGGAAATGGCGACTAACCCATGTTAACAAATAAGGGTGACACGGAAAGAACATCATGGACATAACTGATGTCACTGAGCTGTACATGCTAAAATGGCTGAAGTGCTAAATGTTTTATTACGTATACACACACCACACACAAAAAGATTTTCTCCACATTTACTTTTGGGTTGTCATAAAGGAATTTCCTTTTAATTCCTTTCCTCTTTTTAATCTGCCCATTCCTAGAGTTCAGCTTACTCAGAAATGTACTAATCTTCTTCACAAACCACCACAGAGTTCATCCATCCAAGTTCCGCTCAGCTCTTTAGCTTCTGGAAAGGGGAAAGCTTTTACCATCTAATCACAATCCAAAAAATAGTGCATGTGCTTTCATCTAAATCTAAATTAGATTACGTTTGCAAATTTGAGCTAATTTAATTTTCCTCAAACAGCATTATGTCTAATACAAATGGAATCCTAAAGATTTGTTTATATATGAGGGACTTCAAGAAATGTATAGAAGAATTAGTTATCTTTTTATTTCGTTTTCTTACAAACTTTTAAAACCCTTATATATGTACATATGCATAACATATATACAAGTGTGTATGTACATCAGTATAAATACACTTATGTGCATTATATATTAATCTTAAGCAATCCCTTGCTGTCTTCAGTTAGATTCAATATAGAAAATGCATATTATTTTAAAATGATATATTCCTTAATAGTTTTTAGATATTTCTGTGTCAGTTATGTCCATTAAACTGATAACAATATGCTAACGATTAAATTTGAGTTATGATCAGTGTTTTGTAATGATTTTAGAATGGAATACTATGCAAATAATAAACTCCCCACACACTGCCTCCTGTTGAGGTCATCTCATAACGACACCATCGGACAGATATAACTGCCCCCATGAGTTTCTGAGGCTAATTCTTTATGGAAGTAAAAAGCAGCCTGGTCCCCTACCTTCTCACGGCACCCCACCCCAACCCCGTCGTTTTCAGCTGATCGTTTCAAACTGCTGACCTTGCAATTAGCAGCCCAATCCATAACTGCAATGCCATCAAAGAGTAGAAATAATAAATTTTGTGAGACAATTTCCCCAAATTCATATTATTTTACTATGATACAGACACTTTCTATGCAACTTTAATTCACATTAAAATTCTCAGTAACTTGACTAAATTTCTTTCCCAGTTATTTTTCCCAACCATTTTTTTGGCCCATAATTTACTTGTCATAGAATCCAATAGCACACTCGTTCAGTCATATCAAGGAGAATCCCACAATCACTATCACCTCAATTTTAGAGCATCACCCCCCAAGGTTAAATCACCATTAAAATTACTTGTGCAATGACAATCCATTCGAATGCTCCCTTCTCTCTCCCAGCTTTAACATTTATCCCTAAAATTACTTTTCCCTCTCTATCACCCTCCCTCACAGACCTGCATCCCCTATAAACCCTTATATCAGTTATTAACTTTATACTTTCACTTTTCCTGTGCATCACAACTGCAAACAATAAAAAACAAAATCGCACTAAGGTGGTAAGGGTAAAATCATTATAGTATAAAGACAAAAATACAACCAATGAAGAAGGAAAAGATCCCTATCAACATTCAAAAAGCCAGGGAAGAATTTTTGTTTTGCCATAGAACAAAAGATATTTGCACCCAGAACAAATTCATGTCAGGTCTACAGGGAGGTTAGCTGGGCAAGTCTTGAGTTCAATCTAGCATAATCAAGATTACAATGCTCTCTGCGTGATAGGAAGGCTGTTCAAGATTCCTGCCCCTGGCAAAAGCGGATCTTGCAGTGGCTCGTCTGACAACATAATCTGCAGATGGGGTTTGGGCTCCCACTCTCCACCCATAGTCTTCTACAAATTGGGTGTTCATAATTCTAGCTCTGATATTTTTCTCTTTGCCTATTCAAATTTTGTAACTTTTATCTTTGGATCATACGAGATGGTGGTCTTCTTCTGTGTGGACTTAGTTGATTCCTCGCTTAGATGGCTGCTTGCTTGAATACAGGCCTTTAAGACCCCAAACCTATTCGGATTGATAGTTGGCCACCATCTACTTTCTTCACCACACTTTTCTCTGGCACTCTTATTTACAATGATCATTCCATGAAGGGGAACATCAGATAGGGCGAAGATATCACAACTAACTGTTCTTGAATTGGGGCCAGTGTTAAGAAGGAGCCCAGACTCTATCTTCTTGTCCTCTGGGTTTGCATGTCTCAGGGTTACTTTGGAAGTCATAATATGCCAAAATCAAGACCCTATAAGACCACCTTCCTCAGTAGCTGCCATAAGCCAAGCAGCAACCAAACAAACAGAACACTCAACCCCCACCCCACCCCCCCCCAAAAAAAGGGAAAAATATCAAGCTACCAGCAGGAAAGCAAAAACCCATAGAAGTACAGCATTGTCCACCCCTGTGAAGTATCCAGTCTATTACACTATTATCATCAGCAATTGAGCCGCAACCCATGAGTTTTTGTTCAACACAGTTTTCTCTCTTATTAGATTGGGCTCTGTTGACTCAAAGTATGGGAATCGATGGTAGGGGGAACCTTCCTGTATCACTTCTTGCAATCGCAGATCCCTGCTCCCTGCTCAATGAAGCAGAACCTGTCGTGCCACTGCAAGGTAGGCATTGAGGTACTACATGTATGGTGATCCTGGGTCCCGATCCATTGGACACCACTGAGTCAGGCCCCCCCTTCCCGGTCCAACGATAACCACTTCCACAGCCCTGGTTCAGCAACTCTCTATTTCCTCTCCCATCCAAGTACCCCAGTCCTCAGTCCAAGGGTGTAGGCAGCGTCAAGGCATGGTTCAGTTCATTCAGCTGGGCCTCTGTGTTAATTCCTTCTGTTGGTGTCCCTGTGTTATGCCACACTGCCTGCAAGGGTGCCTTCCATGATCATCATGATGCTTAGTCCATGGTGTGGTTCACTGAAGTTTGGGTAGAAACATATTGGTAGTGTCTACCCAGGATCATAAAATCTGGCCTGTTGTCCCCCTAGGTTCCCTATGCTCATTGTTTAATATCCCATACTGCTCCGGGGTTAAATCTCCCCAATCACCCACCATACCCACCAACCGAACTATCAGCATCTCCACAATGTGAATGGTCGCCTCTCCTGGTCTTGGCTTGAATTTCTGGCAAGCTTCTTCCATCACTGTTGGGGTGGGCAGGAGGGTAGGAATTGCTTTCCCTTAGCCTCGTTAAAGCCTTGTCGAATATCCTCAAGTGGATAGTCATCTCCTAGTACCCCCCTCTTGAAGGAGTGACCCCAGGCACTGTGGGGTCTCCTCCTTCCCTCAGCTCTTCTGAAGTGTTCAAAAGGGAGAAGACGTACGGTTCATGGCTGGTAAGTAGCCTTCACTCCTTTTTTTCAGGAACTGTTCCTCAGATTTGTTTAATTGATGCTTCTTCTTATGGTAGTGGGCTCATACAATACGTGTCATTTTGTGATTGATTTACTTTGCTCAACCTGGAAACCAGGTTTCCAGGTCTTTCCATGTCATGTGGTGTTTCATCGCTGTTTTTAGGGATGCATAGTATTCCATTGTGTGTATGTACCATAGTTTCAGTATCCGTTCTTCCACTGTTGGGTAATTGGGCTTAGTCCAGTTTCTCTCTATTGTGAACTGTGCTATGTGTCTCTTATTTCTTTAGGATATGCGATGGAGACCCTTGACCCCCACCAAAAAAAAAAACAGCAATTTTTTTTCAAAGCCATGTGTTTAATTTTTTTTTTTTAACAAAACAACCTATCACCTTCAAAGTACTATCCATTACACTTAATCCATTCGTCAAATCTGTGGTTCCATTCTTGGAAACATTTTTCAAATTCATTTGTTTAGACGGGTGACAGCACCTCCCTCATTTTTTTCTTCACCTCTAATACATCATCATATCACTGTCCTTTCATGTTTTTCATCAATGGAAACAAAAAGAAGTCACATGGAGTGAGGTCAGGGGAGTAAGGTGTGGGGGGAAAGAGAGGCATGCTGGGGTTTTGCCAAATACTGGTGCCAAATACTGACTGCATGAGCTGGTGCATTGTCGTGGTGGGAAAATAGTCCCCATCAGGCCTTTTTTGTCATACACTGTCATGCTTTCTTTTCAGAACTTCTAAATAGAATGCTTAAATAGCAGCCTGATCTGGTAGAACAAACTCCAAATGCACTGTGATTGACATGCTCATCCATTTGGGAAGCTGACGGACATCCTGAATGAGGTTTGTTATCAATCAACATTTCACCTTTTTGGAAATGAGAAAAGCACTTGTACACTTAAGTGTTTCCCATAGCACTGTCTTTGTAAGTTGTGTTCAATATCACAATAGTGTCTGTGGTGTTTTTCCAGAGCAGGAAAAAAACTTCACAGCCGCACGCTGTTCTCTTAAATCAGCCATTACAAAAAACGAGGTTTGAACGAAACTGCTTATGTGAAAAAATTCACCGTGACCATAGAGAACCTTCCCAGGTGACACCACTGAATGCATTAACTCAGAGCAAGTTGCTGGATGCTCCCCTAGTGGGAAAAAATGCATACTGTCAAAGCTCCACTTCACCTAGCACCATTCTGGTTTGGGGGACATCCCCTTCAAAAGTTTAATCCTGGTGTTGCTGAATCACATGGGATTTCAATTTCCAGTTGCTTTAAGTATAGCTATATGGTTTTCCCAAGTGGCTATGTATTTACAAGTCTACCAGCATTGTATATGAATTCTACTCTTTCCACAGCTTTTCATGCATTTATTTTTTTTTCTGTTTGTTTGTTTGTTTTTTGGCTACCTTTGCATTTATAAAATGGTGTAACATGGGTTTAATTTGCATCTCCCTGATGGCTAGTGATTGTGAGCACTTTTTCATATGGTTGTTAGCCATTTGTACTCCATTTTGGATGAACTTACTCTTCATGTCTTTTTCCTGTTTCTTTATTGAGTCTCTTGCTATTTTCTTATTGAGCTGTAGTAAAGTTGTGTATATTTGATAAATTTAGCCCTTTTCCTAATGTGTCGTTAGTAACATTTTTTTCCCAATCAGTGGGCTCTCATTTTAATATCTTGGTGAAGTCTTTTGATGCTCCACAAGCGATGCAATTTCAGCATATCCCAATTATCTATCTTGTCTTCTGCTCCATGTGCCTCTCCCAATTTCCTTGGTAATGTATGTATGGCCTGCAATAGGGCCCTTAGGTTTGCTCCAGTCTTCTCACTGATGATCCTGAGAGCTTTTGGGTTTATATTTAGGTATTTAATCCATCTTGAGTTCATTCTTGCATATGAGGAAAGGTATGGGTCTTGTTTTATTCTTCTGTGTGGTTTGTAACAGGGTTCCCCCGCCACCAGGTTGTCTCCCCCAATATATGCCAAACATAAGACACGTCTTGCTACACATGGTAAATGACTGTACATTTGGAAGTCAACACAAGCCACTTAGAGGTATTCTCACTGAGGGTTTTCAGCCATCTAGAGCAATCAGACTGTATAGTCTGCCCCACCCTAAGTAGGGCCCACTCCCTTCTCATAAGGATAGTTGATTGCTTCCCTGAAGGTGAGCCCAGAGACAAGGTTGAGCCCACTCAAGGATGACCAAGGTTAGGCTGCCATCTTGAGTCTAGGGTCTGCCGAATCCCTCCCCTTCCTATTACATGTACACCCCTAGCTCATCCCCTTCCTCTGACATGTATTCCTATTGTATAACCCCTTCCTGTGACATATGTTTACTTGGTAATCAGGGGTGCATGCACGCCCCCAAGTATATATAGGACTGGTTAGAAATAAAGAGGCTCATACCTAATAAAATGTAAAAAAAGAAAAGAAAAAGAAAGAAAGAAAATGATTAGGGCAAAGAATGTACAGATATGCTTTATACAATTGATGTATGTATATGCATGGATTGTGATAAGAGTTGTATGAGCCCCTAATAAAATGTTTTAAAAAAAAACACTTGCTGATGAAAATCAAAGACTGTAATCTTCAACATGGATTATAGTCAGCAGTGGGATTTAAATGATTGAACAATTGGTTTCATGCATTCCCTGATGCCCGTTTAAAGCTTTAAAAAATATTCCAAAAGGTAGATTATTTCATACAGATAATACTTAAATTAGGACAATAAAAGAGATACAAAAACTGTATTATGTTAGAAGAGTTTTAACATATTTATGAAAAGCCATTAAATAATTTAAAAAAAAAAAAGAAAGAAAGAGGCTCCTCTCCTCTTCACCTCCCACTCTCTTCATGGACCTGGCTGCTTAGACCCTGGCTGTCCCGGAAGTGAGCCTGCTACCATAAGATACATCGAACTCCTTTATTTTATCTTCTCTCCTACCTCTCCTATTCTCTATGACTTTACTCTGATCTTTATATATTATAACCCTACACGTGCTCCTATGGATGGACCCCCATGGATGCTAAAGACTGATCTACTCTAAAAAATGGCGCTCAATGTCGGGCACAGTAGGAAAAGAACTCTTTTTATAAGTATGCTCCGTGTAACAATTATACAGCCCCACCAGACAGGAGAGTGGATCAGGGAAATTCTTTGAAGTGAGGATCCGGTTCAGGGATTGGTGGAAAAGTAGCGGAAAGAGTGCATAAGTATATTAGAGAGGAAAATGGGGCAAGCTAAAGTAAACCTCAAACTTAGGTTATTATGCTGATCCACTTATGAAAAGATAGGGGGTAAAAGTAACAAAGAAACAGATGCCAAGTTTCCTAAAACTAGTAAAAAGGTCTAATCCATGATTCCCAGAGGAAGGAACTTTCCATCAAGAGATCTAGAAGAAAGTCATTCTGAACTTAAAGAAGGCTTACAGCGATAAGGAGAATATCCCCATGGAGACACGGTCTCTGTGGGCTCAAGCTAAGATGGTTTTAGAACCTTTGCAGGAGGAAGAGAAAGAGGAATATCAGTCTAGTGAGAAGTCTTGTGTGAGCTATCCACATCTAGAAAAGTCTTTTTGAATGAGCATGAATAGGTGATGGAACTTTAGAAAAAACTGAATGGATTTGTTTCTCTAGTCCACTGTGTTAGTCCAGGTAGACTAGAGAAACTAAGTCATAGAAACACATATATGTATAAAAAAGAGCTTCATATGTCAGAACATTTGAAAATTGAGAAAACATCCCAGCCCAGTCCATATCAAGTCCATATGTCTAATATTAGCCCATATGTCCAAAGCCCATCTATAAAGTGCTTTTAAGATTCACAAAACACATGAAATGATGCCAAATGCAAGAAGATCATAGGACAGTGGGTGGAAAGTCTTGTGGATCCAGTGGTGGTGTGAGCATCTCAACGCTAGCAGGGGTCTCTCCAAGGCTCGGGGCACTAAGGTAGTTCCATATATCTTCTCAGCTGGAATGTCTCCCAGGAAGTCAGTCTGTGTCCTGCCTCCAACGAGCTAGTTATGTATTTAGCACTTCCAAATGTTGTCATCAAGCTGTGACTTGATTGACAGGCTAAACTCCACCCCTTCCCTCTAATCTCTCAAATTAACAACAGTTATAAAACTGCAGGTTGCCACTCCACACCCTCACCCTCCCTCCACCTCATTTGCATCTATATATTTGTTCTGGGTTTCTTGATACCTGATACCTGATCCCATCAACACCTCATGATCACCCAGTCTGGTGTGCTTCTTCCATGTGGGCATTGTTGCTAGATGGCCACTTGTTTTCCTTCAAGCCTTTAAAACTCCAGATGGTATACCCTTTATTTTGTTTTCAGCGATTGTGTCAGGAAGGTAGGCATCCAAGGATGCCAGGTTCTTAGAACAAAGTGCTTTAACTTGAGGGAGTACTTGAGTAGAGGCCCAATGTCTGTCTGCCATTTAATATTTAACATATATGTGCATAGATCAATGTCCCTATTGTTATATATAAATATATTTACATGTATACATGCCTGTATTTATACCTCTATAGATGTTCCCTGCCTCCTAGTTCTTTCTTCTATTTCGTTTTACTTTCTACTTGTCCCACTATAATATTCAATATTGATTTGTTTCTTTAATTAAATTTATTCCTAAGTATTTCATCTTTTGTGTGATTGTTGTAAATTGTATTGTTTCTCGGTGTCTTTTTTTTTTTTTTTGCTAAGTTCTCTTCACTGGCATATAGGAATCTGATTGATTTCTAGTTATTAACTTTGTATCCTGCTACCTTGACAAAACCCTTGACATTTCTAGTAGGCTTTTTATGAAGATTTTGAGTTTTCTATATATAGAATGATATCAGCTTTGAATAGGGAGATTTTCACTTTTTTGTCTATTTGAAGTCTCTTGATTTCTTTTTGTTGTCTGATGGCTCTTGCTAAAATTTCAATGTTGAATAAGAGAGGTGATAGGGGGCATCCTTGTCTGGTCTCTCTTTGCAGTGTGAATGTTTCCATTGAGCCTGATGTTGGCTGTTGGCTTCTCATAAGTGGCTTTTATTAAGTTGAGGATTTGTCCTTCTGTTCTTATATTGTTGAATGTTTTGAACCGAAATGCGTGTTGGATATCGTCAAATGCATTTTCTGCATCTATTGATACAATCATGTGGTTTCTATTTATTGAATTGTATATGTGGTGGATTTCATTGATTGTTTTTCAAATACTGAACCATTCCTGCATTAATGAATGAATGAATCCTACTTGGTCAGGGTGAATTTATATATATATATTTATAAATTTATATATATATACCTGAATATATACATATACCTGAATATATATGTGTGTGTGTGTATATATGCCTGAATTCTATTAGCCAGGGTTTTGTTGAGGATTTTAGCATTCATTTTTATAGGGGATATTGGTCTGAAATTTTCAATATTTGTGGAGACTTTGCCTTAGGTATCAGTGTAATTTTTGCTTCATAGACTGTGTTGGCGAATTTGCTGTCTTTCTCTGTTTGGAAGACTTGGTGTAGTTTTGGTGTCAGAGTTTCTTTGAATATATGATAGAATTTCCCTGTGAAATCCTTTGGTCCTGCCTGGGATCTTTTTGGTTGGTAGTTTCTTTATGAACTATTCTATTTCTTCTTTGGTTATGAGTCTTCTGAGTTTTTCAATACCTTTCTAGATTGTCAAATTTGTACGAGTATAGTTTTTGATAGTAGTGTGTTATTCATTTTATGTCACTTTGCTCTGTTGTACATTCACCATTTTCATCTCTGATTCTGGGAACTTGCATTTTTTCTCTTTTCATTAGTTAAGTTTGACAGCAGTCTGTCTATTTTCTTAATCTTTTCAAAGGACCAGCTTTTCCTTTTGGGGATTTTTCCATTGATTTTTGTTTTCCATATCATTTATTACTGCTTTGATCTTTATGATCTCTTTCCTTCCTTTATTGGTGGGATTGTGTTGTTTTTCTTGTTCCAGTCCTTAGAGGTATGTTAGGGTTTTAATATCAAATATCTCCTCCTTCTGTATGTGTTTGTTGATAGCTATAAATTGAGTCTGATTAATGCTTTCACAGTGTCCCAAAGGTTTTGTTGTGTTGTGTTATCATTTGTCTCTAGGAATTTTTTAATTTCTTCCTTTCTTTGCTTTATTATCCAGTTGTTTTTAATATTATATTGTTTAACCTCCAAGAATTTGTCTCTGTGTTTCTGCTAGTTTTATTGGTGCTTTATAATTTTATAGGTTTGTGGTCTCAAAAGTCCACAGGTTTTCATTTTCTGAATCAGTTGAGGCATGATGTGTGGCCTATGATGTGGCCTATTATTGATATGCATGCATTTGTTACTGCCATTTTGCTTCATCTATGTGTGTTGTGTGTTCATATGTGTGTTGTGTTTAGTTTCTATTCTTCCTGTGCTATTTCCTTGCTTTGGGTGTTGGTCTGTGTGTTGGTTTTGTGATAAATTGTATTGTATGTTGTTTTCTATCTCTTTACTGGTGCATTTAGTCCATTAACATTGAGTGAGATTATTGATATGTATGTTACTATCATTGTGCTATTTTGGCACATGTTGTGTGTATGTGTGTATTTGCTTTCTTTGTTCTCCCTTTAATTCTTCATTGCTTTGGATATTGCTGTGTGTGTATTTGGTGGGGAATTGTCTTGCATATTAGTTTCAATTTTGTGTGTTGTTGCTGTTGGTTTTTTGGCCTTACTAATTCATTGAGTAATTTTTGTGGTGTAGTGTAGTGTAATTCTTTGAGTAATTTTGTTTGGGGAATTCTTTTAGTTTCTCCTTGACTTAGAATACTTTCATTTCTCTAGCATATATTGGATACAGGGTTCCAGGTAGACTTTTTTTTTCCCTCCAGTACTCTGTAAGCATCACTTCATTGTCTTCTTGTTTGCATGCTTTCTGCTGACAAATGGGAGGTTATTCTAATTGCTGACCCTTAATATGTAATTGGTCTTTTATTCTCTGGCTGCTCTTAGAATTTTTTCCTTGTTGTTGATGTTAGACATCTTGACTACAGTATGTATGCCAAGGGGTTTTCCTTTTGGGATCCTTCCTGGTGGGGTTCCCTCAACTTCCTGAATACGTGTGTTTTCTCCCTTTACAGAGAGAGCTAAGTTCTCTTTGTGAGCTCTTGGTCTATTCTCTGTGTAGATTGCTTTGCTTCTTCCTCTTCTGGGATTTCTATAAAATGCAGGCTCTTCCTCTCAACTGTTTCCCAAAATATTCTTATGTTTTCCTTGACCTCTTTTGTATTTTTGTTATCTGTCCCTTTTTTAAGTTGAAATCTATAGATTTGTCTTTTACTCACTAATTTGCATTTCCAACATTTCAATTCTGTTTATCTGTTCTTTTACAGCGCTGTTTGTTCTTTGTATTGTTGTTTAACTCTGCTGTTGTAGTGTTTGATGTTTGCGTTTCTGTTTGAGTGTCTCTTCTAAAGCATGTATTGAGGTACGAACTTTTCTATTGTTTCGCTTTTTTGCTCTCACTCTTCCTACAGTGGTTGCATGGCTGCCATCCTCATCCTTCCAAATGCTCTACTGGTAAATCCATAGCTGTTCAATTTATAGGCAGTACATTTAAGTCTGGTTGGTATTTGGTTATTTGTGCTTCTTGCTCGTGTGTGTGTGTGTGTGTGTGTGTGTGTGTGCGCGCGCGCGCACTGATATCTTGTTTCCTTGACATCTTAGAGTTGCTATTAGGGGTGTTAGGTAGATGGTGTTAAGGGGGAGTGGTTAGCTCTGCTACATGGTGCAGCAGAGGGGTAATGGGAAGCTTATATTAAGTATCTGGGGGACAGTGTTACATTAGACATTAGAGGAGTGTTCAGAGAGTGGGGGAAGAAGTGTTGTGCTCAAGGAGCAGCATGTAAAATACAAAATGGGAAGCACAGAACAGTGTTATTGGTAGGTTAAATGAAGAGATTGTAGCCCCCAAAAATTCCTGCTTTGTAGCAATGAAAGAATGGTTACTGATATTTTATAGGCAAAAAAATATTTGAAATGTAAGAAAAGTGTTAGCTTTGGTTTTTTATGTGGGTGAGAAGGAGAGAACAGGTTTGATGATAAGAAAGGTGATACTAAAGGATAGATCAATAATGCTATGAAGAAAATGTCAGACATTTAGATTAAGGAAAGAAAGGTAAAGAAAAGGGCAAGAGACCAAAATTTTAAGAATGCCATTGGGAAAAACAATGCTAGCATGCAAGGGAGTAACCCAACCCCTCTAAAATAAATGGAAAAAAAGAAAAACCACTGCTGGGTAGAACTTCCATAGTATGCACCCCCCATCCCCCCAACACCAGTGAGCATTAAGCAACAGGCTCTGAGCTTGCGCACTCAGAGGCGTCATGTTAGAAGGTTCTCTGTGATCACACTGAATTTTTAGGTAAAAGCAGTTTTACTCAAATCTCATTTTTGTGATGGCCAATAAGAGAATAGCGTTCAGCTGTGAAATTTTGTTGCCTGCTCTGGAAAAATGGCACCGAAACCATTGTAATGTTTTACACAGATCACAAGAACAGCGCTATGGGAAAAACTCAAGTGCATGTGCTATTTTCTCATTTCAGAAAGGAAAAATGTTGATGGTTGATAAACCTAATTCTGGATGTCCATCCACTTTCCAAACATAAAAATGTCAAGTCATAGTGCATTTAGAACTTGTTCCAAGAGATCAGACTGTTAGTATGGCTTTCTAGTGTCACTAGGCAACAAAAAGGTCGATTTGCAGCAGACAGGGGGCTACTTTGCCACCACGAAGATGCACCTGCTCATGCAGCCATCTCAGTGCACCAGCTTTGACAAAAAGCATCATGCCTCTCTTGCCCCATGTTTCTCACGTGATCTTGCTCTGTGCAACTTCTTTTTGTTTCCATGAATGAAGAGGGACACGAAAGGAGAGCAATACGATAATATACAAAGGTGGAGAAAAAAATTAAGAAAGGTGGGTGCTGCCAGCCATCCAAACAGATCAGTTTGAAAAATGTTTCCAAGACTGAAATCACAAATTGTAAAATGTATTCAGTGAAATGGAGAGTACTTTGAAGGTTATAAAGTTGTTTTGTAAAAAATATTAAATACATAGCTTGGGGTAAAATAATTCAATTGTTGAGTACTCCCCTCATAAGATGTAAGAGCATTTCTATTTATTCTTTTGTTTTGTTTTTGCTAAATCATTTTATTGGAGGCTCATACAGTTCTTATCACAATCATTACATACCAGTACATTCATTGTGACAGCACATTTGTACATATATTGCCATCATAATTTTCAAAACATTTTCTTTCTATTGAGCTCTTGGTATCAGCTCTTTCATTTTTCTTCCCCTTCCTCTCCCACCTTCCCTCCCTCATGAACCCTTGCTAATTTATAAATTATTATTATTTTTTCATGTCTTACATGGACCGATATCTCCTTTCACCCACTTTTCTGTTGTGTGTCCCTCTAGGAGGGGGTTCTGCCATTGTAATCTGTTCCCCTTTTTTCCCCCTCACCTTTCTCTTACCCTCCTGGTATCGCTACTCTCATTATTGGTCCTGACAGCCTAATTTGTCCTAGATTTCCTGTGTTTTGAGCTCTTATCTGTACCAGTGTACATGCTCTGGTCTAGCCAAATTTGTAAGGTAGAATTGGGGTCATGATAGTGAAGGGAGTGGGGGGTGGGGAATCATTAATGTGTGTTTGTTTGCACTTCAAGCTTTACCCAGAAACTTAGTCTCTGGTGTGGATGCTCACTCTGGTGTGGATGCTCACTTAGTCTCTGGTGTGTTGAGGGACTAGAAAGTAAACAAGTTAATTTAGAATGTAAAAGGTAAACTTTATATATCCCTGTCCTTAGTTATACCCACCAATGGGGAAGTCCTGATTGAGGATGATTTTTAAGATGAAAGCATAGCTTTGCAGAGAGAGAGGGAGTACAGGCGTGTTAGACACAGATCAGCAAAAATGCTAAACAAAATCAGCTAGGTCCTGAAGCCTGTTCTGGGGTGGGAGGGGGATGGCTTGGAGCAGAAGTCTTGAGCACAGTTGGGCCCAATGTTTAGTAGTATGTTGTTTTACTACCTTGTTACCTTGTAGGTTGTCACAGTAGGATTGAGATTAAGGTTAGGGGGATAATCTTGGTGTTTTATATGGCTTCAACACCTGTGTTTTGTGTGATTGAAGTTAATTATCTTAAGAGAATAGACTTCTGGTGAGTCAGGTCAGAGGGGATGGGGTTTGCTCTTTTTGGAGGGTGGGGGTGGTCAAGTGGGGTAAGGGGCTGGGGGAGATGGGGTCTATACCTTTAACCTATGCAGGAAGCCTAGGAGGGTGAATTAATGCAATGACTATGTTAGCCCAGGTAGACTAGAGAAACAAATCCACAGAAACTCATACATATATAAGATAGAGTGTTATAGCAAGGCTAATTACACATCAAGAATACATCCCAACCCAGTGCTGCCCAAGCCCACAAGCCCAATATTAACCCACATGTCTGACACCAATTCACAAAGTCATGCCCCATCTCACAAAACTCACACTATGATGCCAACAGCAGGAGGAAAGCAGAATCAGTGAGCATGTAAGCATCTCAGCACTGGCTGGGGTCTCCATGCCGCTGCTCCAGCACCCAGGGCTGCATCAGGCTAGATCCATGTGGTTTCTCCACAGGGATGTTTCACAGAAAGTGAGTCTTGCCAGCTGAAGCAGGGAACTGGCTAAGGCAGCTGCACCCTGGTCTGACCATCACAAAGCAAGAGATCCAACAACTAGAAAAGTGAGCCTCACCGAGTCATTTATCTCGCCACTCTTCAATTAATCCCACATGTGTTTATTGGCCAGTTGGCACAATAAATCTTAATTATCTCAATGGCCTACTCAGAAGGTCAGAAGGCCAGTGATGTGAGAGGCTTGGTGTGCTGACTAGCTGGATACATGGGCTGTGAATAGCCTCTGCGTCCCTAGAACTCTGTCTCCAGCCTACACTTGTAAAATCTGATGCACTAGCAGAAGCTGCTTCTAGTAAAACCTGATGGTTTCTCCCTGCCTTGCTAGGTTAAATCTTTGTCAATCAACCAGGTGCATGGTGGCAGCAATCCAGCTGAGTTTATAAAGCAAACAAAGGAAAGCCCCAGAGTGACTCAGGCTTTTGAGATGCATCAGGCACTCTGCTAGATTGTACCCCAGGGGAGGGGGGTTAGTTTTGCCAAGTGGGGTTAGAGCTCACTGGGCTGGAATTCTCCACTGAAGCCTTCTTTCAACTGATCTGATGACTCGCCCCACATGACTTGGTAGGCTGTGTTCTCTTCACTATTGAGGATCCAGGTCTGGGGGGTCTCCACCTGGATTCTTCTGGTCTGGCTGGAGAGCCAAAGCCATTTCTATATGTATCTACTCAGGGAAGATTCCTTAGAACTGTATCCCTGTTGCTCCACCTCCCCTCATCCCCACTTAGCCCCCATCTCCACAGCCCTGGGAATCAGCGCTCCCCCTTCCAAATAAGCTGCAGAGAAATGACCAGAGGAATTCCAATAGGCAGATGTCATTGCTCTCTAGTTTTTGTAAATCTGTGTGTGCTCATCGTTGATTACGCCATGCTGGCAGGCCATGGTACTATGTGGGGAGAGGGGGAGGGAAGACGACACCATCTCTCTGGTTCTGGCAGGGGAGGGGAAAAGCCTATGAATAGGCGTGCAGAGAGGGAAGCATGGGGGTGAGCTCTCAGGGCTAGCTCTTGGGGCTTCTCTATGTGATCTGTTCTAAGGAAACAGTCTGACAACATTACGCTATGCTAGTGGCTGGCACAACTAGGCTGAAGTGGGGCCTGGAAGACTCCATCCCTCTGGTGCTAGAGGGGATGAAGAAAGCCCATGTACAGGTGCGGTGAAGTTAAAGCGCCATAGTGAGCTCTTGAATCACTACCTGGGTGAAAATTGAAAGAGCAGATCTGAACCACAAACCCTAGAATACTAGGATTCTAGGTCTAGCACCTAACTGCCCAAGGTTGGTCTTCTTGCCTCTTGATTTTCTAGTCTCATAACAGAAGCACAAAGCAGGTGATTCTACATGAGGGGCGTCATCCTGGAAGCTCCTCCAGTTATTGATTTAGGTAGGCATAAAATACTGTATCTTTATGATAAATAAGAACATAAAGCTTTATTTCATAGTTTTGTCAATATTGAGTGCTTGAATCACAGCCAATTCCCAGAGAAATGCAGCATGGCACGTTGTAATTGTGCTGCTGCAGGTGACATCCACAGAAGACATATGACAGCAGGATGACAGCTGTGAGATGCAGGGGTGAGGAGGAGAATCACTGAGTAACAGCTTCAGAAATATGACACCGCAACGGAATACGAAGACATCACAGTGTACAAACATCTAGACAGCATTAATCATAAATGGGTGAGTAACATAGGGTAAGGGCATCGGTTAACCTACAGGGAGAGGGAAACTGATACTGCATACAAACATCACCTTTGCTAAACAATAGAGGTTTCACATTTACTAAATATGTAAAAGGAAGTCAGTCGTGCCTGAAGCACAGTCATACAAATGAGCAGTGTTGATACTGGTGGGTTGTGGTTGTTTTAGTGAAAATGTAAATGCACTGCTAATAAACAATATCTATTTATAGAACAAGGAAATAAAATTTTTGATAAAAATATGTAGAGAGGTATGCATGTTACAGATGTAATAATGGTCAAACGTAAATTCTTAAATAGTGTCTGTTTCAATTACATGCACTATACCACAAGAGGCTCAGTGTTGTAAAATTCTTTTTCCAACTATTTCTCTGTTACATTGTCTTGACTTTCTATTCATCTAGACTATTTGAATTATATCTGTTTTGCTGCCTGTGACATTTTCTAATACCAATGTCTGACACTAGAATTATAACAATAATATTTTAGAATATTATTGATTAAACATTCTTATAAGTCAAAATATGACAAGTGTTTTTATAAAACATATTTTATTAGTGCTATCTTTCTTTATACTTACTGACATGAAAGGAGCAAAGATGGTTAAGTAGAAAATGCCTTGAAAATTATTTTTATATTATTTTTAGCACACAGTGCTTAACAACCAAATTTCAAAATACCCTTGGTTCACTACATTGTTTCCCCCTAACTACTATAATAGGCTTGACTTTAAGACAATTCCAATGGAGAATAGTGAATCATTTATCCCAAATTTATTTTGTCCTCTTATTGAGTTTCATACATTTTCCTACATTCCCTACCTTGTCAAAGGTCAAATGCAAAAATAAACGCTATCATGACTTCCAATTCCTTATCTTTTCTTTTCTTTTTAATCATTTTATTGGGGCTCGCACAATTCTTATCATAATTCATACATCCATCCGTTGTGTCAAGCCCATAGGGACATTTGTTGCCATCATCATTCTCAAAACATTTGCCTTCAACTTGAGCCCTTAATATCGGCTCCTCATTTGCTCTCCCTCCCCACTGCCCGCTCCCTCATGAACCCTTCATCATTCATAAATTGTTATTTTGTCATATGTTACACTGTCTGACATCTCCCCCCGCCCTCTTGTCTGCTGTCCCTCCCCCAGGGAGGAGGCTATACGTAGATTCTTGGAATCAGCTCCCCCTTTCCACCCCACCGTCCCTCCACCCTCCAGGTATCTAGACTTGTTTTTCTTAACATGCATGTATTTGCCTTTCTCCTACATCCCTAATATTAACATATACTTTATTTATCCTGACTAATTATGGAAATACATGAGATAGAGGTCTAGAAGGTGAGTAAAAAATGTAGCTGTTCTCCTTAAAACTCAATATATTAAGGGAAAATATAAGTGACTTTAATACAAGAGACAAGTGATGGTAGGAAGATTTATTTGAAGTAAAAGGAAAGAAGAGAACTTCCAGCTGTGACTCTCAGGGAATCTTTCATTGAACAGGTACCACGTGCTCTATGACCTAAGAAGAGGTTGAAGCTCAACAAGAAGTAATTGTAGCTAGTATTAAAGCCTATCCTGGGTTTCAGAGGAGCCCTGCTGCTGCTTTTATAGGTTAGGCTTTAGGCTGCTAAGCACAGGGTGAATGGTTCTCACCCACCTACTCAGCTGAGCAAGATGAGGCTGTCTTCAAGATTTAGTTTCAGAAACCATCTATAAGGTCACTATGAGTTGGAATCAATTCAAAAGTAGTGAGTTTTGTGTTATTTTGGTGTTTTTTTTTCATCCGGTACTTCAACAAATCCTGGTGGCACAGTGGGATAAACATTGGACTGTGAAGTCTAAGGTCTGTGATTCAAACCCACCAGCCACTCCACAGGTTAAAGATGAGGCTGTCTACTTCCCTAAAGGTTGACAGTCCCCAAAGCCCAAAGGATGAGTTCAGTTTGGAACTATAGTAGGGTAACGCTGAGTTGGATTAAACCTGATGACAGTGGAGTTTTAGGTTTTCATTTTGTTAATATCCTATATGTACACCCTACCCGTCTGCTAGTTTTTCATATTATGGTGGGCATTGTGTTACTATGATAATTGAGGTTATGCCATAGATATTTTAAGTATGGCAGTTGTTGATAAGGCAGTGGCTATAATTCAGACCAACTTCACGACACCTAACAACAACAGTAAGAATTTTTGGAACAACATTGACATGGAAAAGATTTGGTTTTACTCATATATTTATCAATACACATATAATTGCCCCAATTTAAAAAGAAAAAAACAACAAAATAAACCCCAAGCATGTCTATGGATGTGATGATACTGGAACGTCAATATATTGTTGTGCTGTTGCAAGAACACGCAGACACTTTGGACAACAGTTCTATAACTACACTGACCCCAGATAATAGCCACCCTCACAGAGATGCGTTTGTAACTTTGTGTGGCCTTGATTTCATTTGCATCTTCCCAGTGACTGATAATGACTTTGATGATATTTTCAAGTCCTTATTGACCATAAAGGACTTGAAACCACCAAAGTGAGTTTGGGGTCTTGTTTATTTGTTTTATTGTCCATTGGTAAAAGTCCTATTCAAGTCCTAGGTTCGATTCATTTGTCACTCTCAGTTTGATGTTGAGTATGGAATTACTTTAGATAATTGCTTTTGGATACTTTAACCTTCTCAGATATCAAGGTACCAAATACTTTCTTTCCATCTGTAGGGTATTTCTTCACTCGACTCCTCCCTGAAGAAAATATCCTCACATCTCTGAGTTCTGCAAATCACGGTACTGTCCCAAAGACATCATGAACGTTCTCTCATGGTGGTGGGTGCAGGTCAGTCCAAAGTTCAAAGATCAGAAGGGTGTAAGCCAGATGCTGGGGCCAGTGGACAGATTCCACACCTGGTTCTTACTAGTGATTAGCTCATTACCTTGGCTTCACAGTGGGCTCATTTTATACACAGCAAGAGTCTATTGCAGGGACTCCTGCAAACAAGTACTCAGAAGAGAACCCTATGAGTATCCTTCCCCACCTTCTTGCCAGCCCCGCGCAGGGGAAAACTGTTTGGTGGGAGTTAGATGGTGCATTCAAATTTCACTCAAATGTAATAATGTATTCGCCATCTCTGGACTGTCTCTTATCCATTCATATATGACGTCTGGCAAGATGTTTCCAGCAAGCATTGGCCTCCTACTAAATCATAATCAACCAGGGATTTTTTCCCCACTCCACTCCAGAAACAGTTTTCTTTCTCTCTCAGCTGCAGGATATAAGTTTTACCGCCATGGTAAGTCGTAGTTACTAACCTAATTATTTTTAAAAAATAGTCTGCTTCACACCCTCCACCAAGATCAGAACTCAATTTCATCCGGGTCCTGTTTGCTAGCAGGCAGTGCCCTCCAAAATAGGGCCACAGCCACAGGCATGTGAAACTCACAGTGATTACACATCATCAGAGATTACGGCTGGAATGTAACTCGGGGCACAGAGGATCAAGTTTGATCAAGTCCAATTGATCTACTTTGTACTCTGTTGCTCATGTTATGGCCACAATGAGGAATCTATTGTTGTAAACTAATGCTGTAAATATTTCCTTTATATATTCTTCTGAGTTTTTTGATTTAGTTATTACATTTAATTATTTGATTCATTTTAAAAATTAATTTTTATATATAGTATGTAGGATTTGTCCATAGAAAATAACAAATGTTGCAAAACTCATCCACTCTTGTTGGGATTAAAAAGTGTTATGGTATCTGTCGGAAACAGGGTGGCAGTTTTTCAATAACTTAAATATAGAATCACCACAGAACTCAAAAATTCCACTTCTATGTATATCCCCAAATAATTGAAAGTAGGCACACAGACAGATACTTCCACATTAATATTCTTCACAGTAGTATTTATACTATCCCAAGCCTTGTAATAATTTAAATGTTCATAAACAGATGAATAGATTGGATGTGCTACAGACAATTTAATGTTATCAAGTATTAGAGATAGTGAAGAGAGTATACAATTTTGTGTATATATTTAGTGTCATTGAATTTACAACTAAACAGTTAAAATAGCAAATGCTTTTAAATATATACTTTGTCACACATATTTTCTAAAATTCATACTATCCCAGAAATCAAACTTATTTTAAGTGCTATAAAATATATTTTGACATTCATAAAATTAAGTATTGGGTGACTGAGTAGATCAAATATGAGTGTACACGAAAGTCATATGAAAACATGTATGTATGTACTTACATACAGAAACTCACAAGGAGTGTCCTAGAAACCTCATTTTTATAGCCTAAAATATAAAAACAATTGAAAATTTCATCAACGAATGAATGTATAAACTAAATATAGGATCCATATATTAAGAAAATTACCAGTAATAAGCCATGCATAAGAAATCATACAAGCTACACTATCAGTATTTATAAAATCACAATGTTGATCTAAGGAAACTAATTTCCCAAACCATAGGCTGTATATTTCTCTTTACATAAAATTCCAGAATAGGCAAATATATAGAAACAGAAGATGAATTAGTGTTTTTCAGGACCTAAGTCATGAGGTTTATGGGGAGTTACTACTAATAATTAAATGTCATGTTAGGGAATTAAAATAATTCTAAAAATTATTCCTGAAGCTTGCAGAATTATGTGAAAAGACTAATAGACAGAGTATTAAATACATTAAAAGGTTGAATTATACTACTTATTAAATTATATCTCAATAAATTTATAATCAGATTATTATTAGTGAGACTGAATATTTGATTAATGCATTTCTATTTATATAAAATTTGTAGTACTGTTATTTTCCAACATTATATTTTTCTAACTATATTCAACCATTATCAGAAATATATAACTGATGTCATTTTTCTGTAATAAATGTCATGTGTATTTTTATAGATTTTCAATCCCAGTTCCCTTTTTATATTTGTTAAAAATGTGGAGTACTTTAAAAAATACTTACCAATTATTGTAAAAACTTATCAAAATAACCAGCTACACAAAAAATAAGGAAATATTACCTGTAGAAAGACCTTATATAAAATTCTTACATCTCTCAGTAAAAAACAATTTAATAAAATTTATTTAGGAAATAGTTTAACAAATTATAAAGGACACAGGAAGATATAGAAGAGAATAGTTGTACTAAGGGGAAAAAAGTAGCGAAGGACGGTAATTTTGATAATTTTCACAGGACTTCTTTATTTTTTACTAAAGTTGTAAAAGGTGATTGAAAAATTGTTAGCAACATGGACAATCATCTCTTTACCTTTAAATAGATGCATTTGTGAATGAAAAAATGAACAGAAAGTAGGCATTCAAATGTTAACTTGAGGAAAAGAAGTTTCTGGAATGATAGATTATATTAATGTTGGGAGAGTAAATGTCTTTCTCTTAGTTCTCGTCTTATACATGGAAACTGTGGTGACAATTATAACGATATTCTTAGAAGCCATAGTGGGGTAACTATATGAATTCAAGGTGAAAAGTGGATCTGAAAGACAGCTCATGTTTCAGGGGACCAGTGGAAAGGGCTATATGTTACATATGTGCTACAATGGAATAATATCCTTTAGCTATTACTTTGTAATCATGATAGCGAATACCTTCTACTTAACAAAAGCTATCCCATTTATTGATTCTGATGGCTGTATAGACTGACAGGTCCTAATTCATGTTAAGCAGAATGCCAGGAAGATTTTTTTCTTTTAAGAAAAGCAATTTTTGAGGGCAAATATAGGATAAAAAATACTTTCAAAAGAAATGTCTTCTGGTATCCTCAGGAATGTCTAGGAAACTAGCAGTTAGTTCTAGAGAACAGACCTTGCTGTCATATATTGCTAGATAACTCATACAGAAAAGGACACGGGGGTGACATGAAAAAGAAAAATAAAAGCCATGTAGTTGCCTCTGTGGCCTATAACGTACTTTATTTCCATATCCTATTGAAATTCTGATATGTGTATCTGCCTTGGTACAATTTTGAACCATGTGGGTATTTTTTCTTCTCTCCAAATGTATATAATTTCATGGTTTCTTTCCAGATAACTTAACCCTCAAACAATAAAGTAATTGCTGCCTCCCTTCCTCTATTTAGAACTTATCCCCTCTGCATCAGTTCAGGATGACTAGAGAAACAAATTCAGTGACATATTCATATGTGTGTAAGAAAAAGCTTTATGCCAAGAGGCAATTAATCATATATCAAGAAAACACTCCTGTCCAGTCCAGAACAAGTCCGTAAGTCCGATACTAGTCCATAAATGACACACAGCCACATGCAGTCATGCAGATTGCAGGGAGAGCACAGGCCGGTGGACACAGAGTTGTGTGGATCCAGTGGCATTGCTTCTGGGAGCTCTCCAAGTGACTCAACAGCAGGAAGGTGAAAGGGAGAGAGGGGGGAAGTTCCCAAGACTATTCTAAAGAAAAGGCCATGCCACAAAAAGAACTCATCAGACTGACAGGCTGAACTCCACACCCTCACTCTTATACCTTTAAGTTGACACAAGATTATTTTATAACCCTTTAGCCATATATAATTCTTAAAACAAACACAATAGTGAAGTCATATTTATACCTAACAGGATAAAACTGAAATATATACAACACAAAATGTTCCAACCTCACTTAAGCATAAGATTCTATAAGTGAACAAAACAAAAATATTCTATGCCTAACAATTGGAGTTATGAGAACACTTATACCATAATCCTATCAACATGTTCCCCCACCTATGAAAGTTTGTACCCAGCCACTTCATGCCATAATGCCCCCAAGTTTGGGAATCCCATTTCTATCCTGCCTGCGTATATCAACCCAGTGCTCTGAGGAGACAAACATGTTCCTTGATATAAAAAAAATCTTCTTTCCAGTTGAAACCTTGTGAGTCTGCATCCATAAGCAAAAACAATTCAGGACAGGTTGTCCACAAAGTCAAAAACAATATGCACAGGCTCAAAAATATTCTCTTCATCTCATGCGGTTCTGGTCAACTCAATGTGGCCACCTCACTTATCCTCACCTTGCCTGTTGACCCTGGGCCCAACACAAATTCTCAACAACCCTAGCCCCTTTGGGCCAGGTCATGCATGGGCTCAGGTTGCACACCATTCTATAAACTTCAGA
Organism: Tenrec ecaudatus; assembly: GCF_050624435.1. NCBI lineage: Eukaryota > Metazoa > Chordata > Mammalia > Afrosoricida > Tenrecidae > Tenrec > Tenrec ecaudatus. The sequence goes on along the minus strand of NC_134540.1, from coordinate 140,753,800 downwards.
CCAGGCAAGCCACTTTTGTCTTTTCCTCTAGACCCTGTGAACCAGGTCCATGGGTATCAGTGGCCTGACTTAACCCGTCTCTCGATAGTTACTTTTGTCCCACTTCCATTGAACAAGTGGATTCAGGTAGTCAGCTAGCAAGCCACAGGCTTCCCACAGTTTTCATTTAACATTACCTCCTACCTAGAGAGAAGAGTTTCTTCATGGCTCCAATTTTTTTTCCAGCTTTGGTCGCAAACTACTGGTTTAAAGTTCAAAAAAGTCAAATATCTCCTTTTTCCCTCTTCAGTCTGACAAATGCTCTCCAGGCAAGTCTCTTCAAATGCAAATGTCTTCAGCACTCAAGGCTCTGGGTGGGTTTATCTTCTCGTGGCCTTCTTTTCAGGCAGGCATGTCCTACACTCACTAAAGGTCTAACTTAATGGCTGAATGCAGTGAGCTTATAGCCTACCTTTTTCATACTTCCCAATTATCACTTCTAACAACCATTGCATCAATAACACAGGCAGAAGAAATCGGCGTAATCCTAATATGGCCAGATCCTAAATACATTCTTAAAACAGTGAAATCCAATCCACAATCCTTATAGAAACCCTCCCATTAGGCTTTCTGTCAGCTATTGTGACCTTCTGCCAGCCATTATGACCAACCCTCATGGGCTCAGAAGAGAAGTTCAAAGGGCAATTTCACCCTCTGAGATCAAAATTTATATTTATCATGTTCATTTTCACTATCTCAGACAGGATTAACTAAAGATAAGCCACAGGAATCAAAACCTTTACTTCCCATATCCTTTCAGAAAACAACCCAGTAAACCAGACATATCTGACATTCAGCTAGCCAAAGAAGAAAGACTGCCATGCGGCAGAAGTTACACAAGCATCCACTCTCCATCTTTATGGTTTGTTTCTCTAGTACTCCACTCCTCATTCCATAATGTGTTAGGCTGGAATTGACTAGAGAAACAAATCCAGAGACACTCATATATCTGTAAGAGAGAACTTTATGTTAAGAAGTACGTAGTTATATATCAGGAAAACACCTTAGCCCAGTCCAGATCAAGTCCATAATCTGATACTGGCTCATAAATCCAATGCTAAATCCCTCATCAGACTCATGAAGCTAAATGAAATGATGCATAATGCAGGAAGATCACTGGATGTTAGGGGCAAAATCTTGGGGATCCAATGGCAGTGGATGCATCTCTGGGGCCGTGTGACTTGCCAGCAGGAAGGTGAAACAGAGAGAGAGAAAACCCCCTTATGAGATCCTCCTATGAAAATACCCAGGCTGTGACTTAATTGACAGGCAAGACTCCACCCATATCTTTTTACAGGTGCCATGTTGGCACACACACACACACACACACACAAACAACCTATCAACCCTCCATCTATAAAATCAGTACAGAGACATTATTGTTATTAGATGTCACCAAGTGGATATTGACTTTATTTTTTGAAAAGGTGAAGGACATTTATTTAGCTGTAAGTCTTGGGTAGATATGTCATATTTCTCAGGTTTCCATAAACACTTCCCACCCATTCTACCTTCTTTTCAATTTGTTTTAATCATTTTATTAGGGGCTCAAACAACTCATCACAATCCACACATACATCAATTGTGTAAAGCATATTTGTACATTCATTGCCCTCATCAGTCTCAAAACATTTGCTCTCCACCTAAGCCCATCGCATCAGTTCTTCATTTTCCCTCCCACCCTGCTCTCCCTTCCTCATGAAACCTTTTATAATAATTTATAAATTATTATTTTGTCATATCTTGCCCTGTCTGATGTATTCCCTCACCCACTTTTCTGCTGTCCATCCCCCAGGGAGGAGGTCACCTGTAGATCCTTGTAATTGGTTCCCCCTTTCCAATCCACCCTCCCTCCATCCTTCCAGTATGGCCACTCACACCACTGGTCCTGAATGGATCATCCACCCTGGATTCCCTGTGTTTCCAGTTCCTATCTGTACCAGTGTACATCCTCTGGTCTAGCCAGAATTGCAAGGTAGTATTGGGATCATAATAGTGGGGATGGGGAGGGAGTGGAGGAAGCATTTAGGGACTAGAGGAAAGTTGTATTTTTTATTGTTGCTACAACGCACTCTGACTTTTAATAACACCATGTGACTGAATACACAGGTATCTTAGCTTTTCCTAGGCTGTAATGATTTTATCGCAAGCATAATAGGAGGAAACCCCATCTGGTCTTGTACGATCCTCACGATTGTTATGTTTGAGCTCATTGTCGCAGCTCCTGTGTCAATCCATTTTCGCAAGGGTCTTTCCTCTTTTTTGTGGCATTTACACTTTCCTGAACATGATATAGTTCTCCAAGGACTGTTTTTTTCTGATCACATGTCCAAAGTATGTGAGATGAAATTTCAGCATCCTTGCCTCTTAGGAGCATTCTGAATATATTTCTTCCAAGACAGATAGGTTTGTTCTTAGGCAGTAAATGGTACTTCTAATACTCAGTGCTAGCAATGTAATTCAAATGCATCAATTCTTCTTCAGTCTTCCTTATTCAGTGTACAACTTCCACATGTGTATGAAATGAATGTAAAACTATGGCTTGGGTCAAGCTCACCTTACTCCTCCAAGTGATATTGTGTTCCATAACACTTTAAATAGATCTTTAATTATAATTAAGAAATAATTAATTTTACTTTATGTTATTAACCCTACATAAGACAAATCTTATGGGAAAATAAGCAAAACCCTGAAAGAAGCTAAACTCAGAGTAAAACACATTCATGAAAATAGTACCATGAACATTGTGGAAATTAATTTTACATATAATTACATGTCCATGTCTCTTAAAGAATATATTCAATGTATCTGGAAAATATAAGTATATAACAGTCTCAGGGTAAAAGTCTAAAAGAGAGAAGTAATAAGGTATTAAGCCATTGGAAAGAACTGAAATGCTTGTATTGTACTAGCAAAGGCAAAACAATAAAATCATTAAGGAAATGGTACAGGAATGGAATCTATTTTTTCACTGTTGCACAATAAAAAATGATCACAAATCAATATGAAAGAAAATTATTTTTCTATGGGTATTTTGATGAATGTAATAACTAAAATCAGATACTCAGAATACAGAAAAACATATTTTGTTGATACTACAGAATAAAAATTTCTAAATCAAGCAATAAAACAGCAGGAAAATAAAAGCAAATGTTTATAATGAAGTTGAGAAATGTCAATTATTTTAATGATAAAAGTAAAGCATATATTTGAAAAGGATTAAGAATAACTACTAAAAGGGAAAAGAACTATTATATGAAATAGACAATAAATGACAAAATTACACTACCAGATATATTAGAATAAATTAAATATGTACATTGCATATTCATACAATTATATTTTAATTAATCAATAAAATAATTTTAAATGGACATTGAAAAAACTCAGTAACTATAATATAAATTAGTGTGAAAAATCATTTAGTGTCCCTAAGAAAAATAAACAAAAACTAAAAGTGTATGCCCAGGGTTATTGAGTCCCTTTTGACACACAACAACACGGATTAGGTTGTGGGGTGTTGCAAATCTTTATGGGAGTGTAGAGCCTCATTTTTCTCCCACAGAATGCTGTTGGGTTTGAACCCCCAGTCTTGAGGCTATCAGTCAAATACCCCACAGCATCACCATCTTCAATGAAGGAGGTGCTGAGGAAGTGTTAGTAGCACCTGCTAATGATAAGGTGGGACAACAGTGCTGAGTGGCCAGGCGTTTCCAAAGCCAAAGAACGGCAATCCTGGTCATTCAAGAAATGCTACACAAAGCAACTTCCTTACAAACTATAAATCAGTAAGTTTTGTTGTTAGGTGCCATCAAGTGGATTCTCATCCGTAGTGACCCTGTGCACAACAGAATGAAACATTTTCTGATCCTGCAGCACCCTCAAATCATTCCTAGACTTGAGCTTATTATTGCAGCCACTGTGAAAATCCATCTTTTTGTGCCTTCCTCGTGTTTCTCTGTCCCTCTCCTTTCCTAAGCATAATGTCCTCCAGGGACTGGTCACTTAGTTTAAACCTTATAAATACCCGTAAAATAATAAGAAAGTAAATGGAAAGAGTAAGCAAAATTAAATAGTCATATGTGAGGTGAAGAAAGATAACAATGAATAAATATAACTTAAGCAATAGTTATTTTTCTTAGGTCTCATACTTTCATTTTGGATCTCTTCATCTGCTTGCTGGGAGTTTATTCATGAAGGATTAAATAACTAACAAGATCTTGTCAAAATTTGTCCCAAAAGACTAGAATTGGTACAACAAAAAAGGGGGAGGGTTGGGGATATAAACCAGTTCATGAAAATGACAAGACGATGTTGAGTTGCTAGCAGTTATGTATAAGTATTTTCAGAAAGAGATTACAAATTTAATCAAAGGAAGCAATATATTTGAAGATGTACTGATAATTTCTAAAGATTATAGAGAGATAAACATCACACATTGAATGGAGCACAAAATTAAGAGTGGATTAGGAGTTAAAAAAAAGAAAGGCATATATAGGCAAATAAACGTGTTTATGCCTTCAAAGTTAAAGTGCAATGGTAAAGCATATCTTAAAAAAGAGATATTGGGACAAATATTATTTGACCCAAACCTCAATTGTAACATGAAATTCAGAAGAGTGACAAGTTTTCAAGACATTACATTTTCATTTTGGTGGGACAATTGGTTAAGGGCTGACCTGTACACATAGACATTGAGTCTCAAATACACTTGCTGCTCAATAAGAAACAAAGATTTGATGATCTGCTCCTCTGCAGACTACAGCATTGAAGCCTTTTAAGGCAATTCTATGTGACTTGGGATTGGCTCAATGGGACCCAACACCAACAATGTTGTTTTTCGTTGGCACAGAATAGGTTTAAGTTCTTGAAAAATGTATGCATGTAAAAATACAGAATGTTGCCTGCCCTGGAACCATCTTCATATATTTAGGTATGTTTGGGCCCTTGTTTAATGCCACAGTTAATGCCAAGAGGTTTTCTCTTGGTTTTACTGACCCTTTACTTTCTCAAAGTTAAAACCATCAGGTTGATTCAACTCATAGTCACCCTATGCAACTGAGTGCAGTTGGTCTCACAGGAGCGGAAAGTTCACCTTTCCCCTTGGAGATGCTGATGGTTTGGAACTGCCGACCTTGCGGTTGGTTTATCAGCCCAATAGATAACCGAATTTTCAGGGTTGCTATGCATCAGAATCTACTCAGTGGCAGTGAGTTTGAGTTACTACACCCAGCTTGAAATGAGTGCTCTCTGATTAACCATAATTTAAAACCTCAAATTTCTAATCTGCTACATCAGAAGCCACCCAATTACAGACACAAGACAAATCCTTCCCACCACCTACGAATTTGTGTGAGTGTTTGCTAAATAAATTCGTAAAATATAGTTCTGCTGACTTTTTTCTGTACAGGAACCCTGGTGGTATAAGTTTTAAGCTTTGGCTAAATTCAAGTTAGCTAGAGAAACATAGGGTCTCCTACTCCCATAAAGAGTTATAGTCTCGAGAACTCACAAACGCGGTTTGGCTCTGTCCTACAGGGTCACTGTGAGTTGGCATTGACAATGGTAGTGATTTTGTTTTTTGTTTTATTTTTGATATATTTTACCTATGACTGCTTTAGGAATACAAAAAATGTCAATTTAACATTTGCTTCAAAATAATATGGCAGATGATATGTTGACATAATTATGATAGAGAAGAACGTGCTATAATTTTTCATTTGGGGGAATGGCTTATGGGAATGTGCCAATATAGTACACTGATTTCAAATATTTGCAAATGCTTGAACTTATCCTTAAAAAAGTCAAGTTTGACTAAGTGAAGAGTCAATACAAATGTTGAAAATGTAAATGTTGAAAGTGTAACTTTCAAGATGAGAGTAATGAATTATTTAGAAAACACTTAGGACACAATATTAAAAGCAAATATGACAAAGAGTGAAAAATATGAATGTATTGATAAGATGTTTACATGTTTTTATTTAAAAAATCTGCAAGACACTAGATTAAAACCTGCAGATGTCAGAACCTTCTTAAAGAAGAAAGACATCAAAGTAGTAAAATCACAATTATTTTATCCTATCAGAAAGAAAACAACATGGAAGAAGCACACCAGCCTGTGTGATCATGAGGTGGCAATGGGATCAGGCATCAGGCATCAAAGACCCAGAAAAAAAAGTCACATCGATGTGAATGAGGAGGAGGGTGGAGTGGAGACCCAAATTCCATCTGTGGACAATCAGATATCCCCTTACAGAAGGGTCACAAGGAAGAGACAAGCCATTCAGGGTGGAGTATAGCATCAATGACACATACAACATTCCTCTAGTTCTTTAATGTGCCCTCCTCCCCACTATTAGGACCCCAATTCTACTTTACAAATCCAGCTAGACCAGAACATGTACACTAACACAGTTAAGAGCTTGCAACACAGGGACTCCAGGACAGATAAACCCCTTAAGACCAATAATGAGAGTAGTGATGCAACGAGGGTAAGATAGAGGTAGAAAGGGGGAACCAATCACAATGATCTACATATCGCCCTATCCCAGGGGGATGGACAACAGAAAAGTGGTTGAAGGGAGACATCGGTCCATGTAAGACATAAAATAATAATAATAATTTATAAAATATCAAGGGTTAATGAGGGAGGGAGGGTAGGAAGGTGGCAGAGGGAGGGAAAAATATGAGGAGCTGATACCAAGGGCTCAAATAGAAAGAAAATGTTTTGAAAATGATGGCAACAAATGTACAATTGTGCTTGACACAATGGATGGATGTATGGATTGTGGTAAGAGCTGTGTGAGCTCCCAATAAAATGATAACATTTTTAAAATTGTGCTAAGATTGCACTCTATGAAATGCAAAAGAAACTTGGGAGACCCATGAAAATAAGGCTATTTTGTTGACTTTCAATTCTCACAGGTGTCACTGTTGTATGTTTGTGCATACACATGCATTTATGTGTTTATGTATGAATTCACACGTGAGAGAACTATCTGGTAAAATAGTAATCATTGGAAAATTCTCTCATAAAATTACCAAAAAAAAGCTATCAAAGATTAGCAATGATATACAACATGTTGTATAATGTCTTTGTGTCCAAAAATGTGAGGATTCCTATTTCAATAAGTATCAAAGAAATATTGAGAATCAAGCAAATATATTTTAAATGCTTACGGAAATATAAATTACATTAAGTAAATCAATTAGGAAGAAAATATAATCAACCACATATTAAATATCAGATATTAAAACACTAAGAAGTAAATTATATAATATTAATGAGGGAGCAAAAAATGACCAATGATTTACCATAGAGCTTAAAAACAGACCTATTTATTGAACTATGGAATGATATGACATAGGTATTAATTTCTAAGTTACAGCAAATTAACAAAAAGAAAAGGATAGATAAAAGAATGGGTTTGGGGCTCACACTAAATACTACTTCTAACTTAAGAACAATTAGTTCTTACCTCATGGTCGTGTTCGATACTCACACTCCAGAAGGGCACATGGAAGATACAGGTGCTATAGAAAAAAATGTGGTGAAGAATTTAGATGATGCCTGCCTACCAGATAAAATTGCATCTAGGGTCTTAAAGACTTGTCTTCAAACAAGTAGCCATCTAAACGAGATGTCGGCTAAGCCCACTTGGAAGAAGCACACCATCCATTAGTCACTGAAGGACTGGAATCCATCTAATCTGAAATCAAAGGAGGAATCAGTGCAGAGCCTAAATGGTGAGAATCAGCTGTGCAGAAGACGAAGGATAACAGTGTAGCCCAGGATTCATTTGTGGAACTGCACAGGAAATAAGCCTCCAGACAACCCCCACCCCTTATGGAAAATTCAGGGATGGAGGACAGTGGTCACTAAACAGAGCGCTTGGTAGAGGTGGTATCAAAGATCAAAGGCATAAATGTAACTTGAACAATTAAAACTTTGTCAGTAGATGCCCCCTCCCCCAAGATGCAGGCTGGATCTGATCTTGTTTCCAAATTTTTCTGTAGTTTTGACTTGTATTGTTTTGTTCAGGGTTTTTTGTTGTTTATATTAGAGTGTATCTCAGAGGTATATGTCAATGGCGCTAACCCTCTTGAAGCTGTGTTAGAAGCTTCTCTATTTTTCAGGAAATGAAACCCAGGATTTGCAAACCTGTTGGGACAGCAAGTAGAATAAGGTTTCTGGGGGAGGCACGTAGAGTGGTGGGGGATAGGGAGATGATGCCAAGGAGTTCGTATAGGAAAAGAAAGTTCGTGATCCAATTGTTATAGCAGTTGTATAATTCTACTTGTTATGTTTGAAACATGTAATGATATGTAATAAACCCAACTATAAGAATAAAAAAGACCCATTTATAGAGAAGGAATTGCTAACTAAAAAGTCAGTATAATAATTGATGTGGCAAGAATACGTTAATAGGGGAGAATGTAACATTCAATTCGTTTATGGAGGAAAATTGGGTTAGATACCAAAATCAGTTTATTTTTAAATATGAACCTAAATGTAGTAAGTAAAAATTTGTGACAGAAAAAAAAATCATGGTGGATGAAAATGTGCTTGACTATTATTTAAGCATGAGGTGTCCAAAACTAAACTGACCCACAGTGACCCTACAGGGGAGGGTAGTGCTTCCTCTTTGAGTTTCAGAGACGAATTTTTTTTTTAGCCCTTTAGACCAATTTATTTTATATCCATTTAAAATATCATCCAACAAAGGACAATGAAGTTTACAGCTGGGACAGGTATACATAACTTGAGGCATTTGCAGTCCATCATACCCACTGAATAACAACTTTGCTGCTGAAATGTCTTAAAACTTACCAAACTAAAACAAAAGCCTGAATGATACAAAAGGAGTATTTCGGTGGAGTCTGTTCTGTCAATTGGTGTTTTAAACAAAGGAAACACATCCTGTTTCCCCCAGACTAGTTAAGTAAGCAAGAGCTACATGCAGCAGTGTATTAAGACATTTCTCAAGTCTTCTCAAATGAGTCCAGGTGGGGATGGGATGGAGAAAACTGAGAGAAAAGCATTGCTATAGACACCATAACAAACAATAAATTTAGATAATTTAAAATTTAAAAAGGCAAGAGGCAGCATTTCAGCAGCAAAGTGCTCAATAAAAAGTATATTGTAGAGGGTAATACATGAAAAGTTGGGGTGAGAAGAGGGCAGGGAAATGGGTCAGCAGGATGGTGAAGGCCTCAAAGAAAATACGGCGTCGTTGTTCTAGGAGGAATAACACGTTCTGAATCTGGAACTGCCCGGAATAACTTTGGTTCTCTTGTATTTACGTCTTTGAAGACCATGATGGAAGCAATATTTCCACGATAGCAGTACTTAGGAGCAGACCATACTGTTAGCAGCTTCTCATCAAACATAAATTTATAGCCTGCATGCACTAGTTGACGTGCTCTGCAGATGAGTTTTAAATTGTTGATATGAACAAACTCATTTGTGATCTTTGCTCCAAAAAGCCAGCCTGCTCCTCGGGGACTGATTGCCCACGTATCTACATCTTCAGGATCTGACCAAACCAGGTCACAAAATGCTCCTTTATGAGGAATTTTCTGATTCCGTTCAATTGTTCGAATATGATCCAGTGTTTTGATATCAGGAGATAAACCACCATGAACACACAAAATCTGCTCATCTATTAAAGCTGCTACTGTAAGCATGTCAAAGACTTTGGTACAGTATCTCCAGGCATTAGCATTTCTGTTTTTGGTTTGGCACTCATCATAAAATCCATACACCTGTGTTATTTGTCTACTTTCATGATTTCCTCGTAAGATTGTAATACGATCAGGCCATTTAGCCTTTAGTGCAAGAAGGTAAGTAAAGGTCTCCAAACTATAGTAACCTCTGTCTACAAAATCACCCATAAATATGTAGTTTGTGTCAGGAATCTGACCTCCCGTTCTGAATAGTTCACAAAGGTCATAAAACTGTCCATGTACGTCTCCACACACTGTTACTGGTGTTGATACTGGCTGAACATTAGACTCTTCCAAGAGGAGGTCACACACATAGTCACAAAGTCGCTATGGGAGGAAAAGTCTTGTGGATCCAGTATCGGTGGACACATTGCCAGAGCTCTGGCTGCCATCAGCGTGCCTCCATGTAGCTTGTCAACAGGAAGGTGAGGCAGAGAGAGCCAGAGACTAATTTTTTTATGGGGATAGAAAACCACATCTTTCTCCTATGGAGTGACTATTGGTTTCTGATCGCTGACCTTATGATCTGCAGTCCAATGCACCTCACCACGAGGGCACCCTATGCATGAGATGTAGAACTTCTTAAACAATACCTTCCTAGTGTGGAAAATCCTACCATGGTACTCCGTTTGGTTTTTGGTTTTGGAAGGCCTACTGAACAGTTCTACACCGCCATATTCACCACTTGTCAGTTTGACGTGCTGTGATGGCTCGTGTGTGTTTCTGTGATTTTGGAAGTTACGTTATTGCTATTTCAAATGTTAGCAGGGTCATCCAAAAGGAAAAGGTTTCAGAGGAACAGACAGGTTAAGAATACACAGTGAAGAGTGCTCAGCTCCCAACCTGGGAGAATGCAGCCCCTAAAAACCTTACTCAGAGCCTTGAACCCTTGTCAGATACTGAAGGTCCAATGAATGGAAGCAGAACATTGTTCTAGATAGTGTTGGAGAATGGGCTCCTGGGGCCCTCGAAATGTGACTGAGAAGGAGCTGGTTTCTCAGAGTAGGGTTGACCACTGTGACGTGGCCAGGGAAAAGCCCGCTGAGTGGACCCTTCTGGATCTTTGTTTGCTGATGAGAAACAGCTGCAAAACTCCAATGGCCAGAAATTGGAATGTGCTAATTATGAATTTAGGATAATTGGAAGTGGTCAAAATGGAATTAATAAAGATAGATACCCTAGACATTAGCGAGCTGATATTGACTTTTATTGGACATTTGTCATCAAAAAATAATATGATTTACTAATTTGGGAATGATACAATGAAGAGGAATGGAATGGTATTTATTGTCAAAAAGGACAGTGCAAGAAATTAATCATAAAGTACCATGCTATCTGTGATAGCACTATCTCTATACACCATTCCAGAAAAAATAAATACAGGTATCGTACAAATTGATGCATCAACCATGAAAGCTAATGGTTGAGAAATGAAAGGATTCTACTAATGACTTCAGTTGGAAATTGATCAAACATGCAATCAGTATGCATTGATAATTATTGGTGATTGGAATTCAGAAGTTGGAAACAAAGAGGAAAGAACAATAGTTAGAAAATATGATCTCAGTGCTAGAAACGAAGCTGAAGATCATACAATGGAATTTTGCAAAACCAATAACCAGTTCATAACAAATATCTTTTTTTTCAGCAGCACAAAAGGTGACTGTCCACATGTTCCTCTCCAGATGGAATACATAGAAATAAAATTGACTAAATAGGTGGAAGAGACGATGGAGAAGCTCAATATCAGCAGCTAAAACCAGGCCAGGTGCTGATTATGGGACAGACCATCAATTGCACATATATAAATTCAGGATTCATCTGAAGAGAAGTAAAATTAGTCCATGAGTACCAAAATATGACCTGGAGTCTATCCCATTTGAATTTCAAGAACATCTCAAAAACAGATTTGACATATTGGACATTAATGACAGAAGACCTAATGAGTTGTGGAAAAACATTAAAACATCCTCATGAATAAAGCAAAAGTCCTCAAAAAGGCAAGAAAGACAAAAAGGATGAAAGTGGATGTCAAAAGACACTCTGAAACTTGTTCTTAATCGGAGTAGATAAATCAAATGGAAGAAAAATGAAGCCAAAGAACTGAATAGAAACTTTCAAAGAGCAAATCAAAAAGCTAAAACCGAATTGATAATGAAATGTGTAAAGACTTAGAACTAGAAACCCAAATGGAAGGAATGCACTCAGCATATCTTACACAAAAAGGAAGAAGAAAAAATTCACACCCCAAGTTGTGATCTTGAAAGATTCTATGGGCAAAATATTGAATGATACTGGAGGTATCCAAAGAAGATGGAAAGAATATACAGACTAACTGTACCAACAAGAGCTAGTCTACATTCCACCATTTCAGGAAATAGAATATGAGCAAGAACCAGTGATGCTGAAGGAAGAAATCCAAGCTTCACTGAAGGCATTGCTGTATTCGTACCCATTCCAAGTAAAGGTGATTCAGCACAATGCTCAAACCATAGAACAAGATCACTGATATCGATTGCCAGTAAACGTTTGCTTCCGATCATCTAACAATTGCTGCGGTACATTTACAGGGAGCTGCCAGAGGTTCAGCCTGGATTCAGAAGAGGATGTGGAACATGAGCTATCATTGCTGATGTCAGATGGATCTTGGCTGAAAGTAGTACATACTAGAAAGCTGTTTGCTTGTGTTTTATTGACTATATAAAGCCATCAGACTGTGCAGATCATAGCAAACTATGGATAAACTTGAGAAGAACAAGAATTCCAGGACACTTCATTGTGCACATGAGAAACTTGCATCTGGATCAAGTGGCAATTTTGCGAACAGAACAAGGGAATGTGGCATGGCTAAAAAATTAGTAAAGTAATTAGTAAAATTAGTTAAAAACAGGGTTGCGTCCTTCACCATACTTATTCAATCTATATGCTGAGCAAATTATCAGAGAAGGTGGATTATGTGAAGAATATGTGAGATCAGGATTAGAGGAAAGCTTATTAACAATCTGTGATATGCAGATGACAGAACCTTGCTGGCTGAAAGTGAGGACGGTTTGAAGCTCTTGTTGATGAAGATCAAGGATTGCAGCCTTCAATAGGAATGACAAGTCAATGCAAAGAGCCAAATCCTCAAAACTGGACCAGTAGTTAGCATCATGATAGGTGGCGAAAAGTTTGAAATTGTCAATTGTCTTGCTTAGATCCACAATCAATTCAAATTACAGCAGCAGTCAAAAGATCAAAAACTGTTGCATTGCATAAATCTTCAGCACATGGTCTCTTCTGAGTATTGAAAAGCAAGGGTATAACTACTTTGAGGACTAAGGGATGCCTGGCCCAAGCCATGGTATTTTCAATCATCTCATATCCATGTAAAATTTGGACATTGAATAAAGAAGACTGAAGAAGAGCTGATGCATTTGAATTGCTGTGCTGGAGAACAATATTGAAAGTACCATGGACTGCTAAAACAACAAAACCCCAAGAAACTCAAGAAGAAATGGAGAGGATCTTCAAAACCTACCAACAGAAAAAGCCCCAGGGCCAGATGGTTCCACAGCAGAATTCTACCAAGCAGTCAGGGAAGAGTTGACACCAATCCTCCACAAAATATTCCTTAATATAATCTAGGATGGATGAACCCCTCAGGACCAGCAGTGAGAGTGGCGACAACGGGAGGGAAGGGGGTGTAGAAAGGGAGAACCGATCTTGGTGTAACCTCCTCTCTGGGGGATGGGCAATGGGAAGGTGGGTGAGGGGAGACGCCAGGGTGTAAGATAAGATAAAATAAGAATTTAAAAACTATTAAGGGTTCATGGGGGAGGGGGGAGAGGGGTGGGAGGGGGAGGTAAAAAAGGAAAATGAGCTGATTCCAGGAACCCAAGTGGAAAGTGAATTTTGAGAATGACAAGGGCAACGAATGTATAAGGGTGCTTTACTCAATTGATGTATGTATGAATTGTGATAAGAGTTATATGAGCCCCAACAAAATGATTTAAATTAAAAAGTATTATTAAAAATATAAAATCCCCCCATAAAAGAGCAAACCCCGTGGTCATGGAAGAAATCCAACCACAATGCTCCTCAGAGGCAAGGATGGAGAGACTTTGTCTTACATACTTTGGACATGATGTCAGCAGAGACTGGTCCCTGAGAGGGACATTATGTGGGGTAGTATGAAGGGGCAGGCTAGGAGAGGAAGGCCCTCAAGAAGATGGACTGACACCATGACTGCAACCATGGGCTCAGGCATAGGAATAATTGTGAGAATGGAGCAGAACTGGGCATTGTCTTGTTCTGTTGTGCATTAGATCGCTATGGGCCTGAACTGATCCAATGGCACTGAATAGCTAAACACTGCCCTATTGCATTGCTATGAGTCAGAATTATCTCAACAACAGTGAGTATTGGTGGCTTGATTGGGTGCTAGATATTTATTAGGTTCCCAAGTTGACTACCAAATCACCTTAGTCCTCACAGTGACATCCTCACCATTCGATGATTTTATTTCTTTATTGAACTGATTGATTAATTTTTTATTCAATGCTTTTTAAAAGATCCTTTTTGGTAGAAGATTTTCCAGATGCATTATTTGGTTTTGAAAGAAGGTTGGCCAGATGCATTACATCATTTGCTTTTTGACTGCTGCGTCCATGAGAAATGATTGTGGATTCAAATATGATGAAATTCTTGACACCAATCTTTTCTCCATTAATCGTGATGTTATCAATAGTTGTAGTTATGAAGATTTTGGTTCCCTTTACGTGGAATTGCAATCAACACTGAAGACTGCAGTCTATCAAGTGCTTCAAGTAGTCCTCCCTTTCAGCGAAGTTGTGACATCTCCAAATCTCAAGTTCTTAATAAGATTTCCTCCAATCCTGATGCTCCTTTCTGCTTCATATAGCTCAGCTTCTCTGATTATTTGCTCGGCATACAGATTGCATAAATATGGTCAAATCATACAATTTTTTGCACACATTTCATGACTTTAAGCCATTTTGTATTCCTTTGTTCTGTTTAAAAAACAAACAACTGGCACTTGGTGCACACACAGGTTCTAAATGAGCACCATGAAGTATTCTGAAATCTACAGCATTCTGTGTTATCCATGGATGATTATGACCCATAAAGTCAAATGCCTTGGCATGGACAATAGAACAAAAGCAAACATCTTTCTGCAATTATGTTTTCAGTCAAGATCCATCTGATAATCAGTTATGCTATCCCTCATACCAACGTCTCTTCTGAATGTGCCCAGAATTTCTGGCAGCTCTCAGGGTGCTGTTGTAACCATTGTTGAATTAACTTCTGCGAATCTCTATTGCATGTGATATAAATGAGATAATACAATAGTTTCTGTTGTGTCACCTTTCTTTAAAAGGGTAGAAATATGGATCTCTTCCAACTAGTCAGCAAGATAAGAATCTCCCAAATTCCTTGGCATAAACAAGTACATGTTTACAGTGCTTCATCAGGTTGTTAAAGTATTTCAATCATTTTATTAATTCCTAGGGCCTCTTTTCACCAATGCTTTCAGTGCTGCTTGGATTTCATCCTTCAGTATCATCAGCCCTTGATCACATGCTACCTTTTGAAAGGGTTCAATCTTGATGAATGCTTTTGGGTACAGTGATTACAGTATGGTAGTTTGTTGTACTGTGGTGACTTGTATGTTGCTGTAACTATTATTAAAAAAAAGAAAACAGCAGGATCATCCAAGGTGAATAGGTTTCAGTGAAGCTTCCAGACAAAGAACAGATGAAAATTAAATAAACTGTCCACTTCTGAGGGAAGAACTTATGAATAGCTTTGAATATTAGCATAACATCATCAGATATCATGCATGAAAATGAGCTCTTCATGTTATAAAGCACCTTAAAATATCACCAAAGAATCACTTTCTCAAAGAAAAATACATTATAATGGCATTCTCTCCCTTTCATCTTTGTGGGCCTCTTGTTAAAAACAAAAGCAAATAATTTTCAGGGTGCTCAGAGTCCGGCTGATCCTTGAAACCTTGGGAACACATGCTCCATGGGCTGGATTCTGCTCTACTTGACCAAAACACCCAGGAGTTGAGAAAGTGGCAGCATGTGGTATCTCAGGCATAACAATAACGCTCACAATCTTAACAGAAGAGTTTGCAAAACTAATCTTGACACATAGGCTTTGTCTTCCAGCCCATTTGAGTTCACACCCACCACCAGAGATAATACAAAACAACTTCTTTGGCTATAATCAGTGGAATACTATGAGCTCCTGTGCTTACTTCTGAATGGGCTGCACAAGGAAGTGACCCCAATCACGGTAAGCATATGTTCAACCCTGAGAAACTCAACTGCCTTGCTGAGGAGAAAGAAGACAGACGTGGAGGAAATACCTAGGACAGGAAGACAGTCAGATTGAATTACTCTTCCAAGTCTTTGACCCTTGTGAGACCTTCCTCAGCTCATTACTAGGTGAGATTGCCTTAAGATGACACTAATGGGCTGCATGACAGAATATGAACTTAATGGAGTGAAAACAACATACTGTTACTCCCAACCCAAAAAGGGTGTATACAGTCTCTATCCAGATGTTCTGAAAGATCATGGTGCTCCATCTGAAGCAGTTCTCAGAGTCCAGGATTCAAACCAGCAAGCACACCTCCTCAGTGGTGGCCCAATACTTAAGTTGTTTTAAAAGACCAAACCAAGAAAAAGTAAAACAAATACACTTAAAAAGTGAGAGAGAGAGAGAGATAAATAAATTCTTAAAAGTAGACCTGAAAGAAAAAGAGATGCACGAGCGTGTAAAACTGAGGGAGTACACATTTTAAAATCCTTTTTATCTATTTAACACATTCTGTATTCTAGTGTGATTGAAACAAAGGTGATAATAAAGGACAAAACCTAATAAAACCAAAAACCCTTTGTCATACATTCAAACCCCACAAGTTAACTCCTCTTATTCTTTCTCTTTTAGCACAGATAAGATCACATTTTAAGTAGGAACATCTTGGAATCTTACCTGAACCACAGAATTTTGAAAATGATGTCCAATGAAAAAATTATAGATGGTCTGTATCCAGAAGTTGCTATACTTACAAAAGTAAGTAAAGGGAAATAAATAAGTTGTGCCATATTTTAAATGCATGAGTTATTCATCATAGATCCATTTAAATTGTGTCCAGACACGCAGAAATTATTTCTGGAGGGTTAAATACTAGCAGGTACCCTGCCCCCACCACCCCAAAATGGAAAATGCTCTGCTGGGTGGCACATTCATAGTATGCATTTTCTTCACTAGATGAGTATCCCAATGGTGTGGCCTGGGAAGGTTCTCTCTGACTGCACTGAATTTTCTCATAAAAATGGTTACGCCAAAACCTTTGTGTGTGTGTGTGTGCGTGTGTGATGGATGATTTAAGAGAACAGTATGTGGGTGTGAAATTTTGTTTCCTGCTCGGAAAAAATACCGCAGAAACTGTTGTGATGTTGAACATAGCGTACAAGGATTGCGCTTTGGGAAAAACCCAAATTTTCGAGTGGTTTCTCATTTCACAAAGGTGAAACGTTGAATGATGACAAACCTTGTTCTGGATGTCCGTCAACTTCCCGAATGGATGAGAATGTCAACAAAATGTGTGAACTTGTGTTCGAAGACTGACTACGGCCCACTGAAGAGATGGGGAGTTAGCGGGACTCTCTTGGAGCTTGGTTCAATGAACTTTCATGGAAGGTTTGGGAGCGAGGATACTTGCTGCGAAATTTGTGCCTCAGGTTCTGTCTGGGAAAGAAACCATGGATGGAAACATATATATCTTGTTTTGAAAGAACAGCTCCAAAATGATACAGACTTTTCCCATGGTCATTACTGGTGAGGAGACATTAAGGTTACCACCCCAAAACAACCATCCAACAAGCCAGTGAAAGATTCCATTGTCATCTTGCCCAAACCATGTTTGCCAAGTGAAATCAAATGTCAACACAATGCCGGTTGATTGGTTGGTTGGTTGGTTGGTTGGTTGGTTGGTTGGTTGGTTGGTTGGTTGGTTGGTTTTGGGAGGGGGTGTCTTCGGTGATTTTATTGTAACAGAGAAACCAGGCTGCATTAAGCCTATATGACTCGAGCAGATGGTGGTGATCTTTCCAGAGGGGGAAGCCCGAGTCCTCCTGGCAGCACCCACCCAAGGTAGAAGGAAAAGCCTGAGGGCACCCTCAGCTGATCCTGCCCTGCACTGTCAGCTGCACCAGCCACTCAACCAAGGCAGGAAGTCCCAGCGGGCAGAGTAGGTAATCAAAGAATGACTCAGGGATGCTGAGATGAAACACAGGAGAGGGAGCTCTCTATTCTCCTAGGGAGGATATGGCATGTGCATTCTTGACATAAGCATGTCCTGACGGGGACGTGGGGGTGGTTGTTGATGGGATGGGGAGTTAGGCTAGTGAGCGATCTCTGTGTCTAAGGTAAAGAACTGCAATGATTAGGGCTAAGAGGGAGGCTTTAAAATGCCTCTAAGTATTAAAAAAAGAGAGCCTTCTTTCTTCCTTTCTCTTAAATATGCCAGGAAAGAGTGTCTTCTCCTTTCCTTGTTGCGGCGGCAGTGGGCTCAGTGGGATGCGTCAGATGTGATTTCTGTCCCTATGGGCTTTTGTCGGGAAGGACACAGAGTCAGAGTCAGAAGCAGGCTTCTCTGTACAAGGTCTAGTATGTGCGGGTTCTTAGGCTGGATGCACAGAGGAGCCCTCAGCAAGCAAGATGCTTCGGTTAAAGCTTCTAAAATACTGCCGTGTGTGATGGACAGATTTTTGGCTCTTTCTCACACATATAAACTCATTGGGAGATACCCCAGATAACAGGGGGGACCAGTTAGGTGTTGGATCCAGGAAGCTCCAGCCTGCAGCCACGGTGCCTCTCCCCCAATTCACAACATGTTCTTTTCAGAGAAACACGTTCAATGGCTACATGTGAAGCACTGTGGTTCAGAGAAATCGCCTGCCCTCTACCATCCACCTGCTCGCAGGACCCCCATGGATTCCCACAGCAGCCAGGGCTGAAGAGGCAGGTCATCTCTGTTCCCTCTCACCGGGGAAATTACGTGGTGACCTCAGGAATGGAGTGGGCAAGGTAGCCCACTTGACTAGAAGTGACTCCAGACACAGAGATGTGGCCATCCTTTGTCATGTAAATGGAGACCTCCTTGGTCAGCCACTCCACCTGCTCCAGCTTCAACATGTCAATGGGGTCAGTGAAGGGCTGCCAGTGGTGGGAGGAGCCCTCCTCCTTGAGGTTGGAGACCAGCTGGTCGGCATGCTGATGATGCGGTTGGCTATGCCTTTGACTTTCTCCAACCTTTGTTTCCGCAGCTCAGAGCGATCAGGATAGTGGAGGCAATCCGGCTGTGAAGAGAGGTGTTGGAATACATGGGACGGGTCAAAATCCTCAACTGCAACTCCACCTTCTTGGCAGTATCAGCATCCGCGCAGCCCAGGGTGAAGACTCCCACACGCTCCCCTGACAATCCCATGTTCTTGGCATAAGCCTGTCAGAGGCACACACCAATGCCATGGTCGATAATGTTGCCCATGGCCCAGGCGTCCTTATGGCCATCTCCACTGGCAAAGCCTGGGTAGGCCAGGTCAAAGAATGCAAAAAGATTATTTTTCTTCACCACGGTGGCGACCTCCTTCCACTGCTCTGGGGAGGGGTCCACTGCCATGCGTGGGGTTGTGAGCACAGGCATCCATGGCACCTGCGAAGTCAAAACCACAAGTCTTGGGATCATAGGACAGATACCCATGAAACTGCATGCCAGTGTCCCTGAAGATGGGCGTGTAATTTCCCCAGGTGGGCTTGGGCAGAAATCATTTCAGCTGAACTTAAAGATTTGTTGTTTTCCTTTGTTGCTTTCTTTTGCTCTGTCTTGTTTTTGCGCATGCTATTATCTCCACAGGTCTGTCTAAATAAGATAGGCTAGATGAACTATCTGGAGGAGAAAACAACTGGACCAAAGGTTCCAGAGGGGGAGATGGGAGAGAGGGAGGAAAGGAAGTGGTGTTATCAAACCTAGGGACAAAGGAACAACAAGTGGTCCAAATCGGTGGCGAGGATGGTGTAGGAGGCCTGGTAGGGGGTGATCAAGGGTAATGTAACCAAGAGGAATTACTGAAACCCACATGAAGGCTGAGCATGAGAGTGGGACCTGAGGAAAGTAAAAGGAAATAGAAGAAAGAGCTAGGAGGCAAAGGGCACATATAAAGATCTAAATAAAGTCATGTACATGTGTAAATATATTTATATATGAGGATGGAGAAATAGATCTATGTACATATATTTACAGGTTTAGTATTAAGGTAGCAGATGGACATTGGGCCTCCACTCAAGTACTCCCTCAATGCAAGAATACTTTGTTATATTAAACTGGCATTCCATGATTCTCACCTTTCCGACAAAATTGCTGAAGACAAAGCAGGTGCATAAGCAAATGTGGTGAAGAAAGCTGATGTTGCCTGGCTATCAAAAGACATGGCATCTGGGGTATTAAAAACTTGAAGGTAAACAAGTGGCAATCTAGCTGAGAAGCAACAGACCCCACATGGAAGAAGCACACCAGTCTGTGTGATCACGGGGTGCCAAAGGGATCAGTTGTCAGTCATCAAAAAATCAAATTATTGTGAATGAGGGGGAATGCAGATTGGGAACCAAAGACCCAACTGTAGGCAACTGAATATTCCCTTACAGATGTTCTCAGGGGGGAGGAGGTGAGCCAGTCAGGGTGCAGTGTAGCAACAATGAAACATACAACGTTCCTTTAGTTTCTAAATGCTTCCTTCCCCCATCCCCACTATCATGATCCCAAATTACGCTTACAAATCTGGCTATACCAGCGGATGTACACTGGTACAGATAGGAACTTGAAACACAGGGAATCCAGGACAGATGGTCCCTTCAGGAGCAGTGGTAAGAGTGGGGTGATACTGGGATGGTGGAGGGAAGGTGGGTGACAAGGATCTACATGTAACCTTCTCCCTGGGGGATGGGCAACAGAAAAGTGGGTGAAGGGAGACATTGGATGGTGTAGGATATGAAAAAATAGTAATTTATAGATTATCAAGGGTTGATGAGGGACTGGGAGAGGGGAGACAGGGGGAAAATGAGGAGCTGATACCAAGGGCCCAAGCAGAAAACAAATGTTTTGTGTATGATGAGAGCAACAAATGTACAAATGTGCTTGACACAAGAGATGGTGGTTGTATGTTTGGCTTGTGATAAGAGTTGCATAAGCCTCTAATAAAATAATTTTAAAAAATCTTTGCAGGAAACTGGCTCTAATTCTGAAATATTTGGTTCAAGCTCTGATGCAAAATTTTCTCAACATTTTGCATCAAAATATGATTATGCTGAGTACTGATGCAGTTGAGTACCAGGGTTCAACTGTATAAACATAGACATATACCTATGTAAATATATTAATATATATTTATAGGGATATAGGTCTATGTACATATGTTCATATGTTAAGTGTTAAGGTAGCAGACAGAACTAGGACCTCTACTCAAGTTCTCCTTCAACGCAAAAACATTTTGTTCGAATAACCTGGCATTCTGTGATGCTCACCTTCCTGACATGATCACTTAAGACAAAATGGGTACATAAGCAAATGTGGTATAGAAAGTTGATGGTGCCTGGGATCTTAAAGGCTTGAAGTAAAACAAGCAGCCGTCTAGCAGGGAAGCAACAAAGCCCATATGGAAGAAGCCCACCAACCCATAGGATCACAAGCTGTCTATGGGATCAAGTATCAGGCATCAGAAGACCCAAAACAAATAACCTTTTTGATTTGAACGAAGGGGTTTGGAAGGGAGACCCAAAACCCATCTGTAGACAATTGGATATCCCCTCACAGAATAGTCATAAGGAAGAGATGAGCCAGCAAAGGTGCAGTATATCTCTGATGAAACACACAATATTTCTCTAGTTCTTTAATGCTTCCCTCCCCCCACTATCATGACCCCGGTTCTGTCTTACAAATCTGGCTTTACTAGAGCATGTGCACTGGTACAGATAGGAACTCTCAACACACAGAATCCTGGATAAACTCCTCAAGACCAATAATAAGAATGAATAACATGAAGGTAGGAGGAAGGAAGGTGGGGGCAAAGGGGGAGAAAGGGGAAACCAATCACAATGATAAAAGGACAAGCCCCCCTCTCAGAGGGACGAACAAACAGAAACATGGGTGAAGGAAGACAGCAAATGGTGTAAAATATGAAAATAAAAATAATTTATAAATTATCAAGAGTTCATGAGGGTGGGAGGGGGCAGGGGAAAAAGAGGAACTGATACCAAGGGCTCAAGTAGAAAGAAATGTTTTGAAAATGATGATGGCAACATATGTACAAATGTTCTTGATACAATTGATGTATGGATTATTATAAGAGCTGTAAGAGCCCCCAATATGATGATATATTAAAATAAAAAATAATTTTAAAATAAAAAATAATTTTACATGAGTCTGAAGAGAGACTTATGGACAAGATTGGATTTATGGAATCAAATTGGACTGAACTGGGATGGGTTCTTGTTATATGATTACTTCATGATATAAAGTATATTTATTACACATATATGAATATCATTGGATTTGTTTTTCTAGTCACCCCAGCCTAACTCAGACTGTAAGAAAAATAACACAGAGCACTACATAATTAAAATATATTAATAAGAATTTGAGTGAGATGTTTCAATTTATAAATAGATAAGCTATTGTAAACTTAGTTCATTTAAGTTTTTACGAAGTCTCAATATCATTAAGTAGCACGTATAGTGGCTTAGTTATCTAGTTCTGCTATAACAGAACGACTTCCAGTAGACGTTTTTAACAAACAAAATGTATTCCCTTACAGTTCAGAGTAAATGTAGTCTGAATTCAGGAAGTCATCCTTAGTGGCAGACTTTCACTTTCTGTTGTCTCTTTTCTCTATCTGTGGACCAGGTGTTTCGTGGGGATCTTCATGTGTCTTAGCATCAGTATTTGCCAACGTCTGCAAGGGTCTCAGCACGAGGACCTTGGGTCCAAATTACATGCTTCTGTCTTTTCTTTTTTGGTGATGCAGAAGTCTCCCTTCTTTGCTCGCTTACCTCTACTATGATCTCTTATAGAAGAAAAGGTTATGTAGACCAGATACTAGAAAAATTTCTCTTTTATCTTTAGGATCTGTGTTTTGACCTAAGTAAGAGTATTGCCTTTGATCTTACAGTTAAGTCACAGACCACATCATGTGCATGATTAGATCATTACATAACTGCCAAATTATGTCATTGCATAATTGCCAAACAACAGAATAATAGCCTAGCCACATGGACCGAATTCAACTTATGATACTAGAAAATCTGGTGGAAAAATGATTAAGCCTTAGCCTGCTAACCATAAGGTCAGCAGTTTGAAACTACTATCTGTTCTGTGGACCAAAGACCAGGCACTCTACTCGTGTAAAGAGTTACAGTTCTCGGGAGCCCACAGGGACAGTTTTACTCTGTTCTATAGGGTGACCGGGAGCCAAAATTGACCCCACAGAAGTGTTTAGTTTGATTTTGAAATAAAAAATCATCTCCAACAACAAACAATATTTAAAAATGCACTCTTGTGTTCATTGATTCACTTAATAAAAGAAAATTAATATCAAATAATGGCATATAAAAATATTTAGCTCAGTTGATATATAGAACTTTAAAAATTCTGTTCAACAGAAAAATTTGGGAATGATAAGTGAAAACACAACTTTTTAAAGACAGAACATTTTCCTCAGTAATATTGAATAAATAATTTTTGGTCCTTCTTTTCAAACTCAGACCTGAAACTATTTTAAGCACTCATGTGCACAAAGAAAATGTTGTAAACAAGTGCACTCTTAGTTCTCTTGTGTCCTAGTTGAAAAGAACGCTAATGGTTTGACTGTCCAGGGTTTTTAATTACAACCTTCAGCTGTCAGTTTGATGTCTAGGGACTTGATTGGGACAGATTTAGACCTGGATTGACTGACTCTACTATATTCAAAGAATGACTTCAAACTGAAAGTTGCATTTGAATCTACGTCATCTGAATATTGCACATAATTTATTTCAGCAGAAATTGTTTTAGCATTGTCATAGTTATTTCTGTGCTTACAACATTCAGCTTGAGCTAAATTTGCTACTCGTACCATCATTGGCCCTTGTGAAAACTGTGTGTCTGAAAAACCTCATGTTTCAGAGGAAGTCAAAGAGATAAGATGCAAACTGCCTTATCACGGTAATCCAAAACAGGTATATACATTACTTAACAGCTTTCTTCAAAAGGAGAGAAACAAATTTTGCACCCACCCCCCAAAACACACACACACACACTCATAAATGCATACACATATGTATAATGAGAAGATAGGACCAATTTGTACATTGAAATATAATTTCATCAATATTCAAGTGACTCAATTATTATTTACCCTAATGTTATGAGGTTGTTTTTGTTGACGGCAGTCTTAACTGCATGATGAAAACCTGAATGCTGGCAAAAAGAAGGCATTATGAAGAACGTGTCCATGTGCAGTCCCTGCAAATGGATCAAGGCTCGAGTGGATCTCATTCAATCATAGTTGAGAGGTGTGAATAGCGCTGTTATCAGACAGAGAGCATTTTAATCTGATCGTGACAGACATAGTAGGTCAAAATGGAGTCGCATATCATTTGATTGTCCTGTGACCTATTTTAAAGCTGTTTCAGTTTTTGTTTTTTTTAAAGGGAAGGGGAAATATACATCGATTAAGCCCCTGGTGAATGCTCTCTGACTCGGGGTGTGACTATCTTTTCTATCGTGGAGAATACATTGGAAAGTGAATTGTGACGGGTGCAATTTGATTAAAATTAAGTACCCTACTATTTAATAGGCCTTATAATCCATTAAAATGTATTCTACCTTTCAATAGTTTCTGTTTTCTTTAATTGAGTTTCTTATCTGTCTTACTTTGTTAATCCTGTGAGCGTTTGTTTGTTTTGTATTACTTATCTGTGAAGTAAATCCAGAATAGGTAAGTCTATGGAGACAGCATTTGAATGAATTGCTCCTGGAGCATGTCAGGATAGATTGGGGGGAAATGGGGAGCAAATAACAGTAAGTAGAAGAATGAAGAAGATGTTCTAAAACTGATTGTGGTGATGACTGTACAACTCTTTTTGATGTGATTGAAATATTGAATCTTATGATATGTGAATTATATACCAATAAAACTGCTGAAAAATACCCTTTTTGAAAAAAGGAGCTCACTACTATATATGTATATAGTAGTGTATCTTAAGGGTTTATCCCAAATTGGAAAAATTTTAGTTATTTTTATCTAACCAGATTTGGTTTAAAAAGAGACATCATTATGATTTGACTTCATAATAATTTAAAGTTTTTAATATCATCATCGTTTTTGAACTTCAAAACAGAACACTACACAACTCCTTTTTATATGTTTAAACTATTGAATTAAATGATATGTGAATTATATGTCAGCTAAAATGTTTTAAATAGTCTTAAAAACTAGCCAAATTATTTTCAGTGATATGTGGCAAGGATTTTATTATGAAACTAATTAATATTCTAATTGAGTGTTATTGAGGTGGAATGGATTAATGCGGATTACAAGGCATTGCTATTATTGGTGACTTCCTCTGGGCCCCGGGGATACCATCCCCCTCTTATTATCTTCATAGTTCCATCCATCCTGCTCTCGCTGTGCACATAGCAGGGGAAGACGAGCGAACACACCAAGCCAAGACCCACCAACAAAGCCATTCAAAACGGATAGATCTTTAGACCTACCAGAAAGCATGAACTATTGAAAGTTTAGAAAACAATTCATATCGGGGCTGCGAGGAGATCATATTACAAAGCACTACGCTCCAGCCCAAGGACAGTTGCTAAAGCCTTTCACGACACTCACCATCTGAAGTTCGCGTCCTGGTTGTTGCCAGGCAATTTGTATTGGGGATTCACAGGGGGTTCATCCCACGGAGTGACCATTTATGTGGATTTTTTTTTTAAATCATTTTATTGGGGGCTCATACAACTCATCATAATCCATCCATCCATCAATTGTGTAAAGCACATCTGTACATTCTTTATCCTCATCATTCTCAAAACATTTGCTCTCCACTTAAGCCCCTGGCATCAGGTCCTCATTTTTCCCCTCCCTCCCTGCTCCCTCCTCCCTCATGAGTAGTTGATAATTTATAAATTATTATTTTGTCATACCTTGCTCTGTCCCACATCTCCCTTCACCCACTTTTCTGTTGTCTGTCCCAGGGAGGAGGTCACATGTAGATCCTTGAAATCGATTCATATAGTCATATCTGATGGTTATGCATAACTGGGGCCGTAAGAGCAAAGTTGCTGTGTAGTCAGCGCGCACAGTAGCAACATCTGGAAACAAACCAGCACTTGTTTGGCTCACAGTCTCCAGACATCAGCTCACTAGCAGATTTCCTCAAGCCTGCTTAAAAAGTAATTTACAAAAATAGTGCTGCTTATCTTCTAAGTAAGGAGTAGTGTGCGGTGAAGCGTCCTTCTTATGTTTGGACAAATGTATCTTGGTTACAATATCATCTTGGCACTATTTCCCCCCTGGATAGAATACAACATACAAAAAGAAACCTTCACATTTGCAGTAAGTGACTTTTGCAGAAAGGTTCCTAAGCAATTCAATAGGAATCAAGAGGCAGTTGTGGGGACAGAACAAAGGAATACTGCATGGTTTAAAATCCGGAAAGGTGTGCGCCAGGTGTGTATCCTCTTATCAGACTTATTCAATCTGTATGTAGCACAAATCATCAGAGAAGCTGGGCGATATGAAGAAGAAGGAGGCAGCATCAAACTTTTGCTCAGCTATTTTATGCAGTTTCTTCCATTTGCTTTAGCTCATTTACATTCCAGAGTTAGTTTCATAATCTCTTCTTTTTTTTTTTTTTTTCATTTAAAAGTTTTTTAAAAGCAAAATAAAACCAAAAGATCTTTTCAAAACAAAACAAAGCAAAACCACCCCTACCCAAGGGCATCATCCTCTGTGGACTCTGTCCACTTGACATAGGCAGTTCTTGTGTGGAGTGGCTGATAAGATGTCACCCTATTCTTGCTCAACGGTCTTTTTTACCACGCAGGCTTCTCAATGTTCTTTTTTGGAAATTTTCAGTTCTTTGGAAATCATCCAAAATTTCCTGTAATCAGTATATTAAGGATTTGGGCACACATACCACTCTTTTTCCCAGGTTCTGACTGTAGTGTTTGCTGTATTGGGATCACACCGATTGGTGTTCTTCCGAGTGAACTTAGCTGACTCTTGGCATAGACGGTTGCTTGCTTTGAGACAAGCATTTTAGAACCCACACATTTTTATTCATCATAATCAGGCACCTTTTAGTTTTTCACCACACTTTTCAATGGCACCCCGTCTTTACTGATCTTTTGATAGGGCGAGTACTAGGAAAGGCGTAGTAAATAACTAATTGTGCTTATATGAAGGCTGTGATCAAGTGATTGGGTAGCTGTTTTTAAAGTGATTTCAATTCCTGTTCTTTCTCTACTCAAAATGGCAATGTATAGGAATGCGAATTTCCTATGGGCTGGTCAACAGAGGTAATAATAATCCAATATTTATTGCTACTTTTACCTTTTTTAGAAATATGTGTATCTTTCTTTTCTAAGTATATACATCAATATTATATTTGAATAAAATACCAAAACCTTTCTCTCTCCAGCGGTTGTGTGATTCTGCATCTGTAAGTTGTTTAAGGGAACAGGGAGTAAAGGAAAAGGAGAGTGATAAAGAACAATTCTCTCTCTCTCTCTCTCTCTCTCTCTCTCTCTCTCTCTCTCTCTCTCTCTCTCTCTCTCTCTCGCTCTCCAATAAATCTTGCTGCTGACCCAGTCTCACTACCCACCACTAGGTTGTCCAAGGCAGCACCATTTCTTCCCAAATCACTTCCTTGCCTCTGAACTGTCCTCCTGGCTTCTTCTACTTCAATGCAGCCACAGTTGACCTTTTTCAATGTAAATTTTATCTCTCTCACATTTCCCTACCCATCACATTAAGAATAAAATGAGAATGCCGCACCACAGCAAGGGAAAAAAATTTTAAGAAACAATTCTATGCTAGCAATTCAGAGCTGATAAGCCCCTATCTGACTGCAACTCTCTTTGGGTAGTTCTGTGGAAGAACATGCGTGTGCTTTGTGCTGTGAAGTATCAATCCTTTATACAGAAGATCATATGGGAGAAGATTGTAGGCATTTCTATCCAGGATGTAAAGACAGAGGACACCTATAGAAGTTTTGCCTCCCACCTGGACTGTTTCTGATCCAGGAAAGACCACATCTGAATAAAAACAAGCAAATGAAATTACAAGGGCAACTCTACCGTGATAAACCGCTATCAGGGTGTAACTAAACAGCTTTCAGTATTACCAACACCAGACATGTGTGTGTCAGGCCGTGTGGTATAACACCCGTAATGGTTGGCCCTGATGACTACTGGTTACTTGTTGCGCAGCTAACTTCAAGATAAGTAGCTTGAAACCACAATCTGCTCCCAGGAAGAAAGACACAACTTTCTACTCCTGTAAAGAGCTGACATACCCAAAACCCACCAGGAAGTTCTACCCTATCCTCTACCATTGCTGTGTGCTGGCTTTGACCCGATAGCTGGAATCTGGAGAATTTGACTGGTTGAACCAGTTCTGGGAGCTAGGTCTTTGGGATCTAGAAAGAGCCTTTAGGTAACTTACAGGTGCACCAAAATTGGTAAGTTTAAAAAATTAACTGTGCATTAGGCACTTTATTTCCATGGTATTGAGTATAAATTATCAATTGAAGTTCATTGAGTAATATAAGAATAACTGTCAGATAATGAATCCCTCTGAGGTATAAATTGTTAATACAATATGCTTCTAATCTATAAATGGTACCCAAAAGATAGCCCTGATATATTGAAATGTCATTAAAAATCCTTTTAAAAGAGAGAGGAACAAACCTTATAGCTCACTGTTCATATCTGACATACATGAGGTCACATGCATCTAAATCAAATCAACAGTAATTGGTGTTATATTTTTGGCAATGTTGACAGAATGCTGTTGCTGTTTTTAAGTGTCCTCAAGTCAATTCGGGATCACATTGACTGTGACTCTGTACAACAGAACAGCACCAGCAAACACTGCATAGTCCTGCACCCCCCGCACCATGGTTATGTTTGAGGAGGTGATTTCAGCCACAGGTCGATCCATCCCATCGAAAACAGAGAGGTCTATTTTCACTAATGTAGAAACGTTGCCTGATTTTCAGTTCTTTTAAGTTTTTGTGTATTTACCAACAAGCTAATACAAAATGTTTCTAATCCAAAACAAAAGAAATAAAGCATTAAATCCAATCTCTCTATCACATTCACATGCATACAAAGACACAGACTCCCTTAAATTACTTTCTCCTTCAAAGATTATAGAATACTATCTACATAATGAATTCATGTTTAGTGAATGCTGGCAATAAATATGACTTTCTATCTAGAAAATATTTATTGATCACCTGTGTTTGCATAGTAGGTGATATTCTAGAACAGTGGCTAAAGAAAATGTTAAATTAACAATGAAAAGACAAACCATCCCAATAAAATATTCATGGAAGACATGAACACATACATTATCAAAGAAGATATTTAGGCAACCAATACACACCTGACGAAGTGTTCATGATCATTGGACATTGTAGATGCGAATCAAGACAACAATGAGACATCATCTCACTTAGCAACAATGATAACCCATTTTAATAATTCAAAAAACAACAAATGTTGCTGAAGGTGTGGGGAGATTAGAACGGTCACAAACAACCAGTGGGACTGTAATCTAATGGAACTACGGTGGAAAACAGTTTGATACTTCCTTAAAAGGAAAATACCTTTTGATCCAGCAAGCCAACTGTTAGGTTTAGATCCTCAGGAAATAAGGGCAACGGCATGCATCCATAGGTACATACGCTGAGGAAATGGCACAGGGGTCACAGCTTACTTCCTCTGGTGGCACCAGGGGGAAAGAGAATCCAGTACCACACCGGCCCAAGGATGTTTCTTCTGAGGCAGTGGTCATGTATGTATCTACCATCCCACTCCATTTACCTTGTTCTGACACCAACCAACCTTCACTCTCATGATACTTGGTTTTACTTTTGGATTTGACCATCCAGCACAATGGCCAGTGAGAACTCACAGAAAATACTTCACTTCTGCAGCAAAGGTTCTCAGATGTCTGTGCTCCTGTACCTGGTATTGGAAATACAGGTATCTTACTTTAGAGCAATAGAGCCAGCTTACTCACTTCAAGGCAGAGGAAGACATTACACTGGCAAGGAGACCAAGGCAGTGCAAAGCAGCCTTTGTGGTATCCTGCTTAAAACCAAAGAAAAGATACGCCTTTTGGAATTTACACATTTGAAGAGTCACATATAGATGTCTTACATTAACTCAGATTTCAGGGTAACCACAGAGAATAACTGTTGACTATGAACAAACAAACAAAACAATAATGTTACTTAAGTCTTAGGTCAATCCCAGACTGTCTTTGACAACTAACTAGATAGCAGGCTATAGCTTTTCAAGTTACTTATGTCAGAGGAGACTCTCAGCCTTTTCTGGCCATTTTAAGTGACATCCACATCCCACTTTTTAGCTTTTAAGCAATGTAGCAAACCATAAAAGTGTCATAGAAACTGCATTAAGTAAAATACCGAGTTTTCAAGTGGGGTGAGAATGGGAGGGAGTTCTAACTACATTAAGTAAAACCACTTGTATCACCGGGCTTTGTATGCTTAGTGAACCTGAAGGGTATCCAATAGATTAGGAAAATTGGTCATTTCCTGAGTTTGAGTCCTGTACTCCCTATTTGTATGCTCTTCATCCATGACTTGTTGGGAGCTACGAAGACTATGAATAGAAACGATACACTGAGTAATTTCATTTCATTACACACAAGCATGCTAATCGCAGTATTATACACAAGAGTAAAAAATGGGAAGGGCGTAAGTGTACATCAATCAATGAATACACAAGCAAACTATAGTACGTATATTATATGTTGGAATATTGTATAATGTTAGCATGCAAAAGAAAATTGTCAAAACACCTCATAATTTGGAAGAAAATAGATGATAATAAGCTCAGTGAAATAAGTCAATCATAAAAGGACAAATATTGTGTAAAATCACTCTTATCAAAAATCAAGGAAAGGTTTATATAGAGGAATAAACATTCTTTGATTGTTACCAAAGACTGGGGAGAGTGGGGAGAGGAAACTTTCTAACTCAATAATGAATTCATGTTAAGTCCATGAAGAGAAAGTCAATATACAATAAAAGGATATTCAGCACAATGTCACTAAGGCAAAGGAAGACACTAAGAGGTGCACAAGAATTACAGGCAACAAAGGTAAATATTATTGTATACAGAATCCTATAGTAACCAACAATAATCTATGAGCGAATACATAAAACGATCCCCAAGACTAACAGGACTGAGACTACAAACTTCACCAGACATAGGTTTGATAGAGAGTCTTCCGACATCCATATTTGTATACAATCTAAATATGCCCATGTGTGCAACAGAACACAGAGAAAGCAAGTATAAGAAACGCTCATCATTTCCAAACACATCGGTGGAGTGAGTCCTTGTTTTTGGAGGCTTCGGATTACCGTTTCAGAAACAGCGAAGTTAACCGATATATTATAGTTCACAAAGGCAATACCCGTCTCTTACTCAGGTGACTAGTGAATGAGCAAGCTAGCAAGCAGCCATCGCTTCTGTTACTATTGGTATCTCCTCATCCAGAGAAGAACGAAAATAATAAAAGACTAAAGGAAACAACTCGTCAAAGGAAAATATGGGTGACAGAAATCAGAGCTTCAACTTTCCTGAACTGGATAGTGCCAGGCTATCACGGCTGACACCTTTAGTCAAGACCGCAGAAGGTCCTAGACAGAATGAAAGCAAAAAAATGTGAATTAGAACCCAAAATCTTAGCACTAACCAGTCTTACTGGGTTGATAGAAACTGGTAGAAGCACTCTTATTAGGGCCCTTAAATAACCTGCTAAATGTGGAAGTGAACTGACCTTGGATGTCACCTTGACGCCAAATAACAGACAGAGCTATGAAATGGACAATGACCATTTTGAGGAATGCACTACTCCAAATACTCACTCACACAAACCCAAAAGGGCAGCATTTGTCCCATAACAAAGGTGATAAGGAGCAGAAAGAAGGACTAAGGTAAATGAGCAACCAATGAAGAAACAGGAAGGCGGCTATTGCATTGAAGAATTTACAGCTAATCTAATGAAACGAAATGCATGTTGATTGTAGAATGGAGAACTAATTTACGCTATAAACATTCACCTAAAACACCACAATCATTTTAACAAAAGAAAACATTCGTACATTTCTGAAAGGCAAACTCCATGTCCCAGTGCATTTATATCTTGAGGAGTTGCAGTGAAATAAAATTACTTTGTATGACTCTTCTTTCCCTAGTCTTTATGATGCTCACCAAGTGACCAGGTGAGAGCATGAAAATAACTTGTAGAAGACTCCAAGTTACAGATTTGTCCGTCTTGTTATTTCACTGGGTATGAGAACCCCGGAACCATCAGGGGACAGGCTCCCGCAAAGCGGGTACGAGATCCTAGTGGTAACAGTAGCAGAAGCACCAGAAGCCACGGTGTCAACATCTGGAGGTGGAACTGTGGACTTTGCCACCCCACAATACAATTTAAGTTTAGCATCTTGGGGCAGGAGGCCGGCTTAAATAGTGAGTTGTCCTTTGGGAATTCATTAATCAGTGTTAAAGGAGCTTTGGATCACTGGCCCAAAGAGGGCAGATACCACAGGGACACGTGGCTGGGAAATTGAGGATCAGACAAGATAAGCCTGCTGGCAGCGCTGAGAAGAAGCCATGCTGTGGAACAGAGAACTGTTTCCTTATTTTTCTCTGATCTTGACGTGTTTTGACCTGTTCACTTTTCTAATAAACCCTAATTTTTAAGTGTTGTCTGTGAGTTCTGTTAGAGCAAATTATCAAACTCAGCTAAGAAGGGAGGGACTAATTAAAAACCCAAACCAAACGTACTGTCATTGAGTCAATACTGACTCATAGTGATGCACTGTGGGTTTCCCAGATTGCTACTGGTCATGAGAGTAGAAAACCCAGGAGAAGCAGAATCGAATTCATATGAACAAGTTTAGAGAATCAACCAGATGATGGCATTTGTAGGAAATGGTGGCTTGCGTTTTGTATGACAGATAGTTTAATGTGATTTGGAAAGGTGCAACCATATCATTGCCAAGGATTTGGGGGCCCTGGAAACCATTGCCTATGACACCAAGGGAGCATTATATAAGCAAATGGCTCTGAGGAGACACGTGTGTAAATCTATTAAGAATATTACATTATCTCTCACTTGCAGGTAAAGTGTGGTGTTCAGTGTCTCTTCAACAATGTGTCCCAGTGCTCTCTGCTAAGCCATGTTTAAAACCATTAAAATATTCCTGAACAGCTATCTGTTAGAGCATTTATATTTTCAATGACAATCTTGCCTCAAATGAGCCCTACTGGTCTCATCTTCACCTGATGTGGCTGCTGGCCTAGTTCCTAGGCTTCAAGAGTCATTTCTTTCCGGCTTAATTAAAAAGCTCTCGCCTTGTTTTTGGCAAGCTACCACAGAACACATCAAATCTTTGTATGAGTAGTTCATAGTTGAGTTATCATAAGGAATAACGAGTATATGTAGATAACTGGGGTTTAGATTTAGGGAGATTTAGAAATCTTAACCTCTGGCAAGTATTAGGTTGATTGATTTACAGGTATTTCTTGAGCAATAGCTTGAGAAATATTACTTTTTAGGGAGACACTAAACTAGCTGCTAATTCTGTAATATTGCAAAGATATTTATTTTTAGTGGGTTTTCAATTGAATATTTAGGAGATGCTTGACTGTATAAGATTCCAACAACAATATATGATAGATGGCTCTTCTGATGAAATTTATAATCTAAATAAAAACAAAACAAAAGAAACTATACTAAATAGACAATTGTCTTACAATATTAAAGGTCAAATGGTCACACCACTACCTTTATTTTTGATATTTTGGGGATGATATTGATGCAAACCTTTTTATTTTCTTTTGTAATGATTGTGTGAGTCTCAGTCTATATTCTTACTTTGTCTCTAAATCTAGTTAAGCTTAAGTGCATCGCATGGGGAGCAATATGAAATGCTAAAACCTTAAATAATTTGCTACATGAGATCCAGGTTGTTTTATCCTGCCCCTATGGGCAGTTCCAATATGGGATGTCTGGATACTATTACTGAACTATTACATACTTGGCATTGCAGATAGTATTTTATAATCTGTATATGCAGATAGTGCTTCACAGATGTAAATTGTGTAACATAATGTTCTCGCAAGCAGTCATTTCAATAACATGGCAATAAAAATATCAACTATTTTTATGGCAAATGAACTTTATATTGTCTAGAGAACTATGGATAAATTATAAGAGTGCTTTGATTACATGTTTATTTTTCTATTGCATGAAATAGACATAAATTTACAAAAATTGTGTGGGTAATTTAAGAGTCCATAAGTAGTCATTTCAATAGCATGACCTCAAAATATCAAGACTTCTTTCTGAAGATGATCTTTATATTGTCAAGAGAAACAGGGATAGATTATTAGAGTTCTTTGATTTCAAAGTTTATTTTTCTATTGGCATTGAATTTAATAGATACAAAACAATAAAATGTAAGTCTAATTTGGCCCAGACATATAGAAAGAATCTATGTTTCAATAAAGAAAAGTAGGCTAAGGAGAAAAGTCAACATGGATTAAATATCTAGAATCACACAGTAGGTGCTTTAGTAGCATGATGATGTTGCCATGTGCCATGAAGTCATTTAAACTCACAGTGACCCCATAGCCCAGAGTAGGACTACCCTCAAAGGGTTTCCCAGACTGTAAGTGTTACAACTCAATGTAGAGAAACCAAAATGCTTATAATTGGACCAAGAGGTACCGTCGTGATCAATGGAGAAAAGATTGAAGTTCTCAAGTATCTGTCTTGCTTGAAGCCACAATCAGTGCTCCTGGGAGCAGCAGTCAAGAGAGCATATGATGCATTGCATCAGGTAAATATGCTGCACAAGACCTCTGCAGAGTATTGAATATCAAGGATGTTATTTTGAGGACTAAGGTGCTTCTGATCCAAGTCATGCTGTTTTTAATCATTTTATTGGGGGCTCATACAATGCTTATCACAATCCATATATATATCCATTGTGCCAAGCACATTGGTACATTTATTGCCATCATCATTCTCAAAATACTTGATTTCTACTTGAACCGTTGGTATCAGCTCCTCATCCTCCCCTCTTTCCCCACTCCCCACTCCCTCATGAACCCTTTATAATTTATAAATTATTATTATTTTGTCATGTCTTACACTGTCCAACGTCTCCCTTTACCCACTTACTTCTCTGCTGTCCGTCCCCCAGGGAGGAGGTTTTATGTAGATCCTTGTAATCGGTTCCCCCTTTCTACCCCACCCTCCCTCCAACCTGCCAATGTCTTTGTTGGTGTAGTGGATACGCACGGGATGCCAACTGCAAGCTCAGCGGTTCAAAACCACCAACAGCAGTTTGGGAGAAAGACGAGGCTTTCTATTCCCATCAGGTATTACAGCCCCGGAATCCCACAGGGGCAGTTTCCAAACCAGGCTTTTTAACCACTCTGTATGCATGTCAAAAGTGGACATTTAATAAGAAAGACCGAAGAAGAATTGATGTTTTTATATTGCGGTGCTGGAGCAAAATATAGAGAATTCCATGGACTGCTAAAAGTACAAACTGATCTGTTTTGGAAGAAGTCTGGCCAGCATGCTCCTTAGAGGCAAGAATGGTGAGACTTCACCTTAGATAATTTGGACAGATTGTTAGCAGAGACCAGTCCCTATAGAAGCACATTGTGCTTGGTAAGGTAGAGATGCAGCATAAAAGAGGAAGACTCTCAGTGAGATGGATTGACACAATGGCTGGAACAAGGGGCTCAAGCGTAGGGACAACTTTGAGGATGGTACGGGACTGGGCAGAGTTTTTTCCCTTTAGTCATAGCATCACTATGGGTCAGAACAACCATACCATGGCCACTAAGAACACAGTGTTTATGTGTTGGGCTCCTATCTACAAGTCAGCAGTTCAAAACCACCAGCTGCTCAGTGGAAGAAAGAGGAAGCTCTTTACTAATGTAAGATACAGACTCAGAAACCCCCAGGGGCTGATTTACCCTGTCCAACAAGGTTGCTGTGTTTGGGAATTGACTCAAGGGCAGCGAGTTTGAGTTTGTTTTCTGTCTCT
Source organism: Tenrec ecaudatus (assembly GCF_050624435.1). Taxonomy (NCBI): domain Eukaryota; kingdom Metazoa; phylum Chordata; class Mammalia; order Afrosoricida; family Tenrecidae; genus Tenrec; species Tenrec ecaudatus. Next base: position 140,717,581 of record NC_134540.1, on the reverse strand, counting down.
TTTTTCTAGTCTTTGCAGCAGCAGACGGTCATGCCATTCTTCCATGGGACGTGTCTCTGCACAGAACTGTCAGCGACACAGCGCTTTACTGTGCCTCCAGAATTCTCATCTAGTCTAGAACTCATCTCTCTAGTCAACCCAAACGAACGCACCAAACTCCTCAGCATGCATAGATAAGTAAAATGTTGGCTTGTTTCCAAATAATGATAATCATGTCCATGTTGTAGCTGTAAAGAATATATTATTGCATAGAATAAGATAACTCTTCTCCACGTTTTAAGGAAGAGAGTACACCTTACTATCCCTACCAGACACTTTGGCTGAAATGTGTCCATCGGCAGGACTGGTGTGCAATTGTAATAGGAAAAAGGAGGAGTCAGGGAAGTAAATATGATCAGTTCTATTTCAGTAATACAAAGAGACAAAGATGCTTGGCATCTTTAGCCCTGAAGCAGGTATAACTCTCCCGAGCAAATAGATGTGTCGGACCCTATTATCATTAAAAGTTTTTCATGACTTGCAAATTTCATGACCCTCCAGCAATTCTTCAAGAATGTCCTAGTTGCCTATGCAAGTCCACCTTCAAAGAAGAAAATGTATCAATCAGACAAAAATATACAGCCTGTCCCTGACATGTTTAACTCTTAGTTATGAAGCAACCTCAATAAAGCCTATTATATTAACAATTTGCGTTGCATACAATGGTTCCTTATAACAAAGGAGTGCTATTTTTCATTAAAATATCATTATTGCACAACCAACTCAAAATGAAAAGAGAATATAATCGTCAGTGTATACAAAACATAAAATTAACATTTATTTCCTGGTGGAATTTTGCACGTCTGTAGTCAATGATATATAATTGATATAGCAGTAATACCACTTCAATGAGCAAGTTTGTTTTGCAAGTCGTACAATAATAATTAATTCCTTAAAAGAGAGTCAACTTGAAGGGAAATGGAAAATACAATTTATTTATATAATTTTTATTATCTAAATATCCATTCAATGTATTTCCTTGAGAAATTATTCATTTTCCTTACACAGAGACACCTAAATCTAAATGCAATGTTCTGATAAATGCTCTTTCTTGCTTTCTGGGAAGATGGATTTGAAAACACTTCTTGTTGCAAAACGGAAACATTTTTTATGATAAATAAATATTCAACCTGGTATACTCAAAAATTATTATTGATATATTGATTACATCAAAATATTGTTATTATTACTCTATGATTATGTTAACTGTTTCAGTGTTTCTGATAATTTTTTGTAGAAAGATACAAAATAATAATACTGATATTTGGACTGACTCTGGGAGCTTCATTAAATGAGCATACTCTGGAAAAATATATGTTTGTGGGCAGAAATTGTTTTTTGCCCCAAGTCTCCATTGAAAATTGGGGTTATTTTCCAGAGCAAAGCTGTCCTGTGATGCCTCTAGTTCAACAGTAAGTTTCCATCTCTTGATGACTCTCCGACTTCCCTTGCCCTTCTTATTCACACTTCAACAGGTTCTGCTTGATGGCAGTGTGGCCTGAAGCCCACACAGACGGAGACAGCGCTCTTTATTAGGTTCTCAGTGTGGGACCGACATCTTCTGTGAAGACACCAATCACAAACCTGTAAAGGAAAAGGAGATCAGAGGATGCCTGAATTAAACTGGTGACTTCCTCTGAGACCTCTTTTCTCCTTGTCTTCCATTCTCTTACATTCTTGGCGATGCTTGGCTAGTCGATATTATTTCAAATTCATATTTTCTTTGATCTTTAGCTTCAGGAATGCCGACTTAGCAAATCATCTGTGAAATGGTAAACACTGCAGTTTGGCTTTGAATTCTAACACCAGCATTTGATAGTGTACAGTATGGAAGAATCTGTATTATTCATATATAATGTTTTCCAAGATACATTTTTTATAAACAATATAATATTATGGCCAAAATGATAAATCTTAGTTTGTATACTTTACGCATATGTATATGAAAAATAGAATAGCTTATACTACTTAGTTCAAATTAAATATATCTACAAATCTCTCTTAGAAGAAATATAGCTAAAACGCTTCTTTGAATTGAGGACGGCATGCTTGGGGTGTTATCAGGAGGCACTTCTCCCCGGAGAAGGACCTTGTGCTTGGCAAAGGAGCGGGTAAGCCTTAGAGAGGGAGAACATCAAGAGATGGAGTGGATGCAAGGAAGCACCCCAACTAGGTCATGAGGACGAGGACAAGTGTGGTGCAGGACCAGGCAGTGATGGATTTTCTTTCCTTCACATAGGGTTGTTGGGAGTTGGATTGGACTCAATGACACTGAACAACAAAAACAAAGCCAAAAATAAATGGATGCGTTGCTTTGTATGTCCTCTGAAAAACCTCGAAGATAAATATGCTGTAAACATTTACACTCATCCATATTGTTTTGTAAAACATTCGTCACACATACATAAATAAAGTTATATACGTATAAATGTTCTCGTTATTAGTTGCTTGGAATTTTAAAGACTCAGCATCTTCTAATCCTTTTTGTGTATGTTCATTTCCCTAAATGTCATAAAATGAAAAATTCAGAAGCAGCTTTCTCATGTATGGCAACATGGTGCTAAACCTAAAACTTTTTAGGCTTAATATTTATTTAAATAAGTATGATGTGAAGCCTAATTTCTTGATAGAAAATGTAAAAGTTATTTCAGACAGGGGCCTTTACTTGAAATAATTTAATTTTGTGAATATTATAACAAAATTAGGCTTTCTAATACATACTTCGGATAATCTCACATTAATTCGAGAGTAAGGCCGTAAGAAGCTTACCCACACTGAGTCGGGTATTAAATTTAAGAAAGCTTAAAGACATTCCAGAGATAGGAGGAAAGACCTTCCCTCAATGTGACTCAGTTTTGCTTGCTTCCTCTCTCTCTCTCTCTCTCTCTCTCTCTCTCTCTCTCTCTCTCTCTCTCTCTCTCTCTGTCTCTGTCTCTCTCTCTCTCTTTTCTTACAAGCTATATATATTTTTGCATCTTACATATTTCTTTCCATTTTTAAAAATTCTTAGGCCATGTGGCTTCTCTTTGGGACAATCCAATATGGCCAGATATAGAACAATTATTTAGCAAATGAGGGTACAGAGTCTCTGTGGTGGCAATACTTGTTTAAAAATAAATCATTTCATTGGGGCTCATACAACTCTTATCACAATCCATACATACATCAATTGAGTAGAGCACCCTTATACATTAGTTGCCCTCATCATTCTCAAAATTTGCCTTCCACTCGGGTTCCTGGATTCAGCTCATTTTCCTTTTTTTTCCCTCTCCCTCCTTGCTCGCTCCCCCCTCCCCCGTGAACCCTTAATAGTTTATAAATTATTATTTTATTTTATCTTACACTACCTGGCATCTCCCCTCACCCACCTTCCCATTGTTCATCCCTCAAAGAGGAGGCTACATGTAGATCCCTGAGATCTGTTCTCCCTTTCTACAACCCCTTCCCTCCCGGTGTCGCCACTCTCACCGCTGGTCCGCAGGGGTTTATCCCTCCTAGATTCCCTGTTTCCAGATCTCAACTGCACCACTGTGCATCCTCTGGTCTGCCGCAAGGCAGAATTGAGTTCATGATAGTTGGGGTGGGGGAGAAGCATTCAAGAATTAGAGGAAGGTTTTGAGTTTCATTGTTGCTACACTGAACCCTGAGTGACTCATCTCCCCCCCACTACTCCTCTGCAAGGGATGTCCGGCTGTTAACAGATGGGCATTGGGTCCCCATCACGCACTCCTCTCATTCATGGTGATGTGATACCCCCCCACAGTTGTTGTTTGAAACCTGGTCCCCTTGGCCCTTCATGATCACACATGTTGGTTTGTTGCTTCCATGTGGGCTTTGTTGCTTCTGGGCTAGAGGGCCGCTTGTTCACCTTCAAGCCTTTAAGTCCCCAGACGCTATATCTCTCAATAGCTGGCCACCATCAGCCCTCTTCACCACACTTACCCATGCACCCATTCATCTTCAGCGTTTATGTGAGAAAGGTGATCACACAATGATGATTCTTGTTCCTTGGTTTCTGCTACCTGGTCCATTCAACACTTTTTTACTAAGAATTAATACCAGACTAGCTCAAAGGTGTTGGCAATTGATGAAATACTAAATGTTTAAATCTTCCAAAATACCATTTTACTCTGTTTCCCCACTCTCCTCCCTTGAGTATGTGCCCTCACATGTCTGGATTACATGATTTGTTGCAAATCCTCACAGAGACTGACAGAATGGTAAAGAAATGCATCACGTGGTGGTGGGTGCTGTGTAATCCAAAATCAGTGTCTGGCAGGAGTGAGCCAGATCTGGGGGCCAGCTCTAGAAGTCAGAGCAATTCAACAGGCACAACGATGGTCTGGCTTCCACCAATGCTGAGTCAGCAAGATAGAGGTCCCGCTTTAGGCAATGTGTGTTAGCACTAGCATTGCTATGCTCCATTAAAAACTGCTATTTAAGTCAGTCTCTCCCAAGGAAAAACTAAATATACCCTAAAGGAAGCAACAGATGCGGCTCAGTCCACACCCTCCACCAAGATCGGATCTCACTTCCACTCCAATCCTGTCCATCAGTGTAGTAAAAATGTCCCCAAATAGTTAGGGTCGAATAGTTACAGGAGTATAAAGTCCAGAACCATAAAATATCCTTTAAAGAACCATGACTAAAAGGGACATGTTAATTGAGCATGATTCATATGAAATATGAAGAATAAGACCCGCAGGGCTGTTTATACTTCCTGTGTTATATTTATAAGATTGACTACTCAGGCTTCTTTGTATTAATGAACAAATCTATTGAAATTGGACTAATTTATTCAAATAAAGACCCAATATATTCTGAAAACATAACAAAAAATTTCGGTAGATACCATTGCACACTTTTAATGTGAAAGCAGTGTATCCTATTGCAATAGGCATGACTGAATTTTTGAGTACATTTACACACAATGTGTACATGCCTATATAATATATAATGTATATATAAGTGTAATATATATAATCAATTATCCATACTGTTGTAGTTTTAATGGTAGAAAATATGCCACTGAAATACACCAGCAAGGCCACCAGTGTTTCAGAATACCTTCCGGATTAGACTAGAAAGGACTTGACCATCAACTTCTGGGGAAAAATAAGTTTGACCTGTGTAATTCCTATGAAAAACGCTGGAACATTGTCTGATATTGTTCCATAGAATGCGTATCTCAGATTGGAAGCGTTGGCAATATAACGGAGGGAGAGCTGCCTCCTCACAGTAGAGGAAACTAGCACTGTGGATAGAATGGAGGTTTGGAAACTTGCTCTTGTTGCTGCAGCACCCCGTAAAATGAAAGGAAACTGCTGCAATCATTCATTAATAGTTAGAGCAGGAAATAGCCAAAGTATGCCCCCAGGGAAATTTCAGGTTCTAAAAATGTAAAGGCAGTGAATAAATATGAACATCCTAAGCACAACTGAGCTGAAACGGGAGGTATCAACCATTTTTAGTGGAAAAAACATGGTCTACAACATAGTGAATGAGAAATAAAAGAGGGATGATGCCACATTCATTGACTACCCCCCGCCACCCAGACTCAGGCTGTATCCTGAACTACAATGCTTACAATATCAGTGATAGGAAAATAACTATATTCATACAAATAAAAGCTGTTAATAAACTCTTATTGAAATATTTCAACAGCCACTGTCAGCATCCTGTCGTGTTTCCATGGGCCTTGGGTCCTTGCAAGTCTATACTCACCGGCCTTTGATCTTCCTGCTTCTTGCTTCATCTCTCTGCTCTGTGTGTTAGCAGTGTTTGCTAGCATCAGGCCAGAGCTACATGAGTCTAAAGAGGCCCCTGCGAGCCTCAGAGTTGTGTTGAACTGTTTGGAAGCATGTCTTGATATAGAGTTTTTTTCTGAAACATCGATGATGAGTGTGATTGGTTTTCTCTATACAACCCAGTCCAACACATCAGTACTCACCACAAAAGCTATTATGTGTAGTGGAAAGAAATGAAACATATCGTAACATAAAGATTTATTAAATACCTGGTCCGGTGAATCTAAGCAACTTAGATTTAGAGTACTTGTTTACGTAATGATGTTTTAGAAAGTTCTTTGCTCTCATGTGCATTTCATTCATTTTAATAAGACACCAGAGCTAGAAGGAACATATCTGTCACTGTTGTTGCAGTGACTAGGTGCCAGCAAGTGGTTTCCACTCAGAGACCCTCAACCTACAACAGAATGGAACACTGCTCCACCCTCACAACCCCTGTTGTGTGAACGGATTGCTCAATGTCAAACCATCTAACTGAGGGTCTTCCTCTGGTTTTCCCTGAGCCTCTCCTTTACCAAATGTGTTCTTATCCGGAGACTAGCCTCTCCTGACAGCACATTCAAAATGTTTGAGACAGTCTCCCTACCCTCCTTTCTAAGGACAATTCTGGCTGCACGTCCTCCAAGAGATGACATGCTCGGTGTTCTGGTAGTGCATTCAGGGTACTTTCAATATTCTTCCCTAACAAGCGAAATCCAAACGCTCGCCTGTTCTTCTGTCTTCATTACTCATGAGCCAGTTTTCATATGCGTCTGAAGTGACTGAAAATGCCCTATCTCGAATCAGGCACACCCTAGTCCTCAGAGTGGCGCCTTTGCTCTTTAACACTTTAAATAGGTCTTGTGTAGACATTGATTAATTGATTGGGACTTCCATGAGCACTGGTTATGGGACCAAGTAAAATGAAATCTTTGGCTGTTTATCATAATGCTATCTGTTGGTCCAGTTGTGAGGGTTTTTGCTGTTTTCATTACATTGGGTTTCAATTCATACTGCAGGTGAAGTCTTTGATTTTCATCAGACAGTGCTTCAAGGCCTTTTTGCTTTACGCAAGTCAAATTGCACATTCTTCACATCATACAGATTATTATATGCTCATCATTGTGATTGAATACATTAGGATGAAAGGTCCAATCCTGATACAATCCTTTCCTGGTTTCAAACCACGTGATATTCGCTTGTTCCGTGCAAAGGGTCACTTTTTGTTCTAAGCACAAATGTGACATAAGAACAATTACGGGTTCTGGAATTTCCAGTGTTCCCAATGTGATCCACGGTTTCTTATAAGTTATATACCACACCGTCAAAGGACTTTGAATGGTCAATAAAGAGTCCTGGTTGTGCAATGGTTAGACATAGGGCTGCTAACCACAAGGTCAGAAGTTCAAAATCACTAGCAGCTCCTCAGAAAAAAGATGAGGTTGTCTATTCCCATAAACAGTTACAGCATCCAAAACCCACTGGGGCAGTTCTAGTCTGGACTGTAGGTTTGCTATGAGTGGGAATAAACTCGATGACCATGAGTGATAGTCGATTAATCACCTCCCTAGTATTTTTCACTTTCAGGTAAGATCCCTCTGATGCCAGCAATAACATCTCTTGCTCTTCTTAGGAATCTGGCTGGGATTTCTGGAAGGTGCGTCCATTTGGGGATTACTTAACAACATGCTGCTGGAATGATTACTAATGATGTAGCCGCTGTTGTTTTTGGGTGCTTTCAAGTCCTGGCTGATTCCTAGCCACCTTCAGGACAGCAGAAGGAAACACTGCCTGGTTCAGCACTGCCCGTGCAATGATGCGGATGTTGCTCTGTTGCAGCTACAGTGCCCATCTGTTTGGTCTAGGGTCTTCCTCTTTTCATTGCACCCGTACTTAAAGGAGTTCTCAAAGAAAGAGGGAAAGTTTCAATATTAAACAACTGGAGGAGAAATGTTTGGAAATGCTTACTTAAAAAGAGAGTTGTGATACATTTAAAAGAGCCCCACTGGGGCCATCAGGCGAGCATTGAATCGCTAACTGCAAGGTTTGTAGTCCCAGACCACCAGCCACTTTGAGGAAGAAAAGCAAGGCTTTCTGCTCCTGTATTCGTTTACAGATGTGGGAACCTTAGAGAGTAGGTTTTCTCTGTCCTACGGAGGGTCAATGTGAGTTGGAAATGATTTGATTTCAGTGGTTATCATATACTTAAACATAAATATGCATTTATTATTTTATAACCCCTGCCTTAGAGACAAATTGAAAAGAGTGTGGAAAGCTTGGGCCAAGGTTATAAAACAATAAAGCATGCACAGCCCTCAATGACAATCAGATTCCCAGTTTATTACATATTCCCAATATTTAAAAACAAAGTTTATGTGAGATTCCTTTTCCTTCTTCATTATTTCTTATATTTTAGAAGTTAGAATGAATGATGGTCTTATATAAAAGGAGAAGACAACTATGGGGAGATTGTAGAACAATGAGTATTGCTAAGCGATATCAAAATTCCCTTGTAAAAAAATTTAGTGTCAAACCTTTTTTAAATACAATGAACCATAGAGTGGCTGGCCAGAAGGAAAAACTGATACAATCTATACAAAAAAGTTTGATTTGTATAATTGGTGGCTAATAACTAGAATTTATCATGCATAGGGAGGACTCATTACAACAACAGGCTGAGAGAGTGAATAAGAAAGGGAGACTGAAATTTAGCCCCCTTTCTAGAGTGTACAGCCATTACTTACTTACTACTTACATTACTACTACATTACTTACTACACTGAGTTGCCCCAGCCTAGGGAGGGCAAACAGGACATTTAGCCAGTCAAATTTTTGGAAAGCATCTTCTAAGGTGTTTGCAGAGATGCTGCTGTCCAGCGTTTTAGTGAAACTTGCCAGAAGCTCACTGACACAAAGATGGTTTTGAAAGTGATGCAGTGAGTGCCAATGGACCTTTTTTCCATATTTAAAATAGACAACATTGTCACTGGAAGGTAGAATAGAAATAGAAAGATATTGAAATCTGAAAGAAACACCGACTACTTGTCCTCAATGCCCTTCCAGTATTCTCTATTGATTAACCAAAGATGTTAAGGGGTCCAACTCAATATTTTTAAACACAAATGCGCATCGTTTATTTTTGAAACTACTTTAGTTTGCTTGTACTCGAGGATATGTGCCAAATAGACACTTGACCCATAGCACTCAATATTGAGCTATTGGATACATCTATGAAATGTACTGCGCGGGCAGGGAATTATTTAACGTGGCTCTTCTAGCCAAAGTCTCTTCACTCTCACCAAACGACCTTGCCCGGCATAAGTCTGGGGGTGATGGGAAGATGCTGATAGGATTCTCCTGTGAGCAATTGTGAACAGGCTTCCCTGGAGTGCCCTTCTTTTTTTTTTCTTTCTTTTTTTTTTTTTGTTGTTCTTAGTGCCTTTTTTAAAAAACATTTTATTAGGGGTTCATACAACTCTTATCACAATCCAAACATATACATACATCAATTGTATAAAGCACATCTGCACATTCCCTGCCCCCACTTTACTGTGCAGCTAATGAAGAATAAATAAATTGATAAGCACGGACCCTGAAATTTAACCCCATTTTCTAAAATGTATAGTCATTACTTACTGCAATAGAGAGAACCCCACTGAGTTGCCCCAGCCTAGGGCAGGTAAACTGGAAATTTAGCCAGTTAATTTTTTAGAAACTGTTTTCTAATTTAGTTATAATATTGTCCTTGCTCCCACCCCTACAAATTATCACATAGATAACCCACTGAGAGATTAAAAATATCCATACTCACAGCAATTAAGTCGATGCCAATTCATAGCAACTCTGCAGGACGAGGTTCAGCCACTCCTGTGAGTTTCTAAACTAATCCTCTATGGAAGTAGACCACCCAATCATTCTCCTACAGAGCGAACGCTTCTGAGAAGTCACAGAACTGACAACTCAATAGAACAGTTATCTTCTCGGTTCTTCCACTTCTACCTCCGGCAACCATCAAAGTCCTTTTATGTGGTGGTATGGAAACTTTTCCTATCTTTATTTATTTTTTTTATAAAAGCTGTCTCATACAATAGTTGTACCTTTGCTTTTGACTGACTTCACTCTGAATAAACTCCTTTAAGTACATGGAGGCCATAAAGTGCTTCACAGTTTCATCATTATTCTTTTAAAAAATGTATTATTAATTGGGCATTAATACAAATATCATATCATTCCATAGTTCAGTCACATCCAGCAGGAACATTCTTCTTCTTCCTGGACTCTTGACATTATCACCCTTTTATCCCACCCCATCACTGTACACCAGCCCCCCACACCCTTGCTCTACTTGTCCCTATAGGTTTATCAATCCTGAGTTAGTTAGACAAAAAACAGAAAACCATACAACACAGCTTCAGGAAGAAGGCGACTCCCAAAGACATAACATCCCTGAGATACAGCTAATATGAACGAACAAAAACAACAAAACAAAGAAAACATACAGAAAATGCTGAAAACCAGATCAGGTCCAGCATGTGTCAGAGTGGATCATTATTCATTAGCTATGCGTGTTATTAAATTATATGTATGTACAAAAGTTTATTCTTCCACCAGTGATCATTTAATTTGTTTCTACCATCTTGCTGTGCTGAGTAATGTTGAAATAAACATGTGTGTGCATACATCTATTTATACAATGTTCTTTATTTGTGTAAAGTATATACCCGTAATGCTATTGCTGCATCATATGTATTTCTATCCCCAATGGTTTGAGGAAGTGCATTTCAACGTTTGTTGTCTGTATTGATTGCTGTCCCACCAGCAGGGCATGAGGGTTCCGGGGTCTCTACATTCATTCCAGTACTTCTTGTTTACTGCATTTTGGGGCTTGTAATCATTGTACAAGTGGAGTGGTAATTCATTGCCCTTAGGTTTGTATCCCAGATGGTTAGTGATCATGAACATTGCTCCATATTTCTGTTGGTCTGCTGAATGTCCTCTTTGCTAAGCCATCTGTTCCTGTCCTTTGCCCACTTTTAAATTGGATTATACGTTTTTTTCTTATTGAGATATTGCAGTTGTTGATAAATTTTTTTATGGAATAGTTCCTTTTATGAGCTGTCATTGCCATTTTTTCCCTGTGGGTTTCTTTTTATTCTATTGGTGAAGTCTTTTTATGCACACAAATGTTTATTTTAAGACATATCATTCATCTATTTTTTCATGCACTATGTCTATTTTTATTATGTTTGACAATGTTCTTATGACATTATTTTAAATTATATTTACATGAATTTTCATAGCCTCCTCATATATCATGTCTCATGTTCACCTGGATGAATACAGGAAACACTTCTAAGTATTTTTCTTTTTGAGATTTCAACTATGCTGCTGTCCCTGTTCTTGTTCACAAGTATTCCCTGGATAATATACTATTTTCATCTAAATAGACTATCTTTGCATGTTTGCAATACTAAAATGTGTTCTTGAAAGATTAAAGGAAATTGTCTACTATTCACTTACCCATAAAACTATAAATAGATTTATCACACAGCTATAGATAATCTTGAGTTTGAGAAGCCTTTGAAACACCAAAAAGGTATATTATACTGAGATTCCGAGGGGGTGCCCAAATAAGACCAATGCTCATTTGTTTTGTTTATTTTTATGTGAGGGAGACAGTGCATTTGGGATTCATTTCACCAGGTCATACTGGTAATCAAGCTGTCTATTCAGAGGTTCTGAAAAGATGTGTAACAGTGTGACACCAAAAAAGGCCTGATTTGTGGCAGACAGGGGACTAGTTTTGCCACCACAGCAATGCACCTGCACACACAGCCATCTCAGAGCACCAGTTTTGGGCAAAAAACAAAAACCCAAACTAACTAGCATGCCTCTCTAGCCCTACACATCTTTCCCACCTGATCTCACTCCCTGCGATGTCTCCTTGTTTCCAAAAATGAAAAGGAATATGAAAGGACAGCGATTTGAGAGTGTAGAAGAGGTGAAGAATAAAACAAACAAGATGTGCTTGAAAATTATTTCCAATAATGGAATAGCAGATTTGACAAGCGTATTAAGTGTAATGGAGGTGATAAGGCTGTTTTGTAAAAGAATTTAATTACATAGCTTTGAAAAAAAACATTGCAGGTCAATTCTAGGTATCTCCTCATATATTGGGTTCATGAGACTTGAGTTTGCATCCTCAATTCTTCCACATTGAGATAAATATATAACTACACATTTTTGTAGGTACATGATGAGAGTATAAAAAGAGCAACAAGAGAATAAGAAGATATAACCATCTATAAAACCAATTAAAGACCTTCAAAATGCATTAATCAAACTCTCAAAGGGTTGAAAAGACAAATAGAGAATAATAGTAGGGGATTTTAATACATCATTTTTGTGCAAAGTCAGAAAGAAAATTAACAGATATATAACAAAATTACACAATCAATTAACTTGATCTCTTGTGCATATCTAGAACACTACACCCAACAATAGCACAATATAGCTTTATATAAGTGCTTATGGAAAGTACTTCATTATAAACCATAGGTTAGGCCAAAAAACAAACATCAGCAAACTCGAAAACATTGGGATACTGCAAACTATCTTTTCAGATCATAATGCCATAAAATTAGAAAGCAATGAGAGGAAAACCAAGCATCAATAAATAAATCACATGAGAATAACACTGTACTTGAAAGTTGTTGAAGAATAGAAAAATATAAAGATAGAAATTTTTTAATTGCCCTGAAATGAATGAGAAGGAAAACACAACACACCTTTGGGACACAGCACAGGCAGTTCTCAGAGGGCAATTACAGACACACACTAAAATGAAAGTGAACTTATAAAACACACTAACACACCATCTACAGCAATTATTAAAAGACCAAAAAGAAGCCCCTGGCCATCAGAAGACTAGTAGTAATAAAGACGAGAGCAAAAGTAAATGAATCAGAAAAGAATCAAGACAATAGAAGTCGGTTATTCAAAAATGGTAACAAAATAATAAACCACTGCCATATCAAACAAAGGAAAATAAAGGATAAAATCAAACACTATGAATAAGAAGTGAAATGGACACATCACAAAAGAAAGTAAATATATAATTACACAATACTACAAAAGGACTTTTTCAACAAATTCAAAAATCTGAGAAATGGACAAAATTCTAGAGGCACCTAAATTAACACAGATTAATATAGAACACTTAACAGGCTTACAATCCAAGAAAAAAATAGATCTGGTTATTGAAAAACACCCCAGAAAGTTCAGTATCATATGATTTACTATAGAATTCTACCAAACAATTAGAGAAGAGTTTATATCAATTCTACACAACTGTTGAAAAATATTTTAAAAGGACACTATGCTATGAAACTCATGTTTGAAGCGAATATAGCCCTGATATTAAAATTGGGCAAAAACATAACTTCAAGAGAAAATTATAGACCAATATCCCTTATGAAACTACATGCTAAGGTTTTCAACAGAATTCTTGCTAGAAGAATGTAAAGAAACATTAAGAAATAGACCATTGTCTAGAGAGATTTAAACCAGGTATGCAAGGATGGTTCACCATTAAAACAATAAATAAATAAAAAGGAATGCAGTACACTAACTGAAGAAAACCCAAGGAAAAGGTCATGACTACAACAACTGAGACAGAGAGGTAGTTGATAAAATTCAGCATCCATTTTTTATTTAAACATACTCAATAAGATAGCAATAGAAAGAAAAATCTTTAGCATAATAAAGGCTAAAGGTGCAAAGCCAAGGACCAGCATGTCACTCAATGGAGAGAATGTCAATGATCACCCTCCTCAGAACAAGAACCAGACAGGTTGCCTTTTATTAGTCCTGGGATTCTCAAAAAGAGCTACCAACACACTCAAACTCACTACAGTCAAGTCAAATCCAACTCATTGCAACCCTTGTGGTTTAGGGGTAATGATTTGAGATACTAACCACAAGGTCAACAGTTCAAAACCACAACCCACTCCACAAGAGTGCGATGAAGCTTTCTACTCTCACAAAGAGTTACAGTCTCAGAAACCCATAGCAGCAATTCTACATTGTCATAGGGTTACTATAAGTTAGACCAGAGCCATTCGACACTACCAAGTAATCAAGGGAATTCACGCTGACCAAAAAAGAAGCAAAATTATTCTTATTTGCTGACAATATTAATTGAAATATAGAACATGCCAAAGATTGAATTAAAAAGTGCTGTAACTAACTGAAAGATTTACAACATAATGCTCTATAAAATCAATATAAAAATCACTTGGATGTTTGTATATTAAGAAAGAAGACTCTAAAAAGGAACTTTTATTTTTTAATCATTTTATTGGAGCCTCACACAATTCTTATCACAATGCATACATACATCCATTGTGTCAAGCACACATGTACATTTGTTGTCATCATCATTCTCAAAACATCTGCCTTCTACTTGAGCTCTTAATATCGGCTGCTCATTTCCCCCTCCCTCCCTACTCCCCCCTACCTCATGAACTCTTCATAATTAATAAATTATTATTATTTTGTCACGTGCTACACTGTCCAACGTTGTCCCCCGCTGTCTTCTCTGCTGTCCCTCACCCAGGAAGGGAGCTAAATGTAGATTCTTGTAATTGGTTCCTGCTTTCATCACTACTCTCACCACTGGTTCTGAAGGAGTCATCTGTCTTGGATTCCCTGTGTTTCCAGTTGCTGTCTGTACCAATGTACATCCTCTGGTCATGATAGTGGGGGGTGGGGGAGGAAGCATTTAAGAACTAGAGGAAAGTTATATATTTCATCGTTGCTACGCTGCACCCTATCTGGCTCATCTCCTCCCTACAACCCTTCAGTAAGGGGGTGTCTGGTTGGCTACCGATGGGCTTTGGGTCTCAGCTCTGCACTCACCCACATTTACAATGATATGATTTTTTCTTCCTTGATACTTGATACCTGATCCCTTTGACAGCTCGTGGTCAAACAGGCTGGTGTGTTTCTTCCATGTGGGCTTTGTTGCTTCTGAACTAGATGGCCACTTGTTTATCTTTGAGCCTTTAAGACAGCAAATGCTGTCTTTTGATAGCCGGGCACCATCAGCTTTCTTCAACACATTTGCTTATGCACACGTTTGTCTTAAAGGACACATTCTGGGGCCAATACATGGTACCCCATTGAACCTGACTGAAGGACACGCCTAGAGATAAAAAAAATCAGATCTTGATCTATTTACAGGTTTTCCTTTCTTTTTCAAATTTTTTTCTTTTAATTAATTTATTCTCTATGGCTAATTGGTTTCCTTTTTTGTTGTCATCGCTGTGTTCTCACTCATCGCCTATCTTGCTATGTCTTGATTTTTGATGCATATTATTATCGCTAGAGTTCTATCAAGATAAGATAGATTGAACGAATAGTCTGGAGGAGAAAACAACGGGAACAATGGCTCCGGAAGGACACAGGAGAGGGGGAAAAGGGTGTAAGGAGGTGGTGCTGACCAACCAAGGGACAGGGGAGCAACAAGTGATTCAAAATCATTGGCAAGGAGGGTGTGAGAGGCCTGGTAGGGATTCACGTTGTTGTATTAAATTGGCATTCCAGGATGCACACCTTCCCGACACGATTGCTGAAGAAATATGTGTGCATTAGCAAACATGGTGAAGGAAGCTGATGGTGCCCGGGTGTCAAAAGATATAGCGTCTGGGGTCTTGAAAACTTGAAGATAAACAAGTGGCCATCTAGTTAAGAAGAATCAAAGCCCACATGGAAGAAGTACACCAGCCTGTCTGACCAAGAGGTGTAGAAGGGACCAGTTATCAGATATAAAAGAACTAAAAATCACTTCAGTGGGTGCCCACCTTTCTGATACGATCACTAAAAAGAAACTTTTAAGAATAATGCCACTTAAAAATAACCACCCAAAAGAAAAATACTTAGGAAGACTCTAAGCAGAGAAACACAAGAATTATACAAAGACAACTATAAAGGGGGGAAAAAAGCTACCAGAATACAAAAAGACTTGCATAAATGGAAGCATGTCCCATGTTCACAGAAAGGAAAACTTAATGTAATGAAATGTGAATATTTTCAAAATTGCTTTCTAAATTCAGTGCAATCTCCATATGAATTCCTGCACAATTCTTCAGAGAAATGGACACAATTTACTGGTAACTTTATATGAACTTAAGATGGACTAAAATCCATCTTACACACTAGAACAATAATAATTATGAATGAAAAAGTGGGGCAAACTTAAAGTTCCTAATATACACTATTAAACATAATAAAAATGTCCATACTACAGAAGACTAAATAGATTTCTGGGACCTCCTGAAATTATGTAATTTATGTGCATAAAAAGAGTTTAAAAGGGAACCCACTGACTGGTGATAAATTTGGCAATGATATATCACCCAGAGGATGAATATCAAAACTTCATGAAAATGCAACACCTTAATAAGGAAGACATAAATAATCAAATCCAAAAATGGGCAGAAGATATGACTAGATAATTCTTAAAAAATGATATCAAGATGGCTAACAATCATATTAAGAAATGCTTGTGATTATTAGGCATTAGAGACATAGAAATTAAAACAAAAATGAGATGCTATCTCACATGGACACTGATAGCAAAATTCAAATCAACAGAAAATAACAAATGCTGGCAAGAATATGGAGAGAATGAACATTTAATACACTGCTACTGCTGGTGGTACTGAAATAATTGTACAACCACTATGGAAACTAGTATTGTGGTTCTCTTAACAAATATAAATAAAAATGTAGTATAACCTTGCAAACTCTCTACTTTGTACACACCTAAAATATGAAGAGCAAGATACAAATAGATATGTTTGCATTTTGTTAAATCATAGGGCTTTCTCTAATAGCAACAGATGTAAACAACTAAATTCCTATCTGTTGGGAAATGTATAAATAAGCTCTGGTACATACACACAATGGAATGTTATGGTTCTCCATAAACAATAGTGAACTGGCAAACACCTCAGGTCATGGACAAATGTGGAAGCCATTAAACAGCAAAGTTAGTCAATAGCATAAAGTTAATTTTTATGACACAAATATTTTAAAGAGAAATAATAATAAAACATTGTTTTTACACTCAAAGAAGCAAACTTTGAAGGCTGTCATGAGACCCTCAGGGTAAGGTGTGGGAGGAGTTACTGGGAGGGCTGGGGGAAGGGAGAAAATCCGTAGTGTGAAAAAGAAGAAAGGGCTACGTGCAAGTGGGGATTTAGTGGGATACTGTCACTCTTGTGATGAATTGGCCCGTGCAACTGTGGTTTTTATAGTTTTCCCCATCTTTGTTAAAATCCACAAGTAAAATTTAAGAGTCAGACGGAGTACAGCCTGATAACCCTCTGATTTCCTTGCATACCAGATCTACACACTGATCAGATTGGTTACTAAGGAAGAGAAGTGTGGTAGACAGAGTTGACCAATCCAGTGACGCTTATTTATCTAGATGTAAGAAAGACCTGTATATCAAGAAGTAATTCTATATCAAGAAAACATCCCAGCCCAGTCCAACTCAAGTCCGTAAGTCCAATACTAGTCCATCAGTCCCTCTTCAGATTCATCAGCCACATGCAATGATGCAGAATGCAGGAAAATCACAGGCCTGTGGGTGCAAAATCAGGTGGACCCACGCTCAGCGTGACCAGCAAGCAGACAGGTGAAGGCAGAGAGAGAGGGAGGCTCCCTGAGCTCTCCTTCTCTGAAGGCCATACCCATAGGGAGGTCTTATCCGGGGCCCGTGACCTGACCACCCTACTGGATACCACCCTATACTTCTGTCTATCCTCCAGTTGACATTCAATTATGTAACTACTACATGAGGTAACACTGAACCTGATTTCAATACTCTTGCTGCACATGGCTAGTCCCAAAGAAACCAACCCAAAAAAGCACCTTGGATTTGATGAATATAAAAATACACCATAGATAGGCTTTTTCAATCTTAGTCATTTAGGGCTCAAAAACATTTCTAAAAGATGTTTTTGAAAGTTTGTTTAATTTTTAAAAACTCTGTTAAGTTCATTTATAAGCAGCCCTGCAGGTGCTTTCCTTTCTCAAATGTACATTTTTGGTTTACAAGATGTTTAAATTACGAACCTATTCATAAAATAGTTTAATTTTCTCATTCATTCAGTTGCTTAAATCTTAAACATAAATATTATTTTAATGTAATCTAGATCATCAGTTGTGGAAATGATTATACTCTTTGTATTTCATAATCATATTTTTCAAAAGCACGTAAGAACTGTTATTCCTATATATTCAGGTTTGGTTTTCTTTCTGTTAGTCAGTAAATCCTGTTCCTTCCTTAATAATTCCTGCCATGTTTAAAAAATTACAATATCACACACTAAACATTTCTTCTTTGTATTTTACACTAATAGTTGTTAATGAAATTAATGTATATAATAATAGTAATATATATTTGTCAATCAATATTACTATCTAATAGTAAACTTTTCTCTACATTCTAAAAAGTCACCATCTCTCTATTAACCATTTTGATAACGCTGAATGAGCATCCATAAAATTATCCAAGAAAATAACTTAAAATTTGACTATTAGAAGTTTATAGTACTAGTAATCATTTTAACTCAACTATAGATGTTTAATTAAATTATTTCTGTGGATTATGATAAAAAGGAACAATTTTCTGCTCTAGCTTCTTATGCATTTTAGACAGTCTTTCATCAAAGAGACAGCAAATGAATAACTTTTTTTGAAAGAGTTTCTCATGATCATTTCCATAATTGCAAATAATTTAATAAAGTTTTCATGATTCACTAGATGTATACCATAATCTCAACTGTGGAATCATCTTTGTAACATTTCATTGTGATTTGGGTGCAAATTTAAAGAAAAGGTCAGTTTTAGGAACTTACACACTATTGTTAGAGACACTGGTTGCAACCCAGCGTATTAGCACCTTTCCCACTTCTCCCACCAGTGCTTCTTTCCTGCTCCGTGCAGCCTTCCGAGCTTTGCTTTTGGGGAAAACTATGCTTTTCATCTCTGACGTTTGATTACTGTGAGGAACGCATTTCTCCATGGTGTTCTGTATCATTTTCCTCTTTAGACCTGTCTGTTGTTTGGCTGAACATTGATCTCTGGGGGACGGTTCAATTTCAGACTGGAAGCGTGTCTCAGAGCTGCAATCTAAGGGGCTCCACCAGTTTCTATCAAATATCATCTTTAAAAGAAATGTTGGTTCTGCTCTATGTAATTTAGAGTGTTTAGTTGCACACCTCCCCTCAAAACAACAACAAAAGCATCTCTAGGTATTTCCAAATATCTGACTTGGAACAAAATCAGACCCAGCTGAGCTTCACTACTTTGACTAGCCACTGCTACTCTATTCTGAACAGCATATTTTAGGTACCTGAACTATAATACTAAACCACTTTTCTTCCTCTGAGCATTTAAGGTGATCATTTTCTAACCTATTTTGGATAAATTTTTAAAATAACATATTTAACTCTGTATTTTAAGCCATTTGCTTAAAAATCTAGGTATTACTCTCTTACTAGGTGTAACCTTCATGCGTTCGTTTTCTTCTTCTTGTCCACTTTCTAAAACTGATATGTTATGTATTTTAAAAATAACCCAAATAGGTTGTATTTACATTATTTAATATTATAACAAAATTACAAAACCTGATAACTGAAGTGATGTGGATGAGAGACTCATGTAACATAATGTGAAATAGTG
Source organism: Tenrec ecaudatus (assembly GCF_050624435.1). Classification (NCBI taxonomy): domain Eukaryota; kingdom Metazoa; phylum Chordata; class Mammalia; order Afrosoricida; family Tenrecidae; genus Tenrec; species Tenrec ecaudatus. Next base: position 140,698,001 of record NC_134540.1, on the reverse strand, counting down.
GTAACCCTATAGTGCCTGGCCTAAGACTAAAGTAAACACATTCATATCATTGTAAATATTTTAAAATAGTGTAAAGATGAACAACATTACCAAAAAACCCAGAATTTACAACAAACACCCCTAAAAAACCAGAATTTTTTATTCAAAACTATATAGTATTTATATATTTTTACAAAACACACTTATCATCTTCAAAGTACTCTCTATTATGCTTAGTACATTTGTCCAATCTGCAATTCCACTCTTGGCAACATTATTCAAATTTATCTGTTTATATGACTGACAGCACCTCCCTCATTTTTTCCCTCACCTCTGCTATGTCAGTCATCAAAATCACTGTCTTTTCATGTCCCTCTTCATTAACTGGAAATTTTTTTTAAAGAAGTTGAATTCACAAAGTGAGGTCAAGTATTTAAGGTTCATGTGGCAAGAGATAAATGCTGGGGTGTTTGGGGGTTTTTTTTGCCAAAAAACTGGTGCACTGAGATGGCTGGATGAGCATTGTTATGGTGGCAAAACCAGTTCCCCAAGTGCCACAAATCAGGCCTATTTTGATGCACCCTGTTAAGTAATCTTTTCACAACCTCCAAATAGAAAGCTTGATTACCAATCTGACCTGGTGGAATGGTCTCCAAATGTACTATGTCCCTCACATTAAACAAAAATAATAACAACAACAAATAAGCATTGTCTTGATCTTTGATTTCAATTGACGAGTTTTTTTTTTTCTGGGAGAGGTGACAATAGCATCTTCCACTGGCTTGATTGATGTTTGCTTACAGGGTTGTCAGAATAGCACATGTCTCATCCCAGAAGGAACTTGAGGGAAATAGTATGTGTCGTTAGCAAGCTGTTCCTTCAATGCAAGGTGTGTTTCCACTCAATGCTCTTTTTCCTGGTCAGTCAGAACCCATTTCCTGATGCTCTTCTTCTTGGTCAGTCAGACCGCATATTTCACAGCTAATCATCTCATTCCAAAATCTTCCTTTAAAATTTGCTGAACCAAGTTCCAAAATAGTCCATATAACTTTCCCATCTCTTCAACGGTCCTTAGTCAGTCTTTGAGCACAAGTGCATGAATTTTGTCGATATTTTCATCTGTTCATGAAGTTGATGGATGACCAGAACAAGGTTTGTCATCAATCGACATTTTACCTTTTGTGAAACAAAATCACTCATACTTTTGTTTTTTTCAAATAGTGCTATCCTTATAAGCATTGTTCAATATCACAACAGTTTCTGTGACATTTTCCCCAAGCAGGAGACAAAGCTTCACAGCCTCATACTGTTCTCTTAAATCAGCCATCACAAAAAAATGAGGTTTTTACAAAAAATTCATTGTGATCAGCAAGAAACTTCCCAGATGATGCCACTGAATGCACTAACTCAGAGCGAGTTCCTTGATGATCGCCTAGCAAGGAAACGTGTCCTATGAAATCTCTGCCCCGCAGAGCTGTTTTCCACGTGGGGGGTGTTACCCCTGTTATAAAGCCCATTCCACTCTAATTTTAAAACTCTCATCTATGGGTGTATTTTGAAACTACAGATATCCATTAATATTATTGTGGTGACATATTACAGGTTAAGTGGTATTCTCCCAAACCATGTATTTGAGTTCTAAAATTTGGTACCTCTGACTAAGACAGTATTTGTATAAAGCAGACTTATAATTAGTTTACATAATATGTGTTTATACTATAGTACAGTGAATACTTGCTCTTATAAATACAAGAGAAGAGCATGGATAGAGGCATAGAGATAAGAAGGCCAGAGGAAAATGGAGGTAGAAATTAGAGTTACACCGTCTTACACCAAAGAATGTTGAGAGAGAGAAAAACCAAGAGGTTGAGAGTGGGGATATTTTTTTTCTAGAGCCCTGAAAGAGACCATAGTTTTCTCAATCACATGAATTCAGATTTCTAGCCCTCCCCTCCTACTATAAAACAGTTAATTTCTGTCATCGTTTAGGTAGTCAGTCCTGAGGAACCAAAAGACTAGGGAAAATATATTTTATGCAATTAGTCACCTACTTCACTACGGTTTCAATATTTCATGTCTTGAGGTTATAAACCTAAATCTTAGATTGATGATCGCTTTAGTGTGGGTTCACGGAAGAGCTGAGCCTAAGTAGAGGATATGTATTTCATAGCTCGTAATCAGGGAGTACACGCTCAGAGATCACAAGTGAGCATTATAAAGAGTGAAGCAGGAAAGAAAGAAAATCCGTTACAGAAAGCGCATTGTGTGTTGAATGTGTTTTGTAAGTGTGGTGAGCTATACAAAATGAAAAATTTACCATTTCCACATATTAATTTTTTGCATTAAGTGGCATGAAGTACATTCGTAATTATGTACAATCACACCACTGTGGAGTTCCAGAGATGTTACATCATTCCAGGAAAATCCCAATATCCATTCAACATTCATTCCACACTCGCTCTCCCCCCTAGTCTTGGGCTACCACTGATATGATTTACATCTCTGATGTTATGTTCTAGATATTTCAAATCATATCTTGTTTTTAGGTCTTGGTTTTCTTTTTCATAGAGAATCATTCTTTCAAAGTTCATCTATGCTGTAGTATAGATCAGTACTTTGTTTCTATGTGCAAATGAATACATTCATCTCTTGATGTACATTTTGAGTTATTTGCACATAAAGCAGCTATAAAATTCATACACGTGTTCTTGACTGAACTCCTACTTCCATCTATTTTGAGTATGTAAACAGTGGTGGAATTGCTAGGTCTCATGGCAATAATGTACCTAACTTCTTGAGACGTTAACAAACTGTGTTTCTAGAGATTGTGTCCTTTAAGATTCCAACCAGCACCAAACCTGTGAGGGCTCCAGTTTCTCTGAAAGTTGTTATTTTTATCACCATCTTTTTCCCTCCCTCTCTGTAATCACAGTTGTAAAAGTGGAGAGAGGGGCCCACTCAGTAGTTCTCAAGATGAAAGAACTGAGGGATAAAATTCAAGCCTTGAGTTATATCACGTGATTCTATGGGAACAATATCGAGCAACACAAGTCATATCCAAAGAAGATGGTAGGAACATACAGTCTGTTGAAGCTAAGAACCTACCTCTACTGAAACCTATGTATGATCCTGATGGTATTTAAAATACTGGGGGCATTGATTCTAAAACTGCAGTCACATGAACTCACCACGGTACAACAAATAGGCAAGTGGTGGACTCAAAAGGAGAAGAAACAATTTCAAACATTCATTAAAAATCAGAAGATGGGAAAGTGTGGTAGTTGTCAAAAATTAAATGAAACTCTTGATGACAGACATTCAAGACATTAATATACTGAAATGACAGGTATTGGCCATTCTTATTTAGATGTATATCATATAGATGACTATGTCAAGGGTGAAAAACTGAAGAGGAACATCATCACATTTTTCATGAAATTGAGAATTTCAAAATCTAGCACAAAAGGCAATGCTGTCAGAGGTAGGAAAACATTCACATGCCTCAGGGAAGATCAGTTACTCTGGCTGTTATTCAGATTTGCACACTAACCACTGCTGAAGATGAAAAAAACAAACAAACTAGAGGCTTTTTAAAGCAACTTATACTGTCCGAAGTTGATCAAACATTGCATTGATAATTACTGGCGATTGGAATGTAAAAAGTAGAAAAATGTTGGGAAACATGGTCATAGTGATAAAAATATGGTTGGAGATCACATGATAAAATTTTGCCAGACCAACAGATTACTTATTGAAAAATTTTTCAGGTATATAAATGATAACTATAAGCATGGACCTTGCTAGATGGATGCGCAAGATCAAATTGACTACATTTATGGAGAGAAATAATGGGGAAGATGAATATACTCAGTCAGAACAAGGCCAGTAGATAACTAAGGAGCAGAACACCAATTGCACATATGTAAGTTCAAATTGAAGATTCAGAAAATTAATACAAGTCAGAGAGAGCCAAAGTCTAACCTTGAGTACACCACACTGAAATTCAGAGAACTTTCAAAGAACAGATTTGGCACATTGAGCAATAATGACCAAAGACTATTGTTGTGGGAGACATTGAGAACATCATGCATGAAGAAAACCAAAGAGCATTAAGAAGAAGACAAGGAAAAAAACCAAAATAGATATCATTTTGCTTGCTTGCTCCTGATAGCTAGAGAGTATGGAAAAATAATGAAAAAAGCGGAACATAAGACTTCAAAAGCAATGTTAGAAGATAGTAAAAATTATAATAAAATGCACAACAACTGGGGTTAGATAATCAAAAGTAAATGACACACCCAACATTTCTCAATCTGACGGGAAAAAATGCAACTTCTGAGATGCAATATTTGAGAATTTTATGGGTTCATATTGAGCCCCCAGGAATCATCAAAAGATACCAGAGGAATGACAGAGACCTGTACTCAAAAGAAATGATTGCTGTCCAACCACTTCAATAATGACAGATGATTAAAAAAACAATAATTCTAAGATAAAAGAACATGCTTCACTGAAGAAATTGGTGAAAGCCAAGCCCTCAGGAGTTGATAGAATGCCAAGCGAAATGTTACATCAAAAGGAAGCCAGCCTGGAAGCCTCGTTGAGGTTTGCGAGACTTTGGAAGACAGCTACCTGAAGAAATTGATACTTGCACCCATTCCGCGACACAATATACACTGCAAAACAATATCATTAATATGGCATGCAATCAAGATTATGCTTGAGAAATCTACAATTACAACAGTACATTGATAGGAAACAGTCAGAAATTAAGGCCAGATTGAGAAGATGACACGGGACAAATGATATCAGTGTCGATGTTGGACAGCTCCGGACAGGAGACAGGATACCTAAAATATCTTTACTTGTATTGTACTGATTATATGAAGGTATTCAGTTACATGGATTATAATACATTATGGATGTCATTAAAAATAATAGGAATTCTGAATATTTTGCTGTGCTCTCACAAAGCATATACGTTGTTCAAGAGGAATTATTCAAACAGAAAAATATTGGATGGTTTAAAATTAGGAAAAGTATATGTCAGGATCGTACCCATCCACTAAATTCATTCAATCTCTATGCTGAACAATAAATCCAAGAAGCAGGACTATATAAAGAAGTGGGATGCACCAGGATTGGGAGAAAAATCATTAACAATCTGCAGATGAGGCAGCCTGGCTTGCTGAGTGTAAAGAGGATTTGAAGTACTTGAGGGGAAAAATCAAGGGCTACAGCCTTCTGTATGGATTGCATCTTGATAAAATCTCACAGCAGGGACAGAAATCAGCATCATAGTAAACAGAAAAGACAGAAGTTGGCAAGGCTTTCATTTTACTTGGACCCACAATCAATGCCCACAAAGCACTAATCAAGATCATCTCCTAAGCATGTGAAAATGGCACTAGTGGGAAAGACCAAAGAAATGATGCCTTTGAAATATGGGGTCAGTGAAACATACTAAATATACTATGAACTCCCAGAAGAAAGGGTAAAAACAAAAACTATTTTGAAAGAAATGCAACCAAAATTACGCTTCAAACGAAAGATAGTAAGAATTTGTCTCATGTACCTTGGGTATGTAGAGACCAGTCTCCATAAGCTATCAGGCCTGGTAAAGTAGAAGTTAGTAGTGGGGAGAGGGGGAGGAAATTTTTCAGTGAAATGGATTGCCAGTAGACTGAACAATGGCCTGAAACATTAGAACAGCTCTCAGTATTTTCTTTTCTCCGTATTTTATTCTCTTATACAAAGGCCTTTTTGAATCACATGACTTGAAGGCATCTGACAAAAATAACATTGCCTGAAACAACTGTTCACTGACATTAACCATCATTCTCATTCATTCTGCTGATTTCTACTATAGCTGGAGGTTTTTTGATTGTCAATTCATACATATGTGTGTGTGTGTATTATATATGTATATATGTATATATGTATATCTTGACTTTATAGAAAAATAGGAATTTCCTCTACTCTGCATGGAATTTTGCTTCCCTGATATGTCTTTCTCTAAATAAGAAAAAAAGCTTGTGGGAAGTTTCACCAGCCCAACCTAAATCACTAATAGACTACATTTTCTAGATAATAGGATAACCATAAAATAAACAAAACAAAGCCCCAATGCTGACCCAAGGCGACCCTATAGAACAGGATAAAACTGCTGCTGTGGGTTTCAGAGGCCATTACTCTTTACCAGAATAGAAAGACCTGTTTTTTTCCCACTGAGTGTTTGGTGGTTTTGAACTGCTGATCTAGTGGATCACAGTCCAAACCATGTTATATGAACAAAATGTCACTGACTACCTAATCCTAAGTATCTACAATAACCTAATAGTCCACAAGATGTTAATTAAGATTTTCTAGAGATAAACCCTCAGATTTCCTGATTCTTTGTGTATGAGAGTGAAGGAAGAGTCCAAGGTCAAACTGGCATAAGTACTTCATCGGTAGACCTTTAGTGAATTAATTTGCCTTTTTCTCTCTCCACTTTCCCATTATCTTCATACTGACATCATGCTTGGAAGATCTCTGCTGGGCTGTCTGGAGACCCAATGCCTGTGTTCACTGTAGTCGGCTGTTGAATGTATTTGGAAAGGTGCACACCCCCCCCCATGTAATTAGTAAACTCACTTCCAAATGCTTATACATTACCTCACCACACCCCCAGCAAGAAATAAAAAAGAGTTGAAAACCTTTATCCTCTATCTCCCACTACAATTTTAGCCTGGGTGGTTATATTCCCTTTTGCATTTTAAATTTCAGTTTAAAGAAGTCTTTTGAGGACTGAGAAACAATCGTATATTTATCCCTATTTGATCATCTCATGAGACTGTCACAAGGTCTGCAGTTATAGTCCAACAGCCACTCGAGGAAAGGTGAGGCTTTCTACTCCCAGTGGGGATCACGAGGAGTCAGAATTGACTTGACAGTGAGTTTATGTTGATTTTTAAAAATTGTTTCATTGTCTCACTGGTGATGAAATAAGCAAATATATACTGAGTATCAACTTTGGAAAAGTAGCACCCTGGTGGCACAGCAGTTACACCTTCGGCTGCGATCCACATGGTCAACAGTTCAAAACCACCAGCAGAGCCAGCACTGGGCTTTCTACTTCATTAAACAGTTACAGTCTTGGAAACCAACAGGGCTGGTGGAGGATGGAGGGAATCACTATGTGTCAGCAATGACTTGATGGCAGTGAGAACTTTGGGAAAGATTCATAGTGACATCTGGAAAATGGAGTCATGTTTTCTTCGAAAGAAAGAAAGAGAGAGAGAGAGAGAGAGAGAGAGAGAGAAGCAGAATTTTCCAGATTCTGTTTTTATAGCTACTTCAACTATTCATTTCCATTTCCTTGGATTACTTTTTGCTCTTTGATATTGAACTGCCTGATTTTTAAAATTAAAAAATGGTTCTTTTCAAAAATACAAAAATCATCTGTTTATTCCATTATAAAGACGCCAAAACAATAATGATATCAATAAAATAAAATTAGTATATTTGACAGCAATGTTAAGGCATATGTATATATATATACATATATATATATATATATATTTGAGAAGCAACAATATTAGATATGGCTGATAGATTTATAAGGGTTTAATCTTACATGACATTAAGTTTTGTGCAAGTGTATATTACTGGTGTTTTTCTTTTTAACTGTAGATTTAGAAATGTGGTTCTGTCTTGTTGCTAATTTATATATTCTAATTCAAAAGGTGTATGTAATTTGATTTAAAATTGCAGAGCACCTTATCTCTTTCACATATGAGGACTGTGTCATGTTTTTCTGGCCAATGGTATTTGTCATGTGCCATCATACTTATTTGACAGTTGTGACTTTTAGTTCTTCAGCCAAAAGAAAAATTTTACTCATATCTTTTAAAATATTATCAAGTATTATAGTGATACTATAATAGTCCTATGATACATTTTCCACCTTGATAAATTATCCTCTACCTTTTTCCCTGTAGCTGATGAACAATATATATTTATTATTATTATTAAGTAAAATACAAAATAGTTTTAAAATGGAGCATATTGAATGAAGTATCTTTTTATATTTCATTATTTAACTAGTTTATGATTCTCTGTAATGCTTTACTTGATTATCATGCTTTTATTATGATATTCTGTGTAATTTTTTTGCATTCCTTTTGTTGAATCTCCCACCAAAATAAATTTAAATTGTCCTGGAAACCCAGAAAGGAGCCCTGGTGGCATAGTGCTGACATGTTGGACTGTGAATCGCAAGGGCAGTGAGTAGTTGGGAGTAATGAGCTGCTCTTCCGGAGAAAAGTGGGGCTTTCTCTTCTTAGAAAGATCAACAGTCTCTGAAACTCACTCGGGGAGGCAGATCCATCCTGTCCTATATATTTGCTGTGAGTCAAAATAGATTTGGTGGCAGTGAGTTTGGGTTTTTTTGCTTTATGTGAATCCAGATTAATTAATAATTTAACAAAATGTGGTTGATGTTCATTTTAATATATAATTTAGAGAAATAGCTTACTGCGCATGGGTTACACGGACCCTACTCCAAATTCTAAACAATCATGACACTTCTTGGGTGAATACTCTACATTTAATTTCATTACATCTAAGACTCCAAGTCACTTTAAAAAGTTTTGGCAACTGAGAACCATTATATTATTTATGGAAAATAGATAATAAACAACAGTGACAGATAAGAGCTGATCTGTTGCTTGCAGCCCTGTCAATTCTTGGGTGGGAGCACCGAGGATCAGGTGTCAGCAGTTGTGTCTGCCTCTTCTCAGCAAAGGCATCCTCACTTCAGATCAGGTACTACTCTGTGTTTACTTTCCAACTTTGCTTCTATCCGGGGCTTGTGGGTCCCCTCCCCTGTACTTCCTGATTCAGTTCTCATCAAGATTTGGGACACTCTGGGTCAAGTGCCAGTATCCTTTCGAGAACCACTCCGGCACAGAATATGCACATGCTTCTACAGAAATCTCTGCTTTCAGCGCAGCCACACTTGCAGGAGAGCCCCTGTGTGCACCTAAAAACAGGTTCCCTCAAGGACCTCCAAGAAGGCTCCTTCCTAATTCCCGAGCAGGTCTGCTTTGATGCCCTTCCCAATGCCGTGACCCTTTCATACGGTTCCTCAAGTTGTGGGGACCACCAAACATAAAATTATCTTCATTGATATTTCATAACTGTCATTTTGCGACTATTATGAATCATAAGTAAATATCTAATATGCAGGATGTATTTTCATTGTTACAAATTGAACATAATTGAAGCAAAGGGATTAATCACAAAAACAATATGTCATTCTATATTGTGAAATATTTATTTCTAATCACAAATAAATGACATTTGTCTTGAAGCGTGGTGTAACATGGGTAAGAGTCTTCATATAACAACAGTAAACTACTTGGCTACATTTTGCGACAGTATGCCTAAAAAGCCAACAGTGCGAAGATTGACATAGCTTCTTTCTCACCAGATCAGCAATCTGCATGTGGGTGGACTGACCTAGAGATGGAGAGAGGAACGATGTCTTGGTTCCTAAGACCATTGGGAAATATGTATTTTCTGATTGTCTTAAGCAACCCCTTCAAAGGGTCATTTGACCCCCAAAAGGAGTCACGACTCACAGGTTGAGAACCACTGAGGTTCTCAAGGCCCCATGGTGACACCTGCTGGCAAGGCCCCATGGTGACACCTGCTATGTACAGCAAGCAACTAGCCCAGGCCTGGACTATAGCTGCCTCTTCTTTACAGTGATCTTTACTCTATAATCATCTTCATACTCTCACTCTCGCCCTCATTTCAAAGATAGATCTGGGAAACACCAGGAAACTCCTGCCATTAACATCACACTGGCCTTCTCTTGGACTTCAGGGTAAGTATCTCAGTATTACAACCCAAGCCTAGAAGAGTCAGTGCACAAGAACCCCGTGTCAAATGGATGTTTCTGATCCCCCCTAACGTCTGTGATATTGAATCCTTACATAGAAAACTCTGTGTTAATTTCAAAGCATAACTTGCCCAGCAAGATCTCAAAACCACCAATCTTTCAGGTGTATCACAGCTTTTAAATAGATCGTCACCAGAGAGATCACAGGACAGACTCCAAATTTACCAACACTTCCAGGTGATGATCGCTAGCTACTTAATCAGATTTCATATTGATCATTTTAAAGGGATTGTGGCTTAACCAATCACTTTGCAAATTGTGACCCAATCAATTATTTCCAGAAAATTGAAAATCAAGGACCAAAAATGAAAGACAAATTTTGAAAAATCCATTTATATTATGCACTATATTTTTGTCAGAACTTTTTAGAATAAGTTACAGTTATTGTTTATTGTTTTATTAAAAGAGACCTTACATTTCCTGTCTGCTCCGGCTGCGCTACAGCCAACAGTGAGCCGCTCGGTGGCACCGCAGCTACATTCCAGAGTCACAGTAGCTTCGGAGGGCCTTATTTTCGGGAGGTCTTATTTTCAGGGAGAGGCCTTATATTTCAGCGAGAGGCAAAGCTGTTAGTAGGTCTTATTTTCTGGGGATGTCTTATTTTTGGGGAAATAGGGTAGGAATGAAAACAGGAATTACTGTGAAAAAGTGGGATAAGAGGTGAGACCTTGAGGGAATTAAAGAGGATGCATTAAAACAATATTGTGTATAAATTGCTCAATGTAAAACACATGGTCTACTCTGTTAATCTCTGCAAATCTTCATGTAAATCTCAATAAAATTAAAGAAGATTATGTCCAATATTATAAAACACTGATCTACATGACACTTCCCTGAATTCTTTTTCTAGTAAGCAAAGAAGAGCCAACTTTTATCTGGGGAAATGAACACACAACCTCAGTAAAGTCAGTCTGAATATGTGCGTATATGACTTCTTTATGTGTGTTGAACTAATCTTCTTTAGCGGTGTAAAGGCGTATACAGTCGTTAAGTTGCTTGTGTTAAAAAAAACTAAAAAAACCAAAGAACTTGGAATTTGTGATCTGTAAATGGGCCCTGCTGAAATAATGATTACTAATTGGGGTGCACTTCAAATGGTCTGTAGTTCCTTGGGGACCACTGCATACTGAGACCCAGGTAGGGCTTTCTAATCCGGGAAACAGTTACAGCCTCAGAACCCCGCAGTTGAGTGGCTATGAGTCGGCATCAACTTGATGACAGTTTAGTTTCCGTTTTGAAAAGTGATAACTGGAAGGAAATGTCAATGTGATTAGATAATTATCTCATTTTTGAAAAGTGAAGATATTTTCACATCAAACTAGCTCCTTTTTTGATGGTGTCAACATGTGCATGTTAATTAGATATGTAAGGATGCTCTCTAGTGAAGATCTGAGGTTTATAGTGGCTATTTCAGTCTTCTCTATACTTCACCACTGTCTTGGGATCATTGCTGTTCTTTGAAATATTAGTTAATGTTAACAATGACTAAAACTTTGAGTCTTGGTGTAAGATATGAAAACAATAATCCATAACTTATGAGGTTCATGAAGAAGGGCAGGTGGAGGAGGGAGGGAAAAAATTAATGGTTAGCTGATATCAGGGGCTCAAGTAGGAAGAGAATGCTTTGAAAATGATGATGGCAGCATATGTGCAAATGTGCTTGACATGCTGGACGAATGTATGGATTGTGATAAGAGAGGTAAGAGACCCCAATAAAACTATTAAAAAAGCAGACACTTTGAGTCTTTGAAGATTGCATTGACACTCTCTTCTACCATAATGTCATTCATTTAATTTTAGAAGTTGTTCATTTAAATTTAGAAATTTTGGAATTGTTAGAAATTAATAAGAAAATGAACATAATGGATATGAATAATATCAGAAATTACCATTTTAAAACTGTAAAAAGCAGAAGCCTAACACTAGCATCACATGTTAACAGGTAATGAAATGCTTGTTGAAGATAAGTAGAATTACAAAGGTTGGCAGTTTAATTTTATACAACAGGATCATGAAATAAATACCTTTCAGTTTAGTACTATAAAGCTCACCGTCAATAAAGCTCAACGGAGCACTTCTATTCTGTGTTCACATGATTCCGAATCTATTTAAAATTGGTAGGTTGATCAGTTATTTGGTTTTATTTGATATTAAGCAAGACAGAAGACTGCAAGGCATGAAGGTAAGTAATTTATTCAATATTCCTCATACTGACAATGATGATTGATCATAGCCATGGAGTAGTAATATAACAACTAAAGTAAAAGAGTAAGTATCTTAAATTATGTTTTAGGTGAAATGAATATTTTAAAAAAATACTCCCATTGACTTTATAAGAGATCAGGAAATATCTGTACTTCCACTAGAGAGAAATAAAAGCATGCTGTAATATATTTTTAATTTTGAAAAAGCACATGCAGATGAACTGTAATTAACCTGTAACACTATACATTACTTAACATTTCAGGTGGAAAATTATTGTTTATCATCCTAAAACAAACAATTACTACTTACTTGCATTGTTGGATGATTCTACCACGAGGAGGTAAGGTTATAATGTTCAAAAGAGTTTGTTTTTGATAAATGGCTTTATTCACTAATGAAACTAGTGACATTTTTACTAATACCATAAAGTAAGAATGCATCTGTGATACAATGGAACTTAGCCATTTCCTTATCATTTTATATTACAGAAAATTAACTATATGTCAATTGGTTTTTACTCTAAGATAAAATGGTAGGTACTATACTTATAATAAGAATAGCTCTCTTGGCTAAGTATAACCAGTACAATTCTGCTAGAATGATTTTTTTTATATAGAAAATGATTCTACTTGTTGAGATATGCCACCAAGTTGTCTCAGACTCATAGTGACCCTATGCCAGCAGAACTAAACATTGTGTCATCCTCAAAATTGTTGCCATATCTGAATTCATTGTTAAAGATGGCAATCTATCTAGTTAGATATCTTCCTCTTTGTTTGCTGAGATATCTTCTATATTATGAAACATGGTGTTTATTTTCATGGAGGAGTCTCTCCTAATAACATGTCCAAACTAAGGCAAAATCTTGCTATCTTTCCTTTTAAGGTGCATTCTGGCTATACTTCCTCCAAGACAGATTTATTTGTTCTTCTGGCAGCCCATGATACTTTCAATATTCTTTCCTACACTACAATGCAAATGTATAATCTCTTCCGATATGTTCCTTATGACCAGCTTCACACTTATATAAGCCATCAGGAAATATCTTGGAGTGATTCAGGCATACCTTATTCCTCAAAGTGCTGTCTTTGCTCCTTACTTTTTTTATTTTAAATCATTTTATTGGGGGCTCATACACCCTTATCACAATCCATACATACATCCATTGTGTCAAGCACATTTGTACATTTGTTGCCATCATCATTCTCAAAACATTTGCTTTCTACTGGAGCCCTTGGTACCAGCTCCTCATTTTTCCCCTTCCTCCCAACTCCCCCCTCCCCATGAACCCTTGATAATTTATAAATTATTATTATTTTATCATACCTTACACTGTCTGAGGTCTCCCTTCACCAACTTCTCTGCTGTCCATCCCCCAGGGAGAAGGTTATATGTAGATCTTTGTAATCAGTTCCCCCTTTCCACCCCACCATCCCTCCACCCCACCCCCAACCCTCCCCACCCCACTACCAATATAGCCACTCTCACTACTGGTCCTGAAGGGTTCACCTGTCTTAGATTCCCTGTATTTCTAGTTTCTATCTGTGTCAGTGTAAATCCTCCGGTCTAGCCAGACATGTAAGGTAAAATTGGGATCATGATAGAGGGGTGGAGGAAGCATTCAAGAACTAGAGGAAGATTGTATGATTCATCATTGATACAATACACCCTGATTGACTCATCTCCTTCCCACGTCTCTTCTGCAAGGGGGTGTCCAATTGTCCATAGATGGGCCCTGGGTCCCCACTCCACATCCCCCCTCATTCACAGTGCTATGATTTTTTTTTGTCCTCAATGCCTGATCTTTGATCCCTTCAGTGTCTTGTGATCTCATCCTCCCCTCTTTCCCCACAGAAGAATTCACTTCAGAGGACAGCACTGAAGCTACAGCTCAAGGAGAGGAACTTGTCTGAGCAGAGCACATGGGAACCAATGAGGGGGGAAGGGAAAAAACAACAACTAATGAAACACCTCCTGGCCCACCAAGCTCTGAGGACAATGTTCCTATTCAGAGCAGCAATGCGCAGAGACGACCACAGGGCCGCCTCACCAGGGGAGAGTGTTCCTCACTGACACATAGCGCCATTGGGGACAACACTGGAATTGTGCCTACCCTGAGCCCGCTATGCCTAAGCCAGCCTCTGGGGGCATTCAGCAGAGCACTGAAGGAAGCAGAGCAATGAAATCCCCAGGGATAGATGTGGGGCCAGGGAATGGCATCCCATCAAACTAGACTGGAAAGCACATGTAAAGGACAGCAAATTTACCCTGAACTATTTATAGGTGTGTTTTGTTGTTGTTTTATTTTCTATTGTTGCTTCCTTGTACTCGTTCTTGTGATGGCTCACATTGTTGTCGCTGCATGTCTACCTGGAAGGGATTAGCGAGATAAACAAGCCAACAAGCCGGAAGAGAGAACAATGGGATGACAGTTCCTGGGGAACATGGGAGAGGGGGAACCAGGGGAAAGAAAGTGAGTGTTAACAAACCCAGGGACAAGGGAACAACAAGTGATCCACAATGTGTGACAAGGAGGGTGTAGGAGGTCTAGCAGGGCTGGGTCAAGGACATTGTAACCATGAGGAAATCCTGAAACTCAAATTAAGGCTGAAAATGATAGTGGGACAAGAGGAAAGTAAAAGAAATAGAGGAAAGAACTAGGAGGCAAAGGGCAGTTATAGAGATCTAAATACAGGCATATTCAGATGTAAATATATTTATATACAACCAGGGGGAAATAGATCTATTTACATATATTTATAGGTTTAGTATTAAGGAAACAGAGGGACAGTGGGTCCCTACTCAATTACTCCCTCAACACAAGAACACTTTGTTCTACCCATTTGGCCGTCTGAAATGCTCACTTTCCTGGCATGATCACTAAAGACAACAGGTACACAAGCAAATGTGGTGAAGAAATCTGATGGTGCCCGGCTGCCAAAATATATAGCATCTGAGGTCTTAAAGGCCTGAAGATAAACAAGCAGCCAACTAGCTGAGAAGCAACAAAACCCACATGGAAGAAGCACACCAGCCTTTTGCGACTCAATCGCTGAAGACAAAGCAGGTGCTCTTTAACACTTTTAGGAGGTCTTGTTCAGCACATATATTCAATCCAAAGCTTGATTTGATTTTTTGACTGCTGCTTCTATGAACATTTATTGTGCATACAAGTTAAATGAAATCTAACTTTTCTTAAATATGTACAACATCATGAGGTTGGCTTTGGGGTCATTTGTGGGGATTTCTAATTTTTTGGAGCGGGAAGGAGATTTCTATTTTATTTTCATTGAGTTGTGATCCAAGCTGAAGGCTTTGAGTGTCTGCATATTAGAAGTTTGTTAATGAACCTTCCTGTAATTCTGATACCATGTTCTTCTTCATCTCCCCCAGACTCTTATATTGATTAGCATACATATTGAGTAAGTATGATGAAAGGATACAACCCTGACACATACATCTCATGATTTTAAGTCATTTAGTAGAGCAGAGGATGTACACTGGTGTGCATAGGAGCTGGAGGCATAGGGAATTCAGGGCGGATGATACCTTCAGGACCAGGGGTGTGAGGGGCAATACTTGGAGGGTGAGTGGGTTGGAAAGAGGGAACCGATTACAAGGATCTACATGTGACCTCCTCCCTGGAGGATAGACAACAGAAAAGGGAGTGAAGGGAGACGCCAGACAGGGCAAGATATGACAAAATAATAATTTATAAATTATCAAGGGCTCATGAGGAAGGGGTGAGCGGGGAGGGAGGGGAAAACAGAGGACTTGATGCAAAGGGCTTAAGTGGAGAGCAAATGGTTTGAAAATGATTAGGGCAAAGAATGTACAGATGTGCTTTATACAATTGATGTATGAATGGATTGTGATAAGAGTTGTATGAGTCCCTAATAAAATGTTTAAGAAAAAAAAAGGAAAACTGCCTCTTGGTCTTTGTGTAGATGCAGTGTGAACAGAAAGGAGAGTTATGAATGCTCCTTCTCTGTGCTATTCATGGTGTGTTATGATGCACTTGGTTGAATCTATTGGCACTGTCAATAAAATGAAAATGAACATCTTTTGCGTATCCTCTGCTCCCAGCCAAGATCTGTCTGAAATCAACAATGATATGCTTCTTCTCAATCTGAATGGAAATTCTGGCAGCTCCTCGTGGATATACTATCACATCCATTTTAAATTATGTTCAGCAAAGTTTTATTTTTGAGTGTTATTAAGGTTATTGTTTAATAATTTCTGTGTTGGGTCACTTTTCTTTGTGACGTAGATCTTTCTACTTAGTGGATATGAATGATCCTGATGGGAGTAAAGATAGTTTAATTAAAAGGAATATCTGACTATATCATATTCCTGTGACACAATTGACAACACTTAGTTCAAAGTAACCATCTTCAAATATTGAAAGGAGTAATTACTATTTCTAAAACTTTTCTAAAATAATTTTTGAAAATATTTGTATATAAACTTTATTGGATTATACACAAGAGGTTTTAATTATTGTGCTGAATTGAAAGATAAGCTAGTAAAATTAGGCAGTAGTAAGTAGATTAAAAATTGACATAAATCATGTAATGAGTAAAATAATTCTAAAACTCATTTGAATAATCAACCTATAATTTAAAATATTTATTTATTGGCTTACAGCTGGATTTATTTTCATGAATATAATGCATTAAGAATATAATTTTACACCTATGTAATTTCTATAATTACTCTAAGTATAGGTCATACTCAAGCTTACTTTGCAAATTTCTTGGAGACAACTTTGATTAAACCTTTTATCTCACTTCAGCATGTTTTGAGCTTCACTTATTTTGTAGTAATGCTAAGCACATTTTTCACTGAGGAAAAGAATCAAAAACAGGATTTGAGGAATTGGGACATTGAGGAAAAATCTATATTGTCAGGCCAAGGACATAGTAATAATTGCATACTTCAGGAATAAAGAATATTCTACAAATAGCAAAAATACTTGTATGTACGTTATTTTCCTTGCATCAATTATAATATTTGTCAACACTGAGCCTAAAAGAAGGAGGCCAATTTGATTCTAGGCGTGAGCATGTCTTATTGGATTTTCTCCTCCATAGACTGATTAATTGAGACTAAAGCAGCGCAGTCGGGGTATTCATTTATCCTACTTCTTCTTGAGTTTCATCTGCCTGTATCTCAAGGATCTGTGTGTGCGCGCGTGCTTGCACATGCACACTCAAGCTTACTCTCGTCACAACATTATAAACTTTTTTTTTCCCACTTGCTAAAGCTGTCTCAAATTTGCGATTAAATTCCAACCATAATGTCTAGGAAGTTAGCACATATGACTTGAAACTACGAAAAGTATGTACAACTTCTATTGAATAGGCCTATTCTGTGTTTTATAACAATATTTCTGAAATAAATTTGGTATCTTAAATGAAATTTTACTTTTCAAAATACAGTAAAAGTACCTTTACAAAATTATCTGTTAGCCTTTTGTGTTTTTTCCCCACTTTCTTTTTTGCTATGGCATTCAAATGATACAATGTTTGCTTGTTTGTTTTCTGTATCTGCAAAGGGAGGGCTCTCTTTACATTTTACAAAATTATTTAAAATTTTTAATCACAACATATTCACCTAGAATAAAATTAGGGTAATAATTGAGCCTCACCTGTATCCAAATATGAGCTAGAAGCAATTATAAGGCAATGTTAAATTTTACTTTATCTTATTATTTAGTGCATAATTATAATTATCATTCATGCGACAGAATTTTTGTGTCCCAAAAAAGTTTTTTTTTTTTATAAAATGGCATCTTCTTTATTTTGCATACTTTAATAGAACAAAATAAACAAAAAAGAAACCTCACAGATACACATTAACCCCCAATCCCAAATAAAGGAGGGGACAACAGGGCGTGAGGGCCTTAGATCCTGCTTTACACACAAGAATGGGGGGGGAGCCACTAGTTAACAGCAGTTGCAGAGCCCCGGTGGGCTAGGGTCACTCAAGTCATGGGGACACTATACAGAGGGCACAAGGTCTGAGGAGAATGGCCTAATCGACTTCCTCCATGTGAGACACATCTTCATCGCCCTCAAGAGGGGGAATCTCATCAGGAACAGCAGTGCTGGGCTCCTCGGCTGTCACCTCATCTTCATCAGTGCCTAAGCCAAGCTTGATCATGCGGTAGATGCGGTTGGAGTGGGTCTGAGGGTCCTCAAGGGAGAAGCCAGAGGAGAGCAGTGCTGTCTCAAACAGCAGCACCACCAGGTCCTTGACGGCTTTGTCGTTCTTGTCAGCCTCAGCCTTCTGTCGCAGCGTCTCCACAATGGGGTGGTCTGGATTGATCTCCAGGTGCTTTTTGGCCATCATGTAGCCCATTGTGGAGTTGTCCCGAAGAGCCTGGGCTTTCATGATCCGCTCCATGTTGGCCGTCCAGCCATATGTACTAGTCACAATGCAGCAGGGTGAAGAAAAGTGTATTTTCTAGTGGATGAGGCTTCTGAGGAGCAGACATGTATTTGGGCATCTCTATGGTCAGTATTAAGGGTAGTGAACAAATTCCCTAAAGCTTTTACATAACATGTTGAAACAATAAACATTTAATAAATGTTGTTAGTTATTATATTCATATAAATGTACTTGAATGGGTGCACATGAAAATGTGGCCAAGAAAGCTGATGGTGCCCGTTTATTAAAAAATATAGTGTATGGGGTTGTAAAGGATTGCAGTCAAACAAGCGTCCATTGAGCAGGGAATCAGCAAAAGTATTGTCATTGTTTGCCGTTCAGACAATTTGGAATCATAAGATCCAGGTGATGTGATACAAAGTATAAATGATCCATAGAAGTTTCTTGGTTATAATGTTTTTGTATTTTTTTCCTTTTCTTTGGAGATCTAACAGATGTCATAACATTCCATAATTGAATTATATCACACATAACTGTACAATTACTAGTAAAATCCATTTCAAAACATTTTCTTGCTGCTTAAACTCTTCAATATCCCCTTAAGCCCCTCTCTCCCTCATCCTTCCACCCAGCAACCCTTGTTACTATTGTTATATATTATTATTATTCTATTATCTGTATGTCTTCTCTTCCCCCACCCATTATTTCCATTCACCTTCAATTCTGTTACTTGCTCCCCTCGAGAGGGATTATATCATCATTGCTATCCGTTCTTCACCACCACCACCATCACCCCCCAACATCTTCCCATATCCTCAGGAAATCATTACTCCCATTGCTGTTTCTGAAGGCTCATCCATCTTGGCATGCCTGCATTGAACAATTTTAATTATACAAATGAACATATGTAAGTCTAACAGTATTAATGAAGTGAAATATAACCTTAAAGGGGAGGAAATATGAAAGAATCAGAGGATAGTTATGTGTTTCCTCAGTGCTATGCTGCACCCTGAATTCTTCATCCCTCCCTCCCCTCCCCACCAGTGCGGTCCTCTCTGAGGGACTGTGCAATTGTCTTACAGGTGGGTTTGGGGTCTCCACTTTGTCCACACTTGTTCACATCAATTTGATTGCTCATTTTTGACCTTCTGTAACTATTCCCCTCAACACCTCATGATCACACAAGCTGGTGTGCTTCTTCCATGTGGGCTTTGTTGCTTTCCTGCTCAATGGACACTTTTTTTAACTTTAATCCTTTGAGACACCATACACTTTATTTTTTAATAGCCGGGCACCATCAGTTCTCTTTGCCACATTAGAACATTTGCATATGCATCCATTTTGTCTTCAGCAATCCTGTTGGGAAGGTGAGTATCATACAGTACCACATTTTTAGAGCAAACTGTTCTTGTGCTTAGGTAAGATTTTATAGAGGACCAAAGTCCATATGCTTCCTTATTGTATTTACTAGTCCATAACTTCCTCTTCAGACTCATGTAGTCACTTGCACTCATGCCAAATGTACAAAGATCACAGGGCAGTAGGTGAAAATTCTTGTGAATCCAGTGGTGATGGAAGCATCTCAATGCTGGCACCTGTCTCCATGTGGCTTCTCCAGGTCTCTGAGTGTGTATCCTCCACAGGAAGGTGAAGCAGAGAGGGAGAGTACGGACCACCTCCAGGGAGAGAGAGGAAGTTCCCAAAATCCTCATGAGTAGGTCATGCCCCCGAGTAGGCATCATCAGGCTGTGGCCTGATTAACTTCACCCCATAGTTATTTATCAAGATGAGATGAAACTATATTGCTACTACACCCGTCTTCTAAGTCTTCTTCTAAATCAGACCTAATCTTCTATCAGCTCCCTGTCAATGTACTGCTGCAACCATTGTTGGATAATTTTGAGCAATATTTTCCTTGCATGTGATATCAGTGATATTGTTCTATAATTTGAGAATTTTGTTGGATTATCTTTCAAGGCAAGGGGTGCAAATATGTATATCTTCTCGTCAGTTGACAAAGTAGCTGTCTTCAAAATCTTCTGGCATAGAGCAGTAAGTTCTTTGAGTGCTTCATAAGCTTGTTGAAGCATTTCAATTGGTATTCCATCAATTCCTGGAGCCTTGTTTTTGGCTAAAGCTTTCAGGGCAGCTTGCCCTTCTTCCTTCAGTGTATTTGCTTCTTGCCCATATGTTACCTCCTCAAATCATGGCATGTCAACTAATTCTTTCTGGTACAGTGAAGCTGTGTATATTTCTATATTTCCATCTTCGTTTGATGCTTCCTGTACAGCTCAATATTTTTTCCCATAGAATCCTTCAATGTTTCAACTCAAGGTTTGATTTTTTTTTCTTTAAATTTTTCAGTTTAAAACATGCTGAGTGTGTTCTTCCTTTTTGGTTTTCTAACTCTAAATCTTTGCACATTTCATTTAATATTTCATTTTGTCTTCTCAAGCCCTTTGAAATGTTTTGTTCAGCTGTCTGACATCGTTGTTTCTTCCATTTGCTTCAGAGAACGTTTCAGCGTCTCTTCTGACATCCACTTTCACCTTTCTTTCTTTCTTTCTTTCTTTCTTTCTTTCTTTCTTTCTTTCTTTCTTTCTTTCTGGCCTTTGTAATGATACTTTTCTTTCTTCATGGAGGGTGTTCTTGATGACCTCCTACAGCTCATCAGGGCTTCTAGCCTCAGTATTCTGTCATCAGTATTCTTGAGATTCTCTCAAAATCCCAATAGGATATTCTCAAGGTCATATCTTGGCTCTCCTGCACTTGTATTAATCTTTTTTCACCTTCAAGTTAAATTTGTATATGAAAACTGATGATGTCCTCCACAGCTCTTCCAGCATTTCTTTACACAAATGTAGTCAATTTGATTTCTGTTTATTCCATATGAAAAAGTTCATTTGTATACTCACTGTTTGTGCTGTTGAAGAAAGCAATTTATTATAAAGAAATCTTTGAGCTAGCAAAATTCTATCATGTGAATTCCAGTATCATTTTTATTACCAAAAGCGTATATTCCAACTCCTGTTTCTTCCTCTTTGTTTTAAGCTCTTGCATTCCAATCACCAATAATTATCAGTGAATCCTGATTGCATATTTGATCAATGACATTGATAAAAAATTATCGGTTTCAATGTGTGGTCATTTGGAGGAAGGCTTATTAACAATCTGCAACATGAAAATGATACAACATTGTTTGCTAAGAGGACTTGAAATACATTGTAATGGGTAAATCTGATACACAAAACCTCTTTAAAGTGCTGATAATGTTTAAAGTGTCTAATCATCTAATACGCATGTGAAATTTGGACACTGAATAAGGAAGGCCAAAGATGCTGGTTGATTTATAGTGATGGAAAAGGATATTTAAAGGACCACGAGTTGCCAAAATGCTTCTTAGAGGCCAGGCTGGGGAATGTTCTCTCACATCCTTTGGGTATGTTTTCAGGAGAGAGTAGTACTAGATAACAACATCAAGCTTCTTGAAGTAGATGGGCAGTGAAACAGAGAAAGGCCCTTAATGAGATGGAATGAAAAAGAGGCTCAATAATGGGCCCAAACATAAGAACAAGTGTAAGGATGGCAGAAGAAGGACAGTGTACATAGGACACTATGAATCATAGCCAAATTTCTGGCGCCTAAATACAAAAAAATTTTCTATAAGCCCTTTATGGTGACAATAAAAATTAAAACAGCGGAAAATGACATAGAAGAGTAAATAAAAGTTATTGCTAATGGGGTTCCAGATTACACATGCACCAGTTTATTCAATATATATATATATAATCCAAAAGATAGATATAGAAATAGAAATATACACAGATGATATAGCTATATATGTAGGTCTAGGTGTAGGTGTAGGTCTAGATCTAGATAGTGATATAGATAGAGATAGAATAGATGTATCTGTGATCCTTGGAATGACTACAGACAAGCACGCAGTCAAGTCCTTTCAGTAATATACTAGTCTTAGTGTCACTATGGTGCATCACCAAAAAGGTCCAATTGTAAAGCAGTTTCTTTAGGAATCTGTTAGCCAAGTTAAATTTAAGGTAGAAAGTCCAGCTCAGGAGATTGTGGTGACTCTTTGGGGGACTCCAAAGAGGATGTTATATTTTCTCGAAGGTCACAGGATTATCTTGAGGACTTTGTGCTGTTATTAGGTGCCATCTGACAGTTGGTTCTGACTTATGTTGTTTTTGTTGTTGTTGTTGTTGTTAGATGCCACGGGATCACTGACTATCTCTAGGGACTCTATCTACAACATGAACTGTCCAGTCCTGTGCCAACCTCACAATTATCCTATGTTTGAATCTATTGTTTTTAAGCACTGATCCAATCCATCTCCTTGAGAGCCTTCCTTTTGTTCACTGTCCCGGGACTGGTCTCTCCTGATAAAATGCCCAGTTTGTAAAATGAAGTCTTAGCATCTTTCTCTCTAAAGGTCACTCTGGCCAAACTTAGTCCAAGACAGATGTATTTGTTTCTTTGGCAGTCCACCTTAGTGTTTATATTCTTTGGCAGCATCATAATTCAAACACATGGATATTTTTGCTCTCCCTTATTCAATACCCAACTATCACATGCATTTGGAGTGATTAAGAATGCCATGGCTTGGGACAACCATATTTTATTCCTCCAAGTAATAGCCTTTCTGTACAATGGTGTAAAAAGGTTTTATGCAGCAGAATTGTCCAATGCAATATGTCTCTGGGTCTCTGAGTCAAAGGGGCCGTATATACAATCGAATGAAATCACTGCCATATTCACAGTGGTTGCTAGGTTTTAGCGCATTATTTCAACCACTGTGTCAAATCAACTTGTTGAGGGTTTTATGTTTTTTGCTGATCTTCTACTTTACAAAATGTGATATTATTTTTCATGGCATTGTCTCTTCTGTTAACCTGTCCAAAGTACATGAGAAAACGTTTGACTATCTCCTTTCTAAGGAACAGTCTGGCTGTACTTCCAAGAGTCTGGGCTTATTGGGAAGATGTTTGAAGAAAATTGGAGCCTTCCTTGGTAAGAAAAAGCCCAAGAAAACTGCACTGAAGAATTTTATCAACAAAACAATGCGTCTTCTAATTCTTTAAGGTGGCAAGGGCGGTCCAACAATCATCTTGTTGGGAAATCTTACCCTGCAACCTGGGACTTGCCCCCACCCCCTCAGACTTCTTTTTTCTCTCTCTAAATTTAAAGGACATTTTAAAGGAACACAATTTGAGTCCCTTGATTATATGAAATCTGACATTTTATGTGGTGTTTAGAGCATAGATTTCTTTTGAGAAGGATTAGAGAGATGGAAACGCTACCTTCGGAAGTGCTTCTGGATACTTTTAACAAATCTATGTATGCCATCCATATCCAGAAACAATAGATTCTAATTTGGAATTTTTGTTTTATTAGTGAATTCTACCATTTCACAGCAATACTTTTTGACTTATCACAACATAAATTAAAGAGAATCTTGATTGGTCTCTATCACTTAGCTTCCAAACCCACATATGGATAGAGAATAGTTTAATTGGCCTTCCATACTATCAAGAGATCAAGAAAATATTTCTGTGTATCACATAAAGAAAAGTGTTACTGTAATAAAATACTCAGTAAATTTTATTTCAAAGATAGAACATTTTAATTGTATCATGTTAACATACATTTATTCTTTCTTCCTCTTCCTCTTATCATTTTCACTCTTCCTTCTTCCCTCCACTGTCCCCCTATTTTTATGCCAACTTATTCCTTTTCAAATGTCCTCGGTGTACATGGTTTACTGATAATTATCGATATATTTATATTAATCTACATATAGCATATTACCTTGTAGGTATGATAATACTATCTATTCCAATGCAAAAGAACATTTTAACATTTGTCTCAATCTTTATTAAGTTAAGGAACCTTAGTTGTGTAGTGGAGTTAGCGCTGGGCTGCTAATTACAAGTTCATCAAATGGAAAGCAGCAGCCCTCCTCAGAAGAAAGATGAGGTTTTTTACTCCTGTACACTTGTGCATATGGGAGCTGGAGGCACAGGGAATGCAGGGCGGATGATACCTCAGGACCAGGGGTGTGAGGGGCGATACTGGGAGAATAGAGGGTGAGTGGGTTGGAAAGGGGAACCGATTACAAGGATCTACATGTGATCTCCTCCCTGGGGGACAGACAACAGAAAAGGAGGTGAAGGGAGACGCTGGATAGGGAAAGATATGACAAAATAGTAATCTATAAATTATCAAGGGCTCATGAGGGAGGGGGGAGCTGGGAGGGAGGGGAAAAAAAGAGGACCTGATGCAAAGGGCTTAAGTGGACAACAAATGCTTTGAAAATGATTAAGGCAAAGAATGTACTGATTTGCTTTATAAAATTGATGTATGTATATGTAAGGATTGTGATAAGAGTTGTATGAGCCCCTAATAAAATGTTTTAAAAAAAGAAAAAGAAAATAAAGAAGACTATGTAAATAGGAAGAGTAAGAGGAAAAATAATAAGGTAAATATTGTAAAATGTAAGCAATTGGGGACTCTTGATAAGTTATGTGGGAGTTATTTTCCACTATTTTTGCAACTTTACTGTAAACTTGAAATTATTTCAAAATGAAAAGTAAAAATATATAAAGAAAGATTTACAATCTTGGCAAAACCACAGGGACATTTCTTCTCTATTGTATAGGGGCTCTGTGCTTTATGGCAGTGAGTTTTTGTGGGGGGTTTTATATGAAACAGACTGTGGTATGCAAGGGATAGGCTGAAAAGGTGGCAGTTCAAACTCAAACATGGCACCTTGTAAGACAGTCCTGTTAAACTGCTTCTTGAATGGGCACAATCTTGAAAATCCTATAGAGTAAGTCCACCATGCAGATGTGGGGTTCTAATGAGTCTCAATAGGGACAATATAAATTAATAACATAATAAAAATCTTAAATAGTTATACTTATATTAATGATTACAGAGATAGCTAAATGATGGGGTCATAAAACACAAACTCCTGATATTCATAATCATTGTTTCAAAAATAACATTTCTGAAAATTCTTCTGATGAAATCTTCTCACAATGATTTCCAGCTTCCAATATGAAAAGCTTTAAAACAAAACAACATTCTTAAAAATTTTTAAAGAATATATAAAAAGCATTGAAACTCACAGCCTTTTCATTTTAAGCTTTCAAAAGAAATTAAACCACAGTTGTATAAACAGATGGTTAATCACCATGGCAACCAGAGTCAGATAAAAAAATTTTTTTTTCCAGAGGCTTCTCAGGACTCCACCAGTCCACACTCCTCTACTTCAAAGAGAGAGCGAAAGAGAGATTTCAGATTTAACCAAATTCATACAGATGTTAGAGGTAGAACGAATGAAAAGAAGTAGATGTCTTAATGACTTTTTTCCCAATTATCTCCAAGTGCATAAATTTTACATACTTAAGTTTAGCATTATATTTTGTGAAGGTATAATGGGAAACCAAACTCATTTAAACTGTGTATTAAAATAGCCGAGATTCTTGTTTCACTTTGATTTTTCCTCTACCAACTAGTAAATTGAATAAAGTAATTATCACAAGCACACTACAGTGACACATAGATAGATAGACAGATAGATGGATAGGATTGATGATAGATAGATATATAGATAGATAGATGGATAGATAGATAGATAGATAGATAGATAGATAGATAGATAGATAGATAGATGATAGATACATAGATAGATAGATAGAGTTTCCTGGAAACTATTCATTTCTTGT
Organism: Tenrec ecaudatus; assembly: GCF_050624435.1. Lineage (NCBI taxonomy): Eukaryota > Metazoa > Chordata > Mammalia > Afrosoricida > Tenrecidae > Tenrec > Tenrec ecaudatus. The sequence goes on along the minus strand of NC_134540.1, from coordinate 140,671,730 downwards.
CAACCCAGTGTCTGAATGTCCTTCATATGTTAGGAGCACTTTGGGTTTTTTTTCCTTAGTGATTCTTGAAAGGTATTACTGCGATAATTCAGAGGAAAGTGCACAATTATAATGTGTCAGATTGTTCTGTACAGAATTTTCATGATAGTTTACAGGCCATTAGTAAATTATTATGCATCATAATTCTCAGACTTTCTGAAGTTAAATTATGAATATGAAGTAAATGGCTTACAGATATCCTTGATTTGAGTGTTTATTGATGCTCGTTGTACACTGTCCTTCACCTAAAAGATGCTCGTAAGCTGAACATTGAATGAATGCTAATAAGCTAATGTATATTGCATAATGTATTCAGGAATGTGTTGAATAAGATATACATATTTTTAAAAGTGACAGAGAATATAACATATATGACATTGTATTGAAATCAAAGGTGCAATATATTAAGAATTTGAAAATTGGCACTATTGATTTAAATAGACAAATCAATTGCTATAGCTCATCCTAATCACAAAGTATCGATTTAATAACTTATTTGAGTAAATTAATAATACTTAAGTAAGTAATAATTTAATTCACATAAGAATTATGCAAAAATAAATGGTTAAAATTAGTCCAGTCATTGGAATATGAAAAATAAAAAAGAGGGTACTTTCAAAGACAGTGACATTAAACTTGTTTGGTATTATCAAACTGAATAAATAAATTTGAAACTAGAAAAACCTTCATTTTTGTATAGTGTTCTTTTAGTATAATAAAAGGATTATTACTGAGTGTCCTCTTTTATTAAAGTGTTCTTTTATCAAAAAGTCAAATATTGTTGCTAGACTTAATAAAACTGCTTAGTTTTAAAATAATAGCTCATATCCCTTCCTTTGTGTTTTTGTATCAAAAGACGATACAGTTCTTATCTTTTGTATTGATTAAAGTGACAATATATAAAATTTAAATTAGCAGTATTTATAATAATTTAATTTTCTTCTGCTTCTCTATATTCTAAGGTAAATGTTCATTATAGAGATAAGTTTGATTTTGCTCTAGGAAATTATGTAGTCAAGGTGTTTATAGCTTCTGTCTCCATCGTCATGTTAAGAAACATTATTTTAAAATTTTTATATGAAAACATGACCTTATTTGTCATTGTAGGATTAGTTAAATCTATGTAATAAAGGTCTAAATCATTTTTGAACAGTACAGTCTGCTTTTTCAAATCTATTTTTAGTTAGAATTAATCATTAAATTAGTAATATCTTAATGAAATTGGGATTATGTATTTTTCTGCTTTTCTGGAAATCAATATATTTACATAGAACAGCATTCTATTGAATCCATTTTGACATACAGTGACCCCATGTGGGTCACCATGGTCCCTCCTCCCTAGAGTTATCCTTTGTTAACTTTTTTAAAGAAAAGCTCCAGGCTTTTTTTCTAAGATGACTGCAGGGGGATTCAAACATCTAACTTGTCTGTGACCTCCAGAGTAAGTAAAATATTAATTACAGAGAGGGCTGCCTATATTGATACTTATATGTGTTTATAGTAATTATGCAGCATATCTTAAACTGAATGAACTAAAGGCAAAATTCAAGCCTCAAGTGGAAATATCAAATGATTCTATGGGAAAAATACTGAATGATGTAGGAAGCATAAAAAGAAGATAGAAAGAATACACAGAATTACAGAACCCAAAAAAAGAAATAGTCGGCATCCCAATAATGTAAGAGGTAGCGTATGATCACAAACCAATGTAAATAAAGAAAGAAGTCCAAACTTCACTGGCAATATCATCAAAGCAAGGCTCCGGGAATCAATGGACTATCAATTGGCATGTTTCAGAAATCTGATGAACCACAGGAAGGAAGCACTCTTCCCTCTATGCCTAGAACTTTGAGCTACTGATGGGAAGAGATCCACGTTTATTCCTATTGCAAAGAAAGGTGACCTAAGAGCATTCTCAAACTACAGAACATCATTGATATAACGTGCAAATGAAATTTTACTGAAGATTATTCAAGAAAAGTTACTACAGCACATTGATAATGAGCTGCCAGAAATTCAGGCCAGATACACAAGAGGACATGGAATGAGAAATATTATTAATGTCACATAGATGTTGACTGATAACAGAAAACAAAACAAAGATGCTCATGGGGATTTTATTGACTATTCCAAGACATATGGACTATAACAAAATACAGACCGTCTTGAGAAGAATGGGACTCCATAAGGCCTCATTGTGTCATGCAAAACCTTTACATAGAACAAGGCAATACTGCATGGTTTAAAGCAGGAAATATGGGTATCAGAATTGTATCCATTCAACATATTTGTTTAATCTGTATGATGAGCAAATAATTAGAGACTCTGGATTATATGAAGAACACAGCATCAGGATTGGAGAAAGTTTCTTTCCAACCTGTGATATGGAGGTGACGCAACCTTGCTTGCTGAAGGTGAGGAAAACTTGAAGTATTTTCTGATGAAGATCAAGGATTACAGCATTCACTGTGCATTAAAAGTCAATGTAAAGAAAACAATAATCTTCATAACTGGACCAAGAGGTGGCAGTATGATAAATGGAGAAAAGACTGAAGTTGTCGAGTGTTCTATCTTACTAGGATCCACAATCAGTGATCATGGCAGCCACAGTCACTTTTCAACCAGCTCATTGCATAGAGTAAATGTTTTGCACAAGACCTCTTTACCGTGTTGAAAAGCAAAGATGATGCTTGGAGTACAAAAGTGTGCCCGACCCAAACCACGGTCATTTCAATCACTTAATCTTTGTGTAAATGGTAGAAATTGAATAAGAAAGGCAAAAGAATATTGAAAGTACTATTAAATTCCAAAAGAACAAACAAATGTGTCTTGGAAGAAATAGAGACAGCATGCTTCTGAGAAAAAAAGCATGGCTTGTGAGACTTCTAACATACGTTGGTCTTGTTATGAGGAGAGACAAGTCCCTAGAGAAAGCTAACGTGCTTGATAAAGTAGAGGGGGAGGGACTAGACCCTTGACACCGTGGATTCACCCAGTGGTTGCAGCAATGGGCTCAAAATAGCCGGCCGGTTTGGTGTTGCATTCTGTTTGCACGGAGGCTCCCTGTGAGTTGAAACTAAGTCAATGGCATCCAACAGCAATAACAGCAAACCAAGTCTAGCAGCAATAACAACATAGTGATTAATACTTGTATGTCATGGTAATATAAATGAGCTGGACTAAATTTTGTGGTAGGTCATTGATATATTTCCTTTGAGAACATTGTTGCAGTTGTTAGTGGCTGAGTAGAATCTCATCGAAACCATATAAGATTGTAACTTTCCCTTTGAGTTTGAGCCAAGAATTCTATGGATAAGCAGCCTACCTTGTAAAGCACTTTGCCGCCAGGGCTTGAGAGCAGTTGGTTTGAGGGACCCTGTGTGTATATGTGAGAGTGGATCCTAATGCTTGGGAACCCCATGTGTGCACAGTGCAATGACTTCACCGGTTTTTAAAGGTTGTGAGAAGTCCTCCTGTCTTTCTTTGCATGTATTAAAAGCACTGATTTTTTTCCCCAGTGGTGGAGCACTTACTTCTTTGTTGATTCCATGATCTACGAATAATAACGATGATTATAAAACTATTTCAATTCATGATAAGCTTAACAAACTTATGAAATATGGCAAGCCAGGTACATGTTTTTAAGCTTTAGGTGTATTAGTTCATTATTCTTGAAGGATTCCCGCTATATATGAATTTTTCATGGCCTTGCTTTCCATATAAATCGTTGAGACTTGTTGATATTATATCTTTTATGATACTTGCGGCTTCTCAATGAAGAAGTCAGCACGGTTATTCTAAAGCCAACTCATCACATTACTGTGTTATCTTGCCCTTTCATTGAGGGCAAAGCAATATAGCAGAACTATGCTGTACGCACTGGTGGTCTTCGATTTCTAGAGCACCAGGAGGCTGTCAGCGTAGGATACCAATCATGAAATGTTAAGAGTCCATGATCCCAAGTCCCTCTGTCCAGAATTTGAACACACGTTAGACAAGTGAGTCTATTCAGATGCATGGCGACCCTAAACAGGGTTTCCGATGCTTTGAAAATCTTTCCCAGAGCACACAGCCTCGTCTTTCTCAGATGGCTAGGCCGGTAAATTTATTATTTACTGCTTTATTTATTTATTTATTTTTGCTGTTACTTTTTAATTTGTTTATTTATTTATTTTAATCATTTATTGGGAGTTCTTACAGGTATCATAACATTTCATACTCCACTCACGTCAAGCAGTATTGTACAATTTTGCTACCACAGTCAATTTCAAGCATTTTCTTTCTTCTTCAACTATTTGATATCAGATCTCCTTTAACCCCTCCCACCCTACCATACCCAAAGGAACACCCTTCTTTCATTTTGCCATGTCTTACACATCCAAGCTATCGATTCACATGCAATCCTTTGCTCAATCCATCGAGTGGGTTATACAGTCCTCAGTGCCATCAGCTCCCCAGTCCCCACTTCTACTTCCACTTCCCCCTTTTCCCGTTCCCTCAGGAAACCGTTATTCCTGTTGCTGTTTCTCAAGGGTTATCCATCTTGGCTTTCATATATCGAACAATCTTATATATATATATAAAGGAACATATGCAGATCTAACATGATTAACGAGGTAAAACAAATAAAACCATAATACTAAGGGGAGGAAATTTTAAAGAACTAGAGCAGTGATTGTCAACCTGTAGGGTAGTGACCCTTTTGGGGGTCAAACAACCCTTTCACAGGGATTGCAAGACTCATAACAGTAGCAAAATTACAGTTATGAATAGCAATGAAAATAATTTTATAGTTGGGGAGCCACCAAAACATGAGGAAGTGCATTAAAGGGCCATGGCATCAGCAAGGTTGAATTTGCACAAGACCTCTTTACCGTGTTGAAAAGTAAAGATGATGCTTGGAGTACAAAAGTGTGCCCGACCCAAACCACGGTCATTTCAATCACTTAATATTTGTGTAAATGTTAGAAATTGAATAAGAAAGGCAAAAGAATATTGAAAGTGAATCCAAGTAAGATAGAACAGTCAACAACTTCAATCTTTTCTCCATTTATCATTATGCCACCTCTTGGTCCAGTTATGATGACTACTGTTTTCTTTACATTGACTTTTAATGCACAGTGAATGCTGTAATCCTTGATCTTCATCAGAAAATACTTCAAGTTTTCCTCACCTTCAGCAAGCAAGGTTGTGCCACCTCCATATCACAGGTTGGAAAGAAACTTTCTCCAATCCTGATGCTATGTTCTTCATACAATCCAGAGTCTCTAATTCCAAAAGAACAAACCAGGATAGTTCTGTGGTTCATCGATGCTATTCCACACCCTGGATATACCATCCCTTCCATGTGGCCCTTCTGAGATGGACTGTCCAATTATCTTACAGATGAGTTTGGGTCTCCACTACCTCCATGCCCCCTTCACACAGATTTGGTTGCTTGCTTTTGAATTTCTGATACCTTTTCCTGTGGACCCTTCATGATCACACAGGCTGGTGTGTTTCTTCCATGTGCGCTTGCTGCTAGTGAATTTAAACCACTGACCTTGTTAGCAATCCACAGCTTGGCTATGAGACCATTCCATCAAGCTCCTTTGAATACACATTAGCATATGGAAAGTATCGTTTTTTCACTTCCAAAAAGAAAGAAAACAGAATACAAAAGCAAAAATTCCAGCAGAGTAGCCCAGTGGTCTCAGGACCTATCCCTCTAAGTACCAATTGAGGAGACCATGAGGCTTCTCACATCAACCATTTTCCCAAAGTTCTAAGTGACCTTTCATATGACAATTTTCCTGCCTGGTCACCTGAAGAGAATTTGCAGACAGCTTTGCTTCAAACCAAGGACTGTTTGTCTTTTATCCTGGCGATGTTCAGACAAACTATTTGTTGGGCTTTGTGGCTCACTGGAAGCGGCTATTTATTCCTGAAGCTCAAACATGTCGGTAGGTGGACAGATGGGAAAGTCAGGGGTGGAATATCTTTCTGAAGATCCATGCAGTAGTGAGATGATTTTATGTCAACTTGAAGCTGTATGAAACCGTAAGGGTGGAATCCAACCTGTCAATCATGTCACAGCTTGGTGATACTTCCTTGGGGTGTGCCCTTCTTTTCGTGGAGAGAACTAGAAGTTGCTCTCTCTTTCCCTTCACATGCCTGTTTTCTTGGACTCTGCCACTGACCCTGAGAGCTGCCAGAGCCCTGCCATGATCTACCGATCTTGGATCCACACAACTGCACCCCCTCCCAAAGCCGGTGGTACTCCTGCTTTCTGCATCATTGCATGTGGCTGTGTAAGTCTGAAGAGGACTTACGGGGTACCATCAGACATTTGGGCTTGAGTTGGACTGGCTGGGGTGTTTTCCTGATGCTCAGTTACTTCTTGATATAAAGCTCTTTGTCATACATACATGGGTGCCACTGAATGTGGTTCTCTAGTCAACCTGGGCTAACCCATACACACTCAAGGTTGAATGGGTTTCCTATTGATAAAATTTAGACTCAAGAAATTCAACCAAAAATACACGAGTGGCTTTAGTCTCTTAACTTCTTAGAGTTTGGGTTTTGTTAGTGTACGTTTTATTCTTATTTTTCTAAATCAATTCTTAAATCCTAGGGTTGTGTGTAACACAGGTGGTTCAATCAAAGGAACACACAGACCGTTTTCAGGATTAAGTCTCGTCCTAGATGGAATAGACAACAATAAAAGACCTTGCTGTTCCATCAATTCTAGCTCACTGCTAAAAAGTGCCGGCCAGAGAACCATGTCCCCGCAGTGTCCTTAAAACTGCAGGTTGGTCAGGAGCTGTCACAACGTTTCTGATTCAGTATGCTTCAAACAATCACTTTTGGTCAACAACGCAGCACTTTAACCGTTGCATGTACAGCATTGTTTTCATTAAACAAATAAAACATGTTATAATTTTAAATAATCATGTTGTTGCAACTTCTCTGAAGTGTTCTGGTGTTCTTAGTCTAGCAAACTGAAGACTGGACAGCCGAAAAGCACAGCTTATTTGGAAAGGAAATGAAAAGCACCTGCCACAGCAGGTGGGACTTGGCTGAGCTGCAGCAATGAATGAACTGTGTGTGGAATTTAGTCTGTCTGCACTCTCAGTGATTAGCAGACCAATCTGAGGACTAGTGCTCTTTCTCAGGGCCAATCATCAACTGGTCATGTGCTCCCCTCCACTGGCTTGTGCCTGGGCATGGACAAAGAAGCACAGTGTGCAGAGGTCAGTAAAAAGATTCTTGGGTGTGATGAACTTGGAGTTTAGAATCAGCACATGGGTCTGATGCCTGCGGATCTAAGATTAGACTGTGCCAGGCTGTTGAGATTACCCTTCAAATATCTGCTAAGCCCAGAGCTTCTTACCACTGTACCTCTTTACCTCATTCGATCTGAGAACTATCTCCGTTCTCTGAAGAACATTTTCAAATTATTTGATTTTCCTAGTTCTATGTTTTAAATCCATTTGTGGCTACATGACAATTAATGATTACTATTACTTTTAATCCCTTCCCTACGAATTAAAAATAATTGTTTCATTTTACATGACAATGACATGTTTTCTATTTTTGTAGTGGTTTTCTTTTTCTACTTGTAATTTTGTGTATATTAAATAATGGTATTATTGAGAGATGTTCTTTAAGGAAAAGAAACTCATTTTATAGGCTTATGATAAATAGGGACTCTAGAGAAATAGAAGCAGTAGTTGCATGACAGACTACACATCGGGAAACTGACCACAGGTCAGTAGTTCTAACACACCAAGGACTTCAAGAGAGAAATATGAGGCTGTCTGTTCTGTAATATTTAGAACCTCTGAAAACAAAAGAGGAAGCCTAGTAGCAAGGCCTTTTAAGTTATCCTTGTAGGATATAAATGAATGCATACTCCGAGTGCAGAAAAGAAGAAAAACATTCTCTGACCCTGCACTTTAGTGTATAACGTTCTTTACACAGCGGGGATAATTGCTAAAAAATGGAAAAGCTTTTTATTTTCAGATTTTTACCTCAACTTACACCACTCTATATGTGACCAAAAGATGTAACATTCGGCTTGTGAATTTTGTTTTCTATTTGGTTCACAATTTCTAAAACGAGTCATGAAAATACCAATTAAATTCATGACAATGATAAGCAGGAAGATTAGGAATAAAGGGGGCTGTCTCCACTGAATGCCTACGTTAGACAAACATTAGCCGGGCAGGCCACAGTAAACGGGGTCTGAGAGAAAACAGGCAGCAATTTATAAGCCTATGGGGAGGGTGCAAAGCTGGGCATTTGCAGTCCAACACCCTCAGCCACGCCCACGCCTTGTGGGAGTAGGAGGAGCTAACAAGCAGGGACTCAGGGCAGGACTCTGAGCGGCTAGGGCAGGATCTCTCCTGCACAGGCCTGCAGAGCCCACGTGCGCATCCTCCCCCTTTTCGGTTTAGAGCTAGCTCCACCTGCCTCCAGTACCCTCTTCTTTTTTGTTCAATTCCGGACTCCTCATTTGGTTCTTCGGAACCCTATGTCCAGCCCTTTTCCATGTGGCATGTTTCAGACTCTTTCGTGGTCGTCCACACAGACTTGCACACTTAACAGAGATGGCATGTATGACCTGAGACTGTATTACCTGCCGCCTCCCTGTCCCTCAAAGTCACTCAGACTTACAAAGTGCTTCTGCTGCGTTCATTCTTTCAGCCTTGAGAAGCGAGGACAGGGAGAATCAGCCCAGACACCGAACAACAAGACTATAGTTTACTTTTGGCTGAGCTTCCTTTTTGATACTCTTAACAAGATCCGCCGCCCCCCCAAAAAAGGGAGGGGGGCAAAGGGAGAAGAGGTGATGATAGCGGGAATACAAAAGCGAGGTGAAGACATGTTTCCCCCCATACCTCCTCCCCAGCACAGTAGGCGGCTAAGGCACATTTCCTTTTCGATGGAAGAGACCAGAGAGTGAAAAGACCAGGTGTTGGAAAAGAATGTTCCCACTGTCCCCTCCAGTGACTGAATACATGGTTGGGTTTGGGGTCTGAGGACTCAAGCACAGCAGGAAGTACTGGGTGCACGATGCCGGGTGCATATGCCTGGAAATGGAAGGCATACTACAGAATATCAGCCAATGGAAGAAGAGCTGCCAAAGGTGGAAAGTCTGTCATTCGCAGATAAAAGGCCTCGCTCTATATTTCACCAAACCTTTAGACTAGCTAAGGGCATTTTGGGGTTCTAGGCCAAAGTATAACCTATAGTAAACTCACTCTTGCTGTTCTAACTTTTTATCTGACTCTGGGCAGAATGCTGTCCCTCATCTGAAATCTTTCTTGACAGTAGTAACAGTACTGTGCTAATTACATTAACTATGGTAACTTAATAATGGGTTTATACAATAGGCACTACATTTAAATATTCACAAGTAATTGAGTTTTTTCTTGTAGTAATTGTTGAGAAGAAGCATAAAATTCTCCTGCATGTATAGAACTCTAAACTGGTGAAAAGAAATCACAAAACATCAAAAAATGATGACTCCAACAACAGAAAATCACTGAGCCAATAATCTTACCATTTTTCACATTGCCCAGAAATATATATTTGTAAACACTAAATCAGAGCTGAAAGTATTACATATCTATTTGGGGAAAAATAAAATGTATTTTCTCTTTTAATATGAAATTTGAAGGGGCTTGGAGCTGGGGGGGGTGAGGGTATTTTCAAATAGCTTTGACCAAAACGCATTGATCAAAACTCACATAATTCTAGGAACAGGAAAAAGAAAGCAAACAAAAAACAGCACAGAATTCTGCCTCAGTATCAAATGAGACCAGGCCCGTGACTACACCTAGAGGTCTTTCTTTCCACCTCCCTTTTTTCTACTCCTTTTTACTTCTCCATCAGTTTCCTTCTCCTCCTTAGGCTTCTGGCACTTGTCAAGGAAGTGGAACAAGCACAGAGCACCATCCTCGCTGCCACAGCTGTAACCAAACAACAGTAGTTGAACACACCAGCATCAGTTACTTCATGTTACCAACCTTGTCCTCCCCTCCGGTCTGTGAATAGCTTGGCTGATATATTAATGCTTCTGTGTTTACCCTCAAAGAATGGCCAACTGTCCCTGCACATGAACCTGTCATGCGTTGCAGGCTACATAGCAGTGAGTCTATTTAATCTCGTCTTGAGTGAAGTTCCAAACCACGGAGTGTCTAGTGTTTCAGGGATCCCATACGCCAGCTTAGGCTCTCCCTTTAGATCTCTTATCCATACGTTATCTGATTGCAGACTCTACGCCCTTGAACCCATTCATCTTGTTAGAGAGCTGGACTCCGTAATATTGCACCTAATCCTTCCGATCATTGTCCTTGGGAAAACACCATCCTGCCGAAGCCAAATGGTTAATTATTCCCTAGAAAACTATCTATTACTTGGTGGAACACCCAACGACAGGGATGAATTCATTTACAGATCTGAAGAGTGACCAAGAAACACAATCCCATGTAGTCTTTATAGGCCAAAGAAACATGATTTCTTCTTTGGGAATTCGTCTATTTTATTTGCATTCTATATAGAAGATTCCATTCAGCAAATACAATACAAAAATTAGCTCTGTCCAGAGACATACATTCTGTTGCTATTTTGAACAGGGTTTCTCAAATTCCAGCAATCTATTGTTAACCTAATTAGTTTTACAACTTGTCCGTGTCTTCTTATTCTGTTTGGGTTGCTTCATTCTAAGTAGATACTCCTGCCATATGCGGTTGTACTTTATTGGGTACATAGCTTTCTCCTCTTACAGAAGACCGTTAGGTCTATAAATTCAGCCTCTTATGAATAGTTTCCTTCCAGCTTAGACATTTATACCAGCTGGAGAATCATTATTAAAACATTTCTGCACTAAAGGTTTTTTAGTAGTGCTTCCACTATCTGTATACTTAAAGGTCATAAATTAATAAGTAAATATTTAGCCATGTGGTCTATCCTAAAGCATTCTCTTCCTGCAGAATTTGCACTTGGCCACTGGCTGCATGAGCATCCCTTATTTGCCATGTCTTTGACCAAAGTAATAAGATATGCTTTTAATGTTTCTTTAATGTTTAATTACTCTGTTGTTTTTCTCATCCTTTGAAGCAGACACAGCTGTTGACGGTATTTTTCTTTTAATCAGCTTCACAATTTATCTTTATTCAACTTCCACCACTTTTTGCTGGATCAGAGTATACCGCCACAGACTTTCGTTCACAGTTCAATGCATTTATATCTCTAACAAGTCACACAAAATGTTGCTTTCTGAATTTTAATACTATGTTAGACTGGATTGACTAGAGAAACAAATCACTCATACATGTATAAGAAAGATATTTATATCAAGAAGTAATTATATATTGGAAAGACATCCAAGCCCAGTCCAACAGGAGTCCAAAAGTCTGGTCCTAGCCCTTGGATTCCTCTCCAGACTCAAGCAGCCCCATGTAATAATCACAGGAAGATTCCAGGCCGGTGTGGATAAAGTCCTGTGGCTGTGAGGTCAGTGAAAAGCACAGCAGGGCTCCAGCAGCTCTCAGGCAGCCAGCAGCCAGGATTGTCAAGTCATAGAGAAAGGTAGAAGTTCCCTGGACCCTCCTTATAAGAAGGCCACACCCATGAAGAGGCAGTATCAGGTTGTGACCTGACTGACAGGTTGAATAACACCCCTATACTTTTAAATATCTTCAAGTGGACATGAAATTACGAAACTACCACAAATACTAATGTAGGTATTAGAAATACGTGTTCGAGTGTAATTTGTGAATCACTCCAAGATGGGCATTAGAAAGAGAAGTCTTAGACTCTGAGATCGATACGGTATGCTCTTTCAGATCATTTGGCTTGAGCTCGAACCCAGACATACCGTTTCTATATTATAATGAACTGATTATTTGGGGTGTCTTATAGAACTCAACTGATACTGGGAAGTTCGAAGCGGACGATTACCTGATGTCCTTTGAGCTAGTATTGCTTACTTACCAGATTACACCAACATGCTAGGAAAAAGCATGTTCCCAAAGTGTATAATTCTTTTTTATTACATTTAATTAGGGGCTCATGCAAGTCTTATCACAATCCATACATATACATACATCAATTGTATAAAGCACATCCGTACATTCTTTGCCCTAATCATTTTCAAAGCATTTGCTCTCCACTTAAGCCCTTTGCATCAGGTTCTCTCTTTTTTCCCCCTCCGTCCACGCTCCCCCCTCCCTCATTAGCCCTTGATAATTTATAGATTGATATTTTGTCATATATTTCCCTATCCAGAGTCTCCCTTCCCCCCCTGCTCTGCCGTCTGTCTCCCAGGGAGGAGGTCACATGTGGATCCTTGTAATCAGTCCCCCCTTTCTAACTCACTCACCCTCTACTCTCCCAGTATCTCCCCTCACACCCTTTGTCCTGAAGGTATCATCCACCCTTGACTCCCTGTGCCTCCAGCTCCCATATGCACCAGTGTACAACCTCTGCCCTATCCAGTCCTGCAAGGTAGAATTCGGATCATGGTAGTTGAGGGGAGGAAGCATCCAGGATCTGGGGCAAAGCTGTGTTCTTCATCGGTACTACATCGCACCCTAACTGACCCCTCTCCTCCCCTAGACCCTTCTGTGAGGGGATTTCCAGTGGCCAACAAATGGGCTTTGGGTCTCCCCTCTGCACTTCCTCCTTCATTCACTATGGCATATATATATATATTGCATGATGCCTTATACCTGGTCCCTTTGGCACCTCGTGATCGCACAGCATATAATTCTTTGCTGCAGACAGTATTAAATTCCTTCAGAGTCTCATAGGGCTGCATTGTAATTTCCCTGACACTATCACTGACATCCTGTGATGACCCCACTGAAATCTTTAGGCATGACGGACTCAGTTGGATCATGAGGCCCCAAAAATGAAGATTCTGTATAAAAATGCATGCTAACTCTCTTTTATTAAATTAACCAGACCTTTTTCACCTCTGGATGACACACAAAACTGGCAGCTTTCATGTGACTGAGATGTGGATCAACACACGGTTTCTACATATGGAATATTCTGCCTTCAAAAGCCAAAGAAACCCCATTGGGGGCTGTGCTTCCTTCTTTGTTGAAAGAGACAGAAAACAAAGCACCACTCCATTCATGGCAGAAAGAAAATACCATCGAATCTCTTTACATGATTGATTCAAAATATTTCAAGGAAATTTTTAAATGTTGAATATGTTTTAGTCTATTGTACGTATTCTGAACCATATATGTGTCACTCAGTGTATCATTCACCCTCAACTCTATTCTTCAATCAATATGACACTAGAGAATAAGTGGACCGATATGATATCTGATGCATCTGGGAGAATCAGCTATCTGTAAGAAATTTATAAGAGTGTGGGAAAGTTAACATAGCTCGAGGCACAGGTGTAAATAAATTAAGTCATCTCCCTTATGGACATGGGAGCTGTTTCTAATACTTTTCTAAAAAAATAAATTGAAATAGAAACAAAACATTTACCAAATAGTTACATAATAAGTATATGCCTGAATACTTATTAATCTTTAATTATAATACCGCCTAGAGGGCCACAGCTGTCCTATGAATTCCTGTGTGTTTTTAAACTGTGTTATTTGTCTTCAGGGAACGCACAGTTTCTGCAAAAGATGATCTGACCAAAAACATCGGGATATGATACGGCCGTTGCTTGCAGGTAATTGCTCTGTATTGGGGGTCCAATTATCCGCTGCTACACTATTGAGGAGCAATATTGAATTTTGTTTTATTTTATTTCTATCGTGAGGTGTTCGGAGACAGTTTCAAAGTTTTGAATGTTCCTATCCTGCTTCATTACTTCTTATCCCACAGGCGAGGACACAAGGAGGGATTACTCTGCCTCGTTTATAAACTCTGGGACTAGGGGAATTATGATTGGGTTGGTTTGTTCATATGGTGAGCCTATGGTATATTGGAATTAAGCCACGGTTGCATTTATGTTTGATCATCATTACATTCCACTCTAACTGGAGAATCATGATGACACTATGATTCTCTAGGTGTTTATATTATTCAAGAACACTGGGTTCAATTGTGTTCAAAATGTATTATGACATTCTTTTCTGCACATACAATAAGGTAGGTAAATATAGTTTCTTTAAGTAATGACTGGAGCACTCAGTATGATACACACAACCAAGGATTGCAGACTCTACTGGATCGCTGTGATGTTCTCTGAAATGCCCTAGAGAAGATTGGCCTATTTTCAAATTAAAGGGTCCAGCTTCCCCTTCAGTCAATGGATGTTAGAACTGATAATTGGCTAAAGCCAAGTACCAGAGCAAAAGATCACCACTTTTTATTGAGACAACTCCATCTGAGCCTCTTGTTATCGCAGTCTCTTCCCAGTTTTGCTTTCACTATCGGTTTGTGTTAAGTAGCACCATTTCTGACAACGTCAAGGGACAATATGCCTTATTTACCAATTTCAAATTTTCCTGCTGGTCCAATATCTTGGCTTCCCCTCCAACCTTATTGGTGATTATAGTAACATTAGCATCCTGGTTTTAATTATGTCCTGCCACTTATCTATTCAATGGGGCCTCAATAATTACTGATAAGCCCATCTCATGATAATATCAGACTTGCAAATACAAACTATGAACACCTCTAGCAACATTTATTTACTCGACGGCATTGGTGAATAGTGTGCCCATTTTGTGTCGATTTAGCTTTCCCAAAGAACATGAGCCTAGCAGCAGTTCTCAACCTGTGGGTTGTGACCTCTCTGGGGGTCGAACAAACCCTTTGACAGGGGTTACCAGATTCATAGCAGTTGCGAGATTAAAGATATGAAGTAGAAATGAAGATAATTTTATGGATAGGGGTCACCATAACATGAGGAACTGTATTAAAGGGTCATGGCAGTAGGAAGATGCAAAAGCACTGCTCTAGTAGGTATCTATGCCATAAAATATTTCCATTCCAATATTTTTACTTCCTTCAGTTTCTCTGTTCCTTCCCTTCCTACCTGCCAGGACATTTTGATAATTTCTACAATGATCAACATTAGCCATCAATTTCCTGAGACATCTGAGATCTACTCTGGTAGAGAAGTTGACCCATAAACTTATAGATTGTTAAAATGAATCCAACTCTTAATATATCTATATATATATATCTATCTATATCTGTATCTTAATATATCTATTATCTATATTTAGATATCTACATATGTAGATATCTAGATACAGATATATACATATGTGTATATATGTGTATAGATATTTATATATGTATATATTTTTAAAATTTTCTTTGGACCAAGATCTCTAAAACAATAGTTATTAAGTGCTTGGATGCTAACCAATAGATTGGCAGTTCAAATCCACCAGATACTATGTGGGTAAAGATGTAGAGTTTGCTTCTATAAAGATTTACAATCTTGGAAACTTTGTAGAGCCATTTTACTCTGTCCTAGGATAGCTATGCGTTAGAGTTGTTCAATGGGAAATGGGTGTTTACTTTAGAATTATCTTTGATCAAATATCCTTAATAGCCAATATTAAGAATATTATCATGCTTCCTACTGTATATGCTACTCAATATTTAAAGTACCTTTGATGAATCATCTCTGTTACACTGAGTTGTTCATAGAAACAAATCTGGTAACTTTCATCTATGTACAAGAACAAAGTGTATATCAATAAACTATTTTACATCAAGAAGGAGCCTGATCCCAGACCAACTCAAGTCCATAGGTTTATTGCAAACTGAGGTCCTCTTCAGACTCACATAGCTGTGGCCAATGGAGTGGGATGCAGGAAGATCACAGGCTGATTGGTGCAGAATTTCATTGATTCAAGGGCAGTGGAAACATAGAAGGGCCCTGATTGCTCTCAGGGTCAAGGGGCTCACAGAGGTCCACCCCTGGAGCTAAGTAGAGTCCCATAAACCAGGAAGCCAAAGAGGCTGAGAGAGACAAGGAAATTCCAAGTTTTTCCCTAATAAAAAGTCACATCTAGCTCAGAAGCAACAAAGTCCACATGGAAGAACACACCAGCCTGTGTGATCGAGTGGTCCCGAAGGGATCAGTTACCAGGCATCAAAGAACAAAAAATCATATCATTGACTGCACACCTCCATGATAGGATTGCTGAAGACAAATGGGTGCATAAGCAAATGTGGTGAAGAAAGCTGATGGTGCCTGTCTATCAAAAGAGATAGTGTCTGGGGTCTTAAAGGCTTGAAGGTGAACAAGCGGCCATCTAGCTCAGAAGCAGAAAAGCCCACATGGAAGAAGCACACTGGCCAGTGCGATCACGAGGTGCCAAGGGACTAGGTATAAGGCATCATGCAAAAAAAAAGATATATGTGTGTATGTATATATGTGTGTGTATATGTATATATATACGTATATATATATACATATATATATATACCATATTAAATGAAGGGGGAAGTGCAGAGTGGAGACCCAAGGCCCAAGTGTCGGCCAATGGAGATCCCCTCATAGAAGGGTTTAGGAGAGTAGATGGGTTAATTAGGGTGCGAGGTAGTACCAATGAAGAACACAGCTTTCCCCCAGATCCTGGATGCTTCCTCCCCCCAACTACCATGATCCGAATTCTACCTGGCAGGGCTGGATAGGGCAGAGGCTGTACGCTGGTACATATGAGGGCTGGAGGCACAGGGAATCCAGGGTGGATGATACCTTCAGGACCAAGGCTGTGAAGGGTGATGCTGGGAGAGTGGAGGGTGAGTGGGTTGGAAAGGGGGAACTGATTACAAAGATCCACATGTGACCTCTTCCCTGGGAGAGGGACAGCAGAGAAGGGGGATTAAGGGAGACTCCGGATAGGGCAAGATATGACAAAATAACAATGTATAAATTACCAAGGGCACATGAGGGAGGGGGGAGAGGGGAAGAAGGGAAAAAAAAAAAGAGGACCTGATGCAAAGGGCTTAAGTGGAGAGCAAATGCTTTGAGAATGATTGGGGCAGGGAATGTATGGATGTGCTTTATACAATTGATGTATGTATATGTATGGATTGTGATAGGAGTTGTATGAGTCCCTAGTAGAATGTAAAAAAAGAAAAGAGGAGAAAAAAATGATTAGGGCAAGGAATGTACAGATGTGCTTTATAAAATTGATGTATGTATATGTATGAACTGTGATAAGAGTTGTATGAGCCCCTAATAAATTGTTAAAAAAATAAAGTCACATCCCCAAAGAGACATCTTGGACTCCATCCCTACATTTTTATACAAATAAAAGTTAACATAGAGGCATCCAACTATCACAATTTCTTACCTATTTAAAAGATCCATTAATTCTCCAAGTTGGTTACAGTGTGTTAGTCAGGGCTGACTAGGAAAACAATCCAGAGAGTCTCATATATGTGGAAGAGAATGCTTTATATCAAAGAGCAATTGAATAGTGAGAAAACATCCCATCCCAGGCCAGATCAATTCCATAAGTCAAATACTATTGCACAGATCCCTCTTCAGACTCACACAGTGTCAAGCAATGATGCAAAATGGAGAAATATCACAGGCTGCTGAGTGGAACACTTTGTGAAACAAATGACTGTGGAAGCATCACAGGGATCTAGAAGGCATCTGGCAGGTCCCAAGTGGCTCCTGCAGCTCTCTGAGAGTGGCTCTGAACAGGAAAGGTGAAGCAGGGATAGAGAGACTTTCCAAGGGCTCAGCAAGTCTCTGTGTGGCTTGTCAACTGGAATATGAGGGGAGAGAGAGAGAGAGAGAGAGAGAGAGAGAGAGAGAGAGAGAGAGAGAGAGAGAGAGAGAGAGAGAGATAATAGCTGCCCTCCAGGGAAAGGGAGAGGAAGTGCTCAGAATCCTCCTAAGATGGCTGTGCCCACAAGGAGCCCTCATTAGACTATGAGCTGATTAACAGGCCAGATTACTTAAATGACAACAGATTTTGCACTTTTAATTATTTGAATTATAATGTCTACTACGCTGCATTTGCTTTTTCACCGCAAAATAAAACAGATGTTTGTAAGCTATCAGGGAGGCCTTTTGATCCTCAAATTGAGTTTTTATCTGTCATTAATGACCTGAGGCTTCTAATTTTCCTTCTGCCAAGTGTCAATATAACCCAGCAGCAAGCAGTTACCTACACAGGCTTTGTGTACCAGCTTGTGAAATGTCTGAATGGTCACACCTGTAAAGGCATTTTCTTTAACAGCTTCATTTCTAAGGGCTCCTCCAGTGAAATCCATAGCAATTGAACTCTACTGTGTACC
Organism: Tenrec ecaudatus; assembly: GCF_050624435.1. Taxonomy (NCBI): domain Eukaryota; kingdom Metazoa; phylum Chordata; class Mammalia; order Afrosoricida; family Tenrecidae; genus Tenrec; species Tenrec ecaudatus. The sequence continues at coordinate 140,653,445 of NC_134540.1, read as the reverse complement.
AGAGATTGTCTATGCCACATCAGCTACTCAGAATATTATCGTTTCATTCTTCTGTCCATTGGGTGATAAATAAGCTGACCCATAATGCAACTCGGACCACTCCTAGTAGCATATAGGGTAGCTTGGTGGCCCAAGATACAGACAGCAAAATTAAATTAGAAACATGCAGTATTTATTGGGGACATTTCTGTGACAGACAATGGGAAGGTATTCAGAAAATGTCAAGAGAGTTGGAAAACTATAACACAGACACTGTCTCTTTACAAGAGAGAAGAAAGGAAAAGTAGATGAAAAATAGCAAAATGAAAAAAAATCTGTGCTACAAATTTCTGAATGTTATGGCAATCCCAAAACTTACTGCAAAGTCGCCCTTTAGAATTATCCCATGTCTCCGGGGAAAAAAAAGGCTCATTCAGTAATCCTGACACAGTGTCATAGTTGGGAGTGTACATTTGGAAGAACGACCTTCATTCGGTGGTGGATCTCAGAGAAGAGTACATTGGTCTTATGATGAGAAAAGTCCTGCACTTGGATCGATGTTCTGGTGTTGTCATCTGACGTGTCTTCATGAGTTTTTGCAAGAATTTTCTTATGTTAATTTTACACGGAGACACCCAAGTTCTGCAGATAGTTCTGCCTTTGAGTGTAGCTGTCATTTACAATCCAAGAATACTTCCTCATCTTTATATTCTAGGGAATTGTGGTAGTGTGGGTAGACTAGAGAAATTCATAAACACTCATATGTGTGTAAGAAAGAGTTTTATATACAATAGTAGCTGAATATTGAGAAAACAGCCCAGCCCAGTCTAGATCAAGTCCAGAAGTCCAATATTAGCTCATATGTCCAATATTAGTCCATAAATTCCTCTTTAGACTCACACAGTCATGCAATAATGCTGAATGCAGGAAGATCACAGGCCAGTGTGTGGGAAGTCTTGTGGATCCAGTGGCGTTGTAAGCAACTCAGTGCTGGCAGGGGACTCCCCATAGCTCTCCCAGCAACAAGGGTTTTGGCTGCATCAGGGTAGCTCCATGTGTCTTCTTGTTAGAAATGTCTCACAGGGTGTGTGTGTCCAGCCTCCGGTGAGCTATTTATCTCCTTAGTGTCTCCAAATGGGATCATCAAGCTGTGACTTGATTGACAGGCTAAAGGCCACCCCTTCACTCTTAACTTTCAAATTGGCATCAGATTATTTAACTACCACAGGAAGAGTATAACCACACAAGCAGTAATATCAAATTACTAACCCAACATAAATCTGAAATGCATAGTCAATGTATTACTTTACAATTGTTTTTTATTCTTTCTCATATTCTCGATAATTTCCCTTACACTTAACTCTTTCATCTACACAGACCTGTTTTTCTTTTTTTCATGAACTCATTATTGCCTAGTTAAATTCTAAATCATTTCACAACTATATAAGTTTTCTAAGTCTACAAATCTTCATGGGAGAATGTAAGCACACCTGTTGGATTTTTAAATATTTATTACTGTCAATTTATAAAATTTATAATGTCAATTTCAGGGGAGGTTATGTTTCATAACTTTGTATTCAAAAGTTTAAACTATGAATCGAACCCCCACAATTTTCAATGTACTCTTCTCCTGCTGCTTGGTAACCCTTGTCCTTCTTATGGCTAGTAAGGATTTATACTGTTATTGTTGGGTGGAATGTGTGGTTAATATATAGGAGATCAATTGTGTTAATTGTGCTATTTAATTCTTCTATGTCTATTCTAGGTTCTTACTTTATGAATTGTTCTTTATAAAGTGATGCAGTGAAGATACCCTATTGCTGCACTGTGTATTTCTGTCCTCGCTTCTATGAATTGTATTAATGTGTTCCTAGGGTCTTCCATTGGCTACATATATGTCTATTATGGTTATGTCTTCTATTTCTTTTACCCCTTTAATCATTGTGTAATGCTTTCCTTTCTCTCTCCTAGTGGATTTTGCTTTGAAGTCTATTTTAGCATATTTTAATATTGTCACTCTGGCTTTTGTTGTTTCCATTAGCTTAATATGATTTCTCTTTGTCTGGAAATACTCTTATTATCTCTCATATTTAATGATAAGTTGCAGTCAAAGTTTGCTGGAAAATGATCATCGATACCACTAAACTAAAATAGAAAGAGGGAGAGATCAAGTGGAGAGAAAGAGAGAAGGGAGGGAAAAAAAGCAAAGGAAAGAGCAAGAAAAAAAGTATATTGAAAGAAAAACTAATAATAAAGGAAAATTAGGGAGTTCAAGAAAAATATTTAAAGGAAGCTACTTTTTAAGGGGAGCAGAGGAAATGAAAGTTGAAGGGGGAAAATACCTCAATTGTGTGAATTCTTCCTTTGCTCCAGGAGCATGGAGCATGAGGGTCTAGGCTATCTTGCGGGCCACGTGGACCCTGGTTCAGAACTGGGTCATGTGTGACCTGGTGGGGGTGGTGTTGCACTCTATAGGGTCAGGCTAGAGAATGGTGTTGCACGTTCCCTGTGTTGTTACTGACCTGTGCTCAGACTTGTATTTGTAGGATACACATGTCACACAGGCTCTTGGTCAGGTACTGAACCACACCAGCATGGCTGGCTCACTAGGTGTCATGGGCTCAGGGTCAGATGTTAAATCATCTGTACTTTGTAGGGTACCAATTTATGATGCCCTGGTCAATACTTACCTGGAGGTAATAGGTTTCACAAGCTTTAGATAGGTGGTAAGCTGGGCCTCATTTGAATGTTGGAATGCATAGGTCTCTTGAGCTCTGGTTTGGGCACAGAACCATGTCAGATCTGGTTGTATCTCTGAGCCATGTGGGCTCTGGATCAATTATTGAAACACAGCAAACCTGGAGGGTACACCAGAGTGCTTTGTTCTTGCAGGTTCTAAGTCAAGTGTTGAGCTCTGTACATCACTGATGGATAGCTCCGCAGGACTCGGATAAGTAATTGAGCTGCATAGGCCCTGAGTCATACACCAAGTCCTGTTGGCTCTGGCTGAAGTGTGAATCTGGAAGAGTTGGCAGGGTCCCTGGGGCTGACATTTGGTCCTCAATACTGGGAGGTTCATGAGCAAGCATGCCCCTTTTTTCCCTCTCTCATGTCTCACCCATGTGCCCTTTGGTAGACATTTAAATTCAATTAAACTTTATGAAATTTTCTGAGATTATGGGTCATGCAGTCTTTTTCCTAACAACTCTTCCCTCTAGGAATATAGTTCTAATAGGGAAGAACTGGTGAATTAGAACCCTAGATCTTATAGTTAGCAGCGCAGCACCCACCCACCAAGTACAACAAGGGTGTCCACTGTTTTCTTAGAAGATAAAATTATTTTTATCACTCCTATAAACATCACCTGAATATTCTGTCAAAATCTGAAAAATTATATAACAATCTCAAACTTCCATATTGAATATTATCTTTTATTGAATCACAACTCTTGATAACACATGATTATTTTTCAAGGTTATTATTTTCATTGTATCATATTTTTGACTCTTGCTTTGAGGATTTTAACAATTATGTTTCTGAAATTCACCTTTCATTATCTGAACAGCTTAGTCCAGTTTATTATCTGAAAACAATATTTTCATACTTTGTATGTGTCTTTAGGGCACAGTTTCAAAATGTAACATTTCCCATCGTCTATAGAAAGAGGTCCGGGTTTTGGTGAGCTAGCGATTGGGTTGTTAACTGGAAGGTCAGCAGTTGAAAATCACCACTGGAAAAAGATGAGGCCATGTGTTTCTTTTGACGTTCACATAATACACTCAATGCCAAAAGTCTATCCACTAAAGAACTATTTGAATGAACTACTTTTGTAATTGTAAAGCGCTCCAACATTGTGTTAATATCTGATCCTCTTGTTTAAAAAAAAAGTGACTTTCCTTTCAAACAAGGGTTTCACTAAAACTCTTTCACATTTCTTTAGACCATTTATTTTAGTATTGTTTTATTACATTTTAATTACTTATTTTGTAGTTAAGACTATTTTCATTCAATATCTTAATGGGTTTATATTTCAAGTTCTCCACCTGAATTGTTTTATATTTCACTGGGTTTTAATTTTTCTCTTAAGCTAGAGTGTTATTTAATCTTTTTTTCTTTACTTATTTTACAAAAACACTTGTCACAAATATTCTCACAGACTTTAAAGAACATATTCAGCTAGTCAAATACTCTATAATCATCCTCTCTGAACAGAGTTTTAAAAGCAAAAACAGAAAACAATCAAAATTGAATTCTGAAACTTTCCATTAGAACAAAGATATGGGCTAGACACAGTCTGGAAATTCAAAGGGAGGATCCCCACAGAAAAATCACTGTTCACAGAAAAACACCTCAGACACAAAGACAAACACAAATGAAAAATTAAAGGATTGGAAATATATATATATGAAGCTGATCATCAAAAACAAAGCAGGAGTAACAATATAAATTTCTGACAAAACAGATGCCTAAGTAAAATCCATCATAAGCAACAAGTAACATCAGTAGCTAATGATAGAGGTCACACTTGACCAAGAAGAAGTAACCATAAAATACATCTATATACTCAATGTTCTAGACTTGAAGAGACAAAGAGTAAATACCACAATAGTAGGAGTTGTTAATATACCATTATAGAGCAAACACAAACAAGTGGAAAGAAAATCAACAAAGATAAATACTGAGCCAAACAATTATGCAATGTGACTTCCTAGACATATACAGAACACTTCACCAAGTAACAAAATGTATACATTTTTCCAGTGCTTATGGAAAGTACCCCACAATATATGATGTTAGATCAGAAATCAAACTGCAGTAAATTTTAAAACATTAAGCTACAATGAAGTATTTTTTCATACCTGATTTCTATAATATTACAAGAGAGTAATAGGAAGGTCAAACAAAAATTACTAACATGGAAATTGCAAAACACCTTAATTAAAAGCCACTGAATAATTAAGGGGGCTAATAATGCAATTTTTTAAATCCCTCAAAAGAATTAGAAATAAAATACTCCAGACAATAAACTTTGGGCCAGACTAAAGCTGTTTATAGAGGACAATATAGAGAAATAAGCTCCCACATAAAAAATAAAAATAAACAACTTAATCCAACACCCAGCTTTAGAGTAAGACCAACATAGCAAACCAAAATCTACCAGAAGAAAATAAATAATAAAGATTATAACAAGTAAATGAGTTTTTTTTAAATGAGAAAAATCAAGACAGCTAGAAGTTGGTTCTTTAAGAGTATTAACCACTGGCAAGAATAGCAAAAAAAAAAAAAAAAAAAAAAAAACCCAAAAAAACAAAGGAGGAGAAAAAGCAAATCCACCATTACAAGAAAACCAACTGGGAAAAAAAAATGTTACGCACTATAATGAGACTTTATTCCAACAAATCAAAAATCCCAGAAGAAATGGAAGGTTTTCTTGAAGCACATTGCCTACATAAATGATTTATATAGACATTTAACTTATTATTGCTGATATTATAGACTTAGTGATGGTAGAGGATAGATAATACAATTCAAAATCACAAATATGTTCTGGAAGTGTAGTATTCAAATGATCATTAAAGAAATATTTGCAAACTTGCCTCAAATGATCAGTAGGAGAGAATCAATGATTTTCAAATTAAGTAATTTTATCTCTCACTTATAGTATAATGTATAATTAGCCTCTAAATCTCTTACCAAAGAACTAATTGAAATCATTTACTAGTAAACAAAAATGACCTGAGTATATATATATATATATCAATCTATTTATGATTCCATTTATCTTCTCCTCCTGCAAATAACCAATACGCAGATTATTTTAAAAATTGCTACTTCCTAAAAATGGTGTTAAACTCCATTTCTATCATTTTCAAATAGAAAAACTATGAATGATCATTAAAAAATTTTCATCATCAAAACGTTGTCCTGGGGAATTCTAGCAAGCATTTAGGAAAAATTTAACACCAATTGTACACAAACTTTTCCAAAATACAGTAAATGCCAATATACTACAAAATCCTTATGAAGTAGATATTAGGTGATACCAAAAACATTTAAAGACATTACTATAACCAAACACTATAGACCAACAGCCTTTATGAGCATAGATATTAAAATTTTCAACAAAAATTCTTACTAACAGATTTCAAAAACACATGAAAAACTACATCACAAGAAACTGGGATTTAAACAAGGTATACTACATTAGAAAACTATTAATGCAACTAAAACAAAATAACAGTCATATTATATAAATTGATGCAGAAAAGGCATGTAATAAACTGCAATGTCCATCCTTGATAAAATAATTCAAGAAGACAAAATAACGAGGTATGAATTACCAAGGGCATATGAGGGAGGGGGGAAAGGGGAGGGAGGGGCGGGGGGGAAAAGAGGACCTGATGCAAGGGGCTTAAGTGGAGAGCAAATGCCTTGAGAATGATTGGGGCAGGGAATGTATGGATGTGCTTTATACAATTGATGTACGTATATGTATGGATTGTGGTAAGAGTTGTTGGAGTCCCTAATAAAATATAAAAGAAGAAAAGAGAAAAAAATGATTAGGGCAAAGACTGTACAGATGTGCTTTATACAATTGATGTATGTATATGTATGAACTGTGTAAAGAATTGTATCAGCCCCAATAAATTGTTAAAAGAAAAATAATAATAATTCAAGAAAATAGATATAGAAGGAAATTTATTTGGAATTTCCAGCTTTAAATATTCCAATCCTAATTTAAAAGTTTCACAGTATAGCAGGCTTTGATATCAACATACAGAAAACAGTTCAATTATTGGATATTAAGGAAGAAGACACTAAAGTAAATTAAAATGGTATGATAATCACCCCAAAGATAAACCCCTAGGAGAAATCTAACCAAAGAAACAAAATATTTGTACTAATAAAACTATAAAACACTTCTAAAAAGAAAATAAAGACTTACCATACATAAATGGAAGATTATTACATGTTCATGGATAGGAAGTCTTAATATAGTGAAAATGTCAATATTATAGGAATCACTCTATAAATGCAGTGCTATACCAATCCATACTCAAGCACAATTTTTCAATAAATGGAAAGACTAATCACTAACCACATAAAGAAAAGGAAGAACGCCTAGATAAACAAAACACTACAGAAAATGGAAATACAGTTGGATGCCTTTCATTTTCTGATTTCAATATCTACTTTATAGACATGGTAATAAAAACATGTTGGTATTGGTACAATGGTAGATATGTAAACCACTGGATAGGAACATAGAACCCAGGAATAAAACCAAGCATACACAGAAACCAGAATTTTTATAAAAGACTAAACACATTATATGGGAGAGAAGAAGAGGAGCAGAATAAAATATGTTCAACCACATACATATTGGTCTTCCTGAGATACTGCCACTTGTTTGATGAGGTTAGCTGTACAACTGTGAATTTCCTTGGTGTGTGTTGCACACTGCAAATAAAAAGGGGAAGAATGGGCCCACAGACTATAAATCCCATGAAACCTTCCACTTTCCTTCCCTAAGAGATATAAACACTGGTCTGAAAATTTCAAAAGGAAGAAAGCTAATACAAGATGTAAATACAATTCCAAACTTAAAGAAAAATGCCTACATTATAGAAAAGCAAATGATATTTTGCATGGGCTACTTAAAATATATAAGGTATTTTATTTAAAATGCAATTAGACAACTGACTGGGCCTGATAGCTATTTTTAGAGCTTTCCATCCAAGCACACAAAAAAATCACATTCTACTCAAGATCACATGGATCATTTTCAAGAACTGACCACATGCTGGAACACAAGTCAAGCCTGAGTAAATTCAAACACATAGAGATTATTCAGATATATTTCTCAGATCACCATGCCATAAAGCTGGAGATTAATAAAAGGACGTCCATAAAATCAAGTGCAATCAACTGAAGGTTGAACCATGATCTCCTGCAACATGAATGGGTACAGGTCCAGATTAGGAAGTGTCTAGAAACTAATGAGAAAAAGAGTACAACATTTCAAAATTTATGTGATACTGCGAAGGCAGTTATCAGAGGTAGCTTGATATCATTAAATGCATATATTAAAAAAGAAGAGAGGCTTATGACATATAAATTATCACAAAACCTCCAACAACTAGAACAGAGTCAGCAGAACAACCCCTCCAATGGCAAAAGAAAAGAAATAATAAGACTCAGGTCAGAGTTAAACCAGTGCGAAGACTAGAGAACGATGCACTAGATAAATGCAGCTAAAAGCTGATTCTATGAAAGGATCAACAGAATCGACAGACCGCTGGTGAATCTGACCAGGGATAAGAAGGAGCAAATATCAATAGCCAGTATGAGGGATGAAACAGGGGTATTTACAAGAGACCCCAATGAGATTAGAAGGATAATCACAAAGTACTATATAGGTCTGTATTCTAATGCATTCAGAAACGTGGAAAACATGGATAGATACTTGAACAACAGTCCCTCCCTAGATTATCTCAGAGGACAAGAACCTCAAAAAACCCATAGTGAAAGAAGAAATAGAGAGGGTCATCAAGAAGCTTCCAACAATAAAAGCCCCCGGGCAAGATGACTTCACAGGAGAATTCTACCAAGCATTCAGGGAAGAGTTGACTCCGATCCTCCTCAATGTATTCCAAAGCATAGAAAAAGATGGAAAACTCCCCAAATCTTTCTACGAAGCCAGCATAACTTTGATTCCCAAACAGGACAACGACCCCATAGTTATAGAGAATTACAAACTGATATCTCTAATGAACATAGATGCAAATATCCTTGACAAAATATTGGCTAAGAGAATACAGAAGTATATAAAACATATCATCCAATATGACCAGGTAGGATTCTTCCCAGGGATGCAGAGATGCTTTAACATCCTAAAATCTATCAATATTATGCACCACATCGATAAGGAAAAGGATAAAAACCATATAATAATATCCATAGATGCAGACAAAGCATTTGACAACATCCAACACCCATTCCTAATTAAGACACTCATGAAGACAGGAATTGAAGGTAAATTCCTCAAGCTGATACAAGCTATCTACAAAAAGCCAACAGCCAACATCGTAGTTAATGGAGAAAAGACAAAACAATCCCACTGAAAGAGGGTACAAAACAAGAAGGCCCCTTATCCTCACTTCTATTCAATATCATAGTGGAGGTTCTAGCTAACAACATAAGAGAGTGGAAGGACATCGAAGGGATTCAAATAGGAGAGGAGGATGTGAAACTATTGCTCTTTGCAGATGACATGCTCCTGTGCGTTGAAAACCCCAAATGCTCCACAAAGGGAGTACTTACACCAAAAGAGGAATATGGAAGAGTGGCAGGATAGAAGATCAACAAAGAGAAGTCGGTAGGTTTGCTATACACATTGGACAGGACCATGGAAGAGGAGATCAAGAAGGCAGTACCCTGCACAGTAGACAAGAACAAACTGAAATACCTAGGCATATATTTAGCAACAAAAAACTTTAAGACTTACACAAGGAAAACTAAAAGCCTCTATTATAGGAAACCAAAAGTGACTTCCACATATGGAAGAGCATCCTATGCTCCTGGATAGAAAGGCTCAACATAGTAAAGATGACAATCTTACTCAAAGCACTTTACAAGTTCAATGCTATTCCGATTCAAATACCAACAACCTTCTTCAAAGAATTGGAAAAACTGATCACCAATTTCATATGGAGAAGGAAGAAGCCCGGAATTAGTAGGGAACTCCTCAACAAGAAGGACAAAGTTGGAGGACTCACCTTAACTGATTTTAATGCCTATTACACAGCTACAGTGGGCAAAACAGCATGGTACTGGCACAATGACAGATACTCAGATGAGTGGGAAAGAATAGAAAGCCCAGGATCAAAACCAGCAGCATATATACAACTGATCTTCAACAAGGGTCCCAAAACCATCAAGTAGGAAGTGTTGCTGGAAACAATGGATATATATGTGTAGAAAAATGAAACAAGGTATTTACCTCACCCCATGCACAAGAATAAACTCAAGGTGGATCACAGACCTAGAAATAAAATCCCAAACCATGAGTACCATCAAGGAGGGAATCAAGACATGTCTAAGATCATTGACCCAGAGAATTCATAGGCTCACTGAAATAGGGAAGGGCACACACAAAGGAAAACTGGAAATTGAAAAATGGGATTTAATAAGGATAAGACACCTGTGTGCTTTGAAAGAGGGTGACAAGACAACCCACAGACTGGGAGAGGATTTTTAGTAATGAGACATCAGACAAAGGGCTCATTACTAAAACCTACAACACCATCATGACCTGCAAAAAGAGGAAAACAGTTAACGCCCTAAGGAAGTGAGCAAAAGAACTGAAAAGAACTTTCACTGGGAGGCGACCTATACAGCCAACAAGCATATGAGAAAGTGTTCCCAGTCATTAGCCACACGAGAAATGCAAATTAGAACAACCATGAGATACCACCTAACACCCCTAACGCTAGACCAAATCAGTAAATCAGAGAGCAACAAGTGTTGGAAGGATTGTGGAACCCTCTTCCACTGCTGGCTGTAGTGTAGGTTTTTATAGCCGCTGTGGAAAGCAATCTGGAGATACTTAAAGAAAATGGAAATTGATCTACCTTATAACCTAGTCATTCTTCTACTGGGCATACATCTGGTGGAAGCAATAAATAAAACACGAACAGTCATGTGCACTCCAATGTTTATTGTGGCACAATTCACAATGGCAAAGACTTGGAAACAGCCTAAGTTTCCACTGATAGATGAGTGGATTAGTAAACCCTGGCATATACTCACAATGGAGTACTATGCAGCACTGAAAAGCATGGAAGATCACATGAAACATGTCATTTCATGGGAAGAATTGGAAGGAATCATGTTAAGAAAGGTAAGCCAATCTCAAAAGGACAGGTATAACATGAGTCCCCTGAAGTAAGCACCATCAGCACAGCAGGAATAGAAGAGTAGACACTTACCTTACAATACACAGGTGGAAGCATAGGTCGTGTGGGGGGCAGGGGTGGGTGGAGGTCAGACCAACACTGGGGAGGTACATGTGAGTCCAACATAAAGAAGAGGAAATGGGGAAGGAGGAGGGAGTATCAGAGTGGGGAGAAACTGAGATGATGACATGGGGAAACAGAGCACTAACCCACCTAGGGGGAGAGTATTGGTTGTATCCCCATAGAATTGGAATGAGCATACAGACCACACCAGGATGCACCAAACCAGGAGGGCAACGTAACACATGGAGGAATCCATGAAAAGACTGGATTATAGTGCCCCAACCAGAACCAGCCTGACCCCCAACATGGAAGGCTGGGCCACAGAGAATGACACTAGATCTTCTGGTGAGGGAAAGGAACAGACCTACCATACCCAGAGAGAAGCAGAGCAAATGAAATTGGAGGAAGGGAGCAGGGCACACGCTGGCCCACCAAGCCCTGAGGACAATAGCGCCACTCAGAACAACCAATGCACAGAGAGGACCATATGGCCGACCCCACTATGAGATGCTACATCCCGCACTGACCCATACCCCTACATGGGCAACACTGGAAACACACTGTGGGATTTGTGCCTGAGCTGACCCCAACGCGCCAAGGCAAAACACTAAGGGTGTGCAACAGAACAGCAAGGGGAGCAGAGCAAGGAAGACCTGTGGGAATATCAAAAATAGACTTTGGGGCCAGGGTGTGGCACCCCATCAGACCTGAACAGAAAACACTGCTAAAGGTCAACAAACAGACTTTGAAATATTTACAGGCTTTTCTTTCTTTCTTTTGTTTCCTTTTCTTTTGAATTTTGTGTGTCATTGGCTTTTTTTGGGTTGTTTTTGCTATCATTGTTTTGTTATTCTGTATTACTTTGTTTGGTGCTGTCTTCTTTTTATATGCATATTATTATATCTGCAGGTCTATCTAGATAAAATACTTAGAGTGGAAAAACAATGTGGAGAAGAAAACCATGGTAACAGTGGTTCCTTGGGGGGTGGGGTGAGAGAAAGGAAGTGGTGTTAACCAACCCAGGGACAAGGGAACAACAAATGATTCAAAACCAGTGGCAAGAAGGGTGTGGGAGGCCTGGTAGGGAGTGATCAAGGTCAATGTAACCGAGAGGAATTGCTGAAGGCTCAGCATGATAGTAGGATAAGATGAAAGTAAAAGGAAATAGGGGAAAGAACTAGGAGGCAAAGGGCATATATAGAGGCCGGAATACAGGCATTATATTTATATTTATATTTATTTATATTTATATATGAGGATAGGGAAATAGGTCTATGTGCATATATTTGTAAGTTTAGTATTAAGGTAGCCAATGGACCTTGGGCCTCCACTCAAGTATTCCCTCAATACAAAAATATTTTGCTCTATTAAACTGACATTCCAGGATGTTCACCTTCCTGAAACAATCTCTGAAGACAAATGTGTACATAAGCAAGTGTGGTGAAGAAAGCTGATGGTGCCTGGCTATCAAAAAGATATAGCGCCTGGGGTCTTAAAGGCTTGAAGGTAAACAAGTGTCCATCTAGCCCAGAAGCAAGGAAAGCCCACATGGAATAATCACACATGACTGTGTGATCACAATGTTTCAAAGGTATCAGGTATCAAGCACCAAAGGAAAAAAAAATCATATCATCATGAATGAGGTGGAATGAGGGGTGGGTACCCAAGGCCCATCTGTAGGCAACTGGACATCCCTTTTGCAGAGGGATCGCTGGGGAGGAAACGAGCCAGTCAGGGTGCAGTGTAGCATCAATGAAACACACAACTTTCCTCTAGTTCTTAAATTCTTCTTCCCCACCCACCCACCCACCCCACTATCATAATCCCAATTCTATCTTACAAATCCAGCTGGACAAGAAGATGTACACTAGTGGAGGTATGAACTAGAAACACAGGGAATCCAGGACAGATGAACCCCTCAGGACCAGCGGTGAGAGTGGTGGTACCGGGAGGGCGGAGGGAAGGTGGGGTAAAAAGGGGGAACTGATTACAAGGGTCTACATATAACCTCCTCCCTAGGGGAAGGACAACAGAAAGTGGGTGAAGGGAGACGTCAGGCAATGTAAGATATGATAAAATGATAATAATTTATAAATTATCAAGGGTTCATGAAAGAGTGGGGAATGGGAAGGGAGGGGAAAAATGAGGAGCTGATACCAAGGGTTCATGTAGAAACAAATGTTTTGAGAATGATGAGGACAACAAATGTAATAAATGTGCTGGACACATGGATGTATATATGGATTATGATAAAAATTGTACAAGTCTGCAATAAAATGATTTAAATAAATAATATATTCTATATTCCTATTTCTAAATACAGTACATTTTCTATATAATAAACACCTTCCTTTATACATATACATATTATAATAAAATCTACGCATATCAGAAAATAAACTCACTGCCATCGAATCAACTTTGAATTATAGCCATCCTAAAGGACAGGATAGAAATGCTCTGTTGGAATCTGAAAATGTAACTTTTTAGTGAAATAGAATGCCTTATCTTTGTCCCAATAAAATATACTACTGAGGCATTGATGAATTCCACATTTGGTCATTAAATTTGCAATTATGATCCAAGATCACCTAATGAATTCATCAGAATTAATTTGACAGTAATGGTAGAGGTAAATTGCCGACATGCCATGAAAGCATGTCTTTCTGGAAGTTCATCTGGAGTTCACATTCTCTATTACCTGTAGGACATATACAGTAGATGATTGGTAAGAGAAACTTGAGCAAGATACTTTGCATTATCATACCTCCTCATGTAACCATATTTGTTAAAATGACTCCATAATGTCACATTAATTCAGTGGTTTGGTTTAGAATGTGCTGTGACAGAATTGTCTCTCCACTAAGTTGAAGACAAGTCATATTGTTTTGGAATTGTGTGCCTTTCATGAAAACAGTTCAAATTACTTACACTAATGAGAAATAATTAATCCAGCTGTCATTGCACTTTAAAATAGAGTCGCAGCAAACCCTTGCTGCTTCTTCTTAGACTTTTTATTGGCTGTTATGTTTACCACAGCTAGAGTGAATGCAGCTTCAATAATTTTTCAGCTTCACCAAAATAACATATTTACTTAGTCATATTTATTCTTCTTCTCAAATTAATTTTAATACTTCTTGAAAATAAATACCCAGTTTTTCAGAAAAATGAGGTTAAACTAGTACATTTGAATTCTCTTTGATACAGTTTGATTTGCAATATATATATAATTTCTTTATAGCATACTCGCTTTATTATTTCAAAGGTTCAAGATAATTGGACATTTCCTTCTATTTTTACATATTACTGGTGGCTTTTATTGGCACAGTGAATGGGTGGAGAAGAGTTAATATAACTCAAAATCACAAATATGTTTTGGAAATATAGTGTTCAAATGATCATTAAAGAAATATTTGCAAACTTGCATCAAATGATCATTAGGAGAGAGTCAATGATTTTGTAATTAAATAATAATTGTATCTCTTACTTATAGGATAATAAATGTATAATCAACAACTGCAGTTTTTAATATGCATGTATAATTAGCCTCTAAATCCCTTATCAAAGAACTAATTGAAATTGTTAGTAAACAAAAATGATCTGAGCATATCTATATCAATCTCTTTATCTATCACTAAATTTATCTTCCTATCTTGCAAATAATCAATACCTAAATTAATTAAAAATTCCTACTTCCTAATCTCTACTTCTAAAATTTTCAAATAGAGTAAATTCAGTTTTACAAATCGGTACATAGTTTAATTTTTATACTTACATTTCTATTTCATGCATTTTATATTGAATATGGCTAAGCATTTATGTTACATTTTATAATTAAAAGCTAGCATTGGCACAGTATAAGTTTAATAATATAAGCTAAAATTTACCACCTTATAATATCCATGAAAAAGTCCAGTTATTGAGATTTTGTAAAAACGTAGAATGGGCTGTGCTTTGATATGGAAAAGGTAAAAGAAAATGTACATAACCAAGAAATGAATTATTTCTGAGTTAAATTATGTTACTCTCCTTGTAAAGAACAGTGTTACATGTTAGAATTGTAAAACCCAAAATAAACTTTCTGTCATTAAGCCAATTCTACCTCATATAGAACAACTCTATAGAACACAGAACTGCTCGGTGACTTTGTGACACTGTACATTTTCACAGAAGTAGAAATCCTCATCTTTCTCCCGAGGAGCAAGCTGGTGCTTCATAACTGATTTGTGGTTAGCACCCCATGCATGACCCAATAAGTTACTGAGGCTTCAAAGGATTCCTGAAAAATCATGATGGTAATTACTATATTAAATCCCATAAGGAAAATACTTCCATTAAAATGGTATTTGTTATTAAGATTAGGTCTATCAAAGATTTGAAACAAGAATTATAATAACGAACTACAAATAGGCATGTCCAAGAAGCAGTCTTTGAAATAGAACAAGAGAATACTGCATGGTTTAAAATTAGGAAAGGTATGCTTCAGGGTGACGTCCTTTCAGTGTATTTACTCAACCCATATGCCGAGCTTTATGTAACCACGGAACTTATACATGAAGAAGACTGGGTCTCAAGGTGTCTGGCCAAATAAATAACCCCGCCACCCCACCCCCCACACACACACCATGTGGAGCTGGTCAGAGTTGGCTGATGCAACTCTCTCCAGACCTTGCACTCGGCCACGTGCGCGCTCAACCGAGAACTAGGAAGTGCTCACTCATCTGTCTAGGAGTGCGGACGTGCCTGTATCTATCAATCACTGACAGTCTTCCTCATCTGGCGGGATGTGGACACACTTGCATCCCCCAATCACTAGTAGCCTTCATCAGACGTGCTGGTGCCTGCCAATCCCTGACCACCTTACTAGATACAGGCCCAGGGCCAGCCCAACCGCATGTCTCCAGGCAATAAAAGGATTGTTCCTATAGCCCAGAGGCGTGAATCCCCTAGCCAGGATATTGCAGATTGTGGGACTTTGCCCAAGCTGGGTTTTTTTTGTTGGTTTTGTTTTGTTTTTTCCCCTAATAAAGCCTGTTTGCTTAAAATTTGGCTGATTCGGTTTCTGGTGCCTCTTAAATACCTTACAGTTAGAAGGGTGCTTATTAAGCAGCCATCTATATTCAGATAATACAACTTTGCTGATGGGAAGTGAAGAGGACTTAAAGCAGAAGCTAGTGAAAATCAAAGTATGTAGTCTTCCATGTAGATAATAATTCAATGTAAACAAAACAAAAGCCTCACAACTCAGCCATTAGAAAACAACCTGATAAACAGTTAAAAAAAAAAAAGAAGAAGAAGCTGTCGAGGATTTAATTTCATTCTAAAATCTATGCTCATGGAAACTGCAGCCAAGTCATCAAACAATATACTGCGTTTGGCAAATATTTTGCCCAGACTTCTTTAAAGTGTTGAAGCAAAATGATGTCATTCTAGGGAAACATTGCTCTGTTCCCCTTGGTGGGGTTACTTGTGTACAAAAACTTCGATTACATCTCAAATGTGTGACTATTTGAATGTGCCAGACCTTGTCTCAGATGCTGAAGGCAAAGGAGATTCCTTGTTAGAATAAAGGGAAACCCTCCCATAGGTCAGAATGTGTTTAAGAATGTCTACGTGCAAGAATGTTTTGATAGTTTGAGAACATCCTGAGGCTGAAGCTGTTGTGCTCTAGTGTATTTTCCACATATGAAACTTGGTAATCTTCCTCCGTTGGCATGATAATAAAACTAGCAAAGGGAGATGCCCCAGAGGAGTCTTTCTCTTGGGGCTCTCTCCCTTTCCCATATGGCTCAATCTTGTGTCTTGAGTAGCTTCCACATGGCGGGTGTGCTACATGTTCTTTTGAGAAGTAAGTTGTACCTAAATTAATTGCCTCATATACTTGTGAAAATTGGACAATGAGTAAGGAAGGCTGATGAAGAATTGATACTGTGATATCTAGGCTTATTGTGCCAACCTGTCCAACAGGAACATGTGGGCAGAGATTAAACTGGTCATAGTTTGATTAGAGGGCAAAGAGATAAGTGGGTATGCAAGGTCCACCCCCATCTCTCTGGCTCTATGGTGATGGAACCAGTGTACTGCTGCTTTAGCTAGTTCTCTGCCTCAACCTGTGTCCTACACTACCTGTGGGCCAAGCCAACCTGTGGATCATTTCCCTAGAGCTTAAGGTTCCTTTGAAACCTGCTTCACTATGCTGCTGGTGGGTATATTGCATGAGCTTGAGGATGGTGGACCCTGTCGCCTTGTTTTGCTTGAGTTCCATATTCCATTTAAGCCTGCTTTGCTAAGCTCCCATGCTACTGACTATTGCTGACACACTCTTTTGTCTGCTGCCTGCAGGCAGACTCTGCCTGTTTTGCCTGAGGGAAGACTCTGCTGTCTGCTTCCTTGTCCTTGGACCAAAGCCCTCTCCATGAGCTGAAGAATTTTCAGTAGTATATTAACTGTTCCACAAAAGTGAGTTGATCTAAGACTTCTGTACTGCTGTGTAGATTAATTAGCTCTTATGTACCTTCTCACTGTGTGCGTGTGTGTGTATATATATACACATATATATAATCATTATATATATAATCATAAGTGTCCTGGTTTTGTTTTTCTAGAGAACCCTACCTAACAAATACAATTGAAGTATAGCTTTGGAAAAGAATAGTGATATTGTGGATGACCAGGGCACACAAACATGAGTTGAAACAAGCTCAGACATAATATTCCTTAGAAGTGATACTTTTTCTCATGTACTTTACACATGTTATCAGCAGAGACCAGTTTCTCTACAAAGGGGCATCATGCTTGGTAAAGTACAAAGTCAGAAAAAAATAGAAAAAAATGAACACCTTCTAGGTAATGGGGTAAAATATTTGTGGACACAATGGGCTCAAACGTACCAATTATGAGATAGTACAGGACTGGACAATGTTTCCTTTTTTAAAAAAATCCTTTTATTGGGAGCTCTTATGATATTATAATATTCCATTGTTCAATCACAACATTTCTATTTGAGAGAGTATGCAGAAAAATCTATAGCACCTAACAATAACAACAATAGCGATGTTTGATAACATATACTCAACATTTTAAAATATCACAGGTTATCATTTGGAACGGAACAGCTGAACTGTGAGGAATCAAGTTACTTTCCCCCTTACTTTTGCCTTCTATTTATTAATTATATCAACACCTCTAGAATTCAACATGACCATAGATATAACACTAGTCAATTATTAATTTCAACTTTTATTTTAGTTGACATTTTGATCTTAATTCTAGGTCTACAGTTAAATATATACAGCACCCACTTACATTAGCAAATGTCTTACACCATGTTAGTGCCTAGTTATAGAAGATGTGTTATATAAATAAGACATTTTCTGAATTCTTGCATTTATAAGTAATTTTTATAACATTGGTAATTGAAGAAAAGGTAAGAAATATATAAAATCTCTGACTCACACCTTATTTAAAAGAATATCATGAGGAACTTGTTCTAATGTTGCAACTCACTTCAAATGTTTCTGATGGCATATTCACCCATCTAAGTTTTTCCCTTTGAATGGTCCTCTATTCTTTCAGAGAAAGAGAAGATTTAAGAATAATTGAATAAATTTGAGGCAATTAATTAAAAGTAAAAATAAGCAAAACAAAGTTGTTAAAATATACAGTACATGTAGAAAACTAACTACCAGTTCATACTAGTTTTCCAACCTCACCCTACTTCTGGGTGGACTTCTTTCAACACTCACACCCACCCCCTATGCTTATACAAAATAAAACTTTGTTGTTTCTGTACATCCATCAAGAAATACAATGTTATCTGTGATGGGATTGTATCGACCCTGTTCAAAGACATTCAATCAATTGAAATATTATTCAAATTTATGCACCAACCACTACAGCAAGTGATGAAGAAATTGAAGCATTCTACCATTGACTTCAGTCAAAAAATGATCAAGCATGCAATCAATATCCGTTGATAATTATTGGCAACTGGAATCCAAAAGATGGAAACAAAGAGAAAGGAAAAAATAGTTAAAAATATATAGTCTTGGTTACAGAAGCAAAGTTGGAGATCAAGACAGGAGTTTGCAAAACCAACAACTTCTTCATGGCAAATGCTTTTTTTTCAACAACACAAAAGGTCTCCCCAGATGGGATGCATAGAAATCAAGTTTACTACATCTGTAGGAAGAGACCATGTGAATGATCAATATCAGCAGCTAAAACCAGGCCTGGGGCAGACTGTGGAGCAGACCATAAATCACTCATATTGGAGTTCAGGATAAAGCAGAAGAAAATTAAAACATCCACAAGAGCCAAAATATGAACTTGAATCTATCCCACCTGAATTTTGATAACATCTTAAGAACAGTTGTGATGTATTAAACTCTGATGACATGTATTTAACCTGAGGAGCTGTGAGAGAACAACAAGACCATCATTCATGAATTACCAAAAGGCTATTTAACAGCCTGGAAAGAAAAAAATCAATGTGGATTTGAGAAGAGCTTCTGAAACTTGCTGTTAATCATAAAGTAGCTAAAGGAAATGGAAGAAACGATGAAGTCAAGGAGCTGAATAAAAAAATTTCAATAAATAGCCCCAGAAGATTATACAAATATTATAATGAAATGCAAAAAGACTTAGAATTAGAAATGTATACTCTCACACATACACAACACACTGATAAGGAAGGAGGGAGGAAAACACACAACCCGAACGTTATGAGAGACAAGAAGGGATCAACAGATGGATATAGCAATTCAGAATTCAATCGTTTGAACTCACCCATTAAAAGTCAAATGCTAGCAAACTATTTTAGAAAACATAACCCATCAATCGATTGTCTGCAAGAGACACATTTTAGCTTGTAGACAAAAGTAGACAGAATTAGTCTGGCGAAAAATATACCAAGGAAACAGCAATTTAAAAAAATCAGGGCTTCCAAATCCATTCCCTAACAGAATTGATCTCGGATGCAAGCCATAATAAAATATAAGAATGACCACTATATAATGCTCATGGAATCAGTAGACAAAAAAGTCAGTGAGCATAATAAATATACCATATATGCGCATGTATAAGCCAAGTTTTCAGCATATTTTTTATGCTGAAAAAGCCCCCCTTGGCTTATACTCGAGAAAGGGTTCCATTTACCTGTTCTCCAGGGCAGTGCGGGTATTCTCTGGTCTCTCCTTCTCATCTGCAGGCACCTGCAGCCTCTGTGGTTGGTCCAATAACTGCTGATATCACCACTCTTCTTTGTTCCTGCACACTGGCAGCCTCTGTGTTGTCCGTGCTGTACTGAGAAAGAACCTGCCCACTTCTGTGTGCTGGTACCTGGGATGCACCGCATCCTTATCAGATGAATGTCGGACGCAGCCACTCTTCTTCTCCTGCTCGTCTCCAGGGTTGTGACCAATGATGTAGCCCTTACTCTTACCCATGCTTGTTCACGTCCTCTTGCTCTGCTCAAGCATTGCTGAATACAAGTACCAGTGTATCTCTGGTCTTGGATATACAGTATGTGTATTTACAATATTAGTCTGCTATATTTTACTTTTATGCTCTTATTAACCCCTATCTGGACCCAGTGTTGACTATGCTTATGACTTTGGCCATTATTACATGTGGACTTACATCTATCTTACAACCTCTAGATGCATGTTGAAATAAATCTTTCAAAGACCGTGTGCGAAAGATGTGGCATGAATGGATATCATCTGGTCAAGACTGACAAAAGTTGGAAAGCTGGACATAGAATTGATAGCAAAGTAGATTCGTGACACATGGCGAGAGATTCCAGAGGACATGATGCAATGCGCCTTCAAGAAATGTGGCATTAGTAAGTCTATGGTTAGCAGTGAAGACAGCGCTTTGTATGAGAATGACATCAGTGATGGTGATGACTGCGAACTCAGTGAGGATGACAATGTCTATACTGATCACCTCCCACCAGCTGAAGCTAAAGCTCTATTTGGACATAGAGATGATGATGAGGAATCCAGTTTTGAAGGATTTTAACATATGTGTTTTAGCTTGGTTGCTGATTGAGCTAAGGTTTCTGTGCTTTTCAAGTTATTGTTGATACAATATTGTTTTTGTTGACCCTCTTTTCCACTTATAGAGCTATTTACTGTTTTTCTTTGAAATAAATATTCAAAAACCTTTAGCCAACTGATGCCTCAATTAATGTAATTTTCTTTGTATCTATTTTTCTTTTTAAATTTACCAATAGCTGCTGCATTTCCCACCCTAGGCTTATACTCGAGTTAATGTTTTCCCAGTTTTTTGTGATAAAATCAGGTGTTTCAGATTCTATTCTGATTGGTTTATACTCGAGTACATAGGTATATGCACACAATGAAAGACCTGAAAATTTCATCAATCAATTCAAAAGGTGAAAAAAAAGAAATCCCAGGCTCAATATCATAGTAGGAGACATTAATACATGGCTCTCCAAGAAAGATAGGTCAGTGGGAAAGTAGCTCAACAAGGAGGCTAGAGAACTGAACTCTACAATTAGACTACTCAACCAGATAGACACTTTTAGAGCTCTCCTTCCAAAAGCAAAAAATAAAAAGCATTTTTTTCAAGCACACATGGCACATATTCCAAAATAGATTGCATGTTGGGACACAAGCTGAGCTTGAGCAAATTCAGTCACATAGATGTCACAGGATTTCTCTCTCAGACCACTGCACCATAATGATGGAAATCAACAAAAGGATGATTTAAAAAAAAACAAAAACAAGGACAAACAATGGAAAATGAATAACTCTCAACTGTAAAATGAGTGGGTACTGGCCCAGATTAGAGACAAAATTAGAAAGTTATTAGAGACAAAATTAGGAAGTTTTTAGAAACTGATGAGA
The DNA here is from genome assembly GCF_050624435.1 of Tenrec ecaudatus. NCBI lineage: Eukaryota > Metazoa > Chordata > Mammalia > Afrosoricida > Tenrecidae > Tenrec > Tenrec ecaudatus. Next base: position 140,631,571 of record NC_134540.1, on the reverse strand, counting down.
ATGAGAGTACATCATACCCAAACCTATGGGACACAGCCAAAGCAGTTAACAGAGGATGTTTTATAGTGATAAATGCACATCTAAAAAAAGAAGAGAGACTTATGATTGATATACTATCATAAAACCTCCATCAATTAAAACAGAGTCAAAAGAATAATGCCACTAATAGCAACAGAAAAGAAATAATAAAAATCATGGAGGAGATAAATGAGTGGGAAAGGAAGAAAATAATGCAAAATAAACCAACACAATAAAAATTTGGTTCTTTGGGAAGATTAGCACAATCAACAGAATGTTGGCAAACCTAACCAAAGAAAGGAAGGAGCAAACATCTGCAGCCAGGATAAGGGATGAAAGAGGGGATATTACAATGGACCCTAATGACACTGAAAAGTTAATTTCTCAGTACTACAAAGGTCTGTACTCCAATGAATTCAACAATTTGGAAGACAAGGACAAATAATTGGAAACATAATGCTTCCCAAGATTATCCCAGATGGATGTCAAAGACATCAACAGACCCATAGAAAAATAATAAATAGTTTAGTTGATCAAGGAACTACTAACTAAAAAGAAACTCCTGGCCCAGACATGTTCACAGGAAAATTCTACCAAGCATTCAGGGAAGAGTTGACACCAAATATACACAAACTGTTCCACAGCATAGAAAAGGACATCAATCACCCAAATTCAATCTATAAAACTAGTATAACACCAATCCACAATGCGGAAAGGATCCCACAAGGATTGAGAACTACAGAATGATATCTCTAATGAATATTGATGCAAAAATCCTGAACAATATTTTGGCCAACAAAGTACAAAAATACATAAAATGAATAATTCATCATGACCAACTGAGTTTCATTCCAGGGATTCAGGGATGATTCAACATCTGAAAAATCATCAACAGTATCCATCACATTGACAAGGAAAAGAACAGGAACCACATGACAATATCAATAGATATTATCCAACACCAATTTGTAATTAAGACACTAAAGAAGCTAGGAATGAAAGGAAAATTGCTCAATATATTGCAAGGTATATATGAAAAACCAACAGCCAATGTTTTAGTCACTCACTTCTATTCAGCATTTTATTGGAGCTCCTAGCTAACAACATAAGACTACTTAGGATATTAAAGTATATTCATCTGGGGAAAGAAGAGGTGAAACTATTGTTATTTTCAGATGACATAAATCTATATATTGAAAGCCCCAAAAGCTCCACAATAGAAGTGCTGGAAGCAATAGAGGGATGTGGAAGAGTGGCAGGATACAATATCAACAAACATATGTATGGGATATATATATATATCAGATAAGATCACAGAAGAGATCAAGAAGATAATAAGAGATGAAAAATGGAGACACAGAATAGAGATAGAATTTAGCCAGGAATGTGAAGTTGAGAAAGATTTCATTGAGGGAAAGAATTCCCAGGAAGGAAAGGAAAGCAGAGATAGGAACAGGAGCATCTTGAGCTTCCGGGTGGTTCTATGACCCAATGAATTAGGTCAGGGAAATCGTACCTGGAAGTGAGGCAGTGAAACTTATATAGGGTCTAAGCCAAGGACATATGTAGTGATAAGGGGAAGGAGACCTTTAGTGCTACAGCTGCAAGGCCTTGAGGCTGGGGAAAGGGGCTGTGTGGACCCTGGCCAGTGAGTGAGATAAATTCCCTGGAATGCTGGAGGCAGGGACTGCAAAATCCAGCATATCATCCATCTTTCAGAGAGGCTGGGGGAAGTGGCTTCATGGTCCAGACCCAGTTCAAATAGTTAGTCTAGGTATTTTGGAGAAACAAATCCACAGAAATGCATGTATAAGAGAAAGTTTTATATAAAGTTTAAGTGCATATCAAGAAAACAGCCCAACCCATTGTTGCCCAAGCCCACATGTCCAACATTAAACCATATGTCCAATACAAATCCACAAAGTCCTTCTCCATGTCCCAAAACACATAAAATGATGCTGACTTCAGGAGTAAAATGGAGTCAGTGAATTTATAAGCATCTCAGGGCTGGCAGGGGTCTCCACATGGGTGCTCCAGCACCCAGAGCTGCATCGAGGTAGATCCAGGCTGCTTCTCCTTAGGGAAGTCTTCCAGGAAGAGCCTTGCCAGATGAAGCAGGTAACTGCGTAAGGTAGCTGCACCCTGGTCCGATCATCACAGAGCAAGAGATTCAAGAACCAGAAAGGCAAGGCTTATCGAGCCATTTATCCCTGTGCCCTTCAATTAACCCAACATGTGTTTATCGGCCAGGTTGGCACAATAAATTAGCTACCTCAGTACCCTTCACAATAGGCAAGCACACATTGAAATATCTAGGGAAATACATAGCAAAAAAACCCACAAAAGTTTTGTACCAGGAAAACTACAGACACTACTATAAGAAGCCAAACATGACCTCCACAAGAGGAAGAATATCTCATACTCGTGGACTGGAAAACTCAATATTATAACGATATAGGTCCTACCCAAGGCACTATGTAAGTTTAATGCTATCCTGATACACATACCAGCATTTTTTTAAAAAGAATTGGAAGAACTGACTACCAATTTCATATTCAAAGAAGTCCAGAATTAGCAAAGAACTCCTCAAGAAGACGAATAAAGTAAAAGGGCCTGATCTATCTGATTTTAGCATCAATTATACACCCACAGTCGTCAAAACATCAACGTTCTGGTACAATGACAGATACTCAGAACAATTGAAAGGAACACGAAATCCATAAGTCAAATCATCATCATACAGACAACTGATCTATGATTATGGTCCAAAAAATATCAAGTGGGTAGTGGATGCCCTCTTTAATAAGAGATGCTTGAAAAAATGGATATCTACCTGCAGAGGAGTGAAGCAAGACCCTTACTTCACTCCATGCACAAAACAAATTCAAGGTGGATCACAGACCTCAAAGTAAAACCCCAAACTATTAGGGCCATCAGTGAGGGAATTGGGACAAACCTAAGAACCTTTGTGCAGGGAATACACAGACTACCAGAAAGAGGGAAGGGTACACACAAAGAGAAAGCTGAAATTGGTAAGTAGGATATACTAAAGGTAAAACACCTGTGTATATTGAAAGACCTCACCAAGAGAGTAATAAGAGAGCCCACAGACTGAGTAACCATTTTCAACAATGACACATCAGACAAAAGGCTTATTACTAAAATCTACAATATTCTGCTAGCCTACAATAAGAAAAAAAATAGCGCACTGAGAATGTGGGAAAAAGACCTGACCAGAAATTTCATAGGGGAGCAAAACCAAATGGCCAATAAGCATATGAGAAAATGTTCCCAATCATTAGCCCTCACAGAAATGCAAATTACAACACCCAAGAGATACCACTCATCCTCAAAGATAGCCCAATTAAAAAAAATCAGAAAGTAATAAATGTTGGAGGGGGTGTGATGACATCCACTGCTAGTGGTCTGGTAGATTTGTTCGACCATTATGCAAAGTGATTTGGTGATATCTAAAGTAAATGGAAATCCAATTACCTTACAACCTAGAAATCCACCTATTGGGTATACACCCAGAAGAAGCAAGAAACAGACCACGACCAGACATATGCACTCCAATGATTAGTGTGGCGTGGTACACAATCACAAAGATTTGGAAACAGCCTAAATTACCATCAATAGATAAATAGATTTTAAAAACTCCGAGATATACACACAATAGACTATTAAAACAATGATGAACCCATGAATCATATTGTCTCGTGGGAAGAGTTGGAGGAAATAATGCTAAGTGAAGTTGGCCAATCACAAAAGGATAAGTACAACATCAGTCCACTGAGGTAAGCTCAAACAGCGCAATGTAAATGTAAATGTCCAGGTCCTCTGGCAGGGGTCAAACCAAACCAAGGGATACATCTGGAATCCAAATAAAAAGAAGGGGAAAATACAGACAACATAGAGAAAATACAGACAACATAGAGCCTGAATTACGTTTTTCCCACCTATTCCATGCCTTTAAGGACCACAGAGGGAGGAGAGAAGAAAAAAAAGGATGCTGACAAAGGAGAGGAGTCTTAATCCACCCAGGAGGAGGGTATTGGTTCTGTCTCCACAGGAGAGGGAGTAGAGAAGATTTCATTCTAGTGTTCCAAGCTTTTAGGGCAGAGAGAACTGCAGGGCCAGACCCAGTCTGAGTTATCTCTGACCCATTCCCTGGAAGAATGTACTGCAGAGGACAGCACTGAAGATACAGGCTGGAGAGAGTGGCCAGTCTATTCCATCCACATAGGAGCAAACCAAGAGGAAAGAGAGCGAGGGATAGAGAAAGAGAAGATCTCATCCTGGCACACCAAGCCTTGAGGGCAACATTCCTGCTTGGAGCAGCTAATGCACAGAGAGGACCGCAGGACGGGCCCCAGCTCAAGACAACGTCCCCTCACTGGATCACAGCATTGCAGGACAACACTAGAGACCAGTGCAGGGAGGGGAGTGTGTCCTGTCTGACCACCCCACCCCCCACCCCAAACACACAGTGGGGCCAATCAAGAAGGAAGCATAACAGATCAGCAATGGAAGTAAAGTCACAAAGTCCATGAGGAATTCTGAAAATAGACTTTTGACTCTGGGGTGGAGGTGGGTGAAGGGGTTGGGCTGTACTTTACACCTCACCTGACATGGTTGGGGGATATTCATAAAGGTCAGCAAATAGACATAGACCTCTTTATAGGTTTGTTTAGTTTTTATTTATTTATTTTATCTCTTACTATATATATGATAGGCAGGATAAGCAAGACAGAGGAGAAAGCAACGGGACCGACAGTTCCAGGGCGGCATAGAGAAGGAGGAGCCAGCCAGAAGGGAGCAGTGAGCTAACAATGTCCGGGACACGGGAATAACAAGGGACCTAAAAGCTACAGCAAGGAGGGTATAGAGTTCCTGGTGGTGTTTGATCAGTTTTAATATAGCCAAGAGGAATTTTTAAGAGATGAATGATGGGTAAACATGATGGTAGGGCAAGAGGAAAGTAAAAGGAAATAGAGGAAAAAAATAGGAAGTAAAAACTACAGAGAGAGGTAATATATATATATAAATGTAAAAATGTAAATATAGTAATATATAAGTAGGAGTATTGGTCTATGCACATATATTTATATGAACTTTGGGCTTCTACTCAAATCTTCCCTTAACACAAGAACACTGCTCTAATAATGTGGTACTCTGTGATATTCACCTTACCAACATGATTGCTAAAGACAAAATTGGTGAATAAGCAAATGTGGTGAAGAAAATGGAGAATGGCTGGCTATTAAAAGATATAGTGTCTGGGATCTTAAAGGCTTGAAGTCCATCAGGCTCCGATCTAAAAGGTGAACAAATAAGTCCATATGGAAGAAACAACCCAGCCTGTGTGATCACAAGGTGTGGATGGAAACACATATCAGAAGTTCAAAAACAATCATATTGATGTGAAGGAGATGGGTCAGAGTGGAGACCTAAAGCTCATCTGCTGATAATTGGACATTGCCTCACAGAAGGGCCACACAAAAAGGATGACACATCCAGGGTGCAGTATATCACTGACAAAACACACAACATACCTCTAGTTTATTAATGCTTCTCCCCCACACACACACACTATTATGGCCTCAATTCTACCTCACAAACCTTGCTGGACCATTAGACCAGCATATGCACAGATAAGAGCTTTTGATACATGGAATCCAGGATGGATAGACCACTGAGAAACAGTAATGGGAATAACAATTCCATGAGGGTATTGGAAGGGAGGGGGAAAGGGAGGAAGCAGGAATTGATAGCAATGATGGCTGTTTAATCCCTATCAGGGGAATGAATAACATAATTATAGGTGAAGGGATATATTGGATGGTGTAAGATATATAAAAATAATTGTAATACCAATAATATGTACTATATTAAGGTTTCACAAGGGTGATGGGGTGGGAGAGAGAGGCGTTAAAGAGGAGCTGATATCAAAGGGTTCAAGAAGCAAGATAATATTTTGAAAATGATGATGGCAGCATCTGTACAAGTTTCCTGGATACAATTGATGTATGAATTGTTATAATATCTGTAAGTGCCCCCAATAAAATGATTAAAAACCCATTTAAAAAGAGGCAGCTGTGCAAGCAATAAGAGAATACCATGTGGCTTAAAATCAGGAATGGTGCACCTCAGTGTTGTGTTCTCTTACCATACTTGCACAAGCTGTATACTGAGCATATTCACAGAAGCTCACACCTATATGAAGATGAATGTGGCATCAAGATTGGAAGATGGCTTATCATCAAGTTCAATACGCAGATTACACAGCCTTGCTTGTTGAAAGCGCAGAGGACAAGAAGCACTCGCTGATGAAGATCAAGGATGGCAGCCTTCAGTATGAATTAGGATTCAATAATATCAAAATCCTCACGACTAGATCATGAGCTAACATAATGATAAATGAAGAAAAGGTTGAAGTTGTCAAGAATTTTTTTCTCGCTTGGATGCACAATCAATTGTTATGGAAGCAGCAGTTAAAAGATGAAAGGATGCATTGAACTGATCAATCTGTTGCACAAGAGCTCTTCAGAGTACATAAAAACAAGAACGTTATTTAGAGGACTAAGGTGCGCCTGACCCAAGACATGGTGTTTTTTCCATTGTCTAGTATGCATGTGAAAGCTGGACAATGAATAGCAAGACCAGAGAAGAGTTGATGCATTTGACTATCGTGAAAGAATAGTCAACGTGCCATAAACTGCTGAAAGAACAAACCAACCGGTCTTGAAGAAAGTATGGCCAGAGAGCTTCTTAGAGACAATGATGGCAAGCCTCTGTCTTACATACTTTGAATATGCTGTCATGAGAGACCATCCATGGAGTAGGACATGGTGCTTGGTAAAGTGGAGGGGCAGTGGAAGAGAGGAGGAAGCTCAAGGAGGTGGATTTGCACCACAGCTAATACAATGGGTTCAGTCATAGAAACGATTCCAAGGATGGTGCAGTGTTAAATTCTGTTGCGCATAGCTGACTGTGGGTCAGAATTGACTTGCTGGCACCTATTAATGATAACATGATACTTTCAACATTCTTCTCAAGAGCCACAATTCAAATACATTTTTTCCCCTGTCTTCCTTATTCAGTGTCCCACTTTCACCTGCATTTGAGCCAATGGAAAATACCATGCCTTGGTAAGGTGCTCCTTAGTCTTCATAGCATGCTTGCTTTCCAATACTGTAAAGAGGTATTGTGCAGCTGATGTACTGCAACTCCCCTTTTAATCTCCTGACTGCTGCATCTGTGATCATTGATTGTGGATCCAAGCAAGACAAAATCATTTCCCCCTTCAGTTCTTTCTGTTTCAGGTATGCTGAGTGTATTCTTCTCTTTTGTTTGTCTAATTCTAGGTCTTCTTCACATTTCATTATATTTGGCTATTGTCTTCTGGATCTCTCTTTTGCAATTTTCTATTCGGGTCTTTGGCTTTACCATATCTTCGTTTACTTTCGCTGCTGTATGATTGAGAGCAAGTTTCAGAATCTCTTATGACACCCACATAAATAATGTAAACTCTACCTTGTGTTGGGGTCTTGTTTTCTCTATTGGAATAAGATTTTTTCTTATTTCAGACAAGGTAGTTATACCTCTGATAGCATATAAACTATGGATGGCCTTGAGAAGAATGGGAATTCCACAAGTTATTGTGCACATGTAGAAGCTGTACAGGTAAGAAGAAGAAAAAAGACCTTTACAATGAAAATTACACAAAAACTACTATGAGAAATAATTCATACATTTGAATTATGTTGCTCTCATTCAATCTGTAAGCAGAGCAAATAATCAGAGAAAATGAATTTTATGACAAATTCTGTAACAAGATTGGAGGAAGGCTTATTAATAAGCTGTAATATGCAGATGACCCAATCTTACATGCTGAAAGTAAGGAGGACTTGAATCACTTGAACCTGATGAGAATCAAGAGTTGCAGAATGGATTACAGAGCAATGTGACAAAAACCAAATCCTCACAACTGGACCAAATGGGTTACATCATGATGAGCAGAGAAAAGATTGAAGTTGTCAAGGATTTGTTCTTGCGTGACCCATGGCTCATGACAAGCTATTAGGAGATCACCCAATGTATTGCACTGGGAAAACGTGCTGCCTAAGAACTATACATTTTTGTGGTAGCCTTTAAATTATTGAATGGACATAACCACAAGAACGGGCAAGTCTGTCTTGAAAGAAGTATAGCTAGAATGCTCCTTAGAGGCAAGGGATTTGCACATATTGTCAGGAAAGCTCATTCCCCGTAGAAGGAGATCATGATTACCACAGCAGAGGAGCACCAAGCAAAGAGGAAGGCCCCCGTGAGATGGAATGACCCAGTGGTTGCAACCATGGGCTCAAGCCCAAGAATCATTGTGAGCATGGCACTGGACCAGGCTGTGTTTAGTTCTGCTTCATACAGGGTCCCTGTCGGTCAGAACTGACTAGATGGCTCCTACCAACAACAACAGCATGCAAGATATTCATGGTGATGTCAAACAATCATAAACTTTATAAAAGATATACATTGTATTTTAATGACTATGTTTGCATCTCTTGCTTAAAAACGAACATGACATACCTTTATGTAATGAGAAAGAAATTTTGAATAGACCACATATAATTAAAATAGAAACAAGAAAATAAATGTAAAGATTTTATTCTTTAGGTTATTAACCTGAGGATCTTCTTTCAGCTGTAAAACAGATAGAATGATTTATATCATATTTATAATTGGATATAAATCAATTTCTTAAAACATTACAAGCAGCCTATTTCCAATTTTTAACCTAATCTTTATTTTTCTAAAGTAAAAGGATGGTAATTTAAATACCTTTTGTAGAAAAATAAAAATGACAAGATCAAGTTTTTTTCAACTCTTCAGTTTATCTCTATAGTTTTTCCTTATTAATCATGAAAAGGCACTTACTCCTTATCATCTGCCATATATTCATAGAGCTTCTACTAGAGCTATAGTTTATATTTCAATTTTAGCTAGTTCTTTCAATAAATGGACTCTTGAAATGTGCTATTAAAATGATACTTTCCAGTGGCTGAAAGTTTTAAATTTTGCTGATGTGTGTATTTGTTTTAACTCATTTATTTTTCAATTTTAGATAAAAGCTATACATATGAAATGTGTATTTCCAAAGAAAGCACATAGATTTGGGGGTAATAGTTAATATAGCTTGAGACAATACTATTATCAAAATACTTTATAAATGCTACAGCTAAGTGTTTTAATGCACATATAAAATAAACATTATCCCAAGAGTTCACACTCAATTAAAGCTTTAAAGGGAGACAGAGATAACATAAATTGTAAATCAGTATTGTACAAAAAAGCATGGTATTACAATGTCATGGTTGTAAGAACAATAAAGCTTCAAATTTCCCTATAGGCTACTCTTGCCTGTTTGGATATGGTGCTCAAGTTACGTATTGCCTAAAGGAATATATTCACTATAAACAATGCTTCCTTAACAAACTGATGTTCTGTAACACAAGTTAGGATTTGATTACCGAAAATGTGTATGTAATGCAAAGCTAATTATAAAACCCCAAAGTTGAAATGCACATTTTACCCCAAGGATTTAAAAGATTTCCACCAAGGGAGAGGATTTTTCAATATGCAGAAAGCTAGCATGATGTTTCTTTTGCTAAATAACAAAGTAACTTAAGTCAGAGAATAATTTCAAATTTTTCCCTATCTTTTCTATGTGGCTTTAGAGAAATGCAAAATCAGTACTTAGAATCATAGCCTACATAATGCTTATCTTTAGATGAAAATGTGCACTGCTATTCTTTTGTAAAGCATGTTTTATATCTCAAGATGCTCTATTTCTAATTAGTGCTTCTATAATTAGCTCTATAATTTGTACTACTCCGGAGCAATATTAAAATGAAATTTTCATTTATCATTGAGTTTCTAAGGGGACCTCCCAATTATACTAATTGACTGCAGCGGAGCCAAAGAATGGATTGAAAGCAAATGTCCCAACATATTTTTGTGAAAGCCAGATTATCTTTTACATTTATAAAGAAATTACTATACTTCTTCGGGTTTTTACAAATAATCTGCTTCCTTAACATATATACTTTTTCTTTTCTTGTTGTGGGTTTTTAAATTTTAATTATAGGGGCAATATTTACATCTTTATGATATTTTGAAAGCTAAAATATATATTTAGCTACATCTTGAAATGCTGATGTATGTTTAATGGCCTCCAGTTTCATGCGTACTCCTGTAAATACAAATTTTAAAAACAATGCTGTCCTGTAAATTCTATAATACAGAGGAAATTTTGTAGATGTTGTATAGTGAAAAGAACAAATGTTTTATATTTTTAGTGTCAGACTTGCTTAGATTTGACTAATAGTCTGTACACTTTGTAACTTTATGACCTTTCCTCTCTAGTCTTATATTTTCCCCTTTAATAAAATATATATATTTTTTCTATAGTGTTATTTCTTATATAGAAAATAGTCAACACTATGTCTAGTAAATGATGCTGTCCAATACATATATTTGGGTATTAGTGGAAACTGGAAGCATTCCTGAGATGTAATGTGATCTGAGTCCTGAAGAATGAAAGAAACATTGTAGCAGAAAGATGAATGGAAGGAAACAAAAACTACAGGAAGCAGCATGGAAGCAAGCAATTACATTTTGCCACCACATAAAGAATGAGGCCAATATGTCACAACTTAGAAGGCTGGCAACTTTCCCAGTAATCAGATCACAAAGAACGAGGGGGGGGTGGGAATATGTGTGCTAGTGTATCTCATTTTAAACTACATACAATGCATAACTATAGGAAGCTTTAATTAGGAATTGGGTAATATTTTATACAATTCTGCTGTAGGTACATTCCCCGATTAAGATATCTGTCTACTTATTAATTCATTCAATGTGAAGATGGATTTCACAAGTCTAAATGGATAGCTGTGAAGCCAGCAAAGATGACGCTGTGGTAGTATATCCGAGAGGTTATGAGGGAAGTAACTGGGTGCATGATACTATTAAATATGGATAGAGCACATCTCAAAGAAATATATCGTGAATAATGGGGTTTGAAGGATACAAATAAAATATAGAATACTCCTTGCTTTGCCTCTAGTATTTATCCCTTCATTTAATAACATTCATTAGGCATTCACCATGTGACAGATTCCCTTAAGGTAATATATCTTTTATAAAACCAAACTTTTCTTTATGAGACATAATATTTTTGTGACTGGGACAAATAGATAATTACTTCCAGCTTTGTTCTGAGCAATTGGAAAACTGCAAATAAGGAGAAGAAGAAGAATCCTTCCTTGAGTGACAACCTCCTCTTTATGTGTGGTTGTGTCTCTTTGCAAGGTGACAGAGTTATCACCAGAGATAGGAAAGAATAAAGGATAAATGAGAGCATTGTTTCCCATTCTCATCAATTATAATATTCATAACCATGGAGGGGGTGGGAAGACAGAGGGGATTGCAAACAACAAAGCCAAAGGTATTTTCCAAACAAGAAAAGTTAAAGCATAAGAATTATTTCTTAATAGCAAATCCCACAGGTATTAAAATATAGTTTCATAAATAGAATAAAAGAGAGGGAGGGAAATCTACATTAAAACTAATTTGTGTTTCAGTGATGTCATGTGTCATTTACACAATATAAAACAAAATAACATCTACTAAAGTAATCCTTATCGCTGAAATTGTTTAGTAGTGGTACCGCAAGCATCAGCAAATTACTTCCCAAACATGTTCGTTCATGCAAGGACAGACTTTTAAATATATAGGTTAAATATACAGTTGCTCTCTGGCTTATGTGAGCAGCTCTGGAATCGATGACTGCCCAAATGAATCAGAGCATCAATACATTGGATCGTTTTACTTCTAATATATGAATATGTCTTAAGACTACATCATATTAAATGAGAAATCTCAGGATATGTAACTCTTTCAAACATCACTCTCAACATAAAATTTTCTACTCCACCAATAATTCTGTAGTCATTTTCTTTTAAATGCATATTATAAAGAAATTACTACGGCTTTATTCATTCACAAATATTTAATTAAATATACCAAAGCTTTCATTTGCTTTGTATTTAAGCAAATGTTGTATTCACCCTTTGCTCTTTAAACTAGTAATCATTATTGGCTGACAAAAATTAAAATGCACCTTCTATAACAATGGCTGTTGGCAGAGAAGGGGGGGAAGGAAGACTCCGGATAGGGCAAGATATGACAAAATAACGAAGTATAAATTACCAAGGGTACATGAGGGAGGGGGGAGTGGGGAGGTAGGGGGAAAAAAAAGAGGACCTGATGCAAAGGGCTTAAGTGGAGAGCAAATGCTTTGAGAAGGATTGGGGCAGGGCATGTGCAGATGTGCTTTATACAATTGATGTATGCATATGTATGGATTGTGATAAGAGTTGTATGAGCCCCTAATAAAACGTTTTTTAAAAAAAGAACAATGAAAAAAAAAGTTGTACATGCCCCCAATAAAATGATTTTTTTAACGTGAAAAAAAATAAACAATAGCTTAAAACAACAACAACAACAAAAAACAATGGCTGTTAAGCCAAGGCTGACTAACATGGACTTAAATATATTGATATTGAGAAATGAAGCTTGTTGTAAGTATATCTACTCAGTTCTGGATGGACTTCAAATGTGGTCAGCTATTAACAAATTGGAACACTTTCATCCTTCTTTGATTATTTTAGTGACACCGAAACTCCATGGCCTTTCTAAAAATAAGTAAGTGTATTGTGCTTTATCCATTGCTCTCTCCACTGACTCCAGTCTCTTAAGAGTGTATTTTTTTAACTCCAGTCTCTTAAGAGTGTATTGTGACAGAATTACTTAATAAGACACTTCAAGCCAGAGTCCCTCGGTTTGTAATGCCTTATCAATTCTGGCCTCTATATTGTGGTTATTGTTACTGGCAGGCAACTAAAAGTTTCAAGCCTTTCCATTCCTCAGTTCTTGTCCCACTGAAAGATTTCAGGCAAGGGACACCCGTCAGATCAGAGTCAGAGAAAAGTTTTGAACAGAAGGAGTGAATTTATTGTAGATACTGTTGTTCTTGTTAGGTGCCACAAAGTTCTGATCCATGGTGACCCCATGCACAGCTGAAGAAACATTGCACCAACCTCACAATATTTCGTGTGCTTGAGCCCACTGTGGCTGCCACTATGTCAATCTGTCCCATTGAGGGTCTTCTTTTTGCTTCTCCTTTATTTTATGAAGCATGATTTCCTTCTCAAGGGACTGTACACAATACTTTGGGAAATAAACTCCAAAGGCCCTTAGCTATTCTAAATACCTGCTAGGATGTCGAAGTGAACTTGTATTGTGTTAACGATGGCAGGCTTGCTGGTGGTTTGTCTGCTATTGGCTGGTTTTCTGTAGTGCACTGCCTCTTCCCAGGTATGTGTGTCCCTGCACCCCAAGCTTCATGCAGTGCCCGTATCTTCAGACTCCAATCCCAAGAATCTATTCAATCCTTGTGGGAGTAGCGTGAACATTCTCTCTTTGCTCACCCAGTCTTTTCGGGATCTAAGGTCTGTTCCACTGATAAGAAAATGTGTCTTATCTGCCCTTTGTGTCTCAGAGGCATGTGGTTTGTGTTTGAATCCTGACAGAGCACCTCCTTTCCTCTTGCACATTTCTGTCTAGCTAGCAGTTGTGGTCCCTGAGTCTCCATCTTATGAAAAGTTGTGAATCAAATTGTTTTCTTGGGTGCATAATCCAGAGATTGGCTATCCTTTGTGATATCTCACAAAGACTAACTTCGAGTTTTAAGTAGTTCCCTTCATTCAGAAAAGCAGGAGTCTGGGATCACAAAACCAACTGAAATGTGAACTGTCCCACTTTAGAAGTGATCAGTGTGTCCTGTAGTAAATATTTTTGGCCCCAGAAGGTAAAAACTGCACCTCCCTCAAAGACTCAGGTGTGGCAAGACATCATTTTGTGACATGTACACAAAAACACACTCACATACAATACTTGCCAACTGAGTATGCACAGAAGACTATTTGAGGACAACTGGTAATGAATACCCATCAGAGACCAGTTTCTACTCAACGAATCCAGCTGGCCTAGGACTCAGGTAGTCCTCTTAATCTGTGCTGATCAACTCTTAAAAATGTTCACACTCTTGCTCTGACTCCTGCATGTGGGTTGTCTCTGCCTGACCTCTAGTTCTTGGGACTGGAGATAACAACCTATTGAGGGATCTCATTCACAGCCTTGTGAATCAACAACATCTCATATATACTCGCTTATAAGCCGAGTTTTTCAGCATGCTTTTAATGCAGTTTTGTGCTAAAATTAGGTGCCTCAGCTGACATGTGGTTGATACGTGAGAATATGCAGTATGTTATTGGGAATGAGGAGACTCCTCCAGATGATCTTCCCAACTTTGGGTTTGGACTTGCCAGCGTTTACAACCCCATGAACCATTTCCTTGATATAAACAATTTCCTGAGTTCTGTGAAACATTGCTTCAAATTTCACAACCCTGAGGCATGAGGGATGAGTTTGAGGAGGGAAGTAGAGGCTGATAACAGGAAGAATGGAATGAAATAGCATTTGGAGAAAGTTAGACATTTGTGACATCTTTTATTTACCCCTCATTCGGAACAGCCTTGTACTAAGCCTTAAAAGTGAAATCATCTTTATACTCATTAATCTTTATTTTATCCTGTCCTACGTCCATATCTTTAATACCATCACTTGTCTATCAGCTTGTCATACTGCAATGGCTAGGTTGTTGCTGTTAGGATGGAATCTCTCTCTGGTATTTCAAATACTAGAAGAGTGACCCAAAGTCAACGGGTTCCAAACGGTGTACATACTACCAAAAAGGCTGCCCACTTGTGAGGAATTAGACTTGGAAATTTTTGTAAGTAGCAGCAGAACATTTCATATATAGTACCCGAAGAAGAGCCCATCTGATTGGAAGGCCCTCAGAGTGTGAATGAGGAAGGGTTGCCGTTTCAAAATAGCATCCACCGTAATGTCTTGGGTGGCATAAAGACTAGGAGACATTCATTTGCTGAGGGGGGTTGACTAAAGAGGAGAGCAACTAAAAATATCCATTGATGGAACTAAGAATGTATGAAGTACAAATCTCGATAAATCAAAGTTTTTTTTAAAAAAATGAAATATAGATCAATATCCAAATGTATTAGTGATTTGAAATGGACTGGAGGTGACCATTTTGAATCAGCAAGTTGTGTGGTTTACTATACGAGGAATGCCAACTTCAAGAGGAATGGCCTTATATTCACCATCAAAAAGGATATTTCAAGATCTATCTTGAAGTGCAAAAGTTGACTGTGAGAGGAAAAAGTCTATCCTTACAAAGGAAATCCAGTCAATACAGGTATCATTGAAAGTGATGAACCAACCGCTAAAGCTAGTGATGAAGAAAGTAAGGAATTTTACCAATGCCTTCAGTGTGAACTTGATAAAACACACAATCAAGATGCATTGGTGATTGGAATGCAAAAGTCAGAGGCAAAGTGAAACAGTTATTGGAAAATGTGGCCTTGGTGAGGGAAATGAAGCTGGATATGGCATGACTGAGTTCTTCAAGACCAATGACTTCTTCATCCCAAATGCCCTTTTTCAACAGCACAACAGGTGGCTATATACAAGAGTCAACTTCCCCAGATGGAATACCCAGAAATGAAATTGACTATATCTGTTGGGAGGGAGGATGGAGAAGCTCAATATCAGAAGCTAAAGCAAGGTCAGGTGCCGACTGTGGAGAAGACCATAAATTTATTAATTTTAATTCGGGTTGAAGTGAAATGAGAACAAGTCCAGGAAAGCCAACGTATTATGTTCAATGTATCCCACCAGATATTTTAGTACAATACAAGAACCACTTTGGTGCACTGAACACTAATGACAAAAGACATATTAACTATGGGATGACATCAAGAACATCATACACGAAGAAAGCAAATGTGGTTTTTGTTGTGTTTTCAAATGCATATTAAAAAAAAAAGAATGGATGGAGTCTAAGATGGATGCCTGATAACAAGCATGGGAGACTTGCTTAGCAACTACGAGAGATGGGTCACTAGAGAAGATATCTGCCCTTCCTGGCAGCAAGAATCTTGGCTAAAAAAGTAAACACACGTTTCTTAAAGTGGAAGGCAGATTCCCTTTGTCAAAGACAGTTGTGCAAGGTGTATGTGTGGTGGTGGTGCTGGGCACTTCTGCTGAGAGACTATTTTCTCCCAGTCCCTGAGGCAACATAGCCAATAGAGGCCTGAAGAGATAGGTATGCAAGAGCAGCTTGTGGCTTGTCCCCAATGCCCTCCACCCACCCTAACTCCACATCCCCCACAGGGTGCATGTGCTAGCAAAACAATGCAAGCAGGGAGCATGGGGGAAGGGAAAAGGAATCCACCCCTTTCCTCTGCTAAGATAATGGCAGAATTAAGTCTTAATTAATCCACTGAATGTGAACCTCAGACACCTAGTCAGCAGAGTGCCCACACACCTGTCTTGTCCCTGGGCTGGTGGAGTCCAGAGACAGAATAGCAAAAGGCAAGGGGAAAGGACTGAAGCCTAAACCTTCACTCTGCTGGACCAAACCTCCAATCTCACAGCTGCTTTGAAAGTCTTAATATAATTTCTCAGTGATTGTGAACCCCAACACTTGACCTTCGGACTGTATACATGCTGACTCGTCCATTAGCAGGTAAATGCCCCAAGACCGGCAATCACTCAGGCATATCTGCAACCCTGGTTGGAGCTCCCTCCCCTTTCAGTGAGTCTTGGCTGGTACCTCAGGCAATGAGCTTATGAATTCACGTGTGCGACAATGACCATAGTCCCAGGGCTCAGAAAACTCCCCCAGCTGAGGTACTGGATGAACTGAGCACCCTGCTGTCTGTCTAGTGATCCCAGCTCTCAGTCAGCATCCCAATAGACCACACCAGGCAATTGAGAATCACAGCCTGCTCTCCGAGTGGGCTCTTGCTTCTTCTTTCCCCACCACTAAGGAGGAACCAGGTACAGCTCCCTCCTCCAAACCTGCTAGGTGATCCTTATCATCTGTAAAGAGCGAACCCTGACCACTCTGACCTGATCGACTAAGCCGATGACTTTCAGACAATTAGCCTTTATCTAAAAGAATATAGGTCTTTCAGCGCGGTCAGTAATTAGAATAAATGTACTAGCCCAAAACACACCTTCAACCTGCCATCCTAAAAGACAAAAAGAGTAAAACCACTCGCTCCCAAACACTACTTCCAACTCCTTAAAAGATCTCTACCCCACACAGCCTTGATCTCCCCCAAGACAAAGGCTTCACCCCAGCTCTTCTTTAGTTGTTATTGATGTGAGTTCATCCTTTCTATATCCTCCCCTTCTGAAAAACAAAGTTGCACTATTTTTGAAATCATTTTATTGGGGGCTTATACAACTCTTATCACAATCTACACATACATCAACTGTATAAAGCACATTTGTACATTCGTTACCCTCATCATTCTCGAAATATTTGCTCTCCACACAAGCCCCTGGCATCAGCTCATTTTTTCCTCCTACTTCCCTGCTCCCCACTCATGAACTGTAAATTCTTTTTTTTTTTTACATTTTATTAGGGACTCATACAACTCTTATCACAATCCATACATACACATACATCAATTGTATAAAGCACATCCGTACATTCTTTGTCCTCATCATTTTCAAAGCATTTGCTCTCCACTTAAGCCCTTTGCATCAAGTCCTCTTTTTCCCCCTCCCTCCCCGCTCCTCCCTCCCTCATGAGCCCTTGATAATTTATAGATTGTTATTTTGTCATATCTTGCCCTATCCAGAGTCTCCCCTCACCCCCTTCTCTGCTGTCCATCTCCCCCTTTCCAACCCACTCACCCTCTACTCTCCCAGTATCACCCCTCACACCCCGCTCCTGAAGGTATCATCCACCCTGGATTCCCTGCGCCTCCAGCTCCTATATGCACCAGTGTAGAACCTCTGCTCTATCCAGTCTTGCAAGGGAGAATTCGGATCATGGTAGTTGGGGGGAGGAAGCATCCAGGATCTTGGGGATAGCTGTATTCTTCATCGGTACCACATTGCACCCTGACTGACTCATCTCCTCCCCTAAACCCCTCTGTGAGAGTGGCAATATCGGGAAGGTGGAGGGAGAAAGGGGGAACAGATGACTAGGTCTATATGTAAGCTCCTCCCTGGAGGATGGTCAGCGGAGATCTGGGTGAGGGAGACATCGGATGGTGTAAGATATGATAAAATAATTATTTATAAATTATCAAGGGTTCAGGGGGAGGGGGGCGGGGAGGGAGGGGAAAATGAGGAGCTGATACCAAGGGCTCAAATAGAAAACAGGTGTTTTGAGAATGATGATAGCATCATAAGTATGAATGTGCTGGACACAAATGATATATGTACGGATTGTGATAAGAGTTGTATGAGCCCCTAATAAAATGATTAAAAGAAAAAGAGTTCCTATCTCACCACACCTCCAACATTTGTTGTTCTCAGATTTTTTTTTTTAATTTGCCTACAGTAATGGGTAACAGGTAGTACCTCATGGTTGTATTGACTTGCATTTCCCTGATGGCTAATGACCAGGAACATTCCTCATGTGTTTCTTAGCCATCCGAGTGTCATCCTGTGTGAATTGCCTGTTTAAGTATTTTGCCTATCTTCTTAGAGGGCGATTAGCTTTTTCTTGTTGTTGGAAGGTTGTAAAATTCATTCTGTATATCTTAATAATTAGATATAATTTTTCTGTTATGTTGTTATTAGATATATTTCCCAGTCTGTGGACTCTCCTATTACTATTTTAGTGAAGTCTTTTGGTGTGTTTTGATAAAACACAGGTGTTTTATTTTTAATAGTTCCATCTATCTGTTTTATTTTCCACAGTCTGTGTTTCCTTGGCTAATTATGATAGCCCATGTATTCCCTGCACTAGGGATCCTAGCTTAGTCCCTATTTTCTTATTAATGATCCTGAGAGTCTGGGGTTTTGCCTCTAGGTCATTGATTCATCTTGAGTTTGTTCTTGTGCATGGATTGTGATATGGGTCTTGATTCATTCTTCTGCATGTGGACATCCAGGTTTTCCAGCATCATTTATTGAAGAGGGCATCTGTTTCCTATTTAGTGCTTTGGGGGTATTTGTCAAAAACCAGTTGTCTGTGTGTGGGTGTTTTTATTTCTGGGGTTTTTGTCCTGATCCATTGGTTTGTGTGTCTATCATTATACCAGTAACAGGCTGTTTTGGAAATTGTACCTGCAGAGTAGGTTTTGAGGTCAGGTAGAGCAAGCCCACCTGATTTATTCTTCCTTTTGAGGAGTTCTTTGTCTATCCTGGGCTTCTTCCCTCTCCATATGAACCTAGTAATCTTTCCCCCCTCCCCATTTCTTTGAAGAATGATGCTGGGATTTGAATCAGGATTGCACCAAATCTGTATATTGCATTAGGTAATATTGACATTTTCATATTAGGTATTCCAATCCATGAACATGGGATGTTCTTTCATTTGTGTAGATCCCTTTTGGTCTCTTGTAGTGATGTTCTGTAGTTGTCTTCGTACAGTTCTTTAGCTTCTCTGGTTAGGTTTATTTCTATGTATCACAGCTTCTTCATGGCTATTTTGAATAATATTGTTTCTTTGATGTATTTTTCAACATTCCTATCTCCAGTATATAGGAAACCAATCGATTTCTGCTTGTTAGTCTTGTATCCTGCTTCACTATTAAAATCCACTATTGTTTCCAGTAATCATATTGTGGACATCTTGAGATTCTGATTATACAAAGTCATCTTCTTTACCCAATTGTATGCCCTTAATCTCTTTCCATTGGCTAGGACTTTCAGTATAATGTTGAATAAAAATGGGGTTAAGAGACATCCTTGTCATTCCCCTTATTTAGTGGAAATATTTTCACTTTTTTGCCACTGAGTGTAATATTGACTGTTTTTTTTCATATATGGCCTTTATTGTGTTGGGCATTTCCCCTTCCAATACTATCTTCTTGGAAGTTTTTATTAGGAATGGTCTGTATCAATTGATGTGACCATATGGTTCTTGTCCATTTTCTTGTTAATATGGTGGATTATGTTAATTGTTTTTTATTGTTGAGCCCTCTCTGCATCCCTGGCATTTAGAGGAAATAATTAGTGTATGCATTATCAAGCATATAGGGATGGTGCTTAAAGGAAATAAGAACCAAATAATCAATATAGGAGGGGGAAGATGCTCTAGAACTGACTATGGTGATGTATATACAACTCTTTAAATATGACAGAACTATGGAAGTGTATAGTATAAGATATTATATATATGTATATATATAACAATTGGGAGAAAAGAATGAAATAAAAGATAAAATGGATGTCAGAAGAAGCTCTGTAAATTGATTTAAATTGTACAAAAGCTAAGGGACATAGAAAATTGATAACGTAAAAGAGCTAAACAGAAAGTTTCATATAGCTGTTCAAGAGAAGAAAGTACAATATTATAATGATATTGGCAAATACCTAGATTTAGAAAACCCGAAAGAACACATTTGGCAGTTCTTAAACTGAAAGAACTCAATAACAGATTCACGTCTTAACTTGTAATTTTGAAAAAAAAATTATATGGAAAAAATATTGAATAGTGCAGGACACATCCAAAGAAGAAGGAAATAATGGATCAAGTCAATGAACCAAAAAGAATGAGTCCACATTCAACCTTTTCAAGAGATAGCATATGACCAAGAACCAATGGTTTTGAAGGAAGATGTCCAAGCTTCACTGAAGGCATAAGCCAAAACAAGGATGTAAGAATTGATGGAATACCAACTGAAACGATTCAGCAAGCTGATGATGCACAAGAAGGACCTACACATATATGCTAAGAAATTTGGAATGAAATTGCTTAGTCAATTGACTGGAAAAGATACTTATTTGTACCCATTCCACAGAAATGTGACCCAACAGAATGCACACCTTATATAACAATATCATTGAAATTACATACAAATACAATTTTTCTGAAGATTTTTTTTTATCAATGTTTGCAGCAGTACATTGAAAGGGCTAGAAATGCAGGTCGAATTCAGGAGAGGGTATATAATAAAGGATATCATTACTGATATCATATGGATATTGGCCATAAAGAAGAGAATACCAGAAAGATGTGATAGTGAGATCATTTTTTAGGTATATCAAGTTAAAAATGTATAAAAGTGTAGCGGTTAAGTCCAACCTGGAAATCAGGTCAAAGCCTGATGCGATCTCCTTATGGACATGGCCGTCTTAAAAGGAGACCCCCAGACCCTCTTTCCCTTCTTTCTGCCTTTCTCTTTCTTTTTGCTGGTCACCCAGAGAGCTTTTGGGACTTGATATGTTTCCACAGACCTTGTATCCGCCCCACTCTGCACTCACCCATCTGTGACCTTCCAGCACCCTGCATCAGTGCACATAGCTGTGTGAGTCTGAAGAAGGATTTATGGACTTAAGTTTGACTGGGATGAGTGTGTTCTTGAAATTTAGTTACTTTCCCATATTAAGCTCTTTCTTATACATATATGAGTGCCACTGGATTTGTTTCTCTAGTCAAACCAGCCTAATATAGATATTTGTTTATGTTTTATTGGTTATCAATAGGCATTCCACTGGGGAGATCATAATAAACCATGGATAGCCTTAAGAAAAATGGGAATTTCAGAAAACGTCATTACTTTCATGTGGAACCTGTACATGGTTCAAGAGGCAATTGTGCAAAAAGGACAAGTGAATTGCGTATGCTTTAAAATCAGGAAAGATTCAGGATTACAAGTCTCTCACAGTATTGTTCAATCTGTATGCTGAGCAAATGACCAGATGATATGCAGAAGAATGGTGCATCACAATTCAAGGAAGGCTCATTAACCACCAGTGATTATGCAGAAGACACAAATCTACTTTCCGAACATGAAGAGGGCTTGATGAAAATCCAGGATAAAAAGAACAAAAACTTAACTAGTGAAGGATTTCATCCTGCTTTTATCCATAATCTATGCTCATGGAAGCATAGGAAGGCCCTGTCCCTTTCTCTGCTCTCCCTTACCTCCCTGGAGTTCTTTCCCTGCCTCAATAAAATCTTTCTCAACTCCACATTCCTGGCTAAATACTATCTCTGTCCTGTGACTCCGTTCAACTTCTCAAGTCTGACCCAAGCCATGGTAATTTCAATTCCGTTTCATTCAAATGAAAAGTTGAACATTGAAAAAGGAAGACTGAAGAAGATCAGAGATTAACTCATTTGAATTATGGTGCTTGAAGGACCAAAGACTGCCAAATCTTTGAAAAAGTAAATCTGTCTTTGAAAAAGTAAAGCCAGAGTGTTGATGGGATCAGGTATCAGGCATCAAAGACCCAGAACAAAAATGATATCATTGTGAATGAGGGGGAGTGTCCAAGAGAGACACAAAGTTCACCTGTAGACAATTGGATATCCCCTGACGGAAGAGTCACAAGGAAGAGTCAAGCTCATCAGGGTGCAATATAGCACCAATGAAGCATACAACTTTCCTGGAGTTATTTAAAGCTTCCTCCCCATCACTATCATGAGCCCAATTCTACCTTACAAATCTGGCTAGACCAGAGCATGTACACTGGTGCAGATAAGAGGTGGAAACCCAGGGAATCCGGGACAGATAAACCCCTCAGGACCAATGAGAGTAAGGTGGAGGGAGAGGGGGGCAACCAGTCACAATGATCTACATATAACCCATCCCTAGGGAACTGACAATAGAAAAATGGCTAAAGGGAGATATTGATCAGTGTAAGACATGAAAAAAATTTATAAATTAAGGGTTCACAAAAGAGAGGGTGAGGTTGGGAGAGGGCATTAAAATGAACTGATAGCAAGGGCTCAAGTAGAAAGACAATCTTTTGAAAATAATGATAGCAGCATATGTACAAAAGCGCTTGACACAGTTGATGGATTATGGATTGTGATAAGAGCTGTATGAGTCCCCAATAAAATGATTAAAGAAGAAAAAATAAGTGAAACCAGAAAGCTCTTGAGAAGCATGGATGGCAAGACCTCTTGTCATGTACATTTGAGATATTATCAGGAGAGATGGGGACCTGGAAAAGTACATCATTATTGCCAAAGAGCAGGGGCAGCAAAAAAAGGGGAAGAACTTCTGAAATACGGAATGACACCATGGATTCATCCTGAGACTCAAACAGAAGAATGAAGGAGAGGATGGTGTAGGACTAGACAATATTTCATTCTGTTATTCATATGATGGGTGTGAGTCAGAACCAACTCAATGGTACCTAGCAATAACCACAACAATGTATTTAACAAAAGTGTTAAATAGATAATATACGTATTTCAAGTAAAAAATATTTCATGTGGATGCATAAATTCCCTTGAACGTTTGATTGGAACCCAGCTATGTTAGACTCTTTGCAGCACCAATATATTTGTTCTCAAGCAAAATTGTTAGATGTTTTGAATTTTATTCTTAATTAAAATCTTTCCTATTTTATAAAAGATAATAAATTATAAGTGATGAGTTACAATCAATAATCTATCACTAAAATAGAAGTCTTTCCACTCTTCATATTTTTATCATTTTTTGGCCATGAAAACTCTGTGATATTTGTGGATTTGTGTAAAATTAATTCATGATTGTGTGGACTCAAGCCCCAAACAAGGAGACATTCCCTATATGCAGAATTCAAGAAACCAGAAAACTGACCTGGAACCAATGTGAGACACAATATTTTAATATATATTCATGGATTACAGACTGGCATGGAGGTCTGTACTGCTTCTCTCAGTTGGTGGTAAGGCTCCAAATAAAATCCCAAACCCATGGTCACAGGGTTCATGCTGACTTAGAGCAGTCCCTATAGCACTGAGTAGACTGCTCCTGTGGGTTTCTGAGATTGTAACTCCTCCTTCTTTCCTGCAGTGGCTGGTGGTTTCAAACTGCTGACCTTGTGGTCCGCCCAACTTGTTTCCACTATGCCACCAGAACTCAGAAGCTATGTGACGGGACAGGAAAATGTTTGATGAGGGCG
This sequence comes from Tenrec ecaudatus, assembly GCF_050624435.1. NCBI lineage: Eukaryota > Metazoa > Chordata > Mammalia > Afrosoricida > Tenrecidae > Tenrec > Tenrec ecaudatus. The sequence goes on along the minus strand of NC_134540.1, from coordinate 140,607,475 downwards.
GTGGTTCTGGGGCTTCTTTTTGTAAGGGGTATAGCAACTGCTGAAAAGCCATTAGCACAATTCTGCTACCATCTCTGAAACTCAGCTAAGGGGCAGGGTGCAGGAAAGAGTCATAAGACTCTGCTTCTTCTGTGGCTCCCGGGCTGGCTGTAAGGAAAGGGAACAATTCCATGTGGATGAGGACACACTGGGATAATTCCATGTGCATGAGGACACACTGGGAATGTCTCGGTGGAAGCAGAAGCCATTTTCAATGTGTTGACTCGGGTCCCCACAGATAATTAGGTTGAAGATAGTCCAATTTAAATAGTTGACATGTAGGCAACTGATTATGACCTGATTATTATTGTTTAATATTATCAATTATTGTCATTATTATTATTTTATTGCTATACTAGGAACCCTGATAGCACAGTGATTATGCATTAGGCTGCTCACTATGAGGTCAACAATTCTAAGCCACCAGTCAGTATATGAGAGAAAGATAGGGCTTTCTACTCCTATAAAGAGTTACAGTCTCACAGTGTGGGAATTGCACCTGACCTGATCCCACCACACCGAGGCAAATCACTGGGGGAGTGCAGCGGAACAGCAAGGGAATGGAGTGGCAAGGTCCCCAGGGAATGCTGAAAGTGGACTTTGGGGCCAGGGCGTGGTGCCCCAACAGACTGGACTGGAAAACGCTCCTAAGGGCCAGCAAACGATCCCTGAACTAACTACAAGCTTTTCTCTTGTGAACTGTTTTGTTCTGTTCTTTGTCAGTGGTTTGTTTTTGTTGTTTTGTTGTCTGGTTGTACACTGTTGCTTTGTTTTCCTCTGTCTAGTTTTCGTGCATGTTAGTGACTCCACAGGTCTGTCTGAATAGGACAGGCTGGATGAACTATCTGGATGAAAAACAACGGGACCGACAGTTCTGGGGGGACTTGGGGTGGGGGGGTACGGGGGGTAAGGAAGTAGTGTTAACAAACACAGGGACAAGGGAAAAACATGGGACCCCAAATGGTAGAGAAGGGGGAGTGACAGGCCTGGTGGGAAATGATCAAGGGTAAGGTTGCTTAGAGAAGAGGTATACTCTAGCCCAGGTGGCGATGAAGCATGGTAGTAGGGCAGGAGGAAAGTCAAGGGAGATGGAGGAAAGAGTTAGGAGTCAAAGGGCATTCATGGAGGTCTAGACAAAGACATGTACATGCAAATATATATAGGAGGATGGAGAAATAGATCTATGTGTCTATATTTATAGGTCAAGTATGAAGGTGGCGGAAGGACCTTGGGCCTCTACTCAAACACTCCCTCAATGCATGAATACCTTCTTTTATTAAATTGGAACTCCATGATGCTCACTCTCCCGACACAACGGCTGGAGCCAAAGTGGGTGAACAAGTAAATGTGGTGAAGAAAGCTGATGGTGCCCGGCTATCAAAAGAGATAGTGACTGGGGTCTTAAAGGCTTGAAGATAAACAAGCGGCCATCTAGCTCAGAAGCAACAAAGTCCACATGGAAGAACACACCAGCCTGTGTGATCGAGTGGTCCCAAAGGGATCAGTTACCAGGCATCAAAGAACAAAAAATCATATCATTGACTGCACACCTCCATGATAGGATCGCTGAAGACAAGTGGGTGCATAAGCAAATGTGGTGAAGAAAGCTGATGGTGCCCGGCTATTAAAAGAGATAGTGTCTGGGGTCTTAAAGGCTTGAAGGTGAACAAGCGGCCATCTAGCTCAGAAGCAACAAAGTCCACATGGAAGAACACACCAGCCTGTGTGATCGAGTGGTCCCAAAGGGATCAGTTACCAGGCATCAAAGAACAAAGAATCATATCATTGACTGCACACCTCCATGATAGGATCGCTGAAGACAAGTGGGTGCATAAGCAAATGTGGTGAAGAAAGCTGATGGTGCCCGGCTATTAAAAGAGATAGTGTCTGGGGTCTTAAAGGCTTGAAGGTGAACAAGTGGCCATCTAGCTCAGAAGCAAATAAGCCCACATGGAAGAAGCACACCGGCCAGTGCGATCACGAGGTGCCCAAGGGACCAGGTATAAGGCATCATGCAAAAAAAAAAAAAGATATAAGTGTGTGTATGTATGTGTATATATGTATATATATATATATATATATATATATATATATATATATATATATATATATATATCATATTAAATGAAGGGGGAAGTGCAGAGTGGAGACCCAAGGCCCAAGTGTCGACCAATGGAGATACCCTCATAGAGGGATTTAGGAGAGGAGATGGGTTAATTAGGGTGTGAGGTAGTATCGAAGAACACAGCTTTCCCCCAGATCCTGGATGCTTCCTCCCCCCAACTACCATGATCCGAATTCTACCTTGCAGGCCTGGATAGGACAGAGGCTGTACACTGGTGCATATGAGGGTTGGAGGTACAGGGAATCCAGGGTGGATGATACCTTCAGGACCAAGGGTGTGAGGGACGATGCTGGGAGAGTGGAGGGTGAGTGGGTTGGAAAGGGGGAACTGATTACAAGGATCCACATGTGACCTCTTCCCTGGGAGAGGGACAGCAGAGAAGGGGGGAAGGGAGACTCCGGATAGGGCAAGATATGACAAAATAACGAGGTATAAATTACCAAGGGCATATGAGGGAGGGGGGAATGGGGAGGGAGGGGGGGGAAAAAAGAGGACCTGATGCAAGGGGCTTAAGTGGAGAGCAAATGCCTTGAGAATGATTGGGGCAGGGAATGTATGGATGTGCTTTATACAATTGATGTATGTATATGTATGGATTGTGATAAGAGTTGTATGAGTCCCTAATAAAATGTAAAAGAAGAAAAAAAAAAGAGTTACAGTCTCAAACCTAGAGGGGCAGTTCTACACTGTCCTATATGGAAAGCATCAACCCCATGGCAGTGGGCTTGATTTGGTTTGGTTATTGATATGAATATGATCGCAGGTTTGGACATTATTCTTTATCGTGAGGAATCTGAAAGAATGCTACCAACATGTGTAATATGTGTCTGCAACTTTTGTGATGATATGGTAAAACTGGATACTTACAATGCAGTACAGAGGTTTAAAAATGGTTTTCAATAGTAGTTTGCTTCAACATCCTTGCTCTTGTCTAAAATTATCAAAAGAATTGTGACATCTATTGTACTCACCGTCTATCACAATATCCACAGAAGCAAAAGGTCTATGTAGAGCAGGGGTTCTCAACCTGTTGGTCGCGACCCCTTAAGGGGTCGAACGACTCATTCACAGAGGTCGCCTGATTCATAATTGGAGCAAAATTACAGTTATGAAGTAGCAATGAAAATAATTTTATGCTTGGGAGGGTCTCCACAACATGAGTAACTGTATTACGGAGACCTGGCATTAGGAAGGCTGAGAACCACTGCTGTAGAGAGATTGTTAAATTACTGACCAAAAGACCAGGAGCATGATTCACAAAGAAAGAGGGCAGCAAATTTGGGAACAGTGTCAAAAATTTTTTCCTGAAATATTTGATTCTGAGCAGTACAGCTCAGAAAAACAAACAAAAAATTATCTGTGACTAGGTTAGAATTGAGGGCAGTGACCCAGCATCTGACTGGGAAAAACAGAAATGATCACTCCTACAGCTGCTTATTCAAATACAATGTAGAAAAAAGGATGCACACAATCACACAGTGAAACCTGAATTTGACTTCTGATCTATCAAAGGAAAGAAGTAACGTAAGGTTTACAGCAAAATCTTTTGTTGGTATTTATTTACCAACAAAATGTAAACATTTTGAGAGATTACATACGTATTATGTTTTTCAATTCTCTTGTAGTTTTATGAAAGATCATTATTTTGTGTTTATTTTTATTTTCTAGGTGTTATGTTCAAAGGATGCTGTCATGGTAGATAACATAGATGGATATAATTTGAGTGAATTCAGGGCATCTGAAATAAGGCTCAGGACAAACAAAACATATTTTCTCTGCTCTGTGTGGCTCTGTATATATTAATATCTAATTGAAAATGATAATGAATTTTGTGAATTTACTCTCAGTTTTCCTAGATACAAAAGCCTCCAAGATTTAAAAAATGGATATGTATCCCTGGGTACATGGCACAATGATATCTCATGCTCATCGACATGATTTCTTTTCGTCCCGTCCCCCTAGCAATTCCTGTGAGACAGGGAAAGGGAATGAAGGTGGAGATTGGGACAGAGTGTTTGCGGAATTCATGACACCATCTCCCCCTTAGGGACTACATCTCCCAGAAGCCCTTGAGACCCCAAATGAAGTTCCCAAGACTTTGTGTGTGGGAACCTTTTGAAAAGTTGCTGTGCATACTGGGGGCTAGGAAAACTGAGTCCAGCCATGCTGGCTGGGTAAAGTTTTCTCCCTAATAGGAAGTTTTCAATACATTCTCTTGTTTGCCCTATGTCTTCCAAAAGTAAATCTTGGTCAGACAAGAATCTAATGCTTGTAATATATCTAAGCAGGAGAAAGAGGGGTTCCTGGGGGGGACAAAAGTGCACTTCTTCACCATGGTCGGATCTGATAACTCCTATCCAGGCCAGACGACAAGCAGCTTCCAGAATCGTTTGTCCGTTTGCCCTCCAATAAGCATCCAACCAGATCCCACAGGTGAGAGAAATTTCATTGATGAATCCTTTTCTCCTTTCCCTTTTGACGTGGGGACCGTTGCATCTATTGCCTCCTGCAGTTTTAAATGGAAGCCTCTGATAGGCTAGTGAGGTGCAAGGGATACCTCTTCTATCTCAAATATGATGGGGGAGATTGTGTAGACCTTCTGTTTTTCAGGGATCTGGGAACCTCCTCTTGCAGACCCCTGTATGGTCTGGTTAGAATAAAACTGTATGACTTGTGTCTGTAAGACTGGCCTTCTCCTTAGTCTCTATGAGTTTCTGTTTTCTTGAGCTTGTTCTGAAGCTTAATAGACTTCCTGTACTTTTGACCTGTGTTGAGAATGTGACTCTGAAGTGGAGAAAAATACCAAATTTAAGTGTTTTAAAAGGAATTTAGCTGACTGTATCCTCAGGTGGGTGGGGTAGCAGGCATTCATCCTGGTTCGTTTCACTTCTGAAACGTGGGCTTGCCGCATTTTACCCCAGATGGTGCCCACCACGATGTCACGCAGGAATTTGCCATGACAAAATCGTCCTTCATAGGGTAGAGGAGACTCCATTTTTGGAAATCTCGTCTGATTTGCAATGTTTAGGGACTTTCTTCTGTTAATAAACTGCTTTCTTTTATTTTAATAGGATCATTCGTCTACAAAGTGCATTACAGTAATTGGTACAAAAAGGCCTTTTGAAGCAAAAAGTTCATAAAACTATTCTCTTTACTGCCAGATAATATTTATATGAAGTGTGCATGGCTATGCTTTCTTTATTTAGGAGCTCAATTTCCATTTTATAACATGTGCATACTTATGAATCTTTTACTATTATAAGGAACAAATAAAATGATATATATAGAATACATTTAGGATCAAGAATTCTAAATAATCTGCTAATGTTTAATTGAGTTTTAACAAATGCTTGTTATAAATGGAAGTTCATGTGCCTTTTTTTCCTTTTTGTAAGAAAAGGTATATCTATGTTTAGGTCTTCTAAATAATATATTCAACACTTTAAAAAATTGTAAAGGATTATAAGAGCAGTACAACAGTGAACAATTAATTTCTTAACATTTTTAATGACAGTAGGTCCTTCTTGGTAGATTTACCCATAAAATAGAAAAATACTGGTGAATCAATACAAGATGTTACATAATGATAATCCGTTCTGCAAAAAGAGCAGTGAAATGAAACATTTTTTAAAAACATTGTGCTAGGGGCTTGTACAACTCTTATCACAATCCATGCATCCATCCATCCATCCATTGCGTCAAACACATTTGTACACATGTTGCCATCATGATCCTCAAAACATTTGCTTTCTACTTGAGCCCTTGGTAACAGTGCCTCATTTTTCCCCTCCCTCCCCCCCCTTCCCTCATGAACTCTTGAAAATTTATGAATTATTATTGTTTTTTCATGTATCTTTCCTTTTATCTAACATTCCTTACAAATTTAATTAACTTTGATTTTTCATTTGTTTGTGAATAAGTCTTTATATATATACATATGCACTTACATATTAAAAACAAAGCAAAACACTGACATTGAGTCAGTTCTGTTTCACAGTGACCCTATGGGATTGAGGAGAACTGTACCTGTGGGTTTCTGATACTGTAACTCTTTACAGGAGTAGATAGACTCTTCTTTATCCTGCAGAGGGACTGGTGGTTTCCAACTGTTAACCTCATGATAAGCAGCCCAACTCATAACCACTGTGCCACCAGACTCCACTGGATATTTACATATATTTGCATATTTTATGTGTATTTATACATATAGTTATATTTTAAACCTAAGTGGGAAAATATATTTTACAATGACTTAACCATGGTCATTCCAAGTTTTGTCACCTAGAGATAAACCATGCTTTGTGGACTCACTAAGGCATGACATTTTTCTCTTTCTACTGGGAAGAGCAACCTTCAATCAGGAAAAAAATTGCTTAATGATATTCAATAGCATCCAAGGAGCTACTACTATGCCTGGTATCAAGTTCTTACTTGGATATTTTCGACCTGGTATCTGTTCAGCCCTTGGTGACACAGACCAATGGGACTTGAGACAGTAACATTTTGAGGTGCATAACATCTTTCATAGATCATACCAGAAAGACTTGATAGGAAAACCCTAGTTTGTTAGGCTGGGTTGACTAAAGAAACACATCCTGAGACACTCACATATGTATAAGATAGAGTTTTGTATCGAGAACTAACGATGTATAGAGAAAAAATTTCCAGCCCTGTCCAACTTAAGACCCTAAGTCTAATACTAGCCCATCAGTTCATCCTCTGACTCATGAAACCACAGGCAGTGTTGCAGAATGCGGGACTATAACAGGCCAGTGGGTGCAAAGTCTTCTGCTATAGGGTTGCTATGAGTTGGCATCAACTCAATGGCAGTGTTTTTGGTTTTTGGTTTTTGGTTTTCTTCATTATGATGAGTGAATCTGGTAGCCATGGCTCTGCCATTGTGAATGAAAGTTTTGCCCTACCACTCATGCCCAGTCCCTAAAGAGCTTAATCTGTATATACTCACAACCCAAGTCTTGCAGTTCACAGTTTGCCGATATGCATATACTGTCTCTTTCTCAATGGTGTTTTAAGTGCTATAACGTTGGCTACTCTAATGGCATGATCAATGTGTAGTGGTTATACACTGGGTTACTAACCTCAAGGTCAGCTATTGGAAACCACCTGCTAGCTCCACAGGAGAAAGGTGTGGCTTTTTTCTCTCGTAATGACTTACTGTCTCCGCACTCATAGCAGTAGTTCTGCCTTGACCTATAGGGTCACAATGAGCCAGTGCTGATTGATGGCCATGGAAATGGTGCGTCATGGGGATGGTTATGAATGTGTTGTAACATAAAATGACAGTTATGCCTCTAAGATGAACCAGAGACAAATATGAACCATAGATCTATGAATTGATTTGGGGCTTGCACCTAACACTACCCTCAATCTAAGAAAATTGAGAACCTAGGGCATGCCTTGCTTGATGCTCACCCTCATGAAGAGACCACTCAAGATGTGGATTCTATAATAAGAAGGTGGTGTAGAAACTAGGCGGTGCCTAGCTATGAGAAAGAATCGTGTCTGAGGTCTTAAAGTCAGGTCTTCAAACAAGCAGCTCTCAAACTGAGAAGTGAACTAAGCCCACATGCAAGAAACACACTAACATGTGTGATCAAATATTGCAAATAATAAAACTTAGAACTGAAAGTTGGAATGATATCAGGGCTTAAATTGTGGACATCTGGTTCACAAAAGGCTATGGCTGACAGTGGAAGTTTAAAATCCATTCACAGGGGTCACACATGGGTCCTCCAGGGAGTCACCTCCGATCACAGTTTAGGGAATTAAATTGCCTTGCTATCTTTCATAATTCATTGGAAAGTGGATTATTGTAGATACAGTTAGGCTCAAGTTTAAAATGTTTATCTTTTGATCTCCATTTTGATTCATGTTAAATTTGTTGTAGTTTTTCGTATTTTCCACTTTCACTTTAATTTAGGTTTTCATCAGTTTTACTTTGCTATTTTGTCTGATTGTGTGAGTGTATTTTTTAATGCTTCTCTTTACATGAAATCCAGGATTGGTAAATCTATAAAGATAGTAACTGGATTAATGATTCCTTAGGGGTTTCATCCGGGAGATTTGGAGGGAGTAAAGTGCTGATAACAATGAGTACAGGAATGGATAAAAATGTTATAAAACTGACTGTGCTGATGATTGTACACCTTTCTGTGATTGAACTATCAACTTGTATGATATGTGAACTGCATGCCAGAAAAACTGTTTACAAAATAAATAAATGTACGGGGCAAAAATAAAAACAAATTTTCTACAAAAATGGACTTGTAACAGGAGTGATATCGTGAACTTAGAGCTCACTATACTAATCACAATTTCTAGAACCCTGAAAGCTAACAGGTTAACTGCGAATTCGAGCCTTTCCAAAAATTGTCAAAAATAGAAACTAGGCACTAAATAAATTAAATGCTTCTCTGAATTCTTTATGTGGAAATAGTCTTGGCATTTGTAAGAGTTCCCTCTGTATATACGTAAATACTTAGGGAAGCTATGGTATAATTTGATACATATTCAGATCTGCTGCAATTATCTCTTGAATGTTACAGAAATCCATCCATTTGGGTGCCTGTCTCTTTAAGCCTTGGCAAGCGAATGTAACAGTTTAGTGAGTTGCTTGGTGGATTGATATCCACAGGACCAGCACTCCGAGAACGCCAACCACTTTAGAGATGGTTCCTGCCTCCATGGGGATTCACAGCCTTGGAAACTCTCAGAAGGCTGTTCCACCCTGTCTTCTGAGGACACTGTGAGTCAACATCAGCTGGATGGCAGTAGCCAGAGGCCATTACTAAAGAGATATGGTCAATATCCCTCATCAGCTATAACTATATATTAGCTATATCACTAATATCTCAGGCCAGTTTCTCTCATCAGCTTTGGAACAGATGGAGCCAAGGCCGATTTACTTCGTGGGTTTTAGGAGAATTTTCCAACCCTCACGTTTTTACCTTTACTGAGTTGACAATTTTTATAAATCCCAGAAGGCAGGCACGAAGCACAAGAAGTAGTCTTTACCCTATCAACTCTATTCTCTGAATCCTGTGCCTTCTGGGAATTCAGCAGCCAGCCAGAGCTAACAGTTTTTAGCTAACAATTTTAGCTAACCAAGGAAGGGACAGGCCACCCAGAGGGAGAAAGCGTTCCTGGGAGCATACAGGTATATCTCACCAGAAGTGGAGGGAGGATAAGAGGTTAACCAGTAAGGTAACGCTTAAGACTGGCAACCCAGAATTGTAGTGGGGACGCCTCTCTGAGCAGGCTTATAACATGGGAGACAAACGAGTATGCTTAACGCCTCTTTTACGGTGGCCTCTGCTCTTTCAGATGGGAGACCAAGGTTTAATACCTCCTGGCGCACTCTTGGGATGCATTCTTAAGAATAGGTTTAATCCTCAGACTCTAAGACAAACAAAGCAAACTCTAACCTTCCTTGCAATCATGATGGGAGTCTGAGAGTCCCCGGCAGAGAGAGGGGAAGAGACCTGGTGGGAAGCAATGGAAGAGGCCGGCCATCTGGAGGCGTGCTTTTTTTTAAAAAAATTTTTTTTTATTTTAACAATTTATTGGGGCTGATACAATTCTTTTCACAGTTCATACATATACATACATCAATTGTATAAAGCACATCTGTACAGTCTTTGCCCTAATCATTTTTTTTCCTCTTTTCTTCTTTTACATTTTATTAGGGACTCAAACAACTCTTACCACAATCCATTTTGACAGCATAGGATAATTTAAAATCTGAAGGCAGCAGGCCCTGAACCCCTAGGCTGATTTTCAATGCCAAAGTCAGCATACCCATGACTCCTTTTGCTGACTCACAGCCTGCATTCTCCTTTGTCCACGCCTGTGCAAGACACAGCCATGGACAGAACATGGTCAGTTTTATGACTGAACATGAGGAATGTCACTAGACCCATGATTAGTCCATTCGTTACATGGAGATACAGACAGGCCAAGTACCCCACACTGATAAAAAAAAAAAAAAGTCGTTCAGTAGTAATTCACTCAAGCCTCTGCCTACTACATTTTTCTTTCCTTTCTATAAAACGTTGCTCTTTATTTGCCAATTCTTCAGTTTGCAAGAACAAGGAGCCCTGGACTCATCAGAGTAGGTGCAACAGTAAGGCAGTGGGAAAATCTGGCCTGGGAAGGAAAGTCAATGATAACAAACTGGATGCCATTATCCATGGTGTGCAAGAGAGCCTGATGACATGCTCTTCTACAAAGTTACTTGTGCCTACAATAAAACCTACTGGCTCCTAATAATCTCACAGGAATAAGGATGTGTAAGAAACGTGTAACTATACCCAAGTTTATAGGTCTGGCCCGAGACATCAATTCATTTATCAAAAATAAATTATAAGAGCTGGGAATATGTCTAGAGACCCGATGGTTCTCTCTCTAATATGTTTTGATATTGCATTGGGGAGTGATCTACTCACAAGAAAGCAGTTTAATAATAATAAGGAAGTTTATATCATTCCACCTACCTTTATAGATTAAGAAAGCTTAAACGCTTCTTTAAATTCAGAGCTGAAACGTCGACTTCAATCAGGAACAAGTATATTCCCAAGCCTCTAAAGTCATTGGACTCTACTTGGATTTCTATTACTTCTGAAGTTGCCTCATAAGTGACAAATCAGTCATACCTTTGCCACCTGTTGCTATCATGCTTATCCTCGGCCCTAGTCCCGCAGATTGTATTTGCTTTAGTGAATTAAGGCAAAAGGTCTAAAATATTGCAAAATTGGGGAACATAAAATCCTAGTCCCATCTTTCTCAGCTAAAGAACCCCAAGTTCATGACTTGGTGGCCAAACCAGCCAGAAGGCTGAACATGGAATTTAAGCAGCCTCCTGAATCCATCACAAATTAGTCTCCATTCTGATGAGCGACATAATTGTAAGTGCAATTTGCTTATTTCCACACACGCTATTTATTCTCTCATTTAATCTAAAGTTATATGCATCACCTGTGTAGTTACCATTTGCCTTTTAGGGGGACAGACTTTGGGTTAGGGGTGCTTCTGCTGCACTGACACAATCCCTGGGAATCTAATGCAGACAATGACACAAGTCCTGGGAATCTAATGCAGAATTTGACTTCCCATATAAATGATTTTTAGGTATCATTTAAATCTGTCAATCTGAACTTCTGCAAGCTTTTTCCTTGTGCAATTAAGGTTTAGTTACGGCCCCCTTTCAGTAAGCTGACTACCCATACCAAAACCAAACTCAAAAGCCCAGTAATCACTATGTCTTTAGCCATCAACTAACCCAACTACCTGTAGCATCCTGCTTAACTTCATTTAGAGTGTAGTCAAATGACTAGTTATGTAATCTCCAATTACTAAACAATATCTCCACATGTCTTTTGGGAAGTCCTGTATCAAAGTTCTGAACCTTTCCTTGAGATGTAGGTGGATGGTCCTCAGAAAATTACGTGACACTAATGGAAACTGCATCGTCACATATCGTAAAACAAATGTAAGGAGAAAGTGCTTCATTCAACATTCAGGTTGGGGTTGGTGATTTTTTTAAATTTAAACTCCAGTTATGAATTAGAACAATCTTTGCCAAATCAATCAATTACCATAGGACAAATAGTAGCCAAAGCTGCTTAGGGGCTGAAAGTACAAGAGCAATCCTTGCTTTCTCATTTCCTTGGGCAATAGAGGCTCGGACTTAATTTTTACTAGCCCAGCAAACTCGCATGTATGCGGTAGTCAACACCTCTGTGGCACAGGGATAAGCGATACGGGCAGAGAAAAACAGGAATTACACAGAACTGCACAAAGACCTACACTGCTAGACCCCATAAGACGCCTCGGCACCAGACTTATTTGGGGGCTACCAGCAGGCAAAGGGCCAGGGGCTATGTTAGCTGCGCAAAGGCTAGCCGTCCTATTAATCTGCATTGCACTGCCACTGAACTCTCACTGCTGCTTCCCAGTAGAGAGAAAAGGATGGCCTGAACCCAGGCGATGAACACAGGCTCTTATCAACACCACGGAGTACTCCAGGTGAAGTCAGATGAGATGGGATCCAAGAGCAAACCAGCACTGCGAGTTTGAAGAGTCTGCCACTATCTTGAGTCCGCTTGAGTACGCCTAAGTCCAGGTTACTCTACCCTTATCAATTATGGAACCTGGGTGGTATAGTGGTTATGTGTTGGGCTATGGTTCCCATGGTCAACGGTTCAAAACCACCAGCAGCTCTGCGGGTGAGAGACTGGGCTTTCTACTCCCATAAACAGTTACATTTTTGGAAACCCACGGAAGGTCACTATGAGGCAGCATAGACTCAATGGCAGTGAGTTAGACAATTAATAATTAATCAAGAGGAGGAAATGCACTTGTTCTGTAAAAAGCTGCAGTCTGTCACCTGAGCCTGTCTCCATCTTATGCCTCTAATCAGTCCCAAACCATCTTCAGTGCACAGAATGCATTTCTTAACACTAAATTACAAAGGTGACCAGGACAGACACACACACACACGCGCGCGCGCACGCGCGCGTGCACCCACACATTAGATAGCTTGGCCTACAATTGTCCTCAGAATGACAACATATAGGAAAAAAGAATTACCTTCCTTTGTCCTTTCATATTAGCCCATTAGACCAATCAATTCCTTCCTGACTGTTACTACAATAAAACTTACATTTAAAATCTCTGAAACTGGACTGAGGCAGGCAGAGTGGCTAGTGACAGAGTGAAATTTCTTAGTATGGCCCTTCTATCCAAGCCCCTGTAGCTCGCACCAAAGAACTCGGTGGGGCTATGAAAGGAGCTCCCTGGCATGAGGACGAGCATCTTTGAAGTAGGATCAAGAGAGAAAGCGCAGGACCTTGGAGAAGCACAGCCAAGACTTCTGTCTGATGCAACACTGGCTCCAAGACCAGATGCACCAGCGACAACAGCACGGAGACTCAGAGGAAGGGAGCTGATCGTATGGGGTACCTTTGCCTCATCTGGCCTGTTACTCTGGATCTGTGGGACAGAGCAATAGGCAGGCTGCGTTTTTGGCTGATGAAGGCAAAAGCTAAAAGACTACATGTCTAAGGGATGGAAGGCCAAAGAGAGACTTGGCTGCTGGACAAAGAAAGATGCTGTGGACAAATGACTGTAACCTTACTGTTTGCTGATCCTTCCCTAACAAACCTCTGTAATTGTGAATTTTGTCTGAGTGTTCTGTGCGGCCACCACCACAAAGAATCATACCTACTTGGAGTGGAAGGACTGGTTGGTGCCAGCCATAGGTAAAGGAGAATGGAGTGTGCAGGTGTGGTTGACCTTGTGCCAAGGCAACAGGGAAGCCAGAAGAGGTCAGATATGGCACCCATGTCATTTATTGCATGTGCTGTTTGGGGTAGACATAGCCTTGGCTTGGTATAAATCCATTACTCACCCTCTTTTCTTTTGCTTCATGACTCTCAGAATTTCTCTAGGACAACCTTTAATACGACTGTCACAGAATGTCCTGAAACAACAAATTCAGTGGCTCCTGAGGAAACCTAGACTTCAGATCAGGAACAAGCCTAAGCTTATTTCTCACATCTTGAATTCAAGCACCTTATAACCTGAAAGATCTTGCTTCCATTAATCTAGAGTTGATTGAAAGATACTTCTATCCATATAAGCAGAGTGATATAACTGTATGGTCTTTGGAATCAGGAAATAGCTCCAGAAGAAGAGACTTCTGCCCCTGATCCTCTAAGAAGTAAGTCTTGGCCAACACCGCCCAACCCAGCCCAGCTTGTGGGGGCTCTTGTAGAAGTTGCTGAGCTAGAAACTTCAGCCAAGTCAAGGTCCAGAGAGGCTGTGGAGTCTCACCATGCCACTCCCTGTGGTTCACGGGCACAGGCTGCCAGCCGAGCTCAGCCGGACAGGTCTGGCCACGTGGCAGAGTCACATCCAGCCTGGGTCCCGACAGCAGAAGGCCATCTGTCACCTGCGAATGTCTGCATCACAGTAGAGACAGTTCAGAGTGACAAAATGCATGGCATGCACACATAGGCACGTGTGCACACATGTACACATGCACAAGAACACAAATGTAATACAAGCCAAAAGCCTAAAATCAACTCTAGTTCTTCACACACACACAAAAAAAGAAGTAAGACTATGAAATCTCTCAGGGACAAATGAGACACAGTGATCAGGGAGCAAAGATGGGGATTTGGATAGACTGTACAAAGAGTCTAATACAACATCTCTCCCTAAGTAGTGCATTTCTCCAAATACCTTGCTACCCCGATTGAAATTCTCGGTAATCTTGTGGCGATATGTACTTTTAAAAATGTTCCAAGTATAAGCTGGGGGCAAGAAAAACTGAGTCTGGCCATGCTGGCTGGGTTAGCCAGCATTTTCTTTCTTTCTTCTAGGAGTTTCTAAAATAAATGTTTCTATTGGTAATACAAGAACCTAATTCTGATGTCACTTTGGTGGCACAAACGATTAAGGAACTAACAATAACAACACACTTCCTTCTTGCTGTCATCATTGGAACATCATATCATTTCATATGAATTCTGCATATGAATCCTGCATATCATTTCATATGAATCCTGCATATGAAACAGCAACAACCACTTCCCTTAAAGATTTATAACAACGCAAACACTAGGAAATATCTTTACTTTGTCCTATGGCAATACGATAAATCAGAGTTAGCTAAATGGCAGTGGGGTTTGTCCTTCAGTTCATGAATTCCTCTGTCATTCCCATTTACCTATTAACTACTTCAGTGAGTTTTTCACTTGAGTTTTTAGCATTATTCAGATCCAAATTTTCTAACACTTTTCTTTTCTCTACCTTGTATCATTTTCTAGGATCCATTTTCTAGTAATTCATTCAGTTTTAAAATGAGTGCAGCAGTGCATAAACCACCTTAAGGATTGTATCCCCAAGTTCTTCTTTTACATATTTTCCCTGGAAATAATGTGGTTCTTGGTCACTCCTAAGTGTGGATAAGACCGCTCCGACTCACAAAAACCCCAGGTACAGCAGAGTGAAATATTTCCTGGTCCGGAATCTGCCTCACGATTATTGTTATGTGCTTTTGGCTGGGTTGTCTAGAGAAACCAAACCACTGCCACTTATACATGTAAAAGAAAGAGCTTTCTATCAAGAAGTAATTTTATATCAAGGAAGCAGCCCAGACTGATCCAACTCAAATTCATGGATCCGATGCTAGTCGGAGTCTGCTTTGGATCCATGAAGTCAAAGGCTACTGACACAGAGAGGTGAAGCAGGATGCGGGGACATAGCAGGGTGCAGAGTTGCACAAGTCCAAGGTCAATGGGAACATGGCACGGTGCCAACAGCATTGATTGGAAGCAGATACACAGTCTCAACAAGCAGGAAGGCCAAGTGCTAGAAAAGAAGACAATGTCTCACTGTCTTTCTCACAGGGAAGGCCACACCCCCCAGGCAAGGAGGCATCCTTAAGTGTGTGACCTCCTTGACAGGCTGGGCTCCACCCCTGCAGACTCACAATGGGTGAAGTTGACCTAGCATGGAACTGCCACATTATATTTGAGCTCATGGTTGTTCTCACTGTGTTGATCCATTTTGTAGCGGGTCATCATCTTTTTCTTTGATGGTCAGATTTATCAGGCAGATATTTTTTTAAAGGGAGGGCTAGTTGTAGGCTGTTGGGTATTGTCTAGTATTCTTAGCATTCTACACGAGCTGTATGTACGTCGTCTTGTGATATTGATGGCTTTCCCTCCCTAGAATTATATATGCAGATAAGTGAAGCTCATATATATATATGCAGATAAATGGAGTATTGTATTATAAAGATAAACCAGGCTTAACGTTTGCAGTACATGAGGCAAAAGTAGGAGAGCACCCACAGCTGTTGAAGAACCATACTAGTTAGGTCAACACGCGTGGCAACCTCTGTATTCTTGTGAGTGTGTGTGTGTGTGTGTGTGTGTGTGTGTGTGAGCCTTTCTCAAGGGCCAGGGGAGCACGCTGGGAGGAGGAGCTAAGATAGGTGGTCACTCAGCTGGGCACCAAATTGGGCTAGATTAGGACTTTTGATTCCACAGCTAATAGGGCTGAAATTAAAATGAAGCTTGGATCGGCCTCTTCTGGTTTTGCTTTTGTGGGAAACTGCCTCCCTGGGGAAATGCCGGAAAGTCTTGACGACAGGTTGAGAGGTGTGCTTGTTTAAGTGCATGTGACAGAGAGGGTTGGTGCATGGCCAAAGAGAGCCAAACTGAATTTGTTGTGGGCCTGGTCATTAAAAAAAAACAACCAGAAAGAAATTGGTAAGAAACCATTTTACAGAAGAGCTGGAAACAGAACTTTAAAAAATATTTTCCAAGGATTGATCCTCCGGATAGCATAACAAAGTACATGAGACAAAGTCTTGTAATACTTCCTCCTACGGAGCATTCTGGGTATACTTTTACCAAGACATATCAGTTTTTTCTTCAGAGAGTACATTGGACATTGAGCACTCTCCTCTCACACCATAATTTGAGGACATAAATGTTCCTCATTCATTGTTTGACATTTGCAAACATATGAGGCAATTGGAAATATCAGTTGAAAAGATCATGACTGGGCTGAAATACACATGACTGGTTTGCATACATATGAGACAATTGAAAACATCAATTGAAAAGATCATGACTGGGTCAGGTACAGTTTTCTTCAAAGTGGCATCTTTGCTTTTGAATATTTTAAAGAGGTCTTTTGTAGCTGGTGTTCCTAAGACATCATGTTGCATTGTACAGTATGGAATAGGATGGAAGCAATTCGACGTTTGCTTCCCTAGCCTTTGATGTGCATCCAAGTCATACAAAATCGCAGACAACTTTATTTTCTGTTTATTGTGATTGTGTGTTGGTTCTTTGGGGAGGATTTTTGTTTGTTTTCTTCTCTCTGCTGAGTGTCATCCATACTAAAGCCTCCCACTGGATGATCATCAGGAAGTTCTTTTAAATGCCGTTCATTTTCATCAAGCAGGGTTGCGTGACGTTCGTGTCGCAGGTTGCTGACAAGCTGACCTTCGATGCTGACGTCACACGCTTCCGCAACTGTCCTCCTCTTCGATTATTTGCTCAGCATACAGACTGGATAAGTGTGGTAAACTCACAGATGACTCATGCACAACCTTCCTTATTTTAAGCCATGCATCATCTCCTTTTTCTTTTCAATTAGCTACCTGTTGTACGATGCACAGGTTCAGGATGAGCACAATCAAGCGGTCTAGTTGTCCAGGACTCTGCATTTGTTTAGTCTAGGAAGTTACGCCCTAGTTATGAGGCTCTGCAGCACGATTTTGGTGACAGTATCTCCAGCCATTGAAGCAGGGGGAGGATGGGGAGGAGAGGGAGGAGAAGGAGAACATGAAGGAGGGAGAGGAAGAGGAGGAAGGGGGAGGAGGAGGAGAAATAAATGCAAAAAACCGCAGAACATTTTCCCAACCTCCTGAGCTCACAAATTACCCTTCCTTAATTTCTTGGCTCTCATGGGGTCTCAGTATGTCCTCTGGGATCCCATTCTCTTGTGATTATTTATCAATGAAAAAATATTCATACACTGTAAGTAGTCTTCCCAGCCAATTATTCTTCTTCTACCACATAAATATTTAGTGGTGGCATAGGCTCTTTGATATATGCACTATAATTTCAAAAATGATTCCTAGACCTGACAAAGAACTACAATTATTCTTAACATTTCTTTTCTCTCTTTTTCTTTTTGCCTTCTCTAGAGTAACATGGAGGAAGAGAAAGGCATTCTCTGGTCATCAGCAGTTACCTTTTTCCGTTCTTTTTACCAGAACTTGAGGACTTCTCCAGGCACTTTCTCCATCTAGTTCACAGCTCTCACTTTCATCTTTTTGACTGGATAATGTTCAGACACAGAAACCGTGGAAAAGTATTTCATGATTTACTACAAATTCAATGTTCCATCAGACTCTTCCCCAATGAGCTGGCAACAAAGTACTATTCTGAGTCCTTTATACAATCTCAGCAGGTGGGAGTGTTCAAGTACTGAATGAGCTGAACTAAAATGGGCTTACTCCACTTTCCCTGGAAACAGAACATAAAACTTGCTTGCATTTTGAGGGGAAAAAAAGTTTATAAAGAAAAAATATGGATGAAGAAATCCTTTGCTGTAATTCTATCAAATGTCACTATTTCCCTCATTTTGACACAATTATTTATAGATAATTTATTATAGTAAATTGTGCTTTTTACTAGAAAGCGGTGGGATTTCATTGAGTTAATAAATGACTGCATCAGTAAGTTATAGGATAATATGCTAGACAAAATCTGCATCAATCAATTCCAAAGGTATGCTGTAACACAATGGCTCACCATTAAACTGGAAATATTTTCCACTTCATACTCTTTCTTTTTAATCCCATGCTTCTACCTTCATCAATGCCTTAGAGGAATTCCAATGTTGCCAAAATTTCATCTGATTCAGCTCTCTTACTTGAATAATTAAGGAAATGTACCATTTGGTACCAAGGAAGAAAGAGGGGCTTACTACTTCTATAAAGAGTTATATATAGTCTTGGAAACCCACAGGGCATTTGTGCTCTGTCCCACAGGGTCATTAAGAGATGGCATCGACTAACTGGCAGTGAGTTATCATTAGTAGAAAATAACAATGAATTCAAATATTAGGTTAAATAAAACCACATAAAATAGTATGGTTAAAGAAGTACATATAATAGTATGGATATATGTAATATATAATAACAATAAGGACATATAACATATAATATATAATAAATAATATGGATATATAACATATAATAAAATCATATCTAATAGGATGGATAAAAATGTACATTTCATATTTATTTCTATAGAAGGAAAACAATTAAGGGTCTCCCCACACAACTCTAATACTTTTCGCATGAAAGGAATGATAGAGTTTTTTTACTGTGTTGAAAAAGAAATACTCTATTTCCACATAACTGGTATGCAAACACCACACAAAGAAGTAGAATTAGTATTTCAAGAACATAAAAGTTATACCTGAAAATTTCTAAGTAGTTTTAAAGTAGTTTTAACATATAAGCATTAAAATTTCCTATCATATCTTTAGATTTTTAGGTTAAAATTGTGTCTTTATTTGTTAACTAAAAAGGCAATATTTAAAAGTATTTCCCAGTTTTCTAACTGAAAGATTCACATAATTCAAACTATTTCTCATCTATTTTCCGTTTTAACTGTGACATTTTATATAATTTTAATATTGCATAATCAACCTAGTTTTTCAAACACACCAATTTTGAGTATAAACCAGCTTCCCAGAGGAGTAAAATATGATTAGTAGCTTAAATTTAGTATCATAATGAGCAAATTCTTACTGAACTGTTTCTATATAACTATTAATTTGTTCTTGATTAACATCTCTTCCTGGTATTGAAGCTCTATTACTTTGGAATTGGAAAATAAGTTTGAAAGCACTGAAGGCTGTATTTGGGAGTGTTATTTCTCTAACATCATAATGATCTGGATGATCTATTAGGATTTCTCTATGCTTCTTTTTTTTAAGTATTGCTCAGGGCTATTGAGATGACTTTAAATTCATCCTGCTGAGAGGCTAAGCAGAAAGGATTAATATAGAGTATGTTCTTGCATTTATAAGAGTTGAACTAGATTGTTTAGAATCAGAAAACTCTCAGTTTGAAGGGGCATCTAGACTTCAACAGATTGTTTTCTAATTTGAAGAAGAGAAACAAACATGTCCTGTAGCAATTCTATTCATTTGAATGTAATTGGAAGGCTATGAAATAGATTCATATGAAGACTTCACCTGAGTGTTTATTTAATTTCCCTGTTTTCTCAATAGTTTGATGAGCAGTTGTAATTGTGTAATTTCATCTCCATCATCAAAGCATTAACTATATTTTCTTCCACCAAACTTTGATCTTCTATGGGAACTGTAGCAATCCAAAGTGAAACATAGAGGGTCTTCCTCGAGCTTGCATGCTTTATTTCACTTTTGTACACGAGAATCAATTAAATATACCACAGAACTGAAATTCCCTGCAGGGCAATTTTAGCTTTAGTTGCAACAGCAGAAGGAATTGCCTTCTTACAGCTAATCTTGTGTTTTCCTGGAGTGAGATTTATTATTGTCTATTATAGATGTCCTACTTCTTTAAAATGTGTAGATGCAAATTAAATATTGACCATAAGCTGCCTCAAACAATTGAAATGGTTTTGCTTTCTTATTTTCTTATTCTTGTTAATTAAATCCTAATGGTCAAAGGAAAAATATCTTCTGTTAATCTTTATTCATCTACAAGCTAAGTTTATGTATCTTGAGTAAAATTTATATAAATATTTAAAAAGCATATTATACTGAATATATGATTTTAGAAATCTTAATGTTACATATGGGACATTCTGAGTAAAGCTAAATTCTTTGAACTGAATATTCATCCAGGTCAATAATATTTAAGAATAAGCCTTGTATCTTGCAAAGTTTTACTTTTCATATGGCCTTTCTAACAATGGTCTTATAATGCCCATCAGATGATTGGATGAGAGTTTGAAAACTGTAGCTCACCAAAGGAAGATATGGTGCATGCTACCCTAAATAGAGCTTCCTTGGTTTTGCCATCCTGCTAGCTTAAAATAACTCATCCCAGAGGTAGAAAAAGAGGCCTTCAGTACCAGCAAGAAAGAGAAGTCACATGTGGTGTGTTTCCCTTGGGCTCAGGATTCCTACATGGAGAACCTCATGGACCCTGGAGGCACACAATGAGAGTCAGAGGAAGACAGAAAGAATCAGCTTCAGAGAAATATCAAAGACTGGTGTAATGGGCTTATCATCATTCAGGGCCAGATCGTTACAATAGATGTCTTGACCAATAAATTGAGAGTCGAGTGCCTTCAGGCAGAATTCTAGTGGAGTGGGGTTTCCTTTTGTGGAGATAGTAACCTTTGTAACACTTAATCAGGCTGGCTGAAGGCATGCCACGTACCAACTAACTTAGAATCAATGATTCAGTCATCCAGGACTCAGAGGGCACAGTTGAAAAGTCATTCCTGATCCCAAATTGTAACCTCTTACTTCCCTAAAAATTGCTGTAAGTATGGTTAATGGATTCCATGTCGCCATTGCAAAATTGATTAAGCTCAATAGAGAGGTAAAGAGTACAATAAAAGGGACTAGACTGCTAATGGAAATTGAAAAAATGTGAGGGAATCACGTTTTTTCATAGGAATCAACCTCGGATGATTGATGTTGGTAATGACTCTCTTTTGTTCCTTTTATGAAGTTAGATGAATTAGACTCTACTGCCACCACAATATTTATTTATTTCAAGTGGTCTTAATATTTCTGGAAGCTTTTTGTTCTTTTGATTAATATATCAACTGTATATGAAGAGTTTTTCAATTCTCTCCTGTATTCCTTTTTCTTATTGGAATTTATGAGGTAATTTTCAAACATTTGATTTGCTGTTTTATGGTATATCGAGAATGTGAGAAAACAAGCTCTACAGATTGAATGTTACTTTGAAAGAATTAATATATTTAGTACATTTAATGAAACTCCAAAGGAAATTAAGTTTTCTTTTCTTTGTAAGCACAAAGAGATGTGCTTTCTGATAGTATCTAAAAGTGTTTCAATTAGTGTGAATCAAATAAGATTAAAATACTGTGGTGCTTTTGTTGTGTAGTTTAAACTAAAATATTAAAGCTTTATTAATTTTGAAGTTGTGATCTCATATTAGATAAATTGAACAATGAAAATGACAAAATTTAGAGCAGACAAGTGTGATAAAAATGGGAAATTAACATAATAAAAGAAAGTAGCTTTAATAATTTCCCTTAAGAATTGGAATAAATAAATATTGGAGACAATATGTAGGCCTTTCAACATTGATCAAAAAACCACACTGCAACATTCTTATGACATTTGAAATCTTAATAATTATGAATTCAATATGTATGAACATGTGATACAAATATTTCTATGAATATAACAGAACTTGTCATCAGAAGACTTCCTAACACTTCTTACCCATAGCCAAACATCTTGAGTGAATAAGGTCCTGGAACTCAGGTCTCAGGAACTATAGTTTCAGGGGACATTAAAGTCAATTGGCATAACAAACTCCACAAATGCAATGCCTTACATCCCTTCTTTAATGGTGACTGGGTTTTCAAAGCTTGTTGGCAGTCATCTAAGATGCAACTATTAGACTTTCCCATTCTAGGGCAAAGAGGAGGGAAGAAAAGTAAAGATATGGCAAAATCAGTGTAAGGAACTAATGGGCCACAAGAACTCCATCCTTTAAGACTTTAAGACAAGAAGAACTAGGTGTTTCCTAGCTACCATTGGGGAAAAAAAGGAAACGAAGAAAAACAAACAAACAAACAAAACCTCCTGACAGGGATCGCACTCAGAAGTCCTGGATAGAGGGGTAAAAAAAAAAAGAGGGCTAAAACTCAAAACTATAGACATGACCAGACTTACATATAGAAGAGCAAATGTTGGAAGCCCTGAAATCATAGCCTTTAACTATCCATTAAGCCAAGACCCAAACTTATCCACCAGCTAAACTTTCAACCAAACAACAGACATGCCTATAAGGTGAACAATAATGCTAGGGATTTACATATTCCTTAGGACAGCCAACAATACAAGAAGAAAGGGTAGCATTTGAACATGAAAAAAATCTCAGAAGTCAAGATGGGTCAGCAAAGGATGTACAGTGAAAAGGGGAAACACAGGGAGAAAGTGAGAAGGGTGCTCTTTCATTGTAGAGATTGAAATCAACCTCAAGAATCCAAATGTGTATGAGTCATTGGATGGAAAACAAATCTGTCCTGTAAATTTTCACTAAAATCACAATAGAAAATTCAAATTAATTGATAAATTCCATGTGTTTATTCTAGATTTAAATAGCCTACATTCTTTTTTGCATTGGTATTGTCTTACTCTTAGATCAAAGCAAATAAAGGGTTATAATCTCAAATAAATGTCACTAAACTCCAAACTCACTGTGATTGAGTTCAAGCTGACTCGCAGCAACTCTGTTCCATAGCTGGTAGTTCCAATTTGTTGACCGTATGAATTTCAGCCCCACCCATCACCATGATCCCATCAGGGCATCTAGATGCTTCAGAATAAGGAAAAATAAATTCACAGTTCTAATTAAGATCATCACCACTTTCTAATAAAAATTGTTCATACAGCTCCATCTTCTTGCAAGAGTTAAGGTCTGAGGACTCTCAGCAAATGCGACAAGTTTCCCCTAGAATCTAAGAACTAGGGACACCACCTTGATAAAAAGATGTGAAATCTGAACTCTGAGTGTGTCAAGAGTTGTTATTGTTTGTGAAACAACAACAACAAAAACCAACTTAGCAACACAAAACTTTGCCTCAGGGAACCCAGAGCTTGGTATATCAATGAGTCACAGGGGCTCCCCTTCCCAGCAACCTAGGTCAGTGATTTGCAGGTCTTGGGACTTACCTCCTCCCCATTTTCCCTTTTCCCTTGAATAGAACCCATCTTTCAAATTGGACCTCGATTTCTATTGCCTGATTCCACCCTGAGATCCCTGTGTGGAGGGCAGATAGTATGCCATGGTGCAGAATCCCAATACTGCTCCATTATACCTATTGGAAACTGCCTCCCTTTGAACTGGGAAGAGGTGTGCTGTTGAACTAGGGCCCTCTACTATAAACACCATAACATTTATCTGCTGCACACTCCCTATATTATATACTGTGTTGATAAGTAACTCCAGTAGATTACTAAATATACTCCACACCTACCTCAACCACTACCACCTCAAGAACTCAGTCTCCCTTTCTCACTGAGCATTAACACACATTTTAAAATTTTCTTTCTAATGTATCAAAAATAACTATATATAACTGGAAGACTACTTATATATTACACCCTACTCTCAAATACCTATCTCCTATTCATGGAAACCCACTCACCTCTCACTTCTTCCTCATCTCCACACAATACATTTCTGCATCCTATCTGATCTTCCTCTAACCCAAAGAGCCAACCTGCCCCACTATACAACCCAGAACCCTGAATACCATCTTCAACTGGCCCGTCATGCCATGCAAACAACAGCCAACAGCAGTAACCACAAAAAAATCAAGATTAACAAAAGCCATCCCAAACCCAATGGAATAGAAAAAGAAGTCCTTGAACTACCAGAAAGTGAATAAAAGAGAATGATGTTTAGGGGCATACAGTAGATCTGGAGATCAATGCTGAAAACTAAAGAAGAAACGGAGATATTAAAAGCCTCACCCCAAGAGGAAACTCAGGAATTAAATAATGAATTAGCAGAAATACATTTTTTAAAAGTAGGGTATAAGAACTGATCAGTAAAATGGAAGAAAAGGAAAATCAAATCAATTAATTCAAAGACAAACAAGTAGAATAACAAATGCAAGAAGCAATCAATCAAAAAAATTCCTGAAAAAAACCTGAGGATGATGAGGTGGAATATAATGAGGAGAAATAACATACTCCTAACTGGATTACCAGAACAGTCAGAAGCAAACAAGTCTACAGATAAAATAGTAAGAGAACCCCTGGAACAAAATTTCCCCAAGATCACAAAGGAAGTGATAATAACCATCCAAGAGGCAGCGAGAACATGAAAAGGTTCCCTACACACACACACACACACACACACACACAAATCAACACATATAATAGTCAAATTATCCAGTTCAAAGAAAAGGAGAGAATTGGGAGTACAGCTAGAGAGAGAGAAAAAGGTGCCTATAAAGTTGTACAGTTAAGGATAAGCTTAGACCTCTCTGCAGAAACCAAGCAAGAAAAAGGGTTAAGTCGCAACATACTCCAAATTTGAACGATGGAAATTGCCAATCAAGCATACTATATCCAGCAAAGCTATCCATCAAATATGGAGACATAAAAGTATTCTCAAACAAGGAATATTTAAAGAATAATTCATAAAAACAAAATCAGCATTACCAAAAAAATATGTTACTGGATCTCTGGTCTGAAAATGAACATCTGCAGACTAGATACATGAGACCATCACAGTTTGTAATGCCACCCCAAAGGTAACACACTGGAAACACTTGAGGTAAGTACTCAAACAATACAGATCTAGAGGGGAAACGAACACAAGAATACATTCCCCCTACCTCCCACCCTCCAAAAATGAAAGAATAATACCAAACCCAGATAATGTGAGATGACAGCAACTAACCTACATTTAGAATTTATAACACTGAATGTCAATGGACTAAATGCACCAATCAAAAGGCAAAAATAACCGATGGGATTAAGAAGTAAGATCCTTTTTCTTTCCCTCTTGTCCCCCCATCACGTTCAGCCTTCAATCGGGTTTAGTAATTCCTTGCTTGTATATTGCCCTTAAGTGAGCCCCAGTAGGTATCCTATGACCTTCCTTCTGCTGATTTTAGTTCACTTGTTGTTCCCTTGTCCCTGAATTGGTCCCCACCCCCTCCTTTCCACACCTCTCCTTCTCCTGTATCCCCCCAGAACCATTGGTCCTGATCTTTTCATCTCTGTGTTATTTATCCCACCTATTTTATCTAGATAGACATGCAGATACATTAATAAGTGCAAAGAACAGGCAAAGCCAAATAAAACAGCAAAGAAAATCAAAACCAGTCAAACAATAACAACAGCAGCAGAAAGCAAGAGCAAAGTAACAATAACAAAAAGAAAGCCACTGACAAAAATGGAAAAGCCTATAAATAGTTCAAGTTGTGTTTGTTGACCTTATGAGTGTTTTCCAGTCGAGGGTAATGGGGTCCTACACTCTGTCTCCCAATTTGGTTTTTGGTATTCCCTGGGGGGTTCACCACTCTGCTTCCCCTGCTACACTGCTGCATGCCCTCAGTGCCTCACCCAGTGTGATGGGGCCAGACCATGCATTATTCTTGCCCTGTGTGTCCAGTGCTGTCCCCCGCAGCATTATGGTTCAGTAGGGAAACCATATCCTGTGTTGGGGCCAGCCCTACCGTCCTCCCCGTGCATTTTCTGCTCTGACCAGGAACATCATCCTTGGGGCTTGGGGAACCAACATGTCCTCTCTCCCTCTCCATTGCTTTTTGTTTCTCCTGTGTGCTCTAATCTGATATGCCCTTCTCCCCAAGCTGTAGCCCGATTGCTGTCCTCTGAAATGCATTTTTCTGAGGGGGTGGGCATTTGTGTCCACATAGTCGGGATTGGGGCCAGCCCCACAGACCTCTCTATTGGTTCCCTGGTTTATGCCAGTGTGTTATATTCACGTCTTGAAACATTGGGTTGAAGCCTGGTCTCCTGGTCTCCTTCTCCTGTGGAGTTATGAACAATACCCTCCCCTTGGGTGGATTAATGCCCTGCTCCCCCCTACCCATGTTTGTTTTTAAAAGATTTTTTCTATAGCCCTCTTATTTAGTTGGCTGCAGTTTGTATCCCTGGATTGGGTTTGGTCCCTGCCGTACTTGCTGGATGTCACCCTAGGGATATATGTATATGGTAGCTTTCACCCTATGCCCTATTTGTTGTTGTTGCCATTTTGTTTTGTTTTTAACGTACCTTAATGGACTCATGTTGTACTTGTCCTTTTCTGCTTGACATACTTCACGTAACATAATTTCCTACAGTTCTTCCCATGCAGCAAGGTGCCTCATGATTCATCACTGCATTTTAGGGACACGTAGTACTCCATTGTATGTATGTACCACAATTTTTGATCCATTCATCTGTTGATGGAAATTTGGGTTGTTTCCAACTCCTTGCGATTGTGAACTGTACCACAATGAACAATGGAGCACAGATGTCTGCCTGTAGTTTGTTTCTTGCCTCTTCTGGGTATATACCCAGCAGGGGGACTGCTGAGTTGTATGGTAGCTCAATATCCATGTTTTAGATATCGCCAAATCGATTTCCATAATGGCGATACATACCTATAGGTCCACCAGCAGTGGATGAGAGTTCCTATCTTCCCATATCCCTTCCAACACTTGTTACTTTCTGACTTTTTTTAGGGTGGTTAGTTGTTTTAATTTGCATTTCTCTTATAACTAATGATTGGGAACATTTTCTCATATGTTTATTGGTCATTCAGATTTCTGCCCTTGTGAAACTTCTGTTCATGTCCTTTGCCCACCTTCTTAGTGGGCAGTTAGTTTTTTTTCTTATTGTAAGCTTGCAAAGTATGGTAGATTTTAGTAATAAGGCCTTTGTCTAATACGTCATTGCTAAAGATGTTTTCTCAGTCAGTGGGCTCTCTTATTACTCTCTTGGTGAATTCTTTCAGTGTACACAGGTGATTTATCTTCATAATATCCCACTTGTCAATTTGTGACTCCTCTGTACTTGTTTCCTTCCCTTTCTCTGTATTTGTATTCTTCCCTATTTCTGATAGCCTATGTATTCCCTGTGCCAAGGTTCTCAGGTTTTTCAAATTCCCTCATTAATGGACCTAATAGTTTGGGGTTTTACCTCAAGATTTGTGATCCACCTTGAGTTTATTGATGTGCATTGAGTGATATAAGGATCTTGCTTCATTTAGGCAAAGGACATTTATAGAAGGCTAAATACAGGCATGTGCATATGTAAAAAACATATATATAATGAGAGGGAAATAGAACTATACACATATCTATATGTTAAGACTTAAGGTTGCAGATGGACATTGGGCCTGAACTCAAGTACTCCATTAACCCAAGAACACTTTGTTCTAACAATCTGACATTCTGTGATGTTCACCTTCCTGACATGATTGCTGAAGACAAAATGGTTGCATAAGCAAATGGGGTGGAGAAACTTGGTGGTGCCTGGCGATCAAAAGATATACCGTAGCATCTGGGGTCTTAAAGGCTTGAAGATAAACAAGTGGTCATCTGACTCAGAAGCAGCAAAGTCCACATGGAAGAAGCACGCCAGTCTATGTGATCATAAGTGTCGATGGGTTCAAGTATCAGGTATTTAAAACCCAGAACAAAACCATATCCAAGGTAAATGGAGTAGTGGGAGGAATGGAGTGGAGACCCAATGCTCATCTGTAGAAAATTGGACATCTCCTCACAGAAGAGTCACAGGGAAAGCTGAGCCAGTCCAGGAGCAGTATAACAGCAATGAAACACACAACTTTCCTCTAGTTCTTTGGTGCTTCCTTCACCCCACTATCATGAATTCAATTCTACCTTACAAATCAGATTAGACCAGAGCATGAACACTGCTACAGATAAGAGCCCGCAATACAGGGAATCCAGAATTCATAAACCCTTTAGGACCAACAATGAGAATAGAGATGCCAGGAGAATTAGGGGAGGTTGGTGGGAGAAAGGGGGAATCACTCACAAGGATCAATCTAGAACCCCCTCCCAGGGGGATGAATAATGGAAAAGTGGGTGAGGGGCAACAGCAGATGATGTAACATAGGGAAAAAATAATCTATAACTTATCAAGCATTATTGAAGGAGGGTGAGCAGGGGAGGGAAGGGGGAGAAATGGGGAGCTGATATCAGGGGTTCAAGTATGAAGAGAATGCTTTGAAAATGATTATGGTGGCATATATGCATACATGCTTGACACATTAGAGGAATGTATGCATTGTAATAAGAGATGGTGTAACCCCCAATAAAAGTATTTTTTTAAAAAAGAAATAAAGATTCAAGATCTATCAATCTTCTGTCTTCCAGAGATACACTTTAAACTCACAGACATATATAGACTAAGAATCAAAGGATGTTGAAAAATTTACCAAGATGTCAATAATAATAATAAGAGGAGTGACAATATTAATTTCTAACAAAATAGACTTCAAAGTAAATGACATAATTACAAGAATGGACAGTACCTAATTACTAAAGGATCAATGGACCAAGAATACATAACAATAATGAACATACATGTGTCCAATGAAAGACCCTTCAAATACATCAACCAAATCTTGAAAGGAAAAAAAAAAGAAATCACCAGATCAACAATTGTAGGAGACTTCAATACACCACTCTCAAGGAAAGATAAACAACAGGAAAGAAATTCAGTGAAGAAACTGAAATGTTAAACATCACAATCAACCAACTCAACCTCCTAGATATTTAGTGTTCTCCAACCAAGAGCAAAATAACCACATTCTTCACCAACACACATGGCTTGTATTCTAACATAGACCACATTTCAGGCTATAAAACAAACCTTAACAAATTTAAACACATAGAGATTATTCAAACCATTTTCTCAGACAAGAGTGGCATCAAACTGGCAATCAACCTTAGAAAGAATAACGTGAGGATTGGGAAGATGGCTGACAGGGACACCGGCATACTCTGAGAGCTCCTCCAAACAAAGCGGGATTGGCGACCAGGTAGCTGAATAGTAAGAGTCTGATGAGTGAAATATCCCCCTGGGACAGCACCCCAGTCCTACCCCACGTATTTGTCCTGAGCAGGGGTCTAGGTGAAAGAGGACAAGACTAGTGGGACATCTCTGGCCACTAAGCTGCCGTGAGCTCACTGGCGACCGGCCTAGGCTCCATCCCCAAACCGGACGCCAGCCCAGAGCCGCTTGCCTGCCCTGCCTAGACAGGCGCAGCAGGTCACGCTCCCCTACTCCAGCGGCCCACTCGCAGATCCCCACTGGGAGAGAAGCTTTCCTCTCCCGCAGTTCCCCTCTCCCCGCAGGGCAGCGATCTGCCCTCGGGCCCACGTCCCTCCCTCCATTCATCCAAGCTCAAGGGAGCGGACCCACGGGTTGTCTGGCGACCCCAACGGGGGACCATCCACCCGCACCGCTGCCGCGGACCTCTCCACCTGCCCTCCATTCGCCGGCCTCCCACCCCAGCCTGCCCCCGCCAGCCCCTGGTAGCCTAGCGCCAGCTCCACTCCTGGCGGGGACCCTGCGCTGAGCACTTCCCGCCAACAGGAGCCATAGCCCAACCCGCGCCTGTCCCGGACCCTGAGCTTCCGCGGAGCGCCGCGCCCCGCGCTGCTGACTCTGCCTGCCAAGGGCCCCTCCCTGCGCAAGGCACAAGAGTAGTTGCCCTCCCCAGGGTGCTGCGGGGACCCCGGTGGTGGCGACTCTGAGCGGAGGAAGGGCGCCATTGCCCCCTGCGGTTTCGCGCCAAGCCTCCTTTGCCGGCGCCATTACCCCCTGCGGTTTCGAACCAAGCCACTACGGTCCGAGGGGTTCTGAGCTCAGAGCAGGGCGGAGAGCGAACACCATTGTTCCCTGCAGTGTCGCGCAGCTGTCTGCGCAGCTGTCCGAGGGGTCTCCCCGCGCCCGCTCACAGCCCGGGCAGATCAAACATTCCACCTGCAGTGGAGCCTGGGTCTCGGCTTTGCAGTCACTGAGGAGCCGTCAGTGAGCTCCAGTCAGCTCTCACCACCTGGGGCCCTGTTGGGTCCCCAGTGCCAGCCCTAAGCCTGCCGCAGCCCACCCCAGCCACCCCAGGAGACGGCACAGTGGCCTGAGCCTCCACACAATAAGGTTACTCCTGTCTCCCAGAAGCATGGGGCCTATTAAAGGATCAAGGAAAAATCAACAGACCACATCACTCCCAACAAAAAAATCAGAGAAACGAGGCACTTTAACAGACCTAACGTCACTCATAGAAGAAACAGATATAGATCAGCCACAAAAGGAAATCTTCAGAACTCTGCTTGCAGTAATACAGGAGCTAAGAGAAGCAAACCAAAATAAGGATGCAACGATAGAAGGGATGAAATGCACAATAGAGGGGATGAAGTCCACAATAGAGGGGATGAATACTATCCACCAAAAGGAACTGCAGAAACTAACAGAGGAGGTAGCAGAGGCCACACAAAAGGTCACAGAAGCTATATCTAGGCTTGAGGAGGCTGAGAACCCTATCAGTGAACTCAAGGATGCTCAAACCAAACGAAGCAAGCGAGAAAAACAATCAGATAGGAAAATTAAAGAAACAGAAGACAGCCTGAGAGCAATGACAGATGCTATGAAGAGGAATAATATTCGAATAATCGGTCTACCGGAACACAACATAACACACAAATCGACCGCCAAGATAGCAAAGGAATTCCTGGAAGAAAATTTCCCCAACCTAACAAAGGAGAATCCGACTCTCATACAGGAAGCAGAGAGGACGCCGGCTAAGCTAAACACCAAGAAGAACACGCCAAGACATATAATTGTAAAATTATCCAACTTAGAGGAAAAAGAGAAAATTCTACGAGCATCAAGAGAAAGGAAGACAGTTCCATACAAAGGAGCGCAGGTAAGAATATGCTCAGACTTATCAGCAGAAACCATGAAGAGGAGGAGAGAATGGAGCAACATCTTCCAAAAACTGAAAGATAAAAATGCCTCTCCCAGAATCCTATACCCTGCCAAGTTATCCATTAAGATAGAGGGTAAGATAAGGGTCTTCCAGGACAAGGAAGAACTCAAAAAATATACTGCAAGTCACCCGATCCTGCAGAACATACTGGCTGAATCACTATGGCCAGAAGATCAAGCTCCAACTAGAACCACCAGGAGACCACCATATAGCCCATCTCCATCTAGAAGCCAACATGCCAGCAACACGTACCAGGACAACACGGTCTCAGATGGAAAAGAGGACAGGATAGAAACCCTCCACTCAAACGCAGTACACTGATATGAAGGAAGATAGGCAAAGACCCAAAACACAAAACAGAATATGGCAACCATGAAGCCAGAGATTGTAATAATCACTCTGAATACAAATGGGCTCAATTCATATGTTAAAAGAAAGAGGCTGGAGGATTGGATTAGAAAACATAACCCATCAATCTGCTGCCTGCAAGAGACACACCTTAAGCAAGCAGACAATTATATGCTGAGAATAAAGGGCTGGCAGAAAGTTTACCAAGCAAATGGTAACTCCAAGAAGGCAGGAGTGGCTATCTTAATCTCCGACAAAATGGATCTCAAGATCCAAAACATAAAAAGAGACAAAGAGGGACATTACATAATGCTCAAAGGCTCAGTAAACCAGGAAGCACTAAGCATACTGAATATTTAAGCACCTAATAATGGTGCGGCAAATTTCGTCAAACAAACTATTAAAAAAATGACAGAAGAAATCACGGAAACAACAATAATAGTGGGGGACTTCAACACTCCACTATCAGAGAAAGACAGGTCACAGGGAAAGAAGCTCAGCAAAGAGGCCAGAGAGCTAAACAATGCAATTAGGCAACAGGGCCTGATAGACATCTATAGAGCCTTTCACCCAAAAGCAAAAGGTTTCACATTCTTCTCCAATCCACACGGATCTTTCTCAAGAATAGATCACATGCTGGGGCACAAGGCCAGCCTGAGTAAATTCAAACACATAGATATTATCCAGACGTCTTTCTCAGACCACCATGCCATAAAGCTGGAGATTAATAGGAGGGCACCCAGAAAAGCAAGGGCCACCAATTGGAGAATAAACAACGATCTCCTGCGACATGAATGGGTTAAGGTCCAGATCAGAGAGGATATCAGGAAATTTCTAGAAACTAATGAGAATGAGCATACAACATATCAAAACTTATGGGACACTGCAAAGGCAGTTATCAGAGGTAGCTTGATATCACTGAATGCATACATGAAAAAAGAAGAAAGGCGTATGACAGATATGTTAACACAAAACCTCCAACAACTAGAACAGAGTCAACAGAACTACCCCTCCAATAGCAAGAGAAAAGAAATAATAAAAATCAGGGCGGAGTTAAACCAGTGGGAAGACAAAAGAACAATGCAAAGGATTAACGCAACTAGAAGCTGGTTTTATGAACGAATTAATAAAATTGACACTCCCCTGGCAAAGCTTACCAAAGATAGAAAGGAACAATCATCAATAGCCAGGATGAGGGATGAATCGGGGGCAATAACAACAGACCCCAATGAGATAAAAAGGATAATCACAAAGTACTATGAAGGTTTGTATTCTAATGAATTCAGAAACCTGGAAGACATGGATAAATATTTAGAAAAACAATCTATCCCTAGATTATCTGAGACAGAGATCAAGAACCTCAACAAACCCATAGCGAAGGAAGAAATAGAGAGTGTCATCAAAAACCTACCAAGGAAAAAGGCCCCAGGGCCAGATGGCTACACAGCAGAATTTTACCAAACATTCAGGGAAGAGCTGACACCGATCCTCCACAAAGTATTCCATAACATAGAAAAGAACGGCAAGCTCCCAAACTCATTTTACGAAGCCAGCATTACTTTGATACCCAAACAGGGAAAAGACCCCACAGGTGTAGAGAATTATAGACCAATATCTCTAATGAACATAGATGCAAAAATCCTTAACAAAATATTGGCCAATAGAATACAAAGGAACATCAAACATATCATTCACCACGACCAAGTAGGATTCATCCCAGCGATGCAGGGATGGTTTAACATCCGAAAATCCATCAATATCATACACCACATCGAGAAGAAAAAGGATAAAAACCATATGATAATATCCATAGATGCAGAAAAAGCATTTGACAACATCCAGCATCCATTCCTAATCAAAACACTCATGAAGATAGGATTGGAAGGTAAGTTCCTCAAGCTCATACAAGCTATCTATGAAAGACCAACAGCCAACATCAAAGTCAATGGAGAAAAGACAAGAACAATACCACTGAAAAAGGCTACAAGACAAGGATACCCCCTGTCCCCTCTTCTATTCAATATCGTTTTGGAGGTTCTGGCTAACAACATAAGACAGCGGAAGGACATCAAAGGGATCCAGTTGGGAGAGGAGGAGGTGAAACTATCGTTATTTGCAGATGACATGATCCTATACATTGAAGACCCCCAAAACTCCACAGTTGGAATACTTACAGCAATAGAGGAATACGGAAGAGTAGCAGGATACAAGATCAATAAACAGAAGTCGGTAGGGTTTCTATACACATCGGACAGGGCCATGGAAGAGGCGATTAAGAGGGAAGTACCCTTCACAGTAGCCAAGAACAAACTGAAATACCTAGGAATATACTTAACAAAAAATACTAAAGACCTTTATAAGCATAATTATAAAACCCTATTACAGGAAACCAAAAGTGACCTTCACAAATGGATGAAGCTCCCCTGCTCATGGTTAGGTAGGCTGAACATAGTAAAGATGACAGTTCTTCCTAAAGCACTCTACAAGTTCAATGCTATACCAATCCAATTACCATCAACCTTCTTCAAAGAATTGGAAAAACTGACCACCAACTTCATATGGAGAGGGAAGAAACCCAGAATTAGCAGAGAACTCCTCAAGAAGAAGGACACAATTGGAGGACTCACCCTACCTGATTTTAATGCCTACTACACAGCTACAGTGGTCAAAACAGCATGGTACTGGCACAATGATAGACACTCAGACCAGTGGAAAAGAATAGAAAGCCCAGGAGTAAAATCATCAGCATATAGACAACTGATCTTCGACAAGGGTCCCAAAAACATCAAGTGGGAAGCAGATGCCCTCTTTAATAAGTGGTGCTGGAAACAATGGATATCCACATGTAGAAAGTTGAAACAAGACGTCTACCTCACCCCATGCACAAGAATACACTCAAGGTGGATCACAGATCTAGAAGTCAAACCCCAAACCATCAGGACCATTAAGGAGGGAATCGGGACTAATCTCAGAGCACTGGCCCAGGGAGCACATAGGCTCACTGCAACAGGGAAGGGGACACACACAGGTGATCTGGAAATCGACAAATGGGATCTAATAAGAATAAAACACCTGTGCACCTCGAAAGACTTTGCCAAGAGGGTGACAAGGCAACCCACAGACTGGGAGAAGATTTTTAGTAATGACACGTCAGACAAAGGGCTCATTACTAAAATCTACAACACCATCATGACCTGCAAAAAGAGGAAAACAGTTAACCCCCTAAGGAAGTGGGCAAAAGAAATGAGAAGAACTTTCACTAGAGAGGAGATCAATATGGCCAATAAATATATGAGAAAGTGCTCGAAGTCCCTTGCCATAAGAGAAATGCAAATCAAAACAACCATGAGATACCACCTAACACCCCTGAGGCTAGCCAGAATCAGTAAATCAGAGAGCAACAAGTGTTGGAGGGACTGTGGTGAAGTAGGAACCCTCCTCCACTGCTGGTGGTCGTGCAGATTTGTACAGACACTGTGGAAAGCAATCTGGCGATACCTAAAGAAAATGGAAATTGATCTACCTTACGACCCAGCCATCTCTCTACTGGGCATATACCAGGTTGAAGCAGCAAATAAAACACGACCAGTCATATGCGCTCCAATGTTCATTGCAGCACAATTCACAATAGCAAAGACTTGGAAACAGCCTAAGTCTCCATCGATAGACGAGTGGATTAGCAAACTTTGGCACATACACACAATGGAGTATTATGCAGCACTGAAAAGCACCGATGAGCACATGAAACACGTTATTGCATGGGAAGAGCTGGAAGGAATTATGTTAAGCGAGGTAAGCCAGACCCAAAGGGACAGGTACAACATGAGTCCCCAGAGGTAAGTACAATCAGCATGACAGAAATGGGGCATTAATCCACCCAAGGGGAGGGTATGGTTTATATCTCCACAGGGAAAGTGGGACCAGACTTCAACCCAGTGTCGCAAGGTGTGAATGCAATATCCCGGCGTGGAGGAGGGAACCGGTGGAGAGGTCTGGGAGGCTGGCCCCAGCACCATAAATTAAGTAGATTCCTGCCCCTCCCCCGAAAAGAATTTGTTCCAAAGGACGACATTGACTCTGCAGCTATGGGAGATGGACATATTTGATCAGAGCACACGGGAGCAGATGAAGGGTCAGGAGGAGAGAGTGGAGCACAGCCTGGCCCACCAGGCCGTGATGATGATGTTCCTGAGTAGAGCAGCCAGTCCACAGAGAGAACAATATGGCTGGCCCTACTATGAGACATGATGCCCCTCAGTGACTAAGGGCGATACAGGGGACAGCACCGGAGACACAGTGTGGGAATTGCACCTGATCTGATCCCACCACACCGAGGCAAATCACTGGGGGAGTGCAGCGGAAAAGCAAGGGAATGGAGTGGCAAGGTCCCCAGGGAATGCTGAAAGTGGACATTGGGGCCAGCGCGTGGTGCCCCAACAGACTGGACTGGAAAACGCTCCTAAGGGCCAGCAAACGATCCCTGAACTAACTACAAGCTTTTCTCTTGTGAACTGTTTTGTTCTGTTCTTTTTCAGTGGTTTGTTTTGGTTGTTTTGTTGTCTGGTAGTATACTGTTGCTTTGTGTTCCTCTGTCTAGTTTTCGTGCATGTTAGTGACCCCACAGGTCTGTCTGAATAGGACAGGCTGGATGAACTATCTGGATGAAAAACAATGGGACCGACAGTTCCGGGGGGAATTGGAGTGGGGGGTAGGGGGGGTAAGGAAGTGGTGTTAACAAACCCAGGGACAAGGGAAAAACATTGGACCCCAAATGGTAGAGAAGGGGGAGTGGCAGGCCTGGTGGGAAATGATCAAGGGTAAGGTTGCTTAGAGAAGAGGTATACTCTAGCCCAGGTGGCGATGAAGCATGGTAGTAGGGCAGGAGGAAGGTCAAGGGAGATGGAGGAAAGAGCTAGGAGTCAAAGGGCATTCATGGAGGTCTAGACAAAGACATGTACATGCAAATATATATAGGAGGATGGGGAAATAGATCTATGTGTCTCTATTTATAGGTCAAGTATTAAGGTGGCGGAAGGACCTTGGGCCTCTACTCAAACACTCCCTCTATGCATGAATACCTTCTTTTACTAAATTGGAACTCTATGATGCTCACTCTCCCGACACAACGGCTGGAGTCATATTGGGTGAACAAGTAAATGTGGTGAAGAAAGCTGATGGTGCCCGGCTATCAAAAGAGATAGTGACTGGGATCTTAAAGGCTTGAAGATAAACAAGCGGCCATCTAGCTCAGAAGCAACAAAGTCCACATGGAAGAACACACCAGCCTGTGTGATCGAGTGGTCCCAAAGGGATCAGTTACCAGGCATCAAAGAACAAAAAATCATATCATTGACTGCACACCTCCATGATAGGATCGCTGAAGACAAATGGGTGCATAAGCAAATGTGGTGAAGAAAGCTGATGGTGCCCGGCTATCAAAAGAGATAGTGACTGGGGTCTTAAAGGCTTGAAGATAAACAAGCGGCCATCTAGCTCAGAAGCAACAAAGTCCACATGGAAGAACACACCAGCCTGTGTGATCGAGTGGTCCCAAAGGGATCAGTTACCAGGCATCAAAGAACAAAAAATCATATCATTGACTGCACACCTCCATGATAGGATCGCTGAAGACAAATGGGTGCATAAGCAAATGTGGTGAAGAAAGCTGATGGTGCCCGGCTATCAAAAGAGATAGTGTCTGGGGTCTTAAAGGCTTGAAGGTGAACAAGCGGCCATCTAGCTCAGAAGCAAATAAGCCCACATGGAAGAAGCACACCGGCCAGTGCGATCACGAGGTGCCCAAGGGACCAGATATAAGGCATCATGCAAAAATAAAAAGATATAAGTGTGTGTATGTATGTGTATATATGTGTATATGTATATATGTATGTGTATATATGTATATATATATATATATATATATCGGATTAAATAAAGGGGGAAGTGCAGAGTGGAGACCCAAGGCCCAAGTGTCGGCCAATGGAGATCCCCTCATAGAGGGGTTTAGGAGAGGAGATGGGTTAATTAGGGTGTGAGGTAGTATCGATGAAGAACACAGCTTTCCCCCAGATCCTGGATGCTTCCTCCCCCCAACTACCATGATCCGAATTCTACCTTGCAGGGCTGGATAGGACAGAGGCTGTACACTGGTACATATGAGGTTTGGAGGTACAGGGAATCCAGGGTGGATGATACCTTCAGGACCAAGGGTGTGAGGGACGATGCTGGGAGAGTGGAGGGTGAGTGGGTTGGAAAGGGGGAACTGATTACAAGGATCCACATGTGACCTCTTCCCTGGGAGAGGGACAGCAGAGAAGGGGGGAAGGGGGACTCCGGATAGGGCAAGATATGACAAAATAACGAGGTATAAATTACCAAGGGCATATGAGGGAGGGGGAAATGTGGAGGGAGGGGGGGAAAAAAAAGAGGACCTGATGCAAGGGGCTTAAGTGGAGAGCAAATGCCTTGAGAATGATTGGGGCAGGGAATGTATGGATGTGCTTTATACAATTGATGTATGTATATGTATGGATTGTGGTAAGAGTTGTTTGAGTCCCTAATAAAATGTAAAAGAAGAAAAGAGAAAAAAATGATTAGGGCAAAGACTGTACAGATGTGCTTTATACAATTGATGTATGTATATGTATGAACTGTGAAAAGAATTGTATCAGCCCCAATAAATTGTTAAAATAAAAAAATTAAATTAAATTAAATTAAATTTAAAAAAAAGAAAGAATAACGATGTAAAGACAAAAACACAGAAACTCAACAACACACAGTCAACGACTTGGTAATAGCCCAAATAAGAGATGAAATTAGGAGATTCCTCGAAACACATGAGAATGATAACACCACATACCAAAATCTATGGGACACAGCTACAGCTATTATCAGACATCAGTTTATAGCAATCAATGCACATATAAAAAAGAGGAGAAAATTATTTTCAACACTTTCACACAATATCTACAATAAGTTTAGCAGAGTCAACAGAATAAACACTCCCACAACAGAAATAACTAAATCAAAACAATTAGAGCAGAGATTAGTGAGATGGAAAACAGGAAAACAATGGGAAAATCGACAAAAAAAGTTGGTCCTTCGAAAGGATCAACAAATTGAAAACTGACAAACCACTCACTAACAAACTTAATGAGAGAAAGGAAAGAGAAGACAAAAATATCTAGAATTAGAATTAGCATAACCCTGATACCAAAACCAGGCACAGGCCCTACAAAGAGAGAAAACTACAAACCAATACCTCTCCTAATACATTGAGAAATAGTGTGTGTTTCATCAGTGCTATACTGCACCCTGATTGACTCATCCCTTCCTTGTGACCCTGGGTTTGAGGTCTCTGCTCTGGCCCCCCTCATTCTTAACAATATGATTTTTTGGTTTGGGGTATTTTGATGCCTGTTACCTGATCCCATTGATAACTCATGATCCCACAGGGGGTGTGCTTCTTCCATGTGGGCTTTTTGCTTCTCTGCTAAATGGCTGCTTGCTTCAGTCCTTTAAGACCCCAGAAGCTCTATCTTTTGATAGCCGGGCAACAATAGCTTTCTTCACCATATATGTGTATGCACCTATTTTTTCCTTCAGGGATCATGTAGAGAGAATGTTTAGACTTCTGTGGCGGTGTTTTGAGACCAGGAAGTTCAAGGACTTCTACTTTGTTTTTCTTTAACCAGTGCTTTGTTTAGGTGGGGGGTCTCTTTCCTTTCCATAAAAGGTTGGTGATCAGTTTTTTAATCTCTTTAAAGAATGATGTTCACTGTGCAAATCTATAAGGCCACCAGCAGCGGTCGAGAGTTCCTTTCTCACCACATCCCCTCCAACATTCGTTGCTCTCCAATTTTCTGATTTTGTCTGTCCTCAAGGGTGCTAGGTGCATTTCTCTTATGACTAATGATCAGGAGCATTTTCTTATAGATTTATTGGCCATTCTGGTTTCCTCCCGAGTGAAACTTTGTTTCAGGTCTTGTGCCCACTTCCTCAGGGGATTACCTGTTTTCTTCTTTTTGCAGGCAAGGAGGGTATTGTGGATTTTAGTAATAAATCCTTGTGGTGTCATTGCTAAGAATCCTCTCCCACTCTGCAGGTTTCCTTGTTACTCTCTTTATCTTTAGTGTATTCCACTTGTCGATTTCAGGTTCACCTGTGTGGACCCTTCTCTATTGCAGTTAGCCTGTGTATTTCCTGAGCCAGGCTTCTTAATTTTGTCCCGATTCCTTTGTTGATGGTCCTGATAGTTTGGAGTTTTACTTCTAGGTCTGTGATGAACCTTGAGTTCGTTCTTGTGCGTGGGCTGAGGTAGACATTTTGTTTCATTTTTCTTCATGTGGATATCCCTTGTTTCCAGCACCACTTGTTAAAGAGGGCAGCCACCTACCACTTGATGCTTTTTGGGCCCTTGTTGAAGATCAGTTGTCTATATGCTAATGAGGACAGGAGGCATGGGCCGAATATCTAAAGGTAAAACCTGAAATTCTAAAAATTGATGAAAAAGAGGGACAAATGTAGGGGGTCCTATTATAATATATACATA
The DNA here is from genome assembly GCF_050624435.1 of Tenrec ecaudatus. Classification (NCBI taxonomy): domain Eukaryota; kingdom Metazoa; phylum Chordata; class Mammalia; order Afrosoricida; family Tenrecidae; genus Tenrec; species Tenrec ecaudatus. The sequence goes on along the minus strand of NC_134540.1, from coordinate 140,567,107 downwards.
CATGCTCAAACAATGAAAACAAGACAAATATCAGAAGATAAACTAGATAATTGGAACTTCCTAAAATTTAGACACCTATATGCATAAACAATTTCACCAAAATAATAAAAATAGAACACAAAGACAGGTGAATTTTGGGGGGACAATGACAGCTTAGATAAGTGACTAATCCCTAAAATGAATTGAAAACTTCAAAACTTCATCCATAAAAAGACAAAAATCCAGTTTAAAAAGAGGCAGAGGACATGTTAGACACATAAGCAACAATGACTCTGAGATGGTCAACAAATCTATGCAGAAATGCCTTTGATTAGCTGTCCCATAAATAAAACAGCAAAACGATGCTCAGCTATCACTTCACCAATGCATATATTGCACTGCTAGAAGAACAAACAGAAAAATAGAAAGGATAGCAAGAATCTGGAGAGACTGGAATGGGACACCACTGTCTGAAAGTTGTATGACAGTTATTGTTAACAAGTTGGGTGTAGAAATAGATGACCCAGCCACGCCACTAAGTGGCATTTATTTCCTAGAGAAATAAGAGCTGTAATGTGAGTCGATACACACAAACTGAACATGAATAAACATACTCACACTCCTGTGAGCAGAGCAACATTCACCACAGGAAATAAGATATAAGAAATAAAACAACCTACCAGCGTCCATCAGTGGAAGAATGGATAACTAATCTTTGCTACAAGCACACCATGGAATAAATAACATTAGGGAATAACAATGAATATGCAGAAGACCTACAGCATTGATGGAGCTGGAGGACATTGTGCAGAATGAAATTGTTCAATCACGGCGAATTACAAAATGTTATGGGACTATTATTATAAAAAGGGAAGAAAAAATATTTTCACACTAAAATATCCAAATTGGTGTTGAGAGGGGAGTGGCTGGCCTGGTAAGGAATGATCAAGGGTAAGGTAACATAAAGAAGAGGTATAGCTGTAACCCAGGTGGGGACGGAACATGATAGTGGGGCAGGAGGAAAGTCAAGTCAAATAGAGGGAAGAGCTAGGAGGCAAAGGGCATTTATAGAAGTCTAGACAAAGCCATGTACATATGCAAATATATATATGAGGATGGGGAAATAGATCTTTGTGTCTATATTTATAGGTTTAGTATTAAAGTGGAGGAAGGACCTTGGGCCTCTACTCAAACACTCCCTCAATGGATGAATACTTTCTTCTATTAAATTGGCATTCTATGATGCTCACCCTCCCAACACAACTGCTGAAGCCAAAGTGGGTGAACAAGTAAATGTGGTGAGGAAAGCTGATGGTGCCCGGCTATCAAAAGAGATAGTGTCTGGGGTCTTAAAGGCTTGAACATAAAAAAGCGGCCATCTAGCTCAGCTGCAACAAAGTCCACATGGAAGAACATACCAGCCTGTATTATCATGTGGTCCCGAAAGGATCAGTTATCAGGCATCAAAGAACAAAAAATCATATCACTGGCTGCACACCTCCATGATACGATCGCAGAGGACAAATGGGTGCATAAGCAAATGTGGCAAAGAAAGCTGATAATGCCTGGCTATTAAAAGAGATCGTGTCTGGGGTCTTAAAGGCTTGAAGGTGAACAAGCAGCCATCTAGCTCAGAAGCAACAAAGCCCACATGGAAGAAGCACACCAGCCTGTGCGATCAGAAGGTGCAAAAGGGATCAGGTATAAGACATCATCAAAAAAAATAATCTTACCATAATGAATGAAGGGTGAAGTGCAGAGTGGAGACCCAAAGCCCATTTGTCGGCCACTGGAGATCCCCTCACAGAGGGGTCTAGAGGAGGAGATGAGTCAGTCAGGGTGTGATGTAGCACCGATGAAGAATAGAGCTTTCCCCCAGATCCTAAATGCTTCCTTCCCTCCCCAACTACCATGATCCGAATTCTACCTTGCAAGTCTGGATAGAGCAGAGGTTGTACACTGGTGCAGATATGAGCTGGAGGCACAGGGAATCCAGGGTGAATGACACCTTCAAGACTAGGCAGGGGTGTGAGGGGCGATACTGGGAGAGTAGAGGGTGAGTGGGCTGGAAAGGGTGAACCAATTACAAGGATCTACATGTAACCTCCTCCCTGGGGGATGGACAACAGAAAAGGGGGTGAAGGGAGACACTGGATAGGGTAAGATATGACAAAAAAAAATCTATAAATTATCAAGGGCTCATGAGGGAGGGGGAGCAGGGAGGGAGAGGGAAAAAGTGGACCTGGTGCAAAGGGCTTAAGTGGAGAGCAAATGCTTTGAAAATGATGAGGGCAAAGAATGTACAGGTGTGCTTTATACAATTGATGTATGTCTATGTCTATGTATGGATTGTGATAAGAGTTGTATGAGCCCCTAATAAAAATGTTTTAAAATATAAATAAAGAAGTATCATTATTTTATGGTTACCCAAGGTGGAGGAGGAGGGAGGGGAAAGAACAATATACAACAATACACAAATAAATGAAATAGACTGGGTATGATTAATAAAAATTAAAAGCAAGAAAGATAAAAGTATATATAGTACTGTTATAGACATAACCCTGCAATTGTGGTATATGAGTAGACACCCAGGTTGGACTGGTGTAGGAGAGAGACAGCAAGCCCATGAATCTATAAAGGTTTGCCAGAGAATGTCTCTGTTGAAGTCTCTCCACAGCCTTACAGCCTTTTGTTTAATATTTTTTGTTTGTTCTTTTAACATGGCTATTAATGCTTTGGTGAGGTGATATTTGAACATTGTTTTATTTCTGAAATAGCTAATTGAAAGCTTTTCCCCCATATACCTATTTGTATGTTAGTTACTCCTGCTAACAATATATCCATGGATATAGTGAAGCGTACAGGAGACAAAGTTATGAAACTTCTTAGACATAATCAAACACAGAGGGAAGAAGCCACTGAGCCTGCTGTATCAGGGTTTAGGAAGGCAAATTGGCATAACATTATTTACAATGACAATACCTTACAGAATATTTGAGTCATTATCAAGCGGGATCTTTGAGCTTGTGAGTACCCACCTAAAGCACAACTATTGGCCTCTCTCCTTCTGGAGGAAAGCAAGAGTAATGAATGTCAAAAGACTTATAAAAACAATTACTTGAATAGACGAATGGACCTCATATATCATTTTCCACCAATCCTGAGAGTAGAGAAACTACTCAGTGTATGGCTTCTTCTCCCAAACTTTTCTGAAGGGTTTCCCATCAAAAGGTCCTAGAGAGAGGGGGGTAAATGTGTAACAGATCTCCCATTCATGAGATAGAACAGGCTAACTTGTGGGATAAAGATTGGTGTGATTCCTAAGACTGTTACCCTTCATCACCTACAGGTCTGGGATTAAGCTGATTAAGTTGTTAGAATAATCAAACAAAAGGGCAGTGTTTATCCAAGGACAAAACTCAAGGAGAAAGGAAAGGAGAAATAAAGGAAATACATGAAGGAAGGAAGGAAGGAAGGAAGGAAGGAAGGAAGAAAGGAAGGACGGAAGGAAGGAAAGAAAATAAGTGATGATGCTTTGAGGGGAGTTCAATGGACTAGGTAAAAATGTATATGAATGATTGAATATAAAACTGATGATATAGTCTGTAAATTTTTATGTAATTAACAATAAAAAGTTGAAAATATTCCACTAGGCTATTTAGAAAGCAATAGAAATTTGAATTAGCAAAACAAAATACTAAGGGTATTTTCTAAAAAAGTCTTATGAAAATTATTAACACCAGTAATCATTTATAATTGATAAATAAGAATTGATTCACATAAATAGCCCCAGCACTTGTAGACTCATATAATAATAGCTCTGATAAATTATTGTATTATATATACTGTATCTACTATGTACAATTTCTTTATGAACAATTCAGCAATAAAATTTGTTAGACTTCTAAGTTTCAAATAGTGGTAGCTTATAATTTCAGGGGGAAAATGTCCCCCAATTCAATGCTTAAAAACAGTATAACCAAGGGCGAGGTAACTGGGAGGAATTACTGAAACAAGAATGAAGGCTGAACATGGCAATGGAACAGGAGGAAAGCATAAGGAAATAGAGGAAAGGAGTAGGAAGCAAAGGGCATACATAGAAGCCTAAATACAAAAATGTACATATGTAAATATATTTATGATTATGGGGGAAATAGACCTATGTGCATATATTTATAGGTTCAGTAGTAGGGTAGCAGGTGGACTTTGGGCCTCCTCATGCACACTCCCTCAATACAATAGCACCTTGCCCAGCTAAACGGTCATTCCATGATACCCACCTTCCCGACATGATCACTGAAGATAGATGTGTGCATAAGTAAACGTGGTGAAGAAAGCTGATGGTGCCCGGCTATCAAAAAGATATAGTGTCTGGGGTCTTAAAGGCTTGAAGGAAAACAAGCGGCCATCTAGCTCAGAAGCAACAAAGCCCACAGAGAAGAAGCACACAGCCTAAGTGAATACAAGGTGTTGAAGGGAGCAGGTAGCAGACACCAAGGAACAAAAACAATCATTGCGTGATCACCTTCCTCACAAAAATGCTGAAGACGAATGTGTGCATAAGTAAGTGTGGTGAAGAAGGCTGATGGTGCCCAGCTATTGATATAGCATCTGGGGACTTGAAGGCTTGAAAGTAAGAAAGCGGCCATCTAACCAAGAAGCAACAAAGCCCACATGGAAGCAGCACACCAACATGTGTGATCATGAAGGGCCAAGGGCACCAGGTTCCAAACAACAAAGGTGGGGGGGAACAATCATATCGCCGTGAATTAGGGGAGTGTGTGAAGGGGACTCAATGCCCATCTGTAAACAACTGGACATAGTTTGCAGAGTGGTAGTGGGGAGGAGATGAGTCACTCAGGGGTCAGTGTAGCAACAATGAAACCCAAAACCTTCCTCTAGTTCTTGAATGCTTCCTCCCTCCAATTATCATAATCCCCATTCTGCCTTGCGGAGCTGGTTAGACCAGAGTATGCACAGCAGTGCAGTCGGGATCTGGAAACACAGGGAATCTAGGATGGATGAACCCCTCTGGACCAGCGGTGAGAGCGGCAACACCTGGAGGGAAAGGGGTGTAGAAAGGGGAACCATCTTAGGGATCTACCTGTAGACTCCTTTCTGGGGGATGGGCAACGGGAAGGTGGGTGAGGAGAGACACCGGGAAGTGTAAGATAAGATAAAATAATAATTTATAAACTATTAAGGGTACATGGGGGAGGGGGAGCAGGGACCGAGGGGGAGAGAAATAAAGGAAAATGAGCTAATTCCAGGAACCCAAGTGGAAGGCGAATTTTGAGAATGACGAGGCAACAAATGTATAAGGGTGCTTTACTCAATTGATGTCAGTGTGGATTGTGATAAGAGTTGCATGTGCCCCAATAAAATGATTTATTTTAAAAAAACAAAAATTAAATTTAAAAATTAATAAAATTTTCAAATCTTAAAAAAAAACCAACCAAAAAACTGAGTCTATTAGCCATTTGAATTTTATACTAGTTGTTAGGACCAGAAGTTAATTTGAATATTTTCATTCTAGAGTGTGATTAGAAATAAAAATGTTCTAATCATATTCCAAAATGGAAATAGTATGCTAATTGTTTTGTAACTTGAAAATGTAGTGACTGAATTACTCTTTTTCATAAAATTTCTAGTCCTTTCACATTGTTTTTGCATTAATGAACTTGTTACCTACAAAAATTGTGCTTCAGTATATTTTCTGGCACCATTTTTTGTGACACATGATTAGTAACCAATATTTAATTTAATCCCATATTTCTTTTTATAATTATAGTTTGCAATTTTGTAAATTGTGATTAGACATTAAATATTCATGAACTTATTTCATTTTTAGTTGTCAGCAATGATGTAGTATGGTGCTGTGAGGTCGTCTTTCTGTGGACATAGTTATTAATCTAGAAAACACAAAAGTCTTTTTAAAGAACAGACTATGTGAAGCAATATAAATTCATATTTATATTCTGTTTGTCTCTTATTTTACTTTGTTACTCGTTTGAAAGAAATTCTATCAAAACTGCAGTACTAGTTTAATTAAAGATTAATTCAATTCATAAATGTATTCAGAAGGAAGAGAATTAATCTTGTCTCGGTAAAGGTTAACTTGGACTAAATATGCTCTAAGACATTTAACATTCATTGTTTGAGAATCCTTAAAAGTCTACTTTTATAGTATATTTATGAATAACTTTTTTCCATCATAATACATATAGACTAGACAAATTTTTAAAAGCTGTGAGTAACCCCAACAAATAAATTCCATATAATCTCCCAAATACATGTAGTGGTCTAGACTCAATCACAGTGTAATACATACAGAAAATTTTACTGACAATTAAGTTCAAAATTAGTTTACATAGACCTATATTTAACAACAAGGTAAATTTTAAAGCCACTCTTTGCTCTGTGCTAGTAATCATAAAAATAATACATACAAAGATCTACAAGCTCAACAAAGGAATCCTTATGGCACGGTCAGGTAAGTGTTTACTGCAAGGTCTCATAGTCAAACCTACCAGAGTCTCAGAAACCATATATGTGGTGACAGTGAATCAGTATCAATGTGAGGGTAGGTTTACTTTTTTTATAAAGGAGTGTAAGTGTAACATTAATGTCTTATTTTGAGTATTTTTAATAATTCAAGTTGTAGAGATTTATACTAACCAGAAAGTAATAATTACCCTACTGTGACATGTGTTATTAATATTTGCATTCTTAATCAGTTCTAGTGATGTTGAATATCAATAGGAAATTAATGTTTTCTAGAGTGAAACATACCCGGTGTTGATTTTGATCATAAACCATTATTTGATGAAGCACGTTTCAGAAAATTCCCACAACTTGGTATGCTTGAGTCTCTTAAAGTGAATTCTGCCCCACCTAACTCCCATTCTTCAGTCTATCAGAGCCAGCTCTTTACCTCCTGCACTCGTGAGCTTTATAATATGCAAATGGAACAAACAGAAAACACATGATTTAATGATTGTATTAAATTTATTACAGAACATGAACAAACAATAAAATTTTAAATATTAATCATATAACATATTTTACTAGATCTAATTGACTGGCTCAAAGATAACTACTGATAATTCTGTATTTTAAATAAAAACATTATCATACAACAATTGAAATGAAAATATTGGTAAGGTTGGAACATTTCATTGTCAAGGGAGTTTTATTGAGAAACCTTAATAAATATCTTAAAATATATTCAAAATGATTAATGATATTCCTTTTCTCTGACATCAACTAAATTAAATTTCTTAGTTATAAATAGAACTTGAAGAAAAATACCACTATAGGATTAGATAAATAAGTAAATAGATAAATAAAATAATAGATGTGATCACCAATCTTTCTTTGATTTCTTACTCATTTCTATAGGAAAGTTCAAGGTAATAAAAACAAAAAAATGCTTTGCATAGTTGTGAGGGGACAAAAAAGAAAGAAAACATATTTTAACTAAAAACGATGAATCAGAAGTTCATTTAACTTCTAATTTTCCTTTTTAAGTCTATCTAAGAAGGCATTTGTTTTACACTACAATCTCAATTAGACCAACTTAAGCTATGCTGCAGTTCAAACATGTCTAGTATCTCATTGGCTTAACTAAAGACAAATAAATAAAGAAAATTCACAGAAGTACTTTATTTTTAACTTGTGCTACCATTACACTGTCATCTGGCTAAGGACTTTTCTTCAATTTCATGAGCCAAGCTGATAGATCTATTATCTGGGAAAAGACCAATGACTTTTACAAGGGAAAGGCAATTTAATGAGCTGCATATTGGATCTTAAATTCCTCTGCCTTAAGGAACTCTTGAAGTGATATTGATCCGAATGTAAATCTATGCAACCTCTTTAGAAGGCAATTTGAAAACTATGTATCAAAGTTTAAAACCTATAATACTCTGACTCCAAACTTCTAGAAATCTAGTCTACAAAAATACCCACACAGTTCTTCAGGCAAAACAATTCACATAGCCATTCTGTCTTCACAGAGGAAGGATATGAAAATTATATTTACCCTGAAGTAGGATCGAGGGTTCATTTATCCTGTGTTAGTGTGTATGCACTTAGGTTCGTGTGTGGAACCACGAGAATGTCAATGTGACTAAGCTACACTGATATATATTCATTTATCATAGCTAAGCTTATTTCTAAATTCAGAAAGATGTAGTTCTAATAGCAGCAAAACCACTAAACCAAACCCGCTGCCATTAAGTCTATTCTGACTTGTAAGACAGAAAGATAATTGCCTGCTTTGGGTCTGAGACTAAATCTTTACCGGAGCAGAAAGGCATTTTTCTCCAGAAAATCTAGTCAATACTTATAATAGCAACCCTATAGGACCGAGTAGAACATCTCCAAAGGATTTCTGCAAAGACAGTAATCTTCATGGGAGCAGACAGCCTCATCTTACTCTCTTAAAGTGGCTAGTGTGGATTTAAATTGCTAACCTCATGGAGAGCAGCTGAGTATATAACTCACTGCACGTCTAGGAATCCTGCTGAATTGCTTAATAGCCACACACACACACACACACTACACTATGTACTTATATCACATGCTATGTGATATATATTATATAGCACTGTATAATACATAACTTCTATATACTATATACAGTAGTATATACTATATAGTATATCTTATAGTTAAGGTTGCATATCAATTGTCTGGGTCAGGATTCTCAGTGGTTTGGCAGTTAGTGTACTCATTCCCCAGGATGAGATTTAATACGAAGTAATTAACTCCATAATGAGACCTGCTATGAACAACCAAATCAATTAAAAGGTTTTTCCCTTCAATTTTTCATTTTACTTGAATCCACGATCAACACAATTGAAGTGTCAGTCAAAAAAAATAAAACGAAATATTTTATTGGACAAATTGTGCACAAGACCACTTAGAAATGTTAAAAAGAATAAATAAAAATTTTAAAAGAAAACATCAAAAAGATAAAGATGTCACTTTAAAGACTAAGGTTTACTTGATCCAAGCCATAGTATTTTCATTCACCATATGCGATTGTGGCACTTGACAATGAATAAGGAAGACTGAAGCAAAGTCAATATATTTGAATTATGATATTGGCTAAGAATATAAATCATACTAAAATATTTGTCAAAGAGTGAATCAACTCACTTGGAAGAAGATCAACCAGAATCTTCCTTAGAAGGACAGATAACAAAATTCAGGAGGGCCCAGTTCCTTGAGAAGAAAATCATGCTTGATGAAGTAGATGGTCAGGAAAAAAGAGAGAGATGGCCCTCAAGAGAAATTGGCACAATTATTGCAAAAACAGACCCAATCTTTATTTAATGTCTACCTTTACATGCATAGGAGGCAATTGAAAATACCTGGACTTGAGTCAGGCACACCATAATCTACAAAGTAATATCTTTGTTTTCAATGTTTTTAAAAATATTGAAGCCATGGAAACTTGGGTATTGAGCAATAAAGAAAAGTATTTTCTTTTCCTTTAAAAAAAAAGATCTTGTATAGTAGATTTGCCTAATGCAATGTGTTTTTTGATCTCTCGATTGCTGCTTCCATAAGGATTGGTTGTAGATCCAAGCAAGACACAATCTATGGAAATGTCAACCATTTCTCCATTTATCACGGTATTACCTATTAAACATGTTGTCAGAATTTTGATGTTCTATATATTAAGTTGTCATCCATACCGAAGGCAGAAATCCTTGATCTTTATCAGCAAGTGCTTCAAGTCCTCCTCACGTTCAGCAAGTAAGCCTCTGTCATCTGCATATTAAAGATTGTTAAGCAGCTTTTCTTAAATCCTGATGCCACCTTCTTCTTCATAAATCCAGCTTCTATGATTATTTTAACAGCATACAGATTGAATAAATATGGTGAAAAGATACAACACTGACTAACACTTTTCCTGATTTAAAAATCATGCAACTTTCCCTTGTTCTGTTTGCATAACTGCATCTAGATGCATGTACAAGTTCCCCAAAAGTACAATTACATGTGCTTTAATTCCCAGTCTTCTCAAACTTATTCATAGTTTGTTATGATCCATACAGTCAAATATTTGGCAAAGTCAATAAAACCCAAGTGAATATCTTTCTGGTATTCTTACTTTCTGCCAAATTCCATATTAAATCAGCAGCGTTATCTCTTATTTTCATGTCCTTTTCTGAATCTGCACCTCAGTCAGTCAAAGTAATGCTGCAATTGTTATTTATCTTCAGCAAAGTATTACTTGAATATTATATATCAGTGATATTGTTGTATAATTAGAGCATTCCGTTGTGTCACATTTCTTTGGAATGGATGCAAATATGGATCTCTTCCTGTAGCTGACCACGTAACTCTCTTCCAAATTTCCTGGCATAGATGAGTGAGTGGTGGCTGTGCTTCATCAAGTTGCTGAAATATTTCCATTGGTATTTCATCAATTCCTGGAGTCTTGTTTTTGGCTAATGCTTTGAATGCAGCTTAAAATTCTTCCTTCAACACCATTGGTTCTTCTTCAGATGTCTCTTCTTGAAATGGATGAATGCCAACTATGTCTTTTTGGTATAGTACTTCTGTGTATTCTTTCTATCTTCTTTGGATACTTCCTGCATCAGTCAGTATATTGCCCATACAACCTTTCAATATTGCACTGGAGGCTTGAATTTTTTTCTTAAGTTCTTTCAGTATAAGATATGCTTACTGGGTTTTCTTTTTTGTCTTTCCAGCCCTAAATATTTGCTATTTCTTTATAATATTTTACTTTGTCTTCTAGAACTTCCCTTTGAAATTTTCTATGCCACTCTCTGACTTCATCTTCTCTTCCATTTGCTTTGGGCACTCTACAATTGGGAGAAAGTTTGAGAATCTCCTCCGGCATCCATTTTAATCTTTCACTTCTTTCTTGTCTTTAAATGAGCTTTTTGCTATCTTCATGAATGATGTTCTTGAGGTCTTTTATCAGTATACAATGCAGCAAATCTGCACTTGAGATGTTCTTGAAATGTAGGTGGTATATACTTCAACTTGTATGTGGCTGTCGTAGACTTGGTTTAATTTTCTTCAGCTTCAACCAGAACCTATATATGAGCAACCGAATACATGTTCCACAGTCAGACTCTGGCTTAGTTTTAGTTACTAATATTGAACTTCCCCATTGTGTCATCCCCTTTATGTAGTCAATGTCATTGTTATATCTTCTATCTGGAGAAGCCATTTGTATAGTTACTGTTTCTGTTGTTGAAAAAAAAGTATTTGCTATGAACAAGTCATTGGTCTTGCAAAATTCTATCATGTACAGAGCATATGAATCTTGGGGAAAAGGAGGTGGTCAAAATGAAAGGGAATGCAATAAAGGAGTCAGTGAGCTGAAATGAACTAGTGTTGGCCATTTTGAATCAGAAAATTATGGGGTTTACTATGCTGGCAATGACACAATCAACAGGTACAGGATTGCATTCATTGTCAACAAAGGACATTTCAAAAGCAGTATTGAAGTACAATGTTGTCTGTAATAGGAATGTATCTATCTGCCTTCAAGAAAATCCAATTCATACAACTATTATTCAACTTTCTGTACCAACTACAAAAGCTAATGATTAAGAAAATGTAGCCTTATGCCATGTTTGATGAATCTCGGTTGAAAGCAGAGATTACCAGGAAGATGTTTACTTGTGTTTAATTGACTATGCCAAGCCACTGGCAGCACTGGTGACAACAAACTGTGAGAAGAACAGGAGTTCCAGAACCCTCCACTGGCTCTCAGAGAACTTCTACATGGATCAAGAGACCATTGTCTGAGCATCCTGCGAGAAGGACATCATGCTTGTCAAAGTAGAGGGGCAATGAAAAAGTGGAAGGCCCTGAAGGAGATGGATTGACGCCATGGCTGCAACAATGGGATGAAAGACGGTAATAGTTATGAGGATGGCAGAGGGCTGGGCAGGGTTTCATTCTGATTTGTCCAACGTGGATATAGGTTGGTATTGACTTGATGCCACCTACAACCACACTAACAGCAACCAATGTCTTCAGTCAGACATTGATCAAACGTGCAACTGAGAGGCAGTATAATTATTGGTGATTGGAATGCAAAAGTTGGAAGCAAAGAGGAAAGAACCGTGCTTGGAAAATCTGGTCTTGGTGACAGAAATGAAGTGAAGGATCTGTGCAGCTAAAGAAATCCACAGGGTCAGAAAGCGAAAACAATCTCAATTATTTATGCAGGAAAAAGAGCATACTGGAATTTAAGTAGAGATGGCTACCTATCCAGGATCAGCAAGCGTTTGATAATGGAACTAGCCTCTTATTGGTGTTTGTCACTGGTGACTTAGTACCAGACATATGAGCTCGCACAGTTGGAAACATAAGGTCAAAGAGATGGATTCTTGCTCATTTCCAGGGCTTTGATCGACGGGTGATTTTTGCCTGCTGAAACTCTGTAGACCATATCCTTAAAGAAACTAATGATGGTGACTTGAGGGACATGAATTTATCCCATCTTTATCCTGTCTCATTATCAAAACAGAAAGCTCAGTCCAAAATGGAATGATAACCACCGGAACAGAGCCTAGGATTTACAATACCCTACAAATGGGATATAGTTAGAAAAGCCATTATAAAGAAGTAAATACACTGTAGAGCATCAACATTAAAAAAATCTATATATAACATTTTCTACATTACATAACATATTGAATAAATGAATTAACAAATTATTTAACACTAAGGATTTTGTTAGTTGCAATGTTTTGTGTGGTAAGGGAAAAACCTACATGATATAAATGTGAATTGTATTTTCCATTTATGTAACAAGACACAAATAATTTAAATAAAAAATGAACATTCATTATAAAATACCAACTTGTTCATTAAATAGATAATTATATTTTATCTGAAGAACAAGTAGTTGAAAACAACACACATCTGAAAATGTACAAAATAACATTTGGCTTCTTCAAATTTAATAACATTTTCATATGTCGGTGTGTTAGAAAAGGTTGACTAGAGAAAAAAATCCAGAGACACTCATACCTGTATACGAAAGAGTTCTATATCAAAGAGTAATTGTATATTAAGAAAACATCTCAGCCCAGTCCACATCAAGTCCATAAGTCTGATATTAGCTTATAAGTCTAATAAATTCCTCTTTAGTCCATAAATCCCTCTTCAGATTCATGCAGCATATGCAATGATACAAAATGCAAGAAGATCACAGACGGGTGGGTGCAGTGTCTTGTAGATCCAGTGGTGGTGGAACTATCCCCAGGGTTCTCACAGGTCTCACAGGTTCTCATGGCTCTACATGACTTGTCAACAGGAAGGTGAAGCAGTGAGAGAGAGAGACAGAGAGAGAGAGAGAGAGAGGAAGTTCCCAGAATCCTCATGAGAAGACCACGCCCACAAGGAGGCATAATCATGCTCCACACCTACACTTGTTTATCAAGCTCACATAAAATTATGTAACTATCACAGCCAGTTTCTTCAAATATGTGTTTGAATGTACTTAACACATATTTTTTTCTATTCTTTTCTCATAAACAACTATCATAAAATGTAGCCATTATCTCACATTTGTATTAAAATATTTTTCTTTCAGATTAGACACTTTGTTTTCCTCAAATCTTTTCATCATGGCATTCAAATCCAGATTTTGTTTTAGCGGAACACACTACTTTCAAAAACATAGAGCATAGCTTTACTTTCTGTAGGAATTTTTTTCTATACCATTTCATAAAAGCAATATTTTTCTGAAAATCCTCCAGCAAAGGTTGCAGCAGTACATTGACAGGGAGCCGCCAGAGTTCCAGGCTGGCTTCAGAAGAGAATTTTTCTTGCTTGGCTCCACAAACAATGCTTATGGAAACAGCAGACAAGAGATCAAAGGCAAATTGTATCAGGTAAATCTGCTGCCCAAGATCTCTTCAGAGCATTTCAAAGCAAGAATATTACTTTCAGCACTAAGATATGCCTGTCCCAAGCGATACTATTTTCCACTGCCTCATATGCATGTGAAAGTTGAACACTGAATAAAGAAGAGTTAATGCATTTAAACTGTGTGCTGGAGAAGTATACTGACTGTACCATGGGCTCTAAAAGGACAAACCAATCTGTATTAGAAGAAGCAAGACGAGAGTACTCCTTAGAGGCAAGGATTGCAAGACTTCATCTCACACATTTTGTACATACTCGCAGGAGGGACCCAGTCCTGGGGTAGGACATCACACTTGGTCCAGTTGGAGGCACAGTGAAAAAGAGACAGGTTCTCAACAGGATGGATTGACTGCATGGTGTCCCCATGGGTCAGAACTGACTCACTGCTTTCTAACAACAGCAATAACATCAATTATTAAACTTTCCATGCCTCCAGCTAACTTTTTAGCTTTTGTTGTCCAAATAGATTTTCTTCGATAAACACTTCTTGTGGAATGTATGTCAAAGAGGTGTGTTTTTCTTATATTTGTGATTATCATGAAAACATGCTTGAACTTTTTATCTTGCAGTAGTTTTTATGATAATCAAATTATACTTCTTTGTTTTGGGTGTAAATGTGTGAATTTGGAGTAACCTGTGAATTAAAAGGCACATTATTTTTCCCTCTGATGTCTTAGTTCCCTCGGGCTTCCGTAACACACAACACAGAATGGATTGTCTGAAAGAACAGGAAGATTCTGCTCTGTAGCATATCAACTCATTGCCATCAAGTGGATTCTGACTCCTAGCAGCCTCCTGGAGAATAAAAGTTCCAATACAGAGCATTGAAAGGACTAGAATCCGTATGTCTTCTAGCTGAAGGCCCCTCCTTGTTCCTTCCATTTTCAGGCAGCGGTTTGTTCCTTTGGCTTTCACATTCATCCTCACAAGGCCTTTGTGTCTGCTGCACGGCTCTGTCACTGTGCCTTTTCTCCTCGTTTACAGAACACTCTTCTTACTTACTTCAGAGAGACTTCATTCGAACAAAGCAGATTCTAAAGAAAGACCCCGAACCAAATGAAGTCACATTCGCACTTAGCTGGATCGAGACTTCAACAGAAGAAATGTATAGGACATATCATGCTTAAGGATAAAATGGGAGCCGCTTTTCCACTAAAATCAGCAGCAAGACTGATTCTATCCACAGTTTCTTTTACACATAGAGAAAGTGAAAATTAGGGGTGCTAAACTAATTCTTTCTAGAATATTAAGCTAAGAAATTTGATCCAGAGTTGCAATTCTTAACAGTCGATATGGACCACTGTTCTTAGTAATGTCTGACTATGTGAAATTTAATAATATTGTTCTTCATAATTAAAAAGTATGACTGCCATATGCAAAGTCCCCCATTCATATTGGGATCAAATATTATATAATATGTTGAAAGCCAAAAGCAAGCAACATTTCATTGCCTTCAAGTTTAACTTATGGTGACCATAAAGAGTAGACTAGAGCTACCACAATTTAGGACTTCCAAAACTTGTAACACTTTACAGGAGTAGAAAACCTCATTTTTCCCCCAGAGAAGCTGGTGGTCAGGATTTTGACCTTGAAGTTAGCAGGCCAACATGTAACTGCCTAGCAGTAGAGCTCCTAATATCTAAAAAGGATGTCAGTATTGTATAAGTGATGCTGTAAAATTTATTTTGGGTATAAATGGAGGTATATATTTTAGGTGTGTGTGTATGTATGTATATATATATATATATATGTATGTATATATATATATGAAGACCTTAATAGAAAGGTGTTATCATTCCCAAAAAGAAATATTGCAGAATTTGAAAGATGCTGATAAAATGAAATTTTAATGAAATTCAATTAAAAGTGAAATGAGATTTTCTGGGGGGTCATGAATAATGTTACAAAAAAGGACAGAAATTATAAATATATATATTAGACAAAGTACTACATATAAATATCTATTGAAAAATCAGTATAAAATAGGTCAAAATCTTAAAAAAACATGATAGATAAAAACCTACTATTCAAAAATCATTCAAGCTACTTTAAATATGTGAAATTAATATTAAGTCAACAATGAGATTAGCACACCATAAATGATTATAATAACTGGTGCAGGACATTTTGAGAGAGTGGGAACTCTCATATAATATTGATGGGAGGATATATTTTTAAAGACCAACTTGGCAGTAACTATGCAATATAAGATGAGCCTAACGTTCAGCTCAGCATTTGTATTGCTAGTAATGCCATTTGAAATACTTCTTTCAAAGTTACACGTGGTCTCAATGGTGACAAACAAAAACAGTGTTTGAGGACTATCCAGAAATCAGTGGTTAAAAATAGGGTTAACTATTTGCTGTTGTACCCTAACTGAAAGTGTTTAATACATTAATAAAATAAAATATTATTCAAGTAACTTGTTAATATGAAAGTATTATAAATAATATATGACATGAAAAGGTTAAGTTACTGGAAAAGTACATTTTCTATGTTGTAATTTACATAAAGTAGGAATGTGTTAGATTGTGTTCTCAAGAAAAACAAAATGCCTGTATGCATTTGTATGTAAGAGATGTACATCAAGAAGTGGCTTACACAGTTGTAGAAGCAGGTAAGTCCAGTCCACCTCAAGCCAGGCTTCTCCTGGCTTGTGTAGCTGTGGATGCTGCAGAATAGGAAGGAGGTAATGAACTGGGGTGAAGGGTGGGGGTGAACATAAGCTGGTGGATGAAGAGGTAAATGAATCTAATGCATGCCGATGAAATCACCCTCAGTAGTTCTCTGATGGCTCCTGGGATTGACAGGTGACACAAGAGGAAATGAATGAATGATAGGTAGAATCCAACTATAGTAGAAGGCGAAGAGCCAAATAGAAATGGGCTCTGCTTGGTCTCTCTCTTATACAAAAGGCCACAACTTCAAGGATGTTTCAACAGGCTATGACATGATTGATAGGTTAGTGTGATAGGCCAGATGATTGAGAAACAAATGCAGAGACTCTAATATATGTGTAAGAGAGAGCTTTATATCAAGAATTATATCTCAAGCAAGCAACCCTGCCCCGTTCAGATCAAGTGCATCACTTCTAGTCCATAAGTTCCTCTTCAGATTTACCTAATTACATGCAATGAATGATGCATAGTACGGGAATATCACAGGCCAGTGATTGCAAAATCTTAGGGATCCAATGGCATGGACACATTTCTGGAACTCTGGCAGGTCCCAGAATGTCTCCCCAGTAGAAAAATGAAGGCAGAGAGCAAGAAAGGGAGGTTCTCAGGACCATCCTTATGAGAAGGTCATGCCCACAAGGAGACACCATCAGGCTGAGACCTGATTGACAGGCTAAATTCCACTCTTACAATTTCATATATTAACATTAAATTAGAAATTATATGACTACTACACTTTGGCTCCAACTCTACCTTAGCCAGAAGTGTCTAGTTGACATAATCTCTAGCCATTACACAGGGATATATGTAGAACCACTAATATAGAAATAGCAGAGATAGAATGACTAAAAATGCAAACATTACTAGTAAAAATAAGACCAACTAGGGATGGCCATGTAATAGATGCCCACTGAAAAGAAAAAATTAGCACCATTTGTTATATTGATAATGCACTAATGTGTAACACTGTTTTAAATCATTTTAATGTTATCATACAATTTTATAATGCTAAATTTTAAAATTAATTTTGAATGATAAATAGAACAATTTTCCCATATAATATTTTTATTTTAAGTAACATAACGTGCAGAGACTACTGCACTATAACTAACTGGGAGGAATTGTGATAGTCAAATTTGTCTCCACCAGACTCTGTCAGGTTCAACCCCCTTACACGAGTCACAGCTTTGACAACATTTTATCCTGATGTGGCCTACTCACTACATTTGAAGTCCTGTGCAGACCTTTTTTGCTTCTAGCTGAATCTGAACTGCACATCCAACTCCTTAACTTCAGGTTATTTGAACTTGAGTCAACGATCCATCCTATTGCCTGCTGACTCTGGGAGCTGTTAGCTACAGCTATCGGACATCCATCTATCTGCTAGCAGACCTTGGATTCATCGGGCGCTACATCTACCACCCTGTGGTTTTCCGGATTCATCTTTCTATTTCTTGGTTCAGCAGGCTTGACAGCTATGTGAGTCAGAAGAAGCCTCCACCTGTATATCTGACCCACAGACTGGCTTCTAGAATTGTGTGATCATTTTCTTGATGTAAATTTCTCAATTTCTCTCTCTCTCTCCATGTGTGTATAAACATACATACATATACACATATATATGGAGAGTGAGAAATTCACATCTAAATATATATACATATACGCACACATATATATGGAGAGAGAAATTGATATCAAGAAGATGATTACACAATTCTATACAAACACAGAGAGCATATATATTTATACATATGCATATATATATATTTATGTTACTGGCTTTGTGTCTCTAGAAAACCCAGCCTAATAAAGAAACATTAAACATAAATATTTCTTTTCTTACCCAACGTATGTGAAATAAAAATTCAGTTCATAGAGACACAGAATTTGAAAGAAAGCTCTTAAGCTATGTAAAACAGAACTGAATTTTAGATAAACTATTGTATATTCTGAAGCAATCTACTGGGGGGGGGGTTGTACATATAGAATATATATTATCTCAGTTTATATCTTGTGGCCCTCAGTGAAATACACTCAGAATTCACTAAAGCGGTCCTACTGTGACGGTAAGAGTCTTATGTCACCTTGTTGTACCTGTGTGGAAGTAGGGCGGAGTCCAGCTTTTAAATCAGTTTGCGGCTTGGTGACGCCTTGTGTGGATGTCTGAGCTCGATTTGCTCTCTTCAACATCCTGCTTGCCTGAATTACGCATATGGCTCTGGGTTGGCAACCCAGGCGGCCTGTTGAAACTGGGACCTCTGGTGTCCTCATATATTCCAATCAATCTTGGACCTATGCGATTCTGTACCCACTGGCCTGTGATGGCCGAGGTTCCTGCTTGTCCTTCCTGCTTCATCTGCAGATAGCTCAGTGGGCCTGAGAGTCTCAAGCTAGCATGTGACCCATGGAATTGAGATGGATTGGTCTGAAACACATTATGGATATGAAATTCTTATTTTATATGAAGTTCTTGTACCAATACAAATGTCTCTTGTTATGTTTCTCTAGAAAACTCAATTTAACACAACTACAAAAACAAGAAAAAGAGTAAAACTATAATGTAGCGTGATCATTTATTACTTCATTGAAACTGGGCATATTTTCATCTACATGTGTCACTGTGAAGCCTTACAAAACTTTCAAATTATCTTTGACTTCTGGGCAGCACAAATATATAAGAATTAGACTATTGTTAGCCAATATCTGCGTTATTTTCATTAATATTCTTTATAATCAGAGTCACATCTAAAAACCTGGTGACAAGCTTTTGAAAGGTAACATATCCTTAAAACCTTTATGGATTGTACTTCTCTTGGACACACGTTTGATTTTAGTTTTAAGTTCTCTTCAAAGTTACTTAAAAATATAACAAGGTACTAAAAAGTATTGCCAGTTGCATTTATTTTTATTTATCTCCCATGAAAAGAAGAATCAAGTGCCACTCAACTTTATGAAAAATATAATTTTTGATGTGTTATTTATTTTTATAATTTATATTTTATGGTCATTTAATTTTAATTTTGGTATTTTAGATGTGGGTTTGAATCTTTATAGTTTTACTGTTTCATGTACCCTGGAAAAACAAGCTTTATATTTTTGCCAGTGTTTTCTCAAACCAGCATTTCCTGAGTTATGAGGAAGATCTCTTCCTAAGTGCATATGGAAATTGAATATGCAGGTTGTCAGAACGGGTGCATTTAGTGCTTACTTAGCTTTATTTTAGCTCAGGAAAAAGCTACAGAACAAATCAATGCTTTAAAAGGCTGTACCTCTAGCAAGTAAAAGTAATTGTGATAAAGAATTTGTTCCCATTAGTTGTTTGTTCAATAATTTCAGAAAGGGGCAAATTTACATAACATTAAGGGGCCAGTATGAATTAGCCAGAACACAGTCCTTGTCGGGTACTTACTGTAGATAAGGGGGTACCCCACCAAAATGGAATTTTTTTTCAAAGCTATGTATTTAAATATTTTTTACAAAACACCTTTGTCACCTTCAAAACACTCTCTATGACATTTAATGTAGTTGTCAAATCTGTGATTCTATTCTTCGGAACATTTTTCAAACTCATCTGTTTTGGATGACTGACAGCACCTCCTTTTTTTTTTCCACCTCTACTACATCATCAAATTGCTGTCCTTTCAACTCCCTCTTCATTTAAGGAAACAAAAAGAAGTTGCAGGAAGCAAGATTAGGTGATTAAGATGCATGAGGCAAGAGAGGCATGTCGTTTTTGGCCAAACACTGACACACTGAGATGACTGGCTCAGCAGTGCATTATCCTGGTAGCAAAACTAGTCCCCCATCTGCTACAAATCAGGCCTATTTTGTCACACACTGTTACGCAATCTTGGCGATCTTGTCAGATCCTCTAGAGAGAATGTTTGATTAACAGTCTGACCTGGTGGAATAAACTCCAAATGCACTATCCCCCTCACATCAAAAACAAACAAACAAAAAGAGCATCATCTTAATCTTTGATTTCACCTGATAAGCTTTTGGGAGCAAGGTGATATTGACACCTTCCACTGCCTTGATTTATGAGTGCTTTCAGGCTCTAAGTAAACACTGCATCTGGTCACCAGTAATGACCTTCAAACAAAAGCCTGCATTGCTCAGAGCTGTTCTTTCAAAGCATGGGATATTTCCACTTGAGGCTCTTTTTCCTGATCAGTCAGAGCCCAAGGCACAAATTTCCCAGTGACCCTTCTCATCCCCAAATCTTCCATTAAAATTTGCTAAACCAAGTTTGAGGATAGTCCAGATAACTCCCCCATCTCTTCAATGGTCTGTAGTCATTCTTTGAGCGCAAGTGAACAAATTTTGTCAATATTCAGCATCCATGTCTATTTATTGACTCAGAGATTATTGTTATTTCTTTGTTGTTACAGGATTTTGTATATAATATTCACCTTTAATTATTTAACCCTTCTCTTTCCTGTAACTGTCTGATTTTTTTTCTGTCTTACCCTTAGTTGTATATTGCCTTCCCTTTCATCCAAGTTAACATATATAGGTCCTCTCTATAGGAGCCCTGGCCTAGTGGTTACGCATTAGGCTGCTCGTTGGAAGGTCAGCTGTTTGAAATCAGCAGCTGCTCCGTAAGAGAAAGCAGGGGCATTCTACTCCCATAAAGAGGTACACTTTCAGAAACCCACTAGGGCAGTTCTACCCTTTCCCACAGGCTCACTGTGAGTCGGCATCAACTTGATGTCATTGGGCTTTATTTTCATTTTACTTTCTTTTTAAAAAAACACTCTTTATATAGTGTTTTATCCTCCCTTTAACTCTCACCCCTAGTAACCATCAAATATTTTTTCGTCTGAAAGCATGTCCTGACTTTTTATAAGCATACTTGTGATAAAGAAGGACATGAGATTGCACCATCTAACCTCTTTTATGAAAAAGAAAGAAATTAAGATTATTCTCCCTACAATTGAATTCCCTGAATATGTAAGTTATAATTTGTTCATTTGCCCGACAAAACACCTACACCATTCAAGGTGGCCCAATAATGTCTGAAATTCTTACCTCCTAGAACTACACTTTTTGGCATCCTGGGAGTAGCAGGAACAAATGAATGAACAATTTGACTATGATAGTTAGATCTTGTGTCAAGTTGACTGGGTCAAGATTCTCAGTGCTTGCCCTTGTAACTCCCCATGATGTGAACTAACATATTGTAATCAATTCCATCGAGGGGTCCACTGTGAGAAGCCAAGAAATTGTGAGATGTTTTGAGTTAAGTGGGGTCTCCTTAGTTACAGTCCTGAAGGAATCAAAAGGAAATTTCCTCAGTGGTGTGGTTTAATTCTTTTATAATGGGCTATTATGGGGAAGCTTCTTTGTTTCTTGCTGGATCTGGATCCTGCATTTGGCTCTGAAAGCTCTAGTTATTTGAACTTCAAACACTGGCCTGCCATATCGCCTGCCTGCTTTGTAACTCTTCAGTGGTCTGCCATCTAACCTGTCATCTTCCATCCTTGGACTCATGCGGCTCTGCAGTAACCAACCTGTCACAGTACTGCCTATCTTGGGTTCATCAAACCTGTAGTTAAGTGAATCAGAAGTCTTCAGCTTAATATCTGTACTCATGGACCTGCCCAAACATGCACTTGACCATTTCTATGACTTGTGGGAGTCAGTCTCTTAATATAAATTTATATATATTTAAAAATATATGGTTTTACTTCTATAGAGGATATAGCACTTTGGGTACCAGAAGTGGTTATGCTGTTTTTGTTAGATGTGCCCAAGTCAGTTCCAATCCATGATGAGCTTGTGGACAACAGAACAAAACAGCACACCGTCCTGCACCATCCACAAAGTTGTTCCTGTGTTTGAGACCATTGTTGCAGTCACTGCATCGATCCATCTTTTTGAGATTCTTCTTCCTTTTCACTGCCCTTCCACTTTACCAAGCATCATAGCCTTCTCCAAGGACTGTCTCTCAGGAAAATACGCACAAAGTATGAGAGATGAATCTTACCACCCTTGCCTCCAAGAAGCACTTTAGCCATACATCTCTCTAGACAGATTTGTTTGTCCTTTTGGAAGTTCATGGTACTTTACATATTTTCTCCAGCGCCACAATGCAAATGCATCGTTTCCCTTTTGGCCTTCCTTATTCAATGTCTAACTTTCAGAAACACATGAGGCAATGGAAGATAGCATACCGTGTGTCAATTTCACCTTATTCCTAAAGTAACATCCCTGCTTGTCAATACTCTAAACTTAAAGGAGTCTTGTGAAGCAGATGCACCTAATGCAATGTGTCTCTTGACCCCTTGACAGCTGCTTCCATGAGCATTGATTGAGGAATTATGCAAGACCAAATCCTTGGAAACTTCAATCTTTTCTCCATTTATCCTGTTGTGAGTATTTTGGTATCTTCACACCGAGTTATAATCCATACTGAAGGCTGAAATCCCTGGTCTCCATCAGCCAGTGTTTCAAGTCCCCCTCACTTTTGGTAAGCAAGCTTGTGTCATCTACATAATGCAGGTTGTTAATAAGCCTTCCTCTGATCCTGATGCCATGTACAAAAATAACGTCATGTAATCCATTCCTCTGATGATTTGCTCAACATACAGATGGAATAAGTACTGTGAGAGAATGCAGCCCTGACACACCCTTTCCTGATTTTAAACCGTGCAGGATTGCCCAGCCCTGTTCAGTCAATGGGCCCCTGATCCATGTACAAGGTCCACATGAGCACAATCTCAAGGTTAATCATAGCGTTTTATAATCCACATAGTTAAATGCCATGTAATTGCAGTAAAATGCAATTAAACATCTTTCTGGTATTCTTTGCTTTGAGTCAAGATCCATCTGAGATCATCAATTATCTCCCTTATTCTATGTTCCATTCTGAATCTGGCCTGAACTTCTGGAAGCTCCCTGTCAATGTACTGCTGCACCTGAGGCTTGGTGATCTTTGGCAACATTGTGCTTGCATGCGATAGCAATAACTGAACATTTTCTTGGCCACCTTTCTTTGGAATGGGCACACAGATGGTTCTTGTCCTGTCAGTTGGCCCAGTAGCTGTCTTCCAAATTACCTGGCATAGATGACTGAGTGTTTCCAGTGCTTCCTCAGCTCGTTGAAACATTTCAGTTGCTATTCCATTGATTCCCGGAGTCTTGTTTTCGGCTAATGGTCTTAGTGCAGCTTTAACTTCTTCCTGCAGCATTGTTTCTTGCTCTTATGCTAGCTCCTGAAATGGTGAAATGTCAACTAGCTCTTGCTGGTACCGTGATTCTGTGTATTCTTTCCAGATTCTCTTAATGCTTCCTAAATAATTCAATATATTGTCTGCAGAATCTTGCAGGATTGTGACTCAAGGCTTGAATTTTTTTCTGGTGTTCTTTCAGTTTAAATATGCCAAGCGTGTTCTTCTCTTTTTGTTTTTATAGTTCTAGAGCTTTACATGTTTCATTATACATTTGTCTTTGTCTTCTCGAGTTGCCTTTTGAAATTTTCTGTTCAACACGTTGACCTCATCCTTTCGATCATTCACTGTAGCTGCTCTATGATTAAGAGCAAGTTTCAGAGTGACTTCTGATATCCACTTCAAGCTTCTATTTCTTTCCTCTTTAAATGGCCTTTAACTTTCTTCACGATTGGCCTTTTAGATGTCTTCTGTCAATATACAATACAGAAAATATGCTCTTGAAATACAGGTGGAATAGACTGAAGTTCATATTTGGGCTCTTGTGGACTTATTTTAATCTTCTTCAGCTTCAACCTGGACTTACATAGGAGAAACTGATTGTTTGTTCCACTGTAAGCCCTTGGTCTTGTTTTAGCTGCTAATTTTGAGGTTCTTCATCATATATTCCAATAGATGTAGTCAATTTGATTTCTGTGTATTCCATGCGGACAAGCCCATGTGTATAATGCCCTTTTGTGTTGTTAAAAATGATATTTGATACTGCATAGATAACTCTGCATTCATTTATACTTATACTTCTGCATCTCTTGGTATGAATAAGTCAGTCCCAAAAGGGTTCGTTACCATACCATGAGGTGGCAATATTAATCCCCCAAATATCACTACCAATAGATGAAGTAGTTGTAAGAAATAAGCCTCTGAGCTAGGGAAAATATAAGGAAGCTCATTGGTTGGTATTACTCATAGTAGATAAAATGATAAAAGCAAGAAAATGAATTAATAACTTTGGAGGCACAGCTCAAGTTCTGTACAAAAGACCTGAAAGTTTCCATTTGTACCATAAAAGAAAACCTAATTTCTTTTTTTTTTGAAAACCTTATTTCTTGTAATCTCTCATAAGAGTGACTGAATTACAATGTCAGTTATACTTCAAACCTAGAATGGTGTCTGATATTAAAGGAAGGGTATAAATTTGGAACAAATGGGACTCTGAATTTGAGATAGCAGCATATGGGCAGATAATTCAGGAGATCGGGGCTTTGGGCCTCTGAATTCTTTTGAGTAGCTGCACACAACAACAGAACCACTCCCATATGACAAGAGTACTCCAACTTTACTTCTAATACATTATTAATAAAAGCATCATCTTTATGCCCACATTTGAGAAAATCTGCCCAATTGCGCATGCTGATATGACTCTTGGAACTATGTCTGAAGGATCACCTGCACCAGACACCTTGTTAAGTGTTCCCAGGAAGCACCTTCACCACCCATTATTGCTTCTATATCTATAAAACTCAAAAGCAAAGGTACTGCCATCAAGTCAATTCTGACTCATGGTTACCCTAGAGGACAGGGTCGAGCTGCTCCTGTCAGTTTTTGCAACTGTAACTCCTAACAGGAGGACACAGTCTCATCTTTCTCCCTTGGAGTGGCTGGTGGTTTGAACAACCAGCCTAGAAGTCAGCAGAATGATGGAATGTCCCTTTAAAGGCATAAGTATGGTGCCAATTTGCAGCACAGGGGCAGTTTTATCCAGGAAACTGTGCATGTTCTATACGAGAGTCCTTTACAAGGGGCTGCTTCCACAATGGATACAAGTATGGATCTACTCCAGTCAGTTGTCTAATAACTATCTTCACAGTGGCTGGGCATGGAGGAGTGCTTCCAGTCTTTCATCAATTTGTTGAAACATTCCAAAGGGTATTCTATCAATTCCTGAAGCCTTGCTTCACACTAATGGTTTCAGTGCAGCTTGGACTTCTTCCATCAGTACCATTGGTTCTTGATCATGTGTTACTTCTTGACATGGTTGAAGGCCAGCTGGTTCTTTTGTATACATCAAGTCTGTGTATTTTTCTCGTCTTCCTTTTCTGCTTCCAGCATCGTTCACTATTTTGCCCATTGAATCTTTCAATAGCACATGTATTGGAAGAGATCCATTATACCCTTTTCAAAGAAAGGTGCCCAAATAGAATGGACAGATTTTAGAAAAATACCATTGATATCACATGCCAGTAAAATATTATTGTCTGTCATCTAACAGAGGCTGCAGCAGTACATTAACAGGGAGCTTCCAGAGGTTATGGCCAGATCCAGAAGAATATGTGAAACATTGATGACATCAGATGGCTCTTGACTAAAAACAGAGAACACCAGAAAGATGTTTACTTGGTTTTTGTTTACTACAGAGAAGCACTCAGTTTTGTGGATCATTTCAAATTCTGGATGTCCTTGAGAAGAATGTGAATTCTTGAATACTTAATTGTTCTCAAGCAGAAGGTGTACCTGAATCAAGAGGTAGTTTTATGATTAAAACAAAAAATACTAAAATCAAGAAAAATGTGTCAGTGTTGTATCCTCTGACCATATTTGTTCAATCTATGTGCTAGTAAGCGTGTTAGGCCGAGTTGACTAGAGAGACAAATCCAGAGACACTCATATATGTATAAGACAGAGATTTATATAAACACGTAAGTCTACATCAAGAAAACATCCCAGCACAGTTCAACTCAAATACATACATTTGATACTACTCCATAAGTCTCTCTTCACACACTCAGCCACATACATGATGCAGAATGCAGGAAGATCACAGGCCAGTGGGTGAAAAGTCTTGTGGATCCAATGATGGTGGAAGCACCACAGGGCTCGGGCAGGTCTCAGGTGTAGCTCGTCAACAGGAAGGTTAAGGCAGATAAAGACAGGAAGTTCTCAGGAGCCTCCTAATGAGGACACGCCCATCTGGAGGTATCATCTGTCTGTGTCCTTTCTGACAGGCTAGACTTCACCGTATCTTCTATGGGTGCCATGTTGGCACAAAAACACCTAACAATTACAGCCCACTTCTTGCCAACTTGGCCCTTCTACACAGTTCTTAACTGTACAGGGGGGTACCCCCCAAAAGAGGATTTTTATTTTAAAAGCTATGTATTTAAATATTTTTACAAAACAGCCTTATCATCTTCAAAGTGTTCTACATTACACATAATACATTTGTCAAATCTGAGATTTCACTCTTGGAAACATTTTTCAAACTCACCTCTTTGGATGGCTAACAGCACTTCCCTCATTTTTTTTTTTTTTTTACTTCACCTGTACTACAACATCAAACTGCTGTCCTTTCATGTCGCACTGCTTTCGTGGAAACAAAAAGAAGTCTCATGGAGCTAGGTCAGGTGAATCGTGTGTGGAGGCAAGAGAGACATGTTTTTTGCCAAAAACTGGTGCACTGAAATGGCTGCTTACGCAGGTACATTGCTGTGGTGGCGAAACCAGTGCCCCATCTGTCACAAATCAGGCCCTTTTTGTCACACACTGCTAGGCAGTCTTGTCAGAACCTCTATATAGAAAGCTCAATTAGCCGTCTGATCTGGTGGAACACTTTCCAAGTGCACTACCAGTCGCATGTTCATCCATTGAGGAAATTAACAAACATGCAGAAGTGGGTTTGTCATCAGTCAACATTTTATCTTTTTTGAAATGAGAAAACCACTCATACACTTGAGTCTTTCCCATTGCACTGTCCTTGTAAGCTGGGCTCAACATCACAACCCTTTCTGCAGCATTTTTCCCAAGCAAGAAACAAAATTTCACAGCCACAAACTGTGCTTTTAAATTAGTCATAAAAAAATGAGGTTCAAGTGAAACTGCTTTTATGAAAATATTCACTGTGACCAGAGAGAACCTTCCCAGGTGACACAACAGGCTACACTAACTCAGAAGTCGCCTGATGCTCTCATAGATGGGGAAATTGCATTGTACAAAAGGTCCATCCATACACAGCACAATTCCTGTTTTGGGGTACCCCTCCTATATAATTTTTAAAGTAAGAACAATAATAAAATCATATTTGTGCCTATAAGGATTAAACTAAAATGCTTACAACTCAAAATGTGCCATATTCATTTAAACATAATACTCTATAACAGGGGTTCTCAACCTTCCTAAAGCTGCAACCCTTTCCTACAGTTCCTCATGTGGTGACCCCAATCACAAAGTTACTTTTCTTGCTATTTCATAACTACAATTTTGCTACTGGTATGAATCATCATGCAAATTCTGATATATAGATGTATCTTCATTGTTACAAATTGAACATAATTAAAGCATAGCGATTAATCGCAAAAACAGTATGCAATTATGTACTGTGAAATATTTATTTCTAATTACAAACACATGGAATTTTGTCTTAAAGCGTGGTGTAGCATAGGTAATAGTTTTCAATCTGGGTATTCTGCATATGGGCGGACCCACCTGGAGACCAATGGAGGAGCAGTGTCGCTGTTCCTAAGACCAACGGAAATATGTGTTTTCCAATGGTCTTAGGTGACCCCTGTGAATCACTCAACCCCCAAAGGGGTTGCGACTCACAGATTGAGCACTGCTGCTCTCCAAGCAAACAAAACAAAAACATTCGATTTACCTAACAATTGCATTTTAGTGAACACTTACACCATAATCCTACAATATTATCAATAGATTCCTGCACTTATGAACGTTTGTAAGCCAGCCACTTCATGCCTTTACCCTCCCCATTTGGGGTATCTAATTTCAGTATTGCCAACTTAGATCAACCCAGTGCTCTGAGGAGACAAGCATGTTCTTTGTTATAAAGAATTGTCATAGCATTTGGAATCTTGTGAGTCAACATCCATAAGCAAACTCAAAACAAACTCAAATCAGAACAGGCATTCCATAAAGACAGCAGCAATATGCTGTAATTCACAAGTTCAAAAATCGTAAATCCATTTGGTTTGGGTTCTGGTCAAGTCTATGTGGGCCATCTTACTTAGCCTCACAAGGGTGCCCATTGGTCGCCTCACCTTTCAACTATGACCCCATCACAAATTCTCAACAACCCTAGCCCCCTTGGGCTAGGTCATGTGATTGACTCAGGTTCAGCACAACTATTTAAACTTCAGACCAGCCAATCTATTCTCATCCTCTCCTCTAGCCCAGTTAACCAGGTCCACAGGCTTCAGTGGCCAGACTCAACCCATATCTCTATTGCTGCATTTCTCCCACTTCCACTTAACAAGTAGATCCAGGTGGTCACCTAGAGATCTTCTTAGGCTGCCCACAGGCTCTCCTTACCTTTCAGTCCTAGAGAGGAGAGTTTTTTATATGGCTCCAATTTTTTTCCAGCTTCAGGGAGAAACCACTAGTTCAAAATTCAAAAATCCACAGGGTTCCTTGTTCTTTCTTCAGTCAGTCAAGAGCTCTCAGCATTTTTTTTTCAAATGTAAATGTGCAAATCACTCAAGGCACTGGGTGGGACTTACCTTCTCAGATTCAGCTTTACAGGAGTCTCCTGTATCCACTTAAAGATCTAATTTAGCAGCTGAAAGCAGTGGATTTACAAACTCACTGGTAACTGCCTGGTACTTGGACCACTTCTACAGCTGTGCAAGTCATTTTTAGGGAGGATAAATTTCTTCCTTTATATAAATAAATAAGCAGCACTGATTTTGATTTTCTAAATGACTCAGTTTAACATATCACCAAATATACTATACACTATAAGAATGGAAAAATGTCATTATATGAGCTCCATTATATGTAATATTGTTGCTATCATTGGTGAATTATATTTACTCTCTTTCCATTCTAGGTATTGATCCCATATTTCAAGGGAGGAAGACCTTGGAAGAACTTCTACCTACATCATAATTTTAGAGCTTATATTGGCTCATAGTGTCAGATTTACCTCTGCCCCATAGTTACCATTCCCATTGACCAAAGAGATTTCAGTAGGTTCATTTTTACTAATATAATCATAAGAATTTGACTTCTCAGATTGACTGAGTGAAGTCCTCCAAGAGCCTACCTTCATTAAGCCCAACTCTTTCCAAAACAAAACAAAACAGACACTTACTACCAGCAAGCTGATTCTGACTCATAACCACCAGAGCCAAGTGGAACCAGCCCTGTGGGTTTCTCAAATTGAAAGCCATTATGGGAACAGAAAACCTAACTGATCTTCTGCAGTGGTGGCTGTGTTTGAATTGTTGAACTTGGAGTTAGCAGTCCAATGCTTAACCCACTATGTTACCAGGGCTCCTTCAATAAAACTGAGTATACAGCAATATTGGATGCTCTAATGGTATGTATGAAAATACAGTTTGAGGTCACCACTTAGAACAAAAACCTATAAGCCACAATTTAGGCCATGTTTGAGCCATAGTAAATCAGAGCCCAGGAAATTAGATGAAATGCTGGTAGGACAACTTGCCGGGTTATCTCAAAGGCTCATACCCGTAGAAGATTCCTCTGGAAGATGTTAGACTTCTTATTGACCTCGTTTATTGGATAAAGGAGAAAGGAAGCATGCAGTGTGTGCTGTCTCCAAAGAGTAAAGGATTGCAACACTATCCTGTGACAGTTTGTGTATCCGAGGGAGGTATAGGAATAACAGTTGTTTGGTGGTACCCAATATCTCTCTGTTTTTATAGGACACCATGATGCACAAGATGTTGACAAGTTGGGGGAATCCTCCTACCTTACACAGAGAGATGGTTCAACCCCTAAACTAGGGATTCCATCTACTCTCAAAGTAGAACATCATGCATATATATCAGCAGAGAATGTGTGGACACTGTAAGGATCAGCATTGAGGTCTTGATGACCCCAGTGGACCATAGCCCTTTGGAGTATTAAGCTACTCCATAGGAAGCTGTATTAAGTGTCTAATAGATATATTTATACATAGCTCCATAGATATATTGATAGCTAGATATATTTGCTCATAAAAGTGAAAGAAAATTTCATCCAAAAAGCCTTTGAAATAAGAATGAAATATAACAGGTTCCTCAAATTAATGGCTGCAAAGAAATCGCTCCGTAGTATCTAGATATCCTGAATTTTTGAATAATACTGGTTAGTTGTTGTTGGCTATTGTCATCTATTCCAAAGCATGTGCTAGAGTAACCCCATGTGCCAGAGTCAAACTTCTCTGCAGGGTTTTTTTTTTTTTTGGCTGTGATCTTTATGGAAGCAGAAAACGGATTGCCAGGTGTTTAAGAGAATAACTAAGTGAGTTGAACTAACTAACCTTCAGTTTAGCAATCAAGGATTTAATTGTTGCGCCAAAGGGCTCCTAATTTGTGTGATCACATTATAGCAGTCAGCTGTGAGGTGACATACAGCTCTTTTGTCCTTATGTTTGGCCTCTAGCTCCAGCCCTATCCAAACCAAAGTCCACCATCAGTGAGATGAACCCAACACAGAACAATCATCTAAAACAGAGTAGAAATACCCCCTTCAGGCTTCTGAGAATTTAAAGTCTGACTGAATTACACAGTCTCATCATCCCCCATGGAGGGGCTAGTGGCTCAGACCGCTGACATAGCGGTTAGCTGTTCAATGTGCAATCCATTACACCACCAGGGATCCTTAACATAAGCCATAAAAAATTTTTAAAAATATCAAAATACCCTTAGTATTAAAGTCTTTGATGACAAGCTATAGCTGCACCTGAAACTTGCTTCAGGTGAGATTGAAGTATGTTGACTACTTTGAGTGATTTTTCTCATGAAAAATCCCAATGGTCTGATGTGCTGGATTCCACTGTGATAAGCAGAGACTTTATTTTATTTCATTGCAGCACACGTCCTAGCCGTAGTGCCCCTTCTTATAAAATTGTTAGTAGGAACTCTTCAGAAACTTACTGTTTGAACCTACCAGCTGCTCTGATTCAGCCCTCCACATTATTCTTTCCTATGATTTAGGAGGAGGGAATCTACAACAATTTTGAGAGTTTCTTAGAAAATTATAGATTTTTGAATCTCAAATAGTTCCTGCAAGATGTCTTATTCTTGATCCAAGAAGCAAGTGATTCATTACAAAAGACCAATATAATATAAATTTCCTCTTGTAGTTACTCAGTTGGAGAGTGACCTCAAGGAAATTACAATGCTTCATGTCAGTGTCTTGCCTGACCCCAATATTTTTTAAATCACTACCATCATTGCCATCAAGGAAATTCAACGTCGTGGAGAGCCTGTGTTTTGCAGTTCGTGCAAAGTAGAACTGTGCTTCATAGGATTTTCAAAACTAGACTTTCTGAAAGCGGTGCACCCAGCCTGTCTTCCAACTCGCCTCCGTGTACCTTGAGTCTGCCCATCTTTCTATTAGTGTACTCGTGCTTAATCTTTTGCTCTACCCAGGGATACCCAAACTTTTGCCTACTACCACATGTCACTATCAGATAGATTGGTCTAATACAAGCCCAACCAGCCACCCTTACCATTTCTACTCTGCAGGTCACCACGTCCCTCTCCAGGTGTCCCTTGAGATGGAGTTGAAATAAAATCTTTCTGGAAGCAGACTATGTCAACTTTCTCCTTTGGAGGTTCTGTACTGGGTTCCAATCACACACCTTTATGTGTACAGCCAAGTGTTTATTCTACAATCGGGGCCCTCTGTCCAGTTTAATCATTAAAGTAAACCAAGTTCATCAAAACATTTTAAAAGTCTGTTGCGTCAAATCATTTCTGATGCATATCAAGGGTAATAAGTTTCTTTAAAGTCTATTTAGAAAAATATTTCATTTAATTAATTTTTCTGATATGTATATCAGCAACAACACCACACACACACACACACACACACACACACCTCACTGCCATGGAGTCAATGTCATTCACAGTGATCCTATAAGCAGTGGCCCTGTGAGTTGACCAGACTGTAACTCTTTAAGGTAACTGTGGACCTTGTGGCTAGCAGCCCAATTCATCAACACTACGCCACCAGGCTCTGATACGCATCTATATTTTAATTACATATATTGCATATGCATATACATCTAAATTGGATGAATAAATATATATTCTATATATATAAATAAATATATATTTAGTTAGCATAAAGGAGCTGAAAGGACTACTGAAAGAACGCAATATTTACATTTGAACTGACACAATACCGCTTGAAGAGGCATGTATATATGATTATACAAATATTCGGATACATAGATGTTTTCCCACTGAATTCAGATATACTTGTTTATAGGCATGCGCTATCACTCAAAATAAGTCCTCTTGGCAGCCTATTGCTATTCTAATTGACATGCTGTTTACATTCCAATCCCACTTTGAACATACGTTGGAGATTTTTAACTCATGTAGAGAATGTACCCTTTGAGTTTAGGTATAAATGTGTTGTGAACGCAGTCGATAAACAAAGTGGGTACTTTCATGTAAATAAAGAATCCAAGCATGAAGGAGGAAGATGGATTTTATTATAATAATTCACTCTGGCAGTTACTACACAGGGCATGAAGGGCCACCCAAAGAGAAGAGAAGAGAGAACGGATGAAAGGGTAATTGAGTGTATTTCAAATTATATTTGAAGAAACAATTAAGCTGTATATTGGTGTTATGC
Organism: Tenrec ecaudatus; assembly: GCF_050624435.1. Taxonomy (NCBI): domain Eukaryota; kingdom Metazoa; phylum Chordata; class Mammalia; order Afrosoricida; family Tenrecidae; genus Tenrec; species Tenrec ecaudatus. Next base: position 140,533,737 of record NC_134540.1, on the reverse strand, counting down.
TTTCTAGTTAAGTTTGCAATTAACACCCACCAAAGTTTTTGAAAAATAATTATTCATGTTAGCAAAATGCACAAAAGGACCAAATGGCAATGATATGGTCTATCACAGCAATTTAAAGATTCCTCACTTCCACCCCTTCAGTTTAGCTATTAGAACAGGGAGTCATTTGAAATTTTCTACTATTGTGATGATTTCAATTTTTTTTAAAAAACCTGTCTTTTTGTTCCCACAGAATATGAGATGTCATCTTTTTGTTAATGTCATCATTACATACACTTTCAGAAAGAGACATTGCAAATTAAATAGTTTTCATAATTACTAGAAAATTATTTTAAGGGACAATAAAACTAGAAAAATTAAATAATACCATATATCCTAATAAAATACAAATAATTAAATAAAATTAATAAAAATAGAAAAATTATCTTATGAGACTTTGTTGTTCTTGTTAAATGCCCTCCAGTAGGTTTTCATTTCTCATAGCAATTCAATGCACAACAGAATGAAACACTTTCAGGTTCAGTCCATCCTCAAAAATCCTGCTGTTTTATCTCATTGCTACTACTGTGCTGTTTCATTTCACTGAAAATCTTCTTCTTTGTGTGTGTGTGTGTGTGTTTGTGTGTGTATAAGAATGAGCTTTATATCAAAGAGTAATTGCGTATTAAGAAAACATCCCAACCCAGTCAAGATAAAGCCCATAAGTCTGATATTAGCCCATATGTCTGATACCAGTCTATAAACTCCTTTTCAGCCATTGAAGAGGTCATTGACAGATGATTTGCTCTATACAATAAGCTCCTTGGTTTCTAAACTACTGTTTCCACAAGTGTTGATTATGCATTCAAGCAAAATGATATCCTTCTCAACTTCAATCTATCTCCATTTATGAGACTATTTAATAGTCCATTTGTGAGGATAATTGTTTTCCTCACATTGAGGTGTTATCCATGCTGAAGACTGTAGTCTTTTTTTTAAATCAGTCAATGCTCCAAGTCGTCTTGGCTTTTAGTAAGCAGCGTTGTGTTATTTGCATATCACAGATTGTTCATAAGTCTTCCTCCAATTTCCATGTTTTATCCTTTTCATATATTCAATATTATTGAGTTATTTGCTCAGCATACAGATTGAAATGTATGATGAAAAGATGTAGCCCCGATGTACACCTTTTCTAATTTTAAACTAAGGAAATATTTAAAATTAGAAAAGTTTAATCTAATGACTGCCTCTTGGTCTAGGTACAGCTTCCTCATTAACACAATTAAACCTTCTAGATCGCCCATTCTTTGCAATATTATCTATAACTTGTTATGCTACACACATTCAAATGCTTTTGCATAGTCCGTAAAACAGAAGTAAACATCTTTCTAATATTCTCTGTTTTATGCAAAATTAATATGAGGTCAGCACTGACATGCCTTGTTCATTGTGCTTCTCTGAATTGGGTTAAATTCTTTGCAGTGTTCTATCTGGGTCTCGAGATGAACCAGGGCAGCACTGACAAGGACCAAATATGAAAAGTATTATTGGGGCTGGCAGCCGGGGGTCAGCCAGCGCTCAAAATCTCTATGACTGAGCGCTCCTCAACCACTAGTTTATAAAGCAATAAACCGCAAGAGGGTAGGACGACTTCACGTCCAATCACAGTCACACGTGTTGACTAGGGGTATGAAGAACTTCCTGCTGGTCTTCACTATGGACATGGGCAGCAGCCAGCCAAATTTTTCCATCTGGTGGCACGGGGTGGGGAAGCTAATGCGGAAATAGCAAGGTGAAGCAATGGAAAAATACAGAAGCGGGAGTCAGCAGTTTAGCAGATGAACTTCAGGGTACTTGAATCCCTCATCTTCGTTAGTGGAATGAAACAATTGATTAGGTGGATTGTAAGTCTAAAGAATGTTCCTTTTCTTCCTCTGCGTCATCCCAGGTTCTTAACCTAAGCCTGTCGTGCCCAAATGTTTGCTGTTGTCTTTCTCACTAAAGTACGTTCTATAGTTCGTACTAGTGTGAGAAACCCATGGGCCAATTGGGCCAATACCAATAGTAGCAATAATGACCCTCCTAGAACCAAGAGCCCAGGCCATGAGCCCCAGTCTTAATCCTTTCTTTCAACTTCTTTATTTTGCCAGTTACTATATTTGACCCATTTAAATAGTAATAACATTCCTCTGCCAGTGCCAGACAGGTCCCCCTTTACCTGCAGTGAGTAAATCTAATGCCCTGAGGTTTTGTAGCACCACATTCCACAGGTGATTAAGCTGTCCTTTGAGTGTCAATATCTTATTGGCCACCTGGTTCATGTCCTCATTTAGTGCCTTGGATAAACTTTTGTAGAAATATATCAAAGTTCCCGCTCTTCCCAGTCCATCCCATCTCCCACTACTGCCCTTATTCACTCTATGGCTGGCCTTCCTGCCCTTTGTCCTCACTGTACTGTGGACTAAAGGTGAGCCTCGAACTTGGGTTCTCAGAACAAACGAAATGTGGGGATTAAGAAACCAATGTTAAAAACTAAGGTCCCATCACTTGGTAAACACCTTTCTGCAATGCCCTGCACAACAAAGAAGGTGCCCCTGGATACACATGTCGTTTTACTCATGTTTAGGTGAAGCCTGTGGGCACACCATTCGCTAGGCAATTGGGGGTCTTCAGTGGTATTTTTTTCATTCTATAAAGCACATTACGTTGAACTCTCTAGAGCACAGGGGTTCTCTTTGGGAGTTGCTATAGCTAAAGAGTAAACCTGCCCAGCAGGTAGTGTGATGGGTGTTGACACTTGGTCTTATGGTTTCTAACACATTCTGCTAGCATGGAGTTTGTGCCTTATGGAGTGGTATCCAGGGGCAATGCCTGCTTGGAAATTGTATTTTTGGCCTTGTCAACCAATCCCCAACCCCTGGCTCTGGCAATTTTAATTGGGTTTGGTAAGTCAAACGCACAGGTCTGTTATGGCATGAGGCCTTGCACTATTTGGAATTATTTAACAATGGCGCTTTCCAGACAGTCATTCCACACCATGTGGACACCTCAGGGGTTTGGCCATTTCCCACTGCCATCCCAAACACCTCCATCCATCCTGAGAAAGTAGCACATATTTCCTACCAAGTAGCATGTATTTTCTCAGGGCCAGAGAACTTACCTCAGTGAAATCAACTTCCCACCCTTCTCCTGGGTCAATCTCTGATCCAAAAATGGTAATTCCTCCTTTGGCATTCACCTTGGCACAGGTTCAGCTTCTGGAAGTAATGTCTGGTGACAAACTGGTTAAGTTAGCAATGACAAACTGGGGGGAGGGGGAGTAAGGCTTTCATTTGTGTTCTCCCAAGTGTGTCACTGAGTGGAGGTTCTGTAATAGGGTTCATTCAAGGGTGTATGGCACCGAGCTTTGCCCACCAGGCAACGTCCACCATCCAGAGGGATTTTTGGTTGCCCCTTGGCACAGTTTCTTCTTCTTCTTCTTCTTCTTCTTCTTCTTCTTCTTCTTCTTCTTCTTCTTCTTCTTCTTCTTCTTCTTCTTCTTCTCCTTCTTCTTCCATCTTATAAGTAGGATGATACATACTCTGGGGGTTGCGAAATCACTGCGGGGAGGATGGATAGCGGCAGAACAGGACCCAAGGCTGCTTCCCTAGATGTTTTATCAGCCAACCAGTCACCACCACACTGAGTCTGTCTCCCTTCTGATGACAAGGACAGTGTATAGCAGCTGTATTCTTTGAGGAAGCCACACGGCCTCTGTTAACTGCAAAGTCCCTAGGTCATTCTTTATGGACTTTCCACATGTGGCTAACCGTCCCATTTCTTTGTGTAATTGGGCATTCACATAAGGACATACTGGCTGTAGGGGAAAATGTTCACCCCTTCTCCTTTTTTCTCACCTTAGTGCCTGGGTAAAAGCGATCAGCTCAGCCCTCTGTGTCCAGGTCCTTGGGTTCAGATGACTTTCTGACTGTGGCTCCTGCTCTGGAAGTCCCATCAGTAATAAAGCTTCTGCCTTTCGTGGAGAGTGCAGTGAATCAAGCTGAAGGCTCTGGGTCAACTTCAAGACATCTTCACACTGGTTAAGGGGATGGCTTGTGCGATCATTATCTGAAAGCATGGTGGCAGAGTTCTAGTTCTTTTGCCCTGAAAAACTAATCCTGTGGTGGTCCAATAGTAGACTTTGGTATTGTGCCAAGCAGTTGCTTGACATCCATCGGTGGCTGGCATCTTGTAGCAATGCCGTGACATCATGTGATGCAGTGATGAGCAGATCTTGCCCCATTGCAAGTTTATCAGCTGCTCTGAGCACAACCGCCCTGGCCACTATGGCTCACAGGCAGGCAGGACAACCTGAAGCTATCACGTCCAATCTCTTGGACAGATATACTAGTGGTCTTTTACAAGGTCCCAGGAGTTAAATCAGTCCCCCTTTTGCCACACCATGGTATTCATGCACAAATTGCTAGAAAGGTCTGCTTCTATCAGGCAGAGCCAAAGGAGGTGAAGAGACGGGACTTTCCTTTAGTTGATTAAGGGATTTCTGTTCTTTATCTATCCTCTGGAGGGGCTCATTCCCTTTAGTAGCCTTGCAGAGAGGTCTGGCTATTTCTGCAAATTTGAGGATCCACCAGTGACAATATTCAGCAGCATCCAGCAACTGTCTGGCCTGCCTTTTGGTCTTTGGTGTGGGATTGCCTTTCGGGATTGTGACTATGTCCCTTTTCCTCATTCCAATGTGTCCCTGGTAAATGTCATTGGTTAAGCATATCTGTGCCTTCTTGATAAAACACCATAGCCCAATTCTTGGAGCTGTCCCAGCAGGTCCTTAGTGGCTGCTAGACATGGTTTGTGACCTGGGGCTGCCAGCAGTAGTTTATCTACGTACTTTGGCAATGTGCAGTTAGGGTGGATCATTTTGAAGGATTTTAGGTCTTCTTAAAGAGCTTCTCCAAAAATGTTGGGGGCTATAAACAGACCTTGTGAAAAGTGGGTGCAGATCAACTGGTGGTTCTCTGGATGGTTGAGTCCATTCAAAGGCAATCATGCCCTGACTCACAGGTGCCAATGGGATACAGGAAAAAAGATCATCTTCCAAGTTCAAAATAGTGTAAGTCTGATGTTCAGGAGGTAGCAGGCTGAATAGGGTGTAGGGGGTTGGAACCATGGTATGAATGGCCTTCTACCTCTCATTCACCTCCCTTATATCTTGGACAGGCCTATAGTCATAAGACCCAAGCTTTTGGACTGGCAATAGTGGGGTAGTATGGGCCAATTTGCACAGAATAAGTATGCCCACTGCCAGCGATTGTCAAATATGAGGTACAATCTCTTGTCAGGTCACTTGAGTACTGGGGTATGGTTTGGCCCACACAGGAGTTACCATGGTGAGTGGGCTCACTACCACCCTGGGTTGGTGGATTGCCAAACTGGGAGGATTCAGGTCAGTCCAGCCACCTTGGAATTCTGTGATCTTAGAGTACAGGAGTGGACATGTGGTGGGAGATGCTGTTTCATGAACCATATAGTCTCTGGCAGGAGAACAATGATAGCCAATTAGAGAGCAGTGCTTCGCCACTGTTTGCTCTGCAGGATGGAGGGAGAGGTAGCTCCCAATTTACCGTTTATACTTGTGTATAAGCTGAGTTTTCCACACATTTTAAATGCAGTTTTGTGGTAAAATTAGGTGCCTCGGCTGATATTCGGGTCTGCTTATACTCGAGTATATATGGTATGCAACAAGTCTTGTCCCAACACTGGGTACAGGCAATTGGGTAATTCGAGAAACTAATGAGTGACTCCCTGGTGGCCCAAAAACATGTGTCTCGGTGGTAATAGGACACTCCTGGACTGCACCAGTAGTCCCTTGACTTCTGACAGTGAACCTTCGTACTGGTCCCTGCGACTCTGTTAAAAGAGATTTTTATGCTCTGGTGTTCAGTAACAGGTGGCATGCTGCCCCACCCCCCACCCCAGTCGAGCATGCACCATGGGCACCTGGGGGTCAAAAATAAATGACTCTGATCTCATCAATCTTTTTCCTCTAAGAACAAGACTGTTTTTTCTTTCCTTCCTTTTCCTGCCCAACCCCTTTCCCTGCATAGGGCACACGGTGCCAACTCAGTGAAGGACTCCTCTTATTTCTTCCCATGCCATCTTTCTTCCTTAGAAAACCTCTGGAGGGATTCATGCAACATGAAGGCTGGGGGTGGGGTGTATTGGCTTTATGTCATGCTTCTCTTCCTCCCAAACCTTCTCCATACCCCTATTACTATAACCCCCGTTACTATAACCCCCGTTACTATACACCCCTATTACTATACACCCTTGTTACTATACACCCCTGTTACCATACACCCCTGTTACCATACACCCCTGTTACCATACACCCCTGTTACCATACACCCCTGTTACCACATACCCCTGTTACCACATACCCCTGTTACCACACACCCCTGTTACCACACACCCCTGTTACCATACACCCCTGTTACCATATATCCCCGTTTCCATACACCCCCATTACCATACACCCCCATTATCATACACCCCTATTCTATACACCCCTGTTACCATTCACCCCTGTTACCATACACCCCTGTTACCATACACCCCCGTTACCATATACCCCCGTTACTATACACCCCTATTCTATACACCCCTGTTATCATACACTCCCGTTACCATACACCCCCATTACCATACACCCCCGTTGCCACACACCCCCGTTGCCACACACACCCATTGCCATACACCCCCATTGCCATACACCCCCATTGCTATACACCCCTGTTACTATACACTCCTATTACTATACACCCCTGTAACTATACACGTTCTGAGTTGCCACCACTAGTTGGACTGTATTCATTCCCACAAACCCTTCTAATTCCTAACAATTGCCCCCTGACGTCAAGGGCTGCCTGTGTGACAAAAGCCATCTATTTTCAGGAGCTTGTGGATCAAGTGGGGTCTACGCCCGACAAGCTTCTTTCAACCATTCAAGAGACGTGCCAGGGGATTCTGTGGGCCCCTAGATGACTTCAGCAGCCTCGGATATATTCATCTCTCTCTGAGCAGCCCCCTTCAGTCCATAATTCAGGATGGGGGGAAGGCTTCCAGGGCTTGGAACCCCACCATGGTGCTGGGATCCCAATCAGGTCTTGTGAGAGGGAACATTTTTTTCTATTCTATCTTGCTCTTCCCTGCCAATTCCACACCCGCTTAATGCTTTCCAAGCCTCTGTCTTAATTCTTTCTCTTTCCTGTACACAATGTTAATAAAAGCTTCTGACAATGGTCCCGTGTGGCGCTGTGAGTGCCGAGCATGGAACCTAACAGGGAAATGAGTGCCTGCAGTGTCTCTGAAAAAGGGGGGCACGGGGGGTGAGGGGGGCTCTGCACCTTCCAGTTGTGTAAATCTCAAGTGCATAAAGGCACATAAACCAAGAAGAGCCTATTGCCCTGTTCTGCCCCTTTGGTATGGGGGCACTTCCCTTAAAAATAAAAGAGATAACGTTGTTTGGACTGTGTGTGCCATGGCTAAGGTAGCTGAGGTGCTGTGCCCTTCTCTGGAACGAGGTTGAGTCTGGAGAGACACGAATTTCTTTCCTCATAGACCTCACAGGATTGCAGGGTGGGGTAAAGTCAAGGCTTGGCTCATCAGGATGGGATGATGGGTGGCAACACTTGGGAACTTTTCATTCTTCTGGCAGCTCCCCAGGTGGGGATGCAGGAAAGCGTGCTAACCATACAACTTTTAAGCCATGAGGGGACTGCTGAACTAAAAGCCACCAGTGATCAATGTATGGAAACGGATCTGACTGTCCAGGAATTTCAATCACCTTCTGCCATACCCTGGAAACTAAGTCAGGAGCCTATGATCCAATAGCTGGCTATCCAATTCTGAAACTTGTCCAGTGACATTGGCAGAAAAGTTTAAGCTTATTTTTGGACCATTTTGTTCCATAATCATCAGAACATCCAGCCATAATATTTCATAACATCGCCTGCAAGGGGTTCAAGGATTGACTCATGAAATTTCCCATTTTCTTGGTGCTCTCTTGGCCCTGGATTTTATCCCAAACACTTTTAATGTCTTCAGATGTCAAAAGAGGGCAACCAATAAAAAGCAAAATCAGCCTGGGGCCAAAGGATCTGTTTACCCACCTGCTCCCTTACTGGACTGTGTATTTTGGGTTTCACAGAAACAAAACAATATATTGATGTATAGTCTCAGAGAGGGAATTTTGGGGGAATCAGAAACCAAATGAAAATATAAGCAGTAAACATCTCTACACTCCTTATGATGGGCATTGGAAGGCTGACTCTAGGGGGGGGTGCGGAATAATATCACAGTTATGAGATTGAGATGACTCCCAACACACATCCGCCAGAGTTAGCATCATCCCTACTATAACAGGACCCAAAAAGGAGTTCTCCTCCTTGCACCTGGCTGCTCAACATATGCCTGGAGGCTATCGATCTTTAAGAGCGGTCAGGTTCTTTTGTCTGTCCCACTCAAAAGTTCAGCCAAATTCCTTCTGATGCCTCGGTCTGATACTGAACATAGATTGTTCCCTGGAGAGGGCTCAAGTCATCCAAGGTTGAGCCAGCTCAGGGAGGTCCAAGGTTAAGCTGATGATGTACTTTAGTACCTGCCCCATGCCCAGCTATGTATGTGCGTGCTGGAGGCTTGCAAGCCATATATATATATGTGTGTGTATATATATATGTATATATATATACACACACACACTAATGTACATATATATGTATATACACTAATGTATTTTCCAATGGATATTGGAAAATACATTAGTATATACATATACTATAAATACATTAGTGTATATATAATATATATATACATTAGTGTATATATACATATATATATCCATTGGAAAATACATTAACTATCTTGGTCCCAGGACTGGGTCCAGTTGCTGTGCCTCATTGTTCTATCTCCTTATTTTCCAAAATTACCCGCATCACTCCAAAGGTTTATGGGGCCTGAATCCACAGGGAATCACTAATTGATGTAATTAATTTAAGCTCTTTAAGTGTTTTTCATCATAAAGGAAAAGGAACTAAAGGTACCTTCTTACAAGACCCTCTGAATACCCAAATCAAGGCTGCTATGACTTCAAGGAGTCCCTGCGGGGACTCCCCAGGGGCCAACACTAAGGTGAGGAAGGAAGAGAAAGGAATGTGCCAAGGGCGGAGTCCTTAACTCTGCAATGGACCAGTAAAGAAAAGGAAAAAGGAAAAAAAAAATCTCTAAGGGAGAACATGAACTTAATGGAGATGTCTTTTGGCTTCAAAAAAGGGTTTGAAATTTTCTTAAAAATCACCTGTATATCTCAGGGCAGAAGGTCCTCTGGACATTCATCAGAGTAAGCCTTCAGCTTACTTAGCCCCTTTCTACCCTTTCCCCTCATGATCTCAGTACAAGCAGGGGCTCCGTGCCTCTGGTGGGATGCTGCCACGGTCAGGCAACCTCTTCGGGTGTCAAAATGTTTTCTTTTTGTTTTTAGCTGAACCCTGGCTAAGGACACCCGAGAGCCAAATAAAAAAGACAAATAAGAATTCATGCCAGGCCCAATTCAAGTTTGTGGTCCCGAGTCCAGTTTCTAGGATCCATTACAGCCTGTCCTACAGCAAAAAGCACATTGTCAAACTGAGCCAGGAGCGTAGTAACCATGGAGATTTTAGTGACTGTAACAGCCTACCTTTAGGCAAGGGGATAGGAGAAATATAGGCAAGAACCATCAAACCCCGGCTCTCCTGGGGTGTATTTTGAAAAAGTCCCCTGTTAACATAGTTCCCAATGGAACAAAAGAACAGAGTTCACAGAGCCAGGACCAGGATGAAGGTACCACATATGGTCATTGGAGAAGAGAAGAAGAAAATTATTGAGTCGTCTGGACGACAGACTTTTGTTCCTCCCAAGCGGCATGTGAAAGACAAAGGAGGAGAACATTCAGGTGCTCACCTGTCCATGACCCTTGTGGGGACTTAGGTGCATTGTGACATAGGAGTAGCCATATAAACCCCAGCCCTGATCCACTCTTCAATGAAAGGGGGTCACTTTAGGGCATACAGCATCACCATGGAATGTGAATGGGACCCCAATCAGATTCCTCCGAAGCCAAAGCCATGGAGACAGATCGACAGATTACAGAGGACTGCAGCAGGTTACACTTATTCACACACTCACACTTCTTTCACGCAGAGTTTAAGCATCCCCTCCCAGGAAGAGAAGCGTCCAAAAGTGATATAGAGGGAGAAGGAAAGTGCCCTCAGTTACCACACACTAATGGTTTCAATGGGAAGGGCTTTCCTCAGACCAGTGAGCAGCGTCTGCCAGGCAGCCACCATACAACCTACCCCAAAGAGCTGGGGTTGCCTCTCCTCATTGGCGCCCAACACTGGGCACACCCACAGGGAATTTGCCCCTCCAATTTGGTGGTGGATCTTATCCCGGACAAACCCCCAATTACTATATATGTGCCTCAAGTTTAATCGGGGACACATGGAAAAAGAACAAATGCAAAGTTTTATTTGGAGCAGGCAGCTGGGACTCAGCTAGTGCAGGGGGTGATGGTTTGAGTCCAATCACAACTACACACTCTGACTGAGGGGACGAAAAGCTGGGGACTTCCTGCTGTGACTGTTATGGGCTGGGCAGCAGCCCGGAGAAACGTGGAATCCAGTAGTGCAGGGCAGGAAAACTAATGAGGCAATAGCAAGCGTAAGCAATGGAAATACGCAGAAGAAAGTGTCAGCAGGATAGCAAATGTTCTGCTAGTCATTTTGAGATGTTTTCAGGAGATTTTTACTTGCATGTGAAATTAATGATATTGTTCAATGATTTCCACATTCCTTTGCTCATCTTTCTTTGGAAAGGCCACAAATATGGTTGACCTGGAAGCACTCTTCCAAGTTTTTTTTGGAATAAACCAGTGAGTGTTTCCAGTTGGTTTTCTCCCCAATTCTGGAGCCCTGCTTTTCTTCAGTGCCTTCAGGTCAACATTGACATCTTCCATCAGTGCCAACTGGTTTTGACCACATGCTTCTCTTGAAATGATTGAACATTAGCCAGTTCTTTTGGTACAGTGACTCAATGAATTCCTTTGATCTTCTTGTGATAGCTCCTGTATCATTGTTTGTCCATAGAAGCTTTTTAATTTTCAACCTAAAGATTACATTTCTTCTTTAATTCTTTCATCTTGAGAAATTCTGTGCATGTGTCCCCCCTTTGATATTCTGAACTCATCTCTGTGCATAATTCATGACAGTACTTTGTCTTCTTAAGGCTTTTGTAAATTCATTTTATTAACTTACTTAAAATGTATGCTGTTTTAGTTTGCATATCCATAATTGATATAACATCAGAGCAGACACCAATTTTTTTATTTGTATGCAGCCACCATCTCAGTTTATGTTGGTTGAAAAATCCCCATAAATTGGATTTTTAAGGCTAATATTAATATTAGAAGTCTAAATTTACACTAAATAGGTTATACTATTGTTCATGTTTTATTCAGTCCTGGCATGTCTATTTTTAACTATTATACTTAATAACATTTCCATGATTACTAGGTTATCATAGATCAAAATGTATATTTCCAAGTTAATATTATGTGATATAATTTTCTGAAATGTGATTAGCTAATATTACTTTCAGGTTTTTTAATATAAAATCATATGTTATTCTGGATTGACTAAAGAAACAAATCCAGAGAGACAGTCATATGTGTATAAGAAAGAGCATTTGAATATTGAGAAAAGGTCCTAGCCTTGACCCAATCAAGTCCGTATGTCTGAAATTAGCCCACATGTCTGATACCAATCTATAAGTTCCCCTTCAGATTCACAAAACACATGAAATGATGCTGAGTGTAGGACGATCACAGGCTAGAGGGTAAAGAGTCTCGTGGATCCAGTGGCAGTGTTAGCATCTCAGCGCTGGCAGGGGTCTCCACATGGCTCCTCCAGCTCAGGGCACTAGTGTAGCTCCATGTGTCTTCTCAGCTGCAATGTCTCCCAGGGAGTCAGCCTGTGTCCTGTCTCCAGCAAGCTCTTTATCTCCTTAGCTCTTCCAAATGAGCTCATCAAGTTGCGACCTAATCGACACGCTAAACTCCACCCATTCGCTCTAAATCCTCTCAAATTAACAACAGATTATATAACTACCACAAATCATAACTGGAAATATCCCCAATTGGTCAGATATTAAATCGTCTAGACTCTTATTTTGAAATTTCTTTAAGCTGCATGCATTTCTCAATCTTCTTAAATAGATGCTTATTTGATGACAATACTGCTTTTCATTGACAAATACATTTACTGAGTTCAAATGGCTTCAAAATAAAAATCCCCTCTGTGAATCTGCAGCTACACCCCTGAGTAATCTGGAAATGTGCCCAAATGCAATTTTCCATGTTTTAATTTCAAGAAAATGATATGAGTAAAAAAGATTAATTTGAGTTCATTATTTCTCCTGGAGAAAATTCTGACAGACTGTGTATAAATCAGTAACTGTGTCTATTCCAAAAATGTAGTAAATTGACACACATTACTGTACCCAATGAAATATCACATAAACAAATATTAATTTACTCATGCGACTAATATAGAAAAATCATTGTTATTTAACCCAGTGTTAATAAAGCACCAAGGATAATAATGAAATAATATTCTAAAGATATATGATTATATTATTAACATTTACACATTTCAAATGCAGACTTTTAACATTTAGCAGACAAGTCTTCTTTCATCACCAGCTATTGATTTCCCAGGAAACTTGCAATGATAAATTTAATAAGGTATCTTCTCTGTATAATGAGTAGCAATCAAGAATGGTTTGAAGCTAAATGCACTCAATTTTTCCTAATATCTCCTCACTGTAATATGATTTCTCACTATGGCAAGCAATTAACACTGAACCTGAATCTTGGATCATGTCCGTTTTGGAGGACAATAACCAAAGGGAACTCTTTTCTGTGCTTTGTAGCCAGTGGGTGAGCACGCTCTCAACACTTGTTGATTAAATCACTCTCTCACTTGTGTGTAGGAAAAGTGATATCTTGTTCTTAGATCACTCCTATCCTCTTTCCCTTCATTCAGTTCACTGGCCACCTATTGTATTTAATTCTCTTGAAAGTAATCCTGCAAAAATGCCTCTGGGTTCCCTTCTTGACTACAAGAATACTCTGTAAGAGAGGAATATTATTCCAATGATGAATATAACCTCAATGTGAGCTAAACACATGCCGTGTTTTATTGTTACATGGAGGCACTGGCAACATTTCTTTTCCATTATTATAAAGCTCATAAAGAATTGTGTTACCACCACCACCCCCTAAATATTCCTGTGTAGAGTCCTCCTGGCATAATGGTTGTGTGTTGGGCTGTGATGCACATGGTTGGCAGTACCAAATCACCAGCAGCTCCACAGGAAAAGTACTAGACTCTTCTTCTCCTATAAATAGTCAAAGGCTTGGAAGCCCACAGGGCATTACTATGAGTCAGCATTGAGTGGATGACAATGAGGGAGAAGCGGTCCTGAATGGGAAAAATATTAAGTAATGAAGGAATCATGAAATGAAGGTGAAAGAATACACAGAATTAGTGTATCCAAAAGAACTAGTTGATATTCAAACATTTCAAGAGATATCATATGAGCAAGAGCCAATTGCGTTGAAGAAAGAATTTCCAGGAACACTGGAAGCAATAACCAAATGCAAGACTCCAGGGGCTGAGGGAAAGCCAATTGAGATCCAGGACCAGCATTAAAATCAACACATAATAGTTCACCTAGGCATGAGATTAATAACCGCCAGCATTACCTAACTGCATTCTCCAGGCTTTTCTCCTAATATATAAATGAAAAATACCATTGTCCATCCATCCTGTCTCATGATATACAAAATAACCTGCTAGGGACAAATTTATTATTCTTTAAATAAAAATAAATACATAAATTCCGAGTACAAAAACAATTCAAACTACTAAATGATATTACAAAATATGAACATAATAAGAAAACAAATATACAGTACTATTTTGCTAATTAGAGAAAAAATGAAGTCCAAGAGAAAAACAAACAATAATATTAAAGAATCACTTCTTAAAGGGAAAAAGAAAAGAGCAAAACTGATAAGAAGAAACACTGAACCATTAAGCAACAGAAAGACATATACTTAAGTACTTAATAAGCAAAAAGGGATAAGAATACACAAATAAAACAAAGGTTGTAAGATTTTTAAAAAGGAAACAATAATGTAAATATGAAGAGGGAAAGGTGAAGGAGTTAATGAAGATAAAACTGGAGACTGAAGAAACAAAATTAAAAATAGATGTAATAAAAATAAATTTATTATACATTTGACAATTCTTCCATTAAAAATACTACATAAGCAAGGCATTATTCTATCTAATTAAGACACGAGTCAGAAATAATAAATATAAAAGCTAATTGCCAATATTGAAGTAAAGATGTTTTCTGAAGAGCTAATATGCTTTAGGAACAGAGAAATAAGAAAAAAATAAAACATTTAGAGAAAAACAATTACTATGTTAACTGCCTTGAGAACATAGAATAAGAAAATTACCATCTTCTGTGTGACCGATCTTAAGGTAAATTGAGGACCAGGCAGTAAATGCATGCGGCTGCACACTCATAATTAAGAGTCTGGAAGGCCATCTTTGCTTCAGGAAGGCCTTCACATTTGTTTGTAGGATAACTCTGAGTCACATTCTCCATATTAACACATTCCCACAATAGCCCCCCCGGAGTGGTGCCACTTTAAAGATGCCCAGGACAAGCACTTGGCTGCTCACTGTGCACCAGATGCTATCTCTCTCAGGGAACACGTTGTACTGTTCTCGTTCAGAGTGCTTGACTCACCTCTGCCTGCTCCCAATACTGTCTTGGGTTACTCTCCCAACGAGCTCAGGAACATTTAAGGTTAAGTCACTGCCCACCCTGCTATGCGTGTGATTGACAGGATGTGTACGCACTAGACCATACAGTTGGAGAATACAATCACTCTCTTTCTTGCTCCTTACTTATAGAAAGGTGAGCCTTGCACACTTTGTCTGTGTCTTTATCTTCCCTCAATTGCACAGTCACTCCTCAGGACCATTTCTGATGTGAGGCGGGACCTCACAAATGGCACTCCGAGCCGGCCCTGAAGGAAAGCCCTGCAGAGGAGAACAGAACCCCACACCTTTAACCCCATTGGGAGACTTGGTATGAATTAGTCCAAGAGCAGTGGAGAGAAAATCATGTTTAAGACTCTCAGCCCTTGGGACTCCCCTGTATTGGGAATTAGAAAGAAAACTGGGAAATGGAGGATGCTTATAACCTTAAGAGGAATTCATTCTATCATACAACCCAGGGGGACCGTCCACCCAGGGCCTCCCTCACCTAGCATGATTCAAAAAAAAAAAATTGGCCTCTGATTGTTATAGATCTGACGGGCTGTTTTTACACTATCTATTTAGATGCCGCTGATTATGAAAGATTTGCATTCACTGACCCCGAATGAATCCATAAAGATCCTACCTAAAGATACCATTTAAGAACTTTAGGTCAGAGCATGGTAAATAGCGCCTCCATGTGTCAG
This sequence comes from Tenrec ecaudatus, assembly GCF_050624435.1. Classification (NCBI taxonomy): domain Eukaryota; kingdom Metazoa; phylum Chordata; class Mammalia; order Afrosoricida; family Tenrecidae; genus Tenrec; species Tenrec ecaudatus. The sequence continues at coordinate 140,518,124 of NC_134540.1, read as the reverse complement.
TTTTTTTTTTATATAGGGAAAATTTTAGAACCAGTCAGAAAGTGCTTCTCCAAGGACTACATCATCCACTACAGGAATACATTGTAATTAGTGCACCTGATAACAGCAGGCTGCAATAAACCTACACGCACATCAGTGGGACCATCACTCGAGCAGAATTCGCAATTTCTCCTGATGTAGTTCAGATGACCAGCCCTTATACATACCTAGGATCTTAGCCCACAGAAACGTGAAATTAGAAAAGCCCGTCTAAAATTAAATGATTTTCAGCAATCGCGGGGCGTTGTAACCTGAAGGAGAGCTTTTCTGGGCATACCCATGCTAGAGCTCCGACACTCAGTTGACACATTAAAAGGACACCCACATTTTAATTGTCTGAGAGCGCTGAGCCCTGAGGCTCACCTTTAGTTACAGTTTGTGGAAGGATGCATCACCCAGGAGAAGACGTATTGCATTGATCCAGTTAAAGTATTCACTCGGTCATTTTTCACACACCTATCACCCCCACTGCTGCATCAGCCCAAGGGGACAAGCCACTAGAGTGACTACATCTAGGTAATACAGGCCCGGCGTCATTTGGGCTTGTTGGGAACAAATAGGCCAGCTGATTGCCAGAGGTCCGCATCGCTGTCGACAACTGAGTGGGTGTGATCCATCAATCATGATTTTTACCTTACACCCAGCTCAGATTAAAACAATTTGAAAATTTTCTATAGACTTTCAGATAGCATTAGCTGAATTTGGTGGGAAATTAGATTGTCAATACCCTCCAGGGAAGACCTGGGAGTTCCTAAAGTGGACTCCATGGGTCATTAATAAAGTCTCCCCCCACGAGCTGCTTGAGGGAGCCCCCACATATGGCTCCAGTAATGGCATAGAAGCCTGCTGGGGCCCCTCCTCTGAATCCTTTCAAACGCTTTGCCTCTGCTCAGGAGACGGAAACATTTGGCCTCCTTCTACTGTTCAAAACTGTGAAGCAGCCTATGAATTTAATCAGTGATTCTGCTTATGCAGTACAACTGTGCTCTTTCATTGAAACGGCAAAACTGAAATTAGATCCACACTTTGTAATTGGTAAGTTACTCATCGCTTACAGAATCAAATAAGGTCCTGCCTCCACCCATTCTTTATCAAACACGCATAGAGTTGCCAGGGCCAGGGCCAGGGCCGATTTCTATGGGAAATGACAGTGCTGACAAATTAAGGCAAAAAGCGTTCCCCACTCTAACTCTCCCCAAATCAGAGCATCAGAATGCACACACGAATGCTGTTGGGCTGGAACATAGGTGTCATCTGACACGGGCTCATGCCAGACAAATCGTCGGAGAATGCGCTCACGGGGGGGATCCAGTGGAGTCAATGGACATGGGGATCAGTCCAACATTCTGGCCAACAGATGTAACTCACATACCCTCATTTAGGTGCCTAGGAGCGGTGCATGTGACTATAGACACTTTCTCAGGGTTCATATGAGTGGCCATCATGACTGGCAAAGCCACATCATCAGACATTTGCTGTCCTGCTGTGCTGTGATGGGTACACCATCCGAACATGGACAGCAGCCCCACTTACACCTGCAAACAGCTGCATGATTTTTGTCATGATTGGGATATCCATCATGGAACAGGCATCCCGGACAACTCTCAGGGCCAGGCCTCATTGAACAGGCACACAGCACTCTGAAATCTCCACTACTGAAGCAGAAGGGGAAGATGGAAGGCAATTCTCTACATGACCAACTTCGTTTAGTTTTATTGACACTAAGTTTTTTTCTCCCTTCCAAAAAATTCCAACAGAACTAGGGCAGAGAAACATTTTTTTTTTTACCCCTACAGAGAAAGCTGCTCTGGAAAAAAAAATTGAGGGAAGAATCACAGTGGAGGACAGGAACCCAGGTTATTGATGGCTAGGGTCAATGGGTATGCATGAATTTCTTCAGGTGTCTGAAAAAACAGGTGGATTCCCTTTAGGAGAGTGTGGTACCTCATGTGGTGAAAAGTGAAGAGCAAGGAGAGGAAGAAAACAGCATCATAATCCTTCTCTAACATTGATTCTGTCTCTCGGGATCATACCTGCTATTTGCTTTGTGTCTTCACAGTACAAAGAGAATACAGAGAGATCCCTCTTCAAGGGCTGTGGCCTAGGAAGGAGGAGCAATGGGCAGCATACTGTGGGGCCTGGGAAGACCACCCAGAGACCTCTTTCCTGCTGTAGAGCTTATCAAACACATCAAGAAGACCTCACAGATCCATGAGAATGGCGATTGCTGTCTTTCTGTGATTTTATAATCATTTACACCATTGCTGCTGATGGCCAGAGGGTCACTTCAAGACTTAGACTCGACATTTTATGCAAAAGTGACTGAACTACCGAAGAATTGTTTAATTTCTAAAAGATCAAAGTTATGGACTTGCAACATCAATTGATGCTGAAATGTGACTAGAACATGACAAATTTCTATGCAACCCCTTATCCATAAAATCTAATTGGGCTTTAATTAGAAATTGTTTGCTGGATTTAAGGGAAACATCTCATTAAGTATCTAACAGCTAAAAAGGGGGGATTTTCAATACATTTAAGGATAAGTTAAAAACATCCCTAACTCAGTTGTGATTAACAATTGGTTAATGGACTTGGGGAGCTTGACTCATGAGTCTGAGCTCAAAGTCTTCCCCATTGTTTAGATTCTGTCCTGATTATGTTACTTAATGTCATTAATTTTGAATTCTCTCTCTCTTTTTTTAAAACATTTTAAAATCACTTTATTGGGGGCTCATACAACTCTGAATCCATAAATCCATCCTTTAGCACATTTGATTTCCAATGCATAGAGATAAGTCAGGTCACATCTATAGTCTTTTTGAATAAAACAAAATGGGGAAATGTGGGAAGCTGAGGACCAGGAAGAGAATATAGGCAGCCAAAATTTCTACACTCATAATTAAGGATCAGGAAGGCCAACTCCGATGGAGGGAGGCCTTCGCATTTGTGAGTTGGAGATGACTGCCACTCGCATCCTACATATTAAAAATTAAAGCCACAATATCCCACCCACCCCCCACCCCCGCCCCTACAAACACATGGCTGCTCACTATGCACCCAAGGCTATCTATCTCTAAGAAAAAACAAGTTCTAGTGTTTTCATTCAAAGAGTGGTTAACTCCCCTCTGCCTGCCTCCAATGCTGGGCTTGAGTTACTCCCCCAATTGGCTCAGGGAGCTCTAAGGTTAAGGCCCTGCCCACCTTGTTACCCTCAGTTGCACCCGTTTGGCGATAAAGCTGGAGCTCACACTAAGTAACAGTGAAGGTGTGTTGGTGGCGCAGTGCACCACTAACATTGGGGTGCTAATGGAAAGGCAGCAGTTTGAGCCCATCTGTACCACAGAGAAAGATGAAGCAGTCTGCTGCCTAAGGCTCCACAACCTCTGAAACCTTATGGGGCAGTATTAGCCTCTTCTTTAGGGTGCCTGTGAACCTCAATGGAAATGGGATTCCAGTTTTTTTGTCCTTTTCTTTTATATAAAACTGGGAGTCCATCACATTAAACACAAAACAAAACTCATGTATGGATTAAAAGTAAACAAAATCAACCCATCATTTATATGTTTAGAGCTAAGCAACGTATAAAAACCACAAAAGAAAAGAAGCTAAAAACATTCTAACCAGAATAATTATCAAAGAAATGGATTTTTGAATATCAATAAAATATAATAGTACAACATAATTCCTTACAATTATCACAGAGATCATACTAAAAATTTTGGGGTTTTTTAGAAATATAATAAATTAACATTCAGGAAGCAAAATGTTCAGGATATAGTTTGATCAGCATAGCCTCTTCCCCTTGCCTTTGGCATGCCTCTTTCTGACCCCCTAAATCCTTGACCTCAGCCCTGTTCTGGCAATGTTTCTCTAACGGGCACAAACTTTTATTAATGCGCAGTGTATTCTAGGACACTAAACACCTTGCTTGAAATTTTAAAAAAAAGACCCTTGTGGTTTTTTCTTCTTCAGCTTGTTCCTTCAAATATGTCTCCTGTTTTCTCAAAAGTTCACCATGGGTCTTTAATGTCTGCTTTAATATAAATTTCCTGACTATGAAGATTCCGTGGGTGTAGCCCATTCCCTACATTGCCTGGAAACAAGAAAGCTCTTAGGGTAATTTGCAACTCTGCTTTTAGCATACCAGGTCAAGTAGAGGTCAAAAGCATGCTTATCAATTGGTATTGTGATTATAATGCCCAGCCTGGCTTTTCTCCCAGGCCACTCCAGAAGTGTACATCTTTTACTACTCTTTGATTCTAAGGAGGGTTATTACTTGTATTTGTTGAAATGGAAGTAATGGAGGTCTTGCTACAGCCAGTGGGGGATGGGAGGGAAGAGGTGGTTGGGCCTGAGAAGAGCTTCCTGAGTGGTACAGTATGCAGATTGCAAGACAGAACCAAAGGTGAGTCTGCAACTCAGTATTCAAGGAGATGCTCTATATCATAAAGACAACCAATGCAAGGTGAAATCAACCAAACAATGTCCAAGGAGAGAATAGAGAATCCATATGGTATTTTAATGTTACATCTGAAACAAGAATGTGATGGAAGATATCTCCCACCAGCTATTTAAACATACATGAAAATACAATGTTTTTCCTGCTACAAATATAAAGAAAAATCCTAAGGAGAGATAATCCAATTTATAGACGCGATTAGTCAGATATATGTGATAAAAGTATTTTCCAAATTACTGAAAATACACTAATGCAATATAAAATATATTTTCTAGAAACAAAGTATTCCTCTAAACATCTAGATTTGCAAACAATATTTCAAAACAAAGAAACATTGAATTTAGATTGAGTTTTTCCAAGGTTTAATATTTAATACTAGCTTTGAGACATATTTTCTAACACTTCAATATGTATTTCCTTTCCTATATAAACAAGAGACACATGATATACAATTTTCTCTTTCATTTAATAGGGAATATTCATCCCTGTTCCATACAGCTTACTACACTGAACAAAATCATTTTATTATTTCCACATAAACCTAAAATATAGCACTGCATTCACCAATCTTTTAGAACAACTTTTGAGAGCTAATCTGTTTAATTAAATAAAACAATATATATACAAATTATAATCGTGTTATCCTGTCTGATTATATCCACATATTTCAGCTTTCTTGTTTGCTTTTCAGAGAAGTACAAATTCTAAATTCAAGTACACAGCTGTTAGCGTCTTGAAAAATTTCAATGGAATCCTTTATCATGCTAATATAAGTTTAAATGTAATATAAATATAATCAGATGCAAGATGTAAGTACAAGCATCCAAACATGCAATAAATACTATAAATTTTAGTTCAATACATCATAAATTCTTAGATGAAAATTTCTTTGTAAACTTAGATTACTGCATATTCCACAGAGTAATTATATAAATATAATTTAATTAGATATTTGATGTTATTTCTGACTATGAATTAATGTATATGTCTAAAAGTTAATAGCAAACTAAAAGAGAGAAATATTCTGCATAAACATACCAAGAACCAATGTTTAAAAATGTCTATTTTATGAATATATTAATGCATGAATACTTTTATTTTATTAAATATATTTTTGTTTCATCTATGCTGTTAATTTGCTTTTTAAAATATTTTAACATAAATAAAGATAAATGTGCACAACTAAAATGGAAGTTGCAAACTAGTAAAATACATATGTCATATATTATTATGTTTTTTCTTAATTTAGAAGACAAACAATACAAATAAGTCCAAGATACAATTTAAAATGGAATTTGATGAACTTTGAACTTGTCTTTAAAAACTAACATGTATTAAAAATTTTAATAAAGAATCAGTTTTTATGATAACTAAAATATATGTCATATAAAATCCACCTTTCATTTTCTGCATTTTTATTGTAATCTGACCATCTATTCATGCATCTAGCCATCCATCCATCCATCTTCCTTGCATTCTTGCTAGCTTTATCTATCTATCTTCAAAACTTTAGGTAGACATAGCTATTAATAGTACTCACATTCTATACAATTATGTGTGAGTTCATTATTGATACTTAAACATAGTGATGCAATATTTTAATTGTTAAACAAAAATTACTATAAACTTCAAATATTTATTTAAAAATACAGAATACTAACAGAAGTTCAAAAACAAACAATCAAATTGACATGAAAGAGCAGAGGCAAAGTGGAGACCCAAAACCCATCTGTAAAGTAATCAGACAGTCCCTCAAAGAAGGGCCACACAGAAGGGATGGAATATCCAGGGTTCAATATAGCACCAATGAAACACATAACTATCCTCACATTTTTAATATTTCCACCCTTTACAATTATGGTCTAAGTTTTACATCATTAATCTTGTGAGACCTGCAGATGTTCATTTGTATAATTAAGAAAATTCGATGCATGAAATCCAAGAAAGATAAACCCTTCAGAAATAGTAACTGAAGTAATGATTCCAAGAGGGTATAGAAACAGACTGGGTATAGAGGGGGCACTGAAAGCAACGATGACTATATAGCCCCATGTGTTAGTCTCAGTGGACTAGAGAAACAAATTCTGGGAGACTCGTGTATAAGAAAGAGTTTTATCTACAAGAGCAGTTGAAAATTGAGAAATCATTCCAGTCCGGCCCGGATAAAGTCCATAAGTCCAATATTAGCCCATATGTCTGGTACCAATCTATAAAGTCATCTTCAGATTCATGAAATTCATGCAATGAAGCCAAATGCAGAAGGTCACAGTCCAGTGGGTGGGAAGTCTTGTGGATCCAGTGATGTTGCAAGCATCTCTGCACTGGCAGGGCTCTCCATGTGGCTTCTCTGGCTCCAGAGGTCTGCCTCCATCAGTCTATCTCATTTGTGTCTTCTCCACAGGGATATATCGCAGGGAGTGAGCATGTGTCCTGCCTCCAGGAAGCTACTTAGCTCCTTAGCGCCTCCAAATGAAGTCATCAAGTTACTACCTGATTGACAGGCTAGACTCCACCTATTCACTCTGAATCCTCAAATCGACATCAGATTATATAAATACCACACCCTACTCTAGGGGAATGGGGAATGAATAACAGTTGGTAGGTAAAAGGATACATTTGATGGTGATATATATATATGTATATATATATATATATGTATTACACACACGATGCTAGCAACAATTGTACAATTATGCTTGATCTAATTGAACTATGGGTATTTATAAAATCTTTAAGAGCACCCAATAAAATGCCAAAATAAAAAATATACTATTCTATTTATCTTAATTTATTTTCTCATTTAATCTTTACCAATGGAGACTTAGAGGATTTTTCTACATGCTTATTTCAGAACTGTGTCTCATAAGACACACAATAAGTCAAAAACAAATATAAATGTTGATATTTAGCAATTTTATAATTATGTATATTCTGTTTATGTGTTTAATTTAAATTTAAATGGTTTAAGTTGATCAATTATACAGTGTTTAAATAGTAGTTTATAACTTATTTAGATTCTAGCTATAATATTTCTGTACTCAATGACATTGAGTCAATTCTGATTCATAGTGATATTAAAGGACTGAGTAGAATTGCCATTGTGGGGTTCTGAGACTCTTTTCCAGAGTAAAAAAAAACCTCATCTTCAAAGTAGTGTTTGGTGGTTTCGAACTGTTAACCTCATGGGAAACAGCCCAAAGCATAACCCATTAAGCCACTATAGCTCCTGTGTTCCTTCTATAGAGCAAAGTGAAAATTACTTCTTATGGCTGTTGTATTCACAAACTTCTCAAATTTGTGTCCATGGTCTTCTAAAAATAAATGTAGAGGATCCTAAGGAGAGTATTAGTCAGAAGAACTGGCTGCCATTCCTCTGGGTATAAAAACAAGCACCACCTGTGAGATCCAGTGTGAAGGTATGGAAGCAGCAAAGACCTCAGAGGCCAAGACCATGAGATGGAGCAGTGATATTCCCAGCCTACAGAAATGGTAGAGCTAAATGCTTTGAAGCAGGCTGCTGGTTTCCAGATCAAAGTGCCCTTTGCACATCTATTAGCAATCTCCTGCCTGAACAGGACAGAGGCCAAGGGGCCTTGTGGCTGAGGGAGATGGAGGAGCAAAGAGAGATACATTGCCAATGTGGCAAGAAAAGGTACTTCTCTGAACAAGAGAATTCTATCCTTAATTTTTTTATCCTGACCTGTAGCAATATATTAACTTCCATATTAAGCCTCTGAAATAATGAATATTGTCTGCAAGTTCACATGATCACTGTAATAGATTATCACACCCAGCACAGAAATGTTAGGTTCCTGGCAACCTTGGTTCTTGCTTCTCACTGCTGAAATAATTCACACAGTAGGAGAATTTTTTATAAATCCACGTAACTTTTGGGAGGGAAGGAAGTTTCTGGTATTACAATTTTAGGAAGTACACCTATCTCTGGAAAGTATGTAAGACTGCATGGCAGGGGCAGTGGGCAAGTTTGTGTCTGAAAATGGCAGCTTCATCGGAGCACACAAAAAATCAGATGGAAAAAAGGGGCCAGATAAGAGGGGTCCACAAAGCCAAAAAAGAAGAAAAGCTCCGGATAGAGAGAGTGGAGGCTTTGAGAGGGCCTCAGAGCATGCTATGAATAGACAAGGGTGAGATCCCAACCTCTCATCTACAAGAGAGCCACCTGAGAGAGAGATGGGGTGGCCTGCCCTTAGTCTGTTTATCCTCTCCTATCCCTAATTGGCTGGGGAGGGGGGAAGTGTGGTTGAGTGCATTGGCTGATCTTAGTGGTTGCATTCAGGCACATGTCTGTGATTTAATGGTGCTAGTGCCTAGTGTGGGTGTGCCCTGGGCCTCGGTGACCTGGGTCTGAACATGCAGTTTGGATTCTCCCATAGGTGTCTATTGTGTGCCTGATTTCTTTACAACCCCTTTATTGTGGCATGGACAGCTAATCTTTCTTTAGCATAAAGACAAGCTCCTTTATCCCTAATCTCTCTAGCTTTCAGAAGTAGCATGCTCAGAGAGGGATTATTGCTGTGATTATAAGTAAGATAGAGCATAGACTCTCCAACTTATTTAGCCTACCACCTATTTTCATAAATTAATTACACACTCCAATATGGCTATTAAAAACCTTGTTAGGATTAAATGTAGGGCGGATTTTACAGTAGAACCCCGGTACTCAACCGCATCAGTACTCAACATAATTGGATTTTGATATGAAATGTTGAGAAAATTTTGTATCAGAACTCAAACAAAACATCAAAATATAAGCTAATGCACGTGATTTTGGTAAACAAAGCAATTCATGTTTCATCCACTCAGCATTGGTTGGCATTGTTATTACATGTTGTTTAAACCTTTTGCGACTGTGTTCCAAGCATTTTGCTAGAATTTTCATCGATTTTTGCGGCTTTTTGTACTGTTTTTAGGTATCAAAACAAACCATGGGTCCTAAGAAAGCTTTTTGAAAAGCATCATCATGAAAAGGAACCGTGTTATCAATATTGTTGATGAGAATCTAGTGAACCCTTTTAGAAAACAGTTAAGGAGATGCCAACAGCAGACCACATTAGATTTTTTTTTTTTTTTTTTTTTTTTTAGAGAAAGCCAGCCAGGTCCTAGTGAAACCAAGGCAAAGAAGGGAGAGAAAAAAAAACCTCCGGTAAAGCAGCTACCAGTTGATTTTATGGAAGGGATTCCCACTCCAAACAATGACTCTCTCTCCATCCCTCCTCTTCACATCCACTGTAGTTGTTTAAAATTTTTTTTAATGTTGTACTTCTTATTTAAATTACATTATTTAACTCTGAATTTATTTTTTTTGAAATTGCTGTGCAAAGTTTTGTATAAAACGGCAAGGTGAGGTTAAACCTTTGTGGTTGAGAATGGATCAACCCATTTTCAGTTACTTCTTATGGGAAAAATTGATTCAGAACTTGAATGCATCGCATCTCCAAGCTCCTTCTAGAATGGATTAGAATCGAGGTCCGGGATCCACTGCACAGATCTCCGGAATCATCCCATTCCCCTGCAGCAGGTGGTATCATGCACTTTGTAAACCAATGAGATGAAGGCTAGAGAGTGGACCTCTGCCTCATAGTAATTAGCTTTGGGCTGGTGTGAAGTGGATTCCTTCTTCCAGGGAAGCCAGAGGAAGCAGAAGTAGCACCCAGAATCATTTGTTCAGTCCTTGGCATCAGGAGGATGTTTTGCAATGGCTTTAAAATCATGATCGTATCAGAGAAAGAAGAAAGGGACATGAGCAGTCAAACTTTTCATTTTTTAATCATTACTTTGGTTGTTTTTTTTACCAGTAATGGTTTAAAGAAATGTAAAACAATTTAAACTGCAGCCAAAGTGAGAAAAGCTGCCTGGGGACAAAAGCCAGACTTGTTAAATAAAGTGGTTCCAAGAAAGTCAGCTCCCTGGATAAGGTCTGACCTCCTCCCAAGGTCATTTACATATGAATTGGAAAGCCCAGGGTGGAGAAGAGAAAATTGGAACTTAAATGTTTAACAGAATTCTATGTGTTTAAGGTAAAGGGTTTAGCTGATTGTACTTTCTCCTACTAGTGTTGTACAATAGACATACGTGTGTGATAGAATATTGGGAATTATGATTAGAGAGATTTTTGTAAATTTATAAGCCCACCTACAGCTTATACTTGATTAGATCTAACTGCTAAACAAAGCAGTTAGAAATTTGCTGGAAGTAACAGTTATTTGGGGGTTTTTTGGTTTTTAATTTTAAGTCAGTATAGAGTATTAGGGCTTAGGAAAAAACTTCGGTCCCACCCAGATCCTTGAAAATCAAGACATTTGCATTTGTATAGCTATGACATAACACTCATAACTGATGAGTGAATGAATCAAAAAACACAAACTTTTAACTCCACCAATGGGGTTGACAGAAGGGGCTCAATAAAGGCCAGAAGTTTTCTGTCACAACAGAGAGAGCAAACCGTCCTACCCTGATATGTATGTTTGCTATGAGCTGAGAGAACTGGAGATTTTATTTGAATGTTAAACATACAAGGGGGAAAAAAAGACAAAGTTTTTTAAATGTTGAGTAGTTTACCTTTGAATGCATACTGGCACAAAAGGTCTGTTTCCCCTCAGAGAAAATCCAATGAAAGAACAGATAAAGCAAGCCAGCTGAGCCCCCTTGTTAAGTGGAAAAGGGGAACTGTTAGGTTTCTCTCTCCGGCCTAAATCTCAGCCTCGGTCCTTGGCTCCACGCGAGCAAGATTTCACGCCAAAGCCGGGCTTGTGATCCAAGTGAATTTAATGAAAGTTCAAAGAAGCATCAGGTTTTACGCGGCACCCATAGGATTCCTTTGACCATGCGGCCTGGCAGAGACTGCTCCGGGACACGCAAGGATCTCTCTCCTCCCACGAAGACCACCAGACCGCCCAAGGGAGGCGAGGCGAGGCGAGGCGAGGCAAGACCAAGAGACCAAGAGACCAAGAGACCAAGAGACCAAGAGACCAAGAGACCAAGAGACCAAGAGACCAAGAGACCAAGAGACCAAGAGACCAAGAGACCAAGAGACCAAGAGACCAAGAGACCAAGAGACCAAGAGACCAAGAGACCAAGAGACCAAGAGACCCTCTCCCTTCAGGTCCCTGCCTTTTAAGGGTTCCCAGGGGAGGTGTGGTGAACGACCCCAGGTCGATCCCATTGGCTGAATTGCAATCACCCGGCCCAGGTGGGCTGCTCCAGGTGTAACGCCCATCCGAGCCCACAGGCAGGAAAATCCAGCTTTTGTCTTTTGCTGGCTCTCCTGGGCATGCGTAAATGGACTTCCCAATTCCCTAGGCTAAGCTACCAAACAGAACTGCAGCAATAAAGAGATGAGTTGTGAAGATGCACTCCTGCGGAAAGGGGACTCTGTTCATGCAGTGGTAACTGAATGTCTCTAGGGGCTTTTATCACATGTGGCGCTTTCTGAATCTGGCTTGGGTTAACCTATTAACTTCCATAATCAACCTCTATATTCATGATATTGTGTTTGAGTTTATGTGGCCATTGCAAGGGACTATCCAACCTAGCAGACAAGTAGAGTGCCCTGGGAGAATTCGAATCAGAACAGGAGAATTAAGGATGGAGCATGCAAGCATGTCTGTCCTTTGCCTTCTAGAAATCAGCCTTGGGATGATATAGAGTTGGATTTTCGTACTCTAGAGTGAAACCAGAGGAGGTCAGATGTGGCTCCCATGCCATTTCCTCATGCTATAAATGCTAACATTTACTTTTCTGGCAATTCAGGGCCATTTAAAAAATACAATTAATAGTATTGCACAATTTTATGATAAATGCCTTTAACTCATATATTAATGAAAAGCAAGGAATATATTTTCTCAGAACAAGTATCAATAAAAAATGATCCACTTGAACTAACATATGCAAATGATCATTGCTTTTTTATTTTATAATACTTTAAAAATAATATACAAATGGAATATTTCATAATGCATTGAATGTCATTAAACACACACAGTATTCAAATTCCATAGTATTTTTTTTACTGAAACATTTCTTTCCCATTATTTGTTTCTTTATCTTATGAGTCCTGGTGGCACTGTGGGTAAGCATGGGACTGCTAACCACAAGTTCAGTGGTTCAAAGGCATCAGCTCCTCTGTGGAAGACAGAGAAGCTTTCTGCCTCTGAGACCCTGATAGTGTAACTCTGTGCTGGATACAATTTAATGGTAGTGTTGCAACTTCACTGAAATGCCCAGGAATTCTTGGTCTGTAATGTGAAGAATGGACTCACAGACCACAAAACAACAAGCAAAATTAGTTTATTTGGAATGGAAAGAAAAGCACATGCATTTTACGCAGCAGGCTGAGGACCCCAGTGAGTTGCTACTGGATGAATTGTGTCTTGAGCAGTGATGCTCAACCTTCCAAGACCCTTGAATACAGTTCCTCATGTTGTGGTGACCCCCAACCATAACATTATTTTCATTGCTACTTCATAACTGCAATTTTGCTACTGTTAAGAATTGTCATGTAAATATCTGATATGTGGGATGTATTTTTATTTTGGCAAATTGAACATAATTAAAACATAGTGATTAATCACAAAACAATATGTAATTATATATTATGAAAAATTTATGTGTTTTCTGATGATCTTAGGTGATCCCTGTGAAAGGGTTCTTTGACCTCCAAAGGGGTCGTGATGCACAGGTTGAGAACCACTGATCTAGGGACTTTTATCAAACATGGGTAGTTGGCCTGTTTGTGTTTCCAGGTTATGAATAGACCAATTCCAGGTCTGGTCCTATTTCTCAAATCCCATCATAAACCTGGTCATGCCCTCTCCATGGTTGGGTCTTGCACAGGTGTGGTCGGGGAAGTTGTCATGCAATGAATGGGTCAATATAGAGAGTCTAGCTGACTTTGGAGTTTAGAATCCCCTTAGACGTAGAGGTTTGATACCTGCAGGATTAAGATTCAAATTGTCCTAGGCTGCTGAAATCACCCCTGCAGATATCCTGAGGCTCCCAATGCTTTGCCTTGGGGCCTCTTTTCCTTCACTTTGTTGGCTGGCTCTCTATCTCCTCCCTCAGCAATAGGCTTGGCCATTTGATAATGTAAAATAGGTTATTTAAATAAAATTTGTTTGGTAGAATTCTGGAAGCATCAATTAGAGATGTGATTTTGAACATGATTTCATTTGTCATTCTTTCCTCAATTGTAAATACAATACTGTTTTCTTATTCATAAATTTTATAATATAATCGATAACATCAGAGGTGTTTCTAACACTTTCTGAAGCATAATCAGTATACCCAGAAGAAAGTATTGCAACCAGGTGAATAATTTTTACCAAAAACTTATTTTCAGATGACTGTTTTCATTTCTTGCACTAATTAAAGATTCAAATATCATCTGTCCATTCCTGATACAAGCTAGAGTTATTGATTTAATACTTTATAACTAAAAGCAAATCACAACTGTCAATAATTCACAAAAAGGAGTTTATTGAAAAACATTTCAAATTGCAGGACTAGTAATTAGGAAAAAAACCCTCCACAAAACTAATTGTGATGAAAGAAATTTAACTATAGGCTAACATTTACCTGCTCTAAAATGAGATACAGATATATAATAAGGATTAAGCCTCTTTTCTGCTTTGGAGAGTAGAGAATAAACAGAATGACTTACACTATACATATGGAGTTCTTAATTGTCTGTAAATTTTTCTATTTTGTCATGGTATTTTATTTTGGGAGGTAGTTATGGAGATGAAGAATGAAGAGAGAATTCAGGTGGGAATACAAAGTTAAGAAAGATTTTATTAAGGCAAGGAAAAATTCCTGGGGAAATTCCACAACCTAATGGCTCAAACATTCCAGACTCTTAGTGGTAAAGGATGTCGAGTTCTCTGAGGGGAGGGATTAAGAGTCTGAGGGTTCAGGGGGCCAGGCTGGTTGGCAGTGGACTGTAGGTGTGAAGCAAGAGCTGATTGAATGTCAGGTTGGAGATGTCTTTCATTCATTCCTGAAACTATTTAAATACACAGGGAGCTAAAAGTAATAACACATAGATTATTATTAGAGGCCTGACAGGGGGCATAATCCTGGTCATGACATGATTTTGGAACCATAAAGAGGACCCAGTGGTGCTACACTGGCATTTTCTAATCTCATTGGCCATGGTATGGAGTGTTTTAACGTTTTGTTCAACTATACCTGATTCATTAATATAATAACCACATTCTTCATTTGGGAACATGCATGTTCACCCTTTATCTGCTGTTAGTAAGAAGAGGGCTGGGCGATTTTGTAATGTGACTTGTGCTAAGGATGTTAGCTGCTTTGGAGAGACAAAAGAGAGTTAGAAGTGGAATCTATAGCAAATTGTGTCTTGTCATTCAAAGTTTGGCGTTGAATGATAGTTTGTCCTATTGCTCCTCTTGCCATGCCAGCTGCATGTGCTAATAACATGGGTTTTTCCATTAGTGGTTCTGCAGAGGAAGAACTGCCATACATAAAACCCTAGGCATGGAGTGACTTGGGATGGGCAAAAGGGTGTGTGGGTGGGCTGGCACTAGAGGGGGTCTGGATGTACACTAGTTATGGGAGGTAGGAGGTACCCTAAGAAAACTCAGGGTAGTAGGTCCCATAACCTGGGTTGACTACTGGTCATGACTTGCGTTTGGGACTAGCTTTATTTTGGTGAGATGATGCCAGTTAGTATTGCCAAGGACCATGGCTGCACTGGGAATAGTGAGGTTGACAGTGTACAGTGCTGTCCACTTGGGTTGTAAAGGTTGAAGGCAGAGTTCTTTTAGCAGGACAGAGTGCCCCGGGCTGATTGCTGGCAAGTCAGGGCACATAGGATCAGGGGGGTGGGCGGACATTGGTCTGTGTGTTCTCGGAGCAGTTTCCTCATAAGAGAAAGAAAAGGTAAATAGTTTGCCAGTGACAGAGTTTGGATTAATAAGCTGTGGTTGATTAGAAATGGTCGGCCATATAGAAGTTCAAAAGGGCTTAAAAGGAGAGCGAGGGATTGCTTAGATTCAAGTTAAGGCAAGGGGAATAAGTCTACCCAAGAGCAGTGAAGTTCTAGGGACAGCTTAGACAAATGAATTTTTATAATCCCATTCGTTCTCTCAACCTTTCTGGAAGATTGAGGCCTATATGGAATATGTAGATGCCATTTGATGTTTAGGGAGAGTGAGACTTGCATAATCTGGGATATGAAGCAGGGAGTTGGGGAGGCCAAACCTGGGAATAATTTGGGGTGTCTACCAAAGTGAGGAGGAATGTACAACTTTTGTGTTTAGGCATATGAGTGAAGTCAACCTGCCAGTCTTGGCTGGGGAGGTGGTCACGTTGTTGGTGTGTGGGGACCTTTGGCTTAAGGGTTCCTTGGGTAATTATGACTTTGCATATGGAATAGGAGGAAGGAACATTTTGGATGAAGTGGGTTAGTTTAGATGATAGAATATTGGTTGCAGGAACTGGGATAGGGCACGAGACCCTATGTGTAAAAAAGAGTGTATTTGGTGTATGAGGCCTTCGGCTTGTTGTGTGGGTAATGCTACTTGGCTATGGAGAACTATCCACCTTTCAGGAGTTGTCGTTCCTCCTTTCTGGGTCAGGGTGGCTTCCTTTTGGAATGTGTGAGAGGGTTGCACTGCAGGGATGGTGAAGTGGAGAATAGGAGCTGGATTAACAGGGCTGGCGGTGAGGTCCATGGCAGTAGCCTCTGTCTTATTGTTGCCCTGTGTGACAAGAGAGTTATCAGGCTGATGTCCTCTGCAGTGGATGATAGCTACTTTTGCCTGTAACTGAATAGCCTGTAAGAGATTAGCGATTAATTTATCATTTACAATGCGGGACCCTTTGCTAGTAAGAAATCGCCATTCTTTCCAGATGGTGGCGTGGCAGTGAGCTATAAGGAACGCATATTTGGAATCTGAGTATGTGTTTGCTGTCTTTCCTTTAGCTAAATGGAGACTAGAGTGAGAGTATTAACCCTATAATGTCTGAAGTTTTAATTTCAGGAAAAAACTTTTTTTTTAATTCTTTACTTTCATAGTTATCAATATATATAACAACCAAAATATATTTTAAAAATATAAAATTTGCAATCTTTTAAAAATGTAACCAAATCGTTACATTCATCTATGGATTTATAATACAAGAATAAAAATGCACCTTCATTTCTATATTATTTTCTGTCCTATTTTATTATTAAACAAAAAACAAACTGAAAACTTACTTTAATTATAAAATATAATACAATATTTATTTTAAAAGTAATTTTAGTTAGTGTGAAATTGAACAAAACAATTTTTTTCTTTTGTGAGACAAAGATGAACTTTGCATTTGCTGCAGAAAAATACTGGTGCACTCTTGCACTTTACATTCTTGCACCTTCCTCTGTTTGTGACCTCAGGGTATTGGTGAAATAGTTTGAATAGCAATATAATTAAAAATTTATATTGTAAAATCAAAATTTTAAATATAATATACATTTTATTTACCAATTTCATCTATATTGGCACCTGGTTCCTTGTCTGAGTCTGTACCACTTCCATGTAGGTCACATATTCGCCATTTTCCAATAAAACAAATCACAATCCATGCTGTGGTAATTTTTGTCACCATCGATTCAAAAGACAAACGTAACAAATTCGTTATGTTTTGAAAAAGCAGAAATATATAATAAGTATAATGTTCTTTATGAGTATTACACCTTTGACATAAAAACTACAGCTCTGTGAACGTATACAAAAATATCAACACCAAAGCTTCACTATATTGAAAATTATCGTAAAATGCACACTGAACGGCCACGACCACTTAACCTCAAACACACAATCGATCAAAGCATGTGGCACTATACAAGCGTTTTGCGGCTAAAATGCGTCACCAGAAGGATGCATTTGTACTAGGAAAGTGCAACGATTTTGTCGACATCTTCGTCAGCTCCAAAAGCTTTATAATTTCAGTACCAGATATGTTTTAATTAAATGTTACGAAAACGTCGCGCTTAGTGTTATAGGGCTAAGTTCCGTCTTCTGCGAGGTGGTCCTAACTGGGAGGCGAGCAGCTTCCCAGATGGGATTGAGTGAGACAACAGCACAGGCGGATCGCCCTCATCCTTGAGCATCTAAACAGAACTGCCATCAACAAAGTTAGATCCAGGTTAGGATATGGTTGGTCAGAGATTTTAAGTCGGGGCAGTGTCTGTTCCTCAACTGCTTGGGGGCAGTAGTGACTGCTCGGCTTCGGTGAGTCTATGAGCTGAGGCAAGAGAGTTACTGGGTTTAAAGGGGGAACCTGGTGCCAGGTTATATGAGGGCTTTTGATAAACATGAAGTGGATTTCTTTTTTTAATTATTATTTATTTATTACACATTTTATTAGGGGCTCATACAACTCTTATCACAATCCATATATATACATACATCAATTGTATAAAGCACATCTGTACATTCTTTGCCCTAATCATTTTCAAAGCATGTGCTCTCCACTTAGCCCTTTGCATCAGGTCCTCTCTTTTTTTCTCCTCCCTCCCCACTCCCCCTTCCCTCATGAGCCCTTGATAATTTATAGATTATGATTCTTGTAAGTGGCTTGGCAACAGCCAAAACAGGACTCAGTGTGAGAAGAGATTCTGCAATGGGTGGGTGTGTACTGTCTGGATAGGCTCTCCCAGCGTTAGCTTTGGAGCTTCTTCGGTGACAGTGGCAGCTGACGCCAAAGACTGGAGGCACGGTTGCCAACCCCTGACTGTCATATCCAGTTGCTTGGACAAATGAGCTACAGGGCATAGAGCGGACCCCAGGGGCTGAGTTAGGACTCCAACTGCTAAACCTTGTTTTGACTGTATAAGGCAAAGAAGGTTTGGTGGAGTTTGGTAGACGCAGCGGTGAGGAGTGCAGGAGAGCATTTTGGAGTGTTAAAGGCAGTTTGACTAACTGGGCAGAGCAGGGGCCAACAGGAGTGACCTCAATGGTTTGGTAAGGGGTTTAGCTAACAAGGAAAAGTTAGGAATCCAGTGTCTGAAAAATCCTACAAAGCCCAAGAAGGAGGGTATTTGGTCTGCAGTTTCTGGGTACAGGAGAGGGTTGGGGAGGCTGAGCTTGAGGGAGTTGTGGTTGATGAGGTTGAAGGGGTTGGGGTAGTGAGGGAGGCTGGAGGTGAGCGAGTTTTGAAGACTGAGGAGGGGCCAGAGTAGGCTCTGGGTTTACAGGAGACAGTAGGGAGTAGGGCAGAGTACAGGTAGGTGGGAGGGACAACGCTTCCAGGGAGTCCGAAGGGGCGAGGTTGGTCTGTGCAGCAGCAGTAGGTAACAGAAGCTTAGAAGAAGCCTCCACAGGTGATTGGGCCAGGAGGACTTGGGCTGGGTGACAGAAGGTACACAAAGAAGGATGAGAGTGGAGGAAAAATAAAGCCTAAACATACGGAACTTTATAGCATTTTTGAGTTCAGTGACAGAAGTTGTCAAGGTTGGGAGAATAGTGAAATCAAAAGTACCATTTTATGGCTAGCATGGCCCATTGTCTAATTTGTATTGTGGCCATACTTGGTTACCAAAAAAGAGCAGACGCTTAGGACCAGTGTCTGGAACGCATCCCAAGGTGTGGTCCCTGGGAGGCCTAGAGAAAGTGCTTCCGACAGTGTCTCAAACCGTAGGGTTAATGGGCAGAGGAGAAGGACATTTCCTGGTCCACCGTCCACACCTGCCAGTCAGGAGGTGGTCCGGTAACCCTGAGAGGCATCCTGGTCAGAGTTAGGGACCCAGGAGGAGAGGTTCCCTGGCACAGGCCTGCAGCTTTACCCAGCAGGCAGGGATCTTGGATCAGTGAGAGACACTGCGGGGAGCTGGGAAGGGAAGGGGCCTGGCCTGGTGGCTGGATAAAAATGGAGGGCAGTTAGAGGCCTGCATTCAGGGTGGGAAAGGAGGAAGTAGACTTTCAGAGCAGACACCGCAGAGCAGCAAATAAAAAGCACACAAACAAGTAGGCGCAGCTCAGACTCACCCTCTGTGCTCTAGTCCAGTTGGAAGGTGCGGTGACTGCCAGGTCCAATGCCAGCAGTCCTGTCAATGGCAGGAATCCCAGGAAGTCAACACAGAGACAAAGGGCTGGAGGCCACATGGCGGTGTGGGTAGGATAGGCACAGAGAAAAGGTGGACACAAGAAAGTGGCTTTATTTTCACACCCCTCAAGGGGAAAGGCAGTTCTTTCCAGCTTCTCTTGGTACTAGGGTAGCAGAATAAACCCCTGCAGCGGCGCCATGTTCAGCTTCCTAACTTACTTGCTTTTCAGTTATTCTGCCGTTCATGGACCCTCAGTTCCCATATGAGTTTGCTGGTCATCAGTGTCCAGAGCGACAAACAAGACTGAACAAAACAAAATGAACACACACAGAAATACTGACCAGAAAGGCGCCTCACAGACAAGTCTTAGAGGTCCATGGAAGTGGAGGACGGGGCTAAGCACCAGCCAGAGGAGAGCTGGGGCAGCACAGAGGCCCCTCATGTTGGGCCCGGGTCTTTGGCACCAAAATGAGAAGTAGATATGGAGATGCAGAATGAAGCAGAATTAAGAGGGGAATATGAAGTTAAGAAAGATTTTATTAAGGCAAGGAAAAAGTCCTGGGAATATTCCACAACCTAACGGCCCAAATAAATTTTGTTCCTTAAAAGGGCATATTTCATTTTCATGTTTTATTTCTTCCTTTATCTTAGTTCTGCTAGCCTCATAGTGATTGTTTAATAAACAGGTCGGGATAAATGAATGTATTCACTAAAACTTGGATTGCTAATTGCAAGATCAGCATTTCAAAGCCACCAATCATTTCTTGGGAGAAAGATGTGCCTGACTGATCCTATAAAGAGTTATAGGGTTGCTATGAGTTGGAATTAACTTTATGGAAGTGAGCTTATCGTTTTGAGTCTAGCAGAGCCACTGCAGCTTCTAGCCACTTTGAAGTCTCCATTTATTTACAAAATTCTCTCTGCCAAGTTTTTTTTTTGGAATAAACCAGTGAGTGCTTCCAGTTGGTTTTCTCCCCAATTCTGGAGCCCTGCTTTTCTTCAGTGCCTTCAGAGCATTCATTCTCTGACTTAAAACTTCCAATCAGGACAATGTTCGGGATCCTTCCCACCTAAACTAAGAATTACTGTCCTGGAGAGATACTTACACAGATGTTTGCTTATCTGGGGCTATCTCCTCTCTTCTAGAGCTCTTTCCCCCTCACTAGCTCTCTTCTCAGCTGGCTCTTCCCTGGGCTGGGTTTCTGCCCTTGGGTATTCTGGCCCAAACTCTCTGAAATCTCTTCTTTTGCACCCTGCTGGCTTTCCACCTGAAGTTCTGCTGCTCTCCCTTGCTGGTCCGGCCCAGTCTTCTAGTTGCCTGGTGCTGAATCCACATTAAATCATTTTTCTTTTCTTCTTTTTTTTTGCCACTGCAGTGGTTCAAGCTAGCTTCCTCCCTGTTTCGCTTGGCCAGCTCTCTGCTTTAAGACTGAGAGCTGGCTCTACCTTCCCTAAGTGTGATCTCCCTAATTCCTTAATTTACACCCTACTCCCTTTGGTGTCCCTATAGTTTGGATTTAAACCTGAAAGCCCCATCCTGAAATAAAGCCTAAAACTATCATTCTCGACCCATCTCTGTCTTTGAAAATAACCTTTCAAAAAGCATTGAGACTACTAGATAGACTCAGTTCTTCATACTTCAGCACAGTGTTCTGTGGCATTGGTTACAGTTAGGGCATGAAGATATTATAAGAGTTTAATTTTATTTCTTCAAAATAGCCTTGGTATATAAGTTTTGCTAGCATTTATATATTCAACACATATTTAAGAGGCATTTTCCAAGGAATATTGCTGCTGAAACTGTTAGATTTCTCAGGTGGGAAATACCTTCAGTTCTTGGCTTCACACAAGAAAAAATTCACACCAAAACTTGGTTTGTTATCCAAGTGAGTTTTTTTTATAAAAGAACAAAAGAATTTTCAGATTATGCAGTCACCCAACATGGGACAACTCACGTGACTGCACACTCACACATGGTGGCCTGAGGCTAGCGAGAGAGACCCCATACACGGCCAAGCTGAAGGCAGAGAAGCACCCACAGGCCTGGTGGTCTCGAAGTCCTAGTATTTGGGGCCTTTGGCTGGGAGGTATGGTCTAAGGTTTTGTTTGACACCATTGGCTGAATTAAACCCACGCAACTCGTTTGGGTCTACCCAGATATACCGCCCACCTGGCTCAGGCTTTAATTGGTGCATGCCCCTTAGCCTTTATGGCTTCCGACAGCAACTGTGTGTGTGTGTGTGTGTGTGTGTGTGTGTGTGTGTGTGTGTGTGTGTGTGTGTGTATGTGTGTAGGGGTTGGCGGATCCTGGCATGGAGGACACCCCCCAGTCCCTGCTTCCTTCTATGTAGCAAAACAGCATAGTGAGATTTTCCCTCAAAAGTTTTCCTTTCTACAATTGTCAAAGTAATGAACTTTAGAAATCGTGATAATTTTCTTTAAAACCTCGTTACTTAACTTAGTGCTGAAGAATTTATATTGTGAATAAATACTGGTGATTTTCTTTAGCAAGAATATTTTGCAAGGTAATGATGTTAAACAATTACAATAAGAAGCCTTCAGTTGTCAAAGAATAACACCTCTGAGCCAGGTAAAAGTAGAAATGACAGGTCGTTAAACTGGGGACAAAAGGGGAGTTGTCTTCCCAAATGCCTGTCCTAGCGGAAGTCGACTGGCAGGGCCACAATAAAGGGGTTGGAAAGAAATCAGGTATGCTAATTAGACACCTAGGAAAATCCAGAATTAAGCATGCTCAGACACAGCCTGAGCGGGTGAAGCTAAACATGGGCGCCCCCCACAATGCCAGACTCCAGCCACAATACATCACCCAGGTGTGCTAAAACTAAGCCAATAAGATCAGCCAATACAGTCAACCAGGTCGCCCCAGCCAGTGGGGCTAATGGCTGGCAGCATTTCCCTTTCGCTCCCCTTCGCTCTCCTTCAGTAGCAAGTTGCAAGTGGGCAGCATATTCTTGGGCTGGGCAGTTCCTGCACTTGGTTCTGCCTGTGGGGTATTGCGCACCGGTTCTGGTGTTCTTTCCACTTAAAAAAAATTTCAATCGTGAACTGCCACGCGGTTTCCACGCAGTCTTGCAAGCTTTCCAGGAATAGCATGTGCCTTGTGAGACTGTCATACCTGAAACTTCCTGTCCTTCAAATAAATCACTTGGATTACGAAAGTGCTTCTGCTGCGGGAATGCTCCCAGTGCTGTGAAGCAAGAATCAAGATACGCCACTCCAAACAAATCATTCTCATTTTCGAATAGCAACTGTGATGGAAAGAGCTAGAGCGAAGTCAATTACTGTACAATGCACTTGTAAAAAAAAGATTTATACTAGCCAATTCTTGTTATTGTTGTGTATCATAATTTTCATCGCCATCAATTTTTCGTGCTTAGATAAAACATTTTACATGATATTTTATGAATAGACAAGTGTTTGGTCAGCAAAAAAGCAAACTTTCCTTTGTTTAAAACGAAAAACATATCAAGCATCTAACTGGGTCACATTGTGGTTTCTTATTACTAAAAACAAGGAGACTAGAAGAGTCACCTCAAATGCTCCTGAATGTACTTAGGCATCTGGAGAGATTAAATTGAGAAGAGTACAGAAGAAAGCAAGAGCATGGATTTGAGAAAGTCTGAAGTGTTGCAGTGGGGGTACTGTTGCTGAAAGAGAAACTCCCATTATTCTGGTTGGATGGGGTTTTGACAAGACCGTTTTTCAGGCTATTGTTATTAATAAACAGGATCCCTGGTGGCATAATAGGGTACACTTTGGGCAACGATACTGTAGGTTATCCCTTGGAAATTCAAATCACCAGGTGCTGGGGGGCAGGAAAAGGAGGAGGGGGTGGGGTAGGACCATGGAGATGAGGCTTTTTACTCCTATAGAACCCATGGAGACAGTTCTACCCTGTCCTATAGGTGCCCCTGGGTCAGAATTGGCCAGATGGCAGTGAGTTTGGTTTTTTTTTGTCTTTGTTTTTTTTTTTTGGCTATTATTAAACTGGTCCCTCAGTGAAACAGCAGAATCAATTGGTGTCATTTAGTGGGTTTTGCCTCCTAGTAACTGTGGTGGGGAGAAATTACTGAACATGTGGCACTTCCACCATGCCTCAGTGGTATAGTGTCGAGGTTATGTGTTTTGATAAACTGCAAGGTTTACAGTTCGAAATCACCAGCAGCTTCATGGGAGAAAGACCAGGCCTTCTTCTGTAGCAGAGTTATAGTCTCAGAAACTCACAGGGGCTGTTCCATTCTGTAGGGGTGCTATAAACTGACTTGATGGCAATGAGTTCAAATCCCTGTCTCTGTAACGCCTGCTGAATGATTGGGTGGGCTATGTAAATAAGGCATATGTGACACTAACAGGGGGACTGGTTATAAAATCGAGCCATCTTTGAAGCAGGAGCACAGAGAGAAATCCCGATGGAAGAAGAGCCCCCGGTGAGCACATTCAATTTCTCTATCTGAAGTGGCGGAGGTCTAGGCCAGAGGCTGCAGCATGGATGCCATTGGACAGAATCGGGCGCCATGCAGAGACCACAGGACAAAGCAAAGAGACCATGAAGCAGAACAGAGGAGCTTGGTCAAGATTATGAGACTGTTGAGAAAAGGCAGCACAGACCGGTTTCCTGACCAGAGAGAGGCAAAAGACAAAGGACCATGTGACTGAGAGGCTGGGAATAGAGAAAGAACCACTTGGCTGTTAGCTGAGAAGTGTTGCTGTGGACAAATGATTTGCTGTGAATAACTGTCCTTACTGTTTACTGATTCTGAGTTATGGTCATTTATTAATCTCCCTAATAGACACCATAACCGTGCATTTGTCTGTGAGTTCTGAATGGCCATTGCAACAAGGTATCGAACCCAGCAGAGAAATAGAGTAACATGGAAGGAAATGTTGGTGTCAGCAAAATGGAGGGTAGAGGTATGTCTGACCTCTGACTGGTCACCATGCCAGAAGTCAGATATGGCATCGTCATTGCTTATTGTACATTAGAATAAAATACTCCCTGCGCCTCACAACTGTTGCTATGTGTGAGCCCATTGTTATAAGTACAGTGTCACATCTTACAATATTTGAGTAGTTTTATTGTTAACTTTAATGTTAGATTTATCTTTCTCAAGTAAACACCTATTTCATAAATGACCTTCTCAAATTGCCTGTCATATGTATGAAAACACATAAGACAAGTTTATAGCCATTTCTCAATTCCTGCAAAATGTGATTTCTTGTAAGGTACACCACTAAAGAATGATTATTATAGCCATGTTCTCTTGCTGTTGGAATAAAGGCAATCTTCTTAATATTAAATTATATGAAATGCTTTTAAGATTAAGTGTCCAAGCAAAATATTATGGTTTATTTCTTAGGGAAAAGGTCTCATTTCAATGTAAGATGTTTTCAATGTACTAAGGGTGAATAAATCTGTTTATTTTGGATATTAGAACTCACCATTTTGCTTCAGTGAGTATCATTAGTAATCCTGAGGCAAACAAGAGACATATTACTTTTTTGCTAAGCCTATTACGTTGTAACTAATCACCAGGAATGCATCACTGATAATATAAACCACTTAAACAATTACCAATATCTCCATTTTGCAGCAATATAACATTGTAACTTCGGGCAATAAAAATTATCTAAGATATATTGGCTAATATTATCCAATTTAAATAAGAAATGTACACATTTATTATTTATTTTTGATTTATTACTTGCTTGAAAATAAGGGAAATTGTCATTAGTGTAAAAGGAAACAAAGAGCCTTATTTTTTCTAACATAAAATACATGCAAAGATACATTTTTCCAAAGAAAATAAATATAGCTAGAAATAAAGCTAGTTCATTTACTTAAATTTAATAATTATTTACATACACATTTATTGTATGTATGCAATCAATGTCTCATAATTAAGGCAAGTCAGTTTTTAAAATATGTTTGCATTCATTTGTTTGTGAATGTTAGTAGGAGTCAAGTTGATTCCAACTCAGTTACTCTCTGTACGACAAATACAACACTGCTTGGTCCTGTGCCATCCTCAGAATGGCTTCTATGGTAGCCACTAAGTCATCACCTCACTGATGTTCTTCCTCTTTATTCACTGATCCTCCACCCTCCAAGTATGATGTCTTTCTCTAAGGACTGTTCATTCCTGATAACATGCCCTAAGTTAAGATACTTCCTGAACTTCCAACGAGCATTAAGATTATCCATTTCAGAAAAATTCACTCAACTTTCTATTTATGGATTATTAATATC
Organism: Tenrec ecaudatus; assembly: GCF_050624435.1. Taxonomy (NCBI): domain Eukaryota; kingdom Metazoa; phylum Chordata; class Mammalia; order Afrosoricida; family Tenrecidae; genus Tenrec; species Tenrec ecaudatus. The sequence continues at coordinate 140,492,282 of NC_134540.1, read as the reverse complement.
CTTTACTAACATAGTATCTCAAATTCATCAATTTCCTTCAATCTTATTCATCATCCATTTTTGCATGTATATGAAGCAATTGAAGATACAATGGCTAGGTCTCAAATTGCTTTTCAAAAATTTCAAGGGATCTTGGCAATATATTTGATTTGTTTAAATAAACATGTCCTATGGTTTCTTGACTGCTGATTCCGTGAGTGATGATTGTGGACTCAGGTAAAGTGAAATCCTTGACAAATTCAATCTTTTCTGAATTTATCATAATTTTACTTAATGGTTCAGATGTGAGGACATCTGTTTTTTCTATGTTGAAGTAAATCAATATAAACACTGAGTATTCTTTCATCTTTTTCAGTAAACACAAGTCCTCTCCACTTTTTCAGCAAGCAAGGTGCTGCATTTGCATGTCTCAGGTTATAACTCATTCTTCCTCCAAGCCTGGTGCTACATTGTTCTTCATGTATTCAAGCCTCATGAATTATTTGCTCAGTGTGCAGATTGAATAAGAGTAATGAAAGGATATTACCTCGAAGCATACATTTCTTATTTTAAATGACATAGTACCCCTTGATCTGTTCAAACAACTCCCTGTCTATCAATAGGTTCCACATGAGTTCAGTTAAGTGTTCTGGAATTCGAGTTCTTCACAATTTTATACATAGCTCTCTATGATTCACACACTTAAAAAGCTTTGCATAGTCAGAAAACCCCACACGAATAAACTTCTTTCTGGAATGGAATTTAGATTCTTTTCACATCTAAAGTGTTCCATAAGGAAAGGGGGAAGCTATCAAGACTAAGACCCAATTTTTGTGTTTGAGAATCTGCGAAGCTGATCATGTCACAGACTGAGAGAGGAAAAATAATTTTTGCTTTCTTGTGATGGAAAAGAAATACAGTGATCCTCAGTTGCCAAACTCAATTGGTCCCAAGTTGATGTTTAGACACCCCAGAATTTGAGAACTGAACATATTTTATTCCTATAATAAATAATGGAAATCCAACTACCGTATATACTTGTGCATAACCGAGTTTTTCAGCACATTTTTTGTGCTGAAAAATGAGTTCGGCTTATACATGGGTCAGTGATACCCCAGTGAGGTGTAGCATCTCGTGGGTGATTGCTGTTCCTCCGCTGTTCATTCAAAGTCCTGCTGACACTGCATGGCTTTGAATGTTTGTTTACTCACATCTAACCAATCAGAGTTGTCCTATGACGTGGATGGCTTCAATTCGCAGAAGCACCCACAGTGATTCACTTGGCAGCTGAACTGGTAAGGATGTGTCTGTGGCTGCTCTCATCTCTCCCCTCTGGTTTCTGTGTTAATTCACATCCTGCATTTCCCACCCTAGGCTTATACTCGAGTCAATCAGTTTTTCTGGTTTCCCAGGTAATAATTAGGTACCTCGGCTTATACTCAGGTCAGCTTATATTCAAGTATATGGTAATTAGTTCTGAGGTCTAAAACATTACACCAATAAATCATTTTTTCCAGGACTTTAACACAAAATTAAGAGCCCTAGATTTTGGAAATACCACCCCCACCCCACAAACTATCTAAAAACAATAAATACAGTACATTAAATAACAGAAGACAATACAGCAAATAAAATGTTTAAACATTGTTTATGTACTACTTTACCTAGAATCAGAGGCCTCCTTCCACACTGGAAGTTGGAGAGAAATTGGAGGAGGAAGAGATGTTATTTTTGGAAGGAGACTCTCTGGGAGTACACTTTCTGGGATCTTTACTCTTGACCTATTTTCACCTTTTCTCACTAAAAATTTATCTAATGACATCTGCTCTGCCTTTATCTCAAAACATGACTAAAGTGAGAGGCAGCATTTTCATTTGCCAGGATCACGACTTTCTCTGCCATCGCCTTCATTGGGTGATGTGTCCAGAAAGTGTCCATTTCCATCCCTTTAGCTTTCATTTTTGTTAATGAACTAGAGACCTCCTTACTCCCCTCCGCCTCCTCTGAGAATATTTGCTCAACTGTTGTTTGCTGCTGCTCTTTCCTACGTTCCTGCAGTTCTTCACTGGTGAGCTCAGCACTGTGCTGTTTCACCAACTCCTCCACATCTTCCTAAACCTCTCAACCAGCGGTTCTCAACCTGTGGGTCATGACCACTTTGGGGGTCTAAAGACCCTTTCACAGGTGTTGCCTGAGGCCATCAGAAAACACATATTTCCGATGATCTTAGGAACTGAAACACTGCTCCTTTACGGTCTCCAGGTGGGTCCACCCACATGCAGATATGCCCATATGCTAGTACCCGGCTTGAAGACTGTTACCCATGCTACACCATGCTACAAGTCAAAATTTCATTTATTTATTAGAAATAAATATTTCACAATATATAATGGCATATTGTTTTGTGATTAATCACTATGCTATAATTATGTTTAATTTGTAGCAATGGAGCAACGAATGTACAAATGTGCTTTACATAACTGATGTATGTATGGATTGTGATAAGAGCTGCATGAGCCCCAATAAAATGATTTTAAAAAGAATAAAAGAAAGAAAATACATCCTGCATATCATATATTTATATTACAATTCATAACAGTATAAAAGTACAGTTATGAAGTAGCAACAAAAATAGTGTTATGGTTGGGGGATGGGTCACCACAACATGAGGAACTGCATTAAAGGGTCTTGGCATTAGGAAGGCTGAACACCACTGCTCTAGATACAATTCATGGTCATGGATGGTTTGAACTCTCTTCAGTTTCTCCTGAAGTATGTATATACATGCAGCAGGAGACATTCATTAAGGTTCAAACTCCATCCAGTTCAGCTAGCACAAAGTTCAGAGAAATTCTATAGTCTAAGACCACCGATGCTAATGAATCTAAGGTTGACTGTCGTCATAAAATTACCTCTCCTGTTAAACCTGCGATATCTTCAAGAGGTCCAATTAGACTACGGAGAGTTGCCTTGTGGTATGACAATCCTCCCCAAGGGGCTAACATTCCAATAACTGCCTCAGTGCCATCTACTCTTCATCCTAATGCTCATTTAATATGGTAACTAGGTGACCTCAGGAATGGTTTGTGTAGAAGATCTGTATACCTTGGCTAATAGAGCCCATGTATCCCAAGGTCTACTCTCTATCGTGGGTCCATTTAGTGAGGCAGAAAGTTCTTCATCCCATAGTTTCTCTCCTAGGACAGAACAGAAGGAGCTGGGATATAGCTATCCTCCGCTAATCCAGAGAAAACCTGAAGGTGCACAAAGGGAAGCACTGACATCCATTTGCAAGATTGTCTTATTTGCTTCAAGAAATCCCAAGTTCTGTGTCTTACCATTTGCTCTTGGGAAAAATCCCCTTCTCTTGCTTTGTGTTAGATACCCGTGGCAGTGCAAATGGGTGGGCTGGGTATATTTAGCGCATCCTTAGGAGACATGGAGGTAATGTGAGTGTGGCTGTTCAGAGGTGTATTGCTAAATTATGCAGGTGGTGTGCAATAAGGATCAGAGTAAAGCACACATCCTCCTGTTTATGTTACAGACAGACTGAAGAAGAATGGATGCATTTAAATTATGAAAGTACCAGTTTGAAAGTACCATGGACTGCTAAAAGGACAAACCAATCTAACTTGGAAGAAGTACAACCAGAGTAATCCTTAGAGGCAAGTGTGGGGGGAGGTCAGATGCTCACAGGCATCCTCCCAGAGGGCGATCAGTTGCCAGACTGCAGTTGGCCCTACTCCCTGCTTTTAAGAACAATGGATGCCTGCAATCATCTATTTGGTTCCTGTAGGTGGGGTTTACACCCTACTGATAATGGTTCTTATGGAGATCCAGAGAATAGGTCAAAGTTAATCTGCCATCCTAAACCTAGGATCTGCCCATCTTGTTACATGTATACCCTCAATCCCTCCTCTTCCTATTGCACGTACGTCCCCAGACCACCCCCTCTCGTTACTGTATTACCTATAGCACAGCCCCTTCCTGTGACGTATATCCTTACCTGTAATTAGGAGGCTTGCATGTCCCCAGAGAAGGTAAAATGCCTGGGCTAGCATTAAATTCTCTCTCTCCCTCCACGTGGACCACCAAGCAGAGGTGAGCATGCTACTATGAACCGTCTCTCATGTTCTCTATAACTTTACTATGATCTTTACTTATTATTGCTGTACAATTACACCTACCAGACCCGTAATGATGTGTTAGGGGCTGGCTTCCCCTGACAGGCAAGGATGGCAAGACATCATCTTACCTACTTAGGACCTACTGTCAGGATAGACCAGTGCCTGGAGAAGGAGAACATGCTTGGTAAAGTAGAGGGGAAGTGCAAACGAGGAAGGTCCTCAACAAGGTGGATTGCACAGTGGTTGAAACAATGGGCTCAAGCATAGAACAATTGTGAGGCTGTTACAGGAGGACCTTGCAGTGCTTCTTTCTATTGTGCATAGGTTCACTATGGGTCAGAACAAACTCAGTGGCATCTAACAACAACATGGATGGCAGTGGAGGTCCAACATGCATTTGTAATGTCCCCTTATAGATTAAGACTTTATTCATTCTCTTTGACCAGAGTCAAGGGATATACATAGGCTAGTTATCAGAGTATATTGGAGATGATTATAGTAGGTATAGTTAGGTTAAAATGCACCATCTTATTTGATCTCCCTTTTGACCTATTTAAAAGTTGTATCCATTTAAAAAAAGGAAGTAAAGGGGAAATACATATGGATTAAGCCTGAAGTGAATTCTCGGTGAAGATAGAGCTGTATTCTAAGTGAATCGCCTTGTGATCATATAGGGTACATTGGAAAGTGGATTATGGTAGATGTAGTTAGGTTAAAATGCATTATCTTATTATTCGATCTCCCTTTTGAACCATTATAAAGATGTTCTAGTTTTTAATATTTTCTGCTTTCTTTTCATTTGAGGCTTTTCCCTATTTTATTATTTTTTTTGTTATTATCTTTTTTGTTTCTTTGTTTTCATTTGCTTTTGCTACATGAAAGCCACGTTGGTGAATCTAGAGAGATGGTAACCACATTAATGGTATTTCATGGGGGCATGGTTGGGGAGGTAGGAGGGAAATGGGGAATGAATAACAAGAAAGTACAAGAAAGGGGAAATGTTCTAAAATGGATTGTGGTAATAATTGTACAACTCTTCGTGATATAATTGAACTCTTGAATTGTATGGTATATGGACTATGTCCCAATGAACCTTAAAAATATGTATTATGGCTTGAGTCAGGTGTACTTTAGTATTCAAAGAAACATTCTTGCTTTCCAATACTCTACGGAGGTCTATGAAGCATCAGATGTCCTCAAAGCAACTTGTCTTTTGGTCTTCTGATCACTGCTTTCCATTTCATTGATCATGAACCCAAGTAAGAAAAAATACTTGAGTACTTTACCCTTTTCTTCATTTATTCTGATGTTACCTAAGAGTCCAGGAGTGAGTATTTTGGGAATGTACATTGATTCATAATCCACACTGAAGACTTCAATCTTCGATCTTCATCAGCAAGTGCTTCAAGTCCTCCTCAATTTCAGCAAGCATAGTAATGTTATCTGCTTGTAGCAGGTTGCTAATAAGCCTTCCTCCAATCCTGATGCTACATTTTTCTTCATATGATCCAACTTCTCTGATGAATTGCTCCATATACAGATTGACTAACTGAATATGTATGGTGAGAGGACACAACCATGAAGCACACCTTTTCTGATTTCCCACCGTGCGATATTCCCTTGTTCTGTTCTCACAACTGTATCTTGCTCCGTGTGCAATGCTTGCACCAGCACAATGACGCGTTTTGGAATTCCTGTCCTTCTCAAAGTTATCCACAGTTTGCTATGATCCACACAGCAGAACGCCTTTGCACAACCAATGAAGCCCAGTAAACATGGTTTTGCTATGCTCCGCCTTGACTCAAGATCGATCTGATATCAGCAACAATATCCCTGTCATCTTTTGAAGCTCGTCTGAAACTCTGGCAGCTTCCTGTCAATGTGCTGCTGCAATCTTTAATGGGTGGTCTTTAGCAGATTTTACTTGCATGTGATATCAATGATATTGTTCCAGAACTTGATTGTTCTGCTGAATGGGCAAAAATATTGATCTCTTTCAGTCAATTGGCCATGTAGTTTCTCTTCCAAAGTGCCTGGCATAGATGAATAAGTGCTTCGTGTACCTCATCAGCTTGTTGAAACATTTCAATTGGCATTCCTGGAAACGTTTTTGGTTGACGCTTTTCTTGCAGTCTGAACTTCTTGTTCAGCATCATTGATTCTTGCTCGCATACTACTTCCTAAAATGTGCTACAGTGACCATGTGTATTCTTTTTATGATCTTTTGATGTTTCCTGCCTCATTCTATAGTTTGTCTAGGGAATTTTTCAATAGGGCAGCTCAAGACTTGACTTTTTTCTCGAGTTATTTCACTTGAAAGTATGCTGAACATGTTCTTCCTTTTTGGTTTTCTATCTGTAGGTTTTTGTACATTTTATTGTGATAGTTGACTTTGTTTTCTCTAGCTACCTGTATTAGTCTGGGTACGTTAGAGAAACAAATCAACAAAAACTCATGTATAAGAGAGGGTTTCATATAAAGGTTAAGTGCAAATCAAGAAAACATCCCAACCCAATGCTGCCTAAGCCCACAAGTCCAACACTAACCCATATGTCCAATAGCAGTCCACAAAGTCCTCCTCTATCTCACAAAATACACACTATGATGCTGACTGCAGGAGGAAAGCTGAGTCAGTGAATGTGTAAGCATCTCAGCACTGGTAGGGGTCTCCACATCGGTGCTCCAGCACCCAGGGCTGCATCGTGGTAGGTCCATGTGGCTTCTCCTCAGGGATGTCTTGCAGGAAGTGAACCTTGCCAGATAAAGCAGGGAAGGCAGCTGGTTAAGGCAGCTGCACCAGGGTCTGACCATCAGAAAACAAGAGACCCGAGAACTAGAAAGGTGAGGCTCACTGAGCCATTTATCCCTCCGCACTTCATTAACCTCACATGTGTTTATTGGCCAGGTTGGCACAATAAACTAACTACCTCACTGCCCTTGTAATTTTCTACTCAGCTATGTGACTTTGTCCTTTCTGCCATTTGTTTTAGATATTCTATGATTAAGATCAAGTTTCAGAGTCTCTTCTGACACCCAATTTGATATTTTCTTTTCTTCTTCAGTGAAGCTTTTCACTTCTTCATGACTGATGTTCTGGTTGACCTCCCACAATTTTATCAGGTGTTTTGTCATTAGCGTTTAATGCAGCAAATCTGTTCTTGAGATGTTCTCAAAATTCAGGTTGCATAGACTCTAGGTCCTCTTTGGGCTATTTCAGACTTGATTATTTTTTCTCAGCTTTAACATGAACTTATATATGAGCAATTGATTATCTGTTCCACAGTCAATCCATAAGCCTAGTTTTAGCTGGTAATATTGAGATTCTCCGTCACACCTTCCCACAGATGTAGGCAATTTAATTTCTGTGTATTTATCTGGTGAAGTTCACACCTTTTGTGTCATTGAGTAAAGGTACTTGCTATAAACAAGTCTTTTGTGTGTGTGTGTGTGTGCAAAGTTCTGTCATGTGATCTCCAGCTTTGTTTCCATTACCAAGACCATATTTTCCAGCTACTGCTCTTTCTTATTTATTTGGAAGTTTTCATTCCAATTGTCAATAATTGTCAATACATCATAATTGCATGTTTGATTAATTTCATATTGAAGACATTTGAAGAATTCTTCAGCGTCTTCACCACTAGGTTTTGTGGTTGATGCATGAATTTGAATAATAGTTGTATTGATTGTATTGTATTGTGTTGATTGGATTTCCTTGAAGGTGGACAGGTACACTCCCATCACAAACAGCATAGTATTTCAAGATTAATTTTGAATTGTCCTTTTTTGACCAAGAAAGAATGCTATGCCATTCTTCTTGAATGATTTCCAGCACATTAATTCATTTTATTTTTTTATTCAAAATGATTGATACTAGTCCAATTTAATCACGAATGCTCAGGGTATTAATCTTTATGGGTTACATTTCATGTTTGGTAACTTCTAATTTTGCTACACTCATAGTCTTCATTCCAAGTTTCTGTCATTAGCAGATTTTAAAAGCATTTTCTCCTTACCTTGAGTCATGTTCGACCAGCAAATGAAGTTACAGAATGTCCCATTCCCACAGGTTTTACCCCAATCACATCACCATGGCGAAGACAACTCCTAGCATGGAGCTTCTCCTCAGTCACATTTTGGATGTTGTCTTACCTGATTGGCCCATCCTCTAGCAATATGTCCAATAATATTCTGCTTCCATTTGTTAGGGCTTCAGTAACTGACAATGGTTCAAAGCTATGCATATGATTTTCAGTGGTGACTTTCTCCAAAGTGGACTGCTGAATCCTTCTTCATTGTTTGTTCTTAGTCTGGGAGCTCCGCTGAAACCAATTCACTTTGGGTGATCCTGCTGACATTGGAAATACTAGTGACATCGCTTCCATCATCACACAACCCACAAGCACCACAGTACGACAAACAGACAGACAAATGGTGGATATTATTACATTTGCATTTCAAATTTCAATAGGAAAATGAACGAATCTCTCCCATATTAAGCAGAATGATTAATGTTCACCGTCATTGAGTTGACTTCTATTCATATTGACCAGATATAGAAAAGAAAGAAACATCACCCAGTCCTGAGCAATCTTCACAATTATTGCTATGTTTGAGTAACTTGTCAATCATTTCACTAAAGGTATCCCAATATTTCATCAGGCATGAGATTTTTTTTCCCCAGGGATAGGTCATTTTTGATAGCATGTCAAAATCCTTGAGACTAAGTCTTTCATTCTCTCCTCTAAAAGTCACTCAGGAGTTTTGACTGATAATATTAATCTTTTCAATCATCTTTTATCACTGAGGTAGTCCATTCTGTGTATATCATATGGTGAGATCCATGTTTAGTACCTATAAGATGTTTGCAATGAATGTTTAATTAGTCTTGTAAAATCTATCATGTGATTTACAGTTGCAATTCTGCTACAAAGTTCATATTTTCAAACTACGGATCCTTCTCTTTGTTCCAAGATTCACATTCCAATCACTAACACTTATCATGTTTGATCAAATTCAGACCAAATAAGTTTGTAGAATTCGTCAATCTTTTCATCATTGACTTTAGTCACTAGTAGATAAATTTAAATAATTTCATTATGATCATCTTTGTAAGTATATTGGCATTATCTGATCACAAACAACATTGAAGTTCACAATAGATTTAGAATTTTTCTTTTTGACAATGAGTACAACACTGTTTCTCTTCATTTTCATTCTTGGCATAATAAATCATATGACTGTCCAACTCACAATGGCCAATACTAGTCAATTTCCACTCAATTATCTCATATCTGATGCCTCCCAATTTTCCTACATGCATACTTCATACATTTTATTTTCTGATTATTGATATAACTTTGGAATTGCTTCTTCTCCTTTTGAGTTGTGCTACATCAGGAAATAAAGGTCCTGAAAACTGCTTCATCCACATCATTAGTGTTGACTGTACTTGGAAGAGGAGCCTCTTCCCAGCTGTGCTTTTAGTACCTAAAAAAGAAACAACATTTACTGTAAGATCAGTGATTGACATATTTGCGTCTAGTTTGTTAATTAAGAGATAGCAAGCAAGGGGTTTGTTTTACTTTATTTTATTTTAAAGATAATGTAACTGTTCTGAATCCCGATTGAATTGGATGGTTACTTAAATGCATGCAAGTTTTAAAGTCCAAAAGGTTTTATACCAACAAAAAAATATTCAATTTTGTAGTATGAGCATTTTGAATATAAAATTAATATTATATATGTATTTTTAAAACCTTGAACCTGACATTAAATGGACAACCTTATTCTGTTTGTATTTTATTATTGTCAAATACAGAGATAATTATAAAGATCCTCCTCAAGGTTACCTGCTGATGAAGAGGAAGTATGCTTCCATTTCTGATTTCCACAAAGGACTGGGTAATTATGCCATCACTACTACTGTAAAACAACTAGCTTTGGAATTGTCATCTAGCTAGGTTATACTTTCCCATCCCAAATCTAAATAACAGTTGGAAATTGTATATAATGGGCATAACTAAAAGAAGCATTCACTCCAGATCCAAAGAGCAAATCATAAAGCCAACAATTTATCTTCAGGATAAATAAAAGTATATTTAATTTTTCTCTTCATTCACAAACATTTATTATCCTTCCCGTTATGTTTACTATGAAAAATACTGTTCCAATAGTGTTTGATCATGGGATATGGTTTCAACTGACTGGATTGAGATTACTCAACGTCTCCTACATTTTTATAAATGTTTTAATGTAATATTAATAAATGTGCCTTGAATAAAGTTCTCAAATACATTTTATATATGTCTTAAACTAAAGAAATTAGGTTTTTGTTACTTAAATTTCTGTGAAATTTACACATAATTATAATTAGCTAGGTAGGTCAGTATCTATTGTGAATTTATGAAAACTGACCAATTACTGACAATTATTGTCAATTTATGAAAACTGACCATTACTATTATTTCTCATGGTTCATGTTTGAAAGGAGATTTAAATACAGATTAGAGAATATGTATTCTTGCACTTTGTATACTAAAGTCACCCAATTCCCCCTATATAATTAGATATTTTGCATTTTAAAAAATATATCCTGGATATTGGAGTATGTATTCATATGTATACATGTACATAGATATGTACTTCAGCATAAAGAGATGATGATTACTTTTAGTCTTTTGCCCAGTGATTTTATACATATTAGGCAAATAATTTTAATATGTCCATATTTTTCTTAAATAAAAATTCATATTGAAATATAATATGAATACAAAAGTAGTACACACATTTTAATAGTCATTTTCATGATGTTTTCTCAGAGTGAACTCGGTTATGTTGAAACAGGGCAGATCAAGATACTTATTGTAACTCCAGCATTTCTCCTAGTCAATTCCAATTCACTGGCTGTCATTCTCCTCACTTGTAATTACTGTTCTGACATCTAATAATGTAAATTAACTTTGCTTCATTTTGAACTTCATAAACTAAAATAGGTTTTATTAAATATTTATATAATTTATTTGCATGTAATGTATTAATTATTTCCATCTCCTACTGATGGATGTCTATTTGGATTACCTGACTGTCCATTTGTGATTATTTGCTAGATATTATGACTAATCCAAGAGCCTCAACCCTGGATTCCAATATGTTCACAATCATAATACAGGACTGATCATCATCTCATTTTGTTACATGTAAAGTTGCCATGACTCAGAGCCAACTCGACAGCAACACAATCATACCATAAGTAATCATATATGTATTACTTGATAAACACTCTTGTTCTTTTGGTGCAGATTTTTATATATTTTGTTGGATGTAGACAAATAGGGTGCTTAAAAGGCCACGATGCTTTTACATTGATTTTCTTTATTCTACTAATATAAATATTATTTAATAAATATTATTAAATATTTTCTGCGTTGATATGCAGAAACAATTGTATATGATATATTTTGACATAGGTATATTTAATTATTTTATTGTAGTTCACACCTACCACTTACCAGTTCAGAGAAAGAAGGTGTTATCTGCTCCCATAACGATACAGGATTGGAAAACTTATGGATGTGAGAAAATTGTGACCAGTCTAAATTCAGGAGCTTTTAATGCTGGTGTATACTTTTGTAAGGAATGATGTCCATGAGGATAAGTGACATTCATGTGGAGAACTACAAATACATAAACTACATAAAGAAGTCAGTCACGAATGTGACCCCATCAAAGCTGAACATTTCATTCAACAAAAATATCATGAGAACACAAAAAGTTAACAGAGAAGTGTCAGAGAACGTACTTATAATCAGCATAAATGACAAATGATTGATATCTATAGTATCCTAGAGATTCATAATAATTAAAATAAAATCTCAATAAAAATTAATAGTATGCATCAAGTAGCAGGTGGCAAGATAATATATAAAGAGATTATCATGTTGTCTTAAAAATTAAAAGCACTGTTTTATAAAGATTTAGCATTTGTCCTTTCCATGTTTGAAAAGTCAAAAGATCAAATAGTATCAAATACTAACAAAAATATGGGGAAAGTTCTTTGAGGAGCATGTAACTACTAGGCCTTAAAAAGTCAATAACGTATATCTACATACCATGACCTATAAATCATTTTCCCCTGTATGGGTCCCTATGAGAATCACCTCTAGTAATTAGTCCTTCAGTAATTAGAAGACTGTAAATAACACAGGAATTTTTCATATTTAATTTATCAGGGACAGAATAATTTATTTACATTGTTTTTAGAAGGGAGCAAAAAATGAAACCAATTGTCATAAATAAGAAAAGCTGGTGATAAATTAACAAAGATTACTGGGAGTTCTCTTAGTGAAAACAAATATTTAAAAAATGCACAAATCTTTTCAATCACCTCAGTGAATTTTTGTTGTACGTAATTTGAGTACTTAAAATTTAAGTATATGTATAAGATAATAGCCAATTTGAATATAGTCATTAAATATCCTGAATTTTTATTAACTCTAGGTGATGATGAAACTATAAGGATACTTTGTATAATATTTAAATATATATTCAATTTTAGTCATAAGTACAATTTGATAGGTTGTTTTTCTATTAATCATGTGATTTTCAGTATTTTCTTCAGTATTAAGGACAGTTTTGTGACCGTGATACACATACGATGTGCGTACTTTGAGAAAATCATTGGTTCTTTTTATGTCTTCACTTCATATTTAGCTGCTTTCTCAGGTGGATACAGTCATTTCAACTTTCTATGGCTGCATGTCTGTTGAGATGGTACATCTTCTCCCCACCTTTTACTTTGAAGTTCTTTCTATTTTTGATTCTAAAATGTTTCTTATGTAGATGACTTATCATTTTAAAAATTTTGATCATGTTATTAATGTGATTATATTTTTTATTTTGACTTTCTCTAGTCATATAATATTGAACTTTTTGTAACACTGGTTATTCCATTCTCATTTAATGCTATTAATAAAGTAAATTAAGAGCAGCCCCACCACCCCCCTTGCAGGTCTAGCACGGTGCCTTGCATCAAATAGTTCAATAAATATCTGTTATGGAAAAAAAGAGTAAATTAATGTCTGCCTTTGTCAAGGATCTTCCTCTTTCTTGCCGCCCCTCTCTATTTCACCAAGCATGAAGTAATTTTCCAAGGACAGGTCCTCCTGATAACCAGGAATGCCTGATTCCTGGGTGCTATAAATGGTTAACTGCTTGACTGTACATGAACTGAAGAAGTTAATTGTTTGAACCCATCCACTCTGGCACTTTCGGAGACAGACCTCCCAATCTGTTTTCCAAAGGTCATTGTCTTAAATACTATATAGTGCAGTTCCATTGTGCACCAATGTGGTCAGTGTAAGTTGACATAAACTTACAGGCAACTAACAACAGCGTATCACTACAAAGAATTTCTCTCCTAATGTACTTTATCATCTTTTATCTCTTAAAGAGTTGAAGAAAGGGCAAGAGGAACACACCCAACCTTCTCTGGTTAAACAAGAGGGGAGTAAAATCCAACTCCGCATCTGCCAAAGATGATTCCTATGAATCAAGGTCAGACATGTCATCATCCTCAGTCCCTCCCAGTGCACACTGCTTCTCTGCTGTATTCCATAATGTACTGTAATGGCAGCACAGAGCTCAGGAGTATGTGGCTAATCATGGAATTGTCCCTCTTCCTGCTTCTGAGATGGCTTGGTTGGCAAAAGAGACCTATTAGTGTTTCACACACCCTGTTTTCAGGGTCCCACCCAGCACTTGTCTGTCACGTTGTGGTACGGTGGTAGCCTGTGTGTTGCTGTAATTCTGGAAACTATGACACTGGTATTTCAAATGTAATCAGGGTCACCCAAATTGAGCAGGTTTCAATGAAGCTTCTAAACAAACAGACAATAAAGGACCAGGCTGTCCACTTGGGAGGAAATAACTGCTGAAAACTTTATACATAGCTTTGAAGCATTGTCAGATACCGAAACCCTACTAAATAGAAACAGAGCATTGTCAGAAACAGTGCAGAAGAATAGGCCCTTCAGGTCAGAGGGTACTCAAAATGTGAGTGAAGAGGAACTGATTCATCAGAGTGGAGTGAACCATGATGAAGTGACTTGGGTTAAAGACTGTGGGAGTGGAGTCTTGGATTTTCCTTTGAACTACTCAAGAGATGGAGAAATACCTGTAAAAATCTGCTAATGATAAAAACTTGTCATCAAGGAAAACTGGAAGTCATTAAAATAAAATAGAACACATAAATTTCAATATGCCAGATATTAGTGAGCTGAAATGGACTGGTACTGGCTGTTTTAAATCAGGAAATTATATGATTTACTATACTTGGAATAAGACAGTTGAGAGGAATGGCATAAAATTTGTTCATTGTCAGGAAAATTTGCAAAATCCATCCTGATGTTCAAAGCTGTCTGTGATAGGAATATATCTATCTACCTTCAAGGAAATCCAGGCAAAAAAAAAAAAAAAGGCAAAGAGTTAGGTAGAAAATCTTCAAAGGCCAGCTAGAAAAAAACAAAGTCAAATATTATATTGAAATGTGCAAATACCTAGAATTAGAGGACCAAAAAGAACATGCTCAGTATACCTTTAACTAAAATATCTCAAGAAAAAATTCGAGCCTTGAACTCAAATAGTGAAAGATTCAATAAAGTATTGAATGATGCAAGAAGCATTCAAAGAAGATGGAAAGACTACACAAAGTCACTGTACCCAAAAGAACTAGTAGGGACTCTACCATTTTAGGAAGTATCTCATAAGCATGAACCAATGGTGCTGAAAGAAGAAGTGCAAGCTGTACTGTAAGCGTTAGCCAAAAACAAAGCTGCAGGAAATGATGGAATGTCAACTAAAATGTTTCAACAAACTGATGAAGCACCGGAAGCACTGACTTGTCTATGCCAGAAAATTTGGAAGACAGTCACTTGGCCACCTGTTTGGAACAGATCCATATTTGTCCCCATTCCAAAGAAGGTGACGCAACAGAACAAATTATAGAGCAATATCATTGACATCACATGCAATTCGTATTTTGCTGAATAACAACTAATGAAGGATGCAGTAATACATTGACAGGGAGCTGTCAGATTTTCAGGCCAAATTCAGAAGAGTACATGGATAAAGGGAAACCACTTTTGGTGTCACTAGACCTTGGGGCAAAGCAGAGGATACTAGAAAGAAAACTGTTGTGTTAGATTCACTGTGTCAAGGCATCCAAGTGTGTGCATCATAAGAAATGATGGGTAACTTTGGGAAGAATGGGAAGTTCAGAAAACCACTTCATTGTTCTCAGGTGGGACTTGAACGTGGATTAGGAAGGAATTGTGAACACAGAATAAGGGACTGCAGCATGGAATAAAATCAGGAAAGATGTATACCAGGGTTGTATCCTCTCAGTATACTTATTCAAACTCTATGTGAAGCCAGTCATCAGAGAAGCAGGATTAGATGAAGACAAGTGTGGCATAAGGACTGGAGGAAAACATATGAACAGTGTGTCATATACAGATGACAGAACCTTGCTTGCTGAACTTGACAACTTGCAGCCCTTGCTGATGAAGATCAAAAATTGCAGGCTTTAATATAGAAATGACTCAATGTAAAAAAACTAACATACTCATAATTAGACTCATATTTAACATCAGGATAAATGGAGAAAAGGGTGGATTTGTCAAGGATTCTGTCATGTTTGGATCTACAATCAATGATCATGGCAGCAGTTGTCAAGAAATAAAAGAATCAGTTTCATTAGGCAAATCTGTGGCATATGACCACTTTTGAGTATTGAAAAGCAAGGATGTTACTTTCAATTGCCTCATATACCTATTAAAATTGGATATTGAATTAGGAAAAGCAGAGAAGAATTGACACATTTGAATTGTGGTGCTGGATAAGAAAATTGAAAATACCATAGACTGCTAAAATGACAGACTGTTCTGTCTTGGATGAAGTATGGCCAGCTTGTGCCTCAGAGGCAAGGATGGCAACATTTCCTCTTATATACCTTGCCTATATCATCCGGAGAAACCAGTCACTGGAGAATGACACCATGTTTGGTTAAGTCAAGAAACAGTGGAAGAGAGGAAGGTCCTCCAGGAGATCAATGGACAAACTGGCTGCAACAGGGTGCTCTGGCATAGGAGTAATTGTGCAGATGGCACAGGACTGTGCAGTGTGTAGTTCTGTTGTGCATGGGGTCCCTGTGGGTTGGAGCTGACTCAATGGCAGAGAACAGCAACAACCAATTATTTGGTGGAGTTGCAGGCATGAACAGTAGAGTCAGGCCCAGTAATTGCACTAGAGCCCAGGAGCCTTTCTGTGCAGTTTCCTAAACATTAGCACAAATTCAGCTTTCAAAACCACCAGCAATTCTTTTGGAAAACGACGAGACTGTCCGCTCTAGTGAAGAGGTACAGCCTTAGAAACCCTGCAAATGGCTTCTTAGTTGGAATCAACTTGATGGCACTAGATAGGGTTTAATTTTGTCTTATCTTTTATATATGTTATTATAAAGGTCTCTAAATACAGATTTTTTCCTGAATTGAGATAAAATCAAATGATAATGCCCTTCTTGTCATAATTCCTTCTAGTTTCTCCCTGTGGCTATATTCCCATTTTGCAGAGTTCCCTGTTACAGGACTAAGATAGGATATATTCTTCATAAATACTACCTTATTAGAAGGCATGATTGAACCCACTCTCCTTTGTTTGCCCATGGGGTATGGTCGGCTGAAATGACAACAAACAAACAAATAAACAAACAAACCTTTATCAAAACTATTTCTCTGTGTATGAGTCATCTCAGAAGCAGGTATACAGAGAGAAATCCTAGGACTATTGGAAGGGGAGTGTGTTAGAAACCTCTATCTGAAGTTGGAGGCCAAGATCCTGCATCAGATGCTGTAGCATGGAGACTACAGGACAGATAAGCCGAGTCTAGAGGCCAAGGCAAATAGACCTTGAACTAGAACAGAAGAGCAGCACCGAGACTATGAGACAGAGCAATTAGCTGGCTTCCTGGCCCACAGCAGCAGAGGCCAAGGAACCATGTGGCTAAGAGGGGTAGAGATGGAGAGAGACTTGGCTACTGGCTGAAAAGAGGTGCTCCTGTGGGCCAATGACTTTATCCTTACGGTTACTGACCATGACTTGTAGTAACTTGTTAATTTCCTGAATAACCCCCCTTCATCGTGAGTATTATCTGTGAGTTCTGTGTAGTCAATGCAACAGATCACCCATCCCATAATAGAACTCGAGTGCTATGGGAGCAATGGTTGGTATAAAAAAAGTTCCAGAAAGATGCAGGGTGAATGTATCTCTGACTCTGTCTCCTGCCAATAGGAAAGCCAGATGAGGTGAGATATGAAATGTAATCCTCAGTGTATAATAGCAGTGGAAATTATTACCTGAATGTACAATATACCCTATGAACTAATTCAAGGGCAACTCTTCAAACAATGTGTGGCAATGTTTTTGCATATTTTATAAAATGAATGAAAAGATCTATGCCTTATTAGTTTATAAAACACCAATACCTAACCATGCCTAGTTCATCCTCTTCATAATTATCATATTCATGTTTATAATCACCATCACAACTAAAATTTATCAAATACTTAAGAACGTGGAGCAATCTATCTAGGTTTGTGAAGTAATAATGGGTATGAGTATGTAGAATTTAATTATTCAAATTTATTAAACTTGTGTTATCTACAAGATACTGGGCTATGTTTTGTGGAATACAAAACCTCTCACAAAATGAGGGTCTAAAGGAAAAATACAACATTAATCCACTGAGGTAAGCTTAAAAAAATGCAAAAGTGGCATAGGAAAAAAGCTACTGTATACAAACATTCCTGGGGTGAGGTCCAGGTAGTACGGTAGAGCCAGATCAAATCCAGCGATACATATGGTTGCCAACTAAAAAGGAGGGAAGAAAAGAAAGAAAGAAAGAAAGAAAGAAAGAAAGAAAGAAAGAAAGAAAGAAAGAAAGAAAGAGGTCATGGGGGAACAGGGATATGACAGGTTATTGTTTATATCTCCACAAAGAAAGAGGGATCAGATTTCAACCCATTGCTCCAAGATGTGAATGCAATATATACTGTCGTGAAGCAGGGAATCTATATAGAGGTCTGAGGGGCCAGCCTCAATCCCAACTATGTGGACAGCCACCCCTCTCCCAGAAGAATATGCTTCAGAGAACAGCACTGAAGCTATAGCTTAAGGAGAGGGTCATGTATGATCAGAGCACTCAGGAGCAAAAGAAGGGGAAGGAAGAGATAGTGGAGCACATCCTGGCCCACTAACCCTTGAGGATGATATCCCTGCTCAGAACAGCCAATGCACAGAGAGGACCATATGGCTACTTCACTACGAGACACGACATCCCTCACTGACCCATAGTCTACAGGGGACAACACGGGGACAAAGTGTGGGAATGGTGCCCGATCTGACCCCACCACATTGAGACAAAACTCTAAAGGTGTGCAACAGAACAGCAAAGGGAGTAGAGCAAGGAAGTCCTGCAGGAATAACGAAATGGGGCCAGGACGTTGCACCCAATCATATTCTACCGGGAAAAAAAACCCTAAAGGTCAACAAACAGACCCTGGGCTATTTACAGACTTTTCTTTTTTTGCCATTGTTTTTTTGGTTGCTTTTGTTCTGTTTTGTTGCTTTGTTTTCTCTGTCTTGATTTTGTGCATATTATTATCTCTGCAGGTCTATCTATATATAAGATAGGCTGGACAAACAATCTGGAGGAGAAAACAATGGGACCAACAGTTCCATGGGGACATGGGAGAGAAGGGTATGGGGGAAAGTCAGTGGTGTTAACAAACCCAGAGACAAGGGAACAACAAGTGACCCAAAATCAGTGACATGGAGGGTATAAGAGGCCTGGTAGGGCTTGATCAAGGGCAATGTAGCCCAATTGAAGGCTGAGCATGATAGTGGGACAAGAGGAAAGTAAAAGGAAATAGAGGAAAGAACTAGAAGGCAAAGGGCATTTATAGAGGTCTAATTACAGGCATGTACATATGTAAATATATTTATATATGATGATGGGGAAATACATCTATGTGCATATATTTATAGGTTTAGTATTGAGGTAGCAGATGGAAATTGGGTCTCCACTCAAGCACTCCCTCAATGTAAGAACACTTGGTTCTATTAAACTGGTATTCCATGATGCTCATCTTCCTGACACGATCCCTGAAGACAAAGCAGGTGCATAAGCATATGTGGTGATGGTGCCTGGCTAACAAAAGATATAGTGTCTGGGATCATAAAAGCTTGAAGATAAACAAATGGCCGTCAAGCTCAGAAGCAACAAAGTCTACATGGAGGAACCACACCAGCTTGTGTGATCATGAGGTGTCAAAGGGATCAGGGATCAAGCATCAAAGAACAAAATAATCATATAATTGAGAATGAGGGGAAGTGCGGATTGTGGACCCAAAACCCATATGTAGACAACTGGATACCCTCTTACAGAAGGGTCACGGGGAGGTGATGAGCCAGTCAGGGTGCAGGGCAGCAATGATGAAACATACAACTTTCCTCTAGTTCCTAAATGCTTTCCTCCCCACCCCCCATTATCATCTCAATTACACATTACAAATCCAGCTAGACCAGAGGATGTATACTGGTACAGATCGGAACTGGAAATACAGAAAATCCAGGCAGATGATCCCTTCAGGACCAGTGGTGATAGTGGTGATACCGGGAGGGTGGAGGGTGTGTGGAGTGGAAAGGGGGAATCGATTGCAGGGAACTACATATAACCTCCTCCATGGGAGATGGACAACAGAAAAGTGAGTGAAGGGAGACGTCAGGCAGTATAAAACGTGACAAAATGATAATAATTTATAAATTATCATGGGTTCATGAGGGAGGGGGGAATAGGAAGGGAGGAGAAAATTGAGGAGCTGACACCAAGGGCTCAAGTAGAAAGCAAATGTGTTGAGAATGATGATGGCAACAAATGTACAAATGTGTTTGACACAATGGGTGGATGTATGGATTGTGATAAGAGCTGCACAAGCCCTCAATAAAATGATTTAAAAAAACAAAATAAGGTCCAAAATATGTTTCTTGCTTGTAGAAGAGAGGCAGAAATATACACAAATATGAAAATGCTATCATTATGTTTGTTGTTGATTCTGACCCATGCTGACCCCAGGTGTGCAGTAAAAAGAGTCTATGTTTTCATGGCTGTGTGTGACCTTTCAGAAGCTGGTCTTCAGGCAAGCAAGTGTCTACCGTGTGACAAGTATGATACATGCTTTAGGTGTCACTTGAAAGGGAGCTAATGAGTATTTTTATTAAGCACTCCAGTTTCCATAGAAAGCTGTGCCAGATTATGTATCAAGTTAGAACAAATACCCTCCTGTTCGCAAGCCTTCACGGATCGAGGGAGGGGCCCTAGTGGGGAAGTGGTTATGCTCTGGGTGGCTAACCAAAATGGCAGTCGTTCAAATCACAAGCTGAGGCATTCTACCCACAGGAAGATGTCTGGGCTGGGGAAGCACAGGGACAGCTTGAGTTGGAATCCACTTGATGGCAGGGACTTTGCTTTTTTGTCGCTCAAGGCAGCACACTTGCTCATGTCCCCTGCATCTGTCTGTAGACACAGTGGCCGGGTGAGCAGAGACACTAATTTTGTGCTATTTAGCCTGAGTCTGTTTGTGAACATTCCTTTCAGTGTGGTTATCAAAAATGAACCAAGAGATTTGGAAAAGCAGACAGATGGAAGTCAGCCCCTATCCTGCTTACTTTTCACTTTGAGGCCGTTTGTCTCTAGAGTAATCTCACAATTACTTGGCCATCTCTCCACTGCTCTGTCTATGATGGCGGATCCTGAAAAGATCTGCTCTTCTTCGTCTGTTTTTCACTTTAATTTTATTTAGCTCTGCTCTTCTGAGGGCTGAAATAACTACCAGCTGTGTGATTGTACGTGCACGATTGACCACGGACACCAGCCACATTCAAGTGCACCACTCCCTAGGGAGAAGAGGGCAAAGGACTCATTCTCCCATACCACTATATCCTGAAGCTTGGGGTCTGCTCTACTGAATGTGGACAGAGAAGCCACTAAACAAGAAATAGAAAAACTCGAAGCATATAATAGATTTATGTCATTGATGGCATGTAAGCGCAATGCAATTTCCATGTAATGACAGAATGTGTTAAGGACAATGTCAGTGAGTTTTACTTATATTTTGATCTGATATTATGGTAAACTTATCTAAAAGATAGGTTTTAGGTGTTTAGACAGGTGTGAAAATTCTTTCTACCACTAGACGTAGATACCGAGATGTTTCTGGATGGGTTTAGATCACCAATCATTTGCCTAATGGTTGAGCACTTAATTGCTTGTAGCACTCAGAAACTTGTATATAATACAACACAGATGAAAATAAACTACACAATGTGTACAAAAGTGATAAATACTATTTTCTGAGTGAGTTTTAAGGTCTCAATAAATTAAAAATACTTGATCTGAGCTTTAAAGTGAGTATAGGTATTTCACAAGATTATAGAAATCTCCCTCTGCATTTCAAGTGTGTAGACCAGATAAATAAAAGGCATGGGAGATCTAAAAGCAAAGCAAACCAAAACAAAATAATAAGAACTCCAACATACAACGTTATACTGAGAGAAGATTAAAAAGCAAGATTGATTGTGGATAACACATGGTTACTAGAATTTCCAGGAAGGAAAAAAGAAAATTATAAGTGGTGAATAAATGTAGGTAAATATATAAGGCTGGAAGAAGCCCTTGGTTGCACTGTGGGTAAAACATTGGAATGATAAACTCAAGGTGGATGGTTCAAATCCCCCAGCAGCTCTGAAGCATAAATATAAGACTGTTCCACTATAGATGTATAGTGTTGTAAATCATGATATTTTATTAATTTGAATCAAGTCTATAGCAGTGGGTTTGGTTGATAAAAGACTGCTTTCTAGGTTTGGTTTTTATCAATAAGTGGTTGGTATCCTCTTAACTTTTAGCAACAAGTTTGCTAATGGTTCTTCCAGGGGTTAATGGCCCTTCCTCCAATCGTGATGCTTAGTTTTGTTGTTGTTTTTTATATAATCCAGCCATTGGAATTATTTGCTTGGCAAACAGATGAAGTAAGTATGGCAAAAGGATAAAATTTTGATTACATACTTTCTGATTTTAAAACTAGAAACGTAGTTTTATTTACTTTGGACATTTTGTCAGGAGAGACCAACTTTAGAGAAGGACATCATACTTGCTAAAATAAATAGTAACTAAAAGGGAGGAAGATCTTTAAGGAAGTGGATTGACACAGTAGCTGGAACAATGGCATCAAACCCAACACTAATTCTGAGGAGAATATAGGACTGGGCAGAATTTTATTCTATTGTACATAGGGTCTCTACGAGCTGGAATTGTTTTAATAGCACCTGTGCTAGGCAAGGTTCTCTAAAGAAAGGAGACTTGGGAGAAGATGGCGGAGCCCGTTGGTGTGGGGCGGTCGGGCTGGACCCAGACTTGGCGAGACTTTCCGTAAGTGCTGGGTGGCTCCTGGCGGGCGCGCGCGGGAGCTTCGACCGGGGAGGGTCCCTAGCTAAGCATCTCCCCCAACTTCAGGAGGGACGGGCTCCGCTCAGACGGAGGCTGCCGGGGTGAGGGTTAGAGAATTTTCCATCCCGGGCTCTGGGCGCCCAGGTAATCCTTCGCAGCCAGGATGGGTGGGAGAGACCGAGCCCCGGCCCGCGCCCTCCACCCGCCGCGAACCCATTCTCTCCCCTTAAGACTCGCTCACGAGTTGATGTGAACTTGTTGCCAACCTTGGGCTGGAAGCCTGGACGCCCCCGCCCGCCCCCGGCCCTCCTCTCCCCTTCCGCGGCTGCGGGCCCAGCAGTGGGGACGGAGAGCCCAACTTTTCCCTCCTGCATTCCTGGCCCCCTCCTCCAGCCCCCACCCCGGACTCAGGAAACCCGGGAGCCAGCCGCCGGCGCCGCTTCCAGCCCTGGCCCGCCCGCCTCTGCAGACCCCCCGGGCTTCCACCGGCCTCGGCCTCGGGGCTCCAGGCGGGCAGGCTGGGCGCCGAGGCCTCTGGACCAAACCAGCCTCCAGTTTGCCTGCCTGCCTGCCTTCGGCTGGCTTCCCTGCCCATTTGCGGGAGCGTCGCGAGCGCACGGCATCTCCCTATGAGTAAGCACTTTTTCTCTGTCTCTCCCCACCCACTACCCCTTTCTGTTTTGGTGGCCTACCACCCCCAGGCCATGAAGGGCAGTACCTGTCAGTGCCCAGCGCCCCAGACCCCACGCCGCCGCCTTTCTGCTCCCTTCTGGGCTCTGTTGACAACTCAGTCCTCAGTGCGTGGTCGGGGCGGCAGCCGCTGAGGACTTTGAGGGGCAGAAGCAAAGAGGACATGCTGCTGAACTGGCTGGTGTTGTCTTTTGGCCATCAGCAATACTTTGGCGCTCAAAAGAGAGGCCAGGGGGATGCAGATTACCCCTGGCCCTGGCTTCTACCAGTACCAAAGTTGCTGCTGCTGTGTGGGCTGGCCCTCCAGGCTCCGAGACTTTGGAAGGTTCCAGACTGGGGGGTGGAATGGGATGAATGTGGTTTTACACTTCAAGTAGGCAATGCGTCTGGCGCCCCACCTGCTCTTCACAACCTCCCCAGAGGTATGCAGATGGTTGAGCAAGTGGATTGGAGAGCCTCCTTCCTTTAGGATGAGAAAGGATACTGGGAGAACCGGGTCTGTTAGGCAGAAGAGGAGGTGGAGAGGGGAGCCTGGCTGGCTGCCCAGTCGATAGACGATGTAAATGAAATGATGACGTGCAGGGGCCCCGGGGTGGTAAGCCAGCCCTCTACTTTCTTGGGTGCCACAATGTGTTTGAGATCCTGAATTGGATCCTGGATGTTTAGTTTGCAACTGAATGGCCCCACTTCCGCACATGCCCCAGGCCTGATGGCCACATAACTTCTTGTGACTTTAAAGCTAATGTAATGAAGAACCATATTCCATTAATTACCTCCCTGAAAATGCAATGGAGTAGGGTGGGGTGAATCCTGCTGGGATTTGGTTGAGGGGAACAGAATTTGGTATGCAGATTTTTTCCAAAATAAAAACAGCAACTGGTTATAAAGCAAGAGCTTCGATTGACTGCTGGAAGGTGCTCATGCTCATACCCCGACTCCCTGTCAATCCAGATAATGACTTTTTGAAAATCTAAAGATGGTTTTTTCATTCCTTTCTAGGAAAATCATCTTTTGCTCAGTCCTTAGTTCATCCCTAATGCTAGCTTTGAAGTCATATTCCATAAGATCATGCTTTAAAGGGGACTTCCATATTCCTTGCTTTGGCCTATATTCAACTTGGATGGTTTTCGATATCAGGCATCTACATGAAGGGGTGGATAATCTTTTGACTAAATTTAACCATCAGTTAATTGTACGTTGGAATTACACGAATCAGAAACCACAGACAAAACCAGTCAGCACTAAATTCAATGCATGGACTGGTTGGAGGGTTGGCTGTCATTGGTTTGGTGGATTTGTGGGTTTGCTTTGATGGGCTTTGCCTGCCACTGGTTTGGTGGAATCATAAGAGACATGAAGAAATTTTCCTTTATTGACTCATATCCACCAGGTGGCTCAAGTTGAGGTTGCTGTTGGGAAAAAAAAACATGGCAATTTTCCTGGGCAGATTCCATATTGCAGGGTATAGACATGGGCAGAGAAATCTCTGAGGCCGGGAGTTGAACAGCTTTAATTATTTTCAAAAATGGTTCCAGTTGATAACACATTCAAGCTGGAAACAAGTAGGGCAGAAGCTATAAAAATGAAACTGGGAACATTTCCGAGATTTGGGCTTTGGATGCATCCATCAGTCAAAAACTCTTTGTCTACTACTGCAACCTTTGAATAACTTACGCATTTCTTTGTATTTCCTGGGCATTCAGCCTTAAAAAAGCTAGCACTAACTTTAAATATTTAAAACATGCTTCTGCCCCCAAGGCTGATTTTGTGAAATAGATTAGTTGGGAATGGATTTAAACTCGAGTTAACTACAGTAGAAGCAGCCCGGTGGTGTAGTATTTCAGTGCTTGGCTTCAAACCTAAACGTCTGCTGTTCAAACCCACAAGTGACTCTTCGGAAAAAAAGATGAGGCGATCTGATTCTGTAAAGAATTGTATACCTTATCCTTAAGGCTCTCAGCCCACAGAATTTAATTGTTTGGGGATGCCCCCCACCCTTCCCATGTAAAATCAACCTTAAGGCTGATTTATTTTGGGGTGGGTAGGGTATGATTCAAAAAAATTAAAGTTCTTTTAAAAACTGGAAAAAAAAGAAATGAGACTTGGACAGTTATGCTTTTACACACACACACACACACACACACATATTGAAAAGGAATACATAAGCTAATATGTCCACACAGCAGTACAGGAGGGCTCAGTCTAATTCACTTTCCAGGGACAATTAATATAGTGAAGATTCTTCCAATTCACACAGGCCAGAGATAAACTTTGCCCATATGTCCCTATGGGAGTCATGTTGGCACAAAAACACAACACTTAATCACAATAACCTCAAAGCACACTGCCTGTGTTATTCTGGGTTGACTAGAGAAACAAACCCAGGAAGACTCATGTATGTGTAAGAGAGAGTTTTATGTCACAGAGCAATTGAATATTGAGGAAACATCCCAGCCCAGTCTAGATCAAGTCCATAAGTCAGATATTAGCCCATATGTCTGATACTAGTCTATAAATTTCCCTTCAGACTCAGACATCACATGCAATGATGCCAAATGCAGAAAGATCACAGCCCTGGTGGGTGAAAAGTCTTCTGGATCCAGTGGCAGTGGAAGCATCCCAGCACTGGCAAGGGTCTCTATGTGGCTACACAACAGTGAAGCAGAGAGGGAGTGTGGCCCTCCACCAGGGAGAAAAAATAGGAAGTTCGCAGAGTCTTCATGAGAAGATTACACCCACCAGGAGGCATCATCAGGCAGTGACCTGATTGACAGGCTAAACACCCTCCCTTTACTCTATTTATCAAGTTGACATGAAATGATGGAATAACCATACTGCCTTTGGCTTGATTCTGACTCATCCTGATCCTATAGGCCAGAGTATAATTGCCTAATAGGATTCCCAGTCAGTAAATCTTTATAGGAGTATACAACTGTAGCCTTCTGCCATGGGGTGGCTGGTGGGTTTTTTAACCACTGACCCATTACTTAGCACGTGAGGTAGTTATTGTGCTAACCTGGCTGATAAGCACGTATGGAGGTAATTGAAGGATGGAGAGATAAATGGCTCGGTGAGCCTTGCCTTTCTAATTCTCAGGTCTCTTGATTTGTGATGATTGTACCAGGGTGCAGTTGCCTCAGCCAGTTCCCTGCTTCAGCTGGCAAGGCTCACTTCCTGCAAGACATCCCTGAGGAGAAACCACATGGACCTACTCCGATGGAACCCTTGGGTGCTAGAGCAGCTGTGTGGAGACCCCTGCCAGAGCTGAGATGTTTACACATTCACTGATTCAGCTTTCTTCCTGCAGTCGGCATCATTGCGTCTGTTTTGTGAGATGGAGGAGGACTTTGTGGATTGCTGTCAGACATGTGGGTTCATGTTGGACTTGTGGGCTTGGTCAGCACTAGCTTGGGATGTTTTCTTGATGTGCACTCACCCTTTATATAAAACTCTCTCTTAGACATGAGTTTCTGTGGATTTGTTTCTCTAATGGACCCAGACTAGCACAGCATGGAATATTTTCCCACTGTGCCACCGGGGCTCCTTACAAGAGAGATTGTGTGTACGTGTTCATAGTGTGTTCCATTTTCTTAGAGAACATCTGATTTTTTAAAGTGATCACATACAGGTAACCATAAGGACAATTGTGCGGATAGTGCATGACTTAACAGGGTTTGCTCTGTTGTGGGTCACTAGGGTCTGACCAGACTGCATGGCACCTAACAACAACTATTTATATTGACTACATGATTCAAAAATAAGGCAATGAAAACCACCAGCGGCAGCCAGTGAAGGAATGAATGATCAAGTCACTCATAGTTATCAGGAATAACAGTTTCAAAGATATAAAATGCAACTAGTTATTATGGTGGCAAATTATTTGTCCTGGTCACAAGCCAGCTTTTGTTAATAATATGCAAATTCCTTTTAGGGAAGTACTTTTCTTCCCATTGTATATACACTCCAGAAGTTAATTAAAATACTTTCTTTTCCTTAAGAGAGGAAGGAAACTATGATTAAAAATGAGGACAATTATCTGGAAAGTAAACTTTGAAAATCATGGCGTTTATTCATTATAATGAGTTTTTCTTGGAAGCCTTGATCACAAGTTCTTGAAAATATTCAACTTAATCACTGATTCAGGGGGTTGTTCAGTGTTTTCTACAGGCACGTTTTTAAAAACCAAGTAGAATCTTTTAAAGTTTCTTGTAATTGTCATTTCTCTTTTCCATTTGTTTAAAAAGAGTGTAAAAAAAACCCCAAAACATTTCTTTAAAAAGCTAGATTATTTGAGCTATGTAATTATGTTTGCATTAGATTAACAAATTAAGATTTTCAAGAAAAATTCTCAGCCATCTCTTCAATTTCATAAGTACTAGCATTATTTTTAAAATTAAATAATAGGGTGACGTTTTAAGTAATGAACTCTTTCTACCCTAGTTTCCTGAAAGACATTTTGAACTAGAGCACATTCTTCCTGTTAACATAATTAAGTTTGATAGAAACTTGATAGACAATACAAACAAGCAAAGGTTACAATAAATTGGTCTCTCTCTTCTCTGAAATACAAATGGTCATCTCAGATTTAGAAGGAAATCCCAACCTTTGACCGCTGATCCGTTCTCATAATGGCAGAGTGCCCAAAGCTATCACTACTAATTGAGAAAACGTAGCATAAAATTACTGGAAAAGCATAACGATCTAATACTTAAAATTATGAGAAACCTTAATTATAAGAGAAGGAAACAGAAGTGGAGAGCATTATTTAGAAAATAATTATATGGACGGTGATAGAGGGGAATGGGAAGAGAAAATAAAACACAGAATGACATTTATTTTAATATAGTTAGAAAAATTAAATGGCATAGCATTAGTAATATTCAAATGAAGAAACTAGAATAGCAATCCAGTTTAAAGTGTTAGGTTTCAGAAAAAGATATTCAAGTCTGGCTAGAGTGTATGATAGTGTGCCTAATTTTATTTTGGGTATAAAATATGTGTTTAAGGTGATTCAAGATAGCCCCTTGCCAACACCTTCCCCATCACTAACATTGCTGCTCATAAAAAAATGAATAATTTATTGTGTCTTTCTTGCAGGTGAAATCTTAGAGTGACTCCTTAGTGTAAAGTTAACTTTGCTGTTCACCTGTAACTAGTTGTCAGGGAGTGAATTCAACCCATACGAGCTCTATGTGTCTGAGTAAGACTGTCCTCCACACGAATTTCCAGTGGCTGAGTTTTCAGTAGCATATCTTTCTTCTAAAATACCTTCAAGTGGAATTGAAATGCTCACCTTTAAGTTGGTAGCTGAGTTTATTCATCATTAGTACCACTTAGATTCCCTCTTTCTTTTAGACTCTCTGTTTGGTCAATTCCACAGTTATTAATTACAAAAATAGGAACCAGGTCCTTAATACAAAAGCTTAATTGAAAAGATATCAGTATTTTTCTATTCTTCACAATTTTAATTTTAAATGTGTTTATTTATTTATTAATGTTTCCAGAAATATGAGCAGTCAACAACAGCGATGGTTTTCAATTGCCTTGTCTACTTTAATCATTAAAGGTTCATATATTCTAATGAGTACAATCTGCATTTCCCAAAAAGACAGTGCAAAAAAACATGCTAGCTGAATTTCTAAAGATTTCTCATTCTTTGTGTATCCTTATACTTATTTATAATTTGTAAACATTGTTAATAAGATGAAAGCATGGTATCTGAAATGTTTTATTTATAAAGTCTATCACAAATGAATTAATTTAATAAACAGAAATTTATTATTTAGAAGTTAGAATAGTAGAAGTTAAAAATCACAGAAGATGCTCTCTCTCTCTTGGCTCTGGGGGATGGGTCTGACTCCTTTCATCACCTGTGAGTTGGCATTTCTTGGAGATATCCACCTGGCTTCCCATCCATCTTGCCCGATTCCGGAATCATCTCATTGAGTCCAAGGTACACAGTCAGCTTCAACTTCTGGTTTTTCTTTCTTGGTGGCAGTACAGTCTCTCTGATTGTGCTTGCTTGCTAAATTTCTTTTTGTCTCTAAAGATATTGACTTAAAAGAAAAACTAAGCATGTAGATTGCATCTTGCTTCATTAGTGTAATGATCTGTAATCTATTTCATTAACATAAAGAAGTTTGGAAATACAACACCAGGGACAATTACATAAGGTCACAAAACAGAACAATTACATAATACTGTGAATCATGGCCTTGCCAGGTTGACATATTTACAGAGATAGCATTTCACTTATGTCACAAAGATTGAAAATTGACTACAAGAAAAATTAATTTATATTTTGATTGATTAAAGTATAAAACAATTTTCAAAACATTTCATTTTGAAATAGGTAGGAGTTTGCATATCAGATCATCATGTTTGCGTTCAACAATTTAAACAATTTATCAAAGCTACAAATGGCTTGTCCTAATGCCCTCGATTTTTCCTCAGTTCCCTCTCAAACCAATAAACCAAACCCACTGCCATCCTGTTGATGCCCAGTGATAGAGACCTTTATCAGACAGGGTAGAATGACTCAGAGTTTCTGAGACTGTAACTGTCTGTGGGTGGAGAAAGCCCCGTCTTTCACCTATGTGGCTGCTGGAGTGTGTGTGTTTTCTTTTAAAAATAGTGTTATTGGCATATAATTCATATATCATACGATTTGGTCATTCAATCATATTAAAAACAGTTGTACAATCAATTTCAGAACAATTCCACTTTTCTTTTAAAAGATCATTTTATTGGGGTCTCTTACAGCTCTGACAACAATCCATATATCAATCGTATCAAGCATATTTGTACATAGGTTGTCATCATTAGTTTCTAAACATTTACTTTCTCTTTCAGCCCTTGGCATCAGCTCCTTTCCCTCCCCCCACCTCATGACCCCTTGATAAATTATAAATTACTATTGTTTTCATATCTTACACTGACTGCTGTCTCCCTTTCCCCATGGTTTCTGTTGTTTGTTCCCGTGTGTGTGTGTGTGTGTGTGTGTGTGCACGCGCGCGCGTGCCTCTATGTGTCAATCATTGCAATCAGTTCCCTCTTCTTCTCTCTCTATCTACCCCCTACCCTCCTGGTATGGCTACTACTTCACTGGGGGCTTGACCAGAGTATGTGCACAGGTACAAATAAGAAATACGAGCTCCCACAGAACCCGGGAACAGGAATGGGAGTCGCTGCTGGCCGTCTTGCAGATTGCAGTCCGACGTGCATGTATGCACGTTATCTTCCCTTTCATCCAAGTTAACATCTTCTAGCCAATTATTGATCTGAAACAATATTTGTCCTTTAGTGCTTAACTAACGCCACTCAGCATCATATCTTCCACGTCCATTGGTGTCACGAGGTCCTTCAGTTTCAACACGATTCTGTAACGATGTGTGATATTCCATTACGTGTAAGTGCTAAAGTTTATTATTCATTATTCCACCAGTAGCTATAGAGGTTTTTTTCTGTCTTCTTGCTGCTGTGAATAATGCCCAAATGAACATGGCTGTGTATATATCTGCTTCTTCTGTGTCCTTTATTTCTTTAGAGACTATACTAAGTGCCGGGATTGCTGAGTCATATGATGTTTCTCTTCCCAATTGTTTGAGAAAACACATGCCCCTAAATGTGTCACAATGTTTTACAGTGCCATCAGGACGAAATGAGGATTCCAATATCTTGGAAGCCTCTCCAGCATTTTCAGCTTCTAATTTGTTGAACTTTGCTGCCAATGCTGGTGTGAGAAGGCCTCTCGTCTTTAATTTGATTTGCATGTCTGTCATGGCCAGTGTGTTTGAACATTTCTTCCTATGTTTGTTGGTCACCTGGAGGTCTTATTTGATGAACCATCTGCTCCTGGCTTCTGCTCATTTTTTAGGTTGAATTATTCATCGTTTTTGTTGAAGTGTTAAAATTTGCCGTGTGTTTTAGAGAGTCATCCTTTGTTAGATATATCTTTGTCAATCCCCCCCCCCCCAGACTTTGAGTTTCTTTTTCCTCTTCTGGTGAACTCTTTTGTTGGATATAAGTATCTTATGTTTAGAAAATTCTACTCATCTATTTTATCTTCTGTTGTGAAGACATTTTCCCTTATTTTTGATACTGTGTGTATGTATTATGACCCTAAAGTTTCCTGTATTTTAATTGATATCATTTATATTTCGAGGGTTTACATCTAGGTCTTTAACCATATTGGGTTTCTTTTTACACATGGAGTGAGGTGTGGGTGCTGTTTCATGATTCTGTAGATGGAGATATGATTTTGTAAGTACCTGTGTTAGTCTAGGTAGACTAGAGAAACAAATCCACAGAAACTCATTTTTGTGTAAAAGAGAGTTTTAGATATAGGGTAAATGTACATTCAGAAAGTACCCCAACCCAGTCCAGGCCAAGCTCATAAGTCCAACTTAGCCTATATGTCTGAAACCAATCTAAAGAGTCCTCCTCACAAAACACACGCAACGATGCCAACTGAAGTGGGATCCAGGCCAGTGGGTAGAAAGTTTTTGTGATGGTGTAATCCAGTGGCAGTGTCAGCATTTCAGCGCTGGCAGGGGTCTCCACACAGCTTCTCCAGCATCCAGGGCTGGCTTGTGGTAGGTCCATGTGGCTTCTCCTCAGGGATGTCTTGCAGGAAGTGAGCCTTAAGAGCAGAAGCAGGGAAATGGCTAAGGCAGCTGCACCCTGGTCGGACCATGAGAGAGCAAGAGACCCAGGAACTAGGAAGGCAAGGCTCACCAAGCCATTTATCTCTCTGCCCTTCAATTAATCCAACATGTGTTTATCAGCCAGGTTGGCACAATAAATCCTAACTCTCTCAGTACCATTTGCTGAAGAGACTATTTTTCACCCACTTTGTCCTTTCTTAGCAATACTTTGCTTATCTTTGGTCTATTTTATTTCTCTATAAATTTGGTGATTCATTTACTTCATCTTTAAAGAGTGATGTTTGGATTTGGATATCAATTGCATTGTATTTATAGGTTGCTTTGGGAAGCATTGATATTTTCACAAAACTAAGTCTTCCTATACAGCAACATTCCATTTTTGTGCCCTCTTTTGGTTTCTTGTAGTAGTATTTTGTTGTTTTCTTTGTACAAGTCTTTCAATTTTTTCTGGTTAGGCTTACTGCTAAATATTTCATCTTTGGGTGGCTATTGTAAATGGTATTGTTTGCTTGATATTCTATCCAGAGCACTTCTTGAGAGTATGTAGGAACCCAATGGATCTTTGTATGCTAAGCATGCACCCTGCCACATTGTTGAACCTTCTAATGATTTTCATCAATTTTTCCCTTAATTCCTTGAGATTTTCTACAAAGAAAATAATAAGTACAAATAGGGAGAGTTTTATCTATTATTTTACCACGTGCATTCCTTTAAGTTATTTTGGTGTTGAATAGCTCTGATTAAAACTCCAGTACAATGCAGAACAGGAGTGACATCAAAGGGCGAGCTTGTCTGGAATGTTTTCAGTTTCTCCCCAATGAGGAGCTTTTAGGCATTTTCTTTATTATGTTGAAGAATTTCCCTCAGTTATTATTTTGCTGAGTGTTCTTATTTGGAATTAGATTTGAGTTTTGTCCGATACTTTTTCTCTGTCAGTTGCTATCATCACGTACTTTGTTTTGCCTTGTGTTCTGCGTATGTGGTGGATGACTGGATTGCTTTTCTAGTGCTGAATCATCCTTGCATAGCTCGATATAAATCCCACTAGATCATGATGCATTTATCCATACTTGTTGGACACTGTTGGCTAGGATTTTGTTTAGAATTTTTGCATTTATTTTCAAATGGAATATTGATGTATAAATTTCTACTCTAATGATGTCTCTGCCTGGTATTGGTATCATGATTGGGCCTCTGTTTTTCTATGTTATGGAATAGTTTGAGTAGAGTTTATATAGAGTATAGCTCATCACTGTCTTCTGAAGACATAAGGGGATATGGATGTGAAGATTGGTTCCAGCCCTACTGTGGGTTGTGCTGGCAGTTTATCAAAAGAAGAAGGAGGGGAAGGAGGAGAATGAGAGGGGAAAGGTGCATGTGTGTGTTTGTTTGCTGTTCGATGCCATCGAGTTGGTTTCGACCAATAGTGACACAGCAAATTAAGCACTGCCTGGTCCTATGCCATCCTCACAGTTTTCCTATGTTTGAACCAATTGCTGTAACCATTAAGTCAATCTATCTCAATTAAGGCCTTCCTCATTTTCACTGCCTGTTTGCTTTATCAAACATGATATCCTTCTTCAAGGACTGGCCTCCTTGAAAACATATCCAAAGTATATAATATAAAATCATGCCATCCTTGTCCCTGAAGAGCACTCTAGCTATACCTTTTCCAAATCAGAAGTGTTTGTCCTTGTAGCAGCCCATGGTATCTTCAATATTCTTCTCTAGCACCACAATTCAAATGAATCAGTTCTTCTTTGCTCTATCTTATTTAATGTGCAAATTTCACATGCATATGAGGCAATGCAAAATGCCATGGCTTGAAGCAGGCACACTTTAATCCACAAAAGAACACCCTTCCTTTTCAATACTCTAAAGAAGTCTTGGGCCACAGATTCTGCGAATGCAACCCATCTTCGATCTCTTGACTGCTGCTTCCATGGGCATTGCTCTGTGGATCCAAGCAAGACAAAATTGCTTCATGTACTCTTCTGAACCCAGCCAGAACCTCTGTCAACATAGTACTGCAACCATTGCTGGATTAATCTTCAGCAAAATTTTAATTGAAATCAGTGACATTTTTCTATAATTTGAACAGTCCCTTCAGTCACCTTTTTTTTAGGAATGGATATAAATATGGATATTTTCCCATCAGTTGGTCAAGTACCATGTATTCCAAATCTCCTGGCACAGACAAAAAAGTGCTTCCAGTACTTCATCAGCTTGTTGAAACATTTCAATTGATATTCCCTCAAATCCTGGAGCCTCGTTTTTGGCTAATGCTTTCAGTGCAGCTTGAACTTCTTCCTTCAGTAACACTGATTTTTGCTCCTGTGCCACTTCCTGAAATAGTGGAATGTCGACTAGCTCTTGTTAGTCCAATGACTGTGTATTCTTTCCAGCTTCCCTTGTTTGATCAATTTCAGACAGAAGATTTTGGTAGAGTTCTTCATTTTAGTCATCACTAGTTTTTGTGTTAGGTTCATAAATTTGTATAATAGTTTTATTGATTAGATTTCCTTAAAGGGAGATAGATATAAACCTATCACCAGCAGCATTGTACTTCAAAATTGATTTTGCAGTGTCTGACAAAGAATTAAGTCTATGCCTTTCCTCTTGATTGTGTTATTTCCAACATAGTGTATCATATGATTTTCTGATTCCAAGTGGCCAATACTAGTCCATTTCAGCTCACAAATGCCTAGGATACTCATCTTTAGGCATTCCATTTTATTTTTCACCACTTCAAAATTTCCTAGATTAATGTTTTGCACATTCCATCTTCCTATCATTAGCAGATTTTTTTCCCAGCTGTTTCACCCTATGTTGAGTCCTGCCTCATAAGCAAAGAAGGTCCCAAAGACACTACTCCCACAGGCTTGCCCAAATTTGTGGTCTGGACAGACCTGCCTCTCTCCCCAGACTATATCTTCAGTGCTGTCCTCTTTATTGCCTTCTTCTGAGGAGGAGGGCAATATAGCTCAGCTTGGGCCCAACCCTGCTGTCCTCTCTGTAAACTCACTGCTCCATGCCATTGTATTGCCCTCAAGGCTTGGCACTATGGGATGGGGGCTGGTCCCTCTCTCCCTTTCCTGTGAAGACATAAAAAATACCCTCCCCATGGGTGTATTAGTACCCTGTTCCCCATCACTCTCATTTGGGGGCGGGGGAGTTTCTTCTTCTTTTTCTTCCCCCTCTCTTTCCCCCTCCTTTTTAGTTGGTTGCCTGTGGTAGTTACATAATCTGGTGTCTGTCAATTTGGGACTTGAGATTAAGATCGAAGGGGTAGAGCCTTGTCTGTCAATGGCTCATAGTCAATAGGCCTCTGTTGGACATGGCCTTCTCCTGAGAATTCTGGGGATTCCTGAATTTCCTCCTTTGAGGTGGGAGATTCTCTCTCTCTCTCTCCTGAATCTTTGGAAGACACTCTATTGATAAGACACATGGAAATATGCTAGTGCCCTTAGCTGGAAAAGCCACCTGGAGACCCCTGCCAACGCTGAGATGCTTACAGAGCCACTGGATCCAATGACTTTCTACCCATTGGCCTGTGATCCTCCTGCATTCTGTGTCATTGTAAGTGCTTCGTGAGTCTGAAGGGGACTTTATAGATTGATATCAGACATATGGGCTAATATCGAACCTATGGGCTTGCATTGGACTGCGTCGGGATACTTTCTTAATGTACAATTACTCTTTAGATAAAACTCTCTCTTATACACATATGAGTTTCTATGGATTTCTTTCTCTAGTCTACCCGGACTAACATGCTATCATATGCATCCCTGAGTTGGGACAGACACATGCCAAAGTGCCTGGACCTCGACCCAGGATTACTGCACTAAGTAGCTTATCCTCCATGCCCATTGTACTTCTGGAGCTCAGCTTAGTGGACTCGTGTTGTCCTTGGTCCTTTGTGCTTGGCTAACTTCACTTAGCACAATTTCCTCCAACTCTTCCCACGAGACAACGTGCTGTATGCACTCATTGCTGATTTTTAGGGCTGTATAGTACTCCGTTATATCTATATACCAGTGTTTTTTAATCCATTCATCAGTTGATGGAAACTTAGATTGTTTCCAGGTCTTTGCGATGTGAACTTCAGCATGATGAACATTGGAGCACAGATATCTGGTCTTGGTCCGTTTCTTACTTCTGGGTATGTGCCCAGTAGGTGAATTTCTGGATCATATGGTAGCTTGACTTCCATTTGTTTTAGGTATCGCCAGATCGATTTCCATAGTGGCTACACGTATCTACAGGACAACCTGCAGTGGATGAGAGTTCCTGTCTCACTACACCCTCTCCAGCACTTGTTGCTTTCTGATTTTTTGAATTGGGCTATTTTTGAGAGTGTTAGGTGATATCTCATAGTTATTTAATTTGCATTTTCCTTATGACTAATGATCAGCAACATTTTCTTGTGTGTTTATTGATCATTCGGATTTCTATCCTTGTGAAACTTCTGTTCAGTTCTTTAGGCTACTTCTTCAATGGGCTCTTTGTTTTATCTTGTCGTAAGCTAGCAGAATAGTATATGTTTCAGTAATAGGCCCTTTGTCTTTTGTGTTGTTGCTAAAGATGTTTTCACAGTGTGCACAGGTGTGTTATCTTCACTGTCTCACACTTGTCCATTTTGCCTCCACTGCCTTTATTTGCCCTTCCCTATTTCCAATAGCCTGCATAATCCCTGCATCAGAGTTCTTAGGGTTGTCTCAATTCCCTCATTGATGTCCCCAATAGCTTGGAGTTTTACTTAAATGTCTGTGATCCACTTCGACTTTATCCTTGTGCATAGAGTGAGGCGAGGGTTTTACTTCATTTTTCTGCAGGTAGCAATCCATTTTTTCCCCGCATCATTTGCTGAAGAGGGTGTCTGATTCCCATTTGATATTTGGGGGCCCTTATCAAAGATCAGGGCCATTGGTCTGATTATCTGTCATAACAAAACTACCCTGGTTTGACCACTGTGGCTGTATAGTGAGGGTTAAAATCAGGTAAAGCAAATCCTCCTGCTTTTTCCTTCTTTTTGAGGAGATCCCTGCTAATTCTGGGCTTTTTTCCTCTCCATATGAAGCTGGTAGTCAGTTTTTTTTCCAATTCCTTGAAAAAAAGATATTGATATTTGTATTGGGATAGCATTAAATTTATATAGTGCCTTTGATAGGCTTGACATCTTTAATATATTCAGTTTTCTGATCCCTAAGCATGGGATATTTTTCTGTATGTGGAGGTCACTTTTGGTTTCTTTTAATAATGCTTTATAGTTTTCATCCAATTGCACATAATATACGGGTATTTTTATGTCATGTACACAATATTTTCTCATTCACCAGGGGACATAATGTAATACATGCCATATCTGTTTAAAAGAATTTTCCAAAACATCAACTGAATACTTAAAATTAAAATCAAAGACATTAGAGTTTTTGAACATAGTAACATGCCCTCTTGACAATAACTTCCTTAGATATTAATTATCAATATATTAAAATTACATTGAAATGAACACTTATTATTGATAGCATAAAATACAACAGAATATATTTTACAGAAGACTTTGAACTTGATCTAACTTTTATATAATACCTTAATGAGAATCAGTCACTGATATCTCTTCACTGTTGTTATCTATTTCAAGATTTTGCCTTTTTAAATTTTCACACGCAAGAAAAAAACAGCAAAATAAATGAAAATAGTTTTATTTCTACTGAATCTGATAAATATGAAATAAGGCATAGAGATAGGACAAATCTTACAAGACTTTCTGTTTTTACCCTTGTTATTTTAACATCATTTTATTTAATAATCTGAGTTTATCACTTTACTACAGTCACATTTACCCTGAGGGAAAAAAATTCAGACAGATTTATTTTCTAATATTTTATGTCTTCATTTTTTATCCTGTTGTTTTCTATTTTTACTAATTTCAAAACTACTTGTCTTTGTAAAATTGTTCACTCAGTACTTACATTACTGACTTTTGGTATTTGAAATTGTAATTGAGATAGTTAAGGTTTATTGTGCCAACCTGCCCAATAAACTTATGTGGGGTTAACTGGAGGTAAGAGAGATAAATGGCTGAGTGAGCCTTTCCTTTCCAGTTCTTGGGTCTCTTGCTTTCTGAGGGTCAGACCAGGATGCCTTAGCCAGTTCCCTGCTTCAGCGGTCAAGACTCACTTCCAGCAAGACATCCCTGAGGAGAAACCACATAGACCTACCCTGATGCAGCCCTGGTTCTGTAACAGCCGTGTGGAGACCCCTTCCAGCATTAAGATGCTTACATGCTCACTGATTTGCCTTTCCTCCTGCAGTTGGCATCATTGTGTGTCTTTTGTGAGATTGGGGAAGACTTTGTAGATCAGTGTTGGACATATGTACTAATGTTGGACTTATGGGTTCGGACAGCACTGGATTGGGATGCTTTCTTAATGCAAACTATGGGATCAAGTATCACACATCTAAGACCCAGAATAAAATCATAACCAAGGTGAAGGTGGCGGGTATGTTGTAGAGACCCAATGCCCATCCATAGACATTTGAGCCAGTCCATGGGCAGTGTTGTGTCGATGAAACACACAACTTTCCTCTAGTTCTTTAGTGCATCCTTCACCCCACTATCGTGACCTCAATTCTACCTTACAAATCAGATTGGACCAGAGCATGCACACTGCTACAGATAAGAGCCCGAAACACAGGAAATCCAGGATAGATAAACCCCTCAGGGCCAACAAGGAGAGTAGAGATACCAGGAAACTTTGTGGAGGGTGGGGGGAGAAAGGGGGAATCGATCACAAGGCTCAACCTAGAACCCTCTCCCAGGGGGACAAATAATGGAAATGTGGGTGAGGTGTGACAAAGGACGAGGTAAGATATGGAAATAATTATCTGTAACTTATCAAGAGAGGGTGGGCAGGGGAGGGAGAGGGGAGAAATGGGGAGCTGATATCAGCGGCTCACGTGGGAAGAGAATGCTTTAAAATGATGATGGCGGCATATGTGCAAATGTGCTTGACACACTGGATGAATGTATGGATTATGATAAGATGTGAGAAGTAAGAGCTCCCGATAAAAGTATTTAAAAAAACAAAACAAAAACTCTCTCTTATACACATGAGTTTCTGTGGATTTGTTTCCCTAGTGTACCCAGACTAACACACTATGTTACCTTGGGAGCAGGGTACTGGAAAAGCAAATCATAAGATGGAGAGTAGATGTTCGTTTGACCTCTCCCTCATGGTAACTTTTCTTCTTTGTCTAGCCAGAGGTCAGATAAAGCCACACTGTTTACTTGCTTGTTTTCTGGGGAAAATACAGGACGTATGGAAATAAAAAGCTTCTAAGTCCACTTGTTTTCATCCATTAAAATGCACTCTTTAGATGAGTTCAGGCCATGCCTGCAAAGAAAGCTTTGAAAATATATGCCCCACTCTATTCATTGGAGTCCTCAGGAACCAATGGTCTTTGTCAGAAGCTGAAAAAAATCTGGAACCACGAAGAAAATTCATCTCTAGCGCTGAATGTTAAAGGGAGCCTATGGGCAGGATGAAATACTTGCTAGGTGACCACCTGGATCTCCTTGGTGAGTGGAAGTGGGAGAAATGCAGCAGTAAAGAGATGGGTTGAGTTCGACCACTGACACAGGAAAAAGATGAAGAGAGCAGGCTGACTGGTCTAAAGTTCATGATTTAGCATCAGGGACCTAGGCTCATTCAGTATTTGTGAGAGCCCATGGTCAAAAGACAAGGCTACCAATGGGCATCCTGGAGAAGCTGAGTGAGGCAGCACACGTGAGTTGAGCAGAATCCGACCAGATGAAGAGATTTTTGAGTCTGTGAACTGGTGCATATTGTTGCATATTTTATGGATGGCCTGTCCTGATTTGACTTTGTTTTCGGATGTGGACTTCACAAAGTTCCAACTGGACTGAAGATTCTTCACGTTGAAAAATATGACAGTCTCCTCAGAGCCCTGGGTTGATGTAAGTGAGCAGTATAGAAATTGGATACCCAAAACTGGGGGGATAAAGGCATGAAATGGTTGTCTTACAAATTTTCATAGGTGGGGGAATATATTCATCGGATTATAGGATTAAGGTGTTACTTAACTGCAATTGTTAGGCTAAAGAATTGTGTACAGGTGCCAAGTTGGCAAGGGGTGGATTGAGATAGTTAAGGTTTAGTGTGCCAACTTGCCTGATAAACACATGTGGGATTAAATGAAGGGCAGAGAAATAAATGGCTCAGTGAGCCTTGCCTTGCAAGTTCTTGGGTCTCTTGCTCTCTGATGGTCAAACGAGGGTGGAGCTGCCTCAGCAAGTTCTCTGCTTCAGCTGGCAAGACTCACTTCCTGAGAAACATTCCTGAGGAGAATCCACATGGACCTACTTTGATGCAGCCCTGGGTGCTGGAGCAGCTGTGTAGAGACCCCTGCCAGTCCTGAGATGCTTACATGCCCACTGATTTGGCTTCCCTCCTGCAGCTGGCAGCATTGTGTGTGTTTTGTGAGCTTGTGGAGGACTCTGTAAATCAGTGATGGACCTATGTGCTAATGCTGGATTTATGCGCTTGGACCGCACTGGGTTGGGTTCATGTATACTTACCCTTTTTATAAAACTCTCTTTTAAACATATGGGTTTCTGTGGATTTGTTTCCCTATTTTACCCAGGCTAACACAGTAATTGTTAATTTAGGTCAGGTCCTCATTTTAGTTTTACAAATATGCTCTCACAGCAAGGAATAAAATAAAAAAGACTAAGCTCTCCCTTGTCTGAAACTGGTAGATCGACCGTGCATAGAAAATCGGTTTTAGAAATATGAAGAATTTTAAGAAAAAAACAGAAATGTTTTTCAGAAATAGATATCTTCACAATTTATATTATACAATATTGTGTGAGTCCTTCAATTTGAGGAAATATACTACACTAGTCAAATTAAAATTCCTTTTTCTGTATTTAAAATAATGCTTTATTAAATTTAACTGCTAATTATTCAAGATTTAGACAAAAATAAAGAGATGGATAATAGATAGATATGGATATAAAAAGAAAGGTAATTAAAGCCCACCTGTACTCTCATTTGGTAATTATTTGTCAACCCTCTCAGTAGTTATTTAATAAAATGTAATGAAAAAATATTCTCAACATCAAAATATCAATGATTTAATTCATTATAAAATAACTAACCACTGGAAAGTTGTTAATGTTGACCTTGCAATGATAGTTGATACTTTTTAGAAAGTAGCACTCTAAGCCAATGCTTCTATAACAGAAACTGTTATGGATTGAAGGATGAATCCCCAAAATATATTTTGTAATATGATGCCATTTGGGAATAGTTTTTTTCTTTTGAAGTGTTATAGGTTAGATAATACACAGAATCAAGATGGAATACGATAAGGACCACATCACATAAGTCCAAGGAAAAGAAGCTGAAAAGAGACCAGGAATTTTCCCAAGAGCTGACAGAAAGAGAAAGCTTTCCTTTAGAGGTAGCATCTGGACTTTGCATTACCAACTTCTGAAACTCTGATGAAAAAAAATTTATTTCCCTTAATATCACTCACTTGAGGTATTTCTTTTACAGCAACACTAAGACAGAGACTTAGATATTGATGATCAGGTAAAGAAACAAATTGTAGGCCATGATGATTTATTGACTCTATTTTTTATATGACTTAAATGACTTATAATAAAACTCTACATCTTATAAGCAACACAGTCTACCTTTATTAAATGTTAGGCATTATATTTTAACATATTATTTTTATTATAAGTTATACTATAACAATGACATTGTATATTTTTTCTTTTGTGTTCATATAATACACACATCTATTTTATTTCAGTGCTTATAATACAACAGACATTTTGCTCTCTGCCTTATTAAGTTATATAATTTCATCTTCAAAATTACCCAGTGAAATGTATTTTATTTATATTACCAATTTTTACGTAGGGGAAGTCATATGTTTTACTTCTAAAAGTAACACAGTAAACTTTGTGAAAGTATAACATTTGTAAGGCACACATTCAGAGAAGGAAAATACAGTCATTTTCCCTTTAATAATGATTGAACTGGGGAGAGTAGTGAGTTTTCCCAGACCAGGTGGGCGCAAACTAAGAAGGAAAGAGAGAGAGAGAGTGAGTGGACAGCATCCTGGCCCTCCAAGCCCTGAGGACGACATTCCCTGCTAGGAGCAACTAAGGCACAGAGAGAATGATAGGGCCGGACCCACCCACCACAGGACACAACGTCTCCTCACTAACGCTCAGCACTTCAGGGGACTATACTGGAGACATTGTGCGGGAATTGTCTGATTCCCAGCCTCCCCAACACACACACACACACACACACACACACACACACACACACACACACACCAGGAAAAAACACAAGGAGTGCACAAAAGAGCAGTAAAGGGAGCAAAACAACATAGTTCCCGAGGAATCCCGAATGTCAACTTCAGGCTCTGAGGGCAGGGCTTGCTATGTGCTCAGACTCCATAGGAAAAAAAATACATAAGGATCAGTAGACAGAGCTCGAACTATTTATAGGCCCCACACCCCTTTCCCCTGCTCCTTTTCTTCTTCTTTTTCATGTCTATCTATATAAGATAGGCAAGGTAAACAATCTTGAGGAGAAAACAATGG
Organism: Tenrec ecaudatus; assembly: GCF_050624435.1. NCBI lineage: Eukaryota > Metazoa > Chordata > Mammalia > Afrosoricida > Tenrecidae > Tenrec > Tenrec ecaudatus. The sequence continues at coordinate 140,449,607 of NC_134540.1, read as the reverse complement.
GACCAATGGTTCTGGGGGACAGGGGAGAGGGGTAGGTAGCAGAAAGGGAGTGGAGAGCCAACAAACCCAGCGACAAGGGAGCAACAAGAGATATAAAATCAGTGGAAGAAGGGTGTAGAATGTGTGGTGGCATTTGACCAAGGGCAATGTAACCAATAGGAATAAAGGAGAGCTGACTGATGGCCCAAAATGATAGTGGGAGAGGAGGAAAGGAAAAGGAAAAAGAGGACAGAACTAGGAGGCAAAGACTTTTATAGAAGTAGGAATATAGGCATGCACATATGTAAATCTATTAATATATAATGATTGGGATGTAGGCCTGTGTACATGTATTAATATGTTAAGTATTAAGGAAGCAAATGAACACTGGGACTACTTAAGTACCACCCCCCGGTGCAAGAATATTTTGTTGTGATAATCTGGCATTTTGGGAGGCTCACCTTCCTGACACAATCACTGAAGATAAATGTGTGCATAAGCAAATATGATGAAGAAAGCTGATGGTGCCCGGCTATTAAAAAAACATAACATCTGGAGTCTTAAAAACTTGAATTTAAACAAGCAGCCATCTAGCATGTAAGCAACGAATCTCACATGAAAGAAGCGCACCAGACAGTGTGACCATGGGCTGTTTACAGGATCAGGTATCAGGCATCAGAAGGCCCCAAACAATCATACCAATGTGAACAGCTGGAGTGGAGACCCAAAACCCATCTATAAACAATTGAACATCCCTTCATAGAAGGATCACAAGGAAAAATGAGTCAGCTAGGGCGCAGCACAGCACCGAGGACACACACAATTCCTCTAGGTCTTGAATGCTTCCTACCCTTCACTATAATGACCCCACATCTACCCTACAAACGCAGCTAAACCAAAGTATGTACACTGATACAGATAAGAGCTCTTGACACATGGAATCCAGGACAGATTAAACCCTCCAGGAATACAAATGGGAGTAGCGATACCATGAGGGTAGGGGGAAGGTAGGGGAGGAGGGGGGAGAAGAGGGAATCAATTGCAAGGATCCATGTTTGCCCCACCACCACGCAGGGGGATGAACAACAGAGACAGGGGTGAAGGGAGACATCTGACAGTGTAAGTTATGAAAACAACAATAATTTATTATTTATGAATAGCTCACAGGGCTGGGGAGAGGGAGGGACAAAAGAGGAACTGGTACCAAGGGCTCAAGTTGAGAAGATGTTTTCAAAATGATGAAGGCAACACATGTACAAATGTGCTTGACACAATTGATGAATGGATTGTTATAAGAGGTGTGAGAGCCCCAACAAAATGATTTATTAAAAAAAATGATTGAAAAGTGGAAAATTTTCACCTTGTCCAAGAGGGAGAATGTGATACTGGAAAAGCAAGCCAGGCCTTTCAAGTTGAAGTGTTGCTACCAAAGGTTTTACTATAATTATGACATTTTTATAATTATGACATTTTAAACTCACAACATGTGAAATTGCACCATCATTTTTATTTTATGTATTAAGAAAGATTGAGGTAAAATTACTTTGGTAAGATTAATGTTCGGTATAAACGTATGCTCTAAATACTCCTAACAAAACTCCTGCCATGAGGAGGGCATAGAATGCCTGATAGGGTCTGAGCAAGTGCAATGTAGCCAAGAGAAAGTACTGAGAGTTGAATGACAGTTGAACATGATAGTGGGAGAGAAGGAAAGTAAAAGTAAATGGGGGAAAGAACTAGGGATGTATAAATATAGGCATGCATATATATATAACTATATTAATATATAACAATAGGAATATAGGTCTATATATATGTATTTAAATGTTAAGCATTAAGGTAGAAAATGGGCATTGGGTCTCTACTCAAGTACTCCCTCAACACAAGAGCATTTTGTTTTAATAACCTGGGATTTTGTGATGATCATCTCCCGACATGATCACTGAAGACAAAATGGGCGTGTAAGCATATATGGTGAAGAAAACTGATGGTGCTCTGCTATTAAAAGATATAGCATCTGGGGTCTTAATGGCTAAAAGTTAAAGAAGCGATTATTTAACAGGGAAGTAACAAAGGCCACATGGAAGAAGCACACCAGCCTGTGAGATCATGAAGTATTGACAGGATTAGGTATCAGGTATCAGAAAAACTCCAAACAACTATATTGATGAAAATGATGGGGTTGGAGTGGAGACCCAAAGTCCATCTTTCAACAATTGCACATTCCCTCACAGAAGGGTCACAAGGAAGGAACTAGTCAGCCAGTGTGCAGGAGAGTACTGATGAAACACATGTGTGTGTATATATCTATATCTATATATGTATATAGATATATATATACCATATTGAATGAAGGGGGAAGTGCAGAGTGGAGACCCAAGGCCCAAGTGTCGGCTAATGGAGATCCCCTCATAGAGGGGTTTAGGAGAGGAGATGGGTCAGTCAGGGTGCAAGGTAGTACCGATGAAGAACACAGCTTTCCCCCAGATCCTGGATGCTTCCTCCCCCAACTACCATGATCCGAATTCTACCTTGCAGGGCTGGATAGGGCAGAGGCTGTACACTGGTACATATGAGGGCTGGAGGCACAGGGAATCTAGGGTGGATGATACCTTCAGGACCAAGGGTGTAAGGGACGATGCTGGGAGAGTGGAGGGCGAGTGGGTTGGAAAGGGGGAACTGATTACAAGGATCCACATGTGACCTCCTCCCTGGGAGATGGACGTCAGAGAAGGTGGGGAAGGGAGACTCCGGATAGGGCAAGGTATGACAAAATAACGATGTATAAATTACCAAGGGCACATGAGGGAGGGGGGGAGCAGGGAGGGAGGGGAAAAAAAGAGGACCTGATGCAAAGGGCTTAAGTGGAGAGCAAATGCTTTGAGAATGGTTGGGGCAGGGAATGTATGGATGTGCTTTATACAATTGATGTATGTATATGTATGGACTGTGATAAGAGTTGTATGAGCCCCTAATAAATTGTTTAAAAAAATAAAATAGTTTATTAGCACTTAAAAAAAACCCACACAACATTCATCTAGTTCTTTAAATCTTCCTCCTAACCCCCACTATCATGACCCCAGTTCTACTTTACAAATCCGGTCAGATTGGAGCATGTACACTGGTATAGATAAAAAATCTCAACATATGTAATCAGGGGGTAGGTGTGGGGAGAAGGGGGAGAAATGGGGAACTGACTACAATGATTGACATTTAATCCCCACACCCCACCCCTTCCTCATACCCCCACCCCTTCCCCACCTCCCCAGATAGACAAACACCAGAAACATGAACAAAAGGAGACAGCGGATAGTACAAGGTATGCAAATAATAATTTATCAGGGTCCCACAAAGGTGGGAGAGTTGGTGGGGGTGCGCGGAAAAAAGAGGAGCTGATACAAAGGGCTCAAGCAGAAAGAAAATGTTCTGAAAATGATCATGGCAACATATGAACAAAGGTGTCTGATACATTTGATGTATGTATTGTTGTAAGATCTGTAAGAGCCCCCAATAAAGTGATTTATTAAACAACCTCCTGTTATAATGTTCAATGTACCGATATATGATGTTTGAACCAATTTTACTGCACAGATAATTTTCTTTTTTTGCATTGAATAATGAATTGGGTGTTCCAAAATAATTAAAAATTTTATTGTAAAGATTGTCAGTACATTGAAAGATATTTAAAAATATTGACCTTATCCATTCTTCCATTGAGCACTGATTGCCAAGAGAGCCAGTGATTCTAATAGTGTTTTACATAATAATTTCAACTTGATTGAGATTTGGAATATTTTAATAAGGTATGTACTATTTTCAATAGAATCTATAATTAACATCTCAAAGTCCAACTTTCCCTTTCATTTCTTTTCACTTGAGTAATTTTATATAGTATGTACTTTTATATTTTAATTACTTATATTAATGTTGAACAATAAACGTTGATAAATGCAATTTCTTAAAATAGTTAAATTTCTTTAAAGAATATTGATTCTTTAAAGAATATATTGACCCAATTAATAGTTCAGTTTTTAAAAGAAGTTTTTGAAAATCCTTGACTGCTTCCAAGGATATTTTGTTTGAATAGTTCTAATGTAAGAAAAACAAAATAACATTAAAACACAACTGAAATATGTTATTACAACAGAAAATAGTCAATGTGATTTGATTAAAACAAACAACTCTATTATAAAGTGCAGTTATGTTACCAAACCAGGTTTGAAATATTAATTGTTATATGTTTTAAAAGTCAGTTGCTTCTTGTCTTCCTAAAATTACCTCTAACAATGTGATTATACTAATATGCATGTCTAATTATGAATTGGAAAACGATTTATAAAAATCACAGTCTCTGTTACTTCACTGCAGGAACCGTTCATGTTTTATAAAATATATTTAATTTAATTACCAATATTTCAGTTTGTCAAGTTATCAGGAATATTGTAGGAAAATGCTGACAAACTAAATTGCTCCCATGCTTTGTACATTGATAGCTGAAGTGGACATTTAAAACATACAGGATCCAACAAATATAATGATGTCATAAGAAGTAAATTACTTACATTTAAAAATAAATGACTTATAAGGATGATTTGCTGAAATATTATATTTTTGCTATTAATATTGCATTTAAGTAAACAATTTTATCTCATAAATAGGCACATGTGATAGTGTACATTATGTTTTCCACTTAGTATTAAACAATATAAAAGTAACATATAGAATTATATATGTACACATTTGACATTTCTGATGATTTTTTTTTACATTTGATTTTTATAAAACCTGTATAAATGTATGCCTGGCATTTTCTTTTGTTTACAGGTGAGAATCATCTAGTTAAACATGCTTTGAATGCAAATACTGATTCCCCTGAATAGAACTCTGTCGACAACACTGAAAGTCTCATGACTTTGATAAAAAATGAAATCAAATAGCAATTATAAATCCTGAGACTGATTCTTTTTGTATTACCTTCTGAATCATAATGAATATATCCAAACCAACTGTCTCCATTTTATATCAGACCCAATTAGATCAGAAACCCCTCCAACAGCATTCTCTATTTCTCGGCTTTGTGTTCAGTATTTCTTTGTAATGAACACATGCACATTCACATACCAGCCTCAAAATTCTGAGATTTATAGGGAAGTTTCCTGTAAAAATTCAGGTATGGAAACAACTCAGGATACAGTTCTTTGTTCAAGAGAGTCAACATCTTGCTGATCATTCAAGCTATTGAAAAGTTCTGGGGCATGCCATTTTGCCAGTAAGCCTTGGTCCAAAGGAACTCCATAGGTCAGGGAATTAGCGCCATCAAGTGCCAGAAGGCCACCTATTCTCCAACAAACCACCTTCCTCAATAATCTGAGAAGCCAGTCCCACTGTTACCTGCTAGGTCCCTGCCCACTCCTAGTTCTGTTGACGCCATTTCTCTGCCACTGTTTCTTTCCATTTCTGCGGTTAAAACTCCATTTTCCCCTGGGTCTAGAAAGTTCCCAGAATAGACGTCCAGTGTCCAAAGAATGTGTTTCACCCCTGTCTGTCCTTTTTCATGGTTCTGAGTTCTCCCCTTCAGCCTCTAGCATGTTCTATCAAGCTATTAAACTGACCAATGTCCTTGTTTGTGTTACATATGATATCTTTGTACGGTCCCACTCTATAAGACGGTGTGAACCTTATTTAAGTTATTAGCCACACCCCAAACTGCTGGATGGACCACACAATCCCACCCAGTCATTTGCTGTGAATCATAAAAGCTATGGATAGCTCTGAAGGCTATGTAAAGTAATTTACTGCTCCACAGTATCTTCCAAATTGTCTTCTATTTTCTGATCTTTTTGTAGTTAATCAGCTTCCACTTACCTCATTTCTTCTCCATGTAGATAAGATTTTCATTTCAAAAGCATGTATTGAACTGTTCTTCTCTTAATAGCATCCAGTGACTAAAACTAGCATGTCACCCCCCCATCAACATATTTCATTTTTTTAATGAATCCATTCTGTTCTGTTACTATTCATTAAAGTATGACATAAATACAATGTGATTTCTAATATTAGCCCATTGGTTCTCAGGGAAATGCTTAGCCAGTCAGAAACTGGCAAGGGGAGGGGAGGTGGTAAATTAAAGGAAACTGGCAGGAATCTTAAACACACAAAGAGAAGGGAACGTTCTTCTGAGCATACCTCTCCAGGGCTAAGGAAGAGAAAGGGGAGAATAAACACATTTGCTTATCAATGGAAGAGAGCTTCATGACATTGAAGATAATTAAATGGCCATGGGAAGAAAGACAGGATATTCTCACAAGTCCCACGATGACTGAAGAGACGCTTGAGTTTTGGTGCTGACACAAAAGCACAACATGATTGCTAGCGTGCTGGGGTGCCAGAGTGTAAATACCTTAAAACAAAGGGGGCACCCTACAGAAACCCAGCCAATCATAGAAGAGCTTCCAGAAAGCCAGCCTATGATAGGAGATCCACCATTAGCAGACTCTAAGGTCCAGCTTTATATTCTGCCTGGCCTTTTAGAAGGTCTGAGGGCCCATTGGATTGCCTTTCCAAAGTATCCCACTTCTTCTTGTTCAAATCTTTTCCCTACCTCTTGTCTGAATCTGTCCCTTGCCTCAGATCTGTCTTGCAAGTGGGCCAAGAACTGGGGAGTCGAGAGGCTTGCAACTCTAAGCCTCCTTCTTGTAATAAAGCCAACTCACTAATAAATAAATATGAGAATGACATAGTGTCAGGTTCCTAGAGTTGTATGGCTCGGTGCTTGCTTGGCAACGCTGATTCGCACGGCAGAAGTACTTGTGCAATGCAAGCGACTTTAGGAGGGAAAGGAACATTTCAGGCATTGCAGGCTCAGAAAGTACACGCTATTGCCGGAAGGAAAGCGTGCAAAGCCATGCAGGGACTGGGCAGAAGTTCACGGCTGAACGCGCAAAACCGTGAAAAGGATACCGGAACGGAAGTGCAAAACCACACTTGTGGAATCAGGAAATCCCCAGAGACCAAGAGGGCAAGTGGCCTAGAGACCAAGAGGCCTAGTGGGTCCAAGTTCGTTGACTGCTAAGTGCAAGGTCAGCCGTTTGAAAGCTCCAGTACAAAGACAGACGAGGCTTCGTACTCCCATAGAGCTATAGTCTCAGAAACCCACAAGGCCATTCCACCCTGTCCTGTAGGGTTGCTATGATACCCCACATGATCCCTTATAAATAATTATTTCAATTATTAAATTCATTAATCCGTTTTAAGTAGGCTGTTGTCTCATGACCACAAACTAACTAACATACAAATTTGGACACATACTCCATAAGCGTCCTTGGGCTCAGTAGTTTGAAACCACCAGCCAAGTCTGCTGGAAAAAGATGAGGTTTTCTATTATGGTAAAGAGTTCCAGTCTCAGAAACCTACAGGGACAGTTCTTTCTACCGTATCACAGAGGATTAAGATGGGATGCTAAACTGGTAGTGGTTTAAGCCCACTACCGATCCCCAGGAGAGGCAGTGCTAGTCTGTCCCATAAGGGTTCTCAGAATAGAAATCAATGTGATGGCTGTGAAAGCAACTGTTTTAATTAATAGGGATTTTCATAGTGTAATATTTCACAATGTTGAGAAACTATTTAGAAAATAACAGGTTATTTAGGTGCTTTAAATGAAAGTCTGTTAATTATTTGTGGAATCATTATTAAGTAAAAGATATAATTAACATTTTAAACATCAGACTGTAGAAATGATGGGAAATGAACAATATGGGGTATGCTTCTAATATAAAAATAATGGATAATCTTTGGACCATCTTGACTTTATTCAAACTTTATTTACAATGTGTCTATTTCTTTCACTTATTACATGTAACTTCTCTTTCATTCACGCTAGCCCACCTAATGCTTTCCCCTTGGTAGTTTATAAGTATATAATATATAATTTCTCATTTTTTCAGGGTACTCTAAATATAAAAACTATTTGTTATTCAAATGAAATGGTCATCACCTTTTCATAAGTTCTACCACTCTAACCAAGTTGTGACCAAGTAGTTTATGATGCAAGAAAAGGTCTCATCTCAAATTTTCAGTTGAGTTGCTCACATGTAAGGAATAAGAGGAATCTGATGCATCTTTTCAGGAAATATATTCATAATGGCTCTTCAGATATGTGCTTTTTGGCTCCCAAATAGTTATGCTAGAAGTATTACTTTTTCTAAGACAACATTCAGGGAGATGAGGTAATCTAATTTGGAGACACATCATTTAGTATTGTACATCTATGTTGGACTGTTAACCGCAAGTCTGTAGATTGAAACCACCCAGTGCCCTGCAGGAGACAGATGAGACTTTCTACTCTGAAGAGTTACAGTTTGGGTAACCCCTAGGGCCAGTTCTACCTGTCTTCTATGGTCGCTATGCATCAGAATTGACTGGATGACAATGGACTGAGTATGTTAGACCTTTTTTTCCCCTTCTTGCTTTGAGATACATTCAGTGACGGGTAACATGGCATTGAAATTTTTATTCTATTGAAAACAAAGTTATGTACCACAGTAGGTGGTTTAGAACTCTTAACAGAACTTTGCAGTTATATATTAAGCAGTTTTATAATTAGGTAACTCTATTTATAAATGTATATTAAGGAAAAGGTGTTTGTGCCCATGTGTGCTTGAGTTATTTATTTATAAATATTTTGGTTCTCACATGGTGCTTAAGTTTCTTTAAAGCAACTGTATTATTTATCACCTTTACTCATGTGTTGTTGGTTAATGCATACATAAGAAAACAATGATCTACAATAATAATAATATTTATCGAATGCCTATACATGCTTAGATATTGAATAGCTATAAATGCTAATTTATAATTTGAAAAACAAACTCACCGCCATTGAATCGATGCTGAGTCACAGTGACAGCATGAGTACACTATTTATTTCAACCCTAAGAAAATGTCATATTATTTTAGGAAAGTAAGTTGAGAAGCATTGAGATTCAAAACATTACTCAATTGAAAATCTATTTAGTTTTTGAGATGTTGACAAATACTATGCATCTAGAAGAAAAAAACTGGTATACTTTATTTCTCCTTTAAGAAGTGAAAACTTGTCTCGTTCTTTTAAGATTTCTAAGCTGAAAACTTTAATAAACTGTTATAGTACATGATCTTAACAATTAAGAATTTCCTGCCAAAATTAATTAAAACCGGTGTCATCAAGTTGCCTTTGACTCAAACATACTTATTTATTTATTTAGAAAAATCATTTTATTGGGGCTCATACAACTCTTATCACAATCCATACATACATCAATTGTGTAAAGCACCCTTATTCATTGCCGTCATCATTCTCAAAATTCACCTTCCACTTGAGTTCCTGGAATCAGCTCATTTTCCTTTTTTCTTTCCTCCTCCCTCACCACTCCTCCCTCCCTCATGAACTCTTAATAATTTATAAATTATTGTTTTATCTTATCTTATACTGCCCGGCATCTCCCTTCACCCACTTTCCTGTTGCCCTTACCCCAGAGAGGAGGTTATATGTAGATCCTGGAGATCATTTCCCCTCTCTACCCCCACTTCCCTCCCGGTATCACCACTCTCACTGTTGGTCCTGAGGGGTTCATCTGTCCTAGATTCCCTGTGTTTCCAGATCCCATCTGTACCGCTGTGCATCTGCTGGTCTAACCAGGTTTGCGAGGTAGAATTGGGATCATGATAGTTGGGGGGAGGAAGCTTTTAAGAACTAGTCACAATCGCAAAGACTTGGAAACAGCCTAAGTTTTCATCGATAAATGAGTGGATTAATAAATCTGGCACATACACACCATGGAGTACTATGCAGCACTGAAAAGCATGGACAATCGCGTGAAACACGTCGTTTCATGTGAAGAGCTGGAAGGAATTATGTTAAGCGATGTAAGCCAAACTCAAAAGGACAGGGGTAACATGAGTACAATCAGCATGCCAGGAATAGAAGAATAAACATCTATCTCGCACTAAACGGGTGGAAGCATAGATAGTTGGGGAGAGGGCAGGCCACACCTTGGGAGGTACATCAGAGCCCAGCATAAGAAGATGAAGGGGGGCAGATGAAGGGAGAAGCAGGGTGAGGAGAAACCGAGTGGATGGCACGGGGGCAATAGGACACTAACCCACCCGGGGGAGGGTATTGGTTGTGTCCCCACAAAACTAGAACATACATACGGACCACACCATGGCACACCAAACCAGGAGGGCAACGTAACGTGAGAGGAATACACAAAGAGACTGGACCATACACCGGTCCCAAACAGAATTAGCCCGACCCCCACAATCAAAAGGAGTACCACAGAAAATGAAAATAGATCGTCTGGTGTGGGAAAGGAACTGACTGACCACACCACAGTGAAGCAAAGGAAGTAGGAAACATGTAGCAGAGTACACCTGGGCCCACCAAGTTCAGAGGACGATAGCCTGGCTCGAAGGGCCCAATGTACAGAAAGGACCACACAGTTGGCCCCGCTGCGAGATGCGACATCCTGCACTGACCCATGGTCCCACACGGGATAGCGCCTAAGACACAGTAGGGGATGTGCGACTGAGCTGACCCCACCACACTGAGGCAAAACACTGGGGTGTGCAATGGAGTGGAAGGGGAAGCAGAGCAAGGAGATCCCGAAGAGTATAAAGAGTGGACTTTGGGTCCAGGACGTGGCACCCCATCAGACTCATCCGGAAAACACTCCTAAAGGTCAGCAAACAGACCTCGAACTACTAACAGGCGTCTTTTTCTTCTTTTTTTCTCTTCTTCTAAATTTTGTATGTCAGTGGCTTTTTTTGTTTGTAGACAACAGAAATACTTATTAATAAATCATTCCACATTGTAATGCTTATGTGGCCTCCTTTATTTTAAATTTACTAAAATAAGTATACATTTTATATAAGTTATAAACTTTCAATCTTTCAGCAATATTTCTAAATAAAAATGTAGGCAGCCATTATACCACAGTATAAATATAATAACTGTTTATTATATTTATACGGATTGATAAGGGTTTATGCTCATATTACCTTTTATTTTATGTCTATGTAATGAAATATGTCAGCCTTAGGTCAGCATAGATACAAGATCCAGATGAAATAGTTTTTATTTCTTTTTTTGGGACTGGTAGAAGAGTATACTACTCGAAACATCTAAACTACAGACAGAGCACTCCTTAGAAACAAGGATGGGATGACTTCATCTTACCGGTCTTGGGTATGTTATCAGGAGAGACCAGTCCTTAGGGGAAAAAAATAGATCATGCTTGTTGAAGTAGAGAGGCAATGAAAAAGAAGAAGACCCTCATGAAGATGGATTGACATAGTGGCATCAATAATTGGCTCCAGTGTAACAACCACTGTGAGGATGTTCAGGACTGAGAAGTGTTTCATTCCATTGTACCTAGGGACACTGTGAGTGGGAACCAACCTCATGGCATCCAAAAACAACAACAACAAACCTTAAATGACTCAAATGATCAGAAATGTTGATTATTAAAGTAAATGTTCAATTCATTAAATAAAAATTATATACGATTTTCTTTTCTTTCCAAAGTTATTGACATTCACCAATATGATAAACATATGAACAATTAAGAAAATTTGATCATACTACATAAATAATTCACCGTGTTCTTTTTCCATTTTAGAGATAATAACATTTACTATTTCTTCATCAGTTAAGATTAAAACAAGAGGAGACAAATATCAATGACATATGTTCAACTCCAAGGTAAAATCAACCTTCCCAAAGGGATGTTTTTCAAACTTCATTTAATCTAAGTAACTGGAATAATAGATTGGTAGATGGATAAATAGAGAACCATACAATATATAGGTGTAAGAATCTGATACCCAAATTACAACTTCTCTTTATAAATTAAAGCAAATGTTAGCTATACTGTAATATATAAAACTAAAGTTCATTTAATAAATATGTCTAGACTCCTAAATATATAAATGTCTTCATGAATTTGTACTACACTTCCTTTCTTCTCTGTCACCATGAACCCCATGACACCTTGCAAACAATCTCAGTGTAATAAGATGATTCCTTGCTATATTTAAAACTTACAATATATAGATGCATAATAAGTAATATGAAAAGTATCATACGAAATTTCTATTTTAATGTTCCATAATGATCCACGGCATCAGAGAACATAGTACATCTGCATGTTATCTGAGTCTACCTGGACTTTCACAGATTTACTTATAATACAATAAGTGGTCCAAAATGCGGTTAACATTTTGTCCCATCTCCGCATTCTACCATTGAAGGAGCCTGGGGAGGGCAGTGGTGCTGAATGGGCTGTGAACTACAGGGCCAGCTGTGTGAAGTCACCAGCTGCTGCTTGGGGGAAACACAAGGCCTTGTATTCCTGGGAAGAGTTACGGTCTCAGAGACCCACAGGGGCAGTGCTACCTTGTCCTACCAGGTCCATGTAAGGCAGAGTCAATTCTAGGACAGTGGGTTTGAAGGGTTTGGGGTTGTTGTTTTTTTTAATAGTTGAAAATTGTAAGAGAAACTTTATAATATAAACTGGTGAGAATGATTCCTGGTGCACAGTAAGTCCTGGAGTACTATTTATGTAATGGGTGACTTGCTCTTAGTATTATTTGCTGTTGAGTCAGCAGCCATTCCGGTTGTTTCCCAGCCACGGGGATGGACAGTACCTGGTCCTGAGCCAGCCTCACAATCACTGGTGTACGTGAACCCATTGTTGCAGCGACTGTGTATTTTAAGTGCTTCCCAAGGTAGAAGCTCACCCTTCAACATTATATCAGACAATATTGTACCGTAGTCTATTGGCTTCTTATTGATTAGCTCTCAGAAGGAAATTATCAGGCTGTCTTTCAGAATTTGTCTTAGTCTGGAAGCTTCGCTGCTCATCATGACCGACTCTGGTGGTATTTGAAAAAGCAGGGCTATGCTTCCAGCATCTCAGAAAATACAAGCTGCTACAATAGGACAAATGGGCAGATTATAGGGAATTATTTTCGGGTGTGCTGTCCTTATAGATTCATCAGTACTGAGTTTTATGTACAGAAAAACATATAACATGATTATAGGGAATGAATTTTTGAGTGGGGAATATGGCAGATTTATCACCCTTCACAATATGCACTAAATATTGTTGATTTATTTTCTATACTGGAACATACTATTGGCATATAATATTTTAATTCTAAAAACTTGAAAATAAAACTATGTGGCTGTGGAGTGAATTAAACCTTTAAACTCATGATTACATGCTTAAACAAAATTTTCATAACATTCTCATTGTGATCATGTCAATTTTGACTCATGACCACCCTATAGGACAGAGTAGAACTTCGTCTGTTGGTTTCCAAGAGTATAAATCTTTACATCAGTATAAATCCTTCCTTCCACAGTTAGTGCTGGTTTCCAATTGCTGACCCTGTGGTTAGCAGTTCAATACATAATCCACTGCGCGGCCAAGCATCCTTTTCATAGCATTAGTACTTACAAATACCTTTTCTTCACATGTAATCATAGATGATCAGAGTATAATTCAGTTAAAATACTTCTACATAAAATACTTAAGTTTTAATACAACAATACTGGAGTATAAGTAAAAGAAAACCACTTAATCTGGTAACCAGAGAAAATGGAAAATATTGTCTAAGTGTTGAAAAACTTAAAACATGTTTGGCATCATACCTGTAACATATGTTTATTGTATGCCAATTATTTTGTTACACAGCTGCCCTCAAGTCAGCATCTGCCTCCTGTCAACCCCATGCACATTTGAACAAACCAATGCCTGATACAGTGCAATTCTTATGAGTGACAGTTTTTAGTGACTATTATTATTATATGAAAATTCTGATGAAAAAATTGGCCTGTCATAGGTCTGAGAATGTGTGAGATCATGTTTCTCCATATTTTATATTCCTGTGTAGACATTGGTAGCATTGCACCTTGCTTAGGACTGGCTATGTACCAATGGAAATTTGTTAACAAATATTAAGCTCAAGCAATTTTTATGAGTTGAATGATTTTCTTAGATTATTTGGAAGGATTTAGATATATAGTTCTCATGATTTAAAAACAAGATAATGAAAGAATAATATAGAACCTATGCTTTTATTTGGTTAATTTCAGGAAAATTATTTTTGTGTGTGCTCTCTTCACTCTGCACAGTTTATCTAGCTCTTATTTTTTTAATGATGCTAATATTGTTTGGTTTTAATGTTTAGTTTGTTGATGCTTAAGAACAAATAAGGATGCTACCTGCTAAATTTAAATGGAAATTTGTTATACCATATTGATGATATAAAGTTGGTATTTGAATCAAATGAGAAAATACTGTTTAAATATCCATAGGTTTATGTGTTATCCATGTTCTCTAGAGAAATAAGACCAGGACACTTGTGATTTTAGATAGATAGATAGATAGATAGATAGATAGATAGATAGATAGATAATAGATGATAGATAGAAGATAGATAGATAGATAGATAGATAGATAGATAGATAGATAGACAGATAGATAAACATAAGAAATAAACAGCTAATTAGTCTATGGAGCAGTACAAATAGCTCAGTTCAACTTATTTCCATGAGACAGATAACACACTGTCAGTCCTTCAACTCACGAGGACTGCTGGGTGCAGGTCAAGGAAACATACAGCTGAGTCTTCTATGGAGCAATTCAGGCAATCGGCCACAGGCAGAAAACAGCAGGGCAGATCACCAACAGTCTGCAAGATAACAGAGTCCAACAGTCCCCAGCACAAGTGATGTAAATACCAGCAGTGTGGTGAAGTAGGTCTTGAAGGAACCTCAGACTATAGTGATGCAGTCCATGGATGGGTGTCCCACTAGTAGTGTAGCTCGCAAATGAGGCAGAGAACCAGCTAAAGTAGCCACACACTAATCTGTTCATGAAAGAGCAAGAGATAAGAAAGGTGAGGCTTGCCGAGCCATTTGTTGCTCCTCCCTTTAATTAATCCCACATGTGTTAATTGGCCAGGTTGGCACAATAAATCTACCTATCACCATTTAGTAGATGTAGCTGTGTTTTGTCTTTGTGTAATACTGCAATGAATAATTATTTTAATAATATATGAACGATATTAATTACACATCAATCTGAATACATTATTGTAATACCATTGATTGAAATAAATGAATGACCTTCTGGGAGGCACCATATTCTGTTCAGTTCTAAAAGGTATTCATTCTGATGAGATTCGGTACGTCCAGGGTGGTATGGCCATAGATGATATCTGTATGAGCGTCCAATGAAATTTATTTTTACAGATGAAGAAAAAAAAGATTAATGCAGCACAAAGTAAGTCAATGAAAGCTTACAATTGTATCTATTATTATAGAAATAGAAAAAATAAAAATTGTATCAATATTAGCTGACTAGATTCAATTCTAACCCATGGTAACCCCTATGTGTTTCAGAGTATTTGTGTGCCTTGAGATTCTCTTGGCCAAGATCATAACAACAGCAGATGGCCTGGCCTGTCTTCCAATATAGGCCTAGGTGAGTTCAATATGCAACTTCTAGGCAGTTTATGGCAAGTTGGTGTGACTTTTAGGCAGTTGTCCCACCTAGCACCCCAGTAAAAATATAGTAGTTTTATATTTTATATAGTTTTTAAGCAATTGTATAAATATTTTACAAAATCCAATGACTTTGGAACACATTTGCTGTTAGACATATACATATACATTAACCATTAATTCTACTTCTAGTTCAAAATTCGTAGATGTGAAAAAAGATTCAAACAAGAGGGTTTACAGTAAAATTAATATTAATAGCAGTATGAAAAAAGGCTAAATGTTCAAGGTTATGATGGATCAATAAACAGAGGAGTATACATATAGCTCATGTTGATGCATGGTTATGAATGTATATTTAAATTATTGAATATATTTCCCAATTCTCCCACTCTGCCTAAATATGAAGTTACTATAATTTAGGACATATATAAAGGCAAGAATCTACTCTCACATTAGTATGTCTTTCCTTATTCTTACCATTCTGGATGTCTAACTTTATACAACATAATTATATTTATGATATAATGAATAAAAAAATTGTAAACTCACTACTTTCCACCTTTGTGTTCCTTTGTGTGAATTTTATCATGTATGCACGTCCATGATGTAACACTTGAATTCTTTCTAGTGTTCTAATACCCATATTTGTTTTATATTTACTCTGTTTAAAAATATGCTTAATAATCACTGCTAGTCATTACTGTAATTTCCCCAGTCATATCATTATTGCTTAAAACTCATCTTCTAGTAATTTCTCAAGAGAGGCTCAAGTAGAATATGCTTTGATGCATGCATGATTAAAACTTTTATTTTGACCTTATACTTGAAGAGATTTGAACTTATTATAAAATCTGTGGTTTATGATTACTTTCTGTAATATACACAGGAATTGCTTAGCAGAATTGTGATAGTGAATATAGCTTTGGAGAAAATTAAGGCGTGTTTTATTTTTCTCCTTAAGTAACATTTTAAAGTTATATATTTAAATCTGAATGGTATTAGCTGAATGTGAAAGAGATGAACCATTTTTCCTGCATCTTCGATGACAAAAGTATATCCAGACTGTAGACAGTTTTCAGAGATTTTTTGAGCTTCCTGACACCGCGGAAGTGAAAAGGGGAACCAGACCCTGGGCTTTTCTAAAGAGCAAAAATTGAGGTTTCCCCTCGTTTGCTCCGTGGCACAGGGCATAATAGTTGAAGACAATGGATAAGAGCGGCAAACGTAAATTGAATCGACAATGGATAAACTGAAAATGAATCTATCCAGCATCTTCAACAAAGCCTTCTGAAGGCATTAAATATAAAAATTAAAACAGCTAAAATTAAAAAAAAACATTTTAGGAGTAGGCATATTAGAGTTAATTTGGTAATTTCCTCTATTATTCTACTCCAATTAAATACACAAATAAAGTTTTTCCACCCTCCCTATTATTTTCAGTTATGAAATATGACTAAGAAACTATAATGCAATCAAGATCATGTGACAACTCCATATACTTCCTAGCTGAGATGCAATCATACATGCTAATAACAGGTAAATTTGCTAGCTGTTTTTTGTACTAAGAAAAATTATACTGTTTTCAATGAAAATTTGCACGGCAGATTTGGGTTTTGTTTAACTATTTCCATACCATTTGCCCAATGTCATTGCTTGCATATTTTTTTTCAGTCCCCCCAAAGCAGAAAAAAACAACTCAAAGCCTTGTGATGACTGGTTTTTTTTCTTGGGGGAGGGGGGGAGGAGCCTTCATTCTACTGCTTTCATTGTGGAAGTAGATTGAAAACTAATTGGTCCAGCAGTTCTCAACTTGTGGGTCGCGACCCCTGTGGAGGTTGAATGACCCTTTCACAGGGGTCACCCGATTCCTAACACTAGCAAAATTACAGTTCTGAAGTAACAACAAAAATAATTTTATGTTTGGGGGGATCACCACAACATGAAGAACTGGATTAAAGGGTCGCGGCATTAGGAAGGTTGAGAACCACTGGAAGTTTTTAAGAATGGAGACGAAAGTATTCTATCAGGGAAAATATCTAAAGACAAAACGTCAGATTCAACATTCTTACTTCCTTTAAAAATTTGAATAGTAAACAGTATATGTGCATAGTAAGTCTGATCCTAATTTTGGGGAAAGTCTATTTAGAATAATATATATTATTGTACAAGGTAATATGAATAGTTAATTTTGAAATTTCTAGTTGTCATTATTTCTTGGTAACTTTTTCCCTCCTGTTTATTTTTTAATTAATTGAAGTGTCTGTATTTTTACATTTGGGTTTCATTTATATTTCACTTAAGAAAAAAATTATAAGCAGATAGTGCCTTTGGAGTTTGTTCCACCTGGCCAGACTGTTAATCAAGCTATCTATTTAGAGGTTCTGAAAAGATAGCATGACCACATGCAACAAAATAAAGGCCTGATTTGTGGCAGACTGAGAACTAGTTTTGCACCTACTCATGCAGCCATCTCAGTGTGCCACTTTTGGGCAATAAAATAGCATGCCTCTTCTACCCCAAACACCTACTCAACTGACCTCACTCTCTGAGACTTCTTTTTGTTTCCTCGAATGAAAAAGAACAGGAAAAGAGCAATTTGATTATGTACAAGAGGTGAAGAAATGTAAATGAGAGTGTGCTGTCAGCCATCCAAATGCATGCATTTGGAAAATGTATTCAAGAATGGAATAGCAGATTTGATCAAATGTATTAAGTGTGATGGAGAATACATTGAAGGTGAAAAAGTTTTTTTGTAAAAAAAAATTAAAAACATAACTTTGAAAAAAAATTTGGTGTTTTTGGAGGGTATCCCCACGTATGTGAGTTCACATATAAAAGTGTCCAGATAGACATATATACCTATATGAATATACACACGTTACTATTGCTTTCTGAATCACTACTAGGCAGTGTTGCCATATACATTTCTAAGGTCTATTTTTGCTTTATTTTTTTACTTTTTCCAGGAGATATTTTTTCTTTCTTCTGGCTCTCAACTGTGAATTCAGCATGCATCACCAACACCATAATTCAAAGGTGTCTATTCTTCTGTTTCCTTACTCCTGGTCCAGTTTTCACATGCATTTGAGATGACTGAAAATGCCATGACGAAGGTCAGGTACACCTTAACCCTCAGAGGGACAAACATCTTTGCTTTTTAACACTTTAAAACGGACCAAAAAGCTATGTGTCAGATACTTTTCAGATGTGAGATGTAGCAGTTTGGGGGAAAGAAACACTGCTTTCAGGCCCAAAAAGCTTTGACCAGAGCCAGTAGATTCTCTTTCTTGATTTTCCAGTCAGCACTTTGGATGAGACAGATGCACCTTGAGGAGACAAATGCTTCCAGAAAGCATTTTGTTTTCTAATCCATTCTAGTACAATCTGAATTCCGTGAACAATTAATGTGTGAAAAACTCAGCTTGATCACGTAATCATTAAGCTGTTGTTAATTATCATCAGTTGATTTCAACTGAGTCAATTTTCAAAGATTAGATTGCATTCTGATTGGCAGCAGATAACCAGGTCTCTTCTTCTGGAGAGACTCTGGTGGGATCAACCCACTGAACTTTCATTGAGCAGCCCACTGTTTAACAATGGTGACCCTCAAAGAGACCAAGTGAAGGGTCTCTGTTGGCCTATAACACATGAGGCCCTAAATCTAAATAACCTGGAAGAAATTCAGCTCCAAAACTTTTGTACTGTGTGACCGTACTTTACTCAACCTCTTTATTACTCAGGTGACTAATCAATAAATGTTGGCTCAAAATATGAACTATCTTCACATTATTTTATGAATAGTGTCATTTAGATTATTGAATATTTCCTTAGTCTGGGTAGACAAGAGAAACAAATCCATGGACACACATGTGTATAAGAAAGAGGTTTACATACAAGAGCAATTGGACATGGAGAAAACATCCCAGCCCAGTCCAGATCAATTCCATAAGTCTTATATTAGCCTGTATGTCTGATATCAATCTATAAAGTCCTCTTCAGACTCAAGAAACACATGTTATGAAACCAAAAGCAGGACAATTACAAGCCGGTTGGTATAAAGTTTTTCGGTCCCCTGGCATCTCAGTGCTGGCAGGGGTCCCTGTGGCTTCTCCAGCTTCCAAGGTCTGGTTGCGTCCATGTGGCTTGTCTTCTACAATGTCTCCCAGGAAGTCCTAGAGAGAGAACAGGGTCGTCTGCTTCCAAGGAGGAAGCACCAGATTTCCCAGAATTCCCAGGAGAAGGCCATGCCCACACAGAAGTCTCATTGGCTATCTCCAGATTGACAGCCTAGACTCCACCCCTACACTCTTAATCCTTAAATTGACATCAGATTAGGTGACTACCACAAATATATTTAGTAAATATTATATATTATTGGTAGTGTCATTTTATCTATTATAAGTGGGAAATCTATAAGATAAAATTTTCAATTATTTATTTCCCGTGATCACAAAAAGTTTACTCGATTTAATTATGAGTCATGGCAATGCTGTACAACAGGGTAGAACTGCCCCTGTGGGGTACCAAGACGCAGCTCTTTACAGAAGAGAGCTTCCCGTTTCCCTCAGCAAGAACTGGTGGTTCCTAGCAGCTAACCGAGAGGTTAGCAGCCCAGTGGGTGGCCATAATTTCTAACGCATGCAAATGGAAACAATGATTTTCAACGGAGTCAATTCATATAGCCCTTCTGGTCATAACTCCACACGTGTTGTATTATGACGCTGAATTTCATCCCACTTTGGAGGATGTTCTTCATTATACTCATGGGCAGGACTAGGATGGGCTTGAGACCTGACTTTAGGAGACGGCTGTAGAATGTGACTTAGTAGAATCTAAAGCCACCGTCTTTTGTTTTCCATGGGGCTATGATTGCCTCAAAAACAATCCACCCTTTCATCAAAGCCGTTTCTCAGTGCACGAGAGCCACCTGGGAAACAAGAGAAAGCTGAGAACCATTGGAAGAGTCTTTCCAAAATCCCTGCCTGAAGTGGCAGAGGTGACACTGGCCTGATGTGGCAGGGGCGATGGCATGGAGGTTCAGAGGATCAGCACTGAGACCATGGGGTACCGTTTCTTCATCTGGGTAAAGATTATGAAACTGTGAGACAAAGGGACAGGCTGGCTTCCTGGTCCATGGAGGCAAAGACCGCAGGACCACGTGTCTGGGAGGATAAGAACCAGAGAAAAAGTTGGCTGCTGGCTGAAGAGAGCAATGACTGTATCCTTACTTTTTGCTGCTCTTGGCTTGTGATAACCTAATAAGTTCCCTAATAACTCCCCTGTGGTAGTTACATAATTTTATGTCAACCGAAATATATATAAAATGTAGGGGTTGAATCAGGCTACAGTTTGATGGTGCCTCTTTTAGGGCGTGGTCTTCTGATAAGAAGGGCCCTGGGTGCCTGCCCTCTCTCTGCATTCATGTTTCTGCTAGCTGGGTACCCTTCTGCTGGGTCCCTGCCAGGTTTACACCAATATAGGATTCACATGACTTTGCACACACCAGCCTGTGATATGCCTCCATTCTTCTTCACTGCATGTAACTGCATGAGTCTGAAGAGGAATTTATGGACTCGTATCAGACTTACGGATGAATTGAAATAGACTGGGATGTTTCCCTGACATATAATTACTCCTTGGCTTAAAGCTCTTTCTTATACATATATGAGTGACGCTGGATTTGTTGTTCTAGTCAACGTGGCGTATCTCCCTTAATGGAGAATACTGTTAGTGAGTTCTATGAGGTCAGTACAACAAATGATCAAACCCAGCATAAAAATACAATGTCATAGGAGAAACTGTTGGTGTCAGAAAAAGTAAAGAAGGATAGGGCATATAGGCACTCCTGACCCCTACTTCATGGCAACAGAGAAGCCAGAACAAGTCAGATATGTTCACCTACGTTGTTGATTACTGCAGGATTCTGCTTTTTAAAAAGTTACTATGACAACTAGCAAACAGAAAAAATAATAGATTAAAAAGGACAATTATAAAATATCTTATTATTGCTCAGGTGATGGATTTATTATGGGCTACAGAGTCATAAAATGAAGTATAAAGCATGAATAAGGAAATAAAATTTTCCTGGTTATATTTACGGAGAAAATAATTTTGTAAGCATGTCATTTTTTGGAATATTTCTACCTTGAATCTAAGAAAAAAATATTTATTAATAGCTTTTTAAAAGTTTTTGCTAACCTTGTCAATCCTACAATTTTCAAAAAGAAAATTTTAATCTTCAAATCATTTGTTCATGATTGTATTTCAAATTTTCAACAGGCATTTTCAGTGTAGCCACAGAAAAACTAAACGGGAGAAAACACATAAAAGAAATGTGAGGCCTCATGACAACATTTTTAAATATTTAAACCAAATAACGTATCAGCTTTAAAGTAACAGTAGTCAAAATCATACAAGATTTTTTATACAAATTTAGAGTTTTTAAGAGGAAAACCAATGTATAGCCGAATCATTGTTTAGATATTCAATAAGAAAGTCAAGTAAACTTTGGCATTCTGAGATTTTCACTATGTGCTTAATTATTTGTCTCTGCTGACTCTTTTCTAGAAAGAGGAATTTTAGTTAAATGACTTATAATTTCCTTCCAGGGGTAAATGATCTATGATTTTATAATAAATGTGAATACGTTCTGGAAATGTCTCAGTGTATATAAATCATTCTTTGTTTCATGTAGTCTGTTGCTACCTCTTAAGTAACGACTGAGCTGTCATAAATTAATATGGCCCTTCTAGCTATAATTCCTAATGCACTCTATTAAAATCCTGGAGTCCACACTCCTGTGGCAATATCCCATTTTGCATGGGATTCTATACTATAATTGACAGGATTAAAGTGGGAGTAAAACCTGATTTCAGTTCAGATGTGAGCCGTAGTCTACCCTTTTCTGTGGGGGTATTTTAAACTATACCTTAGTAGACCGTGTGAACCACACTGTACCTTGTTTCCTTGGGGGCATTCTTAGGACTCTACCTTGGCAGATAGTGTGACTTAAGACGCATTCTTAGACTTAAGTACTTAAGATGTGTCTTTGTACGAGGCATATCTATTGGTATCAGTACACATTTTCAACACAAATCATATCCCCCGGAATGTCAAACTTCTTTTTTCCTGACGGAGCTTTAGAAGAAATAGGAAGACCTGCTGGAACTTTTGGGATATTTTTGGCTTCTGGCTCTGGATTCTGCATTTACCTTTCTCTGCCTGACCTTTGGATTTGGTGCTGAATGGTACCTCCCCCAATATGAGACATGTCTTCAAAATGTCCCGAATTGCTGTGGGGCACTGTGGTGACTAGCAGAAGCCCAGAATGTGAGGGAATGTGTTTCAGGAAAGAGTGGGAGGCAAATGGAGCCAAGTCGTATTTTGGAAGAGTCCAGCATTTGAGACAGATCATCTCCAACTCCTTGGGAATAGTCTGGTTTTTAATTCTTTTAAAAGAAATCATTACCTACTGGTGAGTCTTTGTCTCCACCTGTTTCTAGTTATTCAACTTCCTAGCTCCAGGCATTCATGTGGTCAAGAAAATTCTCCAGGGTAATAGCTAACAACCAAAATGAATTTAATTGTTTCTACAATGGTGTATTTTTCTTGATATTAACTTCTCTCTTTGCATTTATATGTAAATGCACTGGTTTTGCTTCTTAGCAGTTTGGGCAGAGTCCAACCTCACAATTAGATGGTTTCCTGGTGAGGCCTCTTTGGGCATATGGCTTCTTTATAGGAGAGACACTGGGAGTCTCTCTGCCCCTTGACCCTCCTTGTTTGCATGGATTCCTGTTGGCCTCCAGGGATGGCAAGAAGCTACAGTTATGCTGACATGACCCAACCAAACTAAGATCCACTCCCCTCTAAACCCATTGGCCTGTTCTCCCTGGTTCCTCTTTCACCTTCTCTATCATCCACTTGCAGCTCTTGAATCTGCACAGGGCTCCAACTGGCATGGACTCATGGACCCATGCTGGACTGGGTTCATATGCTTCTTGATATAAAGTTCCTGTTTGGGCATGGGTGCGTATCAATGGTTTTGTTTCTCTAAACACCCCAGCCTAGCAGTGTTTTTCTTAGCAGTCATCACCTCCTTCCCTTTGCCCCAATGTACTAGGTTTCTTGATGAGTGTTTTCGTTTTCCATTTTATCAACACCAGAAATTACTCGCTCATTTCCATTCTTTAATTTGGTGAACTCTAGTTGAAAATGTTCCACACAGTGAACTTTTTTTCTCTACTTACACTTTCTTCATTCACTTAAAAATACTTTTATTCCTGAAGCATTTTCTCTTGTTCGTCAAGTGACTTTTCATTTCACTAACTATGTGACAGTTTTTTAGAAAATTGCGGTGGTTTTTATGTATCGGGATGGCCTAAACATCCTTCCAGAGAGACAGCATTTTCAACATGTGGGAAGATGTTGCAGCAGCCTCTCATTTACAAGGCCCCATGTGCCCACTTTAAGATTGTTCCATCTGCTTTCATTGTTGCCAGGTTGGTAACTAGAGAAAAAAATGCAGAATAATTCAGCTGGTATGTGATGAGCCTGATATGAACAAAAAGAAACAATACTCCAAAGGAACTTTAAAATAATCTGGCATACCCTGGTAGATGCATGGGGAATATACCAGAGCCAGAGATTTTAGGATAACTAGTTAAATGAGTAAAAATGTAAGTTTGGGTAAATAAATTTACTGGCATAGGTACATGGTTCCAGTGCACAGAATTCAGCGTGATTCCATGAAACCAAAACAAACTTGCTGCAGTGTTAGCTCTTAGGATCGGGAAAGCGAAGTAAAATTGAAATTAGTTTCTGTGGCAAATAGTAAAGAAGAGTGAAAAGATTCAAGGGAGTTGTAATGTTGGAAATGATGTGTTGTGTCAGATGAGGAGAACCATCAAAGAGGCACATTTTATGGGAAATATTGAAGATTTCACCACTAAGCCAGTCACCTAAAATATATAACCAAGAGTGCTGACGTATTATTAAGAAGTTCAGTAGTGCCTTTATTTTGCTGCCCATCATTTAATCAGTCAATTATATGGCTCTTCTAGTAATAATTCCTTATATGATATATTCTAATTCTGGACTTTATACCTCTATAGCTATAACCGTATTTTGGAGGGCAATGTCTCACCATGGACAGGAAAAGTGTAGGATTAACACCTGTCCTTAGTAGAAGGTATAAATTAAGAAACTTCCTTAGTTTCCTAGAGGATGTGAATTCTTTATTTTCCTTGGATATATAACAGTACCACTGTACATTCTAAGACACCTTGCCTCGCCTGGACAGACGGTCATCTATTTCTTAGTTGCGGACTGGTAGACGGAAGAGCACCTGTGGTGACTTGGGGACATTGTTGACTTTGGGCTCTGGACCTTGCATTTAGCTGACCTCTACTGACCTTCGGGTTTTGGACTGAATAACAACACGACCACATGAGATGTTTCCTCAAAGTTTTGTGAGTTGCTTGGACCATTGCAGTGAATCACAGAACCCAGGGACGTGAGGGAATACACTCCAGGTAAAAGTGCGGGGAGGAGAGAAATAGAGCAAAATCGCATCTTGGAAGAGACAGGAACTCAGGTCATATTTAATCTCCATCTCCTTGAGGTTCTTCTGGTATTGATTTCAGCAGAAATGTTACCACAATCATAACAGAAAATAAATGGCCAGAGAATGTAGGTCTTTGGGTGATGAGGATGATATGGCCTTAAAGACAGTGATGGGGTGATGTCAGAGAATGGCATAAGGACCACATTTGACCTGCGCTAGCTTCACAGTGGAAGGGAATACAACTCCATAGCAGTCCTAGGGCAAGTTCCATGAGTCAGCTCAGACATGCTTCTACTCGCCCTCCTTATGTTATATTATTCTTCACAACACTTTCCTCCTCTGCTAGGTTTAATAATATGTTGCAATGACTACACAGAACTCAAAGATAATACTCATAATTAAGGAGGTTTATTCAGGGAACTAATAGTTTACGACAAGACCTACGGCTATCTACTCTGTGCATTGGGAAAAAAGAAATCCCCCATATACTGAAGTCTCATTATGTGTAGAAAATTACTAGACAATTAATAATTAGGACTTGACTCAAATTCACCTTGCATGGAGTCTTAGATCCATGGGCCTGTCAGAGATTTTTGTCCTCATTTCTAGATCAATAATTAAGATAGATTTACTTGGTGTTTGGAATAACTTCCACATTGTTTTTTGGTGTGCATGGTATTATATATCATAATCGGAATATTAAGCAGAATCTGTGGAAACTTTCCTCATTCCAGTTATAAGTACATAAAAAAATTAATTCGCATCCACCAGCATGGCCTGATTAGCGCCAACATGAAAAATCGAATAGATGCAGAAGTGGTGATTTGAATATTTCTACTTAGATCACTAATCTAATTTTATAGTAGCTGAATCAGTTATGAAGGATGATGTTAGAGTATCTCTAGCACAGTCCAGTAAACAAAGCTGCTGTGCTAATGTGTGACCATTGGAGAGAAGATTATTGAGGATTCAAGTCTGTGGTAGATGAATATGGAGTCATTTCATCTGTTCCTTTATTTCTCCAGCCAGGTAAAAGCACAGAAGAGGTTCTCCATCACATGAGTGGACAACAGTATTCATTTAAAATTTTCTTACTTCCATCATATTGTAGTCCATAGATCTGTAACAAGTCAACAATCTGCAAATTATTAGATGATCTATTCATTGCATTGATGATGTCATCATGATGATCAGGCACATCAGGCAAAAGACAGCTACCACATCAGAGGTCAGTGACACACATGAATGCCAGAGGATATGGAATAAATATCCAAGCACGAACTATTTAACATGTGACAGAATCCAGTGGTCAGGGCTAGGTAGGGAAAGAGGGAGATTCCAGGGGAATATACACCAATTTTCCTCATTTAACTTGGCTTATCTTTCTACTATTTTCTTTAAATTTTCAACAGAAAAGCAACAAAGACCATGATGAGCCCCCAATAACATTACACTATCC
Source organism: Tenrec ecaudatus (assembly GCF_050624435.1). Classification (NCBI taxonomy): domain Eukaryota; kingdom Metazoa; phylum Chordata; class Mammalia; order Afrosoricida; family Tenrecidae; genus Tenrec; species Tenrec ecaudatus. Next base: position 140,423,054 of record NC_134540.1, on the reverse strand, counting down.
TTCAAAAAATACAATGAAGATAAAATTTTATTTCTGGCATGCTTTACGTTTTGCTCCTAAAACATCTCATTGGGAGTAACCATGTGGAATGGATGAAGTGATCAAATCGTCATGTGGAATTTCACACAATGAAGAATTTTAATAATAGACTCACTTATACCGTTCAGACCCCAGTTTACCCCATCTATAAACATAACCCTCACAGGAAAATTTTATGAGGATAGGGCTGATGGAATAACTTGGAGGAAATACCTGTCATGGATGGTGTATATACTTCAGTAGTTAGTGTTTCAATAAAGACATCGTTATAAAACTAGTGAACCAGCCTATAGATTAAAGAAACAAAAGATGAATGTGGAAGTGGTCTCATAGAAAAATGTGTTTCTTATTTCCATAATTTTGATCTCTTTGAGATTAGAAATTCTGACTCTCACAATGGATGTATTCTTTCCCGGGAACACAGAGATGGTTTCATTGAACTGTCATGACCTGACTGATTACTCTAGGCTGTTCATGTCTAGGAAGGAGAAGTAAGAAGAGGGATTACTTTCTTGGCAGGGTGTTGACCTTAATTAATAGCTGATTATTTCTACATCATGAAGACCTACCCTGTGCCACCAAGTTGACTCTGACTCACAACACAACATAGGTTTTATGAGGTTGTAAATCTTTATAAAAACAGGTAGCACAACTTTCTTCATTGAAGCAGCTGATGGGTTTGAACCACTGACCTTGTGGTTAGCAGTCTGGTGCTTATTCCACAGGGACACTACGATATATATATATATATATATATATATATTGCATACAGGGAGGAATATATGTGTTTACCATGAAATAAACTTGGGAAGTTAGGTATTCCCTTGCATATTTTCCACGTGAATAAACATATGCTGCAATCCTGGATAGAGAAAGCACGTAATATCCTCAGAACGGCGGATTTGGGTGGTAATGATGGCAGATTACCCTTCAAGACTATCGCAGATAATAACTTGGAGTCATTTGAAATTTTAGGGAAAAAATTGTGAAAAAAAAAAGAACGAATACAAGTTGTAGCCTGCGAAGGATGGCAATGGAAGGACCTGTAGTGCGTTCCACTAACCTACGGTACTTCTAAGCTTCTTCTCAGTAAAATAGGACAATTGTGGCTAAATGTATTTCACCTCAAATGTGTAGAGAAGTAGCACAGGGATGGGTTTTTGTTGTTGTTTTGCTTTTTGTTTGTCTTTGAGACAACTCCAATTCACGATACTCCCACATGTATCAAGATGAAACATTGTCAAATCGGGCTCTGTTGTCATGGTCATTTGCCGTACTATAGCCCACTGGTGGATCCACTGGATATTTTAATTACTTTCCAGCTTAGGGCTCATTTCCCAGCATTAAACCTGACACCATTTTGCTGTCATTTCATAATGTTTTCACTGGTTGATTTTTTAATTGTAGATTGCAACACTTTCTACCTAGTCTACCAAATTCTGAAGCTCTGCTGAAAGTTGTGAATTTGAGGAAACCCTACCAGTACTTGAACTATCTGTTCCATAGCTTCTGACATGCCAGCAGCATGGAAGCCACCATGGTGCCATACATTGACAGAAACTTTCTGCCAAATATGCCTACATTTTTATTATGTTCACCACTCTGCTTATCAGTCTCTTTATTAGCATCCCCTTTCTTCTCTGCACAAATTAAAATCATATTTATACTTAGACACTACAAATAACACAATTATCTCATGAAAATTTCCCACCTCCTAAAACTCCATAATTTCTACTATATATATTTAACAACAATGTTTCTATTTGCTTAATATTGGTATCAGATCTGTATTTGATTCTTTGATATCTATTCAAGCAAATATAGAACACTGTTTTAAAGGTAGTGGCTAAATGGAAATATTCTTTGACTGCTCCAAAAGAAAACATCATTCTAATTGATTATTATTAACCTAATTGATTATTATTAAGCAAAGATCATTCTAATTGAAGAAAAGCTTGCCACCTTACAAAATAACTGACCACCATAAAATTACCAATTGCAGGTTCCTGAAACTTGGGCATTTATTAAAAAGAGGTTCAGGTCATCTGTTTTAGAATATAATTTGTATATCTAGATTTTTTTCATATAATATGCTTATAAACATAAATGGAAAAATTATAGGTGGGAAGTTACAAGTATACTCTCAACACAGTACAACTTGTTTTGTATATGATATGTATTCCTATGAGATCATATATATATTCTGAAGAAATATACAAGATGACAGCTTCATATTTCCCCCACTCCATTCATGGCGCCACATCTCACGTTCCTCATTCATTAGGAGACACACTTTCCTCATTCATTAGGAGACACGGTTACTTCTTATCAAGGTCCAGTTGCTGAGTTACACTTTCCAAAAAAGTATTAAGTGAATGATGAAAAAACTGACAGCAAATTTGCCATTATAACAGAACTATTTTGAAATATGTGGGAATAATTTGATGGCAATCAACTATTTGGTAATCCATGAAATGATTTTAAACATTTTATTCATCAATGTGATATTTTTCTTCTTTTTTAAATCAAGGTGATTTTTTACTGACAAAAATGTATTGTATAAAATGAAAATTCAAAAACTTCATAGAAAAAAATAAAAGTAAAAGATGATGGCATTTTTCCTGTGAACTTTTTGAAGTCCCCTGTATATAATATATAGTTTACTGATCTTAGGCTATCATAAGCTTTCTATTTTGTTTGTTTTGTTTATAAAATTAAAGAGTTCATGTGAAAGTGTTTTTAAAGATTTTATGTTAAAGAACAGGTATACATAAATGTCAAGACAATATGCCTTAAGAAGTAGGAAGCTTCAAGGTGAATTAAAAATAAGCTATAGGTTTGACATTAAACATTTTTATTCCTAGTACTGATTTCCAAATCAAAACTGTGTTTGATCTTTAGGAAAGCAATTACAATTAAAATTATTTTCCTCATAAAACATGAAACGAATAAAATAAAACATCTGCCTAAATTTCCTTTCATACATTTAGTTAGGATCAATTTAAATAATATATTTGAACATGTATTAGTTTTCAGAGTAGAAAGGTAAATAAATGGTGATTTTCCCAAATAGAATTATAATGTAATAATTAACAGTAAACTTTTGGGAGATTTTAATATTAAATCCAATATTTTTAATTTGGGGTTCTGTGTTTTCAACTTTCTCACAGACAGCGCGGCCTAAGAGTATGTTGAGTTTTTCTTGACAAGCTAGAGCAGTGTAAGAGAGCAGATATCAAACAGAATACATGTATTAGGGTAGATCAAATAAGTGCATGTGAAAGAACTTTAGGCTCTAAAGCCAATGTAAAGGTTTTGAAGACAAGTCTTTTATAGGCTTCAAGTAGGAGAAAGCACAGTCTGAGTCATAAATCGGAGAAGACATCAGAAAGCAGGTTTATCTTGAGCTGGTCATTAAATATTTTGTTGAACACATGTTTTGCAAAAATGAAAGAACCTTATGAATAAAGCAAAAGGAAAATCAAAGCCTATGTTGTGAATTGCAATGCAAAGAAATGGACTGAATCAGAAAAAGAATGTGAAAACCAAGTTTGGATATCACAAAGCTCTCACAGACGACATAGTGCAAGATCCGGGGAAGAATTTCCGTCATGCACAGAGGTCTGTTTTCAGCGGCCTCTGACCACATAATAACAATAACAGTAAAAAATAAAAGCACAATACAAATCAAGAACGACATATCAGCTGGGTCTGGATCTTGATCCAAATGAAAATAACAATTGTGGCTTTTTTTTCCTCTCAAATTTGTTACATCATCGACAAATTGTGATTTTTCTCTTTGAACGTTATGTTTAAGCTCACATAATTTCAAAACGACGTATGTTTAAAAGCACAGATGTTTTTGTTTCTAAGTAAAATGCCTATTATTCAGGTTATTTAACATCTGGTGACAGAGGACAACCATTTAATACCATTTAACACAAAGTAGGAGCTCTGTAAACTACTTGCCGCTTGGATAAGGGTTTTAGCACCTCTAACCTGACCTTGCATATGCCCTTGCCAATGACTGCTGCTCACTCCCCCACTTGTTACATTCTGAGTTGACAATAAAACGCATACATTCACTTTTTCTGTGAATGTTCAGGAGAACGCCTAATTCTCGTCCTCCTGAATGAATTGGCCTCACACAGCTATAGAGCAAGATAGGATAATAGAATGAGGAGCAGCGTGGACTTTGGAGTGAGTAACCTAGACATAACCAATACACATGGACTAAGCATTTGGGGAAAGTATTTCTTGTGTCTAAGCTTTTGTTTTCACCAAGGTGAGGGAGAGAAGGTGAAATGACTCTTAGAAGTTATTCGTGTGAAATCAAATATATGTTATGGCTGTGAATTAGTTATATTGTGAATATATAAGTAATTTGCCAATGTGGTAACTTATCATGTGCCTCAAGATCCCAATATTGCCCTTCTGTTTCTCAAGACAGTGGTACCACAAACACCAATCTGTATTAGGTGAGATAAAGTAGTCATCCCATTTCTATTCTGAAAGGACTCATAGTCTTAAGGGGCTTAGAAGCCATATATTGATTGATGGATTGCTTTTGTCAAACCAGGTTATTAGGCCCTGATCTAGACAACACACCATTCCATAGTTCAATTATAACAAGCAGTTATGATTGTGTTGTTCAGTGGCTACCACAATCAGTTCCAAACCATTTTCTTCCTTCTTGTATTTTGTGAGATCACCTCCCTATTCCCCACCACTTCCTCGGCCATACCCCCTGCCCCACCCCAGGAACCCTTACTCTAGTTATGGTCTCTATTTAGATTTGCAAATCAGGTGATGGCAGGGACAAAGAGTTATATGATTTCCTTTTTCCCAATGGCTATCAAAATGCCTAGTAAATAGCAGATGCAATACAAGTTTGATAAATGTGCCTATTAAAATAAAAGAAGAAAAGCCAAGCCCCACGTTCTGACCATCAATTGTGGCAAGGGGGAATAGACCAATTTAGATAACTGTAGTGGTTAAATGAGAATCAAGTGTGAAGGGATTGATGCAGCTGGCTTTCAATTGAGTCCCGGTGCTCTGCAGCTCATTGGGGAACTGAAGCAATCATTCTGGACTGGCAAGATCTCAGAATACTTCTGAACACAAGTAGCTGCTCTATTGTGGTTTAATTGTGACTGTTTTCTGAAAGGGTCTTTTCAAACACATTTGTACATGGACTTTTATATAAAATAAAGTTATTATTTTCTTAAGTCACACTGTCATAAAAATACTCATTTTTAATATTAGCATTAGGAGAAAATATGTAATATTATACCAATCAGATAAAAGAAACATTAATATACTGTGAAGATTATTCCATTTTCCTGTGAAAATTGTAGTTGCCTGGACAGTCTCTCTCTCTCTATATATATATCTATATAACTGTATATATATATAGATATATGTATAGCAGTAACAATTATCCACTAATATTTATGACAGCGGGGTAGTGGGGTATCATAATTACTTTGTTTTATAAAGGTAGACATTTGGGCCTCCGGTTCTTTCTATTCTTTGTTGTTTGTGTGCCCACTATCACAGGGAAAATAACTCACTCAAGCTGTATTTCCAGAAGCCTGTGCCAAATTGTCTTGGTGTGCCCAGTGGGACATGTTGATGGGAGATTCCAGAAGGAGAGGATTAGTGAAGTGAGATTACTCTTTCCTTTTTTCTGTGCAGCTGAATCTTATGTCTCTCTTTGGGGGTTTCTTCTTCCCTCCGAGAAGATTTCTTTGATTGAAGCATTTGCCTGTTGTCCCTGTCATCTAGCATCTAGCATCAGCACTTCTGTTAAACCTTGTACAGTTTGGGTTGCAGTAAATGTAGCTTTCTACCTTTAGTGATATCTGATTTTGCTCGCTATCCAGTTTTTCCCACTCAAAGCTACCAGCAACTATAGAACCCATTAGCCTTAGAAAATTAATTACACTGCCTTGCTTTAAATCATGTAGTATATCCCGGCTAACCTCTCACTAAAACAATTCATGCTGGAGTAATTAATTAATTAATTAATTAAAGCATTGTTTTCCCATACGCTTTCCTATAAATGTTTGTTTCTTTTGATAATATAGTACAATGAAATAACAGTGTAATTTGTTAAGCTTTTTTTAGCCTCAAGAAAAGCCAAAATCTCTATATCTCGACGTACTCATTAACACTTTAATGAGGTCTTGTACAGAAGATTTCCCATGTGCAACAAATCATTTGATTTCTTGATTGATGCTTCCTTAAGTGTTGATTGTGGAATGAAGTAAAATTCAATCCTCGACCACTTAAATCTTTATGTTTAGCATAAGGTTTCACATTGATACATTTGTAAGGATTTTTGTTTTCTTTTTTTTTAATCACTTCATTTTAGGGGCTCATACAACTCATCACATCCATACATTCATCAATTGTGTCAAGCACATTTTTACGTATGTTGCCACCATCGTTCCCAAAATATTTGCTTTCTACTTGAGCCCTTGGTATCAGCTCCTCGTTTTCCCCTCCCTCCCTGCTCTCCTCTCCCCCATGAACCCTTGATAATTTATAAATTATTATTGTTTTGTCATATCTTACACCATCTGATGTCTCCCCTCACGCACTTCTCTGCTGCCCATCCCCCAGGGAGGAGGTTATATGTAGACCTTGTAATCGGTTCCCCCTTTCTACCTCACCTTCCCTCCACCCTCCTGATATTGCCACTCTCACCACTGGTCCTGAGGAGTTCATCTGTCCTGGATTCCCAGTGTTTCCAGCTCTTATAACCATACATCAATTGTAGCAAGCATATTTGTACATATGTTGTCATCTTTATTTTCTAAACATTTTCATTCTATTTGAGGCCCAAGCCTATTTTTTAGGTCACTAGAAAGGCAGATTTATCAAGGTGGGAGACTAGTTTGTTCTCGTGAGCTGCCATTTCAAAACATTTACACAAATGGCAATGTAGACCCCCACTTTCCCTCTCAGCCACCAAATTATGGGATTGGAGCTTCTCTTGAGACAGATTGATTTTTTGTTTAATTTTTTTTACTATAGAAGATCAGTGCAGGTAGTGGGCGAAGTACTCTGTCGCTTAATACAGCATTGTTCCAACTATGTCTCAACTTACTGGTCTTCCTCCCCAGCCTGCAAGGAGAAGCTGTGTGTGTGTGTGTGTGTGTGTGTGTGTGTGTGTGTTTAACTGTTTAACAGGCACTGAGAGCCAGAACTATGTAGTACGGCTGTTTCCTTTCTTATTTTTAAATCATTTTATTAGGGGCTCATACAACTCTTAGCACAATCCATACATACATCAATTGTGTAAAGCACATTTGTACTTTCATTGCCCTCATCATTCTCACAACATTTGCTCTCCACTTATGCCCCTGGCATCATGTCCTCATTTTTCCCCACTCCCCCCTCCCTCATGAACCCTTGATAATTTATAAATTATTATTATGTCATATCTTGCTCTGTCCCACGTCTCTCTGCACCCACTTTTTTGTTGTCTGTCCCCAGGGAGGAGGTCACATGTTGATCCTGGAAATCGGTTCCCCTTTCCATCCCACCCTACCTATGCCCTCCCAGTGTCGCCACTCACACTGGTTCTGAAGGGATCATCCTCGCTGGATTCCCTGTGTTTCCAGTTTCCATCTGTACCACTGTGCATCTTCTGGTCTAGCCAGACTTGCAAGGTAGGATTTGGATCATGAGAGTGATGCATTTAGGTCTAGAGAGAAGTTGTATTTTTCATCGTTGCTATATCGCACCCTGACTGGCTTGTCTCCTCCCGAAGACCCTTCTGAAAGGAGATTTCCAGGGGCTTATAAATAGACTTTGGGTCTCCACTTCCCCACTCATTCACTATGGTAAGATTTTTTTTTTGTTCTGATGATGCCTGATACCTGATCCCTTTGACACCTCGTGATCACGCAGGCTGGTGTGCTTACTCCATGTGGGCTTTGTTGCTTCACTGAGCTATAATCTGTAATGAAGGATAGAATCTATGAGCTTCATTGGTCAGTGCTTCAAGTAAGTCCTTTTGTCTTTCAACAAACAAAATTGTGTCTTCTGCATACCATAGATTATTAATTGATGGTGTAAACCACGTTCTGTACCACATCAACCATGATGCTTCATTTCTATGCAGCTGTGAGGACTGATAAGCCCAATGTAGCAGAAAGGTGATGAGTTAATGATTTCAGAGGCAAATGAATTCATGCTTGCCAGTACAGAAATAGGCCACGGAAAACTCTCATGATAAGCAGACAATATGGCAAGCTGTTGGCACAAGTCCAAAGAACTGGAGGATTAAGAGTCACATGTAGGTAGAGGTACAGCAAAAAAGTCAGAAGTTTTTCAGCAATGTCCATTTTTATTGAAAATAGGCCAAAACCTCAAGACAACTAATTGCATTACCTGAAGAAAGATCTTGCATTCCACTGTAAATGGAGGCTTAAAATTGATCGACCTTGATTACATTGTATTAGGCCAGATCATAGTGTATCGCTAGATGGTAATTGACTAACCATTGAGAATGCTACCCAAATCAAGTTGATTCAAAACCTTAAGTATCACACACACCTTTACTCTCTTAAAACAATTCAGTATCTTTGAATGTATGCAGGTTCCACCTGGGCACAATTAAGTATTCTGGAATTCCCATTGTTTGTATGTATATCATAATTTCTTGTAATCCACACAAACACCTTTGCACAGCCAAAAAAAAAAAACACAAGTAAACATCTTTATGGTGTTTTCAGCTAAGATTGGCTTCATATAGTCAATGATACCCCTTTGTCCATGTCCACTTTTGAATCAGGTTTAAGTTTCAGGAGGCTCCCTGTCAATGCACTGCTGCATCAATGTTTGAATGATCTTCATCAAACACTGACTCATGTGATATTAATAAAAAGGTTCAACATTCTATTATGTCAAATTTCTTTTGAATGGGGAAAATATTTATTGCTTTTTGTAGCTGTATCCATTTATTGAAACATTTTATTTGGTATTCCAACAATTCTTGGAATCTTCTTTACTGCTAATGACTCCAAAAAAATTGGACTTCTTTTAATATTATTGGTTCTTCATCATATACTACCTCTTGAAAATTTTAAACACTGACCAATATGTATTGTTACAAAGTCTCTGTGACACTCTTCCCTCTTCTTTTTCATGTTTCCTGTATCACTCAAAATTTTGCCCACATAATCCTTCAGTGTTGCTATTGGAGGTTTAAATTTTTGTGTTCTTACGCCTGACATAAGCTGAGCAGCGTATTCTCCTTTGGTTTTCTCAGCCAAATCTTTGGACATTTCCTTATAGATTTTTTACTTTGTCTTCTCTAGGGACCCTTTGGAATTTTCTGTTCATCTCTTTAATGTCATCATTTATTTCATTTACTTTAGCAACTCTATGTTAAATACAATTAGCCCAAAAATCACAGCATTAAGCAAAACAAGGCTCCAGTAATTAATAGAATACCAGTTGAAATATTTCAACAAGCTGATGAGGCACTCAAAGTATTCAATTATTTCTGCTAGGAAATATAGAAGACAGTAATTTGCCCAATTGCCTGCAAAAGATCTCTATATGTTCCCATTCCAAAGAAAAGTGTTCTGAACAGAATGTTCAAGTTATAGAACTATTTGATTGAGATCACATGCAAGTAAATTTTGCTGACGATCATCCAAGAATGGTTGCAGAGAACATTGACAGGGAGTTTCCAGAGATTCAAGTAGAAGATGACATGGTGCAAGGGGTACCCTTGATGATGTCAGATTATTTTGACTGAAAGCAGAGAATACCAGAGAGGTGTTTATTTGTGCTTTATTGGCTATGAAGAAGAATTTTACTGCACAGATGACAACAAACTATATCCTTGAGAAAACGAGAACTCCAGAAAAGTTAATTATGCCCATGTAGAACCTGCATATGAATCAAGAGGCAATTGTGTGAACGGAACAAGAGACTGTTGCATGGTTTCAAATCAGCAAAGGTGCGCATTCGGAAGGGTTTTTTCTCACCATGCTTCCTCAATGTGTATGCTTAGCAAGAAATCAGAGAAACTAAATCATATGAAGAATACAATGCATCAGGATTGGAGAAAGGTTTAAGAACAACCTGCTAATTTCAGAGTTCACAATGTTGCTCACTGAAAGTGGTGAAAACTTGAAGCACTTGATGATGAAAATTAAAAGATTTCAGCCTTTAGAATGGATTACAACTCATTGTAAAGAAAACCAAAATCCTCACAACGGGACCAGTAGGTATCATGATAAACAGAGAACAGTTTGACGTTGACAGGGATTTTGTTTCACTTGGATCCACAATCAATGCTCAGGAGTAAGCAGACGAGTGATCAAAAACATATTGGATTGGTATAATGACTGCGCCAGACCTCTTTAAAGTTTTGAAAAGCAAGGATGTTACTTAGAGACCCAAGGTGCATTTGGCACAAGTCACAGTATTTTCAGCAGCTTTATATACATCTGAAAGTTAAACATTGAATAAGGAAGACTGAAGAAGAATCAACACATTTGAAATATGGTGCTGGAGAAGAAGGTTGAAAGTAACATGAACTCCCAAAAGAACAAATCAATGTTCGTTGGAAGAAGTACAGTTAGAAAACTCCTTAGAAGCAAGGATGGTAGACTTTGTCTCAAATATTTTAAACATGCAGTTAGGAGACACCAGTCCCTGGTAAAGGACCTCATGCTTGGTAGTTGAGAGCCAGTAAAAAAGAGGAAGGCTCTTCACAAGGTGGATTGACAAAGTGGCTGCAACAATGGCTGAAAGCAAGAACAGTAATGCAGGTGGCTGAGTTGGAACCACGTTGGCAGCACCAAACTACAATAACAAAATGTTAAATGGCAAGTTTTAGGATCTTTTTGGGCATCCATCTTCATTTTTTTTCCTGCCATTTAATGACCTTTGGCTTTCTTCATGTAGGATATGCTTGATGGTACCCAAAACCTATCTGGTCTTCAGGAAGGTTATTATTGTTGACCACGACATATCATTTCTTGAGCTGGTCTTAAAATTCAAGTGAGATATATTCAAGGTCATGTTTTGGCTCTTGAGGACCAGTTAAAAATTTTTCTTTAGCTTCAACTTTCAAATTAACAATTGATGATCTGTACCACAGCCAGCACCTGTCCTAGCATGGGCTAATGGTATTAAGCGTCTCCATTGTCTTTCCTCACAGATGCAGTCAGTTTGATTCCTGTGTATTCCATCCGGTGAGGTCCAGGTGTGTAGTTACCATTCAAGTTGCTGAAAGAAAGAATTTACAATGAAGTTATTGGTCTTGCAAAATTTGATCGAGGTGACCTGCAGCTTTATCTCTACTACTAAGGACATATTTTCCAACTGCTAGTTTTCCCTTTTTCTCTCCAACTTTCCATTTTAAACCACCAATAATGATCCATCTTACACATAAGTTAACAGAGTTCAATTTCTTCATCTCTAGTTTTGGTGATGGGTGTGTATTTTGAATCATAGTTGTGTTAACTAGATTGTCTTACACTAGTAGGTGTATAAATATTAACCTATCACAGATAGCATTGTACTTCAATATTGTTTTTTTTAACCTCCATTGTTTTTATTTTTTTCTGAACAGTTTTATTGGCACATAATTTACATATCAAACAACTCAATAGTTCAAGTGTTCAAGGAGCATTATTCAGTCACCACCACATCAATCTTAGAGCACCCCCCACCCATGGTTAAATCACCTTTAAAATGTGTTGTGCAATCACGATCGGTTCTAGTGCAGTATTTACTCCAGAAATCCCCTTTCCTTACCTCTCACCCACTCCCAACTCTTGCCTGCATTCCCTAAAGTGCCTTGTATGAGTTATTCTCATAATGAGTTATCCACATAATGAAAATATTATATTATATCATGTTATATTATATCATATTATATAATATTATATTAAAGACCACATAATCCAACAGAAAACAATTAAAAACCAAATTGCACTGTGGTGGTAGGGCTATCCTCATAACAGTATAAAGGCAAAAATACAAATAATGCTTAAGAAGGAAAAGACCTCCATCAGCATTCAAAAAATAAGGGAGGAGATTTTTGTCATGGAACAAGTAAGGGATACTGGCCCCCAATCAAATTTACTTCATATCTATAGGACGGTCTACTGGCCATTTGTCCAGGTTGATGCTGCATAAACAAGATTGCAATGGTCTTTGCTGGATAGTGAGACTGATGGAGAGTCTTGTGTGTTGCTGGAGCTGATCTGCCAGTGGTTCCGTCTGACCAGATACTCTGCAGATCGGATTTCAACTCTCACAGTGCCCCCCACCCCTCCACATCTGGGTGGTCATAATTTTTGCTCTGATGCTTCTCTCCTCACCAGATTTGAGATTTGTAACTGTCATCTTTGGATCACACAAGCTGGTTGGCTTCTTTCCTGTGGACTTAGTTGACTCCTTGATTAGATGGCTGCTGGTTTGCATAGAAGCCTGAAGGCCCCAGACACTATTCTGCTTGACAGCTGGGTACCATCCACTTTCTTCACCATCCGTTGCTGTAGCATCCTGATCTTCAGTGACTATTTCAAGAAGACTAGCATTGAGTAGGGCCCTCATGAAAGAACAAATTATTCTTAAGTTAGAGCTAGGATTTTGCGTGAGTACAAAACCCATGGCTAGAATTTTGCCTTTTTTTAAAAAAATGTGCTCTACCTGGGGAGCTGATATATGGCTCATATCATTCCATGGATCAATCCTGTCAAATGTGATTGTACAGTTGCTCCCGAGACTTCTTGGCATTATCTCCTTGTTTCATCTCAACCCTCTATATTAACCTTCCCCGGAAACCCTTGTTATATTTTCTTTCTCTGTAGGGTCAATTTCCCTGGGTTTCTTTTAACAAAAAAGAAAGAAACCAGTAACACAGCTTCCAGAAGTGGACACCAGTGGCAGTGCACCTCTGAGATACACCCTTATATAAACAAGTGTAAACATATCAGAATGACCATCAAAGGATTGACAGGATAATATGTCTCTTAATACAGCAAACAGGGTGTTGATATATCTTATCAACTGAACACATTATAATAGACAAATAAATACCATATAATATAATATAATATAATATAATATAATATAATATAATATAATATAATATAATATAATATAATATAATATAATATAATATAATATAATATAATACAATACAATACAATACAATACAATATAATATAATATAATATACTACAATACAATACAATACAATATAATATAATACAATACAATACAATATAATATAATATATACATTATATAGCCACACCTGTTTATCTACCAACCAACAGTACACCATTGTTTCACTGTCTTCTTCCTTGGACGCCAAGTGGTTTCCGGCTAAGTTCTCCACATACAAGTGTGTCTAGGTATAGTCCAGGTCACCCAGTAGGGTTCCCAAATGTGGTCTCACCGATGCAGCCTCTAGAGCTTCCATGAATCCCAAAGATCCAGGATTCAGTGTCCCAGTGTTCTCCTGCACCCAGCCTGAATTTCCAGGATATGCCAAGGGACCCAAACACAATCCTGTCCACCCGCTACACACAACTGAAGACCCTTCCCACCTAATGCTCCCAGTAGCATCCTTGGATTGTCCCCCACTCCTCTGGGGCCACCCCTTCTTCCCCTCCCCTCAACAGACATGCACTTATCTTCCCTCTCCCCTCTTCCGCACTGCCTCTCCCATCACTAGGCCTCATTCTTCTGATGGGGCTACCTCCCTCTCTGATGGACCTCACGTAGCTACCAATCAGCAGACAGCCTCCTTCCCATCTCCTCCATCCTATGATCCCAGTTGTGGTGATGTGCCCTAGAGCCAAGTGGCCTTTCCTATACTTCCCTGGAGTGGATGATGCGTGGTTCATTGACACTGGTCTGGCCCTTTACCAGGCTGTCTGGTCCAGGGCCAGAAGATTGGTTAGCCTGCAAGCTCCAGCTTGTGTCAGTTCAGCTGCGTGTTATGACCGCAGTGTACTCATACATTATTTATCCTTTTGTGCTTGACTAACTTCACTCACATAATGTCTTCCAGATCCCTCCACAAGCTGAGGTGTTTCAGGTGCTGCTATCTTTTAAGGATGCGTAGTATTCCATTATGTTTTTTTAATCCAATCTTTAATTGATGAGAATTTAGGTTGCCTCCAGTTTCTTGCTATTGTGAACTGTGCTGTGGTGAAGATGGAGGAACAAACATCTGTTCATGATCTGTTTCTTATTTCTTTTAGGTATATGCCCAGTTATGGTATTGTTAAGTCACGTGGTAGTTCAATTGCTATCTGTTTTAGATGCTGCCATATCGCCTTCCCCAGTGGCTGCACGAGGTTACAAGTCCACAAGCTGTGAATAGTTCCTATCTTACCACATTCTCCCCAGCTTTGTTGGTTCTTGGTAGCTCATTGTTTATGTGACTGGCATTCCCCGGATGGCTAATGACTGGAGCATTTCCTCAGGTGTTTATTAGGCTTACAAGTGTCATTCTTTGTGGATCGGCTGTTCTGTATCCTCAGACCGAAACTTTGCCCAACTTCTCAGAGGGTTATTAGTTTTTTTCATGTTGTAAGCTTGTAAAATTCTGTATATTTTAGTAATCAGTCCTTCGTCCGTTACTAGTTTCTAGTAATTTCTTAATTTCCTCTCTTATTTGGACTAGTTTCCAATCCTTGCTGAGAATGAATTGGTGAGTCTCCAAGGTATAGTTTTTGCATTTATTTGTCTATTCTTACTATTCTTGGTTTCCAGCTTAATGGCACAATGGTCAGAGGAGATGAGTTGATGACCTCTATGTGTTTGAATTTTCGCAAGCTTGCCTTGTATCCCAACATGTGGTCTATTCCAGAATATGAACATTAGAGAAGAATGTGTATATTTTTGATGTTTAATGGACAGCTCTATAGATATCTATGAGCCAAGTTTAACAGTTGTCTTCGTTCCTTTATTGGGTTTCTTATTTGTCTATCTTATTTTGAGAGTGGTGTACTACAATCACCCACTGAAATTGTTGATGTAGTCATTTCTCCTTTAATTTCTTTGAGGATTTGGTTGATGAATTTCAAGGGTCCATATAAGTTTGTTATGGTTATGGGTTCACGGTAATTGATCCCTTGAACACTGCAATTCTCATTCTTGTCTCTTGTTATCTTATGTACCTCGAGGTTCATTTTGTCAGAGATTGATATTGCTCACTCATTTGGTAAACGTTTTGCCATCCTTTGATTCTCAGTCCGTTTTTGTGAGCTTGAGCTGTGTGTCTTAAAGACAGCAGATCAATGGATCTTGCTGTCTACACCCGTCTGCTCCCTTTTGTCTTTTTATGGGCATGTTGCGTATGTTAACATTCAGTGTAATTAAGTCTAATTGTAGGCTAGTCGCTGTCATCTCTTACAATTTGTGTTTGGTATTGTCCTTTCTTCCCTCATCTAGGGTGGTGTGTGTATGTGAGCAATTTACTCTTATCTTCACTTTTCCATTCAATCTGTCATCTTTGGGGGTGCTATGTCCCATGTTTTGGGTTCTGGTGGTGTTAAACCCTGTGGTGGTCTCACGTTCATGTGCTGCGGTTTTTGGTTTTCTCCCCATAAAGGTCTGGATAGTATTTTTTGTAATGCTCGTTTTGTTTTGATGCATTCTCTAAATATTTTCTGATTCAAGAATACCTTTATTTTTCCTTCTAATTCCATGGAGAGCTTTGCTGGATAAAGGATTCTTGGCTTGACTGTGTTGCCTTTAACTTTTGGAATATATTGCGCCAACTCAGCTTGCTCTTACCTGTTTACTCTTATGTGTGACTTCTTTTTTCTCTCTAGCTGCTCTCATGATTCTCTCCTTTCCCGTCATGTTGGATAATTTGACCCCTCTATGCGTCTTGATGTGTTTTGCGGGTAGGTTATTCTAATTGGTGTTCTCTTTGCTTCCTGGATGGTTATTGCCTCTTCCTTTGTGATATTGGGAAAATCTTTTTCCAAGAATTCCCTTGCTATTTAACTATCGGCTTCTTTGTCATGTTCTGCTTAGGGACACTAATAATTCTAATATTGTTCCGCTTCATGGGGTCCCACATCATCCTCAGGCTTTCTTCAGATTCTTTGTATATATTTTTTAATTGCTTCTCTCTTTGCTGAATTCTGCTAGGTTATCTTTGAGGCCACTGATTTGATTTTCTATTTCATCCATTTTGTTTGTTAATTCTGCTTCCTAATCCCTTAACTCTTGGATTTCCCTTTAAGGTGAGGATAATTGTAGCTCTCATTTTTCTTCTGACTTCAGGATTAATCCCCGAATTTCCTGCAGAACTCTGAACAACATCCTCTTGAATTTTTAATTTGAGAATTCAAGGCCTGCTTCTTTTGTGTAAACGTTTGGGTTTGGATCAACTTCAATGATTGATTTTTGTGTTTCTCTATGTTTGGGATGGTAACTTTTGATGGTGGCTGTTCTCTGTATTTTCATTTGGGTGAGCTAAGGTGCTGCCTTGGCTTCTTTTCAGGGAGAAGGGGCTGGCTCTATAGGTTAGGGGAGAATCTACTAGGTGCCAGGAAAGGTATTATGTGTAGGTGATGGGGGAGTATTGGTTGAGTGAATAGGAGAAATGTGTTATAGGTACTCAAGAATGTGTGTCAATTTTTACTGATTTGATGAAGAGCATTATGGAATGTATGCTTTTATATGGTAAGTTAAAGGATAGTGTGTGTTATCCAGGTGAGGGAGGCAGGTTCCAAAAGTTACGGTGGTTGGGATATGCGTGGGATATATTATATTTATCATAGTCCCTTGTCCTTTTGTTGAACTTGTCCTTTTGTGCTTGACTGACTTTGCTCGGCATAATATCCTCCAACTCCTTGTACAAGACGAGATACCTCAATGTTTCTTCTGTGTAGTACTCCATTATATGTAAGTACCAGAACTTTTAAATACATTCTTCTATTGATGGAAATGTATGCTGTTTCCAACTCTTTGTTATTGTGAACTATGCAGTGATAGACATTGGAGCACAGATATCTGCTCATGGCCTGTTTCTTATTTCTTCTGTGTATATGCACAGGTGTGTGTTCTGCTGTTTTTCTTTCTGGACTTTCTGTTGTTATCCATTGGTCTGAGAATCTATCATTATACCATTATTGGTTTGAGAATCTATCATTATACCATGCTATTTTGACAACTGTGGCTATATAATAAAAGAAATACAAACCCAGCCACTTTATTTTTCCTCTTGAGGAGTTCTTTGCCAATTCTGTTTTTCTTCCCTTTCCATAAGAATTTGGTAGAGTTTTCCATTTCTTTGAAAAATTATGCTGATAATTATGCAGATATTTGTATCAGAAATGCATTGAGCCTATCAAGTACCTTAGACAGGAATGACATTTTTACAATATTGTGTCTACTGATCCACAAGCATGGAATAATTTTCCATTTGCAAAGATCCTTTTGGGTTTCCGTAATAATGTTCTGTAGTTTTCCTTGCACAGATCTTTTGTGTTTTTTTTGGTTAGGTTTATGCCTAGGTATTTCAATTTATGCTTGGCTATTGGGAAGGGTACTACCTTGATCATCGCTTTTTCTTTAATCCCATCAGTTGTATATAGCAATTCTATAGACTTCTTCTTGTTGAACTTTTATCCTGTCTGTCTACCATATTCTACTATAATTTCCAGTATTCTTATTGTGGATCCTTTGGGTTTCTCAATAGATAAAATCATGATATCTTCAAATAATGATAATTTCACCTCTTTCTCACTCCCCCCCATATACATTTGGTATTCTTCCATTGCCTTATATTAAAAGCAATGACCTAGATCACGATGGTGAATGAAAGTGGGGATAGTGGTCATCCTTGTCTGGTTACCTTCTTCAGTGGTAATATTTTCTCCATTGATTGTAATGCTCACTATTGGATTGTTATACACTTTACTTTTATTGAGATAATTTCCTTCCAGTCCTATCTTCTTGAGTGTCTTAATTATGAATGCTTGTTGAATGTTATAGAATTATTTTTCTGCTTCTACTGATATAATCATGTGTTTTTTGTCCTTTTCTTTTTTAAATGTGGTAGATAATTTTGATAGATTTTTTTAAATGTTGAAACATCCCCGAATCCCTGGTATGAATCCAACTTAGTCATGATGAATTATTCTTTTTAATACATTTGTTTTCTAGTGGCCAAGATTTTGTTAAGGATTTTTACATCTATGTTCATTAGAGATATTAGCCTGTAGTCCTCTAATCTTGTCAGCTTCTTGTGTGGTTTGGGTACCAGTGTTATGCTAGTTTCATAGAATGTATTCAAGAGGTTTCTGTCTTTTTCTATGTTCTGGAAGAGCTTGTGTAGCATTGGTGTCAGCTCTTCCCAGAATGCTTGGTAGAATTCTCCTGTGAAGCCATCTGGACCAGAGCTTTTTTTTTTTTTTTTTTTTTTTTTTGGTAATCCCTTGGTAAACTTATCTATATCTTTTGCTATTTGTCTGTTCAAGTTTTGACATCAAAATGATATAATCCGAATTCTACCTTGCAGGGCTGGATAGGGCAGAGACTGTACACTGGTACATATGATGGCTGGAGGCACAGGGAATCCAGGGTGGATGATACCTTCAGGATCAAGGGTGTGAGGGGTGATGCTGGGAGAGTGAGTGGGTTGGAAAGGGGGAACTGATTACAAGGATCCACATGTGACCTCTTCCCTGGGAGAGGGACAGCAGAGAAGGGGGGAAGGGAGACTCCGGATAGGGCAAGATATGACAAAATAGTGATGTATAAATTACCAAGGGCACATGAGGGAGGCGGGAGAGGGGAGGGAGGGAAAAAAAAGAGGACCTGATGCAAAGGGCTTAAGTGGAGAGCAAATGCTTTGAGAATGATTGGGGCAGGGAATGTATGGATGTGCTTTATACGATTGATGTATATATATGTATGGATTGTGATAAGAGTTGTATGAGTCCCTAATAAAATGTAAAACAAGAAAAGAGGAGAAAAAAATGATTAGGGCAAAGAATGTACAGGTGTGCTTTATACAATTGATGTATGTATATGTATGAACTGTGATAAGAGTTGTATGAGCCCCTAATAAATTGTTTTTTAAAAAAAGAATATCATACCAAAAAAAAAGAGTTGTAAGAACCCCCAATAAAATGATTAATTTTTTTTTAATGAGATAATCTAGGAAGGGTTTGTTTTTCCAGGTATTTGCCATGTCTTCCAACTTGTTGTCTTCCTTGGAGTACAGTCCTTCATAGTACTGTGTGCACCCTTTTGATTTCATTGGGATCCATTGTAATTTCCCTTGTTTCATCCCTCAACTTGGACATTGTCTTCTGCTCCTTCCTAACTTTTGTTAAGTATTCCAACAGTTTGTTGATTCTGAAAATCCCTTCAAAGAACTAACTTTTTACTGAGTTGATTTTCTCCATAGATTTTGTTTTTGCTTTCCCACTCGCTTATGTCCATTCTGATTTTTATAATTTATTTTGTTTTGCTATTAGGATTATTCTGGTGACTCTGTTCCTACTGCTGGAAGTTTCGTGAGAGGGTATCCACCAGCAGACTCTCTTCCTTCTTCATATGAGCATTTATCTCTATCAAGTATCCTCTGATAACTGCCTTTGCCGATCCCATAGATTTAGGTAGATTATATGCTGTTCCTAATGTAGTCTATAGTTTGGCCCAATACCAACTACTTTTGAAGAAGTAAATTATTCATCCTCCATGTATTTGCTCTTGCATTTTTAAATCTTTCTTTTGTTGATTTCCAGCTTTACACCATATTGGTCAGAGAAGGAAGTCTGAGTGACCTCTATATGTTTGAATTTGCTCAAAGTTTACTTGTGTCCCAGAATGTGGTCTAGTTTCAAAATCATGCCATGGAAGCTTGAAAAGAATGTGATTGTTTTTTGGGAGATTTTTTTGCAGTTGGGTGGAGAGCTCTGAATATGCCTATCAGGTTGAATTGCCTTATTGTAGTGTTTAGAGCTGTAGTCTCTTTGTTGAGCTTCTTTCCCACTGATTTGTCCTTCTCAGAGAGCAGTGTATTGACATCTCCTACTATGATTTTTGATCTCATGATTTCTTTTTTGCCTATTTTGAAGGATTTGATATAGCGAGGTTCTCTTTCTGCATGTATATGTTTATTATTCTCACTAGCATTTGGTCTATCAATTGATTAAACATTATATAATGCCCATACGTATCTCTCGGTATGTTTTGCACTTTGAAATATATTTTGTCAGGGATTAGAATCACAACTTCTGCTTTTGTTAGGTTGTCATTAGCTTAATATACCTTCCACCAACCTTTGATCCTCTACGTGTTTTTGTCTGTGCGCTTGACATGTGTCTCTTGCAGACAACAAATTGCCAGCTTTTTCCTAATCCAGTGTGGTAGTTTTTGTCTTTTAATGGGTGAATTCAGATCATTGACGTTCAGTTATTACATACATCTGTGGATTCTTTGCTGTCATCTCATACCTATTGTGATAGACATTTTCCTCCCTTTGCCCTTAGCAGTGTATTATGGATATGTGAGGAGATTCATTCTGGCCTTCTTTTCACCATTGGTCAAACACATCTTGAGTATTGCCTTCAGTGCTCTGACTTCTGTGTAGTGTTACACCACGTGGTGGTCTCTTGTTTGTTTTACATGGATGTTGGTCATCTGACCAAAGTGACTTGGAAAGTAAATTATGTAGTGTTGGTTTGTTTTTTGGTATTTGTTTATGTATTCTCTAACTTTTTCTTGTTCCGGGAATCCCCTTATCTCTTCTATTCTGATGGAGAGTTTGGCAGGATAGAGGATTCTTAGGTTACCCTTATTCTTCTTCAGCTTTTCAACGATGCAATTCCTTTCTATCCTCTTCTTCATGGTTTCTGCTTATAAGTCTGAGCATATTCTGATTACCCTTCTAGGTGGACTTCATTTTTTTCCTCTAGCTGCTGGTATGATTTTTCTCCTTGTCCTCAAAGTTGGATAATTTGAGTACTATATGCTTTGATATGTAATCTTGTGTTCAATCTGATTGGTGTCTTCTCTGTCTCCTGGATGATTGCCTGATTCTCCTTCATTAAATTGGGGAAGTTTTCTTCCAGGATTCTTTTGTTATGATTTGCTCTGATAATGAAATTATTTGGGTATTGGTTGTCTTCATAACTTTGCTCATTGTTCTCAGGTTTTCTTCAGCTTCGTTGATTATATTGATTGATTGTTCTTCACATTTGTTTAATTCTACTTGGCTGTGTTTTATGTCACTGATGATTCTCTGCCTCTTCTAGCCTGATGGTAAGGTATTTTACTGTCGGTTTCGCTTTTGCGGAATTTCGTCTTAACTTTTGTATTTCCCTTCACTAAAAGGACTCCATCCTCGATTTTCTCATCCTTTTTCTGTATTGATTCCTTCATATCCTATATGACTCTAGCAGCATATTAAGATTTCTTTCTGTAGCAATTTAATGCCTGCTTCTTTTCTGTACATCACAAGGTTCAGGTCCTCCTCAGACATTGTGTTTTGTCTCTCTTGCTTTCTTGTAGTGGCTACTGATGTGGATTGTTGTCTGCATAGCATGTTTGTGGAGCTTGATGCTATTTTCCTGGGCATCTAGGAGCCCTGTGATTTCATTCTCAAAGGCTAGTAGGAATGATTCTAAGGACTATTTGGGGTCAGCTGTGCTGTGGGTTTTACCTGCATCTCTATCTCACTGGGGTTGGCTCTCACCCTAGATAGCCAGGATTATGAATTTGGAGAGCTATTTGGGTGGCTCTCTCAGACAAGAGTCGTGATGGGCAGTATTATGTAGGGGCAGTGTTTAGTGGTATGTTTTACTGCCTTGTGGTCTTGTAAGAGACGGTGTCAGAGAGGAGGTGAAAGTTAGGCTAGGGGGATACTTTGGTATCTGGTATGGCTACTAAAGCTGCATTCTTGTGATCAAGTTAATTATCTTGAGAGAATATACTTCTGGTGAATTGGATCAGAGGGGATGGTGATGTTAGAGGTGGCCAAGTGGTGGTGGGGGCTAGGGTATATTCCTGTCATCTACAATGTCTTACTCAGCAGGCCAGCATCTTGTGTGGAGGACTTGTTTGCTGAACTACTATTGTATGGTCTTTCAACTATCTTTCAAAGACTCTCTGTGAAACCCCAAACTGGTAAAACCTGGTAATGTTTGAGGTCCTGGATTTTAGCTCCTGGTGGATTTTCCTGCTTTCTTATGTTAATGGTTTGTTAATGACCTAGACTTTTGGTGACTTGAATTCGAAATTAAAAAAACAAACAAACAGAACAGAGCCTCCGAATAAGCACTTTCTTTAAAGTTTTTGTTTTGCTTTTTTTAAATGGGGCATATGGGGAGTCCTGGTATTGGGGCTGCAACACACTGTCCTGCAGGAAAGGGGAATTTTATTTTCCAAGTGGGTTTGGGCCTCTCTAGGTCTTAGTTCTTCTGGCTGCTCTCCTGGTTCACTCCTGCACAGCTCTGTAGGTTGTGCCCCAGGAATCTGCAATCTGCTGTGGGTAAATATTCCAGGGGCTCTCCTATTGCAGCAATTTCGTTTCTATGTATCTATCATTGCCCATGCTGGCAGGCTGCTCATGGAGCTGAGGAGAGGTGGAATGGGGGTGGCTGTATCTGTGTGGGGATGGGAGGTGTAGAGCCCACAAATGCACGAGGGAGAGGGGAGGAGAGCAGGGAGCTCTAGAGTGAGCTCTTGTGGCTAGTTTCAGAATCTCTCCACTGGCCTGAAATGATAACCGCATTAGACCGCAGTCTGGGGAAATTACTGCAAGCTAATGGTTCTGAGATATCAGTCTCAGGAAGGGGTTGGGCATGGCTTCCCACTGAACGTGGTGAGGGTTTAGGAGAGCTCATGGATAGACACAGTGTACTATGTGTCAGTTGTCTTTCCCATGCTCAGTTACAAATAGAAATAATTTGAGTTACATGATATTCAGAAATAGATCACCAGGTATTTCCTAGTTAATATTAATGGAAGCTTTTCTGAAGCCTATTGTGCAGCATAGCACAACATAAGCTTCTAGCAACTAACGAATAGTAGCTGTGTATAAGATGCATTGGTTGGAATTAAACTTGGATGGTCTGCATGGGAAGGCAGAAATTCTAATACTAAATCACGTGAAGAGTCTTCAAATAGTTTTTAAAAATATGCATTATCTTTTACTTGCATTTTTCCATGAATTTTTGAAGTCACCTCATAGAGAGAAATACAAAAGCAATTTTGTTGAATGCTAGACTGTGGTAGTTATAGAATCTGCTGTCAATTTGAGAGGATTAAAAATGAAGAGCTAGAGTCTAGTCTGTCAGTCAGGTTGCAACTTGATGACCTCATTTGGAAGTGCTAAGGTGATACATAGTTCCTTGGAGGCAGGACACATGCTCAGTCCCTATGAGACATTTTTGTTAGCAAGCCACATGGACACAGGCTAATGGCAGCCACAGCCTTAGAGCAGGAGGAGCCACGTGGAGATCCCTGCTGGTGCTGAGATGCTTACACCTCTACTGCATTTGCAAGACTTTCCACCCACTCGCTTGTAATCATCCCTTATTCAGCATCATTGCATGCATTTCCTGAATCGAAAGAGGACTTTAGAGATTGGTACCAGACATATATGCTAAAATCAAACGTATGGACTTGATCTGGACTGGGCTGGGATGTTTTCTCAATATTCAATTTCTCTTGTATATAAAAGTCTGTCTTAGACATATATGGGAGTCTCTCTGGATTTGTTTCTCTAGTCTACCCAGACTAACATATTGCGGTACTTTGGGAGTGGGTTATGAGAAACCAATCATAAAGATGGAGAGTGGATGTTTGTCTGACCTCTCCCTTATAGCAGTGTTTCTTTTTGGCTAGCCATAAGTCAAATATGTCATGCTGTTTA
This sequence comes from Tenrec ecaudatus, assembly GCF_050624435.1. Lineage (NCBI taxonomy): Eukaryota > Metazoa > Chordata > Mammalia > Afrosoricida > Tenrecidae > Tenrec > Tenrec ecaudatus. The sequence goes on along the minus strand of NC_134540.1, from coordinate 140,399,114 downwards.
CCGGGTTGTTTTCTAGAAAGAATATGGAAAGTTAAAGTTTCGATGATTTTGTTTGGTTGTAGTCTGGCTATTCCTGCATGAAATGGTGAAAAAGAAAGTGAGTAATGCATATTTTGAACTCAGGGGGACAAAAATCATCCCTTGAATTTCTCACAGCTGCTTGACAGACAAAGGCTGACAAAGCAAAATGGCTGACAAAATGCCTGGCTCTGACTTGATGCTGTCAGAGGTCTAAGCCCATATTTTTTGTATCAACAGAAGAGTTTAGATAAGGATTAAGATAAGCTAATTAAGGATTGAACTTGACTGTTTCACAATTGAGTTAGTATCTGACTCTACTTTGTCTATACTGACTTCTTCTGCTTATTATTATGAATATAAGGATTTATAGAAGTGATAATTGGGAAGTATGAAACTAGAGAGTTTGTAAATCCACTTGCCTTGCACCATTAAGACATTATCTTTAAATGGCTTAGGAAGCACTTGCAAAGAAGGCTCTGAAAAGATTAGTCCCACCCAATGCTTTAGAGTACTCAGGATATTTGCATTCCAAGAGACCTGCCTAAGGGATTGTCTCTGGCTTCTCCAGAATCTTGAACTAGTGGTTTTGGTCAGAAGCTGGAAAAAAATCTGGAACCATGAAGAAAATTCCTTTCTAGGAGTGAACATTAAAGGGAGCCTGTGGGAAAGCTGAAATGCTTGCTAGGTGATCACCTGGATCCACTTGTTGAGTTGAAGTGGGGGAAATTCAGCAATAGAGACAGGTTGAGTTTGGCCACTGACACCCATGGACCTGGTTTATAGGATCTAGAGAAGATGAGACCTGGTTGACAGGCCTGAAGTTCATGACCTAGCCCAAGGAGGCTAGGATTGTTGAGAGTTTGTGATGAGGCCCATGGTCTAAAAAAAAGGCAGCCAGTGAGCACCCTGGTGAGGCCAAGTAAGGCAGCCCACATTGAGTTGACCAGAAATCGACCAGAAGAAGAGAAGATTTTTCAACCTGTGAACTAGTGCATACAGCTGCAGACTTTATGGACAGCCTATCCTGATTTTACTTTGCTTATGAGTGTGGATATCACAAGATTCCAACTAGTATGAAGATTCTTCACATCAAATAATATGATTGTCTCCTGGGAGCACTGGGTTGATGTAATTGGGCAGTATAGAAATTGGATACTCAAAATGGAGAGTATAAAGACAAGAAGTAGTTGGCTTACCAATTTATATAGATGGAAAATATATTCAAAGGATTATAGGATTAAGGTATAGGTGTTAATTGCAATTGTTAAGCACAGGATATATTTTGTTTTGTTAACTGACAGGATGTTTTATTTAAATGAGAATGGCCCTTTTTTGAATTGTATGCATTTTGGTTTTATCCTGTTAGGTACAGATATGATTTTATTATTGTTTATTTGAAAATTTTTTATGGCTAGAGTTGTATGAAAATGTGAAATTGACAAGGGGTGGGCTGTGGGAGTTATATAATCTGTTGTCAATTTGAGAAGATTGAGAGTAAAGGGTGGAGTCTAGCCTGTCAATCAGGTCATAGTTTGATGACCTCATTTGGAGGTGCTAACGAGATAAATAGCTCCTTGGAGGTGGGACACCTGCTCTGTCCCTGTGAGACATTCTTGTTAATGAGCCACATGGAGACAGGCTAATGGCAGTCACAGCCTCAGACCTGGAGGAGTCACGTGGAGACCCCTGCCAGTGCTGAGATTCTTATACCACTACTGGATCCACAAGACTTTCCACCCACTGGCCCTGTGCTTGTCCTGTATTCAGCATTATCACATGAGTTTCATGAGTCTGAAGAGGACTTTATAGATTGGTATCAGACATATGGGTTAATACCAGACCCATAGACTTGATCTGGTCTGGGCTGGAATGTTTTCTCAATATTCAATTGTTATTTTTTTATGAATCTCTTTCTTATACACACATGAGTGTCTCTCTGGCTTTGTTTCTCTAGTCTACCCAAACTCACACATAGACTTCATAAATATAATACCTGTGATTCACTTCTGGTTTTTTAGAGAACACTGAGAGAGTTCTGGGGCATGAGGGATCTCTAAGTGGAGCTTATGTGGAGCTCTAAGTTTAGACCCGTAAGCATGGGACAATTAAGCATTACTGCAGAGTTGCCTGTCAAATATGAATAGTAAGTATTGACCCAACCATATAAAATTATATTAGAAAAAGTAAGAAAAACCTAATGTCCAAGAAACACTGTATCTGGTTGGTCAGTTATTAAATAAAGAATTAAATATGTATATTTCCATGCAATAGATAATAGAATTTAATAAAAAATAGAAAATTAATCAAATGTAAAATTACCAAAAATAGAATAAGTATGAAAATTACATCTGTCCTAAGCCAAGTCATCCCTCCTGTTAGGCTGAGTTTTTTAAACTATATATGTCCCCAAGTAATAGAACCCATTCTTGCGTAGCTCTACTTATAGTAATAATAACATATTGGGAAATTTAATAGAGTGAGATGCTAGAATAAGAAATTTGGAAGTTTATTGCAATGAATATTAAAAGGTTTTCCATTAACAAGATGTAGCATTTCTCAAAGTATCGCTCACAAACCACCAATACCAGGATTACCTTGAAGTTTGCATGATCATTACTACTTTATACAGCCAAATCCACCTGATGAAGCAGAATTATGAGAGTGCATCTTGATGATCTTCATTATTAATAGACTACTTAAGTACTTAAGAACTCCTTTGTATAATGTAATTGGAGAACCTTTGACCTAAGACGATGTTATTGATTAGAGAGTAGGTTTAATGGAGGGCTATCCTTCTAAAGCAGGTTATGAGATAGCAATCAGAGGTAGCTTTAAATGTAGGATTTAAAATATCTGTTCCAAGAAGATAAGCTTTGCTATGCCTAGAGGTGACCTTCAATCTCAGATTGCATCACTGGCTTCTTCTAAACACAATGAATCAGCTCTCACTGAATGGTATTTATTCCACATATTTTGGTTATGTGTTTCTTTCACAAAGTTATTTTTATGTGTAGGTTTTTTTAACTTCTGCACTATCCTTTCTTTGAGTCCAACTGCATTTCATATGTAAAACCATCATTAATTTAAGTCAATTGTCTAATTATTCTATAAAAGTTGAAGTATAGCGACGTATTAGGCTGTTGTTTGGACTTTATTGTATGGCCTACTATTAAAGATATGTGCCTTTTGAATTTCTGTGATTTGAAAATGATTGTGTGTTCAGGACTATTTCTAAGGGCTTAGGAATTATGGACATAGTCATGATTTTCTAGTACACTTGTCTAACTTTTCTAAAGTAAGTTTAAAATGGGTCTAGAAGGAACTGCTGAAGGTAAAGAGAAGCTATACATATAAAGACATGGACAAAGTATATTTACCACAAAAATGTTTTTGGTAATTGAAAATGATAAAGTTTAATAATAGCAAGCTGTCTGAACTTGCTCTTATTTTTTAAGTCATTTTATTAGCGGCTAATAAAACTCTTATCACAATCCATTCATATATCAATTTTGTAAAGCACATCTTTACATTCATTGCCCTCATCATTCTAAAAACATTTGCTCTCCACTTAAGCCCCTGGCATCAGGTCCTCATTTTTCCCCCTCCCTCCCTAATTCCCCCTCCCTCATGAGCCCTTGATAATTTATAAATTATTATTTTGTCATACCTTGCCCTGTCTGATGTTTCCCTTCACCCACTTTTCTGTTGTCTGTCTCCCAGGGAGAAGGTCACATGTTGATCCTTGTAATCACTTCCCTCTTTCCAATCCACTCTCCTTCTACCTTCCCAGTATCACCACTCACAACACTGGTCCTGAAGGGATCATCTGCCCTGGATTCCCTGTGTTTCTGGTTCCTATCTTCACCAGTGTACATCCTCTGGTCTAGCCAGTCTTGCAAGGTAGAATTCGGATCATGATAGTGTGGTGGGGGAGGAAGCATTTAGGAATTAGAGGAAAGTTGTATTTTTTAATCTTTGCTACATTGCACCTTGACTGGCTCATCTCCTCCCCTAGAACCCTCTGTGAGGGGATCTCCAGTGGCAGACAAATGGCTTTGGGTCTCCACTTTGCACTCGCCCCCTCATTCTCTATGGTAAGATTTTTTGTTCTGATGATGCCTTATACCTGATTCCTTTGACACCTCGTGATCACACAGGCTGGTGTGCTTCTTCCATGTGGGCTTTGTTGTTTCTGAGCTAGATGGCCACTTGTTTACCTTCAAGACTTTAAGACCCCAGAAGCTATATCTTTTGATAGCTGGGCACCATCAGCTTTCTTCACTACATTTTCTTGTTCACCCTCTTTGTCTTCAGTGCTTGTGCCAGGAAGGTGAGCATTGTAGAATGCCAATTGAGGGAGTACTTGAGTGGAGGCCCAATGTCCTTCTGCTACCTTAATACTAAACCTATAAATATATGCACATAGATCTATTTCCCCATCTTCATATATACATATATTTGCATATGTGTGTGTCTTTATCTAGACCTCTACAAATGCCCTTGGCTTCCCAGCTCTTTCCTCTATTTCCCTTGACTTTCTTCCTGTCCCACTATCATGCTTAGTCCCCACCTGGGTTTCAGCAATTCCTCTTGGTTACATTACCCTTAATCATGCCCTACCAGGTTTCCCACACCCACCTCACCACTGATTTGGATCACTTGCTGTCCCCTTGTCCCAGGGTTTGTAAACACCACTTCCTTTTTTCCCACCTCCCCCTGTCCCATGTGCCCCACAAGTGTCGGTCCCGTTGTTGTTGTTTTCTCCTCCAGATTGTTCATCCAGCCTATTTTATTTAGGCTGACCTGCAGAGATAATAACATGCACAAAAACAAGACAGAGCAAAACAAAGCAACAATATACAACAAAACAACAACCGCAAACCACTGACCAAGAACAAAACACGAGAATGAGAAGCTTGTAGTTAGTTCAAGGACCGTTTGTTGGCCTTTAGGAGTATTTTCCAGCCCAGTCTTTTGGGGCACAACTCCCTGGCCCCATTGTCCACCTTCAGCATTCCCTGGAGACCTTGCCACTCCATTCCCTTGCTGTTCCGCTGCACTCCCCCAGTGCTTTGCCTCACTGTGGTGGGATCAGTTCGGGTGCAATTCCCACACTGTGTCTCCGGTGCTGTCCCCCGCAAGGCCATGGTTCAGTGAGGGGCATCATGTCTCATAGTGGGGATGGCCATGTGGTCCTCTCTGTGGACTGGCTGCTCTAATTGAGGTCATAGTCCCCAAGGCCTGGTTGGCCATGCTGTGCTCCACTCTCTCCTCCTCCCCCTTCATCTGCTCCAGTGTGCTCTGATCAGATATGTCCCTCTCCTGGAGCTGCAAATTCAATGCCGTCCTTTGAAATAAATTCTTCTGAGGGGAGGGGCAGGCATCCACTTAGTATTTGGGACTGGAGCCATGCCCCTAGACCTCCCCCCTGGTTCCCTACTCCACGCTGGAATGTTGCATTCACACCTTGGGGCACTGGGTTAAAGTCTGGTCCCTCTTTCCCTGTGGAGATATAAATAATACCCTCCCCTTGGGTCAGTTAGTTCCCCCATACACCCGCTACACATTTCCCCCTAGTTTCATCATTTTTTTCCCTTCCCCACCTCCTCCCCAGTTGTCTACCATGTGCATCCCTGGATTTGACCTGGTCTCTGCCATGTCTACCATGTGCATCCCTGGATTTGACCTGGTCTCTGCCATACTACACCATCCTCACCCCAAGAATGTTTGTATACAGTAGCTTTTTCCCTTTGACCCTTTTGCATTTTCTTTTCATGCTTACCTCAGCAGATTCATGTTGTATTTGTCCTTTTGTGCCCGATTTACTTTGCTTAGTATGATTTCCTTCAGTTCTTCCCATGTGGCGATGTGCTTCACACGTTCATCACTGCTTTTTAGCGATGCGTAGTACTCCACCACAATGGAAAATATATAGACCAATTCTATGCTGGATTTTTGTTGCCAATACAAGCAACATTGGAAATTTTGTTCCCCAAACAAGGTACTATTGGGATACACAACCAGAATCCACGGACACCTCCCCAAGGACAAAAAAATGTCTACAATATCTATTCAATTTCCTTTAGAACAAAGATTCTAAATTAGGATTTCTATGCTGTTCTATATTTCAATGACAATATGGCCTCTTCTGTTTTCAGCCAAGATTAAATATATTTATGATCCTTGTGCATATTTTGGAAATGATGTCAGAATAGTCCTTGTAGAAAGGTAGCATGTTTGGTAAAGTAGAGGGGGAACAAAAATGAAGCAGGCCTGTGAGATGTACTGACATAGTAGCTGCACCAATGAATCAAGCAATTGTGAAGATGGCTCAGGACCGGGCATTGTTCATTTCATTCATAGAGTCTCTATGCGTCCGAAATGACTCAATGGCACCTAATAAAAACAAAAACATGATTCTTGTTCATGATTCAAAATTAAGTAAGCAAGACATTTTATTGTAATGCAATATTTTATAGGAATATTAAGGAAAGAAAATTGTAATATGATTAGAGATAAGGATAGTTTTTGAAGATTGAGAAATAATAAAAATTCTTTAGAATTAAGCAGCTATAATTCACATTAATGTTTCTGTTAGAAGAATGAACAGTTATCATTTTAATAGGGAAAACATCCAAAATATTTTGATTAATATTATCTAATAACTCTGATCTTTAAGAGTTTTATTGACATATAATTCATGTAAATACATTCAATAAAGTAAACATACTAAAAAGGCATATGCAAGCATTACTCCAATAAATTTTTGAACATTTTCTTATTCCTTGTACTCATTATTACTTTCCATTTACCCCGTCTTCTCTGCCACGATTAAAATAAACTATCAATCCACTTATTGTCTCTATAGATTTCCCTGTTCTGAATGTCATATACAGAAAGCCATATAAAAAAATAAATAAAGGTGATGAAATAAAGCAGAAACCTCAGCTGAAAAGATAAAAGAAAATACTGAATACAACAATAATCATAATAATAACAAATTGTAAATGGCTCAAAAGTGAGACTAAATGGTAAGGTTTTAAATTTTAACCTAACTGCTTTTACATTATTCCACTTCCCAGTGTAGCCTGATAGTAAGGCTATTTATGTCCCTGCTCAGGGGCCCAAGACTCTGAACTTTTAGATGATAATAAGATGATTGGCCTTTCCCAGAAATAGGACAGGCCAGCAAGGAGAGAACAATATGCTCTTTCTTTTCTCTTTTTATTTTTTGCAAGACATTTTTATTCATCAGTTGAGAGGTTACCTTTGTCCTGGTACACACTATATTTTCTGTTGATTCAGAATTGACAGTACTTTGGTCAGAGGGAATTCAATTTCATTTTGAATCAGTGCGATGTATAATTATAAGGGTTTTCTTTTCTATCCGTGTATTTTAAGAACTCAATCTCTTGTTTTGGATGCACTTGGATTTTGTATCTATTCTGTAAGAAGCTTCATTTTTATATGTGTGACAAATTGAATTTCTGGTCATCCATGTCCTTACCTCATAAATTGATATATATTACCTTCCCTTTCTATTTAAGTTTTACATTTTATGTTTTCTTAATTGAATTTCGGAGACTTCCCTCCACTTTTGCACGCACACGCACACACACACACACACACACACACAGACACAGACACAACTGTATCTGTACATGTTTACTTTCCTCAGAGATTTACTTGCATATTTTCACTTATATTTCCTGACAGTTTTAATTTACTTTTCCATAGAAAACCATTTTTTAATGTCACTGACCTTGCATGGTTGGAACACATTTTTATTTTCAGATTACTCTGAAATACAGTGTTATTTAAGGTGGGTACTTACAGATAGTTAATCAGCTACAAGCAATTAAATTAATTGATAATGAGGAAGTAATCCAAGAAACCCACCGTCATTGAGTAGATTCCAACTCATAGAAACCCTGCTTGCTTTTTGGAGGTTGTAAATTTTTAAACATTAGTTTTATTGGCATTACTTCATATACTTCAATAGTTGTACATGTCATAGAATTTAATTGTGGAATCATAACAAGAACAGTTGTGCAGTCATCCTTACTGTCAATTTTAGAACATTTTCTTCTCATACTCATTGTTATTAGTGCCTCGCTGACTCCCATCCTCTCTTGGCCACTCTCAGGTAATTCTCAATACAGCCACTGTCTCTATATTTGCACCTATCCTATATTTCATCCAACAGAAAATCATCAGAGTAAAACAGGAAGCAAGTCATCAAACAAAACTCAATGACCATGACTAGACAAAGCATACATAAATCTTTATGAAAAGAAAGCATCAAATATTAAAAACTGAAACTGTTAACTGGGCCCAAAGGGAGTTCAAGGTAACGCATTTTAACCTACCTACATCTGCCACAAAAGACTCTACAATCCTCAAGGCTTCAGGTTTTTTCAGGTTAGTTGGCAAACTTTAAGCAATAATATAAAAGAACATAAGAAATTTTTGCTACAAAACATTGAATAATTTTGCAGTGGTTACATGTTGGGTTGCTATTTTTGTGTACGTGAAGTCCATACCACCAGCAGCCCCGCCAGAGAAAGGCTGGGCTTTTTACTTTTCATAAACAGTTCCAGTCTTGGGAAGCCACCAGGGGTCGCTGTGAATCACTACTGAGTCGATGGCAGTAAGTTTGGTTTGGTATCTGAACACGAAGCTATAGTTTCTTGACATCTCCTCCATCTAGATCGATACATTTCCGAAGGCGGTGTTTCCATCTCCCTAGCCCTTCCGTCATATCTAGATGTCAGTTGGCATCTTCAAGGCACTAAATTATATTCCCGTGATATGGTCAATGAATATGAAGGCCAAAAGAAGAGCAAAGGTGGACGGTTGAAGATCTCTCAATGAAATTCTCATAATGAGAGAGGCATCGTCACGACTGAAAAAAATGTTTTTAAAGGTACAAAAGAATTGAGCAGGTATAATATAGTGATGTGAAAACAACATTCACAACTCAATTTCCCCAGCTTTCTGCCTACCAATTTAATTCATTATATTTAAAAGCAAAACAAAACAAACAAAAAACCTTATTCCTAATAAACCTCCAGGAATCCAGGTAGTCCAGTGGTTATACATTGGACTGCAATCGGGAAGGTTAGCAGTTGGAAACCACTAGCCACTCTGGTAGAGCAACGGGGGTTTCTACTGCCTTTAACAGTCTCATAAACTCACAAGGGCAATTCTACCCTGTCCTATAGGGTTGCCATGAGTCAGTATTGACTAGCTGATAGTGAGCTGAACCCCCATAATCAATTTGTGTCTTTGGATAAAATTTACCCAGATGGCTCCTTGGAAATCGTACACAACAACAACAACAAACAACAATCTCAACTTTCTGAGATGACTGATCTGGCTCCAATTTAAAAGAACTAGCAGATGCTCTCTGAAGCCACTATGCACTGAAACTCTGTGGATCATATTGATTAATCCACTCTCATCACAGATTAGGATTCCTTCCATAAAATTAGTAGATATGTGTAATCTTTCACCTTCCTTAAAAGACTGATGGAAATATAAACTCTTCCGAGCAGTAGATCTCCATATTTTGGGACCCATTGAGCCTGAAGGCTGATGAGGCCAAGATGTGCAGTTAAAAGTGAAAATGGAAATTTTCATGTGCAATACCAGCTTTAGGAGCTATCTCTTCAAATATAATACTGTGATCTTTCATCAGTTTCTGAAATTCAGCCAGTTTCTTTGCTAACGTTAAGAGTTTTCTCTCATTGGTTTCAAATTGAAGTCTTCTTGACTACCTTTAAATGCTTGATCGATATAGAAATTTTGTTATTTATGTGGAATAAAATAACACTAAGCTTGTGGCAAAGTTTTAATGAGTTTAATTTATTAAAAATTTGACAATAGCGCTAGTCTCAAAATAATATTTCCATGGCACACAAAAAATCCAGATTATGAATTGAATCAGGTAAGTATATTACTGAAGGAGCTTATTTACAGCCCCCATATATCCCCTGGAGTAGATATATGTAAACACATTGTGTTTGGAATATGCATGTACATGTATGAACTAGAATCTTAGTAATGGTGCTTTTGACTTACTCTCTTACACTTATTCTGTAAAAACTTGGGTAACTTTCCGAATTTCTTAACGAGAAATCAAGAAGTTGTATTTTATATTGTAAATTCTTTTTTTCTTATTTCAAGGTGTGTAGGGATTCATTGGACCTGAATTTTGTGAGCTTTATTATTTTTTATTATCCCAAAATAATTGCTGAAGTTATGGAATTTAAAAAGAAGCAAAACTCTCCCTCTTCCCAGAGGCTTTATTGGCAAGTAATTTACATATCATTTGATTCAATAGTTCAACCATTCAATCATATCACAGAGATTTGTACAATCACCCCAGCATCGATTTTAGAGCATTCTCCCGTGCCACCCCCACCCCCCCCACTGCATGGTTAAATTGCCTTTAAGATTATTTACGCAATTACAATCAGTTCTGGTGTTCTCTCCTGTCTTCACTAGGTACTCCCCAATTCCCTTTACTTCCTTAGTCCTCCCACCCCTGGAACCTCTGTATTCCCAATATTCCCTTATCATTATACATCCACTCCTACTATGCCTCACAGCTGGGAAAACCCATAGAAAACAAAATGGCTCTAAGGTAGTAAGGGTGAAAACAAGAGGATATAGACAAAAACTAATAATAATGCATAAGAAGGAGAAGACTCCAACAATAACCAACAAGCCAGAGAAGAAATTTCTATCATGAAACCTGTCAGAGATACACACAGAACAAGTTCAGGTCACGTCTATAGGGTGGTCAACTGGCTAAGTGTCCGAGTCAGTCCAGCATAAACAAGGATGTAATGCTCTCTGCCTGATTGTAAGGATGACTGAGACACTTGCCTGTGGTTAGAGCAGATCTGCCAGGGACTTAGTCTAACCAGATACTCTGCAGATGGGATTTTGTCTCTCCCGTAGCTCTTCACAAATTGGATGTTCATCATTTTTGCTTCGATGTTCATCACATTTGATATTTGTAATTGTCATGTTGGATCACACAAGCTGGTGTGCTTCCTCCTCAAGGACCTAATCGACTCCTCGCTTAGATGGCTACTTGCTTGGATACAAGTGATTAAGACATTATTCCAAATGATAGCTGGGCAGCATGTTTGCTTCAGCACACTTTGCTCTAGCGCCCTTATCTTTCGTGAGTTCTTGTTCATGAAGGTGTGTATTGAGCAGGGCCATGGCGCAAGAGCTGATTGTATTTAAGTTGGGGCTATGATTTAGTGTGAGCCCAAAACACATTCCTGAATCTATGCCTTTATTTATCTATCTATCTATTTATTTATTTATTTATTTATTTATTTGCTTGTTTGTTTATTTCAGTTACTTTGCTTTGATCTGAGAGCCAATACATATGTGATATTATTCCATAGTTCAATCATGTCACATATGAACATGGGGAAAAACCGTCTGTCTGTTCATGATCTCTTCCTAATTTATTTTGGGTATATGTCTAGGTATGGTTTTGATGGGTCATGTGGTTGCTTAATTTCCATCTGTTTTAGAAATTGCCATATCACTTTGCAGAGTGCTTGTACTTATTTACAAGTCCACCAGCAGTGGATAACAGTCCCGGTGTTACCATACCCTCTTCAACATTTGTGGTTCTGTTTGTTTGTTTTTTAAAATTGGGCGACAGCAATGGGACCTAGGTGGTAGCTTCTTGTTTTGACTAGCATTTTCCATATGTCTCATGACCTGAAACATTTCCTCATGCTCCTTAGCCATTCAAGGGTCATCCTCTGTGAATCATCTCTGTCCAGTTCCCTTGCCCACTTTCTCAGATGGCTATTAGGTTGTTTTTTTTTTCTTGTTGTAAGCTTGTATAATTCTGTATAGCTTAGTAATTAGTTCTTTGTCGTGCCGTTATTAAAATATTTTCCCGATCTGTGGGCTATTTACTCTTTTAACAATGTCCTTGGATGTACACAAATGTTTTACTTTTAATAAGTTTCATTTTTCTAATTTATCCTCCATGGAGAATGTTTCTTTTGTTAATTCTGGTAGCCAATGTATTCCCTGTTTAGTGCTCCTACCTTTGTCCCAGTTCCTCACTGATAATTCTGATAGTTTTGGGTTTTACCTCTAGGTCTTTAATCCCCCTACATTGTGTTTTTGGTTTTGGAGGGAGATATGTGTTTTGTTGCATTCTGCTTTGAGTGGATATCTAGCTTTTCCTCAACCATTATTTGAAGAAGGCTTCTGCATCCCACTCCCACCCTGTTATCTGATCCTGTTCAAACCTCTTGATCACACAGGCTGATGTGCTTCTCCCATGTGGGCTTGTTGCTTCTCTGATAGATGGCTTTTAAGACATGGGGTCTTAAAGGCTTGAAGACAAACAAGAGGCCATCTAGCTGAGAAGCAACAAAGTCCACATGGAGGAAACACACCAGCCTGTGTGATCATGAGGTATTGATGCTAGCAGGTATCCGGCACAAAAGACCCAAAACAAAAAATCATATTGAAGAGAATGATGGAGAGGGTGACATGAGTGCCAAAGCCCATCCGTAGACAATGGAACATCTCCTTACAGAAGGGTTACAAGGAAGAAATGCGCCAATCTGGGTGCAGTATAGCACCAATGAAACACACAACTTTCCTCTAGTTCTTTAATGTGCCCCCCACCCCCCCAACCACCACCAGTATCATGACTCCAGTTCTATCTTACAAATCTGGCTAGATCAGAGTATGTACACTGATAAAAATAAGAGCTTGAAACACAGGGAATTCAGGACAGATAAATCCGTCAGGACCAATATGGAGAGAAGCAATACCAGGAGGGTAAGGGGAAAGTGAGGGTAGAAAGAAGGAATCACAATGATCAACATATAGCCCCCTTCTGGATATGGACAACAGAAAAGTGGGTAAGAGGAGACAGCGTTTGGTGTGGGACATGGAAAAAAGAATAATTTATAGATTATCAAGGGATCATGAAGGGGTGAGGGCCGAGGCGGGAGGACAAGAGCTGATACCAAGGGCTCAAGTAGAAAGAAAATGTTCTGAAAATGATGATGGCAACATATGTACAAATGTGCTTGACACAATAGATGTATGTATGGATTGTGATAAGAGCTGTAAAAGCCTCCAATAAAATGAAAATGAAGAAAAAGAAAGACCCCAGACACTATTTTGATAGCCCGGCACCACCAGCTTTCTTCACCACGTTTGCTTGTGCACCCATTTTGTCTTCAACAGTCTTGCAGGAAGGGTGCATGTCACAAAATGCCAGGTTGTTAGAACAGAGTGTTCTTACATTGAGGGAAGTCTTGAGCAGGGGCCCAAAGTCCATCTACTTCCTTAAAGTATTGCTATAAATATATGTACATATGCCAATACAGCTATTTTAATGAATTAGTATATTTACATAACTGCACAACTAGGTTTATATCTCTATCCATAGCTTTGCTTCATACATCTTGCCTCTGTTTCCTGTTACCTTTTCCACCATCATACTTGCCCTTTTTCTGCCCTTTAGGAATTCCTCTTAGGTAGATTGCTGTTGCTCCAACACTCCCAGGATCTCTATATCCTCCTTGTTGTTGATTTTAATTACCTAGTTGTTTTCATTGTTTGCTCACTGCTCCCTTCCCCTGCCTCCTCCTCCCCCTAAGTCCCTCCTGAACCTCCGGTCCCATTGCTTTCTCCTTGGGCTTGCTTACCATGCCTATCTTATATAGGTATGCAATCCAACAATAACGTAGACAATACAAAAATAAAACAAAAAGTTGAATAATTAGAGAGAAATATAGATAGAGATACAGCTATAGATACAGATATAGATATAGATGATATAATAACGAGCAAAAAATCATAGATGCTTCCAGGTTTCTCTGCTGACCTTTATGACTATCTCCTAACTGGTCCTGGGGGAATTCTGGGAGCTGCCTCTCCTAACTTGAAGTCTATTTTGGGAAGTCCTCCGGGGCATTGTGACTTTACTTGCTCCCATTGCTGATCTGCTGTGTTCCCTTTTTGGTATGCCTTGCTGTAAGGAGTTCAGATTGGACTCACTCCCTGCTATTGTGTTCTCATTATTGTCCTCTATTGCAGTATGCTCCATCCAGGGGACATCATGTCTTCAGCTGTTGTGAGCCCTACAGTCCTCTCTGTGCCTTAGCAGCAGGGACATTGTCTTTAGGGCTTAGAGTGCTGATATGGAGTCTAGAGCCTCACTCTCTCTTTTTCCTTCTTGGTTTACTTCTTGGAGTCATGGCAGGCCAACACCTCTCCCCAACCTGTAGGTGTAGTGTCGTTCTCCGTAGCACATACTTCTAGGAGGGGGTCAGTTTGGCTCTGATTAAGGCTGACCCTGTAGCCCACTCTGTTCATGTGTTGCTCCATGTGACTATGTTGCCCTCAAGGTTTGGTGTGACATGGTGGGGTCTGCAGGCACACTCCCATTTTGTGGAGACATAACCAACACTCCCCCTCCTGGGTGGGTTAGTGCCCTGCTTCCACAGTGCCATAATCTCCCCACATGCCCCCTTTCCTCCCTACCCCTCCCCTTTCTCCCTTCATGTATTTGAATGACATCCTTGGGTTTTGCCTGTCCCCCAGCTGACTGCCTGTACTTCAACACACATGGTGTGAGATAAGTGCCTTTTCTATACTTACTGTGCTGATTATACTTACTTTATTGGATCAGGTTGTACTTGTCCTTTTGTAATTGGGTATTTTCACTACCAACTTTTCCCAAGAGCTGATGTGCTTCATGTGATCATTAGTGTATTTTAGTGACACATAGTACTCCATTGTGTGTGTGTGCCAGAGTTTTCTAATCCACTCATCTAGCAATGGAAATTTAGGTTGTTTCCAATACTTTGTGATTGTGAATTACATCACAATGAACACCGGAGAGCAGACAACTGGTCGTGGTCTATTTATTACCTCTTTTGGGTATATGCCTATTAGCGGGATAGCTGTATTCCCTGAGCCAAGGTTCTTAGGTTTGTCCCAATTCCTTCCTTGATGGTCTTGGTAGTTTAGGGGTTTTACTTCTAGGTCTGTGATCAACTTTGAGTTTGTTCTTTTACATGGCGTGAGGTGAGGATCTTGTTTCATTTTCTACAAGTGGATATCCAATATTTCCAGCACCACTTGTATTTGGGCCCTAGTTGAAGATCAGTTGTGCATCTGTTGATGGTTTTATTTCTAGGTTTTCTGGTCTTTTCCATTGGTGTGGGTATCTGCCATTGTACAAGTACCACGCTGCTTTGATCACTGTGGATGTGTGGTAGGTGTTAAAGTCAGGTAAAGCAAATGCTCCAACTTTGTCCTTCTTCTTGAGGAGTTCTCTGTTAATTCTGGGCTTCTTCTATATGAAATTGGTGATCAGATTTTCCAATTCTTTGAAGAAGGTTGTTGATATTTGAATCAGGATATTGTTAAACTTATATAGGGCCTTGGATAAGAACGACATCTTTATTATATTGAGTCTTCTGTTCCTCAAGCATGGGATATTCTTTCACTTGCAGAGGTCACTTTTGGTTTCCTGTAGTACGGTCTTATAGTTTTCCTTCTATAACTCTTTTGTGGTTTTGGTTAAATATATTCCTACATATTTTAATTTGGCTATTGTGAATGGTATTGGCTTCTTCATTTCCGCTCCCATGGTCTTGTCCAATGTATATAGCAAACCAATAGACTTCTGTTTTTTTATCTTATATCCTGCCACTCTTTCATATTCCTCTATCACTGCCAATGCACGTCTAGTGGAGTTTTGGGGATTTTTAATGTATAGAATCAGGCTGTCTGAAAATAGTGATAGTTTCACCTCCTCCTCTCCCAGCCAAATGCCTTTAATGTCCTTCTGCTGCCTTGTGTTGTTAGCTAGGACCTCTAGTACGATGTTCAGCAGAAGTAGGGACAAGGGACATCCTTGTCTGGTACCTATTTTCAGTGGGACTTTTTGTTTTTTTTGTCCATTGACTATAATGTTGGCTTTTTGTAAAGAGCTTGTATTAACTTTAGGAATTCTCCTTCCATTTCAATCTTATCGAGTGTCTTAAAGAGAAATGGGTGGCGGATGTTGTCATGTGATGCTTATCCTTTTTCTTATCAATGTGGTGAAGGATGTTTATGGATTTTCAGATGTTGAACCATTCCTGCATCTCTGGAATGAATCCCACCTGATCATGATGGATGATATGTTTTATATACTTTTTTATTCTATGCCCAATATTTTGTTAAGGATTTTTGCATCTATGTTCATTAGAGATATTGGTGTGTAGTTCTCTGATCCTATTCTCTATTCCTGGGGGGTCCTTGACTTGTTTGGGTATCAAAATTATACTGGCTTCGTGGAATGGGTTTGGGATTGTCATCTTTTTCTATGCTCTGGAATAATTTGTGGAGGATTCGTGTCAGCTCTGCCCTGAATGCTTGGTGCAGGAGCTTATTTAGTTGGTAGTGTCTTAATAACCATATCTATTTCTTCTTTTGCTATGGGTCTGTTGAGATTCTCAACCTTGATCTGGGATAACCTAGGGAGGGGTTGCTTTTCCAAGGATTTGTCCATGCCTTCCATATTGTTGAATTCATTTGAATACAGAATTTCATAGTATTTTATGTTTATCTTTTTCATCTCAATGGGGTCTTCCTCTGAAAACGGCTTTTGCTGTATCCCATAGGTTTTGGTACATTGTGTTCTCATTCTCCTTTGCTCTTCCCTTCTCCTCAGCAACACATAACCTCCCTTAACTTACCAAGGAAAATCGCATCTCCCTTAGCCCTCTCCTCAAAATTATTAAAAATAGCTATACCTAACGGCAGGCTTCCTTTGATTAATGCCGCCATTAAAACCTACTCCATCACATCTAAATGCTAGCTATCCTTCGCACGAACTAACACCCCCTCCTCATCTATGCTCAATATGTTTTTCCAACACCTATCTGATCCTCCCATCACCCCAAAATCCAGCATCCCCTACATATCCCAGAAGATGAAGCTCCATCATTAGTTCACCCAAGATGCCACACAAGCAACAACCAACACCTGCAACTGATGTAAAAAATCGATAAAACAAAATCCAGTAACTGAAGATAACTCCAACTTGATGGTTTACACAGCAGAAGCATCTCTTGAACTGCCAGTGAAAGAATGTTGAGGAGACTGCTTAGTGCCATTCAGGAAATTAGTGGATCAATCCTGAAGACAAAAGAAAAACAGAAATAATAGAATCCTCACACTGAAGTAAAGTCCAAGTTTTAAGGAATAATATAGCAGAAATATATAAAAAGGTGAATGATAATAGAATGACAGTGATGGAGAACTGAATTAGCAATTTTGAAGATAACCATGCAGAATTCATCAAGAGAGAGAGTCAGGCAAAAGAATAAGAAGAAGAAGGAGAAGAAGAAGAAGAAGAAGAAGAAGAAGAAGAAGAAGAAGAAGAAGAAGAAGAAGAAGAAGAAGAAGAAAGAAACTAAAGAAAGCCTGAGGGTGATGTGAAGGAGACAATACCACTCAGTAAGCAGAGAGAATACCAATTAGATTATAAGCTACCCGCCCCCCCCACAAAAAAATATCAAGACATGTAGTAGTCAAATGATCTAAATCCAAGGAAAAGTAGAGAACCACAAGAGCATCTAGAGAGAGAAAAGGTAAACACATAAGGATAAGCTTGGCCATCTCCAGAGACCATGCAGGAAAGAAGAAACTGAAGCAATGTGTTCCAAAGGCTGAAGGAAGAATACAACACAACAGCACTGGTCAGTCTTGTTCCCTAACCATAGATATTGATATGTTTGAGTTCCTTGTGGCAGCTACAATGTCAACCCATATCTTTGAGAGTTTCCTTTTATTCACTGGCCTTCTTATTTACTAAGCATGAAGTTCTTATCCAGGGACTCATGATTCCTGATATTCCCAAAAGATGTGAGGCAGAATTTCACCATACTTGATGCTAAGAAGCAGATTTATTCACTATCTAGCAGTTCATAGTAAAATATTCTTTGTCAAAAACACAGTTCTCATGTATCATGCAACTGGTCTTTAGTCTTCCTTATTCAGTGTCAAGCTTTTGCATGCTTCATAAGCAATAAGGCAATTGAAGACACAGTGCCTTGAGTTAGGTGTACCATAGTCCTCAAAGTTACATCAATGACACTGTTTAAAAGTTTTGTGCAGCATATTTGCTCAGTGAAATATGTCATTTGATTTTTTGATTTCTGCTTCAAGGGGTCGTGATTGTAGATCTAAGTAAAGTGAAATTCTTGGCAACTTCAATACTTTCTCCATTTTCCAATAGTTCCTATAAAATCTTTAATATCTGTTTATACTGTAGTCTTTAACAAGTTTTTCCTACTAAGAAGGCCAGATGTAGTTTATACATTGGGATATGTGGTAGTTATATAATCTGTTATTAATTTGAGACTTAAGAGTGAAGGAGTGGGTCATCACAGCTTGATGACCTTATTTGGAAGTGCTAAGGAGATAAATAGTTCACTGGGGGTGAGACACACACACTTCCCCTGTGAGACATTTCTGTGGAGAAGACACATGGAGCTATACTAGAGCCCTGGAGCTGAAGGAGCCACATGGAGACCCCTGGCAATCTTGAGATGCTTCCACTGCCACTGGATCCACAAGACTTTCCCCTCACTGGTCTGTGATCTTCCTGCATTCAGCATCATTGCATGTGTTATGTGAGTCTCAAGATAAATTTATAGCTTGGTATTGGACATATGGGCTAATTTTGGACATATGGACTTGATCTGGACTGGGCTGGGATATTTTCTCAATCTTAAATTGCTTTTGTAGATAAAACTCTTTCTTATACACATACGAATGTCTCAGGATTTGTTTCTCTAGTCAACTCAGTCTAACACAGTGTACTAACTGCAAATTAATACCTCAAACTTACCAGCTCTTCACATAAAGATTTATGGCCTTTGAAACCCCAAGAGCAGTTCTCCACTATCGTATAAGGATTCTGTGAGTTGGAATTGACTTGATGGCTGTGTATTAGTTTGCATAATAAGAAATTTTATACCTTTCTCATAGACAGTTTCATCCATTAAGATAGAAAGAAATTTAAAAACATCATCCTTTTTTATGAGCACTATGCAAATGCATACACATAGGGATATCTAGTAAATAACTAAACAAATTAAAATCTGGACCTCATTATATCCTAAGAGTAGCTACTTCCCACCCAATATAAATTTATTGAAACAAAGCCATAAATATGATATAGATACGGCAATTTTCAGAAAGTTTCCAATCAGAATTGTCTAGTACTTTTGAGACCCAGTGCTAAGTGACTATGCAGGACATCTTATTTAAAATTTCAAGACGATAATTACAGAAAATTAGATGATGTCTAACTTTCATGAAAGTGAATAAATTGCATGTCTGTTTATTTGGGTATCCTGGTTCTTGAGGCTCTTCAAAGTTCTGTTCTGTTTTATGACTCAAATGACCACTAGGGTGACCCCCACCTTTTACATAATTACCTCAGTGCTGCCTTTCTACCCATCAGAGTCAAAGAGCTGATCCTAGTGCTGTTAATACCATGAGTTATCCCTCTTTCTAAGCTTCTATCATTTATTTCTTATAGACGTAAATAAATAAGGAATATGACAAATTCAGCTTCCGTACAAAGCAACCCCAATAAATTTCCCTATTATTGAATTAAAATACTTAATACACTTAAATACTACAAATATCATTAAAGCTGTCTATGTTCTTGACACTATTCAGAGGGTTTACATGTAGTCATTCTTTTAATCTTCAAATAAGGTCTATAAAGTAGAGCTGCATTATACTAATTTTATAGATGCAGAACTAGTGATGTGCAAGGGATAAGTAAACTAAGCATGATCATCTAGCTAATAAATGTTTTAGATGGAATGCAAATGGAGTCTCTGCAAATATAATCTGTATTATTAACTACAAGTTCATATTATACTAAAGCATGATGCATTCTCTTCTTGATTTATTAACTACATTATGCATGTGAAACATATATGTAGAGTAAAATACACAAAATAATGGAAGAATTAGCATAAACTGCCAAATGTACTCAGTAACACAATACTGGTTTACAAGGATTTTCCCCACTACTAAACATAAGGACAAGCAAAATAAGTATTTCTATAAAACCATAAAAGCCTTTATTAGACAAAACTATCAAAATGTAAAGTTATTATTTCTTGACATGTCCTCCACCCAGGTCTATACACATCTGAATGTAATGCTTGCATCTCTCTGATATTTCTTAAAGAATTATATGCTCTTCAATTTCCTTTATAGTAAAATGAAAGTCAGGGTATTATTAAGACCACGCCTTGTCAACTTGACATGTCAACACAACTCTTTATTCATACATAATTTTTAATGAACCAATAATAAAATCATATTTATACCTAACTGGATCAAACTAAAATGCACACAACTCGAAATTGGCCAGTCTCATGTAAACATAAGAACCTATAAGTGAAAGCACAGCAATATTCTATGCCTAACAGTTGCAGGTAAGTGAACACCTACACCGTAATCCTATGAATATGTTCTCCCACCTACGAAAGTTTGTAAGCCAACCACTTCATTCCTTTATCCACCCCATTTTGGATATGCAATATCTATACTGCCCACTTATATCAATCCTGTGCGTTGAGGAGACAAACATGGTCTTTGATGTGGAGAAACTTCATTCCAGTTGGAACCTTGTGAGCCTGCATCCATAATCAAAGTCAAATCAGGAGAGGCCATTCATAAAGTCAGCAGCAATATGCACCAGTGCACAGGCTCCAAAATCTTCTCTTCAGCTGGATGAGTTCTGGTCAACTCAATGTGGGCTGCCTCACTCAGCCTAAACATGGTGCTCATTGGTTGCCTCATCTTTAGATCATGGGCACTGTCACAAATTCTCAACAACCCTGCCCTCCTTGTGCTAGGTAATGAGCTTCAGACCAGTCAACCCATACTTGTCTTCTCCTCTAGTCCCTTTGAAACAGGTCCATGGGTGTCAGTGGTCAGATTCAACCCATCTCTTTATTGCTGCATTTCCCCCAATTCCACTCAATATGTGGACCCAGATGGTCACCTAACAAGCATTTCAGCCTGATCACAGACTCCCTTTAACAGTCATTCCTTGAGATGTGTTTCTTCAGGGCTCCAGATGGTTTCCAGCTGCAGGCACAAACTATTAATTCAAAAACCAAAGAGTTCCTTTTTTTCTTCAGTCTGTCTAAAGCCCCGGCGTCAAGTCTCTTCACCTTGGAACGTCGTAAGCACTCAGAACACTGGGTGGGGCTTAGCTCTTCAGAACCTTCTTTGTATGGTGTGTCATAAGCCATTGAAACACTCAAATTAATGTCTGGAGGCAAGTGGTTTTACAAGCTGTCTCTTCATATTCCCCAATAATGATTGCTATCCATCATATCAAGAACAGTAAGCAGAAGAAAACAGTATAAACCTAGTACAGCCATATCCTAAACTCAATTCTCAAACTTTCAAATTAAATCCTTACCTATCTTACATTAATCCTTATATAAACTAATCTACTGATAGAAAATATTGCCTTAGGCCTCGGGTTGCATTGCCTCAAGCCAGGACCAGGCCTTCTGTCAATCATTTTGAACTTCTGTTAGACATTTTCACTAAGCAACCTGGTCTCTGAGAAATTTAAGGGGTGATTTTATCCCCTGAGTTCAAAATATACATTAAGTACACTCATTTTCACCATTTCAAACAGGAATAACCAAAGATAAAAAGCAAGCAAAGTAATCAACACTTTAACTTCCCACATTCGTTCCGGAAAACAACCCAGTCAACTGAAAGGCTTTATCTGACCTCTAGCTAGCCAAAGAAGAAATGTTATCATAAGGCAGAGGTCATCAACTCTCCAGCTTCATGATTGTTTCTCTAGTTCCCTACTCCCAAAGTACCACAATGTGTTAGTCCGGTTTGACTAGAGAAGCAAATCCAGGAGACACCATACGTGTGTAAGAGACAGCCTTCTCTCAAAGAGTAATTATATATTGAGAATACATCCCAGCCCAGCCCAGATCAAGCCCATAAGTCCAACTATATGTCATACACCGGTCTACAAATTCCTCTTCAGACTCATGTAGCCATGCAATAATGCCAAATACAAGAAGATCAGAGGCCAGTGGGTGGAAAGTCGTGTGGCTGCAGTGCCAGTGGAAGCATCTCTGCGCTGGCATGGATCTCCCTGTGACTCCTCCAGCTACATGGATCTGCTTCTAACAGCATAGTTCTACGTGGCTTGTCAACAGAAAGATAGAGTAGAGGGAGTGTGTTCTGCCTCCTGAGAGGAAGAGGGGAGTTCCCAGGATCCTCATAAGGCCACCTCCACACAGAGGCATGGCTGGCTATGACCCCACTGACAGACCAGAATCCACCCCTATAACCTCTTTAACAAGTTGACATGAAATTATATACTACTGTGGGTGCATTAGGTCAACATGGATCAGAACTTAACAACAACACAAGGGAGCAATAACGCTAGAGTGGTACAGATACCTTAGAATATTTGAGGTGAAAAGGTCAACATTTACCCAAATATGAAGTTCATAAAATTTAGGAAAGAAGAAATAACAGAAACTTAAAGTGCAGGAAGGAAATGGGATCTATGATAAATTATAGGACTTGCAATGAATCAGGGGAAAATGTGTAAGGATTTTTGCGTAGGGAATTGATCTTCTCCGTGTACTTCACCATATTCACAATGAAAAGTTAAAAATTAAAAATAAAGGTTGCTCCTTTGAGATATGCCCCAAATAGTTACCATAAGGTGCTGGCTTCATCAATGAATTAGCTGACTCAACAAATCTGACCTGAAACCACTGTTTTTATTTAACCTTTTAAAAAAGGACACTAAATTGACTCTTTGTTCTCATACGACTAAAAGAGCTTGTCTGCAGTCACTGATTGTTCATAGAGACCAGTTTGAACATGTACGTGTTGCAATAAACCTGTGTATATATGAACAGTGTTTCCACAACAAAACTTTTTGACTCGTCTTTGCACTTTCCTTCTCCAAAGGAAACTAAAAACCCTAATTCTAATATCATCCATATTTTGCCTCTCATTCAAATTTATATAAATTAAATCATTCAACATGAACTATCTTTTGGCTTTTAGTTCTTGACATTATGTCTTACATGTTTTGTTTTATAAACATTCCATATATCAATATATAAAAATATATTTACTTATTTTACTCTTGGGAATTTTCTTATTTAACATTTCCCCCCACCCCGGGGATT
This sequence comes from Tenrec ecaudatus, assembly GCF_050624435.1. Classification (NCBI taxonomy): domain Eukaryota; kingdom Metazoa; phylum Chordata; class Mammalia; order Afrosoricida; family Tenrecidae; genus Tenrec; species Tenrec ecaudatus. The sequence goes on along the minus strand of NC_134540.1, from coordinate 140,375,799 downwards.
CTTCTATGAACATACTTGTATATGTGTGTTGTTGTTCTGACAGTGGAATTATTTTGTCAGAGGTTCCACTGCCACCGTGTCTTCTTTGAACTACATTCCTATTAATAGTCAATGCTTAAAATGAACTATCTTCTGAGTTGTGTTATTCTAAAATTTCACTTTGCTTTCAGTTTCTTCCCATATTATCTACTTTATTAATATACTTGTCTTATTCTCATTATTGTACATCCAAAAAATTCTATGCAAAACAGTGGCTTCTGAGGAAATCAGTTAGGATATATATATATATTTAGGCTATACATTCTCAAGGAAAAGAGGTCAGGGGAGAAAGTTGTAGTGGCAGTTTGTGTAATCCTGAAGACATAATCTCGATAGGTATTTTCCCAACTACACAGGATGTTCATAGGGTTCATTAAGAAACTGTTTTAAGAAAATGGAAAATTTCAATGGTAAGGAAATGCCTGAAAAATTGCACTGAGGAATTTTCCACCCCATGACAACACTGCACCTGTTCATTTAAATCAATAGCAAGGACTAGCCGGTGATAATTTCATTGGAAAACCACATTTTATCCACCCTACAACCCACCTTGTCCTTTCAACTTATTTTACCCCCCCCTACACTTAAAGAACATTTAAAAGGAATGTACTTTGTGTCCCTCGGGGTGTCCATGCTGCTGTTTTTAGGTGGTGCACATCGAAGAATGCAGAATTCTTTTTGGAAAGAGTTGTTGTTAGGTGCTGTTGAGTTGCTTCCAATTCCCAGTGACATTATGTACAACAGAAGGAGACACGACCTAGTTCTGTACCATCCTCACAATTGTTCTTATGTGTAAGCCCATTGTTGTACACACTGTGGCACTCAATGTTGTCCCTGGCTTTCCTATATTTCACCGCCCCTCTTCTTTACCAAGCATGATGTTCTTCTCCAGGGACTGGTTGATGGAAATACCACCTTCAGAATTGCATAATCATGGCTAAAGGATGTGCTGAGAAATAATTTCCTCACTCTCTAGTATTTTTGTTTGCTCGAAGTGTATATGAGTTTTCAGCAAGAATGTTTGACTTGCTGTATTAGTCTGGTATGCTTTAGAGAAACAAAGCCACAGAAATTCATGCATAAAACAGAATTTTATATAAAAGTTAAGTGTGCATCAAGAAAACATCCCAACCCAGTGCTGCCCAAGTCCACATGTACAACATTATCCCATTAACCCCTATGTCCAACACCAATCCACAAAGTCCTCCTCCATCTCACAAAATGGATGCAATGATGCTGATTGCAGGAAGAAAGCAGAGTCAGTGAATGTGAAGCATCTCAGCACTAGCAGGGGTCTCACACGGGTGTTCCAGCACCCAGGCCTACATCAGGGCAGGTCCATGTGGCTTCTCCTCAGGGATGTCTTGCAGGAAGTGAGCCTTGCCTGCTAATGCAGGGAACTGGCTAAGTCAGCTTCATCCTGGTCCAACCATCAGAGAACAACAGACCCAAGAACTAGGAAGGCGAGGCTCACTGAGCCATTTATCCCTCTTCCCTTCAATTAGCCCCGCATCAGCCAGGTTGGCACAATAAACTAACTACATCACTGACCGTCATAGATTATTTTTTAAGGAGATCAGTTCTCACATTCTATATCTTATATATGCCACTCTGTTACTTAGCTTAAATGAAAAGGTTTGATTCAATATCTAGTATTTTAATATTTTATTCAATATGCTCTATTTCAATATTTGATTTAATATTTAAAGGTTCTTAGGGAAATAGCCTCAAAAATGCTCTCAACCAGTCCAGTAATTGTGAACATTGTATAATTTTGAGTTCTGTACCACATTTTTCTTCAATTCTATCGAGATTCATTCATTTAGCCTTTATCAGAAAAGTCAGTAGCGGTAGATGAGTATCATCGACTTCTTCTGGGTGCAAGCTAATCAAGGTCATGGCTCATCTATAATGTTAGTGTTTCAGACTAGTATCTTCTCTGAGTCAATTTCCTTCTTTCATTTGCTCTGAATGATTGAAGACAAACAAGTGTAAGTTAAATGGATTGTCACAAACTTCTAAGAACTCCAGCACCACCTGCCAAACCACTAAGTAGAATGGACACATTACTATATTAGGCCGTTTGACAGAAGTGCCCCACAAGACTATACCCTACAAGACCAGTGCTCTTAGCCTTGAAATATAGACAATTAAATTTGAAAATAGTTATACCTTAGAAGAAGGACTATATGTGGCCCTATATGGTTTATTTTACATATTCACATATAGTCATGTGAACACATACTTTCTTGTACATAAATATTAATATACACCTGTATGTACATACACATATGAGTATACATATCTTATATATATGAGTATGACAAAACAAATGTAACCACACAGGATTTAGATTGTTTTATACCATTGCGAAGATACACATGGTTTATAATTTACCAAAAATGTAATTTTCTCACTTGTGTTTCTTAGTATGGAGAGCATCCATTTGCACAAAACTGTAGAGTACATGTTTGGGATTATAATTTTTAAAAACATTATTGTAGCCTCTTTTAGACTAAATTGTATTCTCACTCACACATATAAGTGATAGAATTCTGAATACTATATCTATGCATGTAATCTCATTTGGAAATAGATTTTCTTTACTACATTAATGAGATCATTTAAGTGGAGTAGGTATCCAAAACCTAACTACTTCGGTGTTACAAACACAGGAAAAGAACATAGAAGCAAGCACATTTCAGTAAAGATAGATACCAGATATCTAAAATATTTTATTGCCTTTCTTGTACTTAAAAAATGCATTTTAAAATAAATATTTTTTGAGCATTGTCTATGTCATCCATTTATTCTCCCTCCAACACTAAATTTTACACATTCAGTAAACGGGCCATTGAAGAAATGAGGGGCTTCAAAAAGTGTATGTTAAGAACTTTCTATGGTTTATTTTGTTATTATTGTTGTTTTACTTTATTTATTTGGTTTGTTTAGCATGTTTCCAATACAGGAAATCTGGGATAGGTAAATAGAGACAGTAATTAAATAAATGGCTTATTGGCAGTATGACAGAGGTGGCAATGAGGAACTAGTAGCAAGAAGGAAGAAAATTTTCTGGAATTAATTTGGGTTATGATTGTACAACTTTTTTGACATGACCAATCTACTGAATTGCATGGTATGTGAAGTCTGTGCCAATAAACCTATCTTTTTAAAGATAATGGAATTTTTCCATGAACGTTTTGAAGCCCCCTTGTAGACGTGATTTTTATTCAGCAACATTTAAGTTATACCATTAACATGTATTGTAAAGTGATAAAATGCTATTTTAAATAACAGTTTCTGTAAATGTAGTGAAGAACACTTTCAATTAAAAAAAATCTCTGTTGAGATCCATGAAGTTTTATCAGAGCTAATTTCAAAAAACTTTGCTTCTCCTAATGTGCTATTGTGTCAGTCAGAGTTCTCTAGAGAAAAAAACTCAGGACACTTATGAATATCTCTATCTATCTCTATCTCTAGATAGATTTATACAATATGAAGGAATATCTCAGCAAATTAGTCCACAAAGCAGTACAGAGAGCTCAGTCCATCTCAGGTGGGCTGTCAGGCCCAAGGTCAAGGAAGCACACAGTGGAGTCTTCCCTCAGACAAGACAGGTGGAGTCTGCCTGCAGGCAGCAAACAGCAGAGTGACTCAGCAACAATCACTAGGAGCGCAGGAGCTTAGTGAAAGAGGCCTGGATGGGATCTCATTCTCAAGCAATACACGGTGACAGGATCCACCAGCCTCAAGCTCAAGAGATGTACACACCAGCAGCATCTTGATGCAGTTCTCAAAGGAGGCTCAAGCTCTAGAAACATGATCCATGGGTTGGCTTGGACCACAGGGAGTATAGCACACAGGTTGAAGCAGAAAAGTAGCTAAGCAGCAGCACATTGGTCCAGGGAGCAAGAGAGCGGAGGTTGGCCACACAAAGCCATTTATGATGTTGCCCTCCAATCAAGCTACAACCTGAATAATCTCCATTCAGATATTCCTGTTGGCCTAGTTGGCACAATAAACCTAAGGATCACATCTATCCTAAATAAAAATTCTGTTTGCAACTCTCTAAATGTTGCATCCCTTAGCCAAATAGAAATAAATATGTTACTTTTGACATCTTTGTGCCTTTTAAAAAATATTCCACTTTCATTTAATTTTTATCATGAATGTTCTTTTTATAATTAAAAATATGGCAAAGACTGTAAAGCTGATTCTATTATTGCTAGAAGGAATACATAATTAAAAAAATTATGTGCAATTACTACAATATGTTTTAAAAATAATACTAAGATCTGGGTATTGATGGCTTTTAAAAATCTTTTATTGTGAGTTAAGTGGGTGTTTAGATATCAGTGAATCCCTTTTGTACTTAAGTGGGTGCTTACATATCAGAGAATCATTTTTGTGTTTGATAACCTAAGTAACCAATCAGGTCTCCTTACAGCTGGCCATATTTGCTCTCCCTCCACTCCTTTCATCCCATTTCCTCATGGTAGTGTATTGTACTACTCCTCACCAAGGTTCACACCTATCTCCCCATTGCTGCCCCTTCCTTCCTTTGCCCTCCAAACCCTATTACCCATCAAAGCCTGTATCTTTTGGCATGAAAACATTTAAACATTTTTATACAATATTTCTTATACAATATTTGATATTTTGTTTCATTAACTTTATCATTATTGTTGTTTAATTATGTGTAGCATTCCATTGTTCGTATGTACCAAAGTTTATTTATACATTCTTTCACAAATGGGCATTTAGGTTGTTTCCGTCATCTTGCTTAGATGCACAGTGTTTCAGTGAGCATATGCGCATGGGTCTGTTCATGCTGTGCTCTTTATTGCTATAAGATATATACCAGGTACCATATCACTGTTGCTGTCGTTAGGTGCTATCAGGTCAGTGCCCGACTCACAGTTACTCAGTGTAAGATAAAACAAAACAAACACTTCTCTGTCTTGCACCATCTTCACAAATGTTATACCTGAGTCCATTGTCGCAATCACTGAGCTAATCCATCTTGCCTTCCTCTTTTTTGCTGTCTCTCAACCTTACTAAACATGCTGTCCCTCTCCAGTGACTGGTCTCTCTTGATCATATGTCCAAAGTATGGGCTAGAAATTCTTGCCATCTTTGCTTTTAAGGAGCATTCTGGCTGTACGCTTACGAAGCTATTGGAAATACTTAGCTCAGTAGCACCTTAGCTCTCAATATAATATCCTTGCTTTTCATCAGTTTTAAAGGTGTCATGGTCAGCAGATTGACCCAGTACAGTGCTTCCTTTGATCTCTTCACTGCTGTTTCCATGTAAATTAATTGTAGATCGAAACAAATTTTCAACAGCTTCAATCACTTATCTGTTGAGTATGATTTTAGCTATTGGCTCATATGTGAAGATTTTATTTTTTTAATTTAGTTGTTTGTCGTTCATATTGAAGGCTGTAAACCTTGCTGTTTATCAGCAAGGGATTCAAGGTATCATTATCAACAAGCAAGGTTGGTTAATTTGCATATCACAGGTTGTTAATAAACCTTCCTCCAATCCAGTGCCAAATTCTCCTTCATATAGTTCAGCTTCTCTGATTAAAAGCTCTTCAGATTGAACAAGCACAGTGAGAGCTTACAACCCTGACACACACCCTTTTTATTCTGCTCTCACAATTGCTGCTTGATCCATGCGCAAGGTCTGCGTAAGCACAATTGAGTGTTCTGGCATCTCCATTTTTCTCAAGGTTATCCTCAGTTTATTATGATCCACACAGTCAAATGCCTTTACATATGCAATATAACACAAGTAAACATCTGTCTGGTATACTCTGCTTTCAGCCAAGATTTATCTGACATCAGCAATGATATCTCTTCTTCCACATCCTCTTTAAAATCCAGCCTGCATTTCTAGCAGCTCTCTGTTCGTGGCCCATGGTAATCTTTGTTGCATGATTTTCAGCAAAATTGTGTTTGCATGTGATAACAATGTTATTATTCTATATGCTTCCCATTCTGTTGAGTCGTTTCTCTTTAGAATGGGTACAGATGTTAATTTCTTCCAGGCTGTTGGTAGGGTAGCTGTCTTCCAAATTTCCTGGCATAGACGAGCGAGTGCAGCAGTGCTTCAAAAGCCTGTTGAGGCATTTTCATTGATGTGCTTTTGACAAAGGGTTGCTAAGCAGCCTGGACTCCTTCCTTTATTGTCATTACTTCTTGTTCATATGCTTCCTCTTGAAATGAGTATTGATGGTGTATCCCAGCTAGAGAAAATCCTTGAACATTTCTTTTCCCCCACCATTTATCATAATGTTACTCATTGGTCCAGTTGTGCGGATTTGGGTGTTCTTTACATCAAGTTGCACTCAGTACTGAAGGCTGCACCCTTGATCCTCATCAGCAAGTGCTTCAAGTCCTCCTCACTTGGAACAATAAGGTGTGCAATCTGCATATCTAAGGTTGTTAACAAGCCTTCCTCCGATGCTGATGCTATATTATTCTTCCTATAATTCAGCTTCTGTGATTATTTGCTCAGTTTACAGATCAAGTGAGTATAGTGAGGACACAATCACGGCACACACCTTTCCAGATTTTAAACCATTCTCTTGTTCATTTCTCACAACTACCTCTTGATCCATAAGCAAGTTTTGCATGAGCACAATAAAGTGTTCTAACATTCCTTTTCTTCTCAGCATTATCTGCAGTTTGTTATGCTCCATACATCGAATGCCTTGCCACAGTTAAGATGCCATAATCCTGGCATCCTGTCTTTCGGCCAAGGTCCATCTGACAAAAGGGGACGGTGGAGGAAATGTATAGTCAACATCAAGAGGTACAAGAAGGAAGGAAATACGTGCAAACTTGGTTGTGGTGATGGTTGCACACACCTTAATGTGATTGAATTGTTGAATTGTACGTGTGTTAATTATAGGTCAATAAATCTAACTTTAGAAATCTCTATAATCTAAATAATTCTAATACAGCTCGAATTAAATTATTGCTTCCAGTTTGACTTTGCCTTTGAAAGTTAAACCATGCTACTTAACCTGTGCTACCCAGATGTTCACCTTCCCTATTGAAACTAGGGAGTGTTTGGTTTTTTTTTTCTTTCTCCCAAGGTCAGAATCAGAATCCTCTTTGGTTTAGAAAGGGCAGTCAACCAAACATTTGTCATAGAAACTGAACTTTTCATTGATTTTATTTCTATCAGTACCCTGATAAAGCAAAAATCGTGTTCATATCCAAGGATTTGGTGAAAAAATTAATCATTATAGGTTTTCAAAGTGTTTGGAATAATTTTTCTGCATTATAAAAAAGCATAGCTAGCATCTTGACATCACCTACTATACATCATCATTAGGTACAAGCTAAAAGCCCACAATCTCTAGTTACTGAAGACATGTTGATTGATTTAGTATAATTTACACTTACATTTCTGTATTGCTTATGAATTTAAAAAATGTTCTTGAGAAAATATTCCTTTTATTCTCTTGTTTTATGAAAAATAAAATTAAATATATATACATATATATGTGTGTGCGTGTGTCTGTGTGACTCCTCCTGATTTGATGTAACAATTAGCACATTATTTCCCTCTAATTCACCCCAGTTTAAGGAACATATTTTCCCCTCCCCCAACACTCTGATTAGTAAAAAGTACAAGTGATATTGAGATCAGTCACATATTCTCCTAGGAAAGGAGAACACTGCACATCACTCAGAGCCTCGAGAGAGTACCTACTGGGAGAGCCAGTAGGGAACAGAATGGACAGCAAAGTGATGTGGGAAGCAACTCTGAGGTTTTCAGTGATGTCTGTGGGAGGACGTGGAAGGCTTGTTTGAACAATGCTGACTGGTGACTAATACCTTTAGGATTACTAGAAGAACAAAGTGATTTAAACACATGTCTGGGTGTTTAAATGTTAGACATATTTGTATGAATTTATAGATCATTTATCAGATTATGAGAAAGCTTATGGTGAATTCTGTCCCCAAATATTGAAGGAGAATGTACCATAAAATGAAGAAATAAAATATGTAATAAATTGTCTACAATTTGAGTGTAACAATACACCATGGAGGTCAGGAGAAATTTCAGGGAGTATATAAAATGCAACAGAGGCATTCATGAGAGTGCAATTCTGTCTTTGTGAATTAAATTTAATCTGTACAGAAGTGATTTTCAAATGCGTGGCAATTCCTTTCTTTTTTCTTTATCTACGTTGTAATTTCTTATCATTTCCAGAGTTTAATAAACTGCAGAAGATTCCCCCCCCCCATGTTTTGGGGAATTGTGGAAAATATAAGGACCACATGCCCTGCCTAACATGCATTTCTCTGGTGAAACCCATTGAGATGGATGGGTGCACCATCACATGACATTTGTAGAAAACATGACCAGAACTAGAGTGAGTGGCTGCCATGAACAAAGGTAGCACACGGTAAAATGGAAAGCCGAAGAAACTAATAAGATGACGCAAAGACAGCAGCAACTTAACCCCAGCCAGCTTCCATCATGAGTAAGCAGATATGTTACATTTCCTGGAGAGGGAGCAAAAAAAAGTTACTCAACGACAGCCAAAACCCAAATTAGACCACTCTGCATGTGTCAAAACACCAAAACAAATAAAACACTGAATAAATTTGCTGAAAAAATATCAAATTCATGAACATGGGGGTGGGGCAGGGGGCAAAAAATATTGAATTCATTTGCCTACAATTTCTGTTGTGCCCATGTTTAAGCACATGTTACAAACTTTATAAATATCTTGACCGTGAAGTAAAATGGTCATTTTTTCCCTCCCACGAATAGATGAACTATATTCCTGGAATCCCTTGAAAGCTTTTCTCTCAGTTATCTAGTGCTACAAAAAGAAAAACCACAATGGATGATTTTAGCCAACAGATATATTGCCTCACAGTGTGGCAGACTAGGAGTCATTATTCTGGACACCATCTCCAAGGAAAGCGTTCTCTCTGTGTTGGCGCTGAGCGAAGGTCCTTGTTCTTTGATTCCTTGGTGGCTTGATATCCCCCCCCGCCCCCTCCCCCAATCTATGGTACCTTTCATCTTTAAGTTCTCTTAAATTCCTAAAGAGATTAATTTGAAATACACAACACAATAATACTGTGAGTAGACTACTCAATACTCCTAATTACTTACTAATTTGTGGCGAACAATTTCTCATTTGTTCACCATGTGACATACTCTAATTTTTAAGTATGGCTGGCATCTGTCTCTCTCTCACCCATACGACCCGTAGAATTAATTTTTTTTTCAGATTGATAGTCCCTAACAGGGACAACGTACCCAATAAGTCATCACATAAAGATTTACGTGTGTGTATTTACTAATCCATAGTGAAGAGTTTCATGTTTTGTGGTGGAACTCATGCAAAACTGTCCTACAACTTAGTAAGCAAGCACAAGTAAGTACATGTTACTTCGCTGTGTTGGGCTGGGGTGACTAGAGAAACATATCCAGAGCACTCATGTATGTGTAAGAAAGAGCTTTACATAAAGAGTAATTGTATATTAAAAATACATTCCAGACTAGGCCAGATCAAGTCCATAGGTCTGACAGTGGCCCATAAATCCAATACGAGTCCTTAAATCCTTCTTCAGATTCATTCAGTACATGAAATGATGCAATATACAGGAAAATCATAGGCCAGTAGGTGCAAAATCTTGTGGATCCAGTGGTTATGGAAGTGTCACCAGGCCTCTCACAGGTCTCAGCTTTGTTCGTGACTTGCCAACAGGAAGGTGGAAGGAGAGAGAGCGAGAGAGAGAGAGAGAGAGAGAGAGAGAGACACTTGCCTCCAGGGGCAACGAGAGGAAATTCCCAGAATCCTCATAGAAAGGCCACCCCCACAAGGAGGTATTATCAGCCTGTGACCTGATTGACAGGCTAGACTCCACCCGTACACTTACTTAGCAAGTTGAAATGAAATTATGTAACTACCATATTCACTTATTAAATAATCGACTTCCAGGTAGTATGTCTTAGTAACATGATTTACACAACATGCTCCCAAGTGGGACTACACCCACAGGTATACACATTTCTCCACTCCTCTAAAAAATCCCATTGCCACGGTATTCATTCCCACTCATAGTGATCCTATGGACAGATCAGCATACCTCCTTGAGATATCTAAAGCTATACAAACTAGAATTCATTGTCTTTCTTCTTCGGAGAACTTTGAGTTTAACATCCCAATGCTTGTTGTTATTGTTAGATGCCATCAAGTTGGCTCCGGCCCATAGCAAAATTATACACAACAGAATGAAACACGGCACCATCTTCACAATTGTCCCTCTACCTGAGCCCATTGCTGCAGCCAATGTGTTAATTCATCTTGTCCAGGGCCTTTCTCTTTTTGGCCACCCATCTGCTTTATTAAATGTGATATCCCTCATTAGGGTCTCGTCTCTTCTGACAATATGGCCACTGTATGTAAGACAAAGCCTTGCAATCCTCACCTCTTTCCATAAGAACAGTTTGTGCTTTCAGCAGTCCATGATACTTTCAAAATTCTTCTTCAGAACCACCATTCATGCACATCTATTCTTCTACTTTCTTCATTATCCAATTTCATATGCATATAATGCAATGGAGAATACCGTGGCAAGGGTCAGGCACACCTTAGGAAACAAAGTAATGACCTTGATCTTTGATACTCTAAAGAGGACTTGTGCAGCATATTTCCCTACTACCATGCTCTTTAGTTTATTTTTATCTCTCGATTGTTGCTTCCATGAGCATTGATTGTGGATCCAAGTAAGAAACTCTTTGAGTCAGTCTTTTCTCCATTTATCATAATGTTCTCTCTTGGTCATGCTGTGAGGATTTTGGTCTTAGATTGAGTTGTAATCTTCACTGACGGCTACAATCCTTGATCATCATCAGTAAGTGTTTCAAGTTCTCCTCACTTTCAGCAAACCAGGTTCAGCTATCTGCATACAGTAGGTTGTTAATAAGGCTTCCTCCAATTTTGATGCCGTCCTTGTCTTCATATAAGCCACATTCTCTGATGATTTGCTGAGCACATAGATTGAACAAATATGCTGAGAGGTTACTACCCTGATGCAAACCTTTCCTGATTCTAAACCATGCGGCATTCCCTCATTTTGTTCAAATAACCACCTCTTGCTCCATGTGAAAAATTCTGAATACGCACAATGAAGTGTTTTGGAATTCTGACTTTTCTCATGGTAGCCATAGCTGATTGTGGTCCTGTACACAGTTGAATGCCTTTGTATACTCCATGAAATACAAGTAAACATCCAACAGTTCTCTGCCACTTTGTCATACTGTGGTGGCTTGTGTGTTGCTAGGATGCTGTAAGCTATGTCACTGGTACAACAAACACCAGCAGGGTCATCCAAAGTGAACAGTTTTCAGAAGAGCTTCCAGACTAACCATGACCAACCAAGGAAGACTCACCTTCTCGCTTTGGAGCAACAAGTCACTGACAACCTTATGCCCCAGGCTTCAACCACCAAGATAATAGAAGCTGACTTATGCAGCAGATTCAATTCTTATGTATTTTACTTGTCAATCAACTTCTTCCATTTATCACGGTACCTCTAAAAGGGAATCTATTGATATTTGATTATAATAAATTAAAACCTAACACATTTCAGCTTATGTCTTATAAGTGCACCTAAAACTTACCTTTTTCATTAGTAATTTAACATATTCATGTAGCAGAGGCTTAAAGGTAAGAATCTGGAAGTATGAATGAATTCTTTATAATATTCTGTTTTTCATAATAAAACAGATGAATGAGCAAAAATAATTAAAAAGCTAAATGCAAATCGAGTTCAAAATACTGAAATCCCTCGGGTTTTTTTTATATGAGACCAAAATCCCCTAATTAAGCATTATCATCAGATTTTTTAAAACATTTCATTCATAAAAATATTCCAATAGAAAAACAATTATCCAATGATACCTATATATGAAATTTATATTGAGTGTGATTTATAGACAGTTCAACATTTTTCATATTCCTTCTCTCAAATTTCACTCATGATTAAATCACCTCTCCTACCTGTTGCCATCCACTAAAATACACCTCTTGAGAAGAGCGGGACAAGATAGATGAATGAACAGTAAGGTATATATTCTGTATATCTTAAAGATAAATACAAAATGATTGTGATCTTGGGCAGGTTTCTAAATTTTTCTGTGCCTCACCACTTTGGTCAGTACATAATAACACTCCACATGTTAGAATTGTTATAAGAATTTAATCAAGTAATATACATAAAATTGAAATGAGAACTGTGCATTTCACATCAATTATTATGAGATGTTATGGGGTGGTTGGTTCAGGTATAGGGGTCTTTGGTATAACAAAGAAACTATGTTGGATGCTTTATTATTCTCACCATCTATGCTTTGGGCATATTGCAACCTATGTTTCAATATATCTGTTGAAGTTCTTCTACTTCTTTATTGACCTTCTATTTTTCCAAGTATGATCTCCTCCAAGAACTAGTCCTTTCTACTACCATGCCAATGTACGAGACACTAAGTCGCACCATCCTTGCTTCTAAGGAGCATTCATTTGCACTTCTTCCAAGACAGATTTTAAAGTTTTTCTAGCAGTTCTTGGTATATTCAAGGTTCTCTGTCAAAACCATGAGTGATACACATTAATTCACCTTGGACTTTCCTTATTCATGGTTGAGCTTTCATGTGTGTAGGAGAAATTTAAAAGACCAAGGCTAAGATCAGGTGCCCCTACTATGCAAAGTGCCATCATTGCTTTTAAATAATTTAAAGAGGTCTTCATAGCAGGTTTGCATAATGTAATCAATCCATTGATTTCTTTTTAAAAATCTTTTATTTATTTTAATTTATAACTTATTTCAGTGGGGGCTCTTACAGCTTTTATAACAATCCATACATCAATTGCAACAAGACTACTTGTACATCTGTTGTCATCATTATTTTAAAAACATTTTCTTTCAAATTGAGCCCTTGCAAATAATGATAGTTTCACCACTTCTCTCCCACAATGAATAATTTTGATGTCTATCCTTTACCTTATGTTGTTAGCTAGGACCTCCAGTATGATGCTAAGTAAGAGTGTGCATGCGGGACATTTTTCTCTGGTCCCCCTTTTCAGTGTGAATGTTCTAAACTTTTCCCCATTTATTGTAATGCTGGGTGCTGTTTTGTCATATATAGCTTGTATTATAAAGAGGAATTTCCCTTCTCTTCCTATCTTCTTGAGTGTCTTAAATAGGAATGAGTGTTGGATGTTGTCAAATGCTTTTTCTGCATCTATTGATATTATGTGGTTCTTGTCCATTTTCTTGCCAACGTGATGGCTGATGTTGCTGGACATTTGGATGTTGAATCGTTCCTGCATCTCTGGAATTAATTTCACTTGGTCATGACAAATTATCAGTTTTATATACTTTTGTATTCTATTAGGCAATATTTTATTTGGGATTTTTGCATCAATGTCCACTAGAAACATTGGTCTGTAGTTTTCTATTCTTGTGGGATCCTTTCCCGCTTTAGGTATTAGTGTTAAACTAGCTTCACAGAACAGAATGAGTTTAGGAGTTTGCCATCGTTCTCTATGTTCCTGAAAAGTTTGTGTAGGGTTGGCGTCAGCTCTTCCTGAATCCTTGGAAGAATTCTCCTGGGAAGCCACCTGGCCCTGAGTTTTTGTTAGTTGGTAGTCCCTTGATAACCTTATGTATTTCTACTATTGCTATGGGTCTATTGAGGTTTTGAATATCTGGTATAGTTTAGGGAGGGGTTATTTTTTTCAAATATTTGTCCATGTCTTCCAAGTTGTTAAATTCATTAGAGTATGAGTCCAGTACTGTGCAATTAGCTTTTTAATTTCATCAGGGTTCGTTGGAATTTCCCTGTTTCGTCTTTTATCCTGGATAGATATGTTTGTTCCTTCCTTTCTTTGGTTAGGTTTGCCAGTAATCTGTCAATTGTGTTGATCCTTTCAAAGAACCAACATTTTTACTGTGTTGATTTTTTTGCATTGATTTCTTATTTTCCCACTTGTTTATCTCCTCCATGATTTTTATTATGTCTCTTTTTTTCTGCTGACCCTGTTCTAATTGCTGGAGGCTTTGTGGCAGTGTATCAATCATCAATCTCTTTTTAATATGTTCATTTATTGCAGTCAAACTTCCCTCTATAACTGCTTTTGCTGTGTCCTAAAGGTTTTGGTACGTTGAATCCTCATTGTTCTAGAAATGTCCTATTTTAGTCTCTAATCTGTGCCAGTGCCCACTTATTTTGAAGAAGAGAGTTATTCATCCTCCAATTGTTTGCCCTTGTTTTCTTGATTGTCCATTTGTTTATTTCCAGCTATTTGACATGGTAGTTTAAGAAGGAAGTCTGCGTGAACATTGTGAGTTTGAATTTGCTCAGGCTCAACTTGTGTCCCAGAATGTGGTGCACATTCAAATACGTGCTTTATATACTTGAACAGAATGTGATTTTTTTTTTTTGCCTTTGGGTGGAGAGCTCTAAAAGGTTATCACCTAATTGTAGAGTTCAGTTCTGTAGGCTCCATGTTAAGCTTGTTTACCTATGACCTATTTTTCTGAGAAAGTGAGCCTGTGATTTCTTTTGTAATCTTTTTAAGGGCTTGATTGACAAATTTTTTAGTTCTCTCATTGAGAACATACATATTATGCTCACTAGTTCCTGATCTACTGATCCCTTGAGCATTATCTAATGCTCATCTTATCTCTTGTAATGGCTTGCACCTTCAGCTCAATTTTCTGAGATTAGGATTGCAACCCATGCATGCTGTTTTTGAATGGAAGTTTGTTTGGTATATGTATTGCCATCTCTTAATTCTTAACCTCTTTTTGTCAGTGAGCTTGAGATGTGTCTGTTTAGGCAACATCTTGCAGGGTTATGATTTATCAGGCAGTCTGTTCGTCTTTGTCATTTAATAGGGGTGTTCAGACCATTGCCATTTCAAATTATTACATCCATCTGTGGATTCTTTAGTGTTATCCCATATCTTTTGTGTTGGGTATTTTCCTGCTTACCACCTCCTCAGTGTGTGGTGTGTGTGTAGAGGGTTCATTCTTGCCTTCTTTTCACCAATGAGTCAATGTTATCTTGTGGGTAGTTTATGGTGTGTTGACTTCTCATTCTGTGGATAACTTCTATTTGTGCTCGGTGAATCTGAATTGGCGAGAAAGTTTTGTAAAACATGTTTGTTTTTAAAAAAAAACATATTCTTTGAGTTTCCCTTCTCTGGGAAGGCTCTTCTCTATCTTGAGAGATATTTTGGCAGGATATAGGATGCATGGTTTGGCTTTGTTTTCTTCCAATGTTTGGAAGATGTTACTCCACTTTGTCTTCTTCTTCATGATACCTGCTGATAGGTCAGAGCATATTCTTATCTGGGTACTGTTAACAGGTGATTGCTTTTTTCCCCTAACTGCTCTTATGTTTTTCTCTTCTTCCTTAAGTTTGATAATTTAATTATTATGTGCCTTGGCAATTTCTTCCTGGGGTTAAGTCTAGTTGATGTGCGCTCATCTTTCTGAATGGTTGCCTGGTTTTCATTCATTAAGCTTAATTTTCTTCCAGGGATTCCATCATTATTTTTGCAGTTGATTTCTTTGTTGTGTCTTGTTATGCTATCCCAATTATTCAAATATTGTTCCTCTTCATAGCATTGGACATTGTTCTAAAACTTCTTCATCTTCTTTGATGATCTTGTTTTACTCTTTCTTTTTGTTGTAATCTGCCTGGGTATGCTCAAAGTCACTGGTACAGTTATAGGCTTTTAAAATCTGTTGGTGATGTCTGTTAATTGGTTACTCGCACTTGTTACCTTGTTACCTTAACTCTTGTGTTTTCATTTTGTGCGTGGTCTTCATATCCTCTATCAATTCGGCCTTTTGCCTAATTTCTTGCCTTGTATTTTGTATAACTACAAGCAACATTCTCAAGATTTCTTTCTGTGGCAAATCAACATCTACTTCTTCTATGAATATCGTTAGATTCAGGAATTCATCTGACATTGTGCTTTGCTTCTCCTGCTTCTTCATCGAGGTTGTTGAAGCTGCTGTCTGCATCTCCTTTGGGAGGAGCTTGGTGCCATTCTCCCAGGAATCAAATAGCTCTGGGCTTTCTTTCTGAGAGGGTGGTAGGAATGCTTCTGTGGACTGCCTGTACCAATTGGTGCTGGAGGACTGGGTTACTGTTTTATATCAAGGGAGTTTCACTCTCTCCCAAGTCAGCCGGAATTTCCTATTTTTGGAGGGTGAGTTGGATGGTCCTTGCAGGCAATGCAATTAGTTATCCTTCCTCTTTCCCAGTTTTTGTTTTCCAATCTCCAGTAATGTATTTTGATTGCACGTTTGGTCCATTTCAGGCTGCACAATTTAGTAAATATCTTAAAGTTATTCATCATTGGCAATATTAGTTGTATAAATATGGTTAAAAGTTATGTTAATTGGCATTTTTTGAGATATAATGGCACAACAGTTTTCATCTTCGCAAAGTAATCTTAATAATTTTTGCCAAGATCAGCAGCATAATTGCACCTTGACATTCTTAAGCACACTTAAGTATGTTATTTGATACAAATGTTTTTAACAGTAAATTAAGCCATTACTTATACAAAGATAAACAGACACTCGTTTGGTTAATTTTATTGAATCATTTTTTTGTCACAGGAAATTGCAATTATATGTCATTTTAATGTTTTTCTGACCTTTATAATGCATTTTGAACTGCAGTATTGTAACTCTCTACAAGAGCAAACTAACATGTACACTTGAAAATATCAAATATTATGTTTTTTAATTTTTTTATTTTATGTTGCCATAGATGAAAAAGAGAAAAATCCAGCATTCAAAGACCCTACATTTAAAATACTTTTCTAAGATATTTATCATTTCCTTATTGGAGCACAGTTGAATACACATGATAAAGTGAATATTGAAGTGAAGCTATATACACTATGGAAATGTGGGTTAAAGAGTTACTTTTGAAAAATCCACGTAATAACTGTTCATTTAGTTTGCATTAAGTTAAGTTCCTGATACATACATTTCCACTTTATAATTCAAAATTGCAGTTAAATATTTATAATTCAATTTTATTGCCATGGTAATATAACTATTAGAAATCTTATCTTTTCTTAAAAAGGAAAAATTAACACTTCCGGCATTACTTTTAAATTCAGATAAAGTACAAAATCCTCCCACCCCCCAAAAAAACACTGCTAATCTGCTCTAAAAACTAACTATTTGAAACAGATAAACAAACAAACAAACAAAATAATTCACTGCCACAGAGTCGTTGCTGACTTATAGCAACTCTATTGGACAGGGAAAAGCTTCCCTTTTAAGTTTCCCAGATTCTAAAATTCCTGTCATTTCTTACAGGAGTAGAAAGCCCATTTTCCTCCTGCAGAGCTGGGTCATGATTTTCAGCTTCTGATCACATAAAACCAATATCCACCCAGGCTCCTAGGTGGTTAAAAGTTGGTAGCAAATGCTACCTGATCGTTGTAGTCTTCATCATAGAACAGATATCAACAAACAAGTGTAACTGCTATTTAATTATTGACTAATAAATTAACATGAACCCTAATAACAATGAGTGCAAGGAAGAAGAAAATGTTCTAAAATTAATTGTTGTAATGATTGTACCATTTTTCTATATAATTGAACTATTGAACTGTATATGTGAATTATATGTCAATAAATCTGTTTTAAAATAAATTAACATGAACCACTTAACAAATTACAAAGAATACTGTCATTAGAAATCAAGTATTTGTAACATTTAAGTTATTCATACAATATGTTCAATATAGTAACACAGCTTTCCAGTTTTGAACAATTTCACTTAAATTTTGTTCCCAGATTACATACATTATTCAAATAGTCTAGAAAGTAAATCTGATCAGTTAAATTCATATTAATTATCTATAACAAAACATTAGTAAAAATAAAGGAACTACAGAAACAGAACCAAATAGAAAAAAGAAGAATTATTAGACTGACTATTTAACAATAAGTGAAGAATGGAATAAGCTTTTAAAAATTATTTATATAAAACAACGAATAAACTTCAGATAAGGCCCACATTCAACATCCCTGGTGCCACAGTAGACTACTTGTTGGCCTGCTAATCTAAATATCAGTGGTTCACCTGCATAACTGGTCTTTCTTGTAGGCATATGAATAGTATGGTATCATTAAGAGCATTATCCCCTGTGTTAGGCAGGGTTCGCTAAAGAAACAAAACCAGGACACATGAATATAGATAGATAGATAAATAGATATATAGATATCTCAGAAAGAAAGACAACAGCAATTTAGTCCTCACAAAATTACAGAGAGATTAGTCCAGATTACTTTAGCAGGACAGTTAATATCCTGTTGGTCTTTGTAACTCATGCAGCCACTGGCTCAAGGCCAAGGAAGCACACGCTGGAAAGCTGAAGTGAACGAGGTGTAGCAAAGGCAATAGCACAACATGGCCAATCAGGTCTCCACGGAGCCTCGCAATGTAGCTTCACGATGTAACAGAACATGGCAAAGCAGTTCTCAGCAGAGCCTCATGATAATAGTGATGCAAAATGGTAGGCTGGTGGGATAGCGTCGGCCCACAGGCACCAAGCATGGCAGGGTGGAGTGGCATCTTGGTGTGCAACAGCACAGCACAGCACAGCAACATGGTCCACCATGGGTCACAGGTTGCCTTGGCCAGGTGGAGCAGAACACTGGAGGGCCCACAGGTAGCACAGTATGTGGTTGAAGCAGAACAGCAAACTCAGGGAGCCCGCTGAACTGATCACCAGGGAGAGATAGCAAAGCCAGACTAGAAGGGTCACTTATCTTGGTCACCCTCCAATTAACTGTGACATCATTAAACTCATCCACATGCCTCATTGGCACAGTACACCTTACTATCACATCCCCATTTGTCTGTGAATTTGTTGAACTGTGATGGCTACAGGTTGCTATGAAGCTAAATATCTATACCACCAATATTTAAAATGCTCAGTTGGTCACAAATGATGAACAGGTTTCAGCAGAACTTTCAGAATATAAAGCACAGACTAGGAAGAGGCAATCTACTATTGAAAACTCAATCACAGAAAACTGTGAGTAGACTGTGAAATTGTTTGGTATGTGCCGGAATATGAACTCATCAGATTACAAGGTACACAAAACAGGACTGAAAAAGAACTGGCTCCTGAAAGTTGAGTACTCTATTCATGTGGGTTGAGCAAGGCTTCTGGAATCTTTATTTCCTGTTTACACATGACTCAAAATGAAAAGAAACAGCTGAAAACATCCATTATTAATCCAAACTTGTAATGTATAACGTATGAATCTAAGCATATTGGAAGTTATTAAAAATGTAATGAACCACATAAAGATTGATATCCTAAACATTAGTGAGCTAAAATTGACAGATAATGGAAATTTTAAAGTAGACAGTTATGTGGTTTATTATGCCCAGAATAACAAAATCAAAAAGAATGGCACCACATATATCAGTAAAAACAACATTTTAAGATCTACCTTGAATGCCAACTATCTCTTCTATAGGATAATATCTATATGGCTACATGGAAGAACAATTACTACAACTATGATTTAAATTTATGCAATAACCACTAAAGCTAACGATGAGAAAATTGAAATTTTCTACCACCATCTTCAGTCTGAAATTCATCAATCATATAATCAAAGGCATTGGTGATTACTTGTGATTGGAATGCAGAGGTTGTAAACAAAGAGGAAATATCAGCAGTTGGTTCCTTTGGTGATAGACATGAAAAAAAGAGATCACATTAAAGAGTTTTGGGAGGCCACTGATTTTATTTTTCATTGAAAATGCTTTTTTAAGAAAACAATATAAACAGCAACTATACATCTGGGCCTGGACTCTGCTAGATGAAATATACAGATTTTCAATAGTTTAAATTTGTGGGAAGAGATGATGTAGAAGTTTAATATCATCACCTAAAATCAGGCCAGGGATGTCTGTGGAGCTGATCATCAATTTCTCATATGTAAGATCAGATTGAAGCTGTAGAAAATTAAAACAAGTCCACGAGGCAAAATTTACAATCTGATTTGGAGTATATCCCACTTGAATTTGGATAGTATAACATCTCAACACTAATGACGAAACACTAAGTGCATCATGGGATAATATTAGTATTATCATACACAAAGAAAAATAATTATTAAAGAGACAGTAAAGGAATAAAGGAAAGTGCATGCCAGAAGGGAATATGTAACTCGCTTTTGAGTGTAGAGTTGATAAAACAAATGGAAGATATGATGAAATAAAAGGGCTACACAAAATTCCCAAAAGCAGCAACCCCAGGGAGTACTATAATGCAATGCGCAAAAATCCTGGAATTAGGACACAAAAGGAAAAAAAGCAATATATGCACATCTCCGGCAGAAAGAAATGCAGAAGTCCTTCAAGTCCTCAGTTGGAATAATGAAAGATTCTATGTGAAAAATATTCAATGAGGCAGGAAGCCTCTAAAGAAGGTAGAATCAGGATCCATGCAGCCCACGCAGTTCGGCAACCCAACCAGGCCAAACACACCTTGTACACACTCAGGCATGGCACAGGCTGGCACCTACCCCAAGACATGTAAGATCAACATGGCCTAGTGAACCAGGGCCCATGTAACATTGGGCCCCAGTTATGCCAAGCATGGCTCAATTCCCAACCGAGAGCCCGTGTAATCCACACAGCCCAGTGATCCACCAGATTGGAAATGGCTCAGCACTAATTCAGGACCCAACCCAGCTCCCACATGGCCCAGTACCCTAGCCAGGCCCAACACAGCACCTCATTAAATTTGGAGCCCACGTGAACTTCTCAGTCCATGTAGGGCAGGGCCCAACATAGAATCCTGCACTATTGAGTACACCAGTGAGTACGCATTGGACTCAGCACTTACACCAGGTCTGTGCAGCCTGGCACACAACTTGGTTGATGGCCCTGTGTCCCAACCTGCCTAGCATGGTCTAGCATCACATCTCTGGATCCCCATGGCTTGGTGCCATGATAATTCAGTGCCCATCCTACAGTGCAGTGTCCATCCTACAGCCCATAAAACCCAGACAGCCTGATCACCTGGACAAGCCTGGCACAAATCAGCATTGGACTTGAAGCCCATTTGGCTTGTTGCTTGGCCTACACTGTGTAGAGTCTTAGCCAGACATGGAGTGACAAGCTCTGGCCAGACCTGGAGTGACCACAAGGCCCAGTACCTCAGCCAGACAGACTCTGTGTTTTCTGCACTCTTAAGCTGATGAAAGAATTCGCCCAAATACAGTCTTACTGTTTCTTGTTGTTTTTCCCTTTTTCCTCTATTTTCCTCTTTTGTTTCTTTATTCTCTTTTTCTTTCTTCCCTGTCCTTTTTACCCCTACACAATGGATGCTCCCCTTTGTTCTCCTTTCTAGAACTTTCATTTCCCCTTCTTTTTACCAACTGCTTGCTTTTCACTCTATTTAGCTCAATTTTGCTTCCCCCCCTTTTTTTCTCTCTCCTTTACACTCTCCCATTTCTCCCTACTCTTTTTGTGAATTCTATTATTCTTGTGGCAGTCTTTGAAAAAGACACTAAACCGACTTTTACTAACATCTCTCTCAATTCTGATAGTGGTACCACAATGTCGTAGAGACAGCAGTCACTATCAGTCCACACAAGCAATCAAGAAAACAGGCTTATGAAACACACTCAGATGTAAAGAGATGTTCTGAAAAAAAAAGGACCCTGTGACTACCAAAAAAGAATCAGAATGAATGATGCTCAGGTATTTACAAGCGATATTCAAGGGGACAATGGAAAGAATTTGAAACAAAAGAAAGAAAAGAAAAGACAACCCCCAAAGTAGAATCCTTACTAGAACCTTACAAGATGAAACATCTAAGGTAAGCCAAGAAGGTGAGCACCACGGTAACAGAGGTATATGACACCCGAAAAGAGCCAAACCACTAATGCAGATTTCCAGTGTGTTTCCTGTTGGCCCCAGAAATTAAATTAGGGTTTTCACTTTTTATGCCTGCTTTTTTTGGTTTTTTGTGTGTAATGAGACTGACTGCTGTCACTGTGATGTTATGGTACAGCTATTAGGCTTGGGAGGGGTGCTGGTTCATGTTGCTGCAGTTGTTTCTTTTAAGGGTATCACACAGCCTCAAGGTGAGTTGCTGCTAACTAATAGGGACTATTTAGGACAGTTTAGAAATGGCTCTGTGAGTTTCTGAGACTGAACTTCTTCACAGGAGTAGGAAGCCTGATCATTCTGTGGAGTGGCTAGTGATTTCAAATTACTGACTTTGTGATTAGTATCTGAGGTAGTTAGTTTATTGTGCCAAACTGATCAATAAATATTTAGGATTAATGGAAGGGCAGAGAGATAAATGGCTTGGCAAGCCTCGCCTTTCTTGTCTCTTCTCTTTGATCATCAGACCAGTGTGCGGCTGCCTTGCTTGTTCTGTGCCTCAATTTGAAAACTACACTATCTGTGGAACACCTAACCCATGGACTGTGTTGCTGTAATTTGAGGTTCCTTCAAGACCTGCTTCGCCGCATCATTGGAATTTACATCTCTTGAGCTGGGGACTGTCAGATCCTGTCTTCTGGCTGACTGTTGGTGACTTGCCTTGCTGTTTGCTGCCTATGTCCTGACAGCTTTAATTGCTTTACAGAGGACTACCTGGCGGCCCTCAAGACTTGAAGGACTGCCAGTGTCTCACAATTGTCTCACGGGAGTGAGTCTCATTGAACCATTTGTACTGCTTTGTAAGTTAATTCACTGTTTATTTATTATGTTATATGTCTATCTATCTAAACAAATATATTTAAAAGTACTAGCATTGTGGTTTTATGTCTCTAGAGAACCCTGTCTGACACAGCATCTCATTCATAGCTACCAAGCCATCAGGGTTCCTTTTAAAAGAACAGAGTAATTTAACTGAAATCAAAACAAAATAGACAGTTGAATTAGTGAGCATAAAGTCAAATCTCTCAAAACCAACCTGTACAGAAACGATGAAGACAAAGATCAGAGGAGTCTAAGAAAATTATATAGGACTCTATCAAGAGGACCAACTTTCATTCCACAATAGAAATAGAGAGAGAGAAAAAATCAATATAAATATGTCCTGGAAGAAAACTTTCCAACCAGCATAAAAGAGGAGACAATTAATCTCCAGAGAGTGGAGAGCCCCAAACAGGAAAGAATCCAAAACAAAAACATCACAACATATCAAAGTCAAATTTTCCACTAGGAAGGACTTGGACAGACTCCTAAGAGCAAATAGAAAAAAACAAAACACAAAACCTCACCTACAAAGGAAAACATAAGAATAAGCTCAGAGTTTTCAGCAGAAATCACGTAGACAAGAATCCAACGAAACAGCATATATAAAATCTTAAAAGAAAAATATTGCCAACCAACGATTTCTATCCAGCAAAATTATCAATGGATTATGAGGGAGAAGTAAGACTATTTTTGAGGCAATTAGAAGTTGAAGGAATTGAAAAGAATGGGATCAGCATTACAAAAAATACTCAAGGATACTCTGGGGGAAATAATCAACAACAACAGCAAACAAGCCTGAGCTCAACATACAACTCCATGAGAAATCAGCATACTTAAAATAATATTCAAAACAATTCATAAATATAGATAGAACAGCGAAATACCACACACACACAATAAACTCACATGTGTTAATTGAAATACTGTTAAGAGATTGAATACTCTCTTGTCAAGAGATAGAAGGGTAGTAGAATGGACAAGAAAATAATAATCATTAATATGTTGCTCACAAGAAACCCTCAGACACAAAGATAAAAATAGACCAAAACTTAAAGGAGGGGTAAATAAACAAAACTAATGGCAACAAAAAAAGCAGAATGGAAATATTACTCTTTAATAAAATAGAGTATACAGCAAAATTCATCGTTAGAAACTGAAAAAAGGGTATTGCATAATTATTAAAGGGACAACAGCACTTGAAGACATAACCATAGTAAACATGTATGCATCCAAAGAAGGGACTCTCAAAATACAAATATATAACGCTTTTAGAACTGAAGAGAGAAATAGACAATACAGAAGAAATAACAATTATAAAAAATTTCTGAATATAGGAAATGACAGCAAACTCCTGCATTTTTTTGGGTGAAGGTAGCATAATCCTGATACTAAAACCAGGCTAAGTCATTCTCAAGATGGAAAACTATATACCACAACCCAGATGCAAAAAAATTTTTCACAAAATATTAGCCAATAACCTATCAAAAGAATAATGCATCTGTATTGTGGTAGTTACATAATTTGGTGTCACTTTGGGACTCTAGAGGATTAAGAGTGAAGGGGTAGAGTCTAGTCTATCAATCAGATCATAGCCAATGAGGCCTCTGTGTGAGCATGGCCTCCTGAGAATTCTGGGAAATCCTGTATTCCTTTTTGGAAATGGGAGACACTACCTCTCTCTCAGCTCACTCCCTAGGAGATTCACTACTGGGAAGGCTGATTCCCTGTGAGACATCCCTGAAGAGAAGCCATGTGAACATACCCTGATGTGGCCCTGGGTGCTGGAGAAGCCACGTGGAGATCCCTGCCAGCCCTGAGATGCTACAATGCCACTGGATCCACAGACTTTCTACCCACTGACCTATGATCATCCTGCATTTGGCATCATTGCATGTGTTTCATGAGTCTGATGAGGAATTTATAAATGGTATTCGACATATGGGCCAATATTGAACTTATGGAGTTAGAATGGACTGTATTGGCATGCTTTCTTTTTCTTTTTTTGATTCATGAAGACAAATGTATTCAAGGTCCTTTCCATGTTGAACAAGATGTCTACTTGCTATTTCTTTTCCAAATCAACAATTTGGGGCAACATTTTAGGATCCAATCATCCTTCTGGGTGGGCCAGCTTGCAGCTTATGATGGGGAGACACACATTCTTGCGGACCTCCAGACTAGCCCTGTAGGGAGAGTGCTGGTTGGACAAGCTAAGGTCTATTGTATCTTCCATCATTTTCAAGTTCAAGTCAGGTCAGTACTAAGCTATCTCGTACCAATAGAGAGCTATTCTTATCAGTCAGTGCAGGAGGAAGGCACAGGAGGAGAGGAAGACGAAGGGAGAGTCAATGTCCTATGATGGAGTGTAGAGGCTTCTGGTTGGAAAAACACAACTGACATATTCTGATGAGATGATGGAGGGAAAAACAACACAGAGGTTGTCCATCTTAGGATGCCATGCCCAGCAGAAAGTCTCCAACCCCACCCCCCATCACAAGGACGTTTTTCTTCACAAATGATACCACCTCTTCTGCTTTGCTCTTGACTTCGCTAGAGATTTGGTTGCTCTTATGAATTTTCAACTGCTCCTTGGCTTTCCTCATATCTTTCTCTACTCGTTTCCAGTCAACCTTGATGTAACCAGTATGGTTTGCAATCTGAAGGAGGAAAAATCCACCGCCCACAGCTGTTGCCGCCAACTTTCCAACCTTCTGGAATATGAAATCCGTACACCATCCGGTGACGCCTCCTATGAGCAGCTGTGTGGTCACACTATACTTTTCGGCAGAGGGCCCAGATTCTTGGCCGAACAACTTGCGCCACCATGGCTGCTTTTTAGCAAATTCTGCGAGGTCCAGAGGCTCGAAATTTCCATCAAAGTTTCCTTGACTGGAAGCAGCCATTTCGGCGAGCTGGTTTCGCGAGGTCACCCGCAGGGTCTCAGTGCGATGAAAAGCAGCCATTTCGGCGAGCTGGTTTCGCGAGGTCACCCGCAGGGTCTCAGTGCGATGAAAAGCAGCCATTTCGGCGAGCTGGTTTCGCGAGGTCACCCGCAGGGTCTCAGTGCGATGAAACACCACCGGTAAGCCGGTCGTCGCCACCCGCTGGCTTCCGGCACGTGGCATGCTTTCTTAATATATAAGCACCTTTTATATAAAACTCTCTCTTATACATATTTGTGTGATTATGACTTTGTTTCTCTAGTCTACCCGGACTAACACATGGGTCAAGGAGGATTCATACCAGGCACAAAACAATGGTTTAACATTAGAAAAATAATTAATGTAATCCACCACCAAAACAAGAACCCAACAGATCACCTAACATATCACGTAAAATACAAACACTCAACAAAATGAGAATAGACGTGAAAATTTTCATCTCAATACAGGCCATATATGCAAAGAAAATGGCTAATATTTTTCCCAGCAGAAAAACTGAAGTCATTGCCCTTGTAAACAGGAGCCATACAAAGGATGCCCCCTGTCACAACTATTACTCAGAATTTTGCTGGAGTCTTAGCTAGAGATATTAGATAATGAAATAATGATAATAATAATAACAAATAAAAGAACTACAGATTAGTTAAGAAGAATTGAAACTCTCACTATTTTCAAATGATATATATATATATATATTTTTTTTTTTGTGGTAGTCCAGGTAGACTAAAGAAACAAATTCATAGCCACTCATACATGTATAAGAGCAATTGAATATTGAGAAAATATCCCAGTCCAGATCAAATCCATAGTCTGATATATTAGCTCATATCTCCAATATCAATCTATATATTCCTCTTCAGACTCATGCAACACAAGCAATGATGCCAAATGCAGGAAGATCACAGGCCAGTGGGTGGAAAGTTTTGTGGATCCAGTGGCGGTAGAGGCATCTCAGTGCTGACATGGGTATCCATGCGGCTCCTTCATCTCCAGAGCTCTAGTGTAGCTCCATGTGTCTTGTCAGCAAGGATACCTCACGGTGAGTGAGTGGATCCTGCCTGCAGTCAGCTATTTATCTCTTTAGCGCCACCAAATGAGGTCATCAAGTTGAGACCTAATTAACAGGCTAAAATCCACCCCTTCACTCTTAACACTCTCAAATTGACAACAGATAATGTAAACACCGCAATTTTATATGGAGAAAACTCCAAATACTCTGCTAAAATATTATTGTAAGGAAGAGATCCAGCAGTATGATAATATATGGTTAACATAAAAAAATCAATTAGATTCCTGTATACTAATGAAGAGAACTGTGAAAAAGACATTTAAAAACAATGCCATTTATGATAGCCACACACAAATGAAGTAATTAGGAATAAACATAACCAGAAAAACAAAAGTCTCGTACAAAGAAAACTACAGAACACTACAAGAAACCAAGAGAGATCTAAGACAATGTACAAATAATCCATGCTCATGCATAGAAAGGCAAAAATATTGTGAAAATATCAATATTGCCCAGAGTAATCTATACATATAATTTCCAATCCCCATTTCATTTGTAAAGAAATGGACAAAGTAATTTCTAACATCATTTGGAAAGAGAACCAGAATAAGCAAAAAAATTCTTAAGAAGAAGAATAAAATAGTTGGCTCTCCTTTCCAGATCTCAAAGGTTATCACACAACCACAGTAGTTGAAACAACATGGCACTGGAACAGAATAGGGAGCATGGAAATGATCTCACCTACATCGAGACAACTGATCTTTGACAACGGACCAGAACATTACACGGGAAATAGAGTCTCTTCAGCAAAGGGTGCAGGCAAAGTCGCACCTTTATCTGTAACAGAAGAATTGAACAGGATCTGTTTCAACCTATGCACAAAAATGAATTCAAGATATTCAAAGGTCTAAATGTGAATCCCAGAACTATAAAAAGCATCAATGATAAAACAACGACAAACTTAAGGGCCATATCGCAGCACATTGACATATTACCTGATATAAAGATAAAGCAAACACAATAGATGCTGAAATAGATCACTGAGATCTACTAAAGTAGTGGCTCTTAACCTCTTAATGCTGCCACCCTTTAATACAGGTGTGGTGATCCCCAACCATAAGATTATTTTTGTTGCTACTTCCTAACTGTAATTTTGCTACTGTTAGGAATCAGGCGACCCCTGTGAAAGGGTCATTAGACCCCCAAAGGGGTTGCAACCCACAGGTTGAGAACAACTGTACTAAGAGTAACGCTACCAATGTGCATCAAAAGCTTTCATTTCAAATGTAAAAGGAGAACCACAACAAGTGGGAGAAAATCTCAAGCAAAGACACATGGGGAAGGAAATACAGTAATCTTTAAAATCAATAGAAAACTCTGACTCCTTTTCTTTTCTCAAAAGAAAAATATGAATAACCCTATTAAAAATTGGGCACAACACGTGGATGAAAGGGATGATGGAGGCCTATAGCAGAGTCAAGAGAGATCAGAAAGAGAGGGTAGAGTAGTGGTGTATTGGGTGGTTTGAATTGATGAATGCTGAGCTGGTGGTCTGAAATGTACACTCCATAAATAATTTCCAATAAAAAATAACTTAAAAGAAAGACAAATTAGGAAAACAAGTTGGTAAATTACAACAAACAAACAAACAAAATTATGCAGTTCTCAGAAGGATTATAAAGAAATACGAAGCAAATACCCCTTTTAGAAAAGTGATCTAATTAAGGAACTAAGGGTATATACATATAAAAGGAATAATAAATATTGCTAAGTTATCTAACGATAAGAAAATCAGGAAGAAACATTTCTATCTTCAAGACAAGATCGTGCCTTTTTGTGGTGGAGGTAGCTATGAGACAGGTTGGAGGAAAAAAATCAGCAACAGGCTTAGACCTTGTGGGTCATTTAGTCATTTCTTAAAAGATCAGTAATCCATGTCATTTATGTAAAACTTATCTATAAGTGGCCTATTTATTCACAATTAAATATTCAATTATAAACCAGCAACACTGTTTAATTTTAGTGTTCACCTCATCCTCTCAAGAGATACTTGTTAAAAGCTGGCTTGCAAAAGACAAATTTGCCCATACCATATGCTCTGGATCTGGTTTTGGATGAAGTTAGAAATTAGTGCACCAGAAGTTTTTGGGTTTTCCCCCTTGATTTGATCAGAAAAGCCTCTAGTCGCTTGAGGAAAGGGGTGCATCTGCTAAGGGGCTTCCTTGAATGACATGAGTTACTCGCATGTGCAATAAGAAAAACAAACAAAAAACTATCCTCAAAATCATTGCATAAAGAAAAATATATTTGTGCTACTTTTCTCAAGGATTTCTGTATTTTGTGCCTAAACCCTGCCATCTGCTGGTGCAATACAAAACTGAAGAATATATTCAAGAAAAATAAAATTCAAGTTGATTTAATAATGTAGTTCATGTTTCATTAGCAAAACTGGTATATGAGTGGGTATCCCAAAAACACTGGAAAATTCTTTCAAAGCTATGTATTTAATTTTTTTTTACAGAACAACCATATCTTCTTCAAGAAAGTACACCTTCAAGTGTAATCCATTATACTTAATACATTTGTCAACTCTTAATCCATTCTTGAAAGCATTTTTCAAACTCATGTGTTTGGATGGCTGACAGCACCTTCCCCCCCCCCATTTTTTTCTTCTTCATTTTTTCTATGTCACCAATTTGCTGTGCTTTCATGTCCCTCTTCAGTCGCGGAAACAAAAAGAAGTCCTAAGGTGGGTCAAGGCAGGTGAGTTAGGTGCGTGGGACTAGAGAAGTGTGCTGTTTTTTTGCCAAAAGCTGGCGCACTGAGACGGCTGCATTAGCAGGTGCATTGTCATGGTGACTAAACCAGTCCACTGTCTGCCACAAAGCAGGCCTTTATTGTAGCACAAGGTTATGTAATCTTTTCAGAACTTCTAAATAGAAAGCGTGAATAATAATAGTCTGATCTGGCGGAATGAACTTCAAATGCACTAGGAGTTGACATTTTCGGCCATTCGGGAAGTTGACTTGGATATTCGGAATGAGGTTTGACCTCAATTCACATTTAACCTTATTTGAAATGAGAAAACCATCCGTACACGTGAGCTTTCCCCATAATGCTGCCTTTGTAAGCTTTGTTTAACATTATAACGGTTTTTGCGGTATTTTCACTGAGCTGGAAACAGTATTTTACAGCCATAAGCTGTTTATTTTTTAAATCAGCCGTCATAAAAAACGAGGTTCAAGTGAAATTTCTTTTACAAAATAATTCACTGTGACCAGAGAGAACCTTCCCAGGCGACGCCACTGGGTGCACTAACTCAGAGCCAGTGGCTAGATGTTTGCCTAGCAGGGAAAATGCATACTACAAAAGCTCACTCAGCACAATCCTGGCTTTTGGGGGGTACCCCCTCGTATATAAGTATTCATTTTTATACATAAATATAATTGACAAATGATATGTTAGCAAATCTTCATATGTCAGAAACATGTTATATTTCTATAGCTGATCTAAGTATTTGAGATTTAAATGAATGATGAATCCTACAAATACTTAAATAAAACTTTATGATAATAAGATATTTTAATAGGAATTCAAGTAATGATTGCAGGTGTGGCTTTCAGAACAGTTGTTTTGTTTTAAAGAATTCATATCTCATTGGCATTGCCAGCTTTTTGGCATCCTCTGCCTTCTTGATAAATTTAGACTGGGGACTCTTAGCCACTGCACAGTCACATGATTAGAAGCAATTGTATTATCCTTGCTATATAATGATCATAGAGAAGATTGCAGCTAAATCTGTACTTTGAGAAATTATAGGGAGACTGTGTAATTATGGTTTGCAATGAAACCTATATGATTAAATCGAAAAATTTAAAGAAATTGTGTATTTTTTCACATTTGGGGACAAATCTTTGTTGCATGAAAACTGTTTCTTTTTTCTTTCTCAAGAGAGCAAAGACAATTATATACTCAGCAACATAATTGGTACAATACTGATTAAAGTCAAAAGACATTTTAAAAGACCACATATTAGTCATGCATTTTTTTCATCCTACCAAGAGAATGTCTTAGAGCAAAAAATTCAAAGAAGAATTATTTTTAAAATTTTTACTACAAAATGTCTTACATTTCAGCAAGATGAGCAAATTAAAATTGCTCATGCTGATTAAATATACATTTGGAATTAATACCTGTAAAGCCTGTCTCATTGTTCCCAGACAGGTCTGCAGAAAGCAGGGCCCGAGGCAATGACTACTTTTAGCACTCGGTAAAGAATGCAATTCTAAGGGAACATGCCTGAGGATAGGAGGAGGGAAGCACGGAATGCAAAGCCAATGTGCAGGCACATCATGGAACTGACATGGCTGCCTCAAGCATAAGTGATTGATGGAGCTCATGAAAATGTTTTTGAGAATCTCTGAAATTGTCCTAGGAAGCGTAGACTAGACAATATGTGATTCATGACCTCCAGTCTCCAATTTGTAAATGTTTTCTTTCTAAAATGTGATCCTTTCCAGTCTATTTTAAATGGTTGGTGTATGGGTGTCTCCAGGCAGGACTTTCAGGCTACTTGTATTTCAAGTGGTAAGAACCCACTCAGAGCTGGTCATCTTAGCATCTACTGACCCAAGACAGTGTTCACTCCAAAGAAGTCCAAGGTGATCTTTAAGTGGTGTTAAGATGTCGCTTTGATGACGAAGTTGTATCCGATATAAATCGATCTTTTCAATGGCCTCATGTTCAGTGAAAGCAGGAAAATGGAAGGAAAGACAGGGGCTTTGATGTCTTTTAATTGGGGATTGGTGAAAAATATCAAATATACTTTGCCTTGCCAGAGGCATGGACAAATCAGTCTCAGAAGAAACGCAATCAGAATATTTCAACTTGACTACATTAAATACGTCATCAAGAAAGACCAATTGCTGGAGAAGTATATCATGTTTGATAAAGTAGAGAACCAACAAAAACAAGGAAAACCATGCAATGGCTTGACACATAGTTACAACCATGGAATAAAATATACCGGGGAGCGGGAAGATAGGCCGGCAACGTTTGTCACACACAAGTTGCTATGAGCGAAAACTGACTCAATTTAAAGACAACTAACAACAAAACAAGAATGTTGCTGTAATATTTGTTGCACATTTAGACACTTTATCTATATTCACAAAAGGTCACAATTTCTTACTCATCTCGATAAGTGCAAATCTGTGTGAGGCACGAACAAATCGCTGCACACCTGTGGCATGTGAAAAGCTTCCGCAACACCCCATTCCACTTCCATGTCCCTTTGCTGTCTGCAGGATCGCCCTCCCCCCCAACAGCCCTACATAACTGTTTTGTTTCTGCGTCTGCTTCCTAGCTCACTGACCAACCACAGGCACGGACAATCCCGTGAGTCCACTCCCCTTCCTTATGAAATGCTCCCTGTCAGAGGAGGGCAGGACTCAGTCTCTGAAGGAGAGTCCCTGACCACGTGTGGACACATTAAAGCCTTTCTTCTGTTATAACCTTCTTGGCCCCAGTGGGCAACTTTCAGAGTGACACCAGTAAGCTATGAGATGCGTCATTAGACAGAGAGAGTGTTTCAGGACGTGATTGTCAAAGAAAAATAACCTAGAATTTAGAAAAATTCCGTAGCAAATCGCCATTATAATAGCCAATGCATTTTTGTTTTGTTTGTATGTGTGTTTTGTCAAAAAGAACATCAAAATTCCCCAACTACCACGATCCGAATTTTACCTTGCAAATCTGGATAGAGCAGAGTTTGTACACTGGTGCAGATAGGAGCTGGAGGCACAGGGAATCCAGGGTGGATGATACCTTCAGGACCAGGGGTGTGAGTGGCGATACTGGGAGGGTAGAGGGAGAGTGGAATGGAAAGAGAGAAATGATTACAAGGATCTACATGTGACCTCCTCCTTCAGGGAGAGACAACAGAAAAGGGGGTGAAGGGAGACGCCGGACAGGGCAAGATATGACAAAATAATAATTTATAAATTATCAAGGGCTCATGGGGGGGGGTCGAGGTGGGAGGGGAAAAAAGAGGACCTGATGCAAAGGGCTTAAGTGGAGAGCAAATGCTTTGAAAATGACGAGAATGTCCAGATGTGCTTTACACAATTGATGCATGTATGGATTGTGATGAGTTTTATGAGTCCCTAATAAAATGTTTTAAAAAATAAAAAGAACAACAAAATTGAGGAGGCAAAGACATTCTGGGTCCTGAAAGAGTAACAATAACTATTAAGATATCATTTAAACAATTGATGTTTATCTATTGACTATGGATTTTATGTAATAGTAGTTCAATGTGAATGTTCATTCAAGTAAGGGCACTTCAAAACCAAGTTGAAAATCAAGACATACATATCTTGTCTCACATAATGGTAATTAACAGCATTGTTGGTAATATTTTTTTTCTATTTTAAATAGAAACCTTACAGCTCGAAGCTATAGTTCGCTGCTATCCGGGTACCACAAAAGTTCTTTTCTCTTGCTTTACAGTTTGATGCCAATGACTCTGAAGGTACAAAAACAGCACTACCGACCGTGATTGTCAGAGTACCCCTTTGATTGGAGTGCAAAGCCTTTCCCAAAATACCATGTAAAGTAAATGTCTGCTCATATTTATAGCAAAGGAGGCGAAGTGCGATATAAAATGAGCTAGTATTTTGGATAATCCTAATTTTGTCTATTGATTCCTTTATTGCTCTTCAAAGTACTAACTTCATTTCTCCTGAGGAAAATATATTGGATCAAAAAGGCACAAGGACATCATTGTGTATTATCTCTGGAAGTCAATGCAGCTCTTTATTTCAACTTTTGGAAATATTCTATTTGTATAAACTGAAAACATATTTTGCTTTTTTATCCTTACGATATTGTTCCAATTTTTCAGCTTTTATTTTAAAACAATTCAAAATAGCGGAACAGGAATATAATCTGTGTATGAGTATGCTAAATTTAACTAAAAATAACACATGCAATGTAAGCATCACATAAAGTAGATACTGTGCTAATGAATAATGTGTTACCCAGTCAAAGGATATAACATGAATCTAATCATTAGATATTATCAGACAAAGTTAATTTGGGAATACTCTTTAAATTAACAAGCTTGTATGTTTCAACAATCCTGGGCTAAGAATCAGAAACATAGACTGAGGATCTGTACTAAAGGCAATTAAAAAGTGTTGTAATAAGCAAATACCAGATGTATCACCCAGGGCATAGTCATTTACATAGTGATTTTGGATTATTTGATAATGTTACATTAATAGCACTCTTTTTACTTTGCTATTTTTGTCAGGGAGTTGATTTCCACTGCAGTGTGCAGAGTAGAATTGTTCCAAAGCGTTTTCAAGGTTGTGACCTTTTGGAAGCAGATCTCCATCCAGTCCTATCTTCTGGGACACCTCTGGGTCCCACTAACCTTTCTGCAGTTCCTAGTCAAGAGCTCAGCTATTTGCACCACTAAGGGGTCCTAGCTTCCAGATCAAATTGATAAAGAGGATTAGTTAGCACTTCCAAAATATCCATAGGTAGAAAAACTACCCCAACCTTCATCTGTAAGCACCCCTGTCACACAGAGGACAGATGGCTCAGAATTGCGTTTCCTAGGAGGGTTTGTCAGCAATGCTCACGTTTACATTCTGTCACAGGAGTCCTGTGCTTGGGGTATGGAAGGTAGAATGAAAAAGAAAAGTATGCATTCCTCCTTCAGCTGCAGTCAGCCTGATGAGGGAGCCTCAACAGAGGGGAAGTTTTGCAGCCGTCCCCAGATAGTCACATTTGGATTCTTCCTCTTAGTGTTGAGCTACTGGTGGCCACAAGTGGCTAGATAAAAATCTTGATGAATTGTGCTTAACTGAGTTCTAAAGAAAAAAAAATCCCTGGAGCAATACAATGTTTATATTTGGAATGTTAGTTTAATATACCAGTGAAATATGAAGTAATAATTACATGATCAGTAGTTTGATGTGAATTTCTAGTCAATTTATAAAATATTAATATATTAGAAAATGATGAATTATTTAATCTAACCAGAAATATTTAATGAAATAGAGCATAATTCTGTAGCATATAATAATTTGGGGAGATATTATTGAAATATTTTTATTACATGAAGTAATTTTGTTATAGCATGTTATATGATTCACTATAAAATCACTATAAAAATCACACAAGACCTTTAGATCTGACTTAAGTAAAAAAAAAAATCTAGACTTGCTACTGAAGATTCTAATTACTATGTGCAGAAATCATTGACAAAAAATTCTGAAATTCTTTTGAGTCTTAACTTCTTCAATCTGATTTTGTTATAAAAAATGTTGAAAAGCAGCAGCTCATGAATCATCTGAAATCTGATCGCTGCCATGTGTCTTCCTGTTAGCAGTCAAACTCCAGGGCTGTGACTAAGCTAAGAATACTCATATAAATTTACATGCTCATCATCACTAACTGTAGCTAAAATGATGAAGACAATGAAAGCCATGCCTGAAACACATTGTGTGACATTAAGTTCCTACATTAAAGTGTTCCTAGACAAGTTTTTCCAATTAGCTGTAGGCAATTTTATTGAAAATATACATTTTTTTGTTGATTTTGATTTACAGTAAGAAAATCATCATGAAAGTCTGATGATAATCTTAATCGTTTTTGGGGAAGAATCACAATACAACTCTTAATATTGATGGAAACAGGAAAGGAATTTGAGAAGAAGGATTTAACAAACTTCACCCCACAAACGCTAACGCTTTCCTTCCAATTGCTGTAAGTAAAAATATAACCACTGGGGAAGGGTGGGCTAGAAAAAACACAATATTTCTAATGAAGACGAGGGGCTATCAAAGTCATGTTAATGTAATTAACAAGGTGGTGCTCAATTCTCAATGTTCAGGTTGAACATGATGCACACAGTTTTCTTTTTTTCAGATCATAGTATTAAAAAGATATGAGTACTCATCCTCACCCCCAGCCAGTCCTGGGGCTTTGGGGCTCAGCTGAAGGGGAGTCCCTCTGGGACAGGGGGGTACAGTGAATGGTATGACCCTTTGCTAGGCATGCCAAGCAGTAGGGTATGCTGGACCCCTCTAGGGTTTCCTGTATGACCTCCAATAAATTTCTTCCCTTTTGCTTAAAAAATAAAAATACATATGAGTACCCACTCAAAGCATATTTTTAAAATAATTTTGAAAATTATCAAAGCTCGAGTTTTTAAAGACTGTGATTTCAATAAATACATTGGTACTCTAACATTCTCTTTATCATCAATAATGAGGCAGCTTGTATACCTGTTTAACAAGCATTGAATTCCTTTGGAAACTATGATATTGCCAATAATTCAATGGAGGTTAGCAGATATTTAGGCATATCCTCAAAATTGTGAAAATTGAATGGAAATTTGATCTCTTCAAATTGTTATTTTCAGATATACTACAGATGCTGACTGGCAAGGTCAAGATGGAGAGAATAAGGTAAAGGGAAGAAGCATTTGGTAGGTTTTTACAATATTATTTTTGAAATTCAGAAATAAATATTGGTTAAAGAAATGAAATGCTTATGCCAATTTTACCTTTTGAATTTTTTCTTAAAGTGGCCGTGCTAGTAGTTTTATTTATCTGATCAACAAATCACTACAAACTTAATACTACACAGTGCGCATGTACTATTTCATAGTTTTCATCCTACAAGGAGCCTGTGCGTACCTTACCTGACTCCTTCACTAGAATTATTAGAAAGCAGAAATCCAGGTGTCAGACAAGCCTGGGAGCACATTTGAAGTTCAAAGGCATTATCCAAGCTCACATGCGTTTTGGCAGAAATGGATTTCTCCCAAATCTGGAAAGCAAGAAGAATGCTTGCTTCTCCAAGAATAACAGTTGAGTGTCTCTAATTTTAATTTCTGGAACTTCTTGTTTAGTTTTTATTCTAATGGCAATGCTGTTATTATTTTTTTTAATCCCCAAACATTTGCCTTGTATGATAACATAAGACCAGGAGTGACATCCCATTACCTTGGCCATGTTTCATTGGTTACAACCAAGTTACAAGTACTGGTCTTACTTAAGATGAAATTATACAATAGCCTGTTTATTTTAGAATTCCGCCTACATGGTTACCTGTTGCTGTGTTCTTAATATTTATTACAAACCACAGTTAATTCAAGATCAATTATTAACTGATATTTATGTAGAAATATGTATTTTTAGATCTTAAAACATTGACAGATTTCTCTGTAGCATCATGGAATTGGCAATAGGCCAGAAATGCTGTTCTAAAACTCCTGGTCAGGCCCAAGGAATGAATTATCCAGATATCTGTAGCTATAGTAGTTCATAGTGTGAGCTATTCAAGAATGAATTGCTCCATATCCAAAGCAGATTTCTTATAATGCAAGTAGAGTATCCTTCCTACAACCTGACAAAATATTCATCAATCACAATGACTCATGGCCTAAACAGATAATCCCTAAAATTTATATACCATGTTTTGTACGTATGTTCAGGGCATGTATAGATGTGTATAGATGTGCGTCTCTCTAGATGATTTTCGGAAAGGGAAAAGCATAAGTTTCATAAAAGGTACGTGTTCAACCTCATTCAATATTCCAGGATTCCTTATAGGTGTTATTTTTGTTAGGTGCATTGAGCTGTTTGGACCCATCGCAAAAAAATATCATGTGCAACAGAAAACAGCGCCTGGTCCTGCACCATGCTCAGGAGTGTTCTTATACATGGGCCCACTGTGTCCATCCATGGCCTAGAAGGTCTCCATCTCTTTCACCGACCCTCTACTGGACCAAGAAGAACGTCCTTCTCCAGGGACCGGTCTCTCCTGATAACATGACAACTTCTCATTTATACCAGCTCCAGCTGCTCATGATTGTTTCCATTTCTCCATATCCCCCACAACAATTGGTGTTGACAGCCTTGATTATTTGTTTTTTTTATTCTAATTGATTCAGTCTGATGGGTGTTTATTTTGATATCATTAGATCGTGAGGTACGATAGTGAGGCATGATTGGGAGTTTTTTTTGTCCTATCACATTTTTAAATAACACTGGTGCCATAAAGAGCTAATCACTTGCCTATTAATTGAAAGATTGGTGGTGCAAACCCACTCAGTGCTTTGGGGAGGATAAACCGGATATTTATCTCCATAAAGACTAACAGGCAAGAGCATGCTATAGGGCAAGTCTCCTCTTTTGCATGGGGTCACTATGAATCAAATTGCCTCTACTGTGCCTAACAACACAACAACAATACAACACATTAAGTTGTTCGTATGTGTCTCAGCTATCACCCGTAGGTGGTACTTTTATATTTTTATTTTTTTTAAACATTTTATTAGGGGCTCATACAACTCTTATCACAATCCATACATATACATACATCAATTGTATGAAGCACATCTGTACATTCCCTGCCCTAATCATTTTGAAAGCATTTGCTCTCCACTTAAGCTCTTTGCCTCAGGTCTTCTTTTTTCCCCTCCCTCCCCGCTCCCCCTTCCCTCATGAGCCCTTGATAATTTATAAATTATTATTTTGTCATATCTTGCCCTATCTGGCATCTCCCTTCACCCCCTTTTCTGTTGTCCATCCCCCAGGGATGAGGTCATATGTAGATACTTGTAATTGCTTCCCCCTTTCCAACCCACTCACCCTCTACCCTCCCAGTATCACCCCTCACACCAGAACAAACAACAACAACAACAACAACAAAATAAAATGTAGTACACATCAAATTTTTCTCACTGTTGGATTACTCAGTAAGCATGGTAAGCACAGGCTTATTTATGCAAGATGTAAAACCCATGTGAAACTGTTCACTATAAATTTGCACAAGTAAATCTACATTTTACTTTCATGTCAGCAACTCTTAAGCTGTCAGAGACTGTAAAAATGAAAAGAGGCTTTCACTCTTCAGAAAGGTGCTGTGGAGTTGGGAGAGAAATAGATGCAGCCATATCTAAAAGGACACTCTTTGGTGTGGTGAAAAAAAAATCTTGGTCCACTACAAACTAGGATGTAAGCACAAATCCATGTTTACCTGTCGCAATGCAGTGAATTATGGAATATATCTCTTCTTCTCATAGCCTTGTCACTCCCCCGAGATGACCTTCATTTTCCTGACAGGCCTGGATAAGAAGGTGAGGGATAATGCAGATTGAATTCTGATTCAGCTGTGAGTGATTGTTACTAGGATAAGTGTGCTTGCCGTCCTGCTGGGTGCATACTCAGTCATCTCAGCAGCAGGAGCAGGAGCAGGTACTTTACTATGTTCCCTACCAGCACTACAGAAGAGGCTTGAAGGGAGCATGCCCCGGAAGCCCAATGATCTCCTGTAAAGTGAGCCTCCCTGAACCAAGCTTCCATACCAAAGGGAGAAAGGCAGAGGGGTGGCAACAACAGAAAGTGGATCCAGAGCCTATGGTGGAGTGATGGATTACGAAGCCCCCAGAGTAAGTAAAGCTGAGTGATTTGAGCAGGGTGTGGTAGTTATAGAATCTGGTACCAATTTGAGGATTAAGAGTATTGGGGTGGAGTCTAGCCTGGTAATCCATAGCCAATGAGACCTCTGTATGGGCATGGCCTTCTGAGAATTTTGGGACCTGCTGTTTTTCCTCCTGGGAGGTGGGAGACACACACTCTCAGCTCACTTCCTTGGAGACTCTCTACTGACAAGGCTGACTCCCTGGGAAGCATCCCGGAGGAGAAGCCACATGGACCTACCCTGATGCAGCCAAAACCCTGGATCTGGAGAAGCCACATGGAGACCCCTGCCAGCGCTGAGATGCTTACAATACCACTGGATCTACAAGACTTCCCACCCACTGGCCTGTGAGCTTACTGCATTCGGCATCATTGCTTGTGTTTTGTGAGTTTGAAGAGGACTTTATAGATTGATGTCAGACGTATGGGCTAATATCGGCCTTATGGACTTGATCAGGTCTGGCCTGGGATGTTTTCTCAATACTCAAATGCTCTTGCATATAAAAACTTCTTTCTTATATACATATGAGTGTCTATGAATTTGTTTCTGTAGTCTACCTTGACTAACACAAGGGGCTTGGTTTGTGGTGGTGTGGGGTTTCTCCTGATACTTAATTGGAAGAGTTGGATTTGGCTGACCCACTAAGCTGAAGCTGAGTACCTTCCATTTGACATGTTTTGGGGGAAAGTTTTTGGCAGTTCTAAAAGTGCTCTGTAACACTGCACATGTAGGGAATATGCCTCCCTAAGAGCTTGGTGATCAGAAAGATGCCTGCCTGTGGACACCTCAGATAAACAATTATCCCGAATGAACTGTTTCCTAAGCACTTGTCACCTGAATTGTAACCTATTGAAATTTCCCTAATAAATCCATAATCACAAACATGATCTGTGCATTCAGAGTGGTTAGTACAATGAGTTGTAGAACCCAACTGAGAAGCAGACAGTGCCTTGGAAGGGCTAGTGGGAAGGCGGCCCCTCATTATCTAGCAGTCCGTTAGTTATAGAATCTGGAGTGGGTCATGGTTTAATAATTTTGCTTTAGTGATTAAAACATGTTACTTACCTTACAAGTATAAACATATTTCCTATATTATTCTAAAAATATTTATCATCTTATTTTTAACATATAGCTCTTTGTGTTAGTCTGAGTAGACTAGAGAAACAAATCCATCGACACACATATGTGTGTAGAAAGAGATGTATATACAAGAGGAATTACACATTGAGAAAACATCCCAACCCAGTCCAGTCCAAAGCTATAAGTCTGATATTAGCCCACATGTCCAAGACCAATCTATAAATTCCTCTTCAGAATCATGAAATACATGCAATGAAGCCAAATTCAGGATGATCACAAGCCAGTGGGTATAAAGTCCTTGGGTCCAGTGGCATTGTAAGCATCTCAGTGCTGGCAGGGGTCTCTCTGTGGCTTCTCTGGCTTGAGAGGTCTAGTCAGTGCAATTTCTCTCAGGGAGTGGTAGAGAGAGTCTCTCCTGTCACCAAGAAGGAATTACTAGATTTCCCAGAATTCTCACGAGAAGACCATGTCCCCACCGAAGTC